>NC_085117.1:0-2400000 GCF_030269925.1 Bombyx mori | reverse complement strand
TTTAATATAAAAAAAATTGATAAATATCGCGTATTAAGTAACCAAATAATCTTTCACTCTTCGATATGTTAAAAAAACTTGGCTATTAGAATAAATTTCAATTGTGTGTTATCTATATTTGGCTATTTTGGTTGACAAAGTTGCCTAACACTATTTATCTAATGAAATTTTTTATTACGCCTCCTAAGAGTACAACGACAGCGCTACTTGGAGACGTCAGAAATGCCAAGGTATTTTTTTTCCCTACCTATTCTAGTAATCTCGAGGGGTTAAAAATAATCTAAAAAGATTCACCGAGCTTCAGCTTAGATTATAGCGAGTAGGTGAGCTCGCGGGGCTGAAGCCGGGGGTGTTGTTAACACTGGCCCTAGCAAGAGCAGTGCTTCGCAGAATCTACCACCGGATCGGAAACGCGACCCACTGAGAATGTTCGGTGAGAAATCATTGGACTGTCTATGGGTCAATTTACTCGTTGAGCCCTTCGTCGCAAGCGTCGGGTTCGACGAGGACGGTGACCGGTGCTTGTGGTACCTAAAAGCACCGTTAATGGATCGGGCGGATCCGTAATGACGTGGCCAAGGTAATAATACCGTTGTCTACCAACAAAAATTTATACAAACTGCTTGAATTATACGATTGCCGGCCGCAACAATAATGGTAATATTCTGAGTCTTTCGGTTACTTCTTTAGTAGCGTTTATTAACGCTATATTGTTTAACATCCCAATGACAAGTCTCGGGTGCAAATCAAACCAAACATTTACACGCTCGAGATGCGCAGTTTAAAAAAATACAGTTGTACAAACGTTCCGAGGCAAACAGAATAATGTCATTACTTGCCGGTGGTCGTAAATCTTCCGAAACTTCTTTCTACACATCGAAACGGCCAAATCCTCTCGCCTGCAAGCCAAACTACGGCGCGATGCCACTCTCATTCAAAACACAGCCACAAATAGCCTCTTTTTTAATAAAATTACGCTTTTATTAGCTTCAGACGTATGTATGTTAGTATGTAACGGAATATTTGAACACGATTTCGACCCCCTTCAAAACGTCGGATTAACTCGAAATTTGGTATAATTATTAAGGACCGATGACAATTCAATATTAAAAAAATATATTAAAAAATAGAAATTCAAGTAAAAAATTAAAAATAAATAACAGCTTAAAAAAAAAACTAAAACGTATTTTTTATTGGGAAAAAATACATATTCCGCCACACTAGCCGTAACTATATCATGTAATTATACTGAGACCTTAGAACTTATATCTTAAGGTGGGTGGTGGCATTTACGTTGTAGGTGTCTGTGGACTCCAGTAACCACTTAACACAAAGTAGGCCGTGAGATCGCCCACTCACCTAAGTAAATAATAAAAATGAAAACATTACGCCCAGTTTAGTGCTTCGCTGAATCTACCAGCGGATCGGAATCGCGACCCACTGAGAAGAACCGATGAGAAACTCAGTGGGCTTATATAATGTACAAAATTACACACTTGTTGAAGTCACGTATGGGCGCGACGGCCTGCAATATTGACACTATGCCTGAAGCGGTAATGGCTATTCATTCAAACTGGATAAACTGCCCGTCGACAAAGAAAAGAACGAACATTAATATTATAATATAATTATATGCTATATTAAATGAATTGCTGTTCGTTAGTCTCGCTAAAACTCGAGAACGGCTGGACCGATTTGGCTAATTTTGGTCTTGAATTATTTGTGGAAGTCCAGAGAAGGTTTAAAAGGTAGATAAATACGAAAATGCTCGGAATTAAATAAAAACAACAATTTTGTTTTTCCTTTGAAGTGTCCCCCGTAGGACGGATTCCTTTTGTTTGTTTTAAGTTTATTTTATACAAAAGTTTAGGTCTTTTATCTATCGATTGAGGCACTACGAAGTCTGCCGGATCAGCTAGTCTAATATATAATATTATAATTCATATTATAATTTTGACCTACAAAATTGACCTCGCCTCAAAACATGACGGAAGCGTTCCGATTTCTTATCAGTGAAGGCAACACCAATCGACTACAATATTCCAGTGTTGATAACCGAACGTGTTAAGAGCGATTCTTGGTCATCGAAACACTTCAATTCCGTACTTTTTGACTGTGACCACGAAAACTCTCAAAGTATTCGATAGGACGTAAATAATTATTCTACAATATTAAAGAAAAAAAATGCGCATTTTACAAATGCCAATGTACAACTCGCGAAAACCGATGAAAATACTTATTTATCTTTCCTTTTTTTTTGTTTTACTGCGTAGAGCAGCCTTTCTCAAAGTGGGCGATAACGCCCCCTTGTGGGCGCTGCAAGCCTAAAGGGGGGCGGTAAGAGACCCAGAAAAAAAATGGGGGTGTTGTGTAGAGACTTTGTAAGCGATTTGTAATTTCATTTAGGAGGACTCTTAGACACCGGCTGAGTTCTCGCTATAGTGGTTTTTAAGTAGGTTAATAAAAGGGGGGCGCTAAATAATAATTTATTCTCAAAGTGGGTAGTAGACAAAATAAGTTTGGGAGCCCCTGGCGTAGAGGGACGAACCACCCGTTGGTAAGGTGATAAACAGTCTATAGACAGTCAAAAAGCGGACACCACCGCTCACCTTGATTCATGAATTCGAGTCTCAGTTCGATAGTACAATGGTTGCTTCTACCCTTCAAACTAAAACGCATTATGCCTCACAGCAAAAATAGGCAGGGCGGTGGTACCTACCCGCGCGAACTTACAAGAGGTCCGACCACCAGTAACTTTTTTTTTTTATTGCTTAGATGGGTGGACGAGCTCACAGCCCACCTGGTGTTAAGTGGTTACTGGAGCCCGTAAACATCTACAACGTAAATGCGCCACCCACCTCGAGATATAAGTTCAAAGGTCTCACGTATAGTTACAACGGCTGCCCCACCCTTCAAACCGAAACGCATTACTACATCACGGCAGAAATAGGCAGGGCGGTGGTACCTACCCGCGCGGACTTACAAAGAGGCCCGACCGCCAGTAACTAATACATTACGCATCACACTCATTGCAAAATCGTAACGTTTCATTCATACAAATAAAGATGTACGAATTGTGAAACAAAGCGACGCCGTTAAGAAACCAATTTAATTCGACAAATTGCGTAAAATAAACTGTTGCCTTCAAAGCTGTGTGTGTGTGTGTGTGTGCGTGTGTGTGTTCGTGTGTGTGTGCGTGTGTGTGTGTGTGTGTGCGTGTGTGTGCGTGTGTGTGTGTGCGCGTGCGTGTGTGTGTGCGTGTGTGTGTGTGCGCGTGCGTGTGTGTGCGTGCGTGTGCATGAAAATATTCAGAGCTGTGTGTGTGTGCCTTGAAATATTCATAGCTTTACCGCTGATACGAAATGCGGTTCAATACGTAAAATTGACAGGACAATTCAATACTCCACTTGAGAATATTATATTGAAATCAGTACACATGTGACTATTCCTAGTCCTTTGACTACCATGTTGATCACCGGTGCCTGATATAGCACACTGAAGTAACCGTGTCGCATTCTGTTACTAGGGCGCCAAAATATATCCTATAATATTTATTACTCCGGGAAACTCGAATGTGAAGATATTGAGAATGAATCTATTTCATAGGGACCTAAAACTTACTAAATTTAGACTAAAACATACTTTAAAAATAAAAGAAGGCAAAGTTAGGCAATCCAGCCATTTGATAACAGAAATCAACACAATTACTTTTTTTTTATTGCTTAGATGGGTAGACGATCCCACAGCCCACCTAAGCTGTTAACTGGTTACTGGAGCACATAGACATCTACAACGTAAATGCAACACCCAGCTTGAAATATAAGTTCTAAGGTATGGTTACAACAGCTGCCCTACCTTTCAAACCAAAACGCATTACTGCTTCATGGCAGAAATAGGCAGAGTGGTGGTACCTACCCGTGCGGACTCACAAGAGGTCCTACCACCAGTAATTGCACAAATTATAATTTTCAGTGTGTCTCGTAAGGGTTGGTGACAAGCAAATTGTAAAAAATACCAACTTTTGCATCCCATTTCGATATATATTTATTGATAAAAATTATCAATTGTATTTCAAACATTTACACATTGATAGCTTGTTTGAGACAGCATGTTCGACGCAGTTGTTCATTTGACCCCAATGATTATCAGCACCCCAATTACTTATCAATACATCTGATATTATATGTTCCAATATGAACACTTTGTAGTGGTTGTGCTCGCGGGCCATTTAGTGCTAAGTGGTTTACTGGGCAAACCTCAAGAAAAAAAAATCAAACTTTAAATGTTATTATATTTATGATATATTGAAATTCTAAGATTCACATTACAAAGTCTAATAATTTTGAAATGTATACAATGATCTTGTATAAGAAATTTTAACCATAGAGATAGTTGTAATCTAGTATTTCTTCCAAAAAAAAGCCCTTTGCAAATTAGTATTACTTTTTTGCATTCATAAAATCATGGTCGAACCTTTTTATGATTTTACTTACCTTAAAATCTTATACTAATAACCTTTTATTACAAATACATTACTGATCAGTATAGTGTGTAAAAGCAATTTTAATAATGGATTCATGAACTTTAATATAAAAAAAAAAATCCTTTTCTTTAATTAATTATTTCAGTATCATTTGGGTATAAATAAAATTATCAGGGAGTTACTAATCTAATTACAGATATTATGAAATATTTTGAAATGTTGATTCACAGTTTTTCAATGTAAAACTGAGCTTCCCTGTTCAATATGGGTGATACATGAATGAACCTGCTAGTTATTTAAGTAAATTTCTAGAAGATTCTAGATCACTTAACTTTAATATTAGTTTTTTAATGACTAGATTTTCTGTAAACGTTTCTTATTCAAAAAGAGATTTCTAATTCTGAAGATTATCTCTAACCACTACGTGTGTACCGAAATAGAGCGATGACAAATAATGTCTGTACGTCATAACCCTCAATAGGTACTGCTAAAAAATTAACTTTCTTTTGTCTATAAAAAAACGTACCCGAGTTTTGCGTTTTTTTCGCTCGGTACTCAGACATTATAAGTAAATTTGTACCTATATAAGGATTTCAACACGAAGATATTACTGGTTGGCCTAAATAATGAGCCTTAGCAACAGAAGTTAGGTTAATTTTCAATGATAATCGAGCGAACAATTAAGCGTAATATTTATAATTTGTAATTATTAGAGAATTTAAACTTACCCGGATGCTTCCGTGGTTGCTTATTAGCTGAAAAACTACCCTATGATTTAGGATTTGGTTTTTCTTTCTAGTCCGAACAAACTCAAGCGATCTTGACAGCAGACTGACTGTTACAAAAAAAAAATGGCTGATCCAACAATGAAATTACGTCATTTCGCGGGAAAATCAAATAGAATATTACGCTTAATCTTTCTCAATTTCTCTTTGCAAATTAATCTTACGAATATTGTAAAGCTAAACTTACCTCATAAGCTGAGAATTAGTGTAGTGATCACGGATCAAATCCGAGTTCTTTAATACATTTAAAACTTGTTTTCAGTCAGACTCCGCGCGCTGTTGCCAGATTGATATTGCGTCAGAAACTTCGCAACGTTCAAATTCACACATTTCAAGGCACTGAAGCATTACTCGTATTTATACAAGTTAAAAATGATGCACGGTTTTGATTTTTAAATGATATTATGCAAAAAAAACTTTCAACAAAATTTTATTCGACGTAGAAAACTAGCTAGTTGCAGTAGACGGAGCGGCAACGTCGCGTAAATTTTCACTAAATTTAAACAAAGAACGTAAATTCAAAAACTTTTTCACAGATGCTCTTTAGTGATGTTTTATTAAATTGTATATAAATGTATATGTATATTCTGTTAAAACGACGAAGAAAGTTAAATTTAAACTTGCAAAATAAGACAGTAGATGTCTCACGTAAGAGCGTACTAAATAAACTGGCTGCTGGCTAGCTGATTCGTTTTGAACTTGTTTTTGTTTCGATCTACTTTTCGCGTTGTAAACAAAGGCCGCGTCAGTGTGGTCAGGCTTAAAGGATGAAAAACTACCAAATATGCGTTACTTGGTATTCAAACAGTATTTTACCAATCGGGTTGAAGTGACCACTGGCAGTTTTGTGATATAATAAATATAACGTAGTAAGTACTAGTTAATTCAGTACTTTAAGCAAACTGCCAAGAAATGTCTTCTGCCACATATATAATATGTTGTAAACTTTAAACTTAGCATATTTAGCTACATGCAAGATATGATGAGGCGTTCACTGTGGGCCTTTTTATTTTATTGTTTTCTTATAATTACATAACATTCTTCTTCTTCAAAAAAGATTATCTTAAAGCTATCGTAAGTTATAATATAATAAGTTAATCGTGATTAATATTTATGCGTGGTATCAATCGCACCTACAACAATGAAGCATATCTTTCTGTCTAATCCGGTGAAAATTATCTTTGTATAGACTAGTGCAAAAATTTCAATGTGAACGCACCACATAACCTCATAATGATACTTATACGTTTTTATTACAAATCCAAGGAATCAAGTCTTCTAGTATCTGAAGACAGCGTCAGAGCGCTTCTTCAAAATAGGAATGCACCACCATTGTCCTCTTATCGTGACAACACACCTAGGGTCAGACGCACGGGAGCTGGGCACCTCTCAATAATCGGCCGTTCCAGATGTTCCACAATAAAAGACACGGACCTAACCCTGTGGGTCACTGTGCATGACTAAGAACCTGTACACGTACCCAGTGCCCGATGAAGGACGGCAAGCCAAAAGAAAACGCAGATTTACACAATGAATTTGTTTCTTCTTTTAATAAGCGCTGAATCAAGTATACAAACGAAGAGTTAACGAAAAAAAAAGTTGACTTATACAATCGTAGTGTAACCTTAATATATATTTAATAAAACATTAAATAGTAAAACTAACATTGCATAGTAATGTCTTGATTACAGAAAAACACAAAATTGTGATAATAAAAAGTATCTACTAAACGGTAGAAATCGACGTGCTCTGACAGCACTCATATACTCCCGATATTTCTAGAATTTTTCAACAAACTAGGCAGTTTAGTATGTTTAAAACTATTTTTATAACACAACAATTACATAAATATACTTTTAAATGAACAATTTAGTAAGAAAAGTACCAATTTATTATATACTTTGTAACAACAACATACTTTTTAACAAGGCACTTCGTGGCGGTTTTGCAACCGATGGGTTGAGACTATGGAGGGTAGAGGTGAGGAGAACCGTCTCTGTGTGTGAAAAGTATACGTTAAAATTTGCTAAATAAGATTGGCACTACAGTAGCAACCGGGTAAATTTAAAAAAAGGCGCTGAAAGTTATTTGAATAAGATAGAGAAATAAAAAAGGACGAAATAACTGTAACCACTACAAAATCACAAAAAGTTAAGTGTTTAAAGCTGATAAAAAAATGCAATCGATGTCTCCACGTTTTACCATAGTAATAATTTTAGGTGTTATGGACGAAATTAGTTTGGAGTACGTAAACATGTGAGGTCTTGTATGTTACACTGTCACTCTAGTCATTAAATATATTCAATTTCCTAACTCAGTTTACTTCAATCAGTTAACAACTGCTCAATTCATATCATACCCTGTGCTCATGCTAGCGCCATTCTGGAGGATTTTTGAACTGTTATTTAGTACAAGTTAAACAGTGTTCGCTGAACGGGAGCCAATTAAGATGGCGCCACAGTAGCAAGTGGAAAGATTTAAAAACAGTGCCATAAACGACTACACATCACTTAAATCTAGCACACTTCGTTCGCTCTGTTTAAAACTGCTTTATTCACATAATTTCCACTTCCCACACTAGCGCTATTTCGGTAAGTCTTCCAACAGTAACTTGATGTTTACATGTCGACACTTTACCTCTAACCTCCATAGTTGAGACAAAAAAAAACACAATCATTGAAAAACTTGTTTAGGGCCATAATATCTTATAACGACTTAGTAAAAAATCACGAGTCAACTCCATGATTTAAATTTAAACTAGTTTTTTTTGGAACGAAGTTCCTTATGGGACGATGCGGAGGGGTACCCTAACCGGGAAAAAACGTCCGTAACGTAAGGTATTAGTAATGCACACAGTGTACGACTTAACTTTGCAATAACGTACGAATTAGTATTGCACAGTGTAAGACTTAACTTTGTAATAACATACAAAAGATAACATATTTTTTTATCATTCATTGACCACGATCTCAGAGCGTTCGTTTGCGCAACACACTAACTCTTATGCAAACAACCGCGAATGAAGTGTACCACAATAATTTCGCACGTTACCGAATGACCGCGGGATGTTGCGAAACCTCCAGTTTTATTTTCTTTATACCTCGAATAGAACTTAAAATTAATATTTTTATAATAAGGAACTTCGTTCTTATCAGGTGTCCCACGACACCACACATCTTTTTTTAACTATATACAAACATGGTAAATACGCATACCATAAAAAGCCCTTGGATAACTGTTCTAAGAGCCGAAGCTCTGAATTTCTTCATGGCAGAGGTACGCAGAAAGACGGTGCCACGCGGTAAGATAGGTATTAGGGAGTTCAGGTGGGAGATACTCTTATTGAAGACATATACCAAGTGACTACTAGAACCTATTGAGTTGCCATGTCAAAGCCGCCTCTTACCTTCAGAATTAATGTCTACCAGATTCCAATAGTAACAATGCAAATTATAATTTTAGTGCATTTGATTTTTAGTCATTTGTGAACATGTGGCAAATCGTACTGTTAAAAGTGAGACCTTAGAACTCATTTCTCAAGCGTATTTACTTTGTAGATATCTATGGGCTCCAGTAAACACTTAACACCAGGTGGGCTGTGAGCTGGTCCACTCATCTAAGCGATAACAAACAAAAATTTGAACGGGCATGGTGACATAGAGTACACCAGCCATGTTATCCTTTAGGTCATGACAACTTTAAATGATAGCTGAGACTGACGTAGATGAAGTGCCTATTTTATATATGTATATTTATTCTATAATAATAACATGCTATTTATCTATGTGTGCTACAAGCAAGCTTTTTTCAGCGTGCTATTTAGTTTTACAATTTTTCACAGCGAAAAACTTCTGGATCGATGTCTGAACTAGATTATCCGATGACTTCTCCTGCTTGTTATATTTCCTTTTAATCGGTCCAACCTCTTTTTGCGGTCTCACAACAACATTATTCACGTTCGACAAAACGTACTGTTTCAAATCTTTATCCTTGCTCTCGCATACCTTCAGTTTTATGCGAGTTTTGAATCTAATCTTCATCTTCTGCCTCTCGTTCTTACGGTACACCTTCGACTTGTTCAACTCCTTATGATCCCTCTTTTTTTTCTTATCGATTCTCGCTTTCGAGTTCAGTTTCCGTTTTCTAGACTTCTTCTTCCCGTGTTCACCCGGGACGTTGTTCACAAAATGCCTGTCCACCTCGTTCAGGTAGCAATTCTTGAAGCTCTCGACGTCCATGCCGACGTTTTCGTCACTTAGCGTCTCCTTATCCAACGGGCTGAACTTGAAAGCGCACTTCTTAACTTTCACCGGAGTCTTTAAATCGACACCCTCACTGCGGTCACACTGAGTGTCCATTTTCTTAACGTCTATGTTAATAATCTCGTTATTCTCGAATATCTCTAAGCTGGAATTGTTTTGAATGTCTAGTTTCTTTAGTTTCTGCGGCGAGAAGTGATCGCTGTCGTCGGCGACGAACTCCGGTGGCAGTTGGAAAGTACTAGATGAATCGTTGCTCGATTCATTTTGGTTCTCGACTTTAACTGGCGTGGAGGGGTTCCGAGCGACCGCTGTGTCTTCAGATATGATATCCTGGGGCTGTGGAAGAAAGAGAAATGGTTTATTACTGAATTACTGGTGGTTGGACCTCTTGCGAGTCCACAAGGGTAGGTACCACCACCCTGCCTATTTTAGCCGTAAAGCAGTAATGCGTTTCGGTTTGAAGGGTGGGGACAGCCGTTGTAACTATACTTGAGACCTTAGAACTTATATCTCGAGGTGGGTGGCGCATTTACTTTGTAGATGTCTATGGGCTCCAGTAACCACTTAACACCAGTAGGGCTGTGACCTCGTCCACCCATCTAATCAATAAAAAAATAAAAAACTTATATAGAGGGTTGAAAGACTATTTAAGCGACATTTATCTTTGTAATTAGGGGTCCGTTTTATTTGGTATTAGCATCAACAGTTCGATGTTCTTTTCGGCATC
Source organism: Bombyx mori (assembly GCF_030269925.1). Lineage (NCBI taxonomy): Eukaryota > Metazoa > Arthropoda > Insecta > Lepidoptera > Bombycidae > Bombyx > Bombyx mori. The sequence goes on along the minus strand of NC_085117.1, from coordinate 2,389,743 downwards.
TGTTCTGTTGATGGGCATACCAGCTCATCTGGTATTAAGTAGATAATGTAAATGACTTAAGCTAATAGGTCGAAGTATTAATTGTGGCTATCTCACTCATAAGGAGAAGTGGAGGCTGCATATAAGCCCTATCTCTGACTCACATATACATACATGTCCGGTCACCATTGCATAAGACTTATTTTTAGATGCTGTTGGGTATGGACAGATCTATAGGAACATATCGGAAGGGAGTTCAATCCATAGTCGGATGACACGATGAGTAATAGACTAAAAAAAGACCTCTGTTTCCTCCTTAATTTCGCGCTTTTTAGGGGAGCACCATTTCTTGATTATCTCCTTCTGTTTCGATTCTTTCAGAACGGTATCGAACAGCCCTTGTAAAATTTCACTGCAAAAAAAAACAAATTCATATCTAGATTAATACAATTTGGGCATGTGGCAAGAAAGGAAAGTAATATTTTAAAAAAAGAGTATACTTATGTACGCGCGTAAGAAGTTATACTTTATTTTTATTAAATTTATTTCTTTTTTTATTTATTTAAATTTTAATCAATTTGAAAAAAAATCCTCAAACACGCATATTGGACATCCCTTTTCTAGACATCGTATAAATTCGGTAGTTCTCGGTACGGTTCGGAAAGTTCACCTGCGGCTATATTCAGACTCGCCAAGTTACGTCGGTCGTATTGTAATGAGCGATTTAGTGGGCAACTTCATTCTGTTAATTTTGTGTCACGGTGCGTGCGCATCGTATAATTTCACTCTCATCAATTTTTGATAACGCGCCTAAAGAAGTATAACTTCAAAAAGAAAAGGGAATGTGTGCCAAAGAAGGCCCTGAGGCGGAACTTCAATGCGCTGGTCGGTCGGTCGCTCTACGATGACATCTGTGCCCTTGAGCAAAAGGCAGGGCTAGTGTTAATATAATAATAGTTAAAAAACCAAAGACTCACTCGACAATTTTCCTTTTAACACACAAGGGTTTAGGTTTTCGGAACTTTTCTCGGACCTCTTCTAATATTTTCTCATCGATTATAACATTGTCTATTTCTTCACTGTTAATTTTCTCTTGAACGCCCTTTTCTAATAATTTTATGGGCGATAACAAATTCTGTTCAATGTTTTTCAACACTGTAGGCTTTATGAGACAATACTGTGGCTTCCTCGGAGGCTTTAAATTGAGATCTTGTCGTGTTACTTCTGAAAATTAATAAGTTTGATTAGATAGTCCTTTTACAAACAGACACAGATGCAATCTACATACAGTTCTAAACTATACTACTATAGACTCAGTCCTCTACAGCTCTATTCTAATCCCGAGCTCTTCTCGTACACAAACAGACGCAGATCCGACCTACATCCAGCCGAGAGTCCTATACTACACTACTATAGACACAGTCCTCTGCAGCTCTGTACTGATCCCGAGCTCTTCTCGTACACAAACAGACACAGATCCGACCTACATCCAGCCGAGAGTCCTATACTACACTACTATAGACACAGTCCTCTGCAGCTCTGTACTGATCCCCGAGCTCTTCTCGTACACAAACAGACACAGATCCGACCTACATCCAGCCGAGAGTCCTATACTACACTACTATAGACACAGTCCTCTGCAGCTCTACTGATCCCGAGCTCTTCTCGTACACAAACAGACACAGATCCGACCTACATCAAATGAGAGTCCTGTAGTCACAACTCACTCATTATACCTTGTTTATTCTCAGCGGTGGACGTAGAAGGAACATTTTTCGGGTCAGTTTTCGTCCGTCGTAGGGACATTCTGCTCGGCATCACGGGACGTCGCCGAGTTTCACTACGATTCCTGGATTCTTCGGCCAACATTACTGAAAAACAATTCAAATAAAATAAATCATCAATTAACGCATTGTAATTACTGGCCGTTTTCCAATTACAGCACAAGAGCGCATTATGCGGCATAATGCTCAACTAAGCTTCAGCATAATTCGGCATTGTGCGTCACTGAGTCGCATTATGCTCTGTAATTGGAAAACTACCATTAAGTAATGGTTAATTACAGAACATAATGCTACTCAGTGACGCACAATGCCGAATTATGCTGAAGCTTAGTTGAGCATTATGCCGCATAATGCGCTCTTGTGCTGTAATTGGAAAAGGGCCACTCTTAATTTACAGTATGTTGCCTGTTCGGATCATATTTGTAATAAAATTTAATTGAAAGCAAGCAAACTTACTAATGAGATTGTAAAGCATTGTTATGTTTGAATATAGGGCATGTGCCAGTACATATGAGGCCTATGAAATCAAAGGCAGCTAAACGCCTTAATGTCGTAAAATGGATTAACAATGGCCCTATCTTGTTTAGTTAGTTGGACACGCTTTAGTGTTTTCATGTTATAACAAATGCAGCTAAAACTCTAACAAATTCAGTTCCAAAATTTCATTTTTACTCTGTATTAAGTACTAATAAACAAAGTTTTATCATTTAAAATTCAGATTATTAGTAATATTCTCATTCTTTGTAAATCTGCTTTAAAATAAAGAATATCGTAGCTATCAGAACAAAGTTATTTCAGTTTCTCAAACCGGGAGTGTTGCTAACACTGGCCCTAGCAAGAGCAGTACTTCGATGGATCGGGAGGATCCGTGATGACGTGTTTAGGGCCGATTTTTGTAGTTTATCTGGATATTTGACAGACTTGGATTTAGCTGCCTTTGATTTTATAGGCCTCATATAAACACTATACATTAATTTATTTGGAACAGTGATTCAGTTCAATACATGGGCACAGCAAACACATACTATATCGCACCTTTAGAATTATAAAGACCAAATCTAAAAAATGGGTTTTTTTTTTTTTTAATATTGAATAAAATTTTCAAACTGAACTCTGTGTCTATAGAGGAAGGGTGTGTGGAGTAAAAGAGACTGATGGATAAGTTTGTCCTTTTATTTACAAGCTACTTCTGGTCATTTGATTATTAAGTTGCTATAGTGTCATTCTAGATCCATTTCTGAATTAACTTTCTCGACTGGTGTTAGGACGTTTTATGAATCTGCATGGGTATGTACCACCATTCAGCCTATTTCTGCCGTGAAGCAGTAACGCGTTTCATTTTGAAGGGGAAGCCGTTGTACTGTTAAAACCGAGTTCTTAAAACTCATGTCTCAAGGTTTTTTTTATTGCTTAGATGGGTGGACGAGCTCACAGTCCACCTGGTTTTAAGTGGTTACTGGAGCCCATAGACATCTACAACGTAAATGCGCCACCCACCTTGAGATATAAGTTCTAAGGTCTCAGTATAGTTACAACGGCTGCCCCACCCTTCAAACCGAAACACATTACTGCTTCACGGCAGAAATAGGCGCGGTGGTACCTACCCGTGCGGACTCACAAGAGGTCCTACCGCCAGTAAGTATGTATAGAGGCAGCAGTACCGTGTCGCAGCTGCGCGGTGAGGCGGGTGAGGTCGGCGGGCGCGGCGGGGCGGCAGGACGCGCACACGGGGGGCGCGGGCCCGCAGCGCGCGTGGCGCCCGCTCCAGCCGCACAGCAGGCACGGCTGCAGGTCCCACTCCCTGCACAGAACATTGTCTATATAGTGTTTTATTTTTTTTGTATAAAGGATTTTATGACCTGGTAACTAAAACCTTTAAGTCATGTCTTATTTTAATTTATATTCTTATTTTTACGAAAAATTATAATACAGGGTGGCCTATAAGTCCTTTGATATGAAAAAAAATTTATTAAAATAAAACTAATTACATTATGAATTAAATTTTTATTTACATAAAAAGCTTAAAAAACGGGAATTATTTTTTGAAAATAACATCTCCTAAATGTAATCCGTTGCGATCACGGCACTCTTGCAAACGACGTCTAAAATTGTCGATGACTGCGCGGCACGTCACTGCTGAAATGCTTGTCATTTCTCTGCGGATGTTTTCTTTTAGGGCCTCAATTGACCGCGGGTTTGTGTCGTATACTTTAGCCTTAAGGTAGCCCCACAAAAAAAAATCCATCGGGGTCAGATCTGGACTACGTGGAGGCCAGGAAATGTCTCCTCTCTTAGAGATAACTTTGCCAGGAAAAAGTTGACGGATAACGGGCATAGCAGTGTTAGAGGTGTGAGAAGTGGCCCCATCCTGTTGAAACCACGTCCTGGCATTAAAGCCTGAAAAGTTTTGCAATTCTGGTATGAAAAACTCTTCGATCATAGCCACATATCGCTCCGACGTAACAGTAACTGCGCGCCCTCTGCCATCCTCAAAGAAGTAAGGCCCTAGGATACCATGGGCTGACATAGCGGCCCAAACAGTCACTTTCGGACTATGTAAGGGCTTCTGATGCTTAAGTTTTGGATTGATGGGGCTCCAATAGCGGCAATTTTGTTTACTAACATGCCCGTTAAGATGGAAATGAGCCTCGTCAGAGAACATTATGTTATTGAAGGAAGTAAACCGATTCAACATTTCATTCGCATAATTTTGTCTTTGAATACCGTCAGTTTCCTTTAATTCTTGAACCAACTGAATTTTGTAAGGGTGCATATGTAAATCTTTCTTCAAAATCCGTTGTAACGATGTCCTGGATACGTTTAATGCTCTGGCGCGCTTACGAGTTGACTGTGTCGGATTTTCGCGAATAGACTGTGTCACTGTGTCTATGTTTTGTTCCGTACGTGACGTCCTTGGGCGACCCAACCGCGGTTTATCTAACGTCGAACCGGTCTCCTCGAACTTAGCAACCCAGTTCTTAATCGTTTGAAGAGTTGGAGTGTCGTCAAAGTTGTGTAAACCTTTGTGTTCTCGAAATTTACGCCGCGCAACGGTTGCCGAATTGTCGTTTTTATAAAACTCGCGCACACAAAACGCACGGTCCGCTCCGGTAAAACGCTCCATCGCGACTAAATTCCCAGAAACCGAAGTTACTCCCCCCGCTTCCCCTGCACCGCTCACGCGCGCCCTGTTCGTTTTATTCAAATTTTACTTTTCAAAGGACTTATGGGCCACCCTGTATGAAGTGAAGTGAAATGAAACGAGATTAGATAATATGGGATGACATATAATCTCAGTAAAATGGTGGTCATTTACTGAGACTTTTTCAATGGACTTTTTGGAGGATCCCGAGAAGTTACATTCAGCGTCTTTGTTTCATTTTCCCACATTTGTGCATTTTCACAGATATTAAACAGTTAATAAACTACCGTTATTACACATTTAAACCTGAAGAAACAATAAATAGACAAAATAAAACAAATCACACTGTATTCAACACTTAAAACACTCAACAAACACTTTAAAAATCTCAATTCGCTTCAAGTGATTCGTTCTCTCTTTCGCTTCGAGTAGTTCCGATTAACTAACTGATTGCGTGCCATCTCTGCAATGCTTTTATAGCCGATACCGCATCCCTAGAGTCATCGAGAATATTCCACTCATTTCTAGTATTGTGTGTTTCCGCTATATGGCAATAGATGGCGTTGTACTTCTCGGGCGTTCTAGGTGCTACTAGATCCTTCGATATTCGTTCGATTATTCGGCGATAGGTGGCGTTACTCTTACCGGCGTAACAATAGTCACACCACGCTGTGTCTAGTGCCGGGCAGGACGAATTTAATAAAAACGCACTAACGCTATTTAGAATTTCTAAAAGAAATACTTCATTTGCACCATTCAATTTCAGATAGATTTAGACGGTTCCCGTTACCTTAAACTTTAACAACATTTATTTCTATATCTACTACCTATATATCTATATATTCTATATCTATTTCCACATCTAATCTAGAAAAATATCATTCCTTGTAAATAGCACTCTTTTTCTGGAAAGGGATCATGTCCTTGTAGAAGCCAAATTCATCAAATGAACAAACACAACATGAAAATATTTTTATTGCAGATTTGATTTTAATTATCATTCATTGTAGAAGTCATTCATGAGCATATGTTAAATGCACATCTCATTGCAAAAATGTGTAGCTGTCAGTGGGATCTGAACATTCAAATAACCAAATCTGTCGATATGAGCAACTCTCCTTTAAAATATAACACTATTACTAATTTCCATTAATAACAGTAACACCTTATTATTAAATAGGTCATATCCCTTGTTTTTTTTTTATTGCTATGAGGGATGGACGAGCTCATAGCCCACCTGGTGTTAAGTGGTTACTGGAGTCCATAGACATCTATGACGTAAATGCGCCACCCACCTTGAGATATCAGTTCTAAGTTGTTCTTAAGCAATAAAATGCTAATTCGGTACATAAACTGTTTAACCCACCCTTCGTTGCTATCGTGGTCTCTGCCCTGAGGACATTCGCAGACTTCAGCGTCACATCTTAGATTCCTCTCGTATATCTCTGCGTACGCGTTCCGCTCGAGCTCCCACGCGGCATCCTGGTCGGGGATGTAGTATCCCTGCGATATGACGGCCTCGTGGAAGCGCTCCTTGTCGTTGCACAAGGGGCATTTCAGATAATGCATGCCGGCAGTGAGCGCCATCCGCTGAAAAACCAGGTAACAAGTAAGTTTACACGTCTCGTTTGGCGTTAAGTGGTTACCCACGCCAAAAGAGATATAACAAAGCTATAGATGTCAGCCATCTTATAAAATAGGGTTTGAAATTTTTATTATTTTATTAACACCCCCGTATTATACGTGCTTTTATTAAGTTTATAACTACTAACTCAATAAAATTATAATTATACTAGCGACCCGCCCTCGCTTCGCTTCGGAAACATTAAAACAAACATGAAACCAAAAAAATAAATAAAAATAATAATAAAAAAAGTAGCCTATGTTCATCAGGGACAATGTCGGCTTCTAATGGAAAAAGAATTTTTCAAATCGGTCCAGTAGTTTCGGAGCCTATTCGAAACAAACAAACAAACAAATCTTTCCTCTTTATAATTATATATATGTAGTGCATTATTCTCTGTACATAATCTTTATTATAATATGTAAGTTTATAGTAACATTAATTTTGTGTTAGTCCCAGGCACCAATAATATTGCCAAAATTGGATACTTTTCATAATATAAAGTATGTTTAAATATCTCAACAATGTTCCATGTGTAGCCATAACACGACACTGGCAGAAATTGCTGAAAGTATCGGCAGATTGCCATTAAAAAAAAAAAAAAAAGAAAAATATTTTATTAACTAATTCGTTTTTAACTTTGTACGGAATGAGGGAGCGATTCCTTCCTATATAAAATGACAACCACTGTTGATTCTATTGCTTAGTTAGGTGGACGAACTCACGGCCCACCTGGTGTTAAGCGGTTACCGGAACCCATAGACATTTACAACTTAAATGGCGCCAGTAATCACGCAAATTATAATTTTGCGGTTTTGATTTTTACTACACAATGTTATTCCTTCACTGTGAAAGTCAATCGTGAACATTTGTCACTCATTAGAGAAATTGGTACCCGCTTGCGGGATTCGAACACAGTTGCATCGCTACACACGAATACACCGGACGTCTTATCCTTTAGGCCACGACGACTTCAAAGTCAACATTCTCCCAATACATGACACTCGCACGGTCAGTTGTAATTCTGACATTATCAGCTGACCCGACTGACTCGGTGGTGGATTAGTTAGCGCCTCTGACTGTTGTGCCGAGGGTCGTTGGTTCGATTCCCATATCGGGCAAACGTTCGTGTGATGAAAAAGTTTGTTTGTTGCTTGTGTTGGTGTTTATTATCTATATATTTAAATGTTATAAATATGTATGTCAGTCCCTAGTACCCATAAAAAATCCTCATTTGAGGCCGAATGACTGCTATAACTAATTCCACAGTGGTACCAATCGCATAAGCCGTTAATACGAATCGGCTCGAGTTTAAAATTAGTGCTTCCCAATTAATGCACATTCACTTTTTTATTTGTGACTGATGTCTATTTGTGGAATATAAAAAAATAATTGATGTGGTATTTTTTTCGCTGGCTACTTACCTAACAAATACCAGCCTTATTTATGATGTCGAAATTTTATCAGAGTCCATTTACAAGGGTCATATAATTAGTATCACCATTGTGGACATAAGCAATACCAGCCGTTACCACCTAGTTACATCCTACTGCTTTCAACCCTTTTTCAAGAAGAACTCATCATTGTGCTCTGTAATACATTTATCTCTCCAGATAAGTGGTAATCAAGAAGATATGAGAAGTAAACAAGACCTTTACCTGTAAACATCTTCGGTGGAACCAAGCATCCCTGGCACAGCAGGGCGGCCAAAATGTCTGCACACCGGGATAAGGTTCAACCTCCTCGTAACATATCAGGCACACAAACTCCGATTCTGAGCTTGATTCTGTAATTATGACATTTGAAATGACTTTATTTGGATATTGAACTAGCGACCCGCCCTCGCTTCGCTTCGGAAACATTAAATTTTATTATTGATAGCTGAGTTCCGCGATGTTACCCCCGGTTATTGTCGTACCGCGGACGACGCCGTGGGGCGAAGCTAATCTACAAAAGTAACCTAAGTTACTCGTTATATCATCAGCTACCTATCAGTGAAAGTCTCGTCAAAATAGGTCCAGCCGTTCCAGAGATTAGCCAGAACAAACAGACAGACAGACAAAAATTGTAAAAAATGTTATTTTTATGTATGTATCGTATACATATTCATATGCATGTAGTAAAAAGCGGTTATTTCAATATTACAAACAGACACTCCAATTTTATTTATAGGTATAGATAAGCCATGTGCGATCTGACAATTCGGAAACTCTTGGTACACTGAACTGATGTATATGAATTGCTATACAATAATATTTATCGAATCAAGCACTGGACAAAGATTCGTTCAATACTGTTCTATTTGGAATACAAATTTAAAATGAAAAATATTGATAATAATACTACCTTCATGTTCAAAGACATCTGCTCCACCTTTTTTGGATTTAATTTTGTTTTTTCTCCGCTGCTTAATGCTCTCCATTACATTGTCATGTACCTTCTGCTTCGGGACATGTTGCTGACAGTATGATCTGAAATTTAGTTCAAATGTTTTCAACTAGTTTCTGCTATAAAATCAAAAAGTTTGAAAATTATAGACAAGAAAATATGATATAGTGGAATGGAAATGTAATCGGGAAGTTGTTGAATTATATTTATGTATCTCCAACTCTTTTTTAATAGTTTATTAACGTATCATAGTTGAGGTTGCTACTCATCTAGGACCAGCTTAATTGTAAGCTCTATCACAGCTACTCTTTATCTCTGGATATTCACTGCTAGACAGACCTCAAGCCTCTGGTCCTAAAGGTCGTTGGTCCAGTTTGTGGACTCTACCCTACCCAAACTACGTCTTCTGGTATACGCGGTTGCTACGGCCCCGGCCACTCCCACTTCAATGACGCATTATTCTGGGCTATGTCGGTTACAATAGTTTATCTGCAAATCTCCTCATTCCTGATTTGATCTCGCGGGGAAACACCCAGCATAGCCCATCTCCATTGCTGTTTGGGTGACCTTGGAGCCTTCTATTAAGGTCCATTGTGTCAATTGTTTAAAAATCGCCATTGTATTGTACATACCTTTTTTTACACCACGATGAGAGAAAATGTACTCACAAAAAAATTGTTTTGATTGGTACTTGGTGTAAAAACTACACTCATTCTGGGATTTTATCAATTTCAGAAGGATCTAAAATTTAATTAAATTTCTGGTGGTAGGACCTGCTGTGTGTCCGCACGAGTAGATACCATCACCTGGCCTATTTCAGCCGTGAAGCAGTAATGCGTTTCGGTTTGAAGGGTGGAGCAGCCATTGTAACTATACTGAGAGCTTAGAACTTATATCTCAAGATGGGTGGAGCATTTACGTTGTAGATGTCTATGGGCTCCAGTAACCACTTATCACCAGGTGGGCTGTGAGCTCGTCCATCTATCTAAACAATATAAAAAAAAAGTGTAGGATTCTGAAAGTGTTTATGAAGACCTTATGTGGAAAAAAATCTAGTGGTTTAAATGAACTATTGATCTCACCAATACTCACTTATAATTACCGTAGAACAATGATACTGCATTCTTTTCTCTGCCACACGGCAAATGGAATTGTTTCCGACACTGGCTCACAGAGCAGCCCAGGGTGGCACCACCACGACTGCAGTATGAGCATTTCTGCAATTTTTATTTATAACCATAATAATTAATAAAATACAGATCAAACACATCTTATTCACAAGACAGTTAAGATGACAGATGGTGGATAAAATAGTTCCCATCAAATACTTCAGAGCATACTAAATACAACACAATTTTTTTATTGCATAGATTAGTGAATGCATTAACTGGCCACTTGGTATTAAGTTTCTTCAGACTATGTGAATGTCACCACCTTAACATGAGTTCTAACTCAATGGTTATAGTACACCTGCCAGACCACCATTAAAGCCCAAAAAAAGCATTACTGCTTCACAGAAATAGGCGGGGGTTAGCATCTATCTACCTGTGAGGGCTCACAAGACCTACCACCTACCACCAAAAGGAATCTTCCTCTGTTTAGAATGATTGTGATATTTTATGGTTGATGTCATTTTACTCACTGTATCTCACAGTCCGCTTATAATTATTTTCTCAATTAATTGAGACAATGTGAGGAAATAAAAGTATTTACTCACATGCTTCTTGGCCCTCTCGATCTCGGCTAAGATATCTCGATACAGAAACCCAAAGAGGCCATCTGTCTCTCTTCCTTTCTGCACCAGGCAGCAGGACAGCAACTATGAGGTACAAACAGAAAAGCAGCATTAAAATCGTATTAATTACTATTACATTTTTATGGTAATTGGCATAATTTCTTCACCAGTATTTAGTATTATTCAATTGGTCACATTGAACTTAAAATGAAAGAAGATAGTCTTATCCAAAAGGCATTTCTCAGGATCCCAAATGCTCACTGACAGAGGCACCCATGATTGTCTCCAGTACACCTGCTCTGCTCAGCAAATTTATGTGAATTTTGTATATATTTTGATAATTAGGCTCTATAATAATAGTACATTTAGTTCTACAACTCTGTTAGCTGTGAATTTAGTTAATTTTTTTTTTCAGTCTGTAAAAATGAATGATTATGAAAATTATACATTTATATTCTGAATAAATACAACATATTTAAAATTACACCAGACCAGAATGCCAAGACAACTATTATATGGCGAACTCGAGGGCCGCAGAAGTCGTGGCAGGCCTAAACTCCGATGGTTAGATGGCGTAGAGCACGACCTCAAAGTTATCGGTGTCAGGAACTGGAAGGAGAAAGCCCTCAACAGAGCAGTCTGGAGAGACATACTGGATTAGGCTAAGGACCACCCTGGGCTGTAAGGCCTAAGATGATGATGATGATGATGTTTTAAAATTACAAGGGTTGCATTTGTTTAATATGGATGCCTTACGATTCTATAAACGTACCACGCAAAAATAATGACATTGAATATCTCCGATTGCATATATTTTTCCGTATAGAACTTCATCATCAACTTCTCTACCACAAATAGCACACGGGATTATGTCTTCAGTCACAAGCGTTGCCGAAATTTCAACTTTCCTACCCTTTTTTCCAGCCATATTTATTGTTCCTTAAATCCTATTAGTAGCTATTTTAAAAAGGTAAACATTTCTTATTTTGCAATATAGTTTCAATCATAGCGTTTCGGCATAAAATCAGATTTGAAGCCTCTATCAATTTGTTATCAAAACATAATTTCGGTTCTCCTAGAACGAAATGACAGTTTGACAACATCTTTTGGCGGGAATTTTTTTTTCCGTTTAGGAACGTTCACAGCATTGTGACAATCGCCCTCATTTTTTCGGTTTGTCTATGATTCGCATTTAAATTATCTTTATGTGCAATTAATCATGTGAAGTTGCAACACTAAATTAAAACGTCAAAAAATTTACAAAAAAAAAGCCGGAAAGGCTCTTATTTTATTGTTATTTGTTTATTTATTATTTTTTATTAGTCAATCGTTTTATATTTATATATGTAGCGTTATCTAGTCTTGTTGCCGTAGACCTGAAGTTCAGATAGTGACAGTTTTATTGTGCCATAAAATAAGAATTGAAGTACAGGTCTTTGTGTTTGTGAATACGAAACCTTGATAAATCAGCGAATTTACATAAAGAATACAATTCGAAATAACATTTTGCATATATTTACCGAAACTTCTAGATAATTCGACATCGAAAATGTGGTTTTAATATCGACACATTCAAATAAAATTCATCACAAAAAAAACAGGAAAATTGGGGGGAATCTCATAGTAACATGTTCGCATTGAAAAGAAAATGTATCTAAATATATTGGATGTAAATGAAACTGATGACAGCGTGCCTAGAAGTGCTCCAAGACGGGTTTTTTACACAAAATGTCGACATTACAAGGTACTCAAGAGTCATGGGCGATTACAGGCGAGAGACTTGATTCAAAATACGAAAAATGCCTGAATATAACTCAAGAAATATACAAAAGAATAAACATCACCTTTCAGATCAAGAAATTAGAGGCACAGAGTGATTTATCAAATTATAGGTATGAACTTTACAACACAAATAATTTTAATTTCACAATATTTCTTAGCATCATCAATCAGCTCTCTAGATGTGCTTGGTAAAGAAAAGTAAAAAAATATCTGTATTTCACTATGCAAGTAAAGCCATTCATCTGTACCCTCATAATTCCCTATAGACATTGAAAATTGCTGAGCAAACACAGTTCTGGTCAATTATCTCAATAAATTTCCTAAAGTAGAACTGTTTAAGTTTTCAAAATTGTTATACCAAGAAAATTAAAATAAGGGGGTAATTTGGACACAATGCAATACATAAGTACAAACTTTGTCCATTACTGGCTGTGAAGCAATTATGAGTTTTGTTCAAAGAGATGGCATAACCATAATACGTCATAGGTTTCAACATCATGTTTCGAGATGAGTGGCAACATTGACTTCATGATTTTTAGGGGTTCAGTAATAGATTAACATCAGGAGGGTAATTATTTGTCCACAAACCTAGAGCTATAATGATAATTAAGTGTTTATTACAGTGATCAAATAGACAGCAATGAGTTAAGTAACGGTACAGATCTGTTTGCTTGCGATAAGACCAGCATATCAAGCAGTACAGATGCGGAGAGACCACAGGCATCATGCGAGAAATACATCAATATCAATAATAATGAGGAGACTAACAAGAAACCTATTATTGCTCAGCGTAGACCGCGTAAGAGGTAGGAAAAGCAATTGACGTCCACAAAAAATATAAAAACATAAGTGTTGGTTATTTTTATTAACTAAAGTGACAGTTCCCGGTCATTCTTGTTCAAGGACATCAGTAATACTAGAAAGACCATAGTTCTCTTCAGATATTGTTGCAGAACGTATCATTTTTAAAAAATACTGCTTATAAATACTGTTACTTATGGGTAAAAAAAATGAGTTACAATGAGTCAATGAGGGAGTGTTCCCGAAACTGACCCAAAACCCTGAAGTAAATTACAAACAGAATGCTTTATTTGTTGCCAAAATTGCAATTGTTATGAACCTACGTACGATTATAATGGGCGGGTAGCACGTAGCCAACACCACTCTATCCCTGGACCAGATTTTGTGCCTCAGTATGATTCGAATTACAATAAAGACATTGGACAAAAAAAATAAACTTTCTGTTCACACTTTCATAAGATACATATACAGTCGTGGTCAACTAATTAGGGACATTCAAGATAGTGAAGGGCTATAACTGGTTATGTACATTTAAATATAAAACCCTATTGATTTCTCAGCACCTATTATTTGGATAATGTGGTCCGATTATTATGCTATAAATGGCTGTAAATAAAAGATTTAATAAATAGAAAAAGTATTTAATATCAAAGATTAAACATGTATTAAATATTAAGGTAAAATTCTGTAGTGGACATTTAATTAAGGACAGTAAAGTATAATGAAGAATACAGTAACACAAAACTTATAATCTTCAGTGTTATAATATCTTTAACAGCTCCATTTTATTACGTGTAAAATCAGTACCCAGTAGCAAAACCTTTGTTAGTAATTACCGCTTGACACCGATGTGGCATAGACATTATCAGTTTCTGACATGTTTCGACAGGAATGTTTGCCCATGCCTCACAAAAAGCTTCATGAAGTTCATCCAAATTTGTATTACGATAAGTGGCAACTTTTTTCTTGATTTCGTGCCAAAGGTGCTCAATTGGGTTGAGGTCCGGGCTATTTGCTGGCCAATCTAGCACCGATACAAACTGACTGGTAAGAAACGACTTGACTGAATGGACGGTATGTTTCGGGTCGTTATCCTGCTGAAACGTCCATATAATAGGAAGATGCTCCTCAGCATAGGGAAGCATAGTTTCTTCCAATATTGCCTTGTATTGATGTTGGTCTAAGTTACCCTGAACTTTCCTCACAGGTCCCACTCCACGTCCAGAAAATTAACTCCATATTTTAATGTTTCAACCGCCATGTTTCACCTGTTTTTTTGTGAATCTTGGATTCATTTCCGCTTTTACAGGACGCAGTACATATTGCCTTCCATCTGAAGAAATCAAATTAACCTTGGTCTCGTCAGAGAAAAGTACATGTTGCCATTGGGCGTAAGTCCAATGTCCATATTTACGTGCAAATGCCAAACGAGCATTTCTATGTTCTTTCTTCAACAACGGTACTTTGCGAGCCACTCTTCCGAACAACCCTGCTTCTACCAAACGTCGTCGAACGGTCCTCGCAGATACACCGGCTTTTTCGTTTGCCCCAAACACTTCGTGTTTAATTAAAATAGAGCCTAGAAACGGATCTTTCTTAGCTAACCTGGTTATCATTCTATCTTCTTGCGGAGTCGTTTTTCTCGATCTTTTTGTTCTGGACACGTTTAAAGCTGTGTTATAGCGCTTGAAATGTTGCACTGCATTGCATACCATAGTTTTTGAACAATTTAAATGTTGTGCTATCCTTCGGTATGACCAACCACGCTCGACAAACTTCATGATAATTTTTCGTAGTGTTGGATCGCAACTTTTATTTTTGCCCATTTTTCTGCAAAATAATTCTCAAAACTTAAAATAAAAAATCTGGATTGCCGCCAAAACGACCACTTAACAATAAGAAAAGAAACAAAAAAGTATTAAAATTCCAATTTTGAAATTAGAACGCAATACCTCAGTGTCCCTAATTAAATGGCCAGCCAGCATTCTTTGAACCAATAGCATTATGATATTGTATCAGCTATACTGTAAAGAGGTTTAACGTTTAAGAAGTTGTTATTGTTTGTATAATCGCGCACATAAATGACTAATTACACTTACATGTAAAAGATATGGAATATTGCTAAGACTCGTTGGAAAATAAAATAAAAATTCACAATTTGGCTTAACTAGAGATTGTCCCTAATTACTTGACCACGACTGTATATCTAAACAATCATTTTATTTTATTGGTTAACATCCTGACTCCAATTGGAAAAAATTATGTAATTTAATCATATTTATACAGTCAAACCTGGATAAGCGAGAGTTCAAGGGAGCACAATCTCAGTCTCGCTTATAGAGGTTTCTCACTAACCCGAGTTTCGCGCTAATGCTCTCTCTGAGTTTCATTTCGCGATTTTCCGGATTCAAACGCATTCACTATTTTAAATTTATCACTTAATGACAGTACTTTAATTTTCCGTTTTGACATGATGCAGAACAGAACTTTCCTTCGCAATTGATTAACGATAAACTGAGTAAGTCAGGACGGTACACAGGTACACGTGTCCATTCGAAAAGAATGCGATAAAATACCATCGTTATTTAGTTCCACGAAATAGAATAGGTTCAATATTGACGAGAAAACAATTCAAAAATAATGGAAGAAAGTTCCACAAAAGTTAAGAATGAGTCATAAAATCGCAGATGTTAAATTTGTAATTTGTTTTTTCTATTGTTCCTCCTAAATAATATAAATAAATAAAGCTCGACTGTCGCTTATAGAGGTATAGATAAGTAGCAGTCTCACTTATGGAGGTCCATGAGGGAAAAACGACTCTCTCTTACAGAGGTTTCTGTTTCTCGCTAATAGAGGTTTTGAGAGCTTAAAATGACGGGTCCTGGGTATTACTCTCATTTATAGAGTTTTCTCACTTATCCAGTTCTCACTTACCCAGGTTTGACTGTATATGATTTTTACAAAAGAAACACCCTTTATAGTACAAAAGTAACTTTGATGTTTAAGTGACAGTTCATGTACATTCAATATTTTAAAAAGATTGATATATAAGTATACAAAGAACATGGAGGACACTACATCCCTTTTCACTAATGCTTTACTGGTGGTAGGACCTCTCGTTAGTCCACACGGGTAGGTACCACCACCCTGCCTATTCCTGCTGTGAAGCTGTAATTCGTTTGAATTTGAAGGATGGGCCAGCCATTGTAACTATACTTGAGACCTTAGAACTTATATCTGAAGGTGGGTGGCGCTTTTACGTTGTAGATGTCTATGGGCTCCGGTAACCACTTAACACCAGGTGGGCTGTGAGCTCGTTCACCCATTTATGCAATAAAAAGCACACAAGATGAATATGAGTGACATGATTTAAAAAAATAAAGGTATCAATCTTCGACCTCATGTATTGAGGTGGATGGCGGCCAATTTGATGTCTATCAATAACTCGATGCAAGGAGGGCTTCTTCACAGTACAGGAAAGAAATATTTTATTGCAGATTTAGGAAGCGAGTAAAGAAGCGTCAGTCAAGACCTCATCACATCGATACAGATGGCTCCAGTGATGAAGCGCCTTTGAGTCGCATCGTTGAGACAGACATGAGCATAAAAGCTAATCAAGTCGACTCCCCGCATAATGTTATGGGTGTGCCCAACATAGTCATTGTAGCCAGTAAGTTTTAAATATTTATGAAGTAGTTAGCCATTGAAGATATATTGATGTATTAGCTACTGAAACTTAGAGATAACAATCCAAATGTGGCAATATGAGTGAAAAGTAGTACAGTGTAGTAGTTTTACTGGTGATACGATATCTTGTAAGTCCGCACGGATAGGTACCACTACCCTTTTTTTTTTTTTTTTTTTTTTCTCGGGCCGGGGGCCGAACCTCCTACGAGGTCCCCGCGCATACGGGGCGCGCGGGGTATGTGAGACTCAACGATCTGCAGGTGTTGAGAGCAGATCGCGGGCCCAAGGATTTTAGGACCCAGCCACTAAACGACTCCCCTGCACTCTTACACCCGACGTCCGATCCTCTCCGAGGTCAGAACCCGGATGAGGTAGGGGGGTTACCGCGGTCAACACTACAACCAGACGGCGCGGCTCACCCCAAGGACGCCCAGCCGACGGAGCCTTCGAGGCGAATCGAAGGCTCTGAAACGTCGGCCGTCTCGGTACCCATTTATGCAATAAAAAGCACACAAGCGGTATATGAGTGACATGTTTTAAAAAAATAAAAGTATCAATATTCGACCTCATGTATTGAGGTGGATGGCGGCCAATTTGATGTCTATCACTAACTCGATGCAAGAAGGGCTTCTTCACAGTACAGGAAAGCACTACCCTGCCTATTTCTGCCGTGAAGCAGTAATGCGTTTCGGTTTGAAGGGCGGAGCAGCCGTTGTACTGTTAAAAATGATACCTTACAACTCATGTCTCAAAGTGGGTGGCGGCATTTACGTTGTATATGTCTATGGGCTCTGGTAACCACTTAACACCAGGTGGGTCGTGAGCTCGTCCACCCATCCAAGCAATAAAAGAAATACATAACAAAGTCAATTGTGTTTCATGATAGTCATTCCCAAACTCGACCAAAATGAATTATTACTTTGTGAATGGTGGTATCCATCTAAAATGGTCCCCAAAATGTCCTAGTACAAGTTTAAGTTGGTTGGCAATTGCCATTGCTGGTGTAACACTGAGAAAATCGTCGGGTAACGCTGATATAGCCTCTCAAGGCTATCTGCATAGGTAGGAAAAAAAACTGAGAAAATTCTGCAACCAGTGGATTCCTTCATCACAGTTTACAAAATCCATATGAATAAGCTAAGATAATATCACAGAACTACTGAACGATTTGTAAATTTATCTTAGAGTACCTGCTAGGGTTTCATTTACCAAACTTTTGCATATAAAAATATATTTTTTGGGTTTGATTCTCAAATCAGACAAACATTTGTATGATAGCATGCTTTTTTTACTCTTTGTCCATATGTTTATATCTATATATGTATGTGCTTAACCATAACAACATATGTCAGTATCAGGTCCTCACAGTACAGAGAATCCTAGTTTGGGTACAGATGAGTATGTGTCATTTGTTTGAATTATCTATTATTATAAAATGTTCATTAGCCAAATTAATAATCTGTTACCACTATAAAATTTTATATGAAAAATCAGAGCTATAACAATCACCTGTGTCCACAATGCTAATAATTCTAGGATAATCTGAAAATGTAGATTAAGAGTGATCGGACAACACCGATAACACACAGACCATACATACATACATATGTTTTTCAGGCTTAAAACCAAAACTGTATACACCGGAAAAGAAACACAACAAAAGGGAAACCACAGATAATGCTCAATGTACAGATAGTAAAACGTCCACCATAGACACGAAGGCTGAGGATCATAGAGAAGTGAACATCAAAAATGAAAATATAATGGAAATGAAAAATTGTTCTCTATGCGGTCTGTTATTTAGAGGCGAAAGAGGTCTAAGGTAATTTACTCTGTTTTAGAATTTGGGATGCTATGGTTACTCCAAATTAATTACTGCTTAAGTCGTCGTGGCCTAAAGGATAAGACGTACGGTGTATTTGTATCTAGCAATGCAACAGTGTTCGAATCTCGCAGGCGGGTACCAATTTGTCCAATGAAATACGTACTTAACAAATGTTCATGATTGACTTCCACAGTGAAGGAATAACATCGTGTAATAAAAAGCAAACCGCAAAATTATAACTTGCGTAATTACTGGTGGTAGGACCTCTTGTGAGTCCGCGCGGGTAGTTACCACCACCCCGCCTATTTCTGCCGTGAAGCTGTGTGCGTTTAGGTTTGAAAGGTCGGGCAGCCTTAGACCCTATGTCTCAAGGTGGGTGGCGACGTTTACGTTGTAAATGTCTATGGGTTCCGGTAACCACTTAACACCAGGGGGGCTGTGAGCTCGTCCAGTCATTATGCAATAAAAATTAAGACTTCAACCTCAAGCCTGAAAGTGGATGGCGACATTCCTTTTTTGCTGTCATCGGACTCTGGTATTATCATCAAGTCATCCCAACTTGTGTAATTAGCAAAAATATTGAGTCTGTAGAGCGGATGAGACTAGCTCACAGTTCGCTTGACGCGAAGCGGCTACAAGAGCGGTTTGATACATGAGGTCAATCTAAGTTGCAGCGTAACTGTTTTCGTCTCTTTCAGGCGGCACATGTCAATGTCTCATATATTGACCCCCAGTCAAGAGATTCGAAGGACCCGTTAACAACGAGACTTGCTCACGGAACGGCAAAAATTTTGCCAGTCATCAAAATTTCGAAGACACTAAAAAAGTTGTTGTCTATGGTAACTTTGGATGTCGTGATTAGTTTCTTAATCGCGGATGTGAGTTGTTTTTCTGTTCGTAACAAATTTAGAAGTTTTTTTTAGTTTTTAAAAGATTTATCTTGCGACCATAGATAGTAAATTTTTATAAATTTTTGGTCACACAAAAATGGCAATACTTTTATTTTATTTTATCATAATGTCTTCTTATAAGTTACTAGTTTAATAAAGGCTAGCGAAAGTTTTTGGTGGTTATTAAAAGGTATAGATAGATATATATATAAAAAGAAGAAAAGAATTATTAGACAAGGAATGTTGAATGTTGGGTATTGTGCGGTGCTTGGTCCGGTGTTGCCATATTTTGAGAATTCTACAAGGGTGCTATAATTTTTATCCCAATCGTCCAGAAATTAGGGTAATATTTAATTGAGGTGTTTTGTTGACTACGTTTTTTTTTTATTGGCTTTATGGTTTATAGTGGTGATTTCCATTTGTCTAACTGAGTCATACCCTAACGTATATAAATTGGTAAAAAAAAAATACATACGTGAGTGTTGGAAAAATTCATTGAGTCGAAACTTGATGCATAAAATTATATGCAATTGCAAATAACGTGAATTGAATTTTACGATTTGGGTTTCAAAGTGATGTCCAAAAAAAAACTATGTTAACTGATTATTAAAAAAAAAGAACTTAAACATGGCAACACCGTTCGAAGCAAATCGGGTCAATGTATCTGTGATCAGAACGGAATGTGATGATAGGTTAAGTGATGTGGTGTGCGGTGAAAGCTACTGTAAGCGGTCGTTTCTTCAAAAGCTACCTTCAGACACAGCCTACTGAGTTTCTCGCCGGATCTTCTCAGTGGGTCGCTTTTCCGATCCGGTGGTAGATTCTGCGAAGCACTGCTCTTGCTAAGGCTAGTGTTAGCAACGTCGTCAGGTTAGAGCCCCGCGAGCTCACTAAAATAGGTAAAAAAATCTTTTTTTTTTTTTTTTTTTTCAATTTAAACTGCTTTTGTTCTGTGTCTTCTTAGGGTTAAAGAATTTGTCCATATTACCTACTGGTGCTTCTATGATTATTAGTGGTGCGTTTCCAAAAATTTCGCCCCCAAACATATGGGAGGGGTGAAAGTTTTGAGTGACATTTCGCTTTACACGCGACATTTTTCTTTGTAATTAAAGGTCCTTTTTATTTGGTATCAGCATCAACAGTTCGATGTTTTTAATTGAACTTCAATTAAGTTTATTCCATTTAAATAGTTGAAGTAGTTTTTTTTTTTATAACGTTAGGCAGCGGCTTAGCTCTGCATTGCTGAAGTCCATGGATGACGGTAACCACTCGTCTGCCTACAAGGGCAATAAAAGAAAATATATTTTTTCCAAATGTTTAAGCTTATAGCTCTCCTGTAAAGTTGCAAAAATGTTGCTTAAATCTAATAGCTTTTTACCCCTCGAATTTATAGCTAAATAGAGGTAATTTGAAATTTGAAGAAGCGATCGTTTTTACGGTACAACAGAGAAATGTCTTAGACCGCTTCGGCCGGATGTTTAGTACAAAATTAATTAACTATTTAAAAAGAAAGAAAAAAAAACGTTTTTTATTCGGGAAAAAGTTGTCTATGTTTTAAGATTTTCGAGAAAAGAAGAAAAAAAAAGAACTTTCGTATATCTAGTTTATAAGGAAAAAGAAATTTTAAATTTTTTTAAATCTTTCAATGTGGCCATTCGTATTTTTACCACTATCGAGTTTATGAAGTTATTTAAATAGAAAAAAAAAACATTTCTAATCTTAACTCGTTACTTACCAATTGGAAATATCACTAGTTTGTAATATAAGAAACATCTTCATTGCATTTGAGTCCGTTGCAAAAAAAAGAAAAAATCATAGACATTGGCTTAAACTAGGGCTGTCCACAGATTATTTAGAGACAAAAAATATGCTATATTAATAATAGCTCTATAAATGCAGGTTGTCTCAAAAATATTTTGATTCATTCATTCATCTCAGCCTGAACATAGGCCTCTCCAACTGATGTCCAATGGGATCGGTCCAATGCCAACGTGACCCAGCGATCCTCGCCAGGTCCATCTAGTAGGTGGCCGTCCCAATACGTGGTCTCCACACGGGGATCTTTCTGCCTCATCAGCCGTCCGATCTTCACGCTATGTGGCCTGCCCTCTGCCACTTCAGCTTGCTAATCCTAAGGGCTATGTCAACAACTTTGGTTCATCTACGGATCTCCTCATTCCTGATCCGGTGTCGTAGAGAAATACCAAGCATAACCCTCTCCATAGCTCGCATACACTAAGCTTATACAAAAGGTATAATCAACCCAAAACTGCAGATAGCGTTCTGTTAGAATAAACGATAAAAAAATTTATCCCACATAAATAATTTCTGAATGAAAATATATTAGGAACATTACGAAAAATATATTCTTTTGACAGCCCTAGAATTGTGTCTTGACACAAAGACGCGGCTTTTTGTATGCGCTCTGTATTCAGACAGCCCTGACCTGCAATATAATTGATTAAGCCGGCCATCTTGTTCTTGGTTAGACGTGGTGTTGCAATATTAAAAAAAATATATATTTAAAATATAAAAATCGTTTAACCGACTTTGAAAAAGGAAAGGTTGTCAATTCTTTTTAAGCTAATAGGTATTAAGTAAAAAAAATCTGCTTCTTAAATACGGAAATGGCTTATTATCATTAGGGCGACGGCACATGTTTTGTTGTTATTTTAATATCGGTATATTTCTGTTTATGTTAGATAATTTAAAAAATGGCGATACACACAACTATAGTGCGATAAAAACGTGATGTAGATTGCGGTGTTAAAAAGGTTACCCTCTTTCGGCAGTAGGGTAAAATTTGACAGCTGACATCTATCAATAATTTTGGTGTGGAACGCCAGACGTATAGAGTTAATGGCGTGTGATTTTCTTTTTATTTTCAAATATGGTGCTAAGATTACTTTAAAAGCTAAGTATATTTATTCGGATGTGTTTTTTTTTGTTTTTTTTTTTCGTATATTTGTGAAAGATCTTGGGCGCTAGTCAAAAAGTTTTTTTTTTTGTTTCGTTCAAAAACGTTCCTATGTTTTGAGTTTTATTTGCGTATAAGGTTATATTGTATTACGCGATAGTTGAACCGTGTTCTTGCCAGTTCAAAAAAAAAATAGCTGGATTATTTTGGTTTTTTTAATTATCGAAATGACACTAGTTTCATTCGACGTTAAGAAAGTACCTAATATTTTTAATTCATAATATAGAAAATGCTTGTTTTTTCGCTTCGGTATAATCGACGGGTGATTTATGGCGCCCGCGTAATTTCAACACAGAATATGTAACAAGAGGGCGTTAATAAAAATAAAAAAAACCCGCCAAATATTCGTCTAAACTAAATTCAAAATAAACAGTTTTAAACAGCAAACCGAAATTAACAATTAAATTTCATATTCTGTTATGCTGTCGGTACCGAATATTGGAGCGAAGCCATAAAAGTTGTTGCAGCGTCATCGGTACTTGATGCGAATTTTCATGTAAATCTGACGGCTTGAAGTCGATGAGAATGACTTGACATAAAAGGCTAATAAAAGCGTCTCAAAATAAATATATTTAAAAAGCTATATTTGGCACGGAGTGTCATACAGTCAGAGTATAGAGGGCGCGCGAGGTGAATGACCCCGTTAGTCTTGTTGGCCTTCGAAGTGTGATTTTAAAATGAATCATGAGAGTGAGAGAGAGATAGATGGAGATAGAGAGAGATAGAGGGAAAGAGTATTATTTATTGTACATCAAAAAAAAAAACAATGCGAATCATTAAATACAAAAAAAAGTACAATTGGCGGTCGTATTGGAGCAGTAATGCGTTTCGGTTTGAAGGGTGGGGCAGCCGTTGTACCTAACTATACTGAGAGATTAAAATTATGAATTATATCTCAAGGTGGGTGGCGGCATTTACATTGCAGATGTCTATGGGCTCTGGTCTACTCAGATGGGCTGTGAGCTCGTCCACCCATCCAAGCAATAAAAAAAAAGCGCCTAACCTTGCCTTCTATTGTTTGTTAATGTATGTTTTAGTTTTATAGGTCTCTTGGAAAAACGATTCATTCTCAGTATCGTTCGGATTCGTCTTTCCTACAGTCTATTACATATTCCGGCGCCTTAGTCTGTTACTAAATCGACATAATTACTTCAGTGCGCCGCGTAGGGCACCGGTGACCTACACGGCAGTCGAAGTTTATTTTTTGCGATTTCTGCTTCAATGAGTCCGTCTTCTTAACGTTAGACAGATATATCTGAATATAATGCTGTGCTAGGAATGGTGTAATATTAATAGACCAGTTTTTGGACGCCATTGCAGCGCGCGCGACGGAAGTCGCGATGCCATAAATAAACGTTTTAAAATAATTTTTTTTGTCTGATCGTGTACTTCCGTCGTGGTAATTGTTTGTATCAAGGGGTGAAAAGCTATTTTGTTTAAGTGATATTTTGCAACTTAACAGGAGAGCCATTTGGTATTTAAATTCTGAAAATATATCTTCTAACAAAAATAAGTTCTTCAGATATTCGAAATGGGTTAACGTGATTGAAGTTCAATTAAAAACATCGAACTGTTAATGCTGATACCAAATAAAACGGACCTTTAATTACAGAGATATATGTCGCGTGTTAAGCGAGATGTCATGTAAACCAAATCGCTTTTCACCCATCAATATTATTATAAATTTTTTTAAATTCAATTTGGAACAATAACATGTACCCTTGGTCTTGAATTAAATTTGATCTCTATAAAGTGTGTCATTTCGATGTGCGAATGCAATATAATGTGTTGCCATATATTTAAGTCGTTTTTTTTTAAATTACAGCTACATTTTAAGGACTTTATCTGTTGTATGTTCGATTTAAGGCTTTTATGTTTTATCTCGAAACTTCTATACGCTCACGAGCAGGATAGCGTATAACTATTTTAATGCTCAATTAAATTAATACGACAAGTGTCTTTTCCGTTTGAGAATTTCACGCGAGAAAAGTACAGACTATATTTGGATTATGTAATAGATTGGTTCGTTCGAAAAACGATTATCGCCACTAACGGCGACTCCTGGGGCATAGCCCGACCCATTCCACTCATGATATAGTATTCCAAGAGGTTTTGTTGAATACAAAAGAATATAGTTTCCGGAAAGCCTTCAACCTTTTTTTTGATTTCGAAATAAAATATATTATCTGCGCTGTCAAAATGACATTTTTTTTTGGCGGTAAAAATATATTCTGTACTGTCAAAATTACAATTTAGCAATGAAAAAAAGGTGTTTTTGAAATTCGATTCTGTTACCCGCGCTCGGAATTGTCAAACGAAAGAGACTCGAAATATCTATATATGATAATTGTGTAAGTTAATTTCAATACTTCGTACTTCGGAGTAAGCACTTGTGTTCTGTATAGAATTAAATTGAATTGTTCTTAGAATGAAGATTTTACGTTTAATAATAAATGTTTATAAAAATTAAAGATGGCTAGTCAATTGTGTGTTTTATTTCGAGGGTTATTTTTTGTTTATTGTGTTGATGGGTGAGCGAGCTGACGGGCCGCGGGATATTAAGTGGGTTAAGACAACGTGAACATCACCAATTGAGATGTGAGGTGTGTACTATACAATTCTCATTTGTATAGTACCTGTACAGGTTTTCCTTTTTAATCGGAAAGATTATAACATTTTTGAGTTTTTACATTAAATGAAGATGTTATGCGCCTATGCACCTTATTAGACCTTAAAACTCGGGGTTTAAAGGCTATTTTTAGAAATTGTATGTGATGAAGGAGTTACCTACATACGAAGAGAAACGGGCAACAAAAGCTTGTTGCCAGTTTTCTCAAAATTAACAATTTTATCATATCTCCTTCATCCACTCATGTCTTCAATTGTTCGAACAAAAATAAAGGTCCGTAAAGGTCACGACCCTCGCCACTGAGAAATACAAAGGTTGAGAATTTTTAAAGAATAAAAAACAACAAAGTATTTATATTAACTAAACAAATAAAACACCAACAAAACTCTCATTAAACAAACTTTTATTTACAATTACAGTAATTCCCCCCTATAACACGGTAGATTTGTTCCGCGTTATAGGCATAAAGACTTTCTCGCATAACAGGCTTTTATAACGCACGACCCCATATAACGCGTTATGTACAAATATAATACAATATTACTAATTTGTTTAGAATTCAAAAACTAGGAACACAAATTTTAATATAATAAATTAATTAAAAATTTCATATTAAACAACACAATAGACGCAATGTGCAATGAACTATACAAATCTTTATATATTTCACAGTAGTACAGAAATATAACGTGCGAAATCTCCGCGTTATATGGGGGCATACCCGCGTTATACGAGAGACAAATCGCGTAATACGAAAATGCGTTATAAGACTACCGTGTTATAAGGCGTATTACAGTGTGTTTAGTGCGAGTTTTTTAACGTTCTCGATAGCGAAAAAGTTAAAGCAAATTTGTATGGAGTCGGGAACGTTTGCCTACGTTTGCCGCTAGGGGCGCTGTTCCAACTCCACACAAATTTAAGTTAACTATTACGTTATCGAGAACGTTAAAAAACACGCACTAAACTAATCTGTATCGTCAATGTTACGACTAATATTATTCGATTTTATGTTGTGGAATATGTGAAAGAACTCCGAAGTTGGGGCCAACGCTCCCTTTACCACCCAACTCTTTAAAGTTTCCGCGACATTCTCACTCTTCAACGTTATCTTCATATTAATATTTTTACTGAGCATGCTCGCATCGAAGAAGGGTTTCGATGTTTTGATGGTCAGATCCGTCAGTAACGGAGGATCGGGCCCCAAAATATTCTCAATGTACTCCGCGTCATAAGTTCTGTTCGTGTAATCGATCCCGTTATAGGTTAGGATCGGTTTTGGCGCGTAATCCGGCACCGAGGCCAAGTTCTGCGCCATTCCGCTCCACGCGCGATCATTGATGCGCAGCAACGATGGTATGTCTTTGCCGTGGAGTTTCGCGTCTTCATACTTCCTGTAACCTAGAGCTGTTGAAATAAAATATATATCAGATTCGGACTCAAAAATTTTTTTTTATTGTTTATATAGGTGAACGAGCTCACAGCCCACTGGGGCCCATGGACATCTACAACGTAAATGCGCCACCCACCTTGAGATATCAGTTCTAAGGTCTCAGTATAGTTAGAACGACTGCCCTGCCCTTCAAACCAAAACGCATTACTGTTTCACGGCAGAAATAGGCAGGGTGATGGTACCTACCCGCGCGGCCTCACAAAAGGTCCTATCACCAGTAAATGCTGTGTTGTAAATCAAGTGCTGGATGGTAAAAAAAAATTTATTGCCAGTTATGGCAGGCGAGCATACGGCCCATCTGATGGTGATTGGTTACCATCGCTTATGGGCTTCAGCAATGTCAGGGGCAGAACCAAGCCGTTGAGATTGCTATGAGTCTAAGCTATAACTTTAAAATGAATGTAGATGAGGTCATCCGAAGCAACCCTGAGTTATCGACAAAGCACAGAGATTCATCACTGCAGACAAGCAATCGGTTGGCAAGAAAAAATTGGTTGTCTGTATAGTCAGTTTACTGACGATAATTTTACTTGATAACGTCATAAAGAAACATTGATAAAAAAATTTATACTTTTATGAATTGAATTATTTTATCACTGAATTATCATTATTTTGTATAATAATACAAAGGAGTTAATTGAAAATTACAATTTTATCGATAAATTGACGCTTGGGCCGATCGGGCGTCTCTATCGCTTGTTCCGCGGTCTCGCTCACACGTTGAGGCTCAGGCGGAACGTGACACTTTTACGTGCGTGCACCCAGTGTTCGTCGATTTTTAAGATATTATCACGTAAAAAAATTATTGTTTATTTGTTCAATAGAATCGATTCTACGAATATAATATTAAAGAGACACATTTGAGGGCCTACTTACCATCGACACAGGCTTTTATCTGTGCAGACATTGAAAGTGTACTGAAGAGAGCGACACTTTCCCCGGGCGGTGTCGCTACATACAACGTGCTGCCTTCCTTAGTGTCTGACACCAGTTGTACACTAATATACAACAAATCACCTATCAAATTTGTTTGCACCTAAAACATAAGGGTTTGTTTAAAAATTACAATCACACTGTCCAGATTCCTTCGTCAAACCAGAGACACCGCTAAGATTATTTTAATCTAATCTTTTATTGCATTTCAAATTTACCAGTGGCTTATAAAAATTATTTAGCACTACTGACAAAAAATTTCATTTTGTTATTTGCAACTACGACAAATATGCCTATGCCTATTACTGGTCTCCGATTAAAATATTACAGTTGTTTAACACAATAGATCTCATATCCAGTTCAGACTCCAGATGGACCAAAATCTTACCACGTCTGCTTGTTGACAGCCATTAATTTGAGAATAGCAGCTGGTATCTATATATTTACTTATGTAGACAGTTAGAAGCTTTCAGAGATAATCCTTAACATAGAGGCACCGCAATGAAATATTTCTTTAATAATAATAGAACAATCACCTCCGGCCTAGTGAACCGATGCTTTCCTTTCTTTAAATTATTCTCAATGACCTCAGGTAGAGTCTCTATTAATTCCGTGATCGGCCCAGCGGTGTGCTGCTCGGACATGTTAACAACATGCCACATTCGATTTTGTGACGCTACCACTGCAACGAAAATATATGAGTTTTGTAACATAATTAGTATTCGCTCAGGCTGTTTAATTTAAGTATAGTTTATGGTGGTAGAATGTTTTTTTTTATGGTATTGAGCATGCACAGATAGATTTCATGATATCTATATCGGTCCAAAAGCTCTACATCGTTTCCATTTTGAAAGGTGGGATGGGCATTGAACATAATAATATAGAGGGATGACATCTCACTTAGTATGCGATATTTATCTTCGAAATTAATGTGTCGTTTTATTTGGTATTCGCATTAACAATTAGGTGTTTAAAAATTTAAGTTCCATTACCCCA
Organism: Bombyx mori; assembly: GCF_030269925.1. Classification (NCBI taxonomy): domain Eukaryota; kingdom Metazoa; phylum Arthropoda; class Insecta; order Lepidoptera; family Bombycidae; genus Bombyx; species Bombyx mori. Next base: position 2,361,121 of record NC_085117.1, on the reverse strand, counting down.
TTCCAATAGCTGAAGAAGTATTTTTGTTAAGATATTTTTTCCAAATTTTAAACTTTAAATGCCTCTCCTGTAAAGTTGCATAAATGTCGCTTAAGCCAAATACACGTTCACCTCTCGATATCAGCGATAAAACACTAAAAACTAGCCCAGGCTCTTAATCTTTCCTATATTCATGGACTAGGAAGAGATATGGATATGGAGAATCAGAGATCATTTTTCTCTTTTGGAATGTGGTCCTGGCAGAAAATGATTGACCTGCATTTCATGAACTGTACATTTGACAATCCAACAAGTTTTCAACTCTGAATTTTTTATGTACTGTCTGTGGAGGATATTTAATTTATTGTCAAGGTGGATGTATGCTGTTTTAAGTTGAAACCGATGGAGGAGTATTGTGCAGAAGACAATCTGTTGTGATGGTGTACAACAAGGATTAGGGAATTGATTCATAGCCAGAATAATTACACATGGATCACTCAAAAGCAGTTGAGCTGTAAGATCATGTTGAGAGCAACACCAAATTCTTCAATCATTTGCAAATTACTTACGTTTCAACTTTAGTCTTGCCAATATATCGTTTAACTCATGAGCCTCTAGAGACTTGGCAATGTGTCTGGTCAGTACTCTGGCTACACTGGCCGCTGTCATCGGCAGTCTGGCCAATCTGACCGCGCGAAATACCTCCCTCCATTTCACACCAAACTCGGGCAGTACAGTCACACAGCATTGTTGAAGAGGCATCCGAGCTATTGTCATTTGAAGGTCTTTTAACTCTGAAATATGCATATGTTCTCAATTTTAATATTTTTATTTTTATTTAGATTTAATAATAATAATTATTATTCTTAGATCATTTTAAGATGTATTTGTTCAAGCTAATCTTGATTTTTAGGTGCTCTACGAGATGAGGGTAATTATAGAATCAAAGATCATGAAATCAGAATCAATCATTAGAATTTCATATTTGCTAATGCATGCAATGCATATCCAAGAGCCTACCATTTTAGCTTTTGCAATTCGTCAAAATCTAAGAAAATAACATTTGTTCGTGTGGTATTTTTAATCAGCAAAGCTAGGTATGTCTGTATAAATTAAGATATAATTTTTAAGGTTTTTTAGCGCTTTTAAGTTGCTTTTTGTTTTGCTCATACATATTACTGAATACTTACTGTTTGAATTCTTCATTTTGTTCGACTTTCATTAATGTTATGCTCAAATGAAGATATTTCGCAACTACATGAAGAAGATAATTTCAAACAAATTTAATAATATCTATCTATCTATCTCTTAGGTTTATGGCGTTTCCTTTTAGATTTCGCCAATGTCAAGTGTATTTAATACTCTGCTTTCTATAGCGAGCTTCGCTAATTTAATAATAATTTGTATTTTGTACCCAAAACTGAAAATGGCGGTTGAAGATTTGAAATGCTTTTTTAGCTGTCAGTAATTTCAAGGGCAAAGGTTAACTTATGAACTGCCACATTTCGTTCTAAATTATAATTTATTGAGATTTATTTTATAAAGAAGCAACAAACCAAGTGTTTTAAAATAACTGTTTTATTTCTTTACCTATTCACTAGTAATCTAAGGGGCTATATCAGCTACGCATGGACGTGTAGGTGAGTTCATAGGTCCCACCTGAGAGAATTTGCTAACTCTAGCCGTAGCAAGAGCAGTCTTCGCTGATTTTACCACCGGATCGGAATCAAGATCCACTGAAAAAAGAAAATATGTTCCGTATGACGGCCGCTTTTACGTTGCCCCCTTGCCTAGGTCAGATAAGTAATAGGTGGTGGCCACGATAAGGAATTATCATGTCGCGTCGCTTTATCGAAGTAGCGATCTGACGCTACTTTAAGGTACTTACGTATCGGTTCTAAATTTAGATCGTTGTGAAGGTCGTCTTTCTCACGTATCACGGTGCTCCGGTGACCTGGAGACAGTTTATGTGCATTAGGGCCGCGTGAGCAAGGGTAGTGACCCTTGCCTAATTCATGACGGAACGTATGCAAGTTGTTTTTTATCGTGTGATATTTGAGTTAAGTCAAATTTTTGAGCATTTCAAGTGTCAGTTGCATGGGCAACACGAGGAATCATCAGTAATTAAAGCTAGCAAATGAAAATAGTCGTATTTATTTCGCAAGTGTCTTCTGCACACTGAAGTATGAAAGCTAGGTCTATGCTTCTACATAGCAATTACATGAACCGAATGCCAATGTCATCTTTGATAACATTCCACTGAAGTAGGTCTTTGTAACATTCAGCCTTTCTATTGTCAAATTTACAAAACCTCAAAGTCAATGTAGGCTGCTTGTCAATGTCATTATCACACAAGGAAGATTATGTCAATAAAGTCAGTTGAAGTCAGTCAGTTGAGTCAGTGAAGGAGGAGTCGTCTTAAGAAATGCAACTGTTCCAATCTGATTTATCTGTGATTGGTTGTGATTTTTAAAAGTCATTATGTATTAAATAAGTTATTGTATAGCTATCAGTCGTGTTATTTTACGCCTCAATAACAATGAATTGAAAATGTCGGTGTATCTGAAGACTACAACCCTGTGGGTTCTCCTAAATAATAAGTTATTATATAATTTAAATAAATAATGTGACATTAACGCGCTTATAGGATAAAAGCTCAAAATACACCTACCTACTAGTTCAAAAGATAACAGCGAATATCCGGAAGAAAACATTCACAAAATTTCATACTCTTGAAGGCTGATTATAAACCTTAGCCTATTTTAAATCGCAATTCAGAAAAAGAGCTTGACGCGCCAGAATTTATATGTATTATTCTATAAGCATTGATTTTTTTTTCATATCGGGTGTGGAAGGCTTTTTTGGCTTATTTGGCATTAGCATCAGCAATCCGATGTTTTATAACTGATGTAAACTTCTTAGTTGAAATTATTAGCCATAAGTTGACGTCATTGTCAATCTGTTTTATTCGTTATTTGTCAATGTACCTAATGTAATCAAAGCAAATGTTACTGTTAATTTTAGCTTATTAAAACCTTATATTCAGTAAAGGTTTTCTCTTATTACAATAACTGAACTTTAATTACGTTTACTCGAATACGCACGTGTCTCTAAATGTCCGTCGACATCCACTCACGCGAGATTTATTACATTAATTATTATTTATTATTAAAAATATACACGGTAGATGAACTTCTGAAAGCTGCAGGTCATACTGTTCTAAGACTACCTCCATATCATCCAGACCTCAACCCGATCGAGTTTGGCCAGGCAAATATTAAAAATTGCCTGGCCAGAGATCACATTAATGCTACATTGGACGAGAAAATTACAATACTAACAAGGCTATTTTCTGAATTCTCTGCCGGACAATGGCAAAAATGCGATGACCACGTACAAAAAAACGAACAAGAATACTGGAATCATGATATGAGATTTGTGATGATGGACGAAATCATTATAAACTTACAAGATGATTCTGATCAAGTTCAGAGAGTTCAGAATCAAGTGATTCAGAGGATATGTCAGAGTAATTTCATATACATACTTAATTTGTTTTTGGTTTATTTTACTATTAATTACAATATAATTAGATAGGTACAATTAAAAATTCTAAAAGTTCAATGGTTTTTTATCAATTCTTTTCAATAATTGAACAATTATTTTTCACGATATCTCGAGATTGGTCATCACCGTCTAATCTCATGTGCGTTGCGAGCAGTGGGCAACCCGCCCCCTCACCCGTCGCCACCTAAGGCGCGGCCACAGAATACTATTACTTCTAGCGGGCGCGGCCAACTAGTTCCGCGCGCACTTTAATTTATGTACTTAAAACTTAAAAATAATATATTCGGAATTTAATACAATTACCATCTCTTAGTGCATATAATTATCTTCCTTTTCTTTCTCAGTGGTTAATATTATACTATACTGTATACTATCAAAACATTGTGTTTATAAAATAGTGTGATTAACTTATTTAATTCTGAGTGAAATTTTCTCGCTAATGTGGTATTAAATAACAATTACAAGCTAACCATTATGAGCCCGAAATAGCCTGAATAAATTTGATGTTTCTCGCTCTGCCGGCTTCGATATATTTGTGTGAAAGTGAAATAGGATAGCAGAAAAAAAAATTAATGATGTCTGATAATTACTAATATGATCTATTCATTGACGCAATGTCATAATGTACACAACCTTATCATTTTCTTGATAGTGTGTGTGTTATATTTTCATAGGACGACATTATACATCTTGTGTTTTTTACTGAAGGTGTTTTTTTATTATTATGTTAGTTTACGTGTTAAAAAAATCTTACTTTTCACTACCTATTAAAATGTTTGAGATCTTAAGAGGTTTTGTAAATCGGTAAATGATTTAATCAATTTTAAAGTTTTTTAGTATTTTGTTTTGAAGTTTTCTTAATAACGACAATTTTCATTATGTTTTTAAAATGAAATGCCGCGATTGGATTGTTTTATTCTGGCACATGATAGCGTCTCAAATTCTCAATTACATTTTCTCATGCTAAGACTCGAAATGTCAAAAAAATATCAAACCATTGAGCTTCATGCGAGAATTCACTAATGCCTGCGAGTAATAAGAATCTAAATTAGGTACTCATATTAACCGCCAGTTGAACATTGCTACGTAAAATAAATAAATGATTATTATAGTATCAAAATCGTCAAGCCAAAGTTTTCATGGTGCTCCAAAAAACAAAGTTGCATGATTTTTACATTGAATTATATTACTATAGTAGAATTATTTTGTCCGTGCAGTTTGGGTCATAAAACATAGCCCGGCTAGGGCGGTGAGCGCGCGTGGTGCTGCGCGGGCGCAACGCCATTATCGATAAAAACAAAGGCAGATACACGGCGTCGGGGTGGTATACGAAAGGTGGTGAGACATTGTTTTGTTAAGAGTCATTTGTGCCTACCTACCATTTGTGCTTACCTGCAAATTATATTACATTATGTCGAAGATAAATGTGTTTTTATGCATTCGTTTTCTGAATTTCTTTAATAACCCAACAGCTACTCCTTTACTTTGTATCAAAACGGCAGAATTTATTCAAAATAATAGTTACACGTGTTGTTATCAACAATATGTTAAAAATTTTCACTGAAATAAGAATAGATCCCGAAAAGTTCTCGTTAAATTGCTGCGGCGATATGTGGTGTAAGTGTTTGATTAGTAATTTTTTCTTTTATTTCTATCACTAAACCACAAAATGACAAAACTAAATATGCTATCGATGACGCTTATCGACAACAATAATGCGCATCACTATGCCCGTCCATAAGGCTCGTGAGTGGAAGAGAGAGCGAAATATTCGCTTCACCGCTCCGATTTTTTATGACCCAAACTGCACAGACAAAATAATTCTACTATAGCGTACTGTAAATGAGTCGACTATTATCAAAGGCGGCAATCTGCCTTTTGGACAATGATTGGTAAATCAGAAAAACGAATTATTGACTTTGTATTCCATTGGCAGTCACAAAACTCTTCGGAACGACATCTTAGATAAATAACAGGTTAACTATTAACCTTTATTTAATGCAGGTTTTGAACCGTATTCTTTGAAGGAGACGATTATATTCAAATAAATCTGTATTGACATATCAATAAAAATGTTTTGTCCAAATGCACAGATTGCCACCTTTGATAATAGACGACTCAAATATTTGAAGCTGATTTTAACAGGGGACAGCATTGTTGATCAATTTAATGCTTATTCAAAACTTGTCAAACCCTCTTTGTTGACCGGTGTTTGATTTGAGTTTGAACGCCACCAAACGTCACAATGTCACTCGCTATACCAGCTGCGGACATCTTGAAAATATTCAACAAAGTAGGTACCTACATTAATATCTATTTACGCATCCATCTAAATGTACTTATGTAAGTATATATGCGAGTATCCGGTTTTCGGTAGTACAAAGAGTCATATTCAGGTTCAGATGATAGGCTGTGATTTTTTCTCCGATAATATCATTCGACTTTTTTTTTTTTTAATAGGTACAGTTTTTAAATAGGAATTTAACAATGATGTTTTAATTTCGTTGTCGTTCGTTCGTTTAATATCGCGTCTTTGAAATTGAAGCCGCTTAGCAAAAAAAAGAAAATAAAATTTAATACTTCGAATGACTTATATATAAACATAGAGGACCTCTATCGGCTTATAAAATGAAACAGTCGTTTTTAGTCCAGAAAGGGAAAAATGTACTCTTTCCGTCTCTTTCAAATCAAGTGTATACCTTTGAGTATTAAAATGGAAAAACCAAAAAAACATAATTCTTCAATTACATTCTTCGAATGTACTAAAAACATGAATTTTAGATTGAGCTATTTTAATTCTAAAGGTATTATGAAACTAGTAGTCGCCCGGTAGTTGAAATTCGACTACAATGAATTTAAATTATAACTTTGAACATTAATAAGGGTTTATTGTCAAATACTATCATAGACCTCTTTATTAACACGCCAAGGCTTCACTATAGATGAAAAATATTGAAGACAAACCATATTAATCTATTCTAAATTTGACCACAGACCTTAACAATAAACAAGAGAGTACATATTTATGTGTGTGTTGAGTGTCAAATACATGGTAGTGTGTGTAATGTTTTTTTCTGATTTAAATTATATTTATGCAAAATAAAATAAAAAGTAACATTCTGCACTACTTCTCCATATTCCCTATAAGTGTGGAAAATTTCATACTCCTCCGTCCGCGCAATTTTCGTAAAAAGGGATACAAAGTTTTTGCTTCACGTATTAATATATAGAGATTAATACGTGAAGCAAAAACTTTGTACCCCTTTTTACGAAAATTGTGCAGACTGATGAGTATGAAATGTTCCACACTTATAGAGAATATAGAGAAGAAGTGCACAATGCTAATATATTTTAAAATAATGCTTAAAAGATACATTATATCAATAAAGAAAACATTACACACACTACCATGTCTTTGACACACACACGCAGGCATACTATTTATTTCTTGTCAAACTTTTGTTCTTGACGTCTGTGGTCAAATTGAGAATAGATTAAATATTGTTTGTCTTTATTAATATTTTTCTATAGTGTAGTCGTTGCGTTGAAAATACAATCTTAATAGTGTATAAACTTACAATTCCAATTAATTAAAGTCGAATTTCGACTACTGCGGGACCTCTAGTATTATTAAATAGGTTTGTTCGTTTTGTTTATAATCACGTTTATTTCCTTTCGCAATGTCAATGTAATTAATAACTCAGGGTATCGATTTATGTAAAATTAACCCCGGTCTGCGGAACGGGCTTGTTTTCACAGAGAACGGGCTTTTAGTTGCGACACGACTATAAATTAATTTGGTGCCATTTCAAATGTTGCGGTTTAGTTAGGAGAATTTGTCATCCATAACTATATCATTACGGTGGAAGTGTTTGTTTGTCCTTCTTTCGTGTCGTAACTAAGCAACGGATTCACGTGATCTTTTTAAAGTCAAAGTTTTAGTGGTCAGTGAAACGACATAGGCTACCTTTTATCCCGAAAAAACATTTCGTTCTCCCGGGAAATTAAACCGACAATATTCCTTGACCACCACACAACGGAAGCCGGAGGTAACAGCTAGTCCCTAAAGATAAAAAAAAGTGTGATGTCGTGGGACAGCGGATAGGAACGAAGTTCCATAAAAAAAAAAAAAAAAGAATGACGAGAAAAAAATCGCGCGATGAAATATCGCTGTGCGGAAAACAAGGCCTTATTCCACGGACTTTTTCTTACGGTTTTTACTATCACATTTCTTTCAGTTCGGTCGCACAGCAAAATCCCTATCTCCTCCAAGCCTGCCGTAAGGAACATAGTTCCAATATAAAATTCGATGTGTGTTGTGTGATCCCTACAGACTCCGAAGTGAGTGGACCCATCTTAATGAAAGTGTAGGGAATCTTCAGATAGACCCAAAAGTAAAGTTAAGTGGCGAGCAAACAAAAACCGGCCAGCTTTGACTGTGATTTAATATTTATTGACTAGATTAGCTAAAAGTAAATAACGCATTTTTTGTTTCATTTATTTATTTATACTTTTAAGATACAAAATAAGAGCATATGCATACATTTCTAACAATTTTATTAATAGTTACAATTGTGTACTACATACAACTGCAAAAAAAAACAATAACAATAAGTGTCTTTCGATTAGATATACTTTAATAAGAACAAAATAATTAAGAACTTATGAAATTATATTTTCAAGAAAAAAAAAATAGTGCTCGACTTAAAAAAACCCAGGTAAAACTACACAGAGGCAAAGGGTCGTAAGTGCATAAGTAGACGTAACTTTTTTGCTAGCAGGACTCAATTTACTAAAAAAATAATAGGTCTCTAAGAAAACAATCAAACAAGAAACACGATGAAGTACATAATAATCTATTTCGTAAATTACAAGACGTATAGATAAATTTTAATGATATATTATGTGAGTTAAGCCCTTTCTGCTTAACTACGTCCAAACTATTCTAGACTATTCTAGAAGTTATCCTAAACAAATGACTATCACCTAAAATATAACTGATGTTGTTTATATAAAATAAAAAGAGTGTAACACATTCGTGGTCTCATTCACAGCGAGTTATTGGAGCTTTATATAGTTATAGTATTCTTAAAATGCTTTTGATATAGCTCTCATAACTTTATACTAATAAGAGTGTAATTATCATGATGGCGCAAATAAAAAAAAAACATTTTTTAATTGCGTTTGAAATGTTTGTCGGGAAACATTTTTGTTCATAATTAAATTTACATATTCATAACATTAGTTTATGTACAAGTCTATAGTTTTCATGAAATATAAGGATATACTTTCTAATAGTACATTGAACCCAAACAATTAACAAGATTAAAATGTTTTACGTAATTACTCAAAATCATAAGCGGCCTTGGAAATGTCTCTTTTAGCCATCTGAATTTTGAAAAATAGGCTTTTTATTAATTCTTCATAAAAAAAAACCGTTTCTCTATGCTCTATTTCTTTGGATCTTTATTTAGACAGTATTTTAGGTTAGTGATTAAAAGTAGACAATCATACTCGCGTAACTGTAATATTATAACCTGTTTTTTTTTCAACAATTGCGATTTTTTTCCCGATCGCTTAATGTATTTGAATAAGTATGTGCACAATATAATGATTACAAATTACCACTACTAAACTATTAAAATAATAACATTTCATTTCAATTTGGCGTTTTCTTTCTTCATATTTTTATTTTAGTGTATTTTAATTCGAGAAATGAAAGCATTTTTTCCGTTGGCCATTTTGGCGGCAATAGTAATTTGACTGCCACGTGACAAGAGCAACGGTGCATTAATCTATGTACCTATAAGTTTGGCCGTGAGAATGTTTATTTTCAAAAAAAATACAAATATTTTTTATATGCTTAGTATTATTATTGGTGATGTATAAGTCTGTACAAATTCTTGAGGTTCTTTTTACTGGCGGAAAAATAACAAGTGGCGTCAGCTGAACGCCCATAGGAAATTAAAATCGAAATAGTAAAATATATATATTTGGACACCTGTAGAATTTCCACGTTTAAACCGAAAACAAAGCTAAAGCACATTTCCTGGAACAGCGGTGCTCAAACTACGCGTCCTAACATTTATAAATACGATATTTGTAGAGTGACCCTGACGAATTTCATCTCCGGGGTACATTTAAGGTAATTAATCAAATGTTCAAATATTTACTCGACGTGACCTATAAAAGTAGGTTAAATAGTTTGATTATATATAATTTTACGTCGTTGGGCGTGTTTTTTATTGCTTGGAAGAGTGGTCGAGCTCACAGCCCACCTGGTGTTAAGTAGTTACTGAAGCCCATAGATATCTACAACGTAAATGCGTCAGCCACCTTGAGATATAAGTTCTAAAGTCTCAAGTATCTCTGGTCTCAACGGCTGCCCCGCCCTCCAAACCGAAACGCATGACTGCTTCACGGCAGAAGTAAGCAGGGCGGTGGTACCCACCCGTGCGGACTCACAAGAGGTCCTACCACCAGTAATTACGCAAATTATAAATTTGCGGGTATGATTTGTATTACACGATGTCATTCCTTCACCGTAGAAGTAAATCGTGAACAAAATCGTGCTAAGAGTCGCTACTCTAATAATGGATAAGGTTAACGAGTTTTTAGGACGAGTTACATTGCGCGTAGTGCACTCGTTATCATTATATCACAAATAACTCACCGCGCAATGATGTTCGAATGAGGCAATTCAAATGTTGTCAGACAAAAAAAAACTACGCAGGTGCAAGACAAAATGAGGATATACATGACTTGTGCTTATTCGTAATTATGGAGGGTAGATATAAGGAGCACCATTTCAGTCTATTAACATTATCAGTAGTTACATTAAACAGTAGAAACATTAGTAGCAAGTGGAAGGATTTAAAAAAAGAGCGTCATAAACATAACATTATGAGGAAAAGAAACACTTCCTATGTAAATAGTAAGATAAATAAATAGTTGAGATTTTAAATATTTCACGCTACTACACAAATCACGAAATATATTAAATATCTCAACCCAGCACATTTCAATCTGCTTAAAACCGCTATATTCATATCATTTCCACTTCCCACACCAGCGTTATATCGGTGAGTCTTCCAACAATGAGTCACTGTTTACAGGTCGATACTTTATCAACTTGTCCCTTTTACAAGACGGCCTTCCTTACTAAACGCCCATCTAAATTAGACAGTTCGAGATATCTAAGTAATCGTTCTTACACAGAAGCGAGTCGAATCGGTTGGTTAAGTAGGCGATTCGCCTAAACACAGCGAACAATAGTTAACGATTTTTATGTTGGGCCTGAAAGTCAGGAGTTATTTAAAAGCATTTATCCGCTTTCATAGAAATTAGTGGTGACATCTCATATGCAGGCAGGGGGGATGAGTCAAAGAAATGAGCAATTATGACAATTAAATTAAAACTGCGAAACCTATAAGCAATGTAACAACTTTCGGCGCCATCTTTGACAATATACCACTTGCTACGGTGGCGCTGTCTTGATCGGTCGCATTTCGAGCGCACTTAGTTTCTCGCCGGATCTTCTCAGTGGGTCGCGATTCTGATCCGGTGGTAAATTCAGCGAAGCACTGCTCCTACTAGAGCTAGTGTTAGCAAATTCCCTCAGATTGAACTTGTAAGCCTAGCTGTCCGCGCGTAGCTAGAATAGCCCTTTACACTTACCAGCGAATGGTAGGGAAAAAACGTCGCATTTTAACGAACACTTTTTGCATACACTGAGTTTGCTACTTACCTCTCTCTACCCTCCATAATATCAGTCGATAATTTGTTTTAATTTTCAAGGGGCATTCCGTAGTTTTTTAATTAGGTTTTTTTTTTTCTAATCGCAATATATTAAAATCCATGTGAAATGCGTTCAGAAACTCGAAGTTACCATTAGGCCGCGCACCAATGAGAATCGTGAAATAAAAATAAAATAAAAATAGATTTATTGTACAAAATTTATAGACGTTTTTAAAAACTTAATTCTTTTCAGTCGATGCGTAATTTAAATTTGATTTACAACAACGAAAAGTTGCTTTTTATTGTTTTTTTTTTTTTCTTAAATTTTTATAACCATAATGTTGCATTCTTTGTCCCTTTCTATGACTTCGTATTCGAAGTCGCGTTTCAATCTTAGGCTACTTTTAACTTTGGTTGAAGACTTGGGCGATTTTTTTATTGTCGCCCTGTCGTTTGTCGGTGAGGTGGGCTTGAACTGCCCTATTCTGGTTTTAACGATCATTTTTTTCTTTTTAATTTTCTCGTCGACCGCGCCCAGGGTGTCCTCGACGAAGTGCCGGTACGAATCATTGAATGACGTCAGCGACGCGGGCGACCCGAACTTCGGGGACCCAATTTTGTTGTCCTCAAACTTCACGTTCTTCCTCGTATTGCTGTAAGTCTTAACGGGCACTTTTGTTTTCATTTCCGTGTCAAGTTTAGATTCGTCCTCGACAATGTCATCGGTGGATGTCTTTTTAGCGAGCTCCTTACCATTCTGACACTCAATTTTACAGCCAGCCTCATCGTTCAACAGCGAAGCCATCTCCAGTGCTTTACCGTACAACAATTTCAATACGTTCTCCTTAACATGCAACGATTTACCCAAAATAGTGTCCATTAACCTCTTGAATTGCACGCTGAGGTCGTCCGAGTCACAGTCGACGCTCAGCACGGTGTAACAATCCGTATCTCTCAACAGTGAGCTTATTGAGTACTTCTTGAACTCCTCGGGGAGGGTGTATTCATCGATTATGTGCCCGTAATGAGCTTTATAGTACACGACCTGTATGCCTTTGCTGAACTCTTGCTTCGTGAAGCTAGACGGGCACATGCTGGCCGTAGAGCTGTCGCATTTCATGTGACTGCAGTGATATATTTGCATATTATCAATTTTGCTTAGGGTCGTGTATTTTATATCGCAGCGTTTCTCCGTGTCCTGTCGCCACGCCGAGAACGCTGCAACAAATCGCTTATTAAATTTCGACAATAATACATAAATCAATACTAATATATAAAGCTACAGTGGTTTTTACGGATGTTCCGTTATAACTACTGAACCGTGCATCCGATTCACTTGAAACTTGGTATCCATATAGAAAATACATGTACTTAATGGATAGGCTGATATTTACATGAGTGTTGGACTCCCTACACCAGTTGGGGGGCGTCAATGATGATAATCTTTGTGGGGGTGAGGAATAATAATGTTAATGTTAAATGCCCAGCGAAGTGGACGGGTACAGCTTGTGTACTAATATTTTTCTTGCTTTTGTTGAAGTAATAACTTCTTATGGGCGGGTAAGACGCTTGGTTACGTGGCGCGTTACGGCGCCAGTCTGTCTGGCTTCCCTTTCTCTCACGCACACGGTGGTGGCATTGAGAACGTATGTAACTCCTAACTATTTTTTGTATCTTTTTCAATGTATGTTACAGTTTTCCTTACATTATAATATTAATATACATAAAATTTAAGAAATAACCTAAGCTTTGTCTCAAGTTAAATAATTTTAATATTAAATAGTTCAACTTGATTTGTTTAATTTATCACTTCTGGTAGGGTTTCCCGAGACGCTCACTTCTTTTTTTTTCACAAAAATTACGGTGTGCTAAAGAGGTAATGAAATTACGAGCACCAGTCAAAATGGGGTTCGTGTGCTATCAAACCTCAAATGAATTACAATATGGTAATTCAGAACGACAATTATCATTAAAAATTTTTGTGTGGGTAATTAATTTATACTTTATCTGACTGTAATGGGAAACAATTTTTTTAACAAGCAATTTTATGTAGACTTCATTTCGGTACCGTGGCGCCATAAGTTTTAAAAACTTTTTTTGATAACAAACTTTACACCAACATAAGACATCAATAAAAAAATATATTTTGAAGTGTTTATTTGCATTTTACCGATACAATATATGTATTGATACCTGGTACAATATATGTATTTATTTCTTAATTCAGAATAAATTTGACTAAGCTTTTCTCATTCTAGCAGCTCTCTTACCTGCATTGTTACAGAAATGTTTCCATATATTCATGAAGTCGGGATATAAATGTCTTACAAAGATACAATTAGTGGCCCTCAATAATATTGTACTATTATACTCTTCCGATTCTGTGGACCGAATGGAAAGCATTCGACGTCGCACAAAACACGTCATTTCGGATCCCCCCGATCCACTAACGGTGCTTTGAGGTACCTCAAGCACCAGTAATCGTGTTAGCAACGTCGTCAGGTTTGAGCCCTTTACGTGTAGGTATCAGCTTAGATAGAAAAACAAAAATGACTAAAACTAAATCAACTAGCATGTGGTTAAAAACTCATCCCCTATATGCTGGTGACATTCAATGTAATTCATATTTTTATTATAGTAATTTTTTATTGCTTAGTTGGGTGGACAAGCTCACAGCCCGCCTGGTGTTCAGTGGTTACTGGAGCCCATATACATCTACAACGTAAATACGCCACCCACCTTGAGATATAAGTTTTAAGGTCTCAAGTATAGTTAAAACAACTGCGCCACCCTTTAAACGAAACGCATTACTGCTTCACGTCAGAAATAGGCAGGGTGGTGGTATCTACCTGTGCGGACTCACAAGACATCCAGACATCACCAGTAACGTTAATGCTTTGAGGTTGCTACACTATCAATTTGATACCTCATCTTTCTATTACTCAATCTGGGTGGTTCTGAAGCTTATAAAAAAAGCACAATGCAAAAGCTTTTCTGATGTCACTCATAAATCTGAAAAGTGTTCTTGTTTCCCGGGAAATAGAAGGAATGATGTTACCTATGAAAGATTACAGCTAAACTCAAATTTATTCATTAATAAAACTCACCAGCCTCATCAGGAAAGAACAGGTTCTCAGCTCCTTCACTGTGAAGTCCTGCTATGTGTAGTTCGTACAAATGTAAAGTATTGAACTGCTGATTGCAACCGAGACAAGAGTACTGGCTCTTCAGAACGTTAGAGAATGATATACCACATGTATGATCATCGGACTTTATTAATACATTACAGGCGATGCAACGTTCTATACGAACTGGCTTGATTATATCTTTCGATGTTGGTAAACTGCAAAACCATGGTGTTGTTAGGATGGTATATAGAAAATGTGAGATTTGTTTACCTCCTAAAGCTATAGTCTAATGGGAATCATGATTTGTTTTATAAAAATATTCTAATACTTCAGTAATATTTGTAGTAACTTAAATCATAATTTGTTCAGACATTTGCTGTTGAAAATTGCTGGTTTTGCACAATATACTTTTTTTTAAATAGGAATTTGGCTCCTATGCCTTTGGCATTGATTTTGCCAATATCAAAGTATGCACAAAAATGACAGGTAATAAGAGGGAAAAAATTTACTAAATATGAATAAATTCCATACGCGAAACTTTGATTTTAAGAATAGCACAAACAAATAAAATATGATGGACTAACTACTTTAAAGATAAATACTATTGCCAAATAAAATTTTACACAGAATATTTACATGTTTAGAATATACTAAAGTTACTAAAAGAATTAATATTAATAGGCCAGGGAATGTCTTTTCGAAGGATATCACACACAATATACTTAATTAAAGTGTTTTTACACATAGCTAATGATGTATAAAAAATGTGTAGTTGAACTCCCACTGTAGTATCTTTCTTGTTCTTGTTGTTGTGGTCCTAGGGTATCCCGCTGGTACATAGGGCTCTCACAAGTTGTCTCCACTTGATCTTATATAGTATGCCATTTAGTAATACAGACCTATATAATGTAGCAAACGATGAGTGCAGTGAGAAATTGCTCTCCAAATGTCACCAAGTGGCAGTAAACTTACTTTTCATGTCTATTTAAATAGAGACCTACTTCACCTAAGAATTTATTACAATAAAATATAAATGTCCTAAAGCAAATAATGAACTAAATTAATATACACATTTGTAAAGAAACAATAAAAAAAAATGCTATAACTGAGAGTTATTTCGATCAGTACATTTTTTTCTGTTGAACACAATTCTGACTGGTTACCATAATTATATTGTATCCTGTCCATTGCTAGCAGAAACAGCGCAAATGCTGTATGTAATATTAACAATGTAATCGTCTTATTTTTCAGAGAAATTTTGGTCTGGTTACTACAAAAAGCAAAGCGCAGGCGCGCTTATATTATTAATTTTATAAACTTATTACTACATAACAGGCAGCGGTTTAAAAAGAACTACGTGGGGTCGTCAACTTTATATTGTATCAAATTTATGGCGCGAAACTATACTTACACAGGGTTCCCTTTCTCGTCAATGCAATGATATTTCTGGATGTGTTTCCAAGCCCAGGAGTAAACCTTGAATATTTTAGAACAAACCGGGCACTCAAATTCGGATTGTTTCCCGTCTTCACTAGGTATTGGCGTTTTAGTGTTGTATTTTCTTAATAAATTGTGTGGCTGTGATTTTTTTGTCGAAGCATTTTCGGATGTTTTGTTCATTTTATGGGCCACTTTTATTACCTTTTTATGGGGTATAAGCTTCCTTTTGGCTATAACTTCGGTTTTAGGTCGGTATGCAATCCTTTTCTTCAGCGGATGGGCAACGGCTTGGTGCGAACGTAACGCTTGCACATTTTTGAATCCTAGAGCACAAGTATCACATTTACACGTCAACCGTTGACTTCTCAACTTTCCTGGTATCTTTGAACCCATTTTATGTTCAGCATTCGTTTCAATTAGGTCATAAAAGTGTATTTTTTTCACTGTTCAAGCGACGCGAACAATCTTGAAAACGTTCCATAGATTCAGGTCAACAATGGAACGGATTTGTGACGTTAACGCTTACGGACAGGTGAAAGAGAAAACAAAGTCACAGTTTAGGAAGTTGAACAAGGATAGAAGATCATGCACTCTACACAGTACAGGAGCAATTTAATTATTCTCAGCATCAATTCTATGGTGATGATGCATCATTTTTTTTCACTAGGACTATAAATGGTCTAACGAGTACACTGCCCAACTGGTGCTAAGCGGGCCGAAAGTTGACAACATGTAGCCGTATTTCACAAACAAAACAAGCATTTGACAAAAAAAAACAATTGTATTTTTTGGGTTCTTGTGCTTAATCTGCGCCGACCATAGACAAATACCTACACAGGCAAGCTTAGTGTCGTCAGATGGAGTTTTGCGCATTAAATTTGTATTTTTCGAACTTATTTCCACTGTGAGCTTGAGAAATCCTTCCTTATCTGCTAATGCTTTTCGCGCTGACATAAATCAACAATTATCTGGTTCTGGTTCATTTAGTATGCGTTTTTAATATAATTAATTTATATTTATTTGTTCACGTCAATGAAAAATGATAATAGAGCAATTAAAATTTCATGTATTAAACAATTTAATTAATCTCATTCTTATATAAAAAGATTAATTTGACAACAAGCCCTGATAAGTTTTGAGGCGATGTTAATAGACATTTTGAAGATTAGGTATAAGTCTATATCCCAATTTTCATTGAATTTATTAATTTTACCGCATTCTAGAGCTGATTGTGAAAGAATTTTTAGCCAAGTAAACTTAATTTAGACTAAAATTAGAAATAGTTTATCCAATGAAAGTATCAATGGTACTTTACTGGCCAAACAACATATTTTAAATGAAGCGGGTAATTGTGCTAATTTTAAACCAAATAAAGAAATGATGGCTAAAATGACAAGCAATGAATTGTATAAAAAGCATATGTAATTATAATAAAAAATATTTTTGATGTGTACTATTGGTTTTATTCAAATCTCCGAAATGTACTACTTTTTTATAGGTGGTATACTAATAACTTAATTTTCCATCTGACAGCCCTGACATAAAGTCAGCGTCGGAACGGTACTTCGATAAGGCTATTCGTCATGATAATTGCCTTATCGTTGCCGCCCCTGACTACTCTCCGAATCCTGATCACGCAGATATTCGAGAACTCATAATATGTCCTGCGATTTCGTTTCATCTTCCCATACTAAGCGCTTTCATATATGATAAGCAGTTAATAAGTCGCCGTTGTTGCATGTATAAAATAAAATAATTAAATCGAGAGGATATTTAGTTTAAACGACATTTCTCTTTGTTATTAAAGGTCCGTTTGATTTGATAGGTGTTAGTATTAACAGTTCGATGTTTTTAACTGAACTTCAATTATATTAACCACATTCAAATAGCCGAAGAAGTTTTTTTTCGTTACGATATTTTTCCCAAAACTTATACTTTAAATGCTCTCAAATGATATTGCCACGGTCTAATGTCCTACGTAGATGAAAAAAGAAAATCACTTTTTAGTTGATTAATATTAAGTGTTCTTAAAGTCAATAGGTTCTATTTCATTGCTCAGTATATTTGATTAACAGTGGTTTTTTTCTTATATATGGGGTAGATGGGTGTCAAGTTATTGGCGCCCATGGACATCAACAACGTAAATGCAGCTTCAACCTTAAGACATGTGTTTTAAGTCTCTAATTTTACAGTACAACAGCTGCCCTTTTTTACCTTTCAAACTAAAATGCTGCTTCACAGCAGAAATAGGCAGATTGTTGGCGTCTACTTGGACAGGTTCACAAGAGGGTCGTCTTACCAACAGTAAAAGTCCAGTTTTTTTGGACTATTTACATTGGCTCACATTTGTAAATGCGACTACAACTGGCCTTAGAGCTGAAAGACGTGACCTCAATGAAATTTTTCCTTCCTCTTCTCTTCTGTCTGTTCTTATAACTTATTATATGTCTGTTCTTACAACTTATTATATCTTAAAACTTAATATAAAAAAATCCTAAATTTTAATAATTAACATTTTTATTCGTCCAAGGATTTCACCCCCCATAATTTGATTTTGTCTTCACAAGCTGATAGTAAATAGTTGTCTGTGGGATGGTGACTCAAGGATACTACAGCTTTTCCATTTAAATGAACCAACTTTTTACTAATACTACTACTTATTAGATCGTAATAGAATATCTCTCCGGTTGCAGAACCTGAAATAATATGACTGTCTTTTTCGTTCACAGCATTTTCTAGTAACAAATCCTTACATTCATGCCCTGAAAATGTATTCAAAAGTTCCCCGCTGTCCTTATCAAAAAGTTTTATTGAGTTATCGGTGCAACTGAGTATGTAACATTGACCGTCTCTTGTAAAACTTCCGAATGTTACGATATGTCCAATGTAGTCAGAAATCATTTTCCCCATCCGAATATCATATAATCTAACATGAGAATCAACGGAGGTTGTCAGAATTTCGTGGTCTGTAACTTGGAGGGATGTGATAGAATCCTTTGCGTCTCTTAAAACTTGTACCGGCTCTTGTCTACGACTGACAATGTCCCAAAACGCGACGGTGTTATCTACCGATCCGGACACAGCCATAGTTGACTCTTCGTTGAATTTAATACAGGTCACTGAACTTGCATGGTGTCTGTACCTACGTAATGGTTGCGCTGTAGTAACGTCCCATAGAATAACTGATTTATCGACGCTGGCTGAGACGATGTGGCTGCTGTCGCAAGATCCTGCCGCGTCTAACACTTCGTTGGCGTGTCCGCCGTATGTTTTGAGCATGAGATCGCGATGGGGATTCCAAAGTTTGATCTTTTTATCTGCACCACAGCTGAGGCAGTATGTGCCGTCTACATTAAACCTGACCGCGCGAATAGCTTGCTGGTTGCATTTAATCGTGGTTAAAGTTTTTAAGTCACCCATTTTCTTGTTGTTATTGACCTACCGAAATATTGGTCATTGTTTAGATTTTTTGCAACGCCACAATCACTAAATTTACTAATTTATCCTCGTCCTTTGATGCGATTCCGCAGTGTCAACTGTCAGCTACGGAGCGTATGATTGATAGCCTGCAAAGAGACACCGTGACGCAATTACCATTTATTTAACTTTTACAGGGATTTCAAAGTAAATGTTTCTCTATTTTTTTTAAGTGGATAACAATTATTATAAGCTTTTGAAATATTTTGAATATGACTGACGTTTGACATTTAGTATCAGGAGTAGTAGTTTTATGTTTCCAACTGGAAAGGCAAAGTTATCATACCATTAGGTCTAATCATTTATAAAAAAATTTAAATGAAAAACGGTAATATGAAATGCAATGAAATAAAGTTGATTAATATAAAACATGACATGAAATGAAATGAGATGAGATGATATGAGATGAAATATAATCTCAATAAAATGGTCGTTATTTACTGCGACTTTTTCAGTGGACTTTTTGCAGGATCTGAGAAGTTACGTCCAGCGGCTTTGTTTCATTTTCCCACATTTGTACACTTTCACAGATACTAAACAGTTAATGAACTACCGCTATTACACATTGAAACCTGAAGAAACACTAACTAGACAAAATAAAACAAATCAAACAACTTCACTTCTCGCGTTCCCGCCAAAAGTTCTTTGACATTCATTTATGCAAGACCATTGAAATTTGTTAACGTTAAGCTTTTCAATATTGTAATACAAGATGTCCAAACTTTTTGGCTTGGACGACTACAGTATAAATAATGAAAACAAAATTATGTTTCTACGTTTTGCGAGGATTTCCTTTTTTATCCTAAAGAAGCACACGTGTTTAAATAAAGCTTCCATGTAAATAATTATGACCGATTAGTTAAATGAATTAAGAAGTTGGAGAGTTTTATTTCGGTCATTATTATGAAAAAAATGATATGAAATAAATGCGTTTATTTCAGGCAACTTAAGCCCATAAAAAATTCACATATAATTACATAAATTTTAATTTTTCTGATAAAAAATACAACAAAATTAAATGAAATGAAATGAAATTTAATTCGTTTAATTTATATAATCTGTGAAAGTATACAATTGTGGTAAAAAGAACAAAATTACAGGACGTGGATTTCGAGGATCTTTAAAAAAATAACCAAGAGTCTGATTTCAAGGAGGTTGTTTTATTTAATTTCGTTCATTTTAACTTTTGAAAGAATAGGACATAGCCTTGACTTTTGTTATAAATGATGAACCTATGGGCATGTTCCTTTTGCCTGAACAATGGGTAATGAAATAAACAAAAACGTCAAACGTTGACATGTTCCATTTTTTGACAACAGACAAAGGGTAAAACGTCGTGATTTATTTTCGTAAATTTGTTTATTTTTTTAACAGTGACGCGAACAGATGTGTGTATACCATATTGAATGCGTTGATCCGTAATTTTCCAAACTTAATAATGTCAACACATTTGTCGGCAAGTGTACAGGGATTTGTAATAAAGAAAGTTGATCGGAAGCTCTAGATAACAAAAAAAAAAGAAAACAAAAAAAGTTATTGTGACCGAATTTCGTAAATTAATTCCAGTGGGTGTGCTATAAAAGATAGAACGTAAGCGTAAAGGATATGCATCATTGACGTAAGTGATTTGTATAATTAGATTCGAAGGTCGTGCACTTCTTCGCGCTTATGGAAGCCTAGTACTGAACACTAGTATATTTTTTTCCAAAACTTGACATAATTTACCGTAATTTATCCCATAGAGTACACAAGGTAACTATGTTAAATTGTATCTTAAAATCCATTGTAGAGTCTTAGTAATTTAGTTCAATGAATATCAAAAGAAACCATATTATCTACATAGGACATGAAGCCTCATACCAATGTCGAAATTCGTACATCCTACCTGTAAATGTAACTGGAAGGCTTCATGCCATGAATATAACCAATCAAGAGTTTATGACAACTTATAACATCATATAACAACCCAATAGATGATTAGATTCTCCTTAGTAAAGTTGTATCCTTAGAAAAGTAACAAAGAGTACAGTATGTTTTATTGTAACTAGGAGAGTAATAAACAATTTGAACCCAATATTACAATAAGCAATTCCATTAGTTAAATTCATCTGATTAACTGCATATGTGTATATATTTGTCTATTAGGAAGACTTTATGTGAAAACTAATGTGATGATCATCGTTTAATCGCACCAAAGAATGTACTAGAATCTAGACAGTCATGAATAAATTATAATCTATAACATAGTTCAAGGATTCTAAATTAACACTAATTAATCTGGTTTTAGAGAGAGAGAGAAGAATACTTTTTTTTATTGCTTTGATGGGTGGATGAGGATGTTAAGTGGTTACTGGAGCCCATAGACATTTACAACGTAAATGCGCCACCCACCTTGAGATGTAAGTTCTAAGGTCTCAGTATAGTTACTGTTACAATATACCTTATTGTACACCAAAACACAATTATCATTTGAAAATACTCAACAGGCAGGTATAATTTGTACAACAGATGACCTATAGCTAAAAGTGATCTCTTCCAGACAACCGAATTTATTCACAGGAATTCTAAAAAAGATACCACAGGTATATTGAGGTGTACTATTATTGTGTTAGTAAATTCTCTCAAGTTGAACCCATGCAGGAACCCATTAGCAGCTAGCATATTGAACCCATGCAGGAACCCGTCCTAAAATTTAGATTCCTTGTGTACCAGAGACTTACATACACACGTATATATCTATACTAATATATAAATCTACAGTGGTTTTTACGGATGTTCCGTTATAACTACTGAACCATGCATTCGATTGACTTGAAACTTGGTATCCATGTAGAAAATACATGTACTTAATGGCTAGGCTAATATTTATACGAGTGTTAGACTCCCTAATAATAATGCCAATAAATAATACTTAATGTTAATTTTAAATGCCCAGCGAAGCAGGCGAGTACGGCTAGTGTTTAAATAAATACATATATATAGGTAATAAACATCGAGACAAAGAGCAAACAAGCCTGTTAATCACACAATGTTTGCCCGATGACGGAATCGAACCCGAACCGAAACAAGGGCTTTGAAACTGTGATACCTTAAGACGAATATTTTTTGTATGAAACCAGCGACATCTTGTAGCGGATGCCCCTAAACTTATATGTTGTTAAAGTTAAGGCATTTAATTATTAACTAATTTTATTATTAACTAATAATAGAAAATAAAAAAATAAAAAATACTAGTCTTTATTTGTTATAGACAAATTGATTAAATTTTATCAATTTGTGATTACTGAAAATTTACAAAATCCTTGATTAAAAATAAAATATAGCATAGGTAATATGTTAGGTTACCATAAGTAATATGTTACTGCCATCTACAGTAGCATTGAGAAACTAATCGAAGCGAAGCCATCTAGTGGCCGACGCCCGTAAGCATTTTTGTTGAGTGCTTGAGTTGCTTATCTATAACTAATTTATGTTATTATCTTTGCCCGCGACCCTCGCCGCAACAATTAGCACAGGGGCGCTAATGACTGCACCACCGAGTCAATCGAAGTTTACAATAACAATTTCAATATATTCCAGATTAAAAGCACCGAACCGCAATGGACATAGTGCAAAACATCAACCTTCAAAGTCGCGACGCAATGAACAACGACGTATCGTCCGCATCGAGCGAAGACAACACCACGTTCGGCAAGATCAGGCGTTACTACAAGAACCGACGGGACTCGACTTCCGACAGCGAGATGCCAGTTCGTCCTCAAAGAATGCACAAGAGCATGCATAACTTGCACGAGAACCAGAGGAACGATTACACCCGAAGCCTGTCTTCGATACAGAACAGCATCAGCAACATCGACTTGAGCCTCCACCGGGCCGAGATCAAGAAGTTCGATAAGCTCCAGATTCCCATTGTCGGCTACGAAGTGATGGAGGAGAGGGCCAGGTTCACGATATACAAGCTCAAAGTCGAGGACGACAAACGCGATCAATCGTGGTTAGTTTTCAGAAGGTACACAGACTTCGTCAGGCTGTACACTAGATTGAAATCGGAGCAGCCCAATATCGAACTGCCTCTTCCCGGGAAAAGGTGGTTCCGCGACAATTTCGAGCCGACATTCCTGGAAGAAAGAGTCCGCGGCCTGCAGACATTCGTCAACGTCATACTGTACAAGCTACCGAATAATCCAATAGTGAGGGAATTCTTTTGCCTGGACGAACCGCCCCAGGACTTCAGCTATCAACCCGAAGTTCAAGCTGTTTATGGGGCTCTAGAAGATTCTATAACGTCCCTCAGAATGCAGCTGAAACAGAAGGACGCGACCATAATGCACCTGCAGAAACGCTTGGCGCTTTTGGAGGGCACCATCGGACAATGCGGTAACTGTAGTACAAAAATAAATAACATTAGTATTTACTAGATTAGGAAATTTCATCATACATTATACTGGCCCTCGGGGTTCAAGTATTTCGAATAATTGACCGAAACAAGATTTAAGGGTTGCACCCGCAATGTATAACTAATGAATGTGGGTTCGTTGACCCCGCTCACACGAGGTCATTGTTCGCGCGCGAACACGCCGGCCCTCGCATCCGTCCACATTTTTTTAGATGACGCGTATTTGCCCCAAACGCCTTTATGAACAGGGTATGAAATTAATAAATTTTTTTTCTCGTTATTAAAAAGGCCGTATTTTTTTTAAAGCTTGCAATAATAGTTATTATTTGTTTTACCAAAACTTAGGTGCTAAGTTTTTCTTTTTACATTTAAATGCATTTAATCTGTGCGTATATGTATATATTTAAGGCTAGAAGTCTATCGGAGATTACTGCATTCATAATTTTTTTAAGTTTTCTTATTATTGTCTATTCTAAAGAGAGTATTAGTTTTGTTTACAAAAGCATTCGATAGATGGCGTTGTTCGATATCTGAATCGCGCTATGGTTATGTTACGCTGCTTAATAATTAAAATTAATTTCCAAGTTATTGTTTCGGGGATGGAGATAGCTTGATTAATTGCAATGTTATGAAGTTGAAACTTAACGTTTTTTTTTACTCGTAAGTAGCCTTCAAGGGCTATTCGGACTTCGCCCTAAACGTGGTGGGGCGAAGCTTACTCGTCTTCGTCTGAAACGGTTTTCTAACACTGGCCCTAGCAATGGCAGTGCTTCGCTGAATCTACCGCCGGATCGGAATCGCGACCCACTGAGGAGATCCGGCGAGAAGTTCAGTCGATTAAACTAATGTACAATTTTATTGTGAAAATTCATTCCATTAAACAGATGGGTGTATACAATCCGCCTGATTTTAAGCGGTCGTCCGATGCCGGTACATCGGGAAAATTGTTAAGCGAAATATCGCTTAACAATTATATTTGTAATTAAAGGTGCGTTTTATTTGAAGCCGTCGTGGCCTAAAGGATAAGGTGCCTTCATATCGAGCGATGCAACGTTAAAGTTACAGGTAAAGAAGCGAACACATCGCAAAACATTTCAATAAGATCATTCGAATACACCTATTTTAATATGAATACAACAACGTCAATATTATAGAGGGTAGAAGTAAGAAGCACCTTCTCAGTTTATTAAAAAGCGTCCGTTAAAAGGGAGTCAATTAGGTGGCGCCACAGTAGCAAGTGGAAAGATTTTAAAAAGAGCGCCATTATCAATTACAGTTAGATACCAAGATTAAGAAGGAAAAAAAACAACTTCCTACGTAAATATTACAAAAAATAAATAGTTGAAATTTTAAATATTGCATAAAAAATTTAACTACACAAGTCACGAAAGATATTAAATTGTTTTAATCCAACACACTTCACTCTGTTTAAAACTGCTATATTCATATCATTTCCACTTATTACACTAGCGCTATTTCGGTGAGCCTTCCAACAATAACTTGCCGTTTACAAGCGGACGCCTTTTCAACTTGTCCCCTATACAAGATTGCGCTCCTTACTTCTATCTACCCTCCATAATCAAAAGTTACATTTACATCTAACTACCCGCATCGTACAATACAATAGAAGAATAAGTTTGTTTACATATTTTAAACTTTTGTCATTGTTAGTTATCTTTATATCTCATTAGATCAAATATTATTCCATAGTAAAGCGATACGATAAAGCTAGAGATCGCATTCATGTGAATCGATAGAAAATATCGATATGTCGCATTCGGTTTTATCGATACACCGAAATATCTAATCGGGCAATCAACAAACTCTATTGTTGTGACCGTTTAAAATCGCATAGGCCTTAAAATCGTTGCGATGCATATAAAGTATTTAGAATGAAGAATGTACTTAATATTGTGACTAAAGTGGCGGATGAAAGGCGATTGCATGCAGCGGAGATGCCAATGTTGCGATGGATGTGTGGAGTAACGAGAATGGATAGAATATGTTAGAGGAAGTCTGAAAGTGACACCTGTGACAGAGCAGCTGAGAAGTGCGCGTTTGGGATGGTATGGACGTGTGATGAGACGAAATGAAAATGAGGTTGGTAAGAGTGAGTGTTAACTATGGATTTGGAAAGATATAGAAGAAGAGGTAGACCTAAGAAGAAATGGATGGATTGCGTGAAAGACGATATGTGTAAGAGGGGAGAAATGGTGTATGATAGAGGAGTATGGAAGGAGAAAAGATGTTAGACATGTTGCGCCGGCCCCAGGTGACTGGGAGAAGGGAAGGAGATATGAATGGAATGTATTCAATATTAGCCTTTTATTTTCAAATGAAAAAACATATTTACGTACAAATTTTAATTATACATACATACAATGTTGTTCAAATAGTTTTTTAGTTTACCAAATTTTATTGAATTTATTTTTAAGTTTCACCACATAATTTATAAACATATATATAGACGAATTTATAAACAATAATTATTAATATAAGTGCCTTATTGTACCTATTAAGAGGAATAAAATACAATTTTTAGTACAAAAATGTTGGTTTTTTTTTCTCGATCTTTCTAATAAACTCTCGGGACAAGGGACAACTTATCGAGGGCTGAAATTTTATTTAAGCAATATTTGGTTTAAGCAATATTTTTGAAAGTATACAGGAGAGAGAGAACTTTTTAAAGTTTAAAATTTTGGAAAAAATATCTCGAGAAGAAAACTTCAACTATTTGAATGGAGCAAACTTAATTGAAGTTCAAATTAAAAACATCGAACTGTTGATGCTGATATCAAATAAAACGCTCCTTTAATTACAAAGATAAATGTCGCTTAAGCCAAATCGCCTTTCACCCCTCGATATATACATATTTATGTCTATCTAAATATTGTATTGCACAATTTCAACCCACCTGGTTTTTATGTTACCGGAGACCATAGATATCAACCACTTGATTGCCGTGTCACCAATCATGAGACACGAGTTCTAAGTCTTTAGTAAAACGGCTGCCCCCCCCCCCCCTCCCCCAAGCTAACTGCTTCACGGCAGAAATAGGGGGAATGGTGGTACCTACGCGGGTAGGCTGTGATCCCTTTTTTCCCATAGACAGTTGAACGTGTTCACGTCACATTTGATCTTAAGTGAGAATTAGGAATGTCGCCGCCCTCTTATGGACATTGGAATCGAATTCACAACTAGGTCGGCTTACAGTAGGTACCATATCCACATTCACTTATGTCTGTCAGATATTATAACAACACGAACATCCAATAACAAATATAAAATATTGCTTACATGTGTAGACGAGCTCACAGCCCACCTGGTGTTAAGTGGTTACTGGAGCCCACAGACGTCTACGACGTAAATGCGCCACCCACCTTGAGATATAAGTTCTAAGGTCTCAGGTATAGTTACAACGGCTGCCCCGCCCTTCAAACTGAAACGCATTACTGCTTCACGTCAGAAATAGGCAGGGGTGGTGGTACCTACCCGTGCCGACTCACAAAAGGTTCTACCACCAGTAAATATATTTATATATTGAGGGCTGAAAGGCTATTTGGTTTACGTGACATTTCGCTTAACACGCGACAATTATCTTTGTAATTAAAGGTGCATTTTATTTGGTATTATTACCGCCAATTTTGGCATCTGGTATTATTAGGTCATATTGGCATCAACAGTTCGTTGTCTTTAGTTAAACTTCAATTAACTTTATCTAATCAAAATATAGTTGAATTAGTTTTTTTTGTCATGATATTCTTTCCAAATTTTAAACCCTTAATGGCTCTCGTGTAATGTTGCAAAAATGTAGCTTAAGCCAAATAGGCGTTCACCCCTTGATATACCAAATATACATCAGTACACAATTTTTAGTATGCGAATGAAAAATAAAAATAATCTATATATTAATACGTGAAGCAAAAACTTTGTATCCCTTTTTACGAAAATGGCGCGGACGGAGGAGTATGAAATTTTCCATAATTATAGAGAATATAGAGAAGACGTGCACAATGCTAATATGTTTTTTAAATAATGCATAAAAGATACATTAAATCAATAAAGAAAACATTACACAACTACATACCATGTATTTGACGCACACACGCATGCATACTATTTATTGTCAAACTTTTGTTCTTGACGTCTGTTGTCAAATTGAGAATAGATTAAATATTGTTTGTCTTTGTTAATATTTTTTATAATGTAGTCTTGGCGAAATTTGTGATTATAGAAGTATAAAATACAATCTTAATAGTGTACAAACTCACAATTCCAATTAATTATAGTCGAATTTCGACTACTGCGGGACCTCTAGTAATAATAAATACGTCATATTAGGTATACTGGCTGTTAGAAGACCGCTTCCGAAAACGAAGACAAACAATAGTACTACTAATTATAGTTATTTAGACAAATGTTGTAAATAAGTATTTGTGTGATCGCGCGAGTCTGCGCCGCGTCGCGCCCGGGCGGCCGTTGACCCGAGCATCAGCTGTTTTTAATTTTGTGTTTCATTGCTGGGTTTTTTTTTCAAGTAATGTATTTTTTATGAAACAACTGTTTCATTTAGCTGTACTAACATTATGGAGCGTAAATAATGCTAATAAAATGTTTTAAAAACATTTTTTATTTATTAAATCAATATCGTTTTTTTCCATTCCATCATCAAATGCGTCATTAGTATTATCGTCTGTCTTCGTTTTCGGAAGCGGTCTCCTAACACCCAGTGTATTATATCTTCATATTTTAATTTAAAATCAATAAATTATATTTCAGTCTTGTAACAGGTTTTTGAAACTAAATGAGTATTACAAACGATATTATGATTATTATTGATAGAATACGTATCATCAACGGTCCCTCCTCATCGCACGTTGGGGTGGACGAACTATTGGAGACATTACCCGGGGGGATCGACTTGGGGCAGGCGTCCGGTCGTCGACAAGTCATGCCGGATGCTTGTGTAGCATGAGCGGACCGCGCCGACCCCACATAGAGTGGGATTGGGGGGGGGGGTCGCCTGAAAGAAGTATACCATCTAACTCCTTCACTTGCCTCGAACACATCAATCAGCACGGCACGAGACCTCTTTCGGGCGGGTACGTCGTGCCATTGATTCTCTCGAACCCCCCGATGGACGGTTGGCAGTTTAGCGCGTCTTTCGGTTTCTTGACCGGCGGATACCTCTTCGATTTTATATTGAGGTGTACCTGTTCGCGGAAACGAGGATTCATTTTAAGAGTGACGACGCGATTAACCACATGTGACGTCACGCGTTGCTATAGTTAAAAGGGACGTCAGATTTCGAATGGTTTTGGCGATGAAAACTAGAGTCACCACAGAAACGGCCAGATATTAAGGTACCCGCACGGGGCGGGACCACCGGCCTGCCTATTTCTGCTGTTAAGCAGTAATGCGTTCCGATTTCAGAGGCGGGGCGATATGTGTACTACATAACTAAAAGTTAAAAGGCTTCATGTCTATAGGTAACATGAAACAGCAGAAATACATATCGAAGAGTGAAAGGCTATTGTGTTTGAGCGAAATTTTTGCAACTTTACAGAACAGAGCTTACAGCTCTCAAAACGAAAAAAAAAAAACAGATTTTGAAACATTCTTTATTGGTGCTCCGTTTGTATTGGTCTTAGCGTAATGTTATATAGCCTTCCTCGATAAATGGGCTATCTAAGACTAAAATAATTTTTCAAATCAGACCAGTAGTCCCTGAGATTCATTAGCGCGTTCAAACAAATAAACTCTTCAGCTTTATAATCTATATATATAAAAATGAATTGCTGTTCGTTAGTCTCGCTAAAACTCGAGAACGACTGAACCGATTTGGCTAATTTTGGTCTTGAATGATTTGTGGAAGTCCAGAGAAGGTTTAAAAGGTAAATAAAAATATGAAAATGCTCGGAATTAAATAAAATTAACAATTTTGTTTTTCCTTTGATGTGTCCCCTTGATGTGTCTTTTATTTATCAATTGAGGCACTGCGAAGTCTGCCGGGTCAGCTAGTATTAGTATAGATATGAACTGTCCCACCTGTTTGTAATGCTTGTATAGATTCGATTTCTGTGTGAACGTGGTCGGGCAATACTCGCATATGAAGGGACGCTCTCCCGTGTGCGTACGCATGTGCGAGTCGAGCTGGACTTTGGTCTGTAACAAAAACCTCACGATAAAGTATGGAAGGAAATGTAGGATCGGTAAGAACGGAACGGAGCGTTAAGATGTGAGTTAGAGGATACGGAAAGAAAGAGGAAAAGAGAATGACAGAGAAAAAGGAAGATGGCGCGAAAGCGGTTACAAAATAAGCAAGCAATAAAAGTGTTAATTAATTTTAAATTATTATTATAACAAAAAAATTTGGAACAGTGGAAGTTTCTATTTTATGCGCTGCGATCCTATTGTTACGCCGGCAAGAGTAACGCCATCTATCGCCGAATAGTCGAACGAATACCGAAGGATCCCTCACTTCCCAATAGGCGCGTAAACACCTCCGCCGTTAGCCCCATCACTCTCTTTGACCAGCCCATACCGTGGGCCTCGAAGGTCAAATACCTAGGCGTCACCCTCGACAGAGGGATGACATTCCGTCCCCACGTAAAAACGGTACGCGATCGCGCCGCGTTTATACTAGGACGACTCTACCCAATGCTTTGTAGACGAAGCAAACTGTCCCTCCGTAATAAGGTAACTCTCTACAAAACTTGCATACGCCCCGTCATGACGTATGCAAGCGTAGTGTTCGCTCACGCGGCCCGCACCAACTTGAAACCCCTTCAGGTTATACAATTCCGATTCTGCAGGATAGCCGTCGGAGCACCATGGTTCCAGAGGAACGTGGACCTCCACGATGACCTGGAGCTCGACCCCGTCAGTAAGTATCTACAGTCGGCATCGCTGCGCCACTTTGAGAAGGCGGCACGACATGAGAACCCTCTTGTCGTGGCCGCCGGAAACAACATACCCGATCCTGTAGACCGTTTGGTAAACCGTCGTCGTCGCCCAAAGCACGTCATCACGGATCCTCCTGATCCATTAACGGTGCTTTTAGGCAATACAAGCACCGGTCACCGTCCTCGCCGAACCAGTCGCTTGCGACGAAGGGCTCGACGAGCGAATTAACCCACAGACACAGCCCACTGAGTTTCTCGCCGGATCTTCTCAGTGGGTCGCGCTTCCGATCCGGTGGTAGATTCTGCGAAGCACTGCTCTTGCTAGGGCGGTGTTAGCAATTCTCCGGTTTGAGCCCCGCGAGCTCACCTACACAAGCTAGGGTACGGTGAAATAGCCTCTCAAGGCTATCAGCATAGGTAGGGAAAAAACAAAAAAAAAGGATCCAGAATGCTCGAGAATTACAACGCCATCTATTGACAGATAGCGGAAACTACGACTAGAGATGTGTATTCTCGATAATTCTAGGGATGAGGTATCGACTATAAAAGCGTTGTAGGGATGGCACGCAGTCACTCAGTAATCGGAATTACTCGAAGCGAAACAGCGAATAGATCATCTGAAGCGAAGCGGAACAAGTGATTTGAGAGTTTTAAAGTGTTTGTGAAGTGTTTAAGTGTTTCAAGTGTTGAATACAGTTTTTAAGTTATACTTTAGTAACATTTTATTTATCCCGAACCCCAGAGCGTAACACTATTCTACAGAAATATAAGCACAGGGGGATCAGTCATCATATACATACATACATACATTGCGTCGCGTGGCTGTCATCAGGTGTGGTGGTAAACTTATCATAAAAATACCGTTAGCACGATTAAAGCATCATAACAAATATTTTCGGTTTTACTATAGCTACCGTTAAATTAGAAAAAAAAACATCTTACCGGAAATCCTTTGCCACAATGATGGCATATTTTATTATTCGGTCGCCCTTTGTGCACGTTCCTTATGTGCTGATCTAGATTCACTCTGTTCTTAGATGGCTAAAAAAAAATGAAAGAAAAAACTGCGTCAGAAATAGGTAAAACTTCGGTACCGTCTTACGCGTGTCCCCTCACACAACCTTCAGTACTGCCCCTTGCGCGTCCCTTCATGCAAACTTCGGTACCGTCCCTAGCATGTCCCCTCACACAAACTTCGGTACCGTCCCTAGCGTGTCCCCTCACACAAACTTTGGTACAGTCCCTCGTGTGTCCCTTTACGCAAACTTTGGTACCGTCCTTTGCGTGTCCCCTCACACAAATTTCGGTACCGTTCCACGCGTGTCCCCTCGCACAAACTTTGGTACCACCCCTTGCCTGTCTACTGCACATAGAAGAGGGTCGCTGGGTAATCCCATTCTCAAAGATCGTCCGTGATCTCTTGAGTCCACGAAAGATCTTCGGTTCCATAGGGCGATGCGGATCATTTACTCCGATATCTTTTTGACCACATACCATCGAGCTCTGTAGAGCTTCCCTCCCCTATATTTCCCGCTGTGACCCGTTCTTCTTTAGGCGGAGTTTGCGGATAGCGCCGTCACCGGTACTCACCAGCGGTGGCTCACGTCCCTGACGAACGGTAACCGTCCACCACCAGATAGGCACATGCTTCTGCCCGTGAACACAAAGACTCACCTTCAAACATATGTGGCACTGGTACGTCTTATGCATGTGCTTACATTCAATGTGATCTCGGAGTTTCGTCTTGTCTATGAATCTTCGGTTGCAATGATCGCACACGTATCTGGCAACACAGAAATGAAACCACGATGACTGTATGCTATTGACGCGTTTTGTCGTTAATAGCGGTTTTTTTTGATTCGCTTTCCATCGAATCGTGGACATTAAGCGGGTAAGAATAATAAATAAATAACTGGCAACAAATTAAGCATGGTCATCCGACCTCAAATTAAGGATTTCCTGTGTTATGGGCCCCAGAGACTGACATACATACTTGTAGTAGATTTTGCCAGCGATTTTTTTTTTAAATTGCTTAGATGGGTGAACGACCTCACAGCCCACCTGGTGTCAAGTGGTTACTGGAGCCCATAGACATCCACAACGTAAATGCGCCACCCACCTTGAGATATAAGTTCTAAGGTCTCAAGTATAGTTTCAACGGCTGCTCCACCCTTCAAACCGAAACGCATTACTGCTTCACGGCAGATATAGGCAGGGTGGTGGTACCTACTCGTGCGGACTCACAAAAGGTCCTACCAGCAGTAATTACGCAAATTATAATTTTGCGAGTTTGATTTTTATTACACGATGTTATTCCTTCACCGTGGAAGTCAATCGTGAACATTTGATAGCCTTGAGAGGCTATGTCAGCGTCGCCTTAACTAGTAGGTGAGCTCACGGGACTCAAACCTGATGACATTGCTAACACAAACCCTAGCAAGAGCCGTGCTTCGCAGAATCTACCACCGATTCGGAAACGCGACCCACTGAGAAGATCCGGCGAGAAACTCAGTGGGCTGTGTCTGATGGTTAATTTACTTAGAACGGTGACCGGTGCTTGAGGTACCTAAAAGCACCGTTAGTAGATCGGGAGGATCCGAATTTTTTTTTTTAGACACGTTAACTGGTCCCGTGGTAAGTTCGTAAAGAACTTGTGTTACAGGTACCAGATAACGGAAATAAATGGAAGATATATTTAAGATACATCCATAACCCTGGAAAAGACATTTATATTTATCATACAAATATCCTCCCTTGGCGGGATTCGAAACCGCGACCCCCTTGTGTAGTGACCATGTCACTTACCACTACACCAGACGGCCGACGGAGAAATGACGTGTCTGGGGCGACGTCGACTGCTTTCCATTCTGTCCGCAGGATCGGCTATGTAGTTACCGGCGTCCACGATGAGAGGGTTCTCGTGTCCTGCCGCTTTATCGAAGTGGATCGAAAGGCATTATGTGCCGTGTGACTTATCGCCGTCTGTTATTTTGGCCACAGATGACGTCACACATGACGAAGCTGAATTCGCTCTAGTATCATTTATTTGGGCGTAAGCTGTGTAAAGGAGATCAGAACAAGGACGCTGTTGAATGTTGAATTTGGAGGATTTGGTCTAAATATGTATATATAAAAAACTCACTTCCGTTGATCGTGTGTCACGTGCTTCAAGCTATTCTTCATGTGTCTTTGAAATGAGCATACCGACTTGAACCCTATACCACAGGATTCACAGTAGGCCGCCTCTGTAGTGTCCTTGAGGAAGCATTTTTGAAGTGAAAACTTCTTTAGCATCGTTGGGATTCGAAAGTCGATGAAACGGAAACGCGACAGTAAAAAGAGATAGACACATAAAACCATAAGATTTAACGTGGGAGGAAAAGAGATAGGGAGCATTATACAGTGTTCCTTATATTCGTACTTAATACGTTCTGAATAAATCCATGTAATATATATGAATCAAATGTAATATAATTATGAAACTTTCTATCACTATGATCATTACTAAAACCTATAATTATCGCGAAAAATTACTTTCGTCTCATTATCTTGAAGCCAAAATTTTTAAACGTGTGAATTGAACACATGTTTTAGATTTTTTTTTGTTTGTTTATACTTAGGCGTACGAGCTCCTGGAAATCAGCAATGCCAAAGGTAGAGCCAAGTCGCTGCCTACTGTTGAGTACTCTTCGTAGGCCTGGTTAGAGGAAGAACATGTCATAGCGTTCGAGAGACACCGTTGGGGTTCATTCTAGAGCGGAACTTTCGCCACCTCGATACATGAGCTCTAAGCTTCTATAGTCTCTATTACAATGGTCCGAAGGCTCAAAACGGAAGGCGTTAAGGCTTCGCGGCGGACATAGGCAGAGCGGTGGCACCAAGCCGTGCTGACTCACAATGTCGACCGATTTATTTCGTGCGAAACTAAATTTTGAGGCATCAGTTGATACGGTCGGATTTTTTTTTATTGCTTAGATGGGTGAACATGCTCACAACCCAACTGGTGTTAAGTGGTTAGGGGAGCCCATAGACATCTACAACGGAAATGCGTCACCCACCTTGAGATAAAGTTCTAAGGTCTCAGTATAGTTACAACGGCTGCCCCGCCCTTCAAACCGAAACGCATACTGCTTCACGGCAGAAATAGGCAGGGCGGTGGTACCTACCTGTGTGGACTTACAAGAGGTCCTACTACCGGTAAATTTCGTCCGGCAACCATTAGTATCAATAGCTAACAACTCTCGGGATCTTTTGCTTTGATTTATCTCGGATCTATGGAAAAATGGCATTTGTGGATACCTGCAAAGTCGTTAGGTACTCACCTTGGCTAGATGCACCTCCGTGTGCCTCTTCAGGCTGTTCTTCCAGCGGAACACCTTCTGACACACGCTGCACGGGAAGTTATTCTTGAGTTCGTGCACCGCGCTGCGGAACAACAGGCGGGTCTGGTATGAGGCGGATGGAAGATTTCCGCGCAAACGGTTCATTGGCGAATTTCCCATTTCAAAGCGTCGAAATGTTACTCTTTGCCTTTATTTTATTGGGTTGACTTAGATGGGTGGACGAGCTCACAACCCACCTGGTTGGTGGTTACCAGAGCCCGTAGACATCTACAACGTAAATGCCGACACCCACCTTGAGACATGAGTACTAAGGTCTCACTTTTGACAGTACGTCGGCTGTCCCGCCCTTCAAACCGAAACGCGTTACTGCTTCACGGCAGAAATAGGCAGGCGCTTCAATTTATTTACGCTTGGAATGAATGATCATTATTTCTCAATTGACTTATCGGAGTCCGTTGGTAGAAACCATATCGATAAGCCGATTCGATTCGGATGTTTTAACACTAATCATACCAACACTTACTGGTACCTATTTCTACCGTAGCGGGTAGATAACGGTATCCGACAAGTATGTATTACTCAAAATAAACAAAACAAAACAAACAAAAAAGTATAATAACTGTAGAAAAGTTGTAAAGTCAAATGTGCAAAAGCAATATGATGATACGTGCATTTTCAATACAAATGTTCAAAATGGGTCATTTGACCCGTTATGGTATGTTTAGTGTTAAATTATGACGCCCTGCGAGCTAATGCCGCAGAATAAAAAGCAACATTCCTTGCTGCCTATTCAGCTTGGACGAGAGGAACGTTATATTGCTTTGGGGCAGAATTTGACCTATCCCACCAATGTACAGGCTGAAGATACCACCACGCTTCTAGAGATAATAATACTCCCACCTTTTTAGTACTTAGATGAGCGAACGACTTCACGGCCCTACTAGCGTCAAGCGATTACTGGAACCCGTGGACATCAGCACAAATGTAGACGCCCAACTTGAGATACGAGCTCGAAATATCACTTGTGTAACTGGCCCTGTCTATTGTTCTGTCTACAACGTGCCCTACAGTCGCTGTCTGGGAGTACTCACATCGCATGATTCTTCAGTCCCCCTCTGTGTTTGAAGGTTTTGGTGCACTCTTTGCATTTGAACCTTCCCTTGTGCGTGTCCAAGTGGTGTATGTGGTTGTCTAAGGAGCTGGAAGACAATTGCAATTGTAAAATTCTTTAAATATCAGACCTTGGTCTTAAAAGCCAATGGTTTATCTCCATGCCAAAACATTCCACCTCGAACGCTGCAACCCTCCGCTTAGACTTACACCATGCCTTTCTACCCAAACATATTCCATTCTAATCCATTTCTGCCTCATCACACGCTGTCCTGACTCCGTCTAATAGTAATTTAGGGTCCCCCATTGGAGATAATTAATCTCCTAAAAACCCCCATGTTAATCCAGCTCGAACCTACCCCTGCCTTCCATGCACTCTACCACACGACATTCTAATCTAATTCTGCTTTATCTCACGGCGTCCTGATTCACTCTAATTACTTCACCCCCCAACAACACCACGACAACCTAGCTCGAATCTACCTCTACCATCCATGCACTCTACCACACGAGATTCCAATCTAATTCTGCTTTACTACACGGTGTCATGATTCACCCCCCAACAAGACCACGATAATCTACCTCGAATCTGCCCCTATCATCCATGCACTCTACCACAAGACATTCTAACCCAATTCCGGCAATTACTGTCCACCATTCTATCTATTGCACTGCCCTTCTCTACGCCACGTCCGCCTAGCTCACCCCCCACCCCACCCAATGCAGTCCCCAACCCTGTACTTACCGGGAAACGTGCCCGCACTGCTTACACTTGATCGTCGACATCACGACCCCGTGTTCCGTATACAGATGCTGCTTGATACGGCCCCTGTCTATGGTTCTCTTCTCGCACAAGTTGCACTGGAACCTAAAGTTGTGGGTAGGACGAAACCTTTACGGCCGTCGGTACTGGTTAAGGTACCGGACCGAAGTGATGATGGTATTACTGTGACGTCATCAGTCCGTGATACGCGCGCGCGAATGAGCCCTCAAGTAAATAGGGCCTCTCAGAGTCTACGAAAATGACGTATAAACATTCCGGCTCAAACATAATTTTTTTATGATTGAGGCGTTACTGGTGGATCTGATGGATCCGTAAGGACCCGTTCAAGGCGTCGACGGTGATTGGCTCCTGCGTGATCAGGATTCGGGGAGTCAGCGGCAGCAACGATAAGGCGATTATCATGACAGATATATAGATGCGGGACGAGCCAATCATGAATATATGTATATACTAGGTGTACCCGTCCGCTTCGCTGAGCATTTAAATTTAAAATTATTATTTCTCACCCCCACAAAGATTCTCATCATTAACGCCCCCGCAACTGGTGTAGGGAATCCAACACTCATATAAATATTCATCCATCCATTAAGTACATGTATTTTCTACATGGATACCAAGTTTCAAGTCAATCAGATGCGGTTCAGTAGTTATAACGGAACATCCGTAAAAACCACTGTACATTTATATATTAGTATAGATTATCTTAGATTTTTATAACCTTTTAGAGGGAACCCACATTGTAATCTACACGAGTTCCGATCACAGACACCAAAACTGATGATAAGTTAGACTAGATTGATCTAGGCTAGTAACGCTTGAACGTTAGACGGAGATAGAATGATTTACCTTCTCATGTGACGTCTGTAATGCGCCGTGAAAGAGTCCACGGACATCACCACCGTCTTGCATATAGGACATACGTAATCGCCGAGGGTCTGTGGAAATGTATTGGTGTGTAGTATCAGCTTTGGAATGGCACTGTCACCCCCCCATTCCCCAAGCTATGGAATGACCCCCTCCCCTGTCCCCGTCTCGTGGGTGTTGCTCGCCGAATGATGGTTACATCGGAATATTAATAGCAGCGTTCTCTCTTTTTTTTTTTTTTTTTTTTCCTACCTAAGCTGAGAGCCTTGAGAGGCTATGTCAGCGTAACCCTAACTTTTGTAGGTGAGCTCACGGGGCTCAAACCTGATGACGTTGCTAACACGAACCCTAGCAAGAGCCGTGCTTCGCAGAATCTACCACCGGATCGGAAACGCGACCCACTGAGAAGATCCGGCGAGAAACTCAGTGGGCTACGTTCTCTCAGTATTGTATCATCGACATTTACTGACTGTACGCCTCGACACTGATCAATGGTTTCAGAACGTGTTAACCGCATTAACGATGCTCATGTCCATGGGCTCCGGTGGCCAGTTAATTAGCGAACATCAAAAACAAAAAAAAAAACAAAACAAAAAAAAAACAGTCCAATTGAGAGCCTCCTCCTTTTTTGAACACAGTTTAAGCAACTTTTATTCGAAAATCATATTTAGTGTCTTCAATTGTATATAGCCGATATAATGGCTAGGGGTTTACCGGAGTCACCTTTCTTTCTTGAGCTCCCAAGACTCTCAGCTTCCACGACTGGTCATCTACCTCACTAATGTTAAAAGCATATACCTTTGCGTGTCTAGAGTTTAGATGAGCTTCGTAAGGCCGCCGGTACTGAAAGCCGAGAATGCAAGTTTCGCATTTGTAGGCCGAACTTTGGAAGCTCTCGGAGCCGTGAGCGGCGTTCCTCTCGTCGAGCATCTGCTCGTGCGTAAGCTCGATCGTAGTATAAAGCTTCTCTTCTGATCCTTTCACCTGTGGAGCGTATAAGAACAGTTGAGGCAGCGCATCAACAAAGTTCACTGGAAAGCTTTCGCTGGACGCCCTTCATGCGGCCAATGATCGGAGGCGCTGGCGGGACATCACAAGGAGTAAAATCATGTCGAATTATAATGGTCACGACCCTCAGCAGTGAGGAAACGACGCGAGGAGGAGGAGGAAAGCTTTCAAAATTGCCTGACAGAGTCTGGTCGCACCATTTTCGCACGTCTGGTGCGAAACCTTTCAGTGTGAAAAGTAATGTCATGTTAATGAGACTTAGACTTCATGTCTCATGGTTGAGACAGAGCACAACAACACCGCCGTCTACCTTATCCATTGTATAGTATAGCGGCTGTCTCATCTGTTCATGCCGGAACGCGATTGCTTTGCGGCAGAAGTAGCCAGGTTGGTGATACCAGTAAATATGCAAATTATAATTTTACGGGTTTGATTTTTATTACACGTTATGTTATTCCTTCACCGTGGAAGTCAATCGCGTACATTTGTTAAGTACGTATTTCATTAGCCAAATCGGTACTTGGCCTGCGGGATACGAACGCACCGGGCGTTATATCCCAGTAATTCTAATTGGAGGCAAGTGTACCGGGGGTCCCCTATTGAGGTCCCTAACGTCCTTGTACCGAATTCAACTGTGGTCCCCCCTTCGTAATATGAAAACCAGTCTTTTAACGTTGAGTGATCTGTAATATTTTTGTCACCTTTTTGTTTACACCGTTTCCTTTGACGCCTTTCGCTTTCTTCGTCTTCTTCGCCGGGCAACGTTTGGTCTTCCTCTTCAACGTGCCCGGGACTTTGGCCGATGGGTGATCGTGCATCGCAGTCCCCGGATCAATCCCGCTCCCGGCCTCTGGGGTTAAGCCGTGATGGGTCGAGTGTATTAGAGATTGCTGCTCTTATCGCGAGATTTCAAAGTTAGCACCGTCCTGCCCATTTCTACCGCGAAGCAGTAATGTGTTCCGATTTGAGGGGGGAGGGGGGCAGCCAGGGAAGTGGCAATCGGTGTACTGTAAGAACTTGGAACTGGCGTCTCAACGTGGTTGATGTCTATGACCTTCAGTGACAACTTAGTAGCACGTTCCCTCACTTTTAGCAGTAAAAACAATAACAAAAATCCTTTCCCGCTCTAAGAATGTGCTCCGTTGCCGCCTTTAGTGGTATTACTTTGATTTACTTATTTATTTCAGTCTAACAGTAGAACCAAAACATTTGTAAGCTATTAATCGTAAAACATCATAGAATATTCATGATTCGAAACCCGAAGAGACATTTCTACCACAGCCAAACGATATCAAAGGTGAAAGGCGGACATCAAACTCACCATCGCGCGACCGCCCATTGTCAATCTCCACTTTCAGACAATCAAACTGCAAATCCAATGTTGCATTGTCTTCAATATTCACATTCAATGGTATGCCCCCCGTATCGCTCATGTTCTGAATTTTCTATAGAGGGAGGGAGAGAGAGAGAGAGAGAGAGAAAATTATATGTATATTATTTGTCTTGTATGTCTATTAGATATATTGATATGTGAATGAAAAACTTTGTATCCCTTTTTACGAAAATTGCGCGGACGGAGGAGTATGAAATTTCCCACACTTATAGAGAACATAGATAAGCAGTGCAGATTGCTACTGTTATTTTTTTTTAAATTATGCATAAAAAATACTTTAGATGAATAAAAAAACATTACATACACTATCATGTATTTGACACACACACGCATATATACTCTTTGGCTTATTGTTTAAAGTCTGTGGTCAAATTGAGAATAGATTAATATTGTTTGTCTTTAATATTATTTGTCTATATTGTATTCTTGGCGAAATCCGGTTTACTAGTTACTGGTGGTGGGACCTCTTGTGAGTCCGCGCGGGTAGATACCACCACCCTGCCTATTTCTGCCGTGAAGCAGTAATGCGTTTCGGTTTGAAGTGTGGGGCAGCCGCTGTAACTATTCTCTCATTCTTCTTCAGTCTCAAGGTAGTATTTGCGTTGTAGACGTCTATGGGTTCCAGTAACTACTTTACACCAGGTGGGCTATAAGCTCGTCGACTATGCTAGAAAAAATAAATAAATAAAAAGATGACAATATGTGGGTAGCTAAGTTAGCCCGCGAATGTAGAACGTCCGTCTACTCTTGGTGGGATAGGCAATCAATAAGCTAATAAAGTTTATCTCCTCTTCTACACCCACCATTTTGAAGTCACTGCAGCGTGACGTAAGCGAGCCACGTCCGGTTCCTGTGTCTTCTTTCCTTAGACTAATATTATACTGCTAGTTTCTCAAAAAAAATTATGAGTGAACACATGAATGACTGAGTGAGTAAATGAATGATTGAATGAACGACTAAATAAATATCAACATGTAAACTCACGTTATTCTTGAAGGCGGTTTCAATATCTCCCTTAGATCCACTAAATTTATCGCTATTTTTCTTTTCTTTCAATCCCATTTCTTCTCCAGAGTCATCAGAGAAGTCCGGGTCCATTACACAATCGTCCGACATTTGAATATCTGTAAGTGTTTCGTTACAATTAAAATTCAACGTGGTCTCGAGCTAGAGACGGTTCGTACTCAAGAGTGCTCACTAAGCCATTTAAGGTCGACGACTCAATTTTCGATGCATACTACCGGTAATTGTTTGGGGTGCAGGAGGCAGTCGCCAGACACGACCGCGCTCCTTCAAGTCAGTACTGTTACGAGCTGGGGCTCAGAATAAATAACTGGCCCTAGCGAGGGCAGAGCTTCGTTGAATCTACCACCGGATCGGAATTGCGACCCGCTGCAAGGATCCGGCGAGAAACTCAGGAGGCTCAAAAAATGCGTTGATGTATCGATCCAGCGGATGGTAGCAATTTTTTTTTCCTCGAGGGGTTATTCTAGATTCGCCGAGCTTGTAGGTGAGCTCGTGGGGCTCAAACCTGACGACTTTGCTAACACGAACCTTAGCAAGAGCCGTGCTTCGCAGAATCTACCACCGGATCGGAAACGTAACCCACTGAGAAGATCCGGCGAGAAACTCAGTGGGCTGTGTCTGAGAGTTAATTTACTCGTCGAGCCCGTCGTCGCAAGCGACGGGTTCGACGAGGACGATGACCGGGGTTGCAATGCTTAGGTTATTTGGTGTGAACCTAACACCGCTATACTCACCGCTGTCAGAATTTTCATTTTTAACTTCATCCTTTACGAACACGCTCTGCAGGTCCTTCCGATTGCGAGTGCTGCTGGTTGCATATGACACTTCATTGAGGAAGCACTCGGAGAATTTCTAAGAGGGGAAGTTAATTTGTGTGACGAACATACAGACAATACATAAAGTAAGCAGTGCTTCGATGTTGTCGTGGCCTGTGGGATAAGACGGCCGGCGCGTTCGTATAGAGCGACGCGGCTGTGCCAAGGTTCGAATCCCGCAGACAGTAACCGATTTGTCTAACGAAAATACACTCTTAAGATATTATGTTCACGAATGACTTCCACGATGAAGGAATAGCATCGTGTAGTATTTAGTAATAGCGTAATTGCTGGTGCTAGAACCTCTTGTGAGTCCACCATCCTGCCTATTTCTGCAGCAGTGAAGCA
Source organism: Bombyx mori (assembly GCF_030269925.1). Lineage (NCBI taxonomy): Eukaryota > Metazoa > Arthropoda > Insecta > Lepidoptera > Bombycidae > Bombyx > Bombyx mori. Next base: position 2,318,801 of record NC_085117.1, on the reverse strand, counting down.
GTAATGCGTTTCGGTTTGAAGGGTGGGGTAGCCGTTGTAACTGTACTTGAAACCTTAAAACTCATATTTCAAGGTGGGTGGCGGCATTTACGTTGTAGATGTCTATGGGCTCCAGTAACCACTTTACATCAGGTGGGCTGTGAGCTCGTCCACCTATCTATGCTATAAATAATAAATAAATGACAAAATGTGGGTAGCTAAGTTAGCTCGCGAATGTAGAACGTCCGTCTACTCCTGGTGGGATAGGCAATAAATAGGCTATTGAAATTTGTCTCTAATATTATACTGCTAGTTTCTCAAAAGAAAATCATGAGTGAACACATGAATGACTGAGTGAGTAGATGAATGAGCGAACGAATGATTGAATGAATGACTAAATAAATATCAACATGTAAACTCACGTCATCCTCGAAGGTGGTTTCAATATATCCCTCAGATCCACTAAATTTATCACAATTTTTGTTATCTTTCAATCCTATTTCTTCTGTAGAGTCATCAGAGAAGTCCGCGTCTATTACACACTCGTCAGACATTCGAATATCTGTAAATGTTTCGTTACAATTAAAATTCAACGCGGTCTCGAGCTAGAGACGGGTCGTACTCACGAGTGCTCACGGGCGCTCATTAAGCGATTTGAGGTCGACGGGTCAATTTCGATGCATACTAGCGGTAATTAGCGGTAGGTAGCGGTAGGTAGCGGGGTGCAGGAGGCAGTCGCCAAACACGACCGCGCTCCTTCAAGTCAGTACTGTTACGAGCTGGGGCTCAGAATAAATAATAAGCTCTTTGCCTACATACTGATTAAAACTCAATTTAGTTATCGCGACAATTGAGGGTAGTCACTTCAGTCGCAATTCGTGTCTTCGCTTCCTTGAGGTGACACGGACATCGCTTCGCTTCTCATTAGGGCTGGGGTAATGATTGATGCTGGTAGGCCTCTTTCATAGTTCGTCTTCCGCATCCAATCTTTTCCCTCACATGGGTGCTATAATCATCGGTCCACTGGGTTGGGGGGGGGCGCCCAACTGCGCTAACCGGTACGTGGTCACCAATCCAGAGCGCGTCTGCACCATCACCCCTCGGTTCTACGACACATCCACGGCCGCTTGCCACTTCATAAGCTATAACCTATCATCATCATTCTCCTGCCGATCACCCAGTCACCTGAGGTCGGCGCAACATGTTTACTCCTTCCATACTACTCTATCATACACCATTTCTTCGCTCACTCCCCTCCTACACATATCGTCTTTCACGCAATCCATCCATTTCTTCTTCAATCTATAAGCTATAACCTATATGTAACAATGAGGGAGACGACCGTCGATATAGTATAATTAAGAATTAACTGACATCTTTTTTACATATCGCTTGTTTAGTCGTCCTCGCCATCTTGCTTTGCATCTCTTTTCGTCATCTCTCTCTCACTCTCCCTCTCTCTTTCTTATCGTTTTCTCTCACTCACACCGTAACGCTCTGACTGAGTTTTTCGGAATGATCGTGAGACGACGTTGGCTACGTGACTTCCGCATTAATCGAACTTCAATGTCTTCTCCCTTTCTTTTCCATCTCAGTCTCAACGTGCGTCACGTAACAGAGGGAGACAGCTTTTTTATTTATTTTCTCTACTTAATCGTTGATAACCTAAGGGACCATTCAAGCTACGATATGGCTGATATGTTACATCACGAGCTCAACCTGAGAGAGTTTGCTAACACTGGCCCCAGCAAGGGCAGAGCTTCGCTAAATCTATCACCTCAAGAGATGCGTTGCTGTCTCCATCCAGTAGAATGCTTAGGTTAGTTGGCGCAAACCTAACATCGCTATACTCACCGCTGCCAGATTTTTCATTTTTAACTTCATCTTTTACAAGCACGCTCTGCAGGTCCTTCCGATTGCGAGTGCCGCTGGTTGCATATGACACTTCATTAAGGAAGCACTCGGAGAATTTCTAGGAAGGGGGGGTTAATTTGTGTGACCAACAGACAGACAATACATAAAATAAACATTATAAATGAACAGTGCTTCGATGCTGGCGTGGCCTGCGGGATAAGACGGCCGGTGCGTTCGTACAGAGCGACGCGGCCGTGCCAAGGTTCGAATCTCGCAGACAATAACCGATTTGTCTAACGAAATACGCTCTTAAGATATGTTCACGAACGACTTCCACTATGAAGGAATAGCATCGTATAATATTTAATAATAGCGTAATTACTGGTGGTAGAACGTCTTGTGAGTCCGCGCGGGTAGGTACCAATGCGTTTTGGTTTGAAGGGTGAGGTGAGGGGAGAGACGCTTGACTTCATGACTTTTTCTTACCAATTAATCAGCAGTTGTTATACTTTTGTTGTTGTTTTGTTTTGTTTATTTTGAGTAATACTTGTCGTATACTGTTATCTAGACGCTATAGTAGAAATAGGTACCAGTAAGTGTTGGTATGATTAGTGTTAAAAACATGTCAACCTGTTACTGTAGTTTCATATCAACGTGAAAGAAGTACAAACAAACAAACAAATAAACTTTCACATTTATAATTTGAGTTGATTCTCTATATACTTAGGTAACTACTCAAACAATAGGTGGGCCTTGTTTACCTGCCTAGGCGATAAATATTATAAAAAATTTGAATATAGTTCTTGACTTTAACAGATTCTACATAATTATGTCCAATGCCACGTGAATGCCATATCTTCTACTCACATCAATGGTCTTCCTAGCATTAAGACAACCCTAATGAATAGTGTTGTCGACAGTTACCTCTCTGTTTCTCTTCAATTTCTTTCGAGTCCATTGTTTGGATTTCCTCTTCGACACACTCCTGACGTTTACCAAGGCATCTTCTTGTTCGCGTTCAACATAACCGATGAAATTTTGGATCACTGTAAGTTACAATTATTTTTTTAATCCTTTAGATGGCTCACCGCACATTTTTTATTAGTTAGTTTGACTCCACGTAATGTGGGATAAGAGGCAGTAAATGATCCTTGACGATGCTTCTTACCTTCGTTTTTGACTTCATCCTTAAAATCTACCCGAACATTTGGTCTTCTAGAACAATCCACGTGCGGCGATATCGCGATGATCTCGTTCTTGGTGATCTTCAAACGCGGCGGCCTTGATACTTCGGTCAGCAAATATTCGTTTAAATTCTAAAAACATTAATGCCTTATATTCGTTTTACTTTTGAGGAGACAACATAATGTAGATTGAGATTTCGGTGTCACGTTTCAAGGTGGAGAATGGAGGTGAGTTGTTGTAGTCCTAGGGCACCCTGCTGTTACATAGGGCCCTCACAAGTTGCCTCCACTTTGCCATGTCTTGCACAATAATATTTACATAACATACAAATTATTTACATATAGTAGCCGTACTGGCCCCCTTCGCTTGGCATTTAAAATTAAGATTATTATTTATTGTCATTACTCTTCTCTGTCTAGTCCAACACTCATATAAATATTAGCCTATCCATTAAGTACAAGTCAATCGGATGCATAGTTCAGTAGTTATAACGGAACATCCATAAAAACCACTGTAGATTTATATTATATACTAGTATAGATTACGTTTTAAATGGTCAATATTGTGGAACTGCAACTTCATATGTAAAAAAAAACTATTATTTTGTTTTCCGTGTAACCAGTCAAAAGTATTTTGTGATGGAAACCACAATTAATAATCGGTCACCTCTTTAGTGTAGGTTTGCAGTATCCTGTGGGAATCCTGGACCTGCTGTCTGAACTGTACAGCCCTCTTCAGCAGCACCTCACACTCCCAGCACACTAGCAGAACTGATGATACCCTATTTAACTGAAATAATTACATCTTGTCATCATTACATCATAAAAATCACAAAAATTAAACCTAATTTCTGATAAAGATTTCTTACTGGTCGAAGGGAGTCTTGTGAGTTTGCATGGGTACCACTACCCTGCCTTTGACTGTAATAAAGCAGTAATGCGTCTCAATTTAAGAGAGTTCAGTTAGAGCTAATGTCTTAAGGCAGGTGGCCATATTTACATTGTTGACATCTATGGGCTCCAGTAAGCAATAGCCGGTACACAGCAGCTCCCATTTAAATCCCAAACAAGCCCAGACAATAAAGTGTTAACATCATAATGAGCTTAATATCTAATACAATAAAAGGTTGAAACAAATGTTGTGTATTAGTCAAGGCATTTGTTTTCATTTTAATAAAAATAATTGCTAAGTACAAGTTGTATAGAATCATACGCACAGTGAACTGACGTGTTACCCAACATGTGTGCGTTCATAATAAAACATAATAACAACAAAGATACTGTAATTTTTTTTAGTTACTTTTTCTGGTGGTGACCTTTTTGGGGTCCGCACGAGTAGGTACCACCACCCTGCTTATTTCTGCCATGAAGCTGTAATGGGTTTCGGTTTGAAGTGTAGGCAGCGGTTGTAACTACTTAAATTGAAACCTTAGAACTCATATTTCAAGGTGGGGGGCGGCTTTTACATTTTAGATGTCTATGGCTCCGGTAACTACTTAACACAAGGTAGGCAGTAAGAAAATAAATAAATAAAGTAATTTAATGGAATGATAATGGATTAGTGGACAATTAAAATTATGCAGAATCTCACAGGTATCTCTTGCAAAGCGTCCAAGTAGTATTTCAGGATCTTGTCTTCGGTGATAACTCGGAGAGACCGCCCCACACAGAGGCACACCACGCAAAGTTCATTCAAAGACTTAGAATCGTTTTTTACATTCATTTTTTGTTATTCTATTAACAGTAACATTGTGAATTGTGTTTTTTGTTATACGGTTTTCTTAGACTTAATGGACGTGATTCCAATTAATAATGATCATTTTCTAACATGTTTTTATTTAGTTTTCTGTTGATAGGAAACTAACAAATAAACTTTCACATTCTATTTTTTGTGACACTAAAAATGTTTTAGTAATTGATGAGGCTCAAGAACGGCATGTAATTTTAGGCTTACTGGTTTGTAAAAATAAAGAGTTTTACGTAAAATCTGGCCTCGCGGTTTACAGACCTTTATTTATTTACGATTTATTTACAATTTTTAAGATAGCTACACATATTTTGCATTTTTTTAAGGGATTTTATGACGTGGTAACTAAGACCTTCAAGTCATATCTTATTTTAATTTATATTCTTATGGTTATTTATTTATATTCTTATAAGTTTTATAAACTTGTATTCGGTTTTTAACACCTACTACATATAAATATTACAGTATTTAGTATATGTATATACAGTATTTAGACCTTTCAATTTCAATAAATTGTTATATGTTATTTATTAAATTCATCAAAATCAAAACATTTTCTATCAGCCGTCATCTCAACACTCACTCTTCTCTCTCTAATATCGTCATTTACACACTCCATCCATATCTTCTTCGGTCGACCTCTTCCTCCTCTACCTTGCACTACCATTTCCATACATCTCCTAGTCACAAGCATCTTCTCTTTACGCATCACACGTCCATACCACGCTAACCGTCCGCTCTTTAATTTGTTAATTACCGGTGCTACTTTCACACTTCCTCTGATTTACTCTTTCCTTCTCTTGTTCATTCTTAAGAATATTTTAGAAGATTAATAGAATGAAACACAACAATTTAACTCATGTGCATACGAAGTATGTGACGACTTTGAATAGCTCCCAAGAAATGTATCAAATTATTCGTTTGTTGATGTTCAATTTTTTGTCTGTTTGATTATCTATTTGGTGTTTCTTCAGGTTTAAATGTATAATAGCGGTTATCAATTGCTTAATATCTGTGAAAGTGCACAAGTGTGGGAAAATGAAACAAAGCCGCTGGACGTAACTTTTCGGGATCCTCCAAAAAGTCCACTGAAAAAATCTCAGTAAATGACCACCATGCACCATTTTACTGAGTTTATATATCATCCCATATCATATCATCTTATTTCATTTAACTTCATGCCAGTTGATTAATGTTTTAAATTAATTATCTTTACTTCATTTCACTCCACATCATCATTTTCCATAAAATTGTTAATATAAATTCAAATAAGACATGACTTAAAGGTTTTAGTTACCAGGTCATAAAATACTTTTTAAAAAAATAGCAGTTGGCGGTAAGTCCTTATTTTTACAAAACTTAAGAAAATAATAAACCCAAGTTTTCGTACATTTATGAACATTTGGCCGGATTTTACCCGTTACGAAATCAAATACCAGTAATTAGTTTAACAGAAACGTAAATTATGGTAAAAACAGTTCCTATAAAACTTTAATTCGTTAATAGGTACATAATTATGTATTCGCACATTACCTATTGTGAGAAATTTATCTTCTGAGTTACGTGTTCTATTAAAGGATTTTATAGAGTAATTCATGATATTTTCAGGTATTTAGGTATTTTTTCGTTGCAATATTAAACTTAATTTCAAATTTGTTGCGAAATTTATACTAATTAATTACATGTCTGTCTACTTGCCGCCATTGCTAGCAATAAGATAGACTTGAATTAAAAAAAAACCAAAATATATATTTTTTGTTAATTTTTGGAACGAAGTTCCTTATCGCGCGTTGTGAAAGGGGGCTAGACGGAAAAAATTCTTACGAAAAGTTGTCAGGACACTTTTTGCTATAGTAAGCTATTGTAAGCTGTGCGGCGTCGCATGTTTCTCTGTCTGTCTGTCTGTCTGTCTCTCTCTCTCTTATATAACATTATATTTGTTAATAATAAAAAAAATTTATTATAACTTAAAAAAAATAAAATTTTATTACAATTCCTTCACTAATTAATCGAAAGGAACTTCGTTCCATCCGGGTGTCCCTTGACACCTCTCAAGTTTTTTTGTTAATGTTCGTTATCGAATTCAAGCTTTCTTAATCTTTAATTTTGTCGAGTTAAAATCCCTAACCGAGTCATTGTCTTCGAAGTGAAGAAATCATTGATATTGTTCTATAAGCTACAATTTGCTTTATTAAAACCATACTTTTTAAATTTTACACGCGGGAGGAAATGTCCAACTTTTCTCCCTTGGTGCACAATGTACTATTTTTATGGGGTCCGCCTCCCAACCTCCCGCCAGGGCTTCGCCCCTGAACCCCACCGGGGCTTCGCCCCCGGCTCGGTACTCCACGGGTGCTAAGTTTTTTACAATGTCGAACTTTCGGCCTGGTAGAAAAAATAGTATGTGCACCGCGGGAAAAAAGTAGGACATCTCATGTGTAAAACACGCGGGAGGAAATGTCCAACTTTTCTCCCTTGGTGCACCATGTACCATGTTTACAAAAACGTTATAATCCGTCATATGTATGTACCGTCATATGAGTCGACTTTTATCAAAGCCGGCAATCTGACTTTTGGACAATTATTGGTAAATCAGAAAAACGAATTATTGACTTTGTATTCCATTGTCAGTCACAAAACTCTTCGGAACGACATCTTAGATAAATAACAGGTTAACTATTAACCTTTATTTAATGCAGGTTTTGAACCGTATTCTTTGAAGGAGCCGATTATATTCAAACCAATCTGTATTGACATATCAATAACATTTTTTTGTCCAAATGCACAGATTGCCACCTTTGATAATAGACGACTCATATGTCATACGTTTAAATGGTTTGCAGACCTTTTAATAGATTATCATCATACACTTTATTTACATGTTGGTTCTCGCACTTTGAAAGAAATTCTATTTTTTTATTGCCCGCTTAGGCAGACGAGCAAGCGACTCACCTGATGGTGAGTGGTTACCGTCGCCCATGGACGTCAGCAATGCCAGGGGCAGAGCCAGGCCGCAACTATTGGATGCGGGGATTCCTCGTAGGAGGTTCGAAAAACTGAATCAACAAAATATAATTGTTATTGGTATCGTAATGGGAAATCCGAGCTGATTTCAGTGGGGGCAATGTTCGATTTGAGGGTTTAAATTTTGAAATCTCCCGCCACCTTGCCGGTACCCGCGCTGCCGCGTAATCAACTGAGCGCGACACTAGCGCCACGCGTCGTCGTAGTTTGTGAAACATTTGAAAAAGTCGGTCGTGAAAAGTGTATTGTCTATGGTCGTGAAATCTTTAGCAGTTGGTGGTAAGTAAGTAAGTATTATAATGGTGGTGGAACCTCTTGTGAGTCCGCGCGGGTAGGTACCACCGCCCTGCCTATTTCTGCCGTGAAGCAGTAATGCGTTTCGATTTGAAGGGTGGGCAGCCGTTGTAACTATACTTGAGACCTTAAAACGCATATCTCAAGGTGGGTGGCGCATTTACGTTGTGGATGTCTATGGGCTCCAGTAACCACTTAACACCAGGTGGGCTGTGAGCTCGTCCACCCATCTAATCAATAAAAAAAAACTTTGAAACGTGATTTTTTTACAGATGAAATAAATCTTATTCAATAATGTTAAAACTAATAGAAACACCTAAAAGTTTTTTATAGTGACCGCTGGAAGTAATGAAAATAAAAAAAACATGAGATCAGACCATAACGGCGTTTATTGTGAAAATAATGTAGTTTATTGTGGGTTTTCACAATAAACTAAGAAGCTGTTACATAAATCGAATTATTACATCCACTTGAAGAGTACGTTGATCACTGATGTTTCTTTTTACACTGTGTCCAGATGGAAGACTCGTTTCAAGACACGGAGAAGGTCATGCTGCTGGGAGAGCTTAGCCATTATGAGGAAGTCCCTGAAATTCAAATGGCAGATGCACAGTGCTCACCACACCTGAAGGTCAAGGTCTGAAGCAGTCACAGGAAGTAAGCATCATTAACTAAAACTTATAGAATGTTAATTTAAATAAACAGAATTCAAAAAAAATCAGAAAAAAAATTATAATTAGCTTAATTACTGGTGGTAGGACCTCTTGTGAGTCCGCGCGGGTAGGTACCACCGCCCTGCCTATTTCTGCCGTGAAGCAGTAATGCGTTTCGATTTGAAGGGTGGGCAGCCGTTGTAACTATACTTGAGACCTTCGAACTTATATCTCAAGGTGGGTGGCGCATTTACGTTGTAGATGTCTATGGGCTCCAGTAACCACTTAACACCAGGTGGGCTGTGAGCTCGTCCACCCATCTAAGCAATAAAAAAAAAAAATAGTAGGTGAGCTCACGGGGATAAGCCACCGCTATTACACATTTAAACATGAAGAAACATTAAATAGACAAAATAAAACAAATCAACTTTACCGTTACAATTACCTGACATAACCTACAATACTTTATTATAAAGTACGGGTGGCAATCCTAGTCCCTGAACGTCCTATACCAAATACAGCCGCGGTCCCCCATTAATATTCGTAATATAAAAAAATGGCGTCTTTTAACGCTGAATCATCTATCTATATCTATATATATAAAAGAAAGTCGTGTTAGTTACACTATTTATAACTCAAGAACGGCTGAACTGATTTGGCTGAAAATTGGTGAGGAGGTAGCTTAGAACCAGGAGAAGGACATAGGACTTTTTATCACGTTCCCGTGGGACGTGACATAAAACGTGGTATAACAAAACGCAACTGATATGCAATAACAAAACGCAACTGACAGCTAAACGTAATATATTCTATGGTTAATTAAAGTAGAATTTTGAAGTTGACGTGTTTAACACAAACTGTGTGGCGGAACAAAGTTCGCCGGGTCCGCTAGTAGGTATATAAAAATGAATTGCTGTTCGTTAGTCTCGCCTAAAACTCGAGAACGGCTGGACCGATCTGGGTAATTTTGGTCTTGAATTATTTGTGGAGGTCCAGAGAAGGTTTAAAAGGTAAATAAATATGAAAATGCTCAATAACAATTTTGTTTTCCCTTTGATATGTTCCCCGTCGGGCGGATTCCTTTTGTTTGTTTTAAGTTTATTTTATACAAAAGTTTAGGTCTTTTATTTACCGATCTTTTTTTATTTTTTTATTGCCCTTGTAGGCAGACGAGCATACGGCCCACCTGATGGTGAGTGGTTACCGTCGCCCATGGACTTCAGCAATGCCAGGGGTAGAGCCAAGCCGCTGCCTACCGCTAAATATACCGTCTTAAATATTTTTGTCACCTTTTTGTTAACTCAGTTTCCTTTGGACGCGTTTCGCTCTCTTCGTCTTCTTCGCCGGGCAACGTTTGGCCTTCCTCTTCAACACGCCCCGGACTCTGGTCGGGGGGTGCTCCTGTTCCACAGTCCCCGGATCCGCCTCGGCCTCTGGGGTGCAAGACGCGACGGACCAATTTTATTAAAGCTTGCTCAGCTCGTAGCGCGACTACAGTCTAAAGCTTTCATAATTTTCAAAGTTACCACCGCCCCATTTCTGCCGCGAAGCAGTAACGCGTTCTTGTTTGTAGGGTGGGGCAGCCGTTGTACTGTAAAAACTGAGACTTCAGGACTCGTGTCTCAACGAGGTTGATATCTATGAGCTCTGGTGACCACTCAACGGGACGTTTATCAATATTAGCGGTACAAAAGAGCCTTCCTCGCTCAAAGTGCTCGTACTTCACCTTGTACTCTTACTCATTATGGCTTAGATGGATGGACGAGCTCACAGCCCACCTGGTGTTAAGTTGTTACTGGAGCCAATAGACATCTACAATGTAAATACCGTCAACCACCTTGAGATATAAGTTCTAAGGTCTCAGGTATACTTAGTCTTGCCATAAATACTGAGACAAAGGAAAAATTTTTTTTTATTGCAAATAACATTTATTACTTTTACAGTGTTTTAGTTTAATACATAAATATAAAACAATTTAAAGTATAAAAAGCTTATTCGAAGTGGTCTCCATTGGCTGCAATACAGTCCTTTAAACGTTGAGGCCAGTTATCAATAGAAGCACGCACTCTTTCAATGGGAAAATTTTTCACTGCCAATCGTACAGATTGTTTTAGGGACTCCAAATTATCATGTCGTTTAGAGCAAGCCTTACTCTCTAAAACTGACCATAAACCATAATCCAGCGGATTAAGATCGGGACTAGACGACGGCCAGTCTTCAGCTCTGATGAAGTCCGAAACGTTCGTTTCCAACCAAGACTGCGTAGACCGAGCTTTATGACCTGGCGCCGAGTCTTGCTGGAAGGACCATTCTTGATTATTGAACATGGCGTTGTTAAGGGGCTTCACTACCTTCTCAAGAATGGTATCTTGATACACGTGCTGATGTTTTGATACCTTTTTCACAAAAGTATGGCTCAGTCACTCCTTCATAGCTAATACCCCACCAAACCATCACTGAAGTCGGATAGTGCCCACGTTGCACTCTGTCGACTAATTGGGAAGCTTCCTTAGAGCTTTGAGCATAAATACGGTCATTTTGTTTGTTAAAATGTTGCCCAATTGTAAAAATTTTCTCATCCGTAAACAAATTTTTTCTATGACCTCCCTTTGCGTACCGCTTCAGTAGTTGTTTCGATATTACCACCCTATTCTCTTTTAAATTATCAGTTAAGAAATGAACAGTACGTCTCTTACAGGCTGCAAGTCCTAAATCATCTTTTAAAATACGCGACATGGTTCTAGGTGCTATCTTCATCTCCCGAGATAAAATCTTTTGCTTTCGGACAGTATTTATTCGAATTCTTTCCCTTACTGCTTTGACCACCTTTTTCGTACGAACACTACGTGGACGGCCAGATTTTTTCTGTCACAAACAGAGGAGGTCTCATTGCACCTATTAATAGCCCGGTACATAAACATTTTACTAAAACCAAGCGTATGGAAAGTTTTAAAACTTGCATTTGGCTCCATACCTGCTTTATGTAATGCAATCACAGCGATTCGGTTCTCTTTATCACCCCACTCCATTTTAATATCACAAAATATTGTATAATGTATTGGCGCCAAAATGAGAACTCAATGAGCAATCATATAAAAATGACAGATTCCAAATTCAAATGTAATATTTTGTTTATTTTTAATTGTAACAGTATTTATGGCCAGACTAAGTAGTTACAACGGCTGCCCCACCCTTCAAAACGAAAGGCGTTACTGCTTCACGGCAGAAATAGGCGGGGTGGTGGTACCCACTTTCGCGGACTCACAAGAGGTCCTACCACCAGTAAATATTATATCTAATATATAAAATTCTCGTGTCACAGTGAACTCCTCCGAAACGGCTGGACCGATTTTCGTGAATCTTAGCGTGCATATCGGCCAGGTTGGAGAATCGGAGAACATCTATTTTTCATCCCCCCAAATGTTAAGGATGGTCCACGCCTAAATTTTATTTGAATTTATACTACTTTAGGCACGTTATGAAAAATTGGTGAGAGTGAAATTCTACGATGCGCGCACACCGTGACACAAAATGAACAGAATGAAGTTGCCCACTAAATCGCTCATTACAATACGACCGACGCAATTTGTTATAAATAAAAGTTTTGGTCTTTTATTTATCGATTGAGGCACTACGAAGTCTGCCGGGTCTGCTAGTAATATTATAATATAAATAATTTTGTCACCTTTTTGTTCACGACGTTTCCTTTGGACGCGTTTCGCTTTCTTCGTCTTCTTCGCCGGGCAACGTTTGGCCTTCCTCTTCAACGCGCCCGGGACTCTGGCCGGGGGGTGCTCGTGCTCCACAGTCCCCGGATCCGAATCGGCCTCTGGGGTGCAAGACGCCACAGACCAATTTTATATTTATATTAAGAAAGCGATGCGCGTCCTTGCTCTGCAGGGTAGGGGCTAGCTCCAACAGCATCCTGGCCATGATATTCTCTAGATTAAGATGGACCTTTTCTGAATCATTGCAGAGAGGTCCACAAAATTTGTTCGTAATTCCGCTATTGCAATCGTATGTAACTAACTTATTTTTAAGAAATAAATGTGACTAACATTTTTATGGATCATTATCTGAAATAAAGAATTTAATAATAATAATTAAAGTTTGCTCTGCTCGTAGCGCGACTACAGTCTAAAGCTTTCATAATTTTCAAAGTTACCACCGCCCCATTTCTGCCGCGAAGCAGTAACGCGTTCCGGTTTGTAGGGTGGGCCAGCCGTTGTACTGTAAAAACTGAGACTTCAGGACTCGTGTCTCAACGTGGTTGATATCTATGAGCTCTGGTGACCACTCAACGGCACGTTTATCAATATGAGCAGTAAAAAAGAGCCTTCCTCGCTCAAAGTGCTCGTACTTCACCTTGTACTCTTACTCATTATTGCTTAGACGGATGGACGAGATCACAGCCCACCTGGCGTTAAGTGGTTACTCGAGCCCATAGACAACGTAGATACCGCCACCCACCTTGAGATACGAGTTGTAAGGTCTCAGTATAGTTACAACGGCTGCCCCACCCGTCAGTCAAACCGAAACGCATTACTGCTTCACGGCAGAAATAGGCAGGGTGGTGGTACCTACCCGCGTGGACTCACAATACTTAGACACACAATACTAGAAGTAATACTTAGATGGTCGTTGGGAAACCCGAAGAGACATTTCCACCAGCCAACCGGTATCAAAGGTGACAGGCGGACGACAAACTCACCTACGCGCATCCACTCCCTATCATTCTCCTCTTCGAGACAATCAGACTGTAAATCTTCGTTCTCTTCAAGTTTTACTTTCAAAGTCATATCCCCCTCATCGTCCATGTTCTGAATCTTCTATAGAGTGTAAAAATAATAAAAAAGAAATAAAATTTTGTAACGGACTTGCTTATCGCGCGTTTAGTTCGCGGGCCGAGGGGCGAGTCCGTTAAAAATATAAGTGTAACAATAAATAAAAAATAAATAAAAAATACATTGAAAAGCGCCATTTTTTCGCAGTGAAAATTATTTTAATTAAAAAATATAAATGACAAACAAAACATACTTTTTTTTGCATATTATATACTATGTCGTAGGTTAGGTTAGGTTAGGTTACGCAAGCGCATGCGGACTTTTTGGCGGGAACGCGAGGAGTGAAGTGTGATTTGTTTTATTTTGTTTATTTAGTGTTTCTTCGGGATTAAATGTGTAATAATGATGCTTTATTAACTGTTTAATATCTGTGAAAGTGCACAAATGTGGGAAAATGAAACAAAGCCGCTGGACGTAATTTCTCGGGATCCTCCAAAAAGTCCACTAAAAAAAAAACTTAGTAAATGACCACCATTTTATTGAGATTATATTTCATCCCATATCATCTCTTTTCATTTCATTTCATCTCAGCTGATTAATATCTCAAATTAATCATCTTCATTTCATTTCACTCCATAATATAATTTTTCATAAAAATATGAAAATAAATTAAAATAAGATATGACTTAAAGGTATCAGTTACCAGGTCATAAAATGCCTTAAAAAAAGAAAGCAAGCGCATGCGCTATACTAGCACTTGCGATTTCTTATTTTGTATGCCATGCTCACATTTACCAAAACGACATGGTCATTGTGAATTCAATGTACATTTCCCTTCTTTGAAATTGTAAATGTTAGTGGAATGTACATTACCCAAACGAGGTGGCAAATGTGCACATTTACCAGAAAATGTGTACATTTGCCGCAGTATTTTTACTGGTGGTAGGACCTCTTGAGAGTCCGCGCGGGTAGATACCACCACCCTGCTTATTTCTGCCGTGAAGCAGTAATGCGTTTCGGTTTGAAGGGTGGTGCAGCCGTTGTAACTATACTTGAGACCTTCGAACTTATATCTCAAGGTGGATGGCGCATTTACGTTGTAGATGTCTATGGGCTCCAGTAACCACTTAACACCAGGTGGGCTGTGAGCTCGTCCACCCATCTAAGCAATAAAAAAAAAAAGTATCTACTTTTACCGTAACATATATAACATTAAAATTGTGGAAATAACGAAGGATGTATGTGAGCTCACGGGGCTGAAACCGGAGTGTTACTAACAGTCGATTGTTGGTGTCAAGTGTTAATTATGGAAATCTGTTTAGTTTTTGTTTAACTATCCTTAATACACCATAATGTAATTCTAGTTTGTCAAAAATATATGAACGAATGATTTAATGAATGACTAAATAAATATCAACATGTAAACTCACGTCATCCTCGAAGGCGGTTTCAATATCTCCCTCAGATTCACTTAATCCATTTTTTTCTGCAACGTCAAAAGCGAGGTCCGCGTCTATGGGACACTCGTCCGAGATATCATTATCTGTAAATGTTTCATTACAATTAAAACCCAACACGACCTCGAGCTAGAAACGGCTCGTACTCACGAGTGCTCACAGGCGCTCACTAAGCGATTTGAACGACTCAATTCTGATGCACACAGTGTCCTAGGACCCTTCGAGCCGGAAGCGGTAATTGTTTGGGGGCAGGACGCAGTCGCCAGACACGACCGAGCTCCTTCAAGTCTTGCAATATTGCTTTGCATCTCTTTTAATTTTTTTTGCCCCCACCTAGTCGCTAGTAGGCTGAGGCTATTCCAGCTACGCCCGGATGGGTAGGTCAGGTCACTTTGCTAACACTAGTCCTAACAAGAGTAGTGCTTCGCAGAATCTACCACCGGATTGGAATCGCGACCCACTGAGAAAATCCAGCGTGAAACTCGATGGGTTCAAGTGGGGTGTTCCGATCTAGCGGACTGCTTAGGTTATTTGGTGCGAACCTAACATCGCTATACTCACCGCTGTCAGAATGTTCACTTTTAACTTCATCTTTTACAAATAATTCTAGGTCTAGGTCAGTCTGATTGCAAATATCACTCGTTGTATACGGCACTTCATTGAGGAGGCACCCGGTGAATATCTGAGGGGGAGAATGGAGAATTCGTTTGTGTGACCAATATACAGACAACACGTAAATAATATACAGTGGTGGTCATATTATTGAAACACTTTTTATGAATAAAGAAAGTATAATTTCAAAGTAAAAATGTTCGTCTATACTAATATTATAAAGAGGAAAGATTTGTTTGTTTGTTTGTTTGTTTCGAATAGGCTCCGAAACTACTGGACCGATTTGAAAAATTCTTTTTCCATTAGAAGCTCCATTGTCCCTGATGAACATAGGCTACTTTTTTTAATTTTTTTTTAATATTTTTTTTTTGGTTTCATGTGTGTTTTAATGTTTCCGAAGCGAAGCGAGGGCGAGTCGCTAGTATAAAATATACACATTCAATAATTAATAATTATGCAATAATATAGATATTCAAATAAAAAACTCATTAAATGCATATAAAATATAAAACATATCATAATTTTAATTACAAAATGAGTCTTACAATTACATAGGAGTTTATTTTCTGTTACTTGGACGCCTAATTAGAAACATTTAAAAAAAGCATCCATAGCTCGCTCTTTTTTTTTAAATTGGAGCATAACATTTGTTTCTTGGCTTTTTCTATTATTATTTTGGCGGAAATTCAAAAGTTTATCTAAATTTTATTTTATTCAAAATGGGCTAAAAATTGTGACACGTCAACTAGGCCAAAAACAGTTAATTTACAAATAGATAATACGTGGGCGTACAGAAGAATAGCAGAGCATTGAAACTGTTCTGTTGAGAAAGTTTTTAATGCAATTGATCATTATAAAACACATGGAACTGTTGAAAATGTTCTCAGAAAGGCTCGACCAAGAAAAACCTGTCCCAGAGAAGATACGCTAATCGTTCGTGTTGCTAAAAAGACCCAATTGACAGGGTGGCAGGACCTCTTGTGAGTCCGCGCGGGTAGGTACCACCACCCTGCCTATTTCTGCCGTGAAGCAGTAATGCATTTCGGTTTAAAGGGTAGGGCAGCCGTTGTAACTATACTTGAGACCTTAGAACTTACACCTCAAGGTAGGTGGCGCATTTACGTTGTAGATGTCTATGGGCTCCAGTAACCACTTAACACCAGGTGGGCTGTGAATTCGTCCACCCATCTAAGCAATAAAAAAAAATACCAAGGTTACTTAATCACGTTCTATGATTCGTTTTATTCATTTTATACAGACTCTAATATTAATCACTTGCGATTTATAAGTAGTAGTATTTTTATTATCACTTTTTGTACACTACCCACTCGATTGTGTTGTGTTAACTATGGAAACCCTGCTTAGTTTTTGTTTAACGATCTTTAATACAACATAATGTAATTCTAGTTTTATTTTATTTATTTTTTTATTGCCTTTGTAGGCAGACGAGCATACGGCCCACCTGATGGTGAGTGGTTACCGTCGCCCATGGACTTCAGCAATGCCAGGGGCAGAGCCAAGCCGCTGCCTACCGCTTAATACTCTCCACAAGCCTCGTTTGAAGAAGGACATGTCATAGCGCTCGGGAAACACCGTGGAGGGGAGCTCATTCCATAGCCGGATAGTACGTGGCAAAAAAGACCTCTGGAAACGCACTGTGGATGACCGCAGTGGCTCCAGGTAGTATGGATGAACTCTACTCCGGTGGCGGGCGGTGCGATGGTAAAAACGAGATGCCGGTATCATCTCGAACAATTCCTCAGAGCACTGCCCATGGAACATTTGTGAAAAAAATATGAACGAATGATTGAGTGAATGACCAAATAAAATATCAACATGTAAACTCACATCATCCTCGTTGGCTGTTTCACTATCTCCCTCAGATTCACTTAATCCATTTTTTTCTGCAACGTCAACAGCGAAGTCCGCGTCCATTGGACACTCGTCCGACATTTGAATATCTGTAAATGTTTCGTTACAATTAAAATTCAACGTGGTCTCGAGCTAGAGACGGTTCGTACTCAAGAGTGCTCACTAAGACATTTAAGGTCGACGACTCAATTCTGATGCACACCACTGTCCAAGGACCTTTCGAGCCGAAAGCGGTATAGTCCCCGGCACGTAACTTGGCAAGAGTCGACGACGGCGACAAATAATTTTTAATATTAAGTATATTTTTTAAAATAAACTTCTTAACTTTTAATTGTATTTTATTTATAACACCTAATACACTTCACAAATTCCTATCTTTTCTTTAACTTTCTTCAAAACACACAGGCTTAAAAATAAGTTATGGCAAATAAACAATAAAATATAATTAAATTAAATTATATGCGGGCAATAAAAGTGACCATTTTTTTGTTGCAATGTGCACTATGCGCGACATTACCCCCACTACACCAAAACCTTGCCAACTTACGTGCCGCTTACTATAACTGTTTATGGACAGGAGGCAGTCGCCAGATACGACCGCGCTCCTTCAAGTCAGTACTGTTACGAGCTGGAGCTCAGAATAAATAATGTTACGCCGGTAAGAGCAACGTCATCTATCGTCGAATAGCAGAAACAAATATAAAAGGAATAGTAACATTGAGAACGCTCGAAAAGTAAAGTAACTCGCACTGAGAAGATGTGGCGTGAAACTCGTTGAGTTCAAAAGATGTGTTGCAGAGTGCTTAGGTTATTTGGTGCGAACCTAACATCGCTATACTCACCGCTGTCAGATTTTTCAATTTTAAATTCTTCTTTTACAAATACGCTATGCAGGTCCGTCATTGCATGCGGCACACCATTGAGGAAGCACTCGGTGAATTTCTGAAAGGGGGGAAGGGAATTCGTTTGTGTGACCAACAGACAGACAATACATAAAATGAACATTATGAATGAACAGTGCTTCGATGTTGTCGTGGCCTGCGGGATAAGACGGCCGGTGCGTTCGCATAGAGCGACGCGGCTGTGCCAAGATTCGAATCCCGCAGACAGTAACCGATTTGTCTAACGAAATACGCTCTTAAGATATGTTCACAAATGACTTCCACGATGAAGGAATAGCATCGGGTAATATTTAGTAGTGCTTTAGTATTACTGGTGGTAGAACGTCTTGTGAGTGCGCACGTGTAGGCTCCACCGTCCTGCCTATTTCTGCCGTGAAGCAGTAACGCGTTTCGGTTTGAAGGGCGAGACAGTCGATGTACTGTAGAGCTGAGACTCAGAACTCATGTCTCAACTTGGGTGCCGACATTTACATTGTTAATGGCTGTTCAACAGCATCAGTGTAAGTTCCTGTGAGAATTAGATGCTTTTTCGGGATAGGACCCATGTCACTCTCCCGACCTAATACGGCCACTTTATAAACATCTTAGGCCGTTGTCGTGGCTTCGTTTCAGCGTGAAAGAAGGACAAGCAAACACACTTTCACTGGTGGTAGGACCTATTGTGAGTCCGCACGGGTAGGTACCACCGCCCTGCCTATTTCTGCCGTAAAGCAGTAATGCGTTTCGGTTTGAAGGGTGGGGTAGCCGTTGTAACTATACTGAGACCTTAGAACTTATATCTCAAGGTGGGTGGCGCATTTACGTTGTAGATGTCTATGGGCTCCAGTAACCACTTAACACCAGGTGGGCTGCGAGCTCGTCCACCCATCTAAGCAACAAAAAAAAAAAAAAAAACTCAAACACTAGGTCGAGACAACCTTAACGAATAGGGTTGATGACACATACCTTTTTGTCCAAGCTTATCTTACTATTTCTTTTTATTATCTTTTGAGTCCACCGATTACCGTTCGCAGCCGCACTCTTGACGTATACCAAGGTATCTTCTTCTCGTTCTTGTTCAACAGAACCGATGAAGTCTTCGATCACTGTAAATTACAATTATTTTTTTGATCCTCTAGATCAGCGGTCGGGGAATTTTTTTAATTATTACCCCAAAACATTGTTGTGTAAGTTGATGGCGAAGAACAAAAAAAAAACGAAATTGTTTCTTTTTAGCATCTTTCATATTAAAGGCCCCATGATAATTTTGAAAAGAAAACAAGAACTAAAAATTTAACGATTCTAAAGAAGTTTCACTTCAATATATACTTTTTACTCACAAAAGTTTCATTTTTACCCCCCAAAAGTTGATTTTACCCCATTAGGGGTTATTTACCCCGCTTCCCCGACCGCTGCTCTAGATGGCTCACCGCACATTTTTATCGGTTACTCGACTCCACGTAATGTGGGATAAGAGGCAGTGAATGATCCTTGACGATGCTTCTTACCTTCGTTATTGGCTTTATCTTTTAAATCTGCGCTAACATTTGGACTTCCAGAACAATCCACATTCGGTAAAATCTCGATGTACTCGTTCTGGCTGATTTCCAAACGCGACAGCCTGGACACTTCAGCCTGTAAATAATATATAACGTTTAAATTCTGAAAACATTATTGCCTTATGTTCGTCTTTTGAGGAGACAACATCGACGACGCCGAACGACGACCCCGCGGCGACGGCAAGACAAAAAAAAAACGGCACCTAGAGGGAAGAAGAGCTCTCTTCTCCCGTTCCGCCACCTCCTTCTGAGATGATGGACTCGCAGAAGTCGAGCATCGCCTGCCAGGACTCATTGCTTCAACTAAATAGCCTTTCCCCTTGATATTCTTAATTTGTTTTTTGTATACTACCCATTCGATTGTGTTATGTTCACTATGGAAACCTGTTTAGTTTTTGTTTAACTATCTTTAATACACCATAATGTAATTCTGTTTGTTAAAAAAAAAAAAAAAATTATTGAGTGAATGATTAAATAAAATATCAACATGTAAACTCACGTCATCCTCGAAGGCGGTTTCAATATCTCCTTGAAATCCCCAAAATTTAGATCCCAAATTTTCTGCAGAGTCATCGATGAAGTCCGCGTCTATGACACAATCGTCCGAGATTCTAATATCTGTAAACATTTTGTTACAATTAAAGCCCAACACGGTCTCGAGCTAGAGACGGCTAGTACTAACGAGTGCTCACGGGCTCCCACTAAGCGATTTAAGGTAGACGACTCAATTCTGATGCATACCTGTGTCCAAGGGCCCTTCGAGCCGGAAGCGGTAACTGTTTAGGGGCAGGAGGCAGTCGCCAGACACGACCGCGCTCTTTTAAATCAGTACGGTTACGAGCTGGAGCTCAGAATATATAACAAGCTATTCGTCTATATATCGGTTAAAACTCAATTTAGTTATCACGACAATTGAGGGTAGTCACTTCAGTCACATTTCGCTGGCTTCTCATCAGGGCGGGACTGGCGATTAATGTTGGTTTGGTGAGTAACAATCAGGCTGCATCTCTCCACTGCTGGATGTAGGCCTCTCCGATAGTCTGCCTTCAACATCGGACCCCTTCTCGCATATCAGCGCTAGTCATCGGTCCACGGGGCAGGGGGACGCCCGATGCTGCTCTCATAGGTACGTGGTCTTACAGTCCAAAGCTCGTCTGCTCCATTGGCTTACGGTTCTGCGACACGTACATTCGGCCCCTTGCCACTTCATAACCGCAAGTTGTAGCGGGGGACTTCTTTCACCGCTTCAAACTGCCCGACAATGTTAGGGAACTCCCTAGAGCCAAGAACGCCTCGATCCGCGCCTATGATAGGTATCCTTCCGAGGAAAATCGTATTCGAATGCGTTTCCTACAATGCCAGATGGTCTGATTTCTAAGAAGAACTCGCGCCCTCCCAACGGGTCTTACTACCCCTTACTTCGTACTCTCAAGTCGGATACGGTAGTACTATGCCCCCTCGTAGGTCCCTCAGGCCGACTCGCGGCATTCAATGAGACGTGACAAAGAGTTCGATTGCAACCCGCACTAAACATTAGCTCGCTGAGTTTCTCGCCAGATCTTCTCAACGGGCCGCGATTCCGATCTGCCAGTAGATTCATTCGCATAGCAGCTACTCAAGCTATTCGAGTTGTTAGATCTTCTTTGGAGGCGCTCGAGTAGCTGTTAGCAAATCCCACCCCCCTGGCTGAGCCTGTCCTGGTGAAACTGGATAAGCCTCCGGGCCACCAGTAATCCCTCAATCACAAAAAAAACTTCATATCCCATAATTCATATGTATAATGTATGTAATAATTAGGCTGATGACCGCAGAGACATGTAGAATTGGGATACGTGGCGCGTAAAATAAAACCGTAATACTTGTTTCTATCTATGAATATTATTATTATTATTATTTTATTGCCCTTGTAGGCAGACGAGCATACGGCCCACCTGATGGTGAGTGGTTACCGTCGCCTGCATGGACTTCATGCATGGACTTCAGCAATGCCAGGGGCAGAGCCAAGCCGCTGCCTACCGTTGAGTACTCTCCACAAGCCTCGTTTGAAGAAGGACATGTCATAGCGCTCGGGAAACACCGTGGAGGGGAGTTCATTCCATAGCCGGATAGTACGTGGAAAAAAAGACCTCTGGAAACACACTGTGGATGACCGCAGTGGCTCCAGGTAGTACGGATGAACTCTACTCCGGTGGCGGGCGGTGCGATGGTAAAAACAAGATGCCGGAACATACGGTACAAAATACAGAGGGAACTGAAGTCCCTACGCAGACCCAGAGGTTCCAAACGATCCGTGAGAATGGGATTATCGACAATCCGAACGGCCCTCCTCTGTATGGAGTCAAAAGGAATAAAGGGAATTATTTTCCCAAATAATTCCCTTTATTCCCCTTTATTTATAATTAAGAATTAACTGACACCATTTTTTACACATCGCTCGTTTAATCTTTCTCGAAATCTTGCTTTACATCTCTTCATTATTTCTCTCTTTCTTATCGTTTTCTCTCGCTCGGACCTTAACGCTCCGTCACGCGCTTTTTTATCATACGTTACGTTCTTACACGTTCTACAGATATAATGTCACAATTATAGATGATCGACGGATGACGAGGACGTATGTTGGCTTCCGATGTGAGGCCTCAGTGTCTTCTCCATCTCTTCATATGCGTCACGTAACAGAGACAGCAATGTTTTTTTTCTGTTACCTATTCGCTGGCAGCCTAAAGGGCTATTCCAGCTTCGCTGTGATTGGTAGGAGAGACTTTACCAACACTGGCTCTAGCAAGAGCAGTGGCTTCGCTAAATTTACCACTTTAACACCGGATCGGAATCGCCACCCACCGCAATGATCGGGCGAGAAACTCAGGAGGGTAAAGAGATGTGTTGCTGTCTCGACCTAGTAGAGTGTTCAAGTTAACGGTTTGAACCCAACATTGCTATACTCACCGCGGTCAGAATTTTCATTTTTATATTCATGTTGTACAAACATGATCTCTGTGTTTGTCGGTTTGCTAAAGTCGCTCGTTGCACGCGGCAAATCAGTGATGTAGCATACGGTGAATTTCTGAGATTGAGAAAGGGGAATTCGTTTGTGTAACCAACATACAGACAATACATAAAATAAACATTATAAATGAACAGTGCTTCAATGTTGGCGTGGCCTGCGGGATAAGTAGGCCGGTGCGTTCGTATAGAGCGAGGCGGCTGTCTAA
The DNA here is from genome assembly GCF_030269925.1 of Bombyx mori. Taxonomy (NCBI): domain Eukaryota; kingdom Metazoa; phylum Arthropoda; class Insecta; order Lepidoptera; family Bombycidae; genus Bombyx; species Bombyx mori. The sequence continues at coordinate 2,295,692 of NC_085117.1, read as the reverse complement.
CGAAATACGCTCTTAAGATATGTTCACGAATGACTTCCGCCACTGAATAATAGCGTAATTACTGGTGGTAGAACGTCTTGTGAATCTCCGCCCGGGTAGGCACCATCGCCCTGCCTATTTCTGCCGTGAAGCAGTAACGCGTTTCGGTTTGAAGGGCGGGGCAGTCGATGTACTGTAGAGCTGAGACTTAGAACTCTGTCTCAACTTGGGTGGCGAAATTCACGTTGTAACTGGCTGTTCGATAGCATCAGTGTAAGTTCCCGTGAGAATTAGATTTTACATTTATAATTTAAGTGGATGTCTATATACTTCTGTAACCACTCAAACACTAGATGGATGTTTACCGGCTTACGCAATATATATATATTAAAAAAACACTGGAAAATTCGTTGACTTCGACAGCTTCTACATTAATATGTACAATGTCACGTGATTGTGATGTCTTCTAAGTAAGAACAATGTCCTTTTTTTTAGCGTCGAGACAACCTTATCGAATAGGGTTGTCAACACTTACCTTTTCGTTTAAGCTTATTCTACTGTTTCTCGGCGGTATCGCGATGGACATGTTCTTAGTGATTTTCAAATGCGACAGCCTGGATACTTTGGTCTGTAAATATTCGTTTAAATTCTAAAAAGATTAATGCCTTATGTTCGTCTTTTGAGGAGACAACATAATGCAGATTGAGATTTCGGTGTCACGTCTCAAGGTGGAGAATGGAGGAGAGTCGTTGATCAGATCTTCTCTTGCCACGCGGTTGCCACTTCGCTGCGACGTGATGTGTCCTATAGTACACTATTTGGCGGTGAGAGTATTGTGCATTAATAGGCGCTTGGACCGGCACTAAGGTAGCTAGCCCGTTCGTAGCCTTCGTATAAATTCCTCTGCGATTTCACTGACGAATCCATGGATTGCTAAGAAAGAAGAAGATCTCTCCATCTCCTGTTCCGCCACCTCCTTCTGCGGGTTGGTGGACGCAGAAATCGAGCATCGCCCGCCAGAACTCGTCGCTTAAACCAAATTTCTTTTCCTCCCTCGATATCATTAATTTGTTTCTTGTTTTTTTTTTTAAACAACCCAGTGGATTGTGTTGTCTTAATTATGGAAACCTGTTTAGTTTTTGTTTGAACTATCTTTAATGCACCATAATGTAATTCTAGTTTGTCAAAAAAACATGAACGAATGAATTGGATGAATGACTAAATAAATATCAACATGTAAACTCACGTTATCCTTGAAGGCGGTTTCATTATCTCCCTTAGATCCCCTAAATTTATCGCTACTTTTCTTTTCTGATGGGATGGGATTGAATCCCATTTCTTCTCCAGAGTCATCAGAGAAGTCCGGGTCCATTACACAATCGTCCGACATTTGAATATCTGTAAATGTTTCGTTACAATTGAAATTCAACGTGGTCTCGAGCTAGAGACGGTTCGTACTTAAGAGTGCTCACTAAGCCATTTAAGGTCGACGACTCAATTCTGATGCATACTAGTGTCCAAGGACCCTTCGAGCCGGAAGCGGTAACTGTTTGGGGCAGGAGGCAGTCGCCAGACACGACTGAGCTCCTTCAAGTCAGTACTGTTACGAGCTGGAGCTCAGAATATATAATAAGGTATTCGTCTATATACTGATTAAAACTCAATTTAGTTATCACGACAATTGAGGGTAGTCACAATTCGCTCGCTTCTCATCAAGGCGGGACTGGTGATTAATGTTGGTTTGGTGAGAACTTATCGTCATCAGGCTGCATCTCTCCACTGCTGGATGTAGGCCTCTCCGATAGTCTGCCGCACGCATCGGACCTTTTCTCGCATATCAGTGCAAGTCCACGGGGTAGGGGGACGCCCGACGCTGCTTTTACCGGTACGTAGTATTACAGCCCAGAACGCGTATGCTCCATTGGCTATCGGTTCTGCGACACGTACATTCGGCCACTTTTTTTTCGGTCAGTGGGCCGAATCTCATACGAATCTTTTCCGTGTTTAGGGGACGCGCAGGGTATATGGGACTGGACGGGCCGTAGATGTTGAGTGGAGACTGAGGGCCCAAGGATGTTTTAGGGCCCTCCACCAAACCAAACGACTCCGCTTGCACTCTCTCACTCGACGCCCGATCACCGCCCGGGGTCAGAAACCAGGCCGTGCAAGAGCAGTGCTTCGCAGAATTTACCAATGTACCATCGGATCGGAAACGCGAAGCACTGCGAAGATCCGGCGAGGAACTCAGGAAGCTCAAGAGATGCGTTGCTGTCTCGACCTAGTAGAGCGTTTAGGTTATCGGCTTGAACCCAATATCGCTATACTCACCGCGGCCAGAATTTTCATTTTTATCTTCATCTTGTACTAATCCACTCTGTGGTTTCGACGGTTTTTTAATGTCGCTCGTTGCACGCGGCAATTCATTGATGAAGCATAGGGTGAATTTCTGAAAGGGGGAAAGGGAAATTCGTTTGTGTGACCAAACATACAGACAATACATAAACGAAAAATTATAATAGGTTGGGGAAAAAGTCTTTTCGCATTTATAGTATGTATGAACTTGTAATAAAATCTCTGTGGCTATACTATTTGTATCTGGCTGGTTTGGGTTATTATATATTTTATATTTTGGTTATAATTAAAAGTTTCAATTTTAAAAAAGATAATTCTAAATTCAAATTAGGAAGATGTGTGATTTTTATTTATTTTTCGTACTGTTAAGTTGAGTGAATCTAACGAAGAAATTCGATACATTTTAAAATTTTACTACAAAAAAAGTACAAAATGCAACGCAAGGCGCGAAAAAAATTTGCAATGTTTATAGACCTAGTGCAGTGTCTGTGAGAGTAGCACAAATTTGGTTTAAGCCTTTTCAATCCGGAAAATTTGATGTCAAGGATACACGTCGCTCTGGTCGCCCTATTACGGATAAAATGGATGCCATTTTTGAAAAAGTGGAGCAAGATCGGCATTTCAGTAATTACGACGTATATGAAGAACTGGGAATTGACAACAAAACAGTTTGGGCGCATTTGAAAAAAACTGGATACACAAAAAAAGCTCGATATTTGGGTACCTCACGAGCTCACTGAAAGAAACCTATTAAACCGTGTACTCATTTGTGATTCTTTATTACGACGTAATGAAACCAAACTATTTTTGAAGAAGCTGATAACTGGTGATGAAAAGTGGATCACGTACGACAAGAACGAGCAAAAAAGGTCGTGGTCAAAGGCCAGTCAGGCTTTACAGACTGTGGCGAAACCCGCGTTAACTCGCAACAAGGTGATGCTGTGTGTGGTGGGATTGGAAGGGCATTATTCATTATGAGCTGTTACCACTAGGCAGGACCATCGATTCTAAACTCTACTGCGAACAACTGATCAGATTAAAGCAAGAAGTTGAAAGAAAGCGGCCGGAATTAATCAACAGAAGGGGTGTAGTTTTTCATCATGATAACGCTAGACCTCACATCTTTAGCCACTCAGTAAAATTAAGAGAGCTTGGCTGGAAGGTGTTAATGCATCCGCTGTATAGTCCTGACCTTGCACCTTCAGATTTCCACCTGTTTCGGTGTCTTCAGAAATCTTTAGGTAGTGTCAGGTTAACATCACGAGAGGACTGTCAAAACCAATTTTCGCGGTATTTTGATCGGGAAGCCCCAAAATTTCTATAGCAATGGAATCATGTCCTTACCTACAATATGGCAAAAAGTTATCGAACAAAATGGTACCTACATACTTTAGTTAAATGTAAATAAACTCTATTAAAAAATCTTGTGAATTTTCTTAAAAAATGCGAAGAAACTTTTTCCCCAATCCAATATATGAACAGTGTTTCGATGTTGTCGTGACCTGCGGGATAAGACGGCCGGTGCGTTCGCATAGAGCGACGCGACCATGCCAAGGTTCGAATCCCGCAGACAGGAACCGATTTGTCTAACGAAATACGCTCTTGAGATACGTTCAGGAATGACTTTCGCGATGAAGAAATATCATCCTGTAAGAATAATAACTTTTTTAACTTCGAGACAACCTTAACGAATAGGGTTGTCACCACTTACATTTTTGTCCAAACTTTTCATACTGTTTGTCTTCAATTTCTTTGGAGAACTATGTTGGGATTTCTTCTTAGGCACCCTCCTGACGTTTACCAAGGCATCTTGTTGTTGGTGATCAACAGAACTGCTCAAATCTTGGTTCACTGTAAATTACAATTATTATTTTAATTCTCTAAATGACTCGCTGTACCTTTTTTATCGGTTACTCGACTCCACGTAATGTGGGATAAGAGGCAGTAAATGATCCTTGACAATGCTTCTTACCTTCGTTATCTTTTAAGTCTACACTAACATTTGAACTTCCAGAACAATCCACATTCGACGATATCGCGGTGGGCTTGTTGCTGGTGATTTTCAAACGCGGCGGACTGGATACTTCGGTCTGTAAATGTTCGTTTAAATTCTGAAAACATTAATGCCTTATGTTCGTCTTTTGAGGAGACAACATAATGCAGATTGAGATTTCGGTGTCACGTCTCAAGGTGGAGAATGGAGGAGAGTCGTTGATCAGATCTTCTCTTGCCACGCGGTTGCCACTTCGCTGCGACGTGATGTGTCCTATAGTACACTATTTGGCGGTGAGAGCATTGTGCATTAATAGGCGCTTGGACCGGCACTAAGGTAGCTAGCCCGTTCGTAGCCTTCGTATAAATTCCTCTGCGATTTCACTGACGAATCCATGGATTGCTAAGAAAGAAGAAGATCTCTCCATCTCCTGTTCCGCCACCTCCTTCTGCGGGTTGGTGGACGCAGAAATCGAGTATCGCCCGCCAGAACTCGTCGCTTAAACCAAATTTCTTTTCCTCCCTCGATATCATTAATTTGTTTTTTGTTTTTTTTTTTAAACAACCCAGTGGATTGTGTTGTCTTAATTATGGAAACCTGTTTAGTTTTTGTTTGAACTATCTTTAATGCACCATAATGTAATTCTAGTTTGTCAAAAAAACATGAACGAATGAATTGGATGAATGACTAAATAAATATCAACATGTAAACTCACGTTATCCTTGAAGGCGGTTTCATTATCTCCCTTAGATCCCCTAAATTTATCGCTACTTTTCTTTTCTGATGGGATGGGATTGAATCCCATTTCTTCTCCAGAGTCATCAGAGAAGTCCGGGTCCATTACACAATCGTCCGACATTTGAATATCTGTAAATGTTTCGTTACAATTGAAATTCAACGTGGTCTCGAGCTAGAGACGGTTCGTACTCAAGAGTGCTCACTAAGACATTTAAGGTCGACGACTCAATTTTGATGCATACCAGTGTCCAAGGACCCTTCGAGCCGGAAGCGGTAACTGTTTGGGGCAGGAGGCAGTCGCCAGACACCACACAGAGCTCCTTCAAGTCAGTACTGTTACGAGCTGGAGCTCAGAATATATAATAAGGTATTCGTCTATATACTGATTAAAACTCAATTTAGTTATCACGACAATAATTGAGGGTGGTCACAATTCGCTCGCTTCGCATCAAGGCGGGACTGGTGAATAATGTTGGTTTGGTGAGGAACATATCGTCGTCAGGCTGCATCTCTTCACTGCTGGATGTAGGTCTCTCCGATAGTCTGCCTCAGGCATCGGACCTTTTCTCGCATATCAGTGCAAGTCCACGGGGCAGGGGGACGCCCGACGCTGCTCTTACCGGTACGTAGTCTTACAGCTCAGAACGCGTATGCTCCATTGGCTATCGGTTCTGCGACACGTACATTCGGGCACTTTTTTTTCGGTCAGAATTTCATACGAATCTTTTCCGTGTTTAGGGGACGCGCAGGGTGTATGGGACTGGACGGGCCGTAGATGTTGAGTGGAGACTGAGGGCCCAAGGATGTTTTAGGACCCTTCCACCAAAACAAACGACTCCGCTTGCACTCTCTCACTCGACGCCCGATCACCGCCCGGGGTCAGAAACCAGGCCGAGCAAGAGCAGTGCTTCGCAGAATTTACCAATGTACCATCGGATCGGAAACGCGAAGCACTGCGAAGATCCGGCGAGGAACTCAGGAAGCTCAAGAGATGCGTTGCTGTCTCGACCTAGTAGAGCGTTTAGGTTATCGGCTTGAACCCAATATCGCTATACTCACCGCGGCCAGAATTTTCATTTTTATCTTCATCTTGTACTAATCCACTCTGTAGTTTCGACGGTTTTTTAATGTCGCTCGTTGCACGCGGCAATTCATTGATGAAGCATAGGGTGAATTTCTGAGAGGGGGAAAGGGAAATTCGTTTGTGTTACCAAACATACAGACAATACATAAACGAAAAATTATAATAGGTTGGGGAAAAAGTCTTTTCGCATTATAGTATGTATGAACTTGTAATAAAATCTCTGTGGCTATACTATTTGTATCTGGCTGGTTTGGGTTATTATATATTTTATATTTTGGTTATCATTAAAAGTTTCAATTTAAAAAAAGATAATTCTAAATTCAAATTAGGAAGATGTGTGATTTTTATTAATTTTTCGTACTGTTAAGTTGAGTGAATCTAACGAAGAAATTCGATACATTTTAAAATTTTACTACAAAAAAAGTACAAAATGCAACGCAAGGCGCGAAAAAAATTTGCAATGTTTATGGACCTAGTGCAGTGTCTGTGAGAGTAGCACAAATTTGGTTTAAGCCTTTTCAATCCGGAAAATTTGATGTCAAGGATACACGTCGCTCTGGTCGCCCTATTACGGATAAAATGGATGCCATTTTTGAAAAAGTGGAGCAAGATCGGCATGTCAGTAATTACGACGTATATGAAGAACTGGGAATTGACGACAAAACAGTTTGGGCGCATTTGAAAAAAACTGGGTACACAAAAAAGCTCGATATTTGGGTACCTCACGAGCTCACTGAAAGAAACCTATTAAACCGTGTACTCATTTGTGATTCTTTATTACGACGTAATGAAACCAAACTATTTTTGAAGAAGCTGATAACTGGTGATGAAAAGTGGATCACGTACGACAAGAACGAGCAAAAAAGGTCGTGGTCAAAGGCCAGTCAGGCTTCACAGACTGTGGCGAAACCCGCGTTAACTCGCAACAAGGTGATGCTATGTGTGGTGGATTGGAAGGGCATTATTCATTATGAGCTGTTACCACCAGGCAGGACCATCGATTCTAAACTCTACTGCGAACAACTGATGAGATTAAAGCAAGAAGTTGAAAGAAAGCGGCCGGAATTAATCAACAGAAGGGGTGGTTTTTCATCATGATAACGCTAGACCTCACATCTTTAGCTACTCAGTAAAAATAAGAGAGCTTGGCTGGAAAGTGTTAATGCATCCGCTGTATAGTCCTGACCTTGCACCTTCAGATTTCCACCTGTTTCGGTGTCTTCAGAAATCTTTAGGTAGTGTCAGGTTAACATCACGAGAGGACTGTCAAAACCAATTGTCGCGGTATTTTGATCGGGAAGCCCCAAAATTTCTATAGCAATGGGATCATGTCCTTACCTACAATATGGCAAAAAGTTATCGAACAAAATGGTACCTACATACTTTAGTTAAATGTAAATAAACTATATTAAAATATCTTGTAAATTTTCTTAAAAAATGCGAAGAAACTTTTTCCCCAATCCAATATATGAACAGTGTTTCGATGTTGTCGTGACCTGCGGGATAAGACGGCCGGTGCGTTCAAATAGAGCGACGCGACCGTGCCAAGGTTCGAATTCCGCAGACAGGAACCGATTTGTCTAACGAAATACGCTCTTGAGATACGTTCAGGAATGACTTTCGCGATGAAGGAATAGCATCCTGTAAGAATAATAACTTTTTTAACTTCGAGACAACCTTAACGAATAGGGTTGTCAACACTTACCTGTTTGGTCAAAGCTATCTTGTTTCTTTTATTTCTTTCTTTATTTTTCTTTAATTTCTCTGGAGAACAATATCGGGATTGCCTCTTGCGAGGCACACTCCTGACGTTTACCAAGGTATGTTGTTGTTGGTGATCAACAGTACTAATGAAAGCTTGCTTCACTGTAAATTAAAATTTTTTTTTAGTCCCTAGATGGCTCCCCGCACATTTTTTATTGATTACTTGACTCCACGTAATGTGGGATAAGAGGCAGTAAATTATCCTTGACGATGCTTCTTACCTTCGTTTTTGGTTTTATCTTTTAAATCTACGCTAACATTTGGACTTCCAGAACAATCCGCATTCGACGATATCGCGGTGGGCTTGTTGTTGGTGATTTTCAAACGCGGCGGACTGGATACTTCGGTCTGTAAATATTCGTTTAAATTCTGAAAACATTAATGCCTTATGTTCGTCTTTTGAGGAGACAACATAATGCAGATTGAGATTTCGGTTTCACGTCTCAAGGTGGAGAATGGAGGTGAGTTGTTGTAGTCCTAGGGTATCCTGTTGGTACATAGGGCCCTCACAAGTTGCCTCCATTTCACCCTGTCTTGCGCTTGCTCTTTAACATCGCTTTAGATCAGGTTTTCTCCTCATACGCGGTTGCCACTCAAACGCGATTGATGCTGCGTTGACTCCGCTGCACTGTAGTGTTTCCTATCGAACACTATTTGGCGGTGAGAGTATTGTGCATTGATAGGAGCTTGAACCTGCACTAGGGTCGCTAATTCTCTCGTAGCCTTCGTATAAATTACTCTGCAATTCCACTGACACTTGCATGAAGTTCACACGTTTGAAGTTCATTTCTTTCTCTCTCTTTACATTGATGTGGATCAATAAAGAATGGGTTGGTGTCGACCCTTCCAAACTAGTGTAGTGTAGCTAATACTATACATTCTGTACTTGAGTTATAAAGACGAATCATTACTATATAGGAACAAAAGGAAAGACAAAAACTGCTCATAAAGGTTTTTCAACAAACTCTTCAAAGCCATTTTGTACTTCCCTCCCAACAAGTTGTCTAAGCTTTGGAAAAGTAGGGAGTCTGTCGGTGCAAAGTTAGCGAGTACGATAGATCACACTGTAGGCAGACGAGCATATGGCCCATCTGATGGCGAGTGCCAGTCAGCAATGCGTGGGCCAGAGTCAAGCTGCTGTCTACCATTTTTTTTTTCGGGCAGGAGGCCGAACCTCATTTGAGGCTTCCGCGCCTAGGGGGCGCGCGGTTTATGTGGGACTTGACGGTCTGCAGTAGACCGCGGGTTTAAGGATGTTTAACGGCCCTACCCACCAAACGACTCCCCTTGCACTCTGCGTCAGATCTCCACCTGGGGTCAGAACCCAGTCAGAGTAGGGGGGTTCCCGTGGTCTACACTGCAACCAGAGTCGCGGTGCCACCCTTAGAACGCCCAAAGACGGGTTGTCGAGGCGATCGATGACAAAACATCCACGCCGGTCTCCGCGATACGGCGGCCCATCAGACCGCACGGGTGATGCCGTTGATGTTCCGGGATAACCCGCTGGGTCAGGGGCAGCTTGCCGGGTCGGAACGCGATACACTTTCGACCGGGTTGCTCTTATATGTTCGGCGACAACAGCGACGACGGCAACCCGGACTGCAGCGGCTGAGGCGTCGCCTCATCCTCCTGACGCCGGCGCGCTAGAGTAACTTAGGGTGCGGCGCAATCTTGACCCTTCAGGTCACCCCGTGACCATTACCGGGAGGAGAATGCCAACTCACAGGGGCCATAGTCGGACGAACGTCCTCCTCCGACCCCCAGCTCGGCGGCGACGGCACGGCGCCGAGAGGGAGGAAGGGCTCTCCGTCTACCGTTCCGCCTCTTCCTTCTGCGAGACGGTGGATTCGTAGAAGTTGAGTATCGCCTGCCAAGACTCGTCGCTTAAACTAAGTAGCCTCCCTCGATATCATTAAAGTGTTTTTTGTATTTATTTTTTTGTACACTACACCCACTCGATTGTGTTGTGTTAACTATGGAAACCCTATGAAACTATGGTTTAGTTTTTGTTTAACAATATTTAATATACCATAGTGTAATTCTAGTTTGTCAAAATAATCAACATGTAAACTCACGTTATCCTTGAAGGCGGTTTCAATATTTCCCTTAGATCCACTAAATTTATCGCGGACGCTATTTTTCTTTCTCGTCAATCCAATTTTTGCTAAAAATTCATCAGCGAAGTCCGCGTCTTTTACACAATCGTCCGAGATTTGAATATCTGTAAATGTTTCGTTACAATTAAAACCTAACACGAACTTGAACCAGATACGGCTCGTACTCACGAATGCTCACGGGCGCGATTTGAGGTCGATAACTCAATTCTGATGCATACCAGTGTCAAGGACTCTTCGAGCTGCAAGCGGTAACTGTTTATGGACAGGAGGCAGCCGCCAGACACGAACGCGCTCCTTCAAGTCAGTACTGTTACGAACTCGAGCTCAGAATAAATAACAAGCTCTTCGCATATATATTGATTAAAACTTAATTTAGTTATCACGGCAATTGAGGGTAGTCACTTCAGTCACAATTTGCTCGCTTCTCATCGGGGTGAGACTGGTGATTAATGTTGGTTTGGTGAGGAAAATATCGTCATCAGGCTGTATCTCTCCACTGCTGGACGTAGGCCTCTCCGATAGTCTGCCTTCAACATCTGAGCTCTTCCCGCATATCAGCGCAAGTCATCGGTCCACGGGGCAGGGGGCGCCCGACGCTGCCCTTACCGGTACGTGGTCTACAGTCCAGAACGCGTCTGGTCCATCGGCCATGGGTTCTGCGACACATATATCCGACCCCTAGCCATTTCATAACTAATAACCAATATATACCATATATGTAATAATTAGGCTGATGATCGTAAAATAAAACCGTAATAAATGTATCTATCTATCTATGTGTCGGAGACGGTCCTTAGTTTGTTAGCAAAGAAACGCAGCACGATTCTCGAGAGATGGCAGCACGATCGCGGTATCGTCGGAGCTCTGCTAACTTCGTGCTACGATAGAGCCTAGCTAATGGAGGTGCATAGACGCCATTAATTTTACCAACCAGCCTTCTTGAAGAGCGGTGCCTTCGTCCTAAGAACTGCCATTCGTTTTCGTTTGCTAACGTCAATGGAAGATTTCTAAATTGTTCTAATACAACAAACGTGATTGGTTCGCCCCTATGATGTCTGAGGATGGTGTCAATAATGTGGTCTCTCCTACCTATGTATGTTATCATTCCAAAATTTTCCCTTTATTTATAACCAAGAATTAACTGACACCATTTTTTACATATCGCCCATTTAACCGTCCTCACCATATTGCTTTGCATCTCTCCATTATTTCTCTCTTTCTTATCGTTTTCTCTCGCTCACACCTTAACGCTCCGTCTCACAATTTTTTATACATTACGTTCTTGCCCGTCCTACAGATATAATGTCGCGGTTTTAGATAATCGTGAGATGACGAGAACTTATGTGGCTTCCGATGTCAGGCTTCAGTGTCTTCTCTCTTTCTCTTTCTTTACGTGCGTCACATAACAGAGACAGCAATGTTTTTTTTCCGTTACCTATTCGCTGGCTAAGGGACTATTCCAGTTTCGCTGTGGAGAGTTCACGGGGCTCAACTTGAGCGGATTTGCCAATAACACTGGCCCTAGCAAGAGCAGTGCTTCGTAGAATTTACCACCGGATCGAAAACGCGACCCACTGCGATGATCAGGCGAAAAACTTAGGATGGTCAAGATTGAAATTGAAGTGAAGAAGTTGCTGTCTCGACCTAATAGAGCGTTCAGGTTATCGGCATGAACCTACCATCGCTATACTCACCGCGGCCAGAATCTTCATTTTTATCTTCATCTTGTACAAATGCACTCTGTAGGTTCTTCGGTTTGCTAATGTCGCTCTTTGCACGCGGCAAGTCATTGACCAAGCATGAGGTGAATTTCTGAGAGGGGGAAAAGCGAATTCGTTTGTGTGACCAACAGACAGACAATACATAAAATAAATATTATAAATGAACACTGCTTCGATGTTGGCGTGGCCTGCGGGATAAGACGGCCGGAGCATTCGCATAGAGCGACGCGACCATGCCAAGGTTCGAATCCCGCAGACAGGAACCGATTTGTCTAACGAAATACGCTCTAAAGATATGTTAACGAATGACTTCCACCATGAAACAATAGTATCGTGTAATATTTAGTAATACTTTAGTATTACTGGTGGTAGAACGTCTTGTGAGTCCGCACGGGTAGGCACCACCACCCTGCCTATTTCTGCCGTGAAGCAGTGACGCGTTTCGATTGCATAGGCCGGTAAACATACGGCCCATCTAGTGTTTGAGTGGTTACAGAAGTGTATAGACATCCACTTAAATTATAAATGAGAAAGTGTGTTTGTTTGTTTGCCCTTCATCCACGACGACTGAGATGTTTTTAAGGTGACAGTACTTTTTTTTTATTGCTTAGATGGGTGGCCGAGCTCACAGCCCAACTGGTGTTAAGTGATTACTGGAGCCCATATAAATTTACAACGTAAATGCGCCACCCACCTTGAGATATAAGTTCTCAGGTCTCAGTATAGTTACAACGGCTGCCACACCCTCAAGCCGAAACGCATTACTGCTTCACGGCAGAAATAGGCGCGGTGATGGTACCTAGCCGTGCGGACTCACATGAGGTCCTACCACCAGTAAAACTTCGAGAACTTTTACATTAATATCTACAATATCATGTGACTGTGATGTCTTGTATCTGAGAATAATAACTTTTTTAACTTCGAGACAACCTTAACGAATAGGGTTGTCACCACTTACATTTTTGTCCAAACTTTTCATACTGTTTGTCTTCAATTTCTTTGGAGACCTATGTTGGGAATTCCTCTTTGGCACACTCCTGGCGTTTACCAAGGCATCTTGTTGTTGGTGATCAACAGAACTGATCAAATCTCGGTTCACTGTAAATTACAATTATTATTTTTATTCTCTAGATGACTCGCCGCACATTTTTTATCGGCTGCTTAACTCCACGTAATGTGGGATAAGAGGCAGTAAATGATCCTTGACGATGCTTCTTACCTTCGTTTTTGGCTTTATCTTTTAAGTCTACGCTAGCATTTGGACTTCCAGAACAATCCGCGTTCGACGATATCGCAGTGGGCTTGTTGTTGGAGATTTTCAAACTCGGTGGACTGGATACTTCGGTCTGTAAATATTCGTTTAAATCCTGAAAACATTAATGCCTTATGTTCGTCTTTTAAGGAGACAACATAATGCAGATTGAGATTTCGGTTTCACGTCTCAAGGTGGAGAATGGAGGTGAGTTGTTGTAGTTCTAGGGCACCCTGCTGGTACATAGGGCCCTCACAAGTTGCCTCCATTTCACCCTGTCTTGCGCTTGCTCTTTAACATCGCTTTAGATCAGGTTTTCTCCTCATACGCGGTTGCCACTCGAACGCGATTGATGCTTCGTTGACTCCGCTGCACTGTAGTGTTTCCTATCGAACACTATTTGGCGGTGAGAGTATTGTGCATTGATAGGAGCTTGAACCTGCACTAGGGTCGCTAGTCCGTTCGTAGCCTTCGTATAAATTCCTCTGCAATTCCACCGACACTCCCATGACAAATCCATGGATTGCTAAGAAATTCGTTTCTCTCTCGCACTCTTTACGTTGATGAGTATCGATAAAGAATGGGTGATAGAGCTGGTGCCGGTCGCCAAAGAAAAGGGCATCACCTATCACGAGGTGATGACCCGGGCACGTGGTGGTATTAATATAGACGCCCTCGCCGTGGAGGGGGTGGTTTAAGGGTCCGGCAGACTACCAACGGGGCCCGCCTTCTAGAATGCGTCGGCGCAAATTTCAGCGCCGCAGCCGAAAATTTGGCAGCCCGTCTGACGGAAAACCTGCAGGACCCCAAGGTGGTGCCCGTCGCGGGGGCCCTTTAAATGGCAGAGATAAAAATAACCAACTTCAATCTCGGGGACTTCCGCGGTACATATACCGGGAGTCGTACGACATGGGCGCGTTGCCCGATCGCACCCCTTCTTAAGGTCCATGTTTAGATAGCCCAGAGAGACTGCACGTAGGCTGGATAGTAGCCCACATGCAATGGCAGGAGATTAGACTGTGGTGCTGTCTTCGGTGCTTTGGCACTGGCCACGGCCTCGCCAAGTGCCACTCTATTGTGGACCACAGTGACCTTTGTATCCGTTGCAGCCAACCGGGGTACAAGGCTGCCTCCTGTACAACAGCCGCATCGCACTGCGTCTTGTGCAATGCGTCCTTAGGCGTCCTTCGCCTTCCTTAGCCGGGCCGTCTGGTTGTGTAGTGTTGACCGCGGTAAACGCCCTACTTCATCCGGGTTCTGACCTCGGAGGGGATCGAACGCTTGGACGAAGAGTGCAGGAGTCGCTTAGTAGGTAGGGTCCTGAAAACATCCTTGGGATCGCGGTTCGCAGTCGCGAACTAATCCCACATACCCCGTAGGAGGTACGGTCCCCGACCCAAAAAAGAAAGAGGGCTGAACCTCCTAAGATCCGCGTCTATGGAGCACGCGGGATATGTGGGACTTGATGGTCTTCAAATGTTGGGAGCAGACCGAGTGCCCAAGGTTTTTTTTAGGCCACAACCGTTCCATGCGACTCGCCTTGCACTCTAAAACCCTACATCCGATCTCCGCCCAGAGTCAGAACCCCGTCAGAGTCACGAGGGGTTCCTGCAGTCAAAACTATAACTTGACTCGCGGCGCCACCTCGAGGACGCCCGACCGACGGGTCTTAGATGCGGTCGTTGACGAAACTACGACGCCGGTCTCCGCGATACGGCAGCCCATCAGACCGCATGGGTGATGCAGCTGATGTTGCGGGATAGCCCGCTGGGTCAGAACCAGCTTGCCTACCGTCGACCGAGTTACTCTTTCTCAGTATGTTCGATGACGACAGCGACGACGGAAACGCGGACCACAGCCGCCGGCGCGACGTCCCATCCTCCTGATACCAGCGCGCTAGAGTGACGGTAGCATGCGGCGCAGCCTTAACCCCCTCAGGTCGCCCCATGACCATCACCGGGAGGAGACTGACTGCCAACTCACAGGGCCCAGAGTTGGACGAACGTCCTCCTCCACCTACAGCTCGGCGGCGAAGGCATGGGAGGTAAGAAGGGCTCTCCGTCTACCGTTACGCCGCTTCCTTCTGCGAGACGGTGGACTCGTAGAAGTCGAGTATCGCCTGCCAAGACTCGTCGCTTAAACTTAGCCATAGCCTTTCTTCCCCTCGATATCATTAATGTGTTTTCAGTTTTTTTGTACACTACCCACTCGATTGTGTTGTGTTAACTATGGAAACCCTGCTTAGTTTTTGTATAACGATCTTTAATACAACATAATGTAATTCTAGTTTGTCAAAAAAATATGAACGAATGATTGAGTGAATGACTAAATAAATATCAACATGTAAACTCACATCATCCTCGAAGGCGGTTTCAATATCTCCCTTAGATTCACTAAGTTTATCGCGGACGCCATTTTTCTTTTCTTTCCATCCCATTTTTTCTGCAGAGTCATCAGCGTAATCCGCGTCTATTACACAATCGTCCGAGATTTGTATATCTGTAAATATTTTGTTACAATTAAGACCCTGCGGGTCATACTCCTTGGGTTGGGAGTGGTGGCTAAGAGTTTTCCACAGCACTAGGTTGAGACTGAGGCATGTCGGAGAGAGGCTCGGAGGACTGAACTGGATCCTTGATTGGATCCTCTATCTCGGACGTTTCCATAAATTTAACTAATTAAGTCACAGTTACGATTTTTTTATATAGCTTCTTTTTCTTTTTCCTCTCGTGTCAACCTTTTCTTTTCTTTAGCCTTTATTTTTCTTTTGTAAGTTGTTTTTCACCAATAATAGTGTTGTTATTCCGAAGGGCTGAACGCGACTTTCTTGTCGGAGGCGATTGGTTTGCCGCTGCCATCAAGGTGGACGCTGCAGGATTGGCCTCTACCGTGATGATTTGGTCGATACTTAAAAAGGGAGTCGGGACTAGGGAAACCTTACCCTTACCCTTACTCCGACATGAACAGGGAGAGGGCTTGCACTATTGCTATACTCACCGCGGCCAGAATTTTCATTTTTATCGTCATCTTGTGCAAATGCTCTCTGGAGGTTCTTCCGTTTTTTAATGCGTCTCGTTACACAAGGCAAATCACCGATGAAGTATACGGTGAATTTCTGAGAGGGGAAGGAGGAATTCGTTTATGTGATCAACATACAGGCAACACATGAAATGAACATTATGAATGAACAGTGCTTCGATGTTGTCGTGGCCTGCGGGATAAGACGGCCGGTGCGTTCGCATAGAGCGACGCGGCTGTGCCAAGATTCGAATCCCGCAGACAGTAACCGATTTGTCTAACGAAATACGCTCTTAAGCTATGTTCACAAATGACTTCCACCATGAAGGAATAGCATCGTGTAATATTTAGTAATAGCGTAATTACTGGTGGTAGAACGTCTTGTGAGTCCTCATGGGTAGGCTCCACCGCCCTGCCTATTTCTGTCGAGAAGCAGTAACGCGTTTCGGTTTGAAGGGCGGGGCAGTCGATGTACTGTAGAGCTGAGACTCAGAACTCATGTCTCAACTTGGGTGGCGACATTTACGTTGCTACTGGCTGTTCAACAGCGTCAGTGTAAGTTCCCGTGAGAATTAGATGCTTTTTCGGAATAAGGCTCATGTCACTCTCCTGACCTAAAACGGTCACTTTATAAACATCTTAGTCTGTTGTCGTGGCTTCGTTTCAACGCGAAAGAAGCACAAGCAAACACACTTGTACATTTATAATTTAAGTGGATGTCTATATACTTCTGTAACCACTCAAACACTAGATGGGCCGTATGTTTACCGGCCTATGCAATATATATAAAAACTTCGAGAACTTTTACACTATTATGTACAATGTCATGTGACTGTGATGTCTTGTATCTGAGAATAATAACTTTTTTAACTTCGAGACAACCTTAACGAATAGGGTTGTCACCACTTACATTTTTGTCCAAACTTTTCATACTGTTTGTCTTCAATTTCTTTGGAGACCTATGTTGGGAATTCCTCTTTGGCACACTCCTGGCGTTTACCAAGGCATCTTGTTGTTGGTGATCAACAGAACTGGTTAAATCTTGGTTCACTGTAAATTACAATTATTATTTTTATTCTCTAGATGACTCGCTGCACCTTTTTTATCGGCTGCTTAACTCCACGTAATGTGGGATAAGAGGCAGTAAATGATCCTTGACGATGCTTCTTACCTTCGTTTTTGGCTATATCTTTTAAGTCTACGCTAGCCTTTGGACTTCCAGAACAATCCGCGTTCGACGATATCGCGGTGGGCTTGTTGTTGGTGATTTTTGAACGCGGTGGACTGGATACTTCGGTCTGTAAATATTCATTTAAATCCTGAAAACATTAATGCCTTATGTTCGTCTTTTGAGGAGACAACATAATGCAGATTGAGATTTCGGTTTCACGTCTCAAGGTGGAGAATGGAGGAGAGTCATTGTAGTCCTAGGGTACCCTGCTGGTACACAGGGCCCTCACAAATTGCCTCCATTTCACCCTGTCTTGCGGCTTACTCTTGCTCGTTAATTATGGAAACCTGTTTAGTTTTTGTGTCACTATCTTTGATACACCATAATGTAATTCTAGTTTGTGAAAAAAATATGAACGAATGATTGAGTGAATGACTAAATAAAATATCAACATGTAAACTCACGTCATCCTCGAAGGCGGTTTCGATATCTTCCTTGGACCCACTAAATCCATTTTTTTCTACAAAGTCATCTGCGAAGTCCGCATCTACACAATCGTCCGAGATTTGAATATCTACAAATATTTCGTTACAATTAAAAGCCAACACGATTTCGAGCTAGAAACGGCTCGTACTCACGAGTGCTCACGGACGCTCATTAAGAGATGTGAGGTAGACGACTCAATTCTGATGCATACCAGTGTCTAAGGACCCTTGGAGCTGCAAGCGGTAACTGTTAAGGGGCAGGAGGCTGTCGCCAGACACGATCGCGCTCCTTGAAGTCAGTACTGTTACGAGCTGGAGCTCAGAATAAATAACAAGCTCTTCGCCTACATACTGATTAAAACTCAATTTAGTTATCACGACAATTGAGGGTAGTCACTTCAGTCGTAATTCGCTCGCTACTCATCAAGGTGAGACTGGTGATTGATTAATGTTGGTTTGGTGAGGAGCATATCGTCATCAGGCTGCATCTTTCCACTGCTGGATGTAGGCCTCTCCGATAGTCTGCCTTCAGCATCTGAGCTCTTCCCGCATATCAGCGCTAGTCATCGGTTCACAGGGCAGGGGGTCCTCGGCCGATGGCGATCAGGTGGCGCGCCGCCTCTACATGGGGGTAGTGCGGTCGATGGCACTCTACGGCGCACTCGTATGGTGCCTCACCTTCCGGCTTACTCAGATGCTTACCAGCCACAGATGTTTCGGTCGGTACTTGCATAAAATAGCCAGAAGGGAACCTACGGCGCAGTGCCACCATTGCGCAGACCGCGACGAGGACCGAGGATTACACAGCGGAACACACATTGGCGTGTTGCTCTGGATTCGACGAGCAACGCGCCGCCCTCGTCGCGGTCATAGGAGAGGACCTCTCGCTGCCGTGCGTCGTGGCTACGATGCTCAGCAGCGACGCGTCCGGGAAGGCGATGCTCGACTTCTGCGAGTCCAACATCTCGCAGAAGGAGGCGGCGGAGCGAGAGAGGGGGAAGCTCTTCCCTTTCCGCATTGATCCGTCGCCGTCGCGCCGGGGGCCGGAGGCAGGAATACGCCCGTACGTTTCGGCCCCTGTAGGTAGCGGCCCCCCATGAAGGTCAAGGGGCGACCTGAGGGGGTAGAGGCCGCGCGGCGCGCTACCATCAATCACTCTAACGCGCCGCCGAGGAGTAATAGAGCGACCGGTTGGCGGTGTATCGCGTCCTGACCCGGCAGGCTCGTTCTGGTCCAGCGGGGTATTCCGGGACACCGGCGGCACCGTCTGGGCGGCCTGACGGGCTCCCGTACCGAGACGGCCGACGTTTCAGAGCCTTCGATTCGCCTCGAAGGCTCCGTCGGCTGGGCGTCCTTGGGGTGAGCCGCGCCGTCTGGTTGTAGTGTTGACCGCGGTAACACCCCTACCTCATTGGAGGGGATCGGACGTCGGGTGTAAGAGTGCAGGGGAGTCGTTTAGTGGGTGGGCCCTAAAATCCTTGGGCCCGCGGTCTGCTCACAACACCATTCAGATCGTTGAGTCTCATATACCCCGCTCGCCCCTTATGCGTGGGGACCTCGCAGGAGGTTAGGCCCCCAAATAAAAAAAATAAAAAAAGGTTTGCCCGACGCTGCCCTTACCGATACGTGATTGGTTCGCCCCTATGATGTCTGAGGATGGTGTCAATAATGTGGTCTCTCCTACCTATGTATGTTATCATTCCAAAATTTTCCCTTTATTTATAACCAAGAATTAACTGACACCATTTTTTACATATCGCCCATTTAACCGTCCTCACCATATTGCTTTGCATCTCTCCATTATTTCTATCTTTCTTATCGTTTTCTCTCGCTCACACCTTAACGCTCCGTCTCACAATTTTTTATACATTACGTTCTTGCCCGTCCTACAGATATAATGTCGCGGTTTTAGATAATCGTGAGATGACGAGAACTTATGTGGCTTCCGATGTCAGGCTTCAGTGTCTTCTCTCTTTCTCTTTCTTTACGTGCGTCACATAACAGAGACAGCAATGTTTTTTTTCCGTTACCTATTCGCTGGCTAAGGGACTATTCTAGTTTCGCTGTGGAGAATTCACTGGGCTCCACTTGAGCAGATTTGCCAACAACACTGGCCCTAGCAAGAGCAGTGCTTCGTAGAATTTACCACCGGATCGAAAACGCGACCCACTGCGCTGATCAGGCGAAAAAGTTAGGATGGTCAAGATTGAAATTGAAGTGAAGAAGTTGCTGTCTCGACCTAATAGAGCGTTCAGGTTATCGTCATGAACCTACCATCGCTATACTCACCGCGGCCAGAATCTTCATTTTTATCTTCATCTTGTACAAATGCACTCTGTAGGTTCTTCGGTTTGCTAATGTCGCTCTTTGCACGCGGCAATTCATTGACCAAGCATGAGGTGAATTTCTGAGAGGGGGAAAAGCGAATTCGTTTGTGTGACCAACAGACAGACAATACATAAAATAAACATTATAAATGAACACTGCTTCGATGTTGGCGTGGCCTGCGGGATAAGACGGCCGGTGCGTTCGCATAGAGCGATGCGACCATGCTAAGGTTCGAATCCCGCAGACAGGAACCGATTTGTCTAACGAAATACGCTCTAAAGATATGTTAACGAATGACTTCCACCATGAAACAATAGCATCGTGTAATATTTAGTAATACTTTAGTATTACTGGTGGTAGAACGACTTGTGAGTCCGCACGGGTAGGCTCCACCGCCCTGCCTATTTCTGCCGTGAAGCAGTGACGCGTTTCGATTGCATAGGCCGGTAAACATACGGCCCATCTAGTGTTTGAGTGGTTACAGAAGTATATAGACATCCTCTTAAATTATAAATGTGAAAGTGTGTTTGTTTGTTTGCCCTTCATCCACGACGACTGAGATGATTTTTTTTTTATATTGCCCTTGTAGGCAGACGAGCATACGGCCCACCTGATGGTGAGTGGTTACCGTCGCCCATGGACTTCAGCAATGCCAGGGGCAGAGCCAAGTCGCTGCCTACCGCTTAATACTCTCCACAAGCCTCGTTTGAAGAAGGACATGTCATAGCGCTCGGGAAACACCGTGGAGGGGAGCTCATTCCATAGCCGGATGGTACGTGGCAAAAAAGACCTCTGGAAACGCACTGTGGATGACCGCAGTGGCTCCAGGTAGTATGGATGAACTCTACTCCGGTGGCGGGCGGTGCGATGGTAAAAACGAGATGCCGGTATCATCTCGAACAATTCCTCAGAGCACTCCCCATGGAACATACGGTACAAAATACAGAGGGAACCGAAGTCCCTCCGCAGACCCAGAGGTTCCAAACGATCCGTGAGACCGGGATTATCGACAATCCGAACGGCCCTTCTCTGTATGGAGTCAAATGGAAGAAGCTGGTATTTGGGAGCCCCGGCCCAGAGATGGGAGCAGTACTCCACGCGAGGCCGGACTTGTGCTTTATAAAGCAAAAGCCTTTGTCCAGGCGTGAAGTACCGCTTCGCTCTGTTGAGGACTCCCAGCATTTTGGACGCCAACTTGGCTTTGCCTTCCAAATTACTCCGAAACTGGACATCGCTCGAAATGTCGACCCCAAGTATCCCGATACTCTCGGAAGGTTGCAGGGATACTCCTTGGAATTGCGGCGCCATGACAAAGGGGTCCTTCTTCGCAGTGAACGCGCAGACTTGTGTCTTTATCGGGTTGAATTGAACCAAGTTCAATTCACCCCATTCGGAGACTCGCCCCAGAGAGTTCTCCACTTCAGACACATGTTTTGATCGTCTCTCTTGCACCACGCTCCGAGAGAGACTCTGATGGCCGATATATCGCGCATCCCCCGTGCTGTCATCCGCATAGCAATGCATGCCATCAATAGACAGCATGTCATTGATATACAGGATGAAAAGCGTGGGGGAGAGCACCGAACCTTGTGGAACGCCAGCGTTAATGGTCATGGTATCAGAACAGTCACCGTCTACAACGACCGTGATGCTCCGCCCATCCAAAAAGCTAGCGATCCACTTGCAGAGACCCTCGGGGATTCCGTAAGATGGTAACTTCGATAGAAGTGCCCTATGCCAGACCCAAAGGTGGTGGTTTAAGGTGACAGTACTTTTTTTTTATTGCTTAGATGGGTGGCCGAGCTCACAGCCCAACTGGTGTTAAGTGATTACTGGAGCCCATAGACATCTACAACGTAAATGCACCACCCACCTTGAGATATAAGTTCGAAGGTCTCAAGTATAGTTACAACGGCTGCCCCACCCTCAAGCCGAAACGCATTACTGCTTCACGGCAGAAATAGGCGCGGTGATGGTACCTAGCCGTGCGGACTCACATGAGGTCCTACCACCAATAAAACTTCCGAGAACATTTACATTAATATGTACAATATCATGTGGCTGTGATGTCTTTTAACTGAGAACACTGAATATCTTAGCGTTGAAACAACCTTAACGAATATGGTTGTCGCCACTTACATTTTTGTCCAAACTTATTATACTGTTTGTCTTCAATTTCTTTGGAGACCTATGTTGGGAATTCCTCTTTGGCACACTCCTGGCGTTTACCAAGGCATCTTGTTGTTGGTGATCAACAGAACTGATTAAATCTTGTTTCACTGTAAATTACAATTATTTTTTTGATTACCTAGATGACTCAGCGCACATTTTTTATCGGTTGCTTAACTCCACGTAATGTGGGATAAGAGGCAGTGAATGATCCTTGACGATGCTTCTTACCTTCGTTTTTGGCTTTATCTTTTAAGTCTACGCTAGCATTTGGACTTCCAAAACAATCCGCGTTCGACGATATCGCGGTGGGCTTGTTGTTGGAGATTTTCAAACTCGGTGGACTGGATACTTCGGTCTGTAAATATTCGTTTAAATCCTGAAAACATTAATGCCTTATGTTCGTCTTTTGAGGAGACAACATAATGCAGATTGAGATTTCGGTTTCACGCCTCAAGGTGGAGAATGGAGGAGAGTTTTGTAGTTCTAGGGTACCCTGCTGGTACATAGGGCCCTCACAAGCCTCCATTTCACCCTGTCTTGCGCTTGCTCTTTAACATCGCTTTAGACCAGGTTTTCTCCTCATACGCGGATGCCACTCAAACGCGATTGATGCTGCGTTGACTCCGCTGCACTGTAGTGTTTCCTATCGAACACTATTTGGCGGTGAGAGTATTGTGCGCTGATAGGAGCTTGAACCTGCACTAGGGTCGCTAGTCCGTTCGTAGCCTTCGTATAAATTCCTCTGCAATTCCACCGACACTCCCATGACAAATCCATGGATTGCTAAGAAATTCGTTTCTCTCTCGCACTCTTTAGGTTGATGAGTATCGATAAAGAATGGGTGATAGAGCTGGTGCCGGTCGCCAAAGAAAAGGGCATCACCTATCACGAGGTGATGACCCGGGCACGTGGTGGTATTAATATAGACGCCCTCGCCGTGGAGGGGGTGGTTTAAGGGTCCGGCAGACTACCAACGGGGCCCGCCTTCTAGAATGCGTCGGCGCAAATTTCAGCGCCGCAGCCGAAAATTTGGCAGCCCATCTGACGGAAAACCTGCAGGACCCCAAGGTGGTGCCCGTCGCGCGGGCCCTTAAAATGGCAGAGATAAAAATAACGGGCCCGGGCAATTGCGGCACAAAAGAGGAATTCGCCGTGGCCATCGCGATCTCGGGGACTTCCGCGGTACATATACCGGGAGTCGTACGACATGGGCGCGTTGCCCGATCGCACCCCTTCTTAAGGTCCATGTTTAGATAGCCCAGAGAGACTGCACGTAGGCTGAATAGAAGCCCACGTGCTGTCTTCGGTGCTTTGGCACTGGCCACGGCCTCGCCAAGTGCCCCTCTATTGTGGACCACAGTGACCTTTGTATCCGTTGCGGTCAACCGGGGTACAAGGCTGCCTCCTGTACAACAGCCGCATCGCACTGCGTCTTGTGCAATGCGTCCTTCGCCTTCCTTAGCCGGGCCGTCTGGTTGTGTAGTGTTGACCGCGGTAAACCCCCTACTTCATCCGGGTTCTGACCTCGGAGGGGATCGAACGCTTGGACGAAGAGTGCAGGAGTCGCTTAGTAGGTAGGGTCCTGAAAACATCCTTGGGATCGCGGTTCGCAGTCGCGAACTAATCCCACATACCCCGTAGGAGGTACGGTCCCCGACCCAAAAAAGAAAGAGGGCTGAACCTTCTAAGATCCGCGTCTATGGGGCACGCGGGATATGTGGGACTTGATGGTCTTCAAATGTTGGGAGCAGACCGAGTGCCCAAGGTTTTTTTTAGGCCACAACCGTTCCATGCGACTCGCCTTGCACTCTCAAACCCTACATCCGATCTCCGCCCAGAGTCAGAACCCGGTCAGAGTCACGAGGGGTTCCTGCAGTCAAAACTATAACTTGACTCGCGGCGCCACCTCGAGGACGCCCAACCGACGGGTCTTAGATGCGGTCGTTGACGAAACATCGACGCCGGTCTCCGCGATACGGCAGCCCATCAGACCGCACGGGTGATGCCGCTGATGTTGCGGGATAACCCGCTGGGTCAGAACCAGCTTGCCTACCGTCGACCGAGTTACTCTTTCTCAGTATGTTCGATGACGACAGCGACGACGGAAACGCGGACCACAGCCGCCGGCGCGACGTCCCATCCTCCTGATACCAGCGCGCTAGAGTGACGGTAGCATGCGGCGCAGCCTTAACCTCCTCAGGTCGCCCCATGATCATCACCGGGAGGAGACTGACTGCCAACTCACAGGACCCAGAGTTGGACGAACGTCCTCCTCCGACCGGGCTCGGCGGCGACGGCACGGGAGGTAAGAAGGGCTCTCCGTCTACCGTTACGCCGCTTCCTTCTGCGAGACGGTGGACTCGTAGAAGTCGAGTATCGCCTGCCAAGACTCGTCGCTTAAACTTAGCCATAGCCTTTCTTCCCCTCGATATCATTAATGTGTTTTCTGTTTTTTTGTACACTACCCACTCGATTGTGTTGTGTTAACTATGGAAACCCTGCTTAGTTTTTGTTTAACGATCTTTAATACAACATAATGTAATTCTAGTTTGTCAAAAAAATATCAACGAATGATTGAGTGAATGACGAAATATCAACATGTAAACTCACATCATCCTCGAAGGCAGTTTCAATATCTCCGTTACGTCCACTAAATTTATCGGGGA
Organism: Bombyx mori; assembly: GCF_030269925.1. Lineage (NCBI taxonomy): Eukaryota > Metazoa > Arthropoda > Insecta > Lepidoptera > Bombycidae > Bombyx > Bombyx mori. The sequence goes on along the minus strand of NC_085117.1, from coordinate 2,270,852 downwards.
CGCTATTTTTCTTTTCTTTCCATCCCATTTTTTCTGCAGAGTCATCAGCGTAATCCGCGTCTATTACACAATCGTCCGAGATTTGTATATCTGTAAATATTTTGTTACAATTAAGACCCTGCGGGTCATACTCCTTGGGTTGGGAGTGGTGGCTGAGAGTTTTCCACAGCCCTAGGTTGAGGCTGAGGCATGTCGGGGAGAGGCTCGGAGGACTGAACTGGATCCTTGATTGGATCCTCTATCTCGGACGTTTCCATAAATTTAACTGATTGAGTCACAGTTACGATTTTTTATATAGCTTCTTTTTCTTTTTCCTCTCGTGTCGACCTTTTCTTTTCTTTAGCCTTTATTTTTCTTTTGTAAGTTGTTTTTCACCAATAATGGTGTTGTTATTCCGAAGGGCTGAACGCGGCTTCTTGTCGGAGGCGATTAGTTTGCCGCTGCCATCAAGGTGGAGGCTGCAGGATTGGCCTCTACCGTGATGATTTGGTCGATACTTAAAAAGGGAGTCGGGACTAGGGAAACCTTACCCTTACCCTTACTCCGACATGAACAAGGAGAGGGCTTGCACTATTGCTATACTCACCGCGGCCAGAATTTTCATTTTTATCGTCATCTTGTACAAATGCTCTCTGTAGGTTCTTCCGTTTTTTAATGCGTCTCGTTACACAAGGCAAATCACCGATGAAGTATGCGGTGAATTTCTGAGAGGGGAAGGAGGAATTCGTTTATGTGATCAACATACAGGCAACACATAAAATGAACATTATGAATGAACAGTGCTTCGATGTTGTCGTGGCCTGCGGGATAAGACGGCCGGTGCGTTCGCATAGAGCGACGCGGCTGTGCCAAGATTCGAATCCCGCAGACAGTAACCGATTTGTCTAACGAAATACGCTCTTAAGCTATGTTCACAAATGACTTCCACCATGAAGGAATAGCATCGTGTAATATTTAGTAATAGCGTAATTACTGGTGGTAAAACGTCTTGTGAGTCCTCATGGGTAGGCTCCACCGCCCTGCCTATTTCTGTCGAGAAGCAGTAACGCGTTTCGGTTTGAAGGGCGGGGCAGTCGATGTACTGCAGAGCTGAGACTCAGAACTCATGTCTCAACTTGGGTGGCGACATTTACGTTGCTACTGGCTGTTCAACAGCGTCAGTGTAAGTTCCCGTGAGAATTAAATGCTTTTTCGGAATAAGGCTCATGTCACTCTCCTGACCTAAAACGGTCACTTTATAAACATCTTAGTCTGTTGTCGTGGCTTCGTTTCAACGCGAAAGAAGGACAAGCAAAAACACTTTCTCATTTATAATTTAAGTGGATGTCTATATACTTCTGTAACCACTCAAACACTAGATGGGACGTATGTTTACCGGCCTATGCAATATATATAAAAACTTCGAGAACTTTTACACTATTATGTACAATGTCATGTGACTGTGATGTCTTGTATCTGAGAAAAATGACTTTCTGAGCGTCGAGACAACTTTAACGAATAGGGTTGTCACCACTTACATTTTTGTCCAAAGTTTTCATACTGTTTGTCTTCAATTTCTTTGGAGACCTATGTTGGGAATTCCTCTTTGGCACACTCCTGGCGTTTACCAAGGCATCTTGTTGTTGGTGATCAACAGAACTGGTTAAATCTTGGTTCACTGTAAATTACAATTATTATTTTTATTCTCTAGATGACTCGCTGCACCTTTTTTATCGGCTGCTTAACTCCACGTAATGTGGGATAAGAGGCAGTAAATGATCCTTGACGATGCTTCTTACCTTCGTTTTTGGCTATATCTTTTAAGTCTACGCTAGCATTTGGACTTCCAGAACAATCCGCGTTCGACGATATCGCGGTGGGCTTGTTGTTGGAGATTTTCAAACGCGGTGGACTGGATACTTCGGTCTGTAAATATTCGTTTAAATCCTGAAAACATTAATGCCTTATGTTCGTCTTTTGAGGAGACAACATAATGCAGATTGAGATTTCGGTTTCACGTCTCAAGGTGGAGAATGGAGGAGAGTCGTTGTAGTCCTAGGGTACCCTGCTGGTACACAGGGCCCTCACAAATTGCCTCCATTTCACCCTGTCTTGCGCTTACTCTTGCTCGTGTTGTGTTAATTATGGAAACCTGTTTAGTTTTTGTGTCACTATCTTTGATACACCATAATGTAATTCTAGTTTGTGAAAAAAATATGAACGAATGATTGAGTGAATGACTAAATAAAATATCAACATGTAAACTCACGTCATCCTCGAAGGCGGTTTCGATATCTTCCTTGGACCCACTAAATCCATTTTCTTCTACAAAGTCATCTGCGAAGTCCGCATCTACACAATCGTCCGAGATTTGAATATCTACAAATATTTCGTTACAATTAAAAGCCAACACGAACTCGAGCCAGATACGGCTCGTACTCACGAGTGCTCACGGACGCTCATTAAGAGATGTGAGGTAGACGACTCAATTCTGATGCATACCAGTGTCTAAGGACCCTTGGAGCTGCAAGCGGTAACTGTTAAGGGGCAGGAGGCTGTCGCCAGACACGACCGCGCTCCTTGAAGTCAGTACTGTTACGAGCTGGAGCTCAGAATAAATAACAAGCTCTTCGCCTACATACTGATTAAAACTCAATTTAGTTATCACGACAATTGAGGGTAGTAACTTCAGTCGCAATTCGCTCGCTACTCATCAAGGTGAGACTGGTGATTAATGTTGGTTTGGTGAGGAGCATATCGTCATCAGGCTGCATCTTTCCACTGCTGGATGTAGGCCTCTTCGATAGTCTGCCTTCAGCATCTGAGCTCTTCCCGCATATCAGCGCTAGTCATCGGTTCACAGGGCAGGGGGTCCTCGGCCTGACACGGTGGGGCGGTCTACCGCTTCCCCGTCGAGCGCGGTGTTCCGCAGGGGTCTGTCCTGGGCCCCCTGCTGTGGAACATCGGTTACGACTGGGTCCTGCGGGGCGCCCTATGGGGTTCCCTCCCCGGGCTAAGTGTCGTCTGCTATGCTGACGACACGCTGGTCGTAGCCCCGGGGAGGGACTACCGGGAGTCTGCCCGTCTGGCTTGCGCAGGTGTGGCAAACGTCGTCGCAAGGATCCGACGGTTGGGGCTCGAGGTGGCGCTCGAAAAAACCCAGGCCCTCTTATTTCACGGGCCGGGACGGGCGCCGCCTGCGGATGCCCACCTCGTGATCGGAGGCGTTCGCATCGGGGTCGGGGTGACCGGTCTCAGGTACCTCGGCCTCGAACTGGATGGTCGTTGGAGCTTCCGCGCTCACTTTAAGAAATTGGGCCCTCGGCTGATCGCGACAGCCGGCTCTTTGAGCCGGCTTCTTCCTAACGTTGGGGGTCCCGATGAGGCGGCGCGCCGCCTATACATGGGGGTGGTGCGGTCGATGGCACTATACGGTGCTCCGGTATGGTGCCAGGCCCTGACCCGCAAGAACGTCGCCGCGCTGCGACGTCCGCAGCGTGCGATCGCGGTCAGGGCCATCCGAGGATACCGCACCGTCTCCTTCGAGGCGGCGTGCTTGCTCGCCGGGGCGCCACCCTGGGACCTGGAGGCGGAGGCGCTCGCTGCTGATTACAGGTGGCGTAGCGACCTCCGATCTAGGGGGGAAGGGCGCCCCGGCGAAGGTGTAGTTCGAGCGCGGAGGCTCCAATCTCGGCGGTCCGTGCTGGAGGCGTGGTCTCGCCGCTTGGCGGACCCGTCGGCCGGCATCCGTACCGTCGAGGCGGTCCGCCCGGTTCTCGCGGACTGGGCGGGCCGCGACCGCGGATGCCTCACCTTCCGGCTGACGCAGATGTTGACCGGCCATGGGTGTTTTGGCCGGTACCTCTTGAAGATAGCCGGAAGGGAACCGACGGCGCAGTGCCACCACTGCGCGGACCGCGACGAGGAAGACACAGCGGAACATACATTAGCGCGTTGCTCTGGATTCGATGAGCAACGCGCCGCCCTCGTCGCGGTCATAGGAGAGGACCTCTGGCTGCCGCGCGTCGTGGCTACGATGCTCGGCAGCGACGCGTCCTGGAAGGCGATGCTCAACTTCTGCGAGTCCACCATCTCGCAGAAGGAGGCGGCGGAGCGAGAGAGGGAGAGCTCTTCCCTTTCCGCACCGATCCGTCGCCGTCGAGCCGGGGACCGGAGGCGGGAATACGCCCGTACGTCCCGGCCCCTGTAGGTAGCGGCCTCCCCCCGGTGAAGGTCAAGGGGCGACCTGAGGGGGTGAGGCCGCGCGGCGCGCTACCAGCACTCTAGCGCGCTGCCGTGGAGTAAATAGAGCGACCGGTCGACGGTGTATCGCGTCCCGACCCGGCAGGCTGGTTCTGGTCCAGCGGGGTATTCCGGGACACCAGCGGCACCGTCTGGGCGCCCCGACGGGCTGCCGTACCGAGACGGCCGACGTTTCAGAGCCTTCGATTCGCTTCGAAGGCTCCGTCGGCTGGGCGTCCTTGGGGTGAGCCGCGCCGTCTGGTTGTAGTCTTGACCGCGGTAGCCCCCCTACCTCATTGGAGGGGATCGGACGTCGGGTGTAAGAGTGCAGGGGAGTCGTTTAGTGGGTGGGCCCTAAAATCCTTGGGCCCGCGGTCTGCTCACAACACCATTCAGATCGTTGAGTCTCATATACCCCGCTCGCCCCTTATGCGTGGGGACCTCGTAGGAGGTTAGGCCCCCAAATAAAAAAAATTAAAAAAGGTTTGCCCGACGCTGCCCTTACCGATACGTGATTGGTTCGCCCCTATGATGTCTGAGGATGGTGTCAATAATGTGGTCTCTCCTACCTATGTATGTTATCATTCCAAAATTTTCCCTTTATTTATAACCAAGAATTAACTGACACCATTTTTTACATATCGCCCATTTAACCGTCCTCACCATATTGCTTTGCATCTCTCCATTATTTCTATCTTTCTTATCGTTTTCTCTCGCTCACACCTTAACGCTCCGTCTCACAATTTTTTATACATTACGTTCTTGCCCGTCCTACAGATATAATGTCGCGGTTTTAGATAATTGTGAGATGACGAGAACTTATGTGGCTTCCGATGTCAGGCTTCAGTGTCTTCTCTCTTTCTCTTTCTTTACGTGCGTCACATAACAGAGACAGCAATGTTTTTTTTCCGTTACCTATTCGCTGGCTAAGGGACTATTCTAGTTTCGCTGTAGAGAATTCACTGGGCTCCACTTGAGCGGATTTACCAACAACACTGGCCCTAGCAAGAGCAGTGATTCGTAGAATTTACCACCGGATCGAAAACGCGACCCACTGCGATGATCAGGCGAAAAACTTAGGATGGTAAAGATTGAAAATATATATATTTTTTTTTATTGCCTTTGTAGGCAGACGGGCATACGGCCCACCTGATGGTGAGTGGTTACCGTCGCCCATGGACTTCAGCAATGCAAGGGGCAGAGCCAAGTCGCTGCCTACCGCTTAATACTCTCCACAAGCCTCGTTTGAAGAAGGACATGTCATAGCGCTCGGGAAACACCGTGGAGGGGAGCTCATTCCATAGCCGGATGGTACGTGGCAAAAAAGATCTCTGGAAACGCACTGTGGATGACCGCAGCGGCTCCAGGTAGTATGGATGAACTCTACTCCGGTGGCGGGCGGTGCGATGGTAAAAACGAGATGCTGGTATCATCTCGAACAATTCCTCAGAGCACTCCCCATGGAACATACGGTATAAAATACAGAGGGAACCGAAGTCCCTCCGCAGACCCAGAGGCTCCAAACGATCCGAGAGAATGGGATTATCGACAATCCGAACGGCCCTCCTCTGTATGGAGTCAAATGGAAGAAGCTGGTATTTGGGAGCCCCGGCCCAGAGATGGGAGCAGTACTGCGAGGCCGGACTTGTGCTTTATAAAGCAAAAGTCTTTGTCCAGGCGTGAAGTACCGCTTCGCTCTGCTGAGGACTCCCAGCATTTTGGACGCCAACTTGGCTTTGCCTTCCAAATGACTCCGAAACTGGACATCGCTCGAAATGTCAACCCCAAGTATCCCGATACTCTCGGAAGGTTGCAGGGATACTCCTTGGAATTTCGGCGCCATGACAAAGGGGTCCTTCTTCGCAGTGAACGCGCAAACTTGTGTCTTTATCGGGTTGAATTGAACCAAGTTCAATTCACCCCATTCGGAGACTCGCCCCAGAGAGTTCTCCACTTCAGACACAAGTTTTGATCGTCTCTCTTGCACCGCGCTCCGAGAAAGACTCTGATGGCCGATATATCGCGCATCCCCCGTGCTGTCATCCTCATAGCAATGCATGCCATCAATAGACAGCATGTCATTGATATACAGGAAGAAAAGCGTGGGGGAGAGCACCGAACCTTGTGGAACGCCAGCGTTAATGGTCATGGTATCAGAACAGTCACCGTCTACAACGACCGTGATGCTCCGCCCATCCAAAAAGCTAGCGATCCACTTGCAGAGACCCTCGGGGATTCCGTAAGATGGTAGCTTCGATAGAAGTGCCCTATGCCAGACCCTGTCGAAGGCCTTCGCGATATCAAGGCTCACAGCAAGAGCCTCGCCCTTGCTCTCCAAGGCTTCAGCCCACCTGTGAGTAAGGTATACAAGAAGATCACCAGCTGAGCGACCGTGACGGAAACCGTACTGTCGGTCACTGATCAGCTGGCGATCTTCAAGATACTTCAGGAGTTGTGTATTTATTATTCGCTCCATCACCTTGAAATTGAAGTGAAGAAGTTGCTGTCTCGACCTAATAGAGCGTTTAGGTTATCGGCATGAACCTACCATCGCTATACTCACCGCGGCCAGAATCTTCATTTTTATCTTCATCTTGTACAAATGCACTCTGTAGGTTCTTCGGTTTGCTAATGTCGCTCTTTGCACGCGGCAATTCATTGACCAAGCATGAGGTGAATTTCTGAGAGGGGGAAAGGCGAATTCGTTTGTGTGACCAACAGACAGACAATACATAAAATAAAAATTATAAATGAACACTGCTTCGATGTTGTCGTGGCCTGCGGGATAAGACGGCCGGTGCGTTCGCATAGAGCGACGCGACCGTGCCAAGGTTCGAATCCCGCAGACAGGAACCGATTTGTCTAACGAAATACGCTCTAAAGATATGTTAACGAATGACTTCCACCATGAAACAATAGCATCGTGTAATATTTAGTAATACTTTAGTATTACTGGTGGTAGAACGTCTTGTGAGTCCGCACGGGTAGGCACCACGACCCTGCCTATTTCTGCCGTGAAGCAGTGACGCGTTTCGATTGCATAGGCCGGTAAACATACGGCCCATCTAGTGTTTGAGTGGTTACAGAAGTGTATAGACATCCACTTAAATTATAAATGAGAAAGTGTGTTTGTTTGTTTGTCCTTCATCCACGACGACTGAGATGTTTTTAAGGTGACAGTACTTTTTTTTTATTGCTTACGATGGGTGGCCGAGCTCACAGCCCAACTGGTGTTAAGTGATTACTGGAGCCCATAGAAATTTACAACGTAAATGCGCCACCCACCTTGAGATATAAGTTCTCATGTCTCAGTATAGGTACAACGGCTGCCCCACCCTCAAGCCGAAACGCATTACTGCTTCACGGCAGAAATAGGCGCGGTGATGGTACCTAGCCGTGCGGACTCACATGAGGTCCTACCACCAATAAAACTTCCGAGAACATTTACATTAATATGTACAATATCATGTGGCTGTGATGTCTTTTAACTGAGAACACTGAATATCTTAGAGTCGAGACAACCTTAACGAATAGGGTTGTCGCCACTTACATTTTTGTCCAAACTTATTATACTGTTTGTCTTCAATTTCTTTGGAGACCTATGTTGGGAATTCCTCTTTGGCACACTCCTGGCGTTTACCAAGGCATCTTGTTGTTGGTGATCAACAGAACTGATCAAATCTTGGTTCACTGTAAATTACAATTATTATTTTTATTCTCTAGATGACTCGCCGCACATTTTTTATCGGCTGCTTAACTCCACGTAATGTGGGATAAGAGGCAGTGAATGATCCTTGACGATGCTTCTTACCTTCGTTTTTGGCTTTATCTTTTAAGTCTACGCTAGCATTTGGACTTCCAGAACAATCCGCGTTCGACGATATCGCGGTGGGCTTGTTGTTGGAGATTTTCAAACTCGGTGGACTGGATACTTCGGTCTGTAAATATTCGTTTAAATCCTGAAAACATTAATGCCTTATGTTCGTCTTTTAAGGAGACAACATAATGCAGATTGAGATTTCGGTTTCACGTCTCAAGGTGGAGAATGGAGGTGAGTTGTTGTAGTTCTAGGGCACCCTGCTGGTACATAGGGCCCTCACAAGTTGCCTCCATTTCACCCTGTCTTGCGCTTGCTCTTTAACATCGCTTTAGATCAGGTTTTCTCCTCATACGCGGTTGCCACTCGAACGCGATTGATGCTTCGTTGACTCCGCTGCACTGTAGTGTTTCCTATCGAACACTATTTGGCGGTGAGAGTATTGTGCATTGATAGGAGCTTGAACCTGCACTAGGGTCGCTAGTCCGTTCGTAGCCTTCGTATAAATTCCTCTGCAATTCCACCGACACTCCCATGACAAATCCATGGATTGCTAAGAAATTCGTTTCTCTCTCGCACTCTTTACGTTGATGAGTATCGATAAAGAATGGGTGATAGAGCTGGTGCCGGTCGCCAAAGAAAAGGGCATCACCTATCACGAGGTGATGACCCGGGCACGTGGTGGTATTAATATAGACGCCCTCGCCGTGGAGGGGGTGGTTTAAGGGTCCGGCAGACTACCAACGGGGCCCGCCTTCTAGAATGCGTCGGCGCAAATTTCAGCGCCGCAGCCGAAAATTTGGCAGCCCGTCTGACGGAAAACCTGCAGGACCCCAGGGTGGTGCCCGTCGCGGGGGCCCTTTAAATGGCAGAGATAAAAATAACCAACTTCAATCTCGGGGACTTCCGCGGTACATATACCAGGAGTCGTACGACATGGGCGCGTTGCCCGATCGCACCCCTTCTTAAGGTCCATGTTTAGATAGCCCAGAGAGACTGCACGTAGGCTGGATAGTAGCCCACGTGCAATGACAGGAGATTAGACTGTGGCGTTGTCTTCGGTGCTTTGGCACTGGCCACGGCCTCGCCAAGTGCCCCTCTATTGTAGACCACAGTGACCTTTGTATCCGTTGCGGCCAACCGGGGTACAAGGCTGCCTCCTGTACAACAGCCGCATCGCACTGCGTCTTGTGCAATGCGTCCTTAGGCGTCCTTCGCCTTCCTTAGCCGGGCCGTCTGGTTGTGTAGTGTTGACCGCGGTAAACCCCCTACTTCATCCGGGTTCTGACCTCGGAGGGGATCGAACGCTTGGACGAAGAGTGCAGAAGTCGCTTAGTAGGTAGGGTCCTGAAAACATCCTTGGGATCGCGGTTCGCAGTCGCGAACTAATCCCACATACCCCGTAGGAGGTACGGTCCCCGACCCAAAAAAGAAAGAGGGCTGAACCTTCTAAGATCCGCGTCTATGGAGCACGCGGGATATGTGGGACTTGATGGTCTTCAAATGTTGGGAGCAGACCGAGTGCCCAAGGTTTTTTTTAGGCCACTACCGTTCCATGCGACTCGCCTTGCACTCTAAAACCCTACATCCGATCTCCGCCCAGAGTCAGAACCCCGTCAGAGAGTCACGAGGGGTTCCTGCAGTCAAAACTATAACTTGACTCGCGGCGCCACCTCGAGGACGCCCGACCGACGGGTCTTAGATGCGGTCGTTGGCGAAACATCGACGCCGGTCTCCGCGATACGGCGGCCCATCAGACCGCACGGGTGATGCCGCTGATGTTGCGGGATAGCCCGCTGGGTCAGAACCAGCTTGCCTACCATCGACCGAGTTACTCTTTCTCAGTATGTTCGATGACGACAGCGACGACGGAAACGCGGACCACAGCCGCCGGCGCGACGTCCCATCCTCCTGATACCAGCGCGCTAGAGTGACGGTAGCATGCGGCGCAGCCTTAACCCCCTCAGGTCGCCCCATGACCATCACCGGGAGGAGACTGACTGCCAACTCACAGGGCCCAGAGTTGGACGAACGTCCTCCTCCACCTACAGCTCGGCGGCGAAGGCATGGGAGGTAAGAAGGGCTCTCCGTCTACCGTTCCGCCGCTTCCTTCTGCGAGACGGTGGACTCGTAGAAGTCGAGTATCGCCTGCTAGGGTTCGTCGCTTAAATTAAATAGCCTTTCTTCCCCTCGATATCATTAATGTGTTTTCTGTTTTTTTGTACACTACCCACTCGATTGTGTTGTGTTAACTATGGAAACCCTGCTTAGTTTTTGTTTAATGATCTTTAATACAACATAATGTAATTCTATTTTGTCAAAAAAATATGAACGAATGATTGAGTGAATGACGAAATATCAACATGTAAACTCACATCATCCTCGAAGGCAGTTTCAATATCTCCGTTACGTCCACTAAATTTATTGGGGACGCTATTTTTCTTTTCTTTCCATCCCATTTTTTCTGCAGAGTCATCAGCGTAATCCGCGTCTATTACACAATCGTCCGAGATTTGTATATCTGTAAATATTTTGTTACAATTAAGACCCTGCGGGTCATACTCCTTTGGTTGGGAGTGGTGGCTGAGAGTTTTCCACAGCCCTAGGTTGAGGCTGAGGCATGTCGGGGAGAGGCTCGGAGGACTGAACTGGATCCTTGATTGGATCCTCTATCTCGGACGTTTCCATAAATTTAACTGATTGAGTCACAGTTACGATTTTTTATATAGCTTCTTTTTCTTTTTCCTCTCGTGTCGACCTTTTCTTTTCCTTAGCCTTTATTTTTCTTTTGTAAGTTGTTTTTCACCAATAATGGTGTTGTTATTCCGAAGGGCTGAACGCGGCTTTCTTGTCGGAGGCGATTAGTTTGCCGCTGCCATCAAGGTGGAGGCTGCAGGATTGGCCTCTACCGTGATGATTTGGTCGATACTTAAAAAGGGAGTCGGGACTAGGGAAACCTTACCCTTACCCTTACTCCGACATGAACAAGGAGAGGGCTTGCACTATTGCTATACTCACCGCGGCCAGAATTTTCATTTTTATCGTCATCTTGTACAAATGCTCTCTGTAGGTTCTTCCGTTTTTTAATGCGTCTCGTTACACAAGGCAAATCACCGATGAAGTATGCGGTGAATTTCTGAGAGGGGAAGGAGGAATTCGTTTATGTGATCAACATACAGGCAACACATAAAATGAACATTATGAATGAACAGTGCTTCGATGTTGTCGTGGCCTGCGGGATAAGACGGCCGGTGCGTTCGTATAGAGCGACGCGGCTGTGCCAAGATTCAAATCCCGCAGACAGTAACCGATTTGTCTAACGAAATACGCTCTTAAGCTATGTTCACAAATGACTTTCACCATGAAGGAATAGCATCGTGTAATATTTAGTAATAGCGTAATTACTGGTGGTAGAACGTCTTGTGAGTCCTCATGGGTAGGCTCCACCGCCCTGCCTATTTCTGTCGAGAAGCAGTAACGCGTTTCGGTTTGAAGGGCGGGGCAGTCGATGTACTGTAGAGCTGAGACTCAGAACTCATGTCTCAACTTGGGTGGCGACATTTACGTTGCTACTGGTTGTTCAACAGCGTCAGTGTAAGTTCCCGTGAGAATTAAATGCTTTTTCGGAATAAGGCTCATGTCACTCTCCTGACCTAAAACGGTCACTTTATAAACATCTTAGTCTGTTGTCGTGGCTTCGTTTCAACGCGAAAGAAGGACAAGCAAACACACTTTCTCATTTATAATTTAAGTGGATGTCTATATACTTCTGTAACCACTCAAACACTAGATGGGACGTATGTTTACCGGCCTATGCAATATATATAAAAACTTCGAGAACTTTTACACTATTATGTACAATGTCATGTGACTGTGATGTCTTGTATCTGAGAATAATGACTTTCTGAGCGTCGAGACAACCTTAACGAATAGGGTTGTCACCACTTACATTTTTGTCCAAATTTATTTTACTGTTTGTCTTCAATTTCTTTGGAGACCTATGTTGGGAATTCCTCTTTGGTACACTCCTGGCGTTTACCAAGGCATCTTGTTGTTGGTGATCAACAGAACTGATCAAATCTTGGTTCACTGTAAATTACAATTATTATTTTTATTCTCTAGATGACTCGCTGCACCTTTTTTATCGGCTGCTTAACTCCACGTAATGTGGGATAAGAGGCAGTAAATGATCCTTGACGATGCTTCTTACCTTCGTTTTTGGCTATATCTTTTAAGTCTACGCTAGCCTTTGGACTTCCAGAACAATCCGCGTTCGACGATATCGCGGTGGGCTTGTTGTTGGTGATTTTTGAACGCGGTGGACTGGATACTTCGGTCTGCAAATATTCATTTAAATCCTGAAAACATTAATGCCTTATGTTCGTCTTTTGAGGAGACAATATAATGCAGATTGAGATTTCGGTTTCACGGTGGAGAATGGAGGAGAGTCGTTGTAGTCCTAGGGTACCCTGCTGGTACACAGGGCCCTCACAAATTGCCTCCATTTCACCCTGTCTTGCTCTTGCTCGTGTTGTGTTGTGTTAATTATGGAAACCTGTTTAGTTTTTGTGTCACTATCTTTGATACACCATAATGTAATTCTAGTTTGTGAAAAAAATATGAACGAATGATTGAGTGAATGACTAAATAAAATATCAACATGTAAACTCACGTCATCCTCGAAGGCGGTTTCGATATCTTCCTTGGACCCACTAAATCCATTTTTTTCTACAAAGTCATCTGCGAAGTCCGCATCTACACAATCGTCCGAGATTTGAATATCTACAAATATTTCGTTACAATTAAAAGCCAACACGATTTCGAGCTAGAAACGGCTCGTACTCACGAGTGCTCACGGACGCTCACTAAGAGATGTGAGGTAGACGACTCAATTTTGATGCATACCAGTGTCTAAGGACCCTTGGAGCTGCAAGCGGTAACTGTTAAGGGGCAGGAGGCTGTCGCCAGACACGACCGCGCTCCTTGAAGACAGTACTGTTACGAGCTGGAGCTCAGAATAAATAACAAGCTCTCCGCCTACATACTGATTAAAACTCAATTTAGTTATCACGACAATTGAGGGTAGTCACTTCAGTCGCAATTCGCTCGCTACTCATCAAGGTGAGACTGGTGATTAATGTTGGTTTGGTGAGGAGCATATCGTCATCAGGCTGCATCTTTCCACTGCTGGATCTAGGCCTCTTCGATAGTCTGCCTTCAGCATCTGAGCTCTTCCCGCATATCAGCGCTAGTCATCGGTTCACAGGGCAGGGGGTCCTCGGCCTGACACGGTGGGGCGGTCTACCGCTTCCCCGTCGAGCGCGGTGTTCCGCAGGGGTCTGTCCTGGGCCCCCTGCTGTGGAACATCGGTTACGACTGGGTCCTGCGGGGCGCCCTATGGGGTTCCCTCCCCGGGCTAAGTGTCGTCTGCTATGCTGACGACACGCTGGTCGTAGCCCCGGGGAGGGACTACCAGGAGTCTGCCCGTCTGGCTTGCGCAGGTGTGGCAAACGTCGTCGCAAGGATCCGACGGTTGGGGCTCGAGGTGGCGCTCGAAAAAACCCAGGCCCTCTTATTTCACGGGCCGGGACGGGCGCCGCCTGCGGATGCCCACCTCGTGATCGGAGGCGTTCGCATCGGGGTCGGGGTGACCGGTCTCAGGTACCTCGGCCTCGAACTGGATGGTCGTTGGAGCTTCCGCGCTCACTTTAAGAAATTGGGCCCTCGGCTGATCGCGACAGCCGGCTCTTTGAGCCGGCTTCTTCCTAACGTTGGGGGTCTCGATGAGGCGGCGCGCCGCCTATACATGGGGGTGGTGCGGTCGATGGCACTATACGGTGCTCCGGTATAGTGCCAGGCCCTGACCCGCAAGAACGTCGCCGCGCTGCGACGTCCGCAGCGTGCGATCGCGGTCAGGGCCATCCGAGGATACCGCACCGTCTCCTTCGAGGCGGCGTGCTTGCTCGCCGGGGCGCCACCCTGGGACCTGGAGGCGGAGGCGCTCGCTGCTGATTACAGGTGGCGTAGCGACCTCCGATCTAGGGGGAAGGGCGCCCCGGCGAAGGTGTAGTTCGAGCGCGGAGGCTCCAATCTCGGCGGTCCGTGCTGGAGGCGTGGTCTCGCCGCTTGGCGGACCCGTCGGCCGGCATCCGTACCGTCGAGGCGGTCCGCCCGGTTCTCGCGGACTGGGTGGGCCGCGACCGCGGATGCCTCACCTTCCGGCTGACGCAGATGTTGACCGGCCATGGGTGTTTTGGCCGGTACCTCTTCAAGATAGCCGGAAGGGAACCGACGGCGCAGTGCCACCACTGCGCGGACCGCGACGAGGAAGACACAGCGGAACATACATTGGCGCGTTGCTCTGGATTCGATGAGCAACGCGCCGCCCTCGTCGCGGTCATAGGAGAGGACCTCTCGCTGCCGCGCGTCGTGGCTACGATGCTCGGCACCGACGCGTCCTGGAAGGCGATGCTCGACTTCTGCGAGTCCACCATCTCGCAGAAGGAGGCGGCGGAGCGAGAGAGGGGGAGCTCTTCCCTTTCCGCACCGATCCGTCGCCGTCGAGCCGGGGGCCGGAGGCGGGAATACGCCCGTACGTCCCGGCCCCTGTAGGTAGCGGCCTCCCCCCGGTGAAGGTCAAGGGGCGACCTGAGGGGGTGAGGCCGCGCGGCGCGCTACCATCAATCACTCTAACGCGCCGCCGAGGAGTAATAGAACGACCGGTTGGCGGTGTATCGCGTCCTGACCCGGCAGCCTCGTTCTGGTCCAGCGGGGTATTCCGGGACACCGGCGGCACCGTCTGGGCGGCCTGACGGGCTCCCGTACCGAGACGGCCGACGTTTCAGAGCCGTCGATTCGCCTCGAAGGCTCCGTCGGCTGGGCGTCCTTGGGGTGAGCCGCGCCATCTGGTTGTAGTGTTGACCGCGGTAGCCCCCCTAACTCATCCGGGTTCTGACCTCGGAGGGGATCGGACGTCGGGTGTAAGAGTGCAGGGGAGTCGTTTATTGGGTGGGTCCTAAAATCCTTGGGCCCGCGGTCTGCTCACAACACCATGCAGATCGTTGAGTCTCACATACCCCGCGCGCCCCTTTTGCTGCGCGGGGACCTCGTAGGAGGTTCGGCCCTCTACCCGAAAAAAAAAAAGAAAAAAAAAGGGGGTCCTCGGCCGATGGCGATCAGGTGGCGCGCCGCCTCTACATGGGGGTAGTGCGGTCGATGGCACTCTACGGCGCACCCGTATGGTGCCTCACCTTCCGGCTTACTCAGATGCTTACCGGCCACAGATGTTTCGGTCGGTACTTGCATAAAATAGCCAGAAGGGAACCTACGGCGCAGTGCCACCATTGCGCAGACCGCGACGAGGATGACACAGCGGAACACACATTGGCGCGTTGCTCTGGATTCGACGAGAAACGCGCCGCCCTCGTCGCGGTCATAGGAGAGGACCTCTCGCTGCCGTGCGTCGTGGCTACGATGCTCAGCAGCGACGCGTCCGGGAAGGCGATGCTCGACTTCTGCGAGTCCAACATCTCGCAGAAGGAGGCGGCGGAGCGAGAGAGGGGGAAGCTCTTCCCTTTCCGCATTGATCCGTCGCCGTCGAGCCGGGGGCCGGAGGCGGGAATACGCCCGTACGTTCCGGCCCCTGTAAGTGCGGCCCCCCATGAAGGTCAAGGGGCGACCTGAGGGGGTAGAGGCCGCGCGGCGCGCTACCATCAATCACTCTAACGCGCCGCCGAGGAGTAATAGAACGACCGGTTGGCGGTGTATCGCGTCCTGACCCGGCAGGCTCGTTCTGGTCCAGCGGGGTATTCCGGGACACCGGCGGCACCGTCTGGGCGGCCTGACGGGCTCCCGTACCGAGACGGCCGACGTTTCAGAGCCGTCGATTCGCCTCGAAGGCTCCGTCGGCTGGGCGTCCTTGGGGTGAGCCGCGCCGTCTGGTTGTAGTGTTGACCGCGGTAGCCCCCCTACCTCATTGGAGGGGATCGGACGTCGGGTGTAAGAGTGCAGGGGAGTCGTTTAGTGGGTGGGCCCTAAAATCCTTGGGCCCGCGGTCTGCTCACAACACCATTCAGATCGTTGAGTCTCATATACCCCGCTCGCCCCTTATGCGTGGGGACCTCGTAGGAGGTTAGGCCCCCAAATAAAAAAAATAAAAAAAGGTTTGCCCGACGCTGCCCTTACCGATACGTGATTGGTTCGCCCCTATGATGTCTGAGGATGGTGTCAATAATGTGGTCTCTCCTACCTATGTATGTTATCATTCCAAAATTTTCCCTTTATTTATAACCAAGAATTAACTGACACCATTTTTTACATATCGCCCATTTAACCGTCCTCACCATATTGCTTTGCATCTCTCCATTATTTCTATCTTTCTTATCGTTTTCTCTCGCTCACACCTTAACGCTCCGTCTCACAATTTTTTATACATTACGTTCTTGCCCGTCCTACAGATATAATGTCGCGGTTTTAGATAATTCTGAGATGACGAGAACTTATGTGGCTTCCGATGTCAGGCTTCAGTGTCTTCTCTCTTTCTCTTTCTTTACGTGCGTCACATAACAGAGACAGCAATGTTTTTTTTCCGTTACCTATTCGCTGGCTAAGGGACTATTCTAGTTTCGCTGTAGAGAATTCACTGGGCTCCACTTGAGCGGATTTACCAACAACACTGGCCCTAGCAAGAGCAGTGATTCGTAGAATTTACCACCGGATCGGAAACGCGACCCACTGCGATGATCAGGCGAAAAACTTAGGATGGTAAAGATTGAAAATATATATATTTTTTTTATTGCCTTTGTAGGCAGACGGGCATACGGCCCACCTGATGGTGAGTGGTTACCGTCGCCCATGGACTTCAGCAATGCAAGGGGCAGAGCCAAGTCGCTGCCTACCGCTTAATACTCTCCACAAGCCTCGTTTGAAGAAGGACATGTCATAGCGCTCGGGAAACACCGTGGAGGGGAGCTCATTCCATAGCCGGATGGTACGTGGCAAAAAAGATCTCTGGAAACGCACTGTGGATGACCGCAGCGGCTCCAGGTAGTATGGATGAACTCTACTCCGGTGGCGGGCGGTGCGATGGTAAAAACGAGATGCTAGTATCATCTCGAACAATTCCTCAGAGCACTCCCCATGGAACATACGGTATAAAATACAGAGGGAACCGAAGTCCCTCCGCAGACCCAGAGGCTCCAAACGATCCGAGAGAATGGGATTATCGACAATCCGAACGGCCCTCCTCTGTATGGAGTCAAATGGAAGAAGCTGGTATTTGGGAGCCCCGGCCCAGAGATGGGAGCAGTACTCCATGCGAGGCCGGACTTGTGCTTTATAAAGCAAAAGTCTTTGTCCAGGCGTGAAGTACCGCTTCGCTCTGTTGAGGACTCCCAGCATTTTGGACGCCAACTTGGCTTTGCCTTCCAAATGACTCCGAAACTGGACATCGCTCGAAATGTCAACCCCAAGTATCCCGATACTCTCGGAAGGTTGCAGGGATACTCCTTGGAATTTCGGCGCCATGACAAAGGGGTCCTTCTTCGCAGTGAACGCGCAAACTTGTGTCTTTATCGGGTTGAATTGAACCAAGTTCAATTCACCCCATTCGGAGACTTGCCCCAGAGAGTTCTCCACTTCAGACACAAGTTTTGATCGTCTCTCTTGCACCGCGCTCCGAGAAAGACTCTGATGGCCGATATATCGCGCATCCCCCGTGCTGTCATCCGCATAGCAATGCATGCCATCAATAGACAGCATGTCATTGATATACAGGAAGAAAAGCGTGGGGGAGAGCACCGAACCTTGTGGAACGCCAGCGTTAATGGTCATGGTATCAGAACAGTCACCGTCTACAACGACCGTGATGCTCCGCCCATCCAAAAAGCTAGCGATCCACTTGCAGAGACCCTCGGGGATTCCGTAAGATGGTAGCTTCGATAGAAGTGCCCTATGCCAGACCCTGTCGAAGGCCTTCGCGATATCAAGGCTCACAGCAAGAGCCTCGCCCTTGCTCTCCAAGGCTTCAGCCCACCTGTGAGTAAGGTATACAAGAAGATCACCAGCTGAGCGACCGTGACGGAAACCGTACTGTCGGTCACTGATCAGCTGGCGATCTTCAAGATACTTCAGGAGTTGTGTATTTATTATTCGCTCCATCACCTTGAAATTGAAGTGAAGAAGTTGCTGTCTCGACCTAATAGAGCGTTTAGGTTATCGGCATGAACCTACCATCGCTATACTCACCGCGGCCAGAATCTTCATTTTTATCTTCATCTTGTACAAATGCACTCTGTAGGTTCTTCGGTTTGCTAATGTCGCTCTTTGCACGCGGCAATTCATTGACCAAGCATGAGGTGAATTTCTGAGAGGGGGAAAGGCGAATTCGTTTGTGTGACCAACAGACAGACAATACATAAAATAAAAATTATAAATGAACACTGCTTCGATGTTGTCGTGGCCTGCGGGATAAGACGGCCGGTGCGTTCGCATAGAGCGACGCGACCATGCCAAGGTTCGAATCCCGCAGACAGGAACCGATTTGTCTAACGAAATACGCTCTAAAGATATGTTAACGAATGACTTCCACCATGAAACAATAGCATCGTGTAATATTTAGTAATACTTTAGTATTACTGGTGGTAGAACGTCTTGTGAGTCCGCACGGGTAGGCACCACCACCCTGCCTATTTCTGCCGTGAAGCAGTGACGCGTTTCGATTGCATAGGCCGGTAAACATACGGCCCATCTAGTGTTTGAGTGGTTACAGAAGTGTATAGACATCCACTTAAATTATAAATGAGAAAGTGTGTTTGTTTGTTTGTCCTTCATCCACGACGACTGAGATGTTTTTAAGGTGACAGCACTTTTTTTTTATTGCTTACGATGGGTGGCCGAGCTCACAGCCCAACTGGTGTTAAGTGATTACTGGAGCCCATAGAAATTTACAACGTAAATGCGCCACCCACCTTGAGATATAAGTTCTCATGTCTCAGTATAGGTACAACGGCTGCCCCACCCTCAAGCCGAAACGCATTACTGCTTCACGGCAGAAATAGGCGCGGTGATGGTACCTAGCCGTGCGGACTCACATGAGGTCCTACCACCAATAAAACTTCCGAGAACATTTACATTAATATGTACAATATCATGTGACTGTGATGTCTTTTAACTGAGAACACTGAATATCTTAGCGTTGAAACAACCTTAACGAATAGGGTTGTCGCCACTTACATTTTTGTCCAAACTTATTATACTGTTTGTCTTCAATTTCTTTGGAGACCTATGTTGGGAATTCCTCTTTGGCACACTCCTGGCGTTTACCAAGGCATCTTGTTGTTGGTGATCAACAGAACTGATCAAATCTTGGTTCACTGTAAATTACAATTATTATTTTTATTCTCTAGATGACTCGCTGCACCTTTTTTATCGGCTGCTTAACTCCACGTAATGTGGGATAAGAGGCAGTGAATGATCCTTGACGATGCTTCTTACCTTCGTTTTTGGCTTTATCTTTTAAGTCTACGCTAGCATTTGGACTTCCAGAACAATCCGCGTTCGACGATATCGCGGTGGGCTTGTTGTTGGAGATTTTCAAACTCGGTGGACTGGATACTTCGGTCTGCAAATATTCATTTAAATCCTGAAAACATTAATGCCTTATGTTCGTCTTTTGAGGAGACAACATAATGCAGATTGAGATTTCGGTTTCACGTCTCAAGGTGGAGAATGGAGGAGAGTCGTTGTAGTCCTAGGGTACCCTGCTGGTACACAGGGCCCTCACAAGTTGCCTCCATTTCACCCTGTCTTGCGCTTACTCTTGCTCGTGTTGTGTTAATTATGGAAACCTGTTTAGTTTTTGTGTCACTATCTTTGATACACCATAATGTAATTCTAGTTTGTGAAAAAAATATGAACGAATGATTGAGTGAATGACTAAATAAAATATCAACATGTAAACTCACGTCATCCTCGAAGGCGGTTTCGATATCTTCCTTGGACCCACTAAATCCATTTTTTTCTACAAAGTCATCTGCGAAGTCCGCATCTACACAATCGTCCGAGATTTGAATATCTGTAAATGTTTCGTTACAATTAAAACCTAACACGAACTCGAGCCAGATACGGCTCGTACTCACGAGTGCTCACGGACGCTCATTAAGAGATGTGAGGTAGACGACTCAATTCTGATGCATACCAGTGTCTAAGGACCCTTGGAGCTGCAAGCGGTAACTGTTAAGGAGCAGGAGGCTGTCGCCAGACACGACCGCGCTCCTTGAAGTCAGTACTGTTACGAGCTGGAGCTCAGAATAAATAACAAGCTCTTCGCCTACATACTGATTAAAACTCAATTTAGCTATCACGACAATTGAGGGTAGTAACTTCAGTCGCAATTCGCTCGCTCATCAGGGTGAGACTGGTGATTAATGTTGGTTTGGTGAGGAGCATATCGTCATCAGGCTGCATTTTATTTTTTTAATTTTTTTATTGCTTAGATGGGTGGACGAGCTCACAGCCCACCTGGTATTAAGTGGTTACTGGAGCCCATAGACATCTACAACGTAAATGCGCCACCCACCTTGAGATATAAGTTCTAAGGTCTCAGTATAGTTACAACGGCTACCCCACCCTTCAAACCGAAACGCATTACTGCTTCACGGCAGAAATAGGCAGGGCGGTGGTACCTACTCGTGCGGACTCACAAGAGGTCCTACCATCAGTGATTACGCAAATTATAATTTTGCGGGTTTGATTTTTATTACACGATGTTATTCCTTCACCGTGGAAGTCAGTCGTGAACATTTGTTAAGTAAGTATTTCATTAGAAAAATTGGTACCCACCTGCGGGATTCGAACACCGGTGTATCGCAACAACAAATGCACCGGACGTCTTATCCTTTAGGCCACGACGACTTACAACTCTCTCCACTGCTGGATGTAGGCCTCTCCCATAGTCTGCCTTCAGCATCTGAGCTCTTTCCGCATATCAGTGCTAGTCGTCGGTCGATAGGGCAGGGGGTATTGGGCCCTCGGCTGATGGCGACGGCCGGCTCTTTGAGCCGGCTGCTTCCAAACGTCGGGGGTCCCGATCAGGTGGCGCGCCGCCTCTACATAGGGGTGGTGCGGTCGATGGCACTCTACGGCGCACCCGTATGGTGCCACACCCTGATCCGAACGTCGCGGTGCTGCGACGTCCGCAGCGATTTTTCCCACGATTTTTTATACATTACGTTTTTACCCGTCCTACAGATATAATGTCGCGGTTTTAGATAATCGTGAGATGACGAGAACTTATGTGGCTTCCGATGTCAGGCTTCAGTGTCTTCTCTCTTTCTCTTTCTTTACGTGCGTCACATAACAGAGACAGCAATGTTTTTTTTCCGTTACCTATTCGCTGGCTAAGGGACTATTCTAGTTTCGCTGTGGAGAATTCACTGGGCTCCAATTGAGCGGATTTGCCAACAACACTGGCCCTAGCAAGAGCAGTGCTTCGTAGGATTTACCACCGGATCGAAAACGCGACCCACTGCGATGATCAGGCGAAAAACTTAGGATGGTCAAGATTGAAATTGAAGTGAAGAAGTTGCTGTCTCGACCTAATAGAGCGTTCAGGTTATCGGCATGAACCTACTATACTCACCGCGGCCAGAATCTTCATTTTTATCTTCATCTTGTACAAATGCACTCTGTAGGTTCTTCGGTTTGCTAATGTCGCTCTTTGCACGCGGCAATTCATTGACCAAGCATGCGGTGAATTTCTGAGAGGGGGAAAAGCGAATTCGTTTGTGTGACCAACAGACAGACAATACATAAAATAAACATTATAAATGAACGGTGCTGCAATGTTGTCGTGGCCTGCGGGATAAGACGGCCGGTGCGTTCGCATAGAGCGACGCGACCGTGCTAAGGTTCGAATCCCGCAGACAGGAACCGATTTGTCTAACGAAATACGCTCTAAATATATGTTAACGAATGACTTCCACCATGAAACAATAGCATCGTGTAATATTTAGTAATACTTTAGTAACACCAGTTGGGCTGTGAGCTTGGCCACCCATCTAAGCAATAAAAAAAAAGTACTGTCACCTTAAAAATATCTCAGTCGTCGTGGATGAAGGACAAACAAACAAACACACTTTCTCATTTATAATTTAAGTGGATGTCTATACACTTCTGTAACCACTCAAACACTAGATGGGCCGTATGTTTACCAGCCTATGCAATCGAAACGCGTCACTGCTTCACGGCAGAAATAGGCGCGGTGATGGTACCTAGCCGTGCGGACTCACATGAAGTCCTACCACCAATAAAACTTCGAGAACTTTTACATTAATATGTACAATATCATGTGACTGTGATGTCTTTTAACTAAGAACATTGAATTTCTTAGCGTCGAGACAACCTTAACGAATAGGGTTGTCGCCACTTACATTTTTGTCCAAACTTATTATACTGTTTGTCTTCAATTTCTTTGGAGACCTATGTTGGGAATTCCTCTTTGGCACACTCCTGACGTTTACCAAGGCATCTTGTTGTTGGTGATCAACAGAACTGATCAAATCTTGGTTCACTGTAAATTACAATTATTATTTTTATTCTCTAGATGACTCCGCGCACATTTTTAATTGGTTGCTTAACTCCACGTAATGTGGGATAAGAGGCAGTAAATGATCCTTGACGATGCTTCTTACCTTCGTTTTTGGCTTTATCTTTTAAGTCTACGCTAGCATTTGGAGTTCCAGAACAATCCGCGTTCGACGATATCGCGGTGGGCTTGTTGTTGGAGATTTTCAAACTCGGTGGACTGGATACTTCGGTCTGTAAATATTCGTTTAAATCCTGAAAACATTAATGCCTTATGTTCGTCTTTTAAGGAGACAACATAATGCAGATTGAGATTTCGGTTTCACGTCTCAAGGTGGAGAATGGAGGTGAGTTGTTGTAGTTCTAGGGCACCCTGCTGGTACATAGGGCCCTCACAAGTTGCCTCCATTTCACCCTGTCTTGCGCTTGCTCTTTAACATCGCTTTAGATCAGGTTTTCTCCTCATACGCGGTTGCCACTCGAACGCGATTGATGCTTCGTTGACTCCGCTGCACTGTAGTGTTTCCTATCGAACACTATTTGGCGGTGAGAGTATTGTGCATTGATAGGAGCTTGAACCTGCACTAGGGTCGCTAGTCCGTTCGTAGCCTTCGTATAAATTCCTCTGCAATTCCACCGACACTCCCATGACAAATCCATGGATTGCTAAGAAATTCGTTTCTCTCTCGCACTCTTTACGTTGATGAGTATCGATAAAGAATGGGTGATAGAGCTGGTGCCGGTCGCCAAAGAAAAGGGCATCACCTATCACGAGGTGATGACCCGGGCACGTGGTGGTATTAATATAGACGCCCTCGCCGTGGAGGGGGTGGTTTAAGGGTCCGGCAGACTACCAACGGGGCCCGCCTTCTAGAATGCGTCGGCGCAAATTTCAGCGCCGCAGCCGAAAATTTGGCAGCCCGTCTGACGGAAAACCTGCAGGACCCCAAGGTGGTGCCCGTCGCGGGGGCCCTTTAAATGGCAGAGATAAAAATAACCAACTTCAATCTCGGGGACTTCCGCGGTACATATACCGGGAGTCGTACGACATGGGCGCGTTGCCCGATCGCACCCCTTCTTAAGGTCCATGTTTAGATAGCCCAGAGAGACTGCACGTAGGCTGGATAGTAGCCCACATGCAATGGCAGGAGATTAGACTGTGGTGCTGTCTTCGGTGCTTTGGCACTGGCCACGGCCTCGCCAAGTGCCACTCTATTGTGGACCACAGTGACCTTTGTATCCGTTGCAGCCAACCGGGGTACAAGGCTGCCTCCTGTACAACAGCCGCATCGCACTGCGTCTTGTGCAATGCGTCCTTAGGCGTCCTTCGCCTTCCTTAGCCGGGCCGTCTGGTTGTGTAGTGTTGACCGCGGTAAACGCCCTACTTCATCCGGGTTCTGACCTCGGAGGGGATCGAACGCTTGGACGAAGAGTGCAGGAGTCGCTTAGTAGGTAGGGTCCTGAAAACATCCTTGGGATCGCGGTTCGCAGTCGCGAACTAATCCCACATACCCCGTAGGAGGTACGGTCCCCGACCCAAAAAAGAAAGAGGGCTGAACCTCCTAAGATCCGCGTCTATGGAACACGCGGGATATGTGGGACTTGATGGTCTTCAAATGTTGGGAGCAGACCGAGTGCCCAAGGTTTTTTTTAGGCCACAACCGTTCCATGCGACTCGCCTTGCACTCTAAAACCCTACATCCGATCTCCGCCCAGAGTCAGAACCCCGTCAGAGTCACGAGGGGTTCCTGCAGTCAAAACTATAACTTGACTCGCGGCGCCACCTCGAGGACGCCCGACCGACGGGTCTTAGATGCGGTCGTTGACGAAACTACGACGCCGGTCTCCGCGATACGGCAGCCCATCAGACCGCATGGGTGATGCAGCTGATGTTGCGGGATAGCCCGCTGGGTCAGAACCAGCTTGCCTACCGTCGACCGAGTTACTCTTTCTCAGTATGTTCGATGACGACAGCGACGACGGAAACGCGGACCACAGCCGCCGGCGCGACGTCCCATCCTCCTGATACCAGCGCGCTAGAGTGACGGTAGCATGCGGCGCAGCCTTAACCCCCTCAGGTCGCCCCATGACCATCACCGGGAGGAGACTGACTGCCAACTCACAGGGCCCAGAGTTGGACGAACGTCCTCCTCCACCTACAGCTCGGCGGCGAAGGCATGGGAGGTAAGAAGGGCTCTCCGTCTACCGTTACGCCGCTTCCTTCTGCGAGACGGTGGACTCGTAGAAGTCGAGTATCGCCTGCCAAGACTCGTCGCTTAAACTTAGCCATAGCCTTTCTTCCCCTCGATATCATTAATGTGTTTTCTGTTTTTTTGTACACTACCCACTCGATTGTGTTGTGTTAACTATGGAAACCCTGCTTAGTTTTTGTATAACGATCTTTAATACAACATAATGTAATTCTAGTTTGTCAAAAAAATATGAACGAATGATTGAGTGAATGACTAAATAAATATCAACATGTAAACTCACATCATCCTCGAAGGCGGTTTCAATATCTCCCTTAGATTCACTAAGTTTATCGCGGACGCCATTTTTCTTTTCTTTCCATCCCATTTTTTCTGCAGAGTCATCAGCGTAATTCGCGTCTATTACACAATCGTCCGAGATTTGTATATCTGTAAATATTTTGTTACAATTAAGACCCTGCGGGTCATACTCCTTGGGTTGGGAGTGGTGGCTAAGAGTTTTCCACAGCACTAGGTTGAGACTGAGGCATGTCGGAGAGAGGCTCGGAGGACTGAACTGGATCCTTGATTGGATCCTCTATCTCGGACGTTTCCATAAATTTAACTGATTAAGTCACAGTTACGATTTTTTTATATAGCTTCTTTTTCTTTTTCCTCTCGTGTCAACCTTTTCTTTTCTTTAGCCTTTATTTTTCTTTTGTAAGTTGTTTTTCACCAATAATGGTGTTGTTATTCCGAAGGGCTGAACGCGGCTTTCTTGTCGGAGGCGATTGGTTTGCCGCTGCCATCAAGGTGGACGCTGCAGGATTGGCCTCTACCGTGATGATTTGGTCGATACTTAAAAAGGGAGTCGGGACTAGGGAAACCTTACCCTTACCCTTACTCCGACATGAACAAGGAGAGGGCTTGCACTATTGCTATACTCACCGCGGCCAGAATTTTCATTTTTATCGTCAACTTGTACAAATGCTCTCTGTAGGTTCTTCCGTTTTTTAATGCGTCTTGTCACAACACAAGGCAAATCACTGATGAAGCATGCGGTGAATTTCTGAGAGGGGAAGGAGGAATTCGTTTGTGTGATCAACAGACAGACAATATACAAAATAAACATTATAAACGAACAGTGCTTCGATGTTGTCGTGGCCTGCGGGATAAGACGGCCGGTGCGTTCGCATAGAGCGACGCGGCTGTGCCAAGATTCGAATCCCGCAGACAGTAACCGATTTGTCTAACGAAATACGCTCTTAAGCTATGTTCACAAATGACTTTCACCATGAAGGAATAGCATCGTGTAATATTTAGTAATAGCGTAATTACTGGTGGTAGAACGTTTTGTGAGTCCTCATGGGTAGGCTCCACCACCCTGCCTATTTCTGCCGAGAAGCAGTAACGCGTTTCGGTTTGAAGGGCGGGGCAGTCGATGTACTGTAGAGCTGAGATTCTGAACTCATGTCTCAACTTGGGTGGCGACATTTACGTTGCTACTGGCTGTTCAACAGCGTCAGTGTAAGTTCTCGTGAGAATTAGATGTTTTTTCGGGATAGGACCCATGTCACTTTCCTGACCTAATACTGTCTCTTTATAAACATCTTAGTCTGTTGTCGTAGCTTCGTTTCAACGTGAAAGAAGGACAAACAAACAAACACACTTTTACATTTATAATTTAAGTGGATGTCTATGTACTTCTGTAACCACTCAAACACTAAGTATGTTTACCGGCCTATGCAATATATATAAAAACTTCGAGAACTTTTACACTATTATGTACAATGTCATGTGACTGTGATGTCTTGTATCTGCGAATAATAACTTTTTTAACTTCGAGACAACCTTAACGAATAGGGTTGTCACCACTTACATTTTTGTCCAAACTTTTCATACTGTTTGTCTTCAATTTCTTTGGAGACCTATGTTGGGAATTCCTCTTTGGCACACTCCTGACGTTTACCAAGGCATCTTGTTGTTGGTGATCAACAGAACTGATCAAATCTTGGTTCACTGTAAATTACAATTATTATTTTTATTCTCTAGATGACTCGCTGCACCTTTTTTATCGGTTGCTTAACTCCACGTAACGTAGGATAAGAGGCAGTAAATGATCCTTGACGATGCTTCTTACCTTCGTTTTTGGTTTTATCTTTTAAATCTACGCTAACATTTGGAACTTCCATTTGCGACACGTCCATCCGACCCCTTGCCATTTCATTACCCATAACCTATATGTGCCATATTTGTACCTATATATTATTATATGTAATAATTGGGGTGATGGCCGTAAAGATATGTAGAATGGGGCGTAAAATAAAACTGCAATATCTATCTATGTACATATGTTAATTCCCTATTATTTATAACTAAGAATTAACGGACATAATTTTTTACATATCGCTCGTTTAACCGTCCTCGCCATCTTGTTTTGCATCTCTTTTAATTTTTTCTGGACCCACCTATTCGCTAGTAGCCTAAGAGGCTATTCCAACTACGCCCGGATGGGTAGGTGAGTTCACGAGCTCAACCTGAGAGAATTTGCTAACACTAGCCCTAGCAAGAGCAGTGCTTCGCAGAATCTACCATCCGACAAGAAACTCAGTGGGCTGTGTCGATGAGCTAGTTCGCTCGTCGAACTATCGTCGAACATTCGTTATCGTCGAGTTTGACGAGGACGGTGACTGGTGCTTCAGAGGTCTACAAGCACAGAGAGTGAATCCGGCCACGATAAGAGGGTTTTCGTGTCGTGCTCTTTTGTCGAAGTAGCGTTCTGACGCTTTCTTAAGAAACTTTCGTATCGGTACTAAATTTAAGTCGTTGTAATGTTCAACATTTCCCACATACCACGGAGCTCCGACAGCTATCCCGCAGAAACGGGACTGGATAACCTGGAGAGAGTGAATGTGTGTTCGGACCGTGTGAGCGAATACTACCCTTGCATAGGTCACGCCGGAACGAATGCAAGTTATGTAGAGTGTCACCTTGATAAGAAGGGACAATTTACATCGCAGACCTTGGGGTAGAATCGACTGAGTAGGAATACGGCTCGATCGCGTACTGACTTAATGTGGGGCCCGAATGTCATTCCTCTGTCGAAGGGGGACGCCTAGGTACTTAGCCTTCGAAGCCCACGGTATGGGCCAGCCAAAGATTTTAATGGCACGAATGGACTTACCGCGCTTAATTTGTGACGAGACCCTACTAGTAGAAGGGCTTTTTTGAAGAGCACAGCTGTACTTTTCGTGGGGTTGATGTCATAAATTGGTAAACGCGATCTGGAGTTTACTATGCATGAACGACATGTTCATACTCGAGTTGTAGATAGCATCATCCGCGAAAAGGGCTAACTGGGTCGCCGGCGACCGGGGTTTAGTTAATAAATATACTAATAACTATCGGGGAGCGAGCGAAGTCTTGTGGCACTCCGGCTGCGACATGCCACGGGAGAGAACGAGTCCCTCGACTCGATACCGACACGAACGGTTTGACAAGAGGACTTGATGATGAGAACGAATGTTTGGCACGCCCATGTTATACGGTTAAATTGAACCTGAGAGAGTTTGCTAACATTCGCTCTACATATCAAGAGCAGTGCTTCGCAGAATTTACCAATTTACCACCGGATCGGAATCGCGACCCGCTGCGAAGATTCGTCGAGAAACTCAGGAGGCTCAAGACATGTGTTGCTGAATCCACCTAGTAGAGTATTCAAGTTATCGGCTTGAACCTAACATCGCTACACTCACCGCGGCCAGAATTTTCATTTTTATCTTCATCTTGTACAAATACGCTGTGTGCGTTCGTCGGATTGCAAATGTCGCTCGTTGCACGCGGCAAATCATCGACGAAGCATGTGGTGAATTTCTGAGAAGGGTAAAGGCGAATTCGTTTGTGTGACCAACAGACAGACAATACATAAAATAAACATTATAAATGAACAGTGCTTTAATGTTGTCGTGACCTGCGGGATAACATCATGTAATATTCAGTAATAGCGTAATTACTGGCGGTAGAACGTCTTGTGAGTCCGCACGGGTAGGTAGAACCACCCTACTTATTTCTGCCGTGAAGCAGTAACGCGTTTCGGTTTGAAGGGCGGGACAGCCGATGTACTGTAGAGCTGAGACTTAAACTCACGTCTCAACTTGGGTGGCGACATTTACGTTGCTACTGGCTGTTCAACAGCGTCAGTGTAAGTTCCCGTGAGAATTAGATGCTTTTTCGGGTTAAGACCCATGTCACTCTCCTGACCTAATACTGTCATTTCAATTTCAGTTCATTTTCAAAAACATCTCTGTCCGTTGCCGTTGCTATGTTCAACGCGAAAGAAGGACAAACAAACAAACACACTTTCACAGATATAATTTAAGTGGATGTCTATACGATATATGTAAATATTTAAAAAAAACCTAATAAAATTCGTTGACTTCGACAGCTTTTACATTAACATGTACAATGTCACGTGATTGTGAATGTCTTCTAACTGAGAACAATGACTTTCTTAGCGTCGAGACAACCTTAACGAATAGGGTTGTCGCCACTTACCTCTTTGTCCAAGCTTATCTTACTCTTTGTCTTCAATTTCTTTGGAGACCAACGTTGGAATTTCTCCCTAAACACACTCTTGGCGTTTACTACGGCATCTTGTTGTTGGTGATCAACAGAACTGATCAAATCTTGGTTCACTGTAAATTATATATTTTTTTTATTCTCTAGATGGCTGACCGCACCTTTTTTATCGGTTACTCGACTCCACGTAATGTGAGATAAGAGACAGTGAATGATCCTTGACGATGCTTCTTACCTTCGTTTTTGGCTTTATCTTTTAAATCTACGCTAACATTTGGACTTCCATTTGCGACACGTCCATCCGACCCCTTGCCATTTCATTACCCATAACCTATATGTGTCATATTTGTACCTATATATTATTATATGTAATAATTGGGGTGATAGCCGTAAAGATATGTAGAATGGGGCGTAAAATAAAAGTGCAATCTATGTACATATGTTAATTCCCTATTATTTATAACTAAGAATTAACGGACATAATTTTTTACATATCGCTCGTTTAACCGTCCTCGCCATCTTGTTTTGCATCTCTTTTAATTTTTTTAGACCCACCTATTCGCTAGTAGCCTAAGAGGCTATTCCAACTACGCCCGGATGGGTAGGTGAGTTCACGAGCTCAACCTGAGAGAATCTGCTATCACTAGTCCTAACAAGAGCAGTGCTTCGCAGAATCTACCATCCGACAAGAAACTCAGTGGGCTGTGTCGATGAGCTAGTTCGCTCGTCGAACTATCGTCGAACGTTCGTTATCGTCGAGTTTGACGAGGACGGTGACTGGTGCTTGAAAGGTCAACAAGCACAGAGAGGGAATCTGGCCACGATAAGAGGGTTTTCGTGTCGTGCTCCTTTGTCGAAGTAGCGTTCTGACGCTTTCTTAAGAAACTTTCGTATCGGTACTAAATTTAAGTCGTTGTAATGTTCAACATTTCCCACATACCACGGAGCTCCGACAGCTATCCCGCAGAAACGGGACTGGATAACCTAGAGAGAGTGAATGTGTGTTCGGACCGTGTGAGCGCTGTCTGTAAGAGCTAATATGATTGCCCGCAGGTTCGCTCGATGTTCGCGGGATGTCAAAATTACTCTATTTAGAGCGTTTTGTACGTCCTTCTATACGTGCAGCCTGTGGGTGCTCTATAGTAAAAAGCAGTACAGCGCCTTACGCGTCTAATACAACAATGCGTTCAGGGTGTTGTTGGGGCTGCCTCGGTTCTGTAGCGCGTCGGGAATGTTCGCCGAGGCTCGAGTCGACTGTTTCTTTACGACCATGCGGAAAAGGTGCACATCCCTGATTCGCCGGGTCCGGGTCAGCCCTAACAGCATCATGAAGGCAGTAACAGACCGTTATGACTGTCGGTACTTGAACCATTGTACCATGGTTCACTTACGGACTAAATAATAATAATAATAATAATGGTTGGTTCGAAGTAAGTATCAGTTGAATGGAATATTTGAAATGTATTCAACTGATAATTACTTTTAATAAATGTATCTTTTTTATTTGATTGCTTTTGTTAATTTTGAGTATGTTTCAATGATACTATGTACACATGTGGACTTATTGTTGTCTGAAATAAAATAAATCATTCATTCATTCATTCACTACCCTTGCATGGGTCACGACGGAACGAATGCAAGTTATGTAGAGTGTCACCTTGATAAGAAGGGACAATTTACATCGCAGACCTTGGGGTAGAATCGACTGAGTAGGAATACGGCTCGATCGCGTACTGACTTAATGTGGGGCCCGAATGTCATTCCTCTGTCGAAGGGGGACGCCTAGGTACTTAGCCTTCGAAGCCCACGGTATGGGCCAGCCAAAGATTTTAATGGCACGAATGGAGTTACCGCGCCTAATTTGTGACGAGATCCTACTAGTAGAAGTCTTTTTTTTTAAGCACAGCTGTCCTTTTCGTGGTGTTGATGTTATAAATTGGCAAACGCGATCTGGAGTTTACTATGCATGAACGACATGTTCATACTCGAGTTGTAGATGGCATCATCCGCGAAAAGGGCTAACTGTGTCACCGGCGACCGGGGTTTAGTTAATAAATATACTAATAACTATCGGGGAGCGAGCGAAGTCTTGTGGCACTCCGGCTGCGACATGCCACGGGAGAGAACGAGTCCCTCGACTCGATACCGACACGAACGGTTTGACAAGAGGACTTGATGATGAGAACGAGACTGTTTGGCACGCCCATGTTATACAGTTAAATTGAACCTGAAAGAGTTTGCTAACATTGGCTCTACATATCAAGAGCTTCGCAGAATTTACCAATTTACCACCGGATCGGAATCGCGACCCAATGCGAAGATCCGGCGAGAAACTCAGGGGGCTCAAGAGATGTGTTGCTGAATCCACCTAGTAGAGTATTCAAGTTATCGGCTTGAACCTAACATCGTTACACTCACCGCGCCCAGAATTTTCATTTATATCTTCAGCTTGTGCAAACACGATCTCTACGTTCGTCGGATTGCAAATGTCGCTCATTTCATGCAGCACTTCATTGAGGAAGCACTCGGTGGAATTTTCATTTATATCTTCATTTTGCACAAACACGATCTCTACGTTCGTCGGATTGCAAATGTCGCTCATTTCATGCGGCACTTCACTGAGGAAGCACTCGGTGGAATTTTCATTTATATCTTCATTTTGCATAAACACGATCTGTACGTCCGTCGGATTGCAAATGTCGCTCGTTTCATGCGGCACCTCATTGAGGAAGCACTCGGTGGAATTTCCATTTATATCTTCATTTTGCACAAACACGATCTGTGGATTCATCGGATTGCAAATATCGCTCGTTTCATGCGTCACTTCATTGAGGAAGCACTCGGTGGAATTTTCATTTATATTTTCATCTTGTACAGACACTATTTGTACATTCGTCGGATTGCAAATGTCGCTCGTTTCATGCGGCACTTCACTGAGGAAGCACTCGGTGGAATTTTCATTTATATCTTCATTTTGCATAAACACGATCTGTACGTCCGTCGGATTGCAAATGTCGCTCGTTTCATGCGGCACCTCATTGAGGAAGCACTCGGTGGAATTTCCATTTATATCTTCGTTTTGCACAAACACGATCTGTAGGTTCGTCGGATTGCAAATGTCGCTCGTTTTATGCGGCACTTCATTGAGGAAGCACTCGGTGGGGTTTTCATTTATATCTTCATTTTGTAAAGACACTATTTGCACATTCGTCGGATTGCAAATGTCGCTCGTTTCATGCGGCACTTCATTGAGAAAGCACTCGGTGGAATTTTCATTTATATTTTCATCTTGTACAGACACTATTTGTACATTCGTCGGATTGCAAATGTCGCTCGTTTCATGCGGCACTTCACTGAGGAAGCACTCGGTGGAATTTTCATTTATATCTTCATTTTGCATAAACACGATCTGTACGTCCGTCGGATTGCAAATGTCGCTCGTTTCATGCGGCACTTCATTGAGGAAGCACTCGGTGAATTTCTGAGAGGGGGAAAGGAGAATTTGTTTGTGTGACCAACAGACAGACAATACACAAAATAAACATTATAAACGAACAGTGCTTCGATGTTGTCGTGACCTGCGGGATAAGACGGCCGGTACGTTCGTATAGAGCGACGCGGCTGTGCCAAGGTTCGAATCCCGCAGATAGTAACCGATTTGTTTAACGAAATACGCTCTTAAGATATGTTCACGAATGACTTCCACGATGAAGGAATAGCATCGTGTAATATTTAGTAATACTTTAGTATTACTGATGGTAGAACGACTTGTGAGTCCGCACGGGTAGGCTCCACCGCCCTGCCTATTTCTGCCGTGAAGCAGTGACGCGTTTCGGTATTGAAGGGCGGGGCAGCCGATGTACTGTAGAGCTGAGACTCAGAACTCATGTCTCAACTTGGGTGGCGACATTTACGTTGCTACTGGCTGTTCAACAGCGTCAGTGTAAGTTCCCGTGAGAATTAGATGCTTTTTCGGGATAGGACCCATGTCACTCTCCTGACCTAATACGGTCACTTTATAAACATCTTAGTCTGTTGTCGTTGCTTCGTTTCAACGTGAAAGAAGGACAAACAAACAAACACACTTTCACATTTATAATTTAAGTGGATGTCTATGTACTTCTGTAACCACTCAGACACTAAGTATGTTCACCGGCCGATGCAATAAATATTAAAAAAAAAAACCCCACCATATAAAATTCTTTGACAGCTTTTACATTAATATATACAATGTCACGTGATTGTGATGTCTTCTAACTGAGAACAAAGACTTTCTTAGCGTCGAGACAACCTTAACGAATAGGGTTGTCGCCACTTACCTCTTTGTCCAAACTTATCTTACTCTTTGTCTTTGATTTCTTCTGAGCCCGACGTTGAGGTTTCCTCTTCGGCACACTCTTGACGTTTGCCAAGTTATCTTGTTGTTGGTGATCAACAGAACTAATGAATTCTTGGATCACTGTAAATTACAATTATATTTTTGATTCCCTAGATGACTCACCGCACATTTTTTATTGGTTGCTTGATCTTACTGCTACTTGACTCCAAGTAATGTGGGATAAAGCTACCATTCATACTGTTTTTGGCAGGACAGTTTTTTATTTTATTTCATTTTATAAAACTGTCCTTTTTTTCTCTTAAATGTCGGATTTTTATATTGGTTTGTATTGTTTTTAAATGAAATTTAAATTGAGCTCCAATTTAATTTCCGATTTTGTATTTTTGTCTTTAATGAATTAATTATTTTTTTGTGTACTACCCACATTAACTTTGGATGAAAGTTTTGCGTGAAACACAACCTGTTTCACCCATAGAACATACCAGTCGACTAGTGTAAACATCGATCGCTAATCCTAAAAATGTGGCCGTCAGCGCAAAAGTGGCCTATTCTACATTTTTTCATATTCGTGGTTCTACTATATTGCAATTTATTTAAAACATAGTAAATATTGATGCAAAATCGGCCTATCCCTAGTTTCGCCCATAGATAGCAGATGGCTTTGTCACCATTATTTTGGCGCATTTTGTTTTTGCCTATGAGGCAGTGTAAAAGTAAATTCAGACCTCATTGTATCCATACTCACTATAGTAAGCTCAGGTAAGCTTAGGCCACTTTTGCGCTGGTGGCCTCAAATATGGGCCATATTATTATGGCCATTGTTTTGTAATAGCCGATCTGGGGTTAAGAAACTTAATCATAATTTTTTGTTTGTTTTTGATAAATAATGGTCACCGTCTGGGGGGTTGGTGGTAGAAGATTCTCGACGATTCTTCGTTTTTCCTTCGTTTTCAGCTTCATCTTTAAAACGTACACGAGCATTTGATCTTCTAGAACAATTCAGTTTCGGCGATATCGCGATGGGCTCGTTCTTGGTGGTCTTCAAACATGACTTCCTTGACACTTCAGTCGGTAAATGTTTGTTTATATACTGAAAACATTAATGCCTTTTGTTCGTTGTACTTTTGAGGAGACAACAATGATGAGGATTCGGTGTCACATCTCAAGGGGGAGAATTAAGGTGAGAGTAATGCGAGTTTATAGGGGGCTTGAACCTGGACAAGGTTCGCTAATCCGCAGGTAGTCTTGCGTCTGCAATTCCACTGAGACTCGCATCTCGAAACCATGGATTGTTAAGAAATTCATCTCTTTCTCTTTCACTCTATCTCTGTCACTCTCTCCCTCAACGTTGATGAGTATCGATAAAGAACGGGTCGACGGCAACATCCCGTTTGTCTCATGGAATCTAATCTCGAAGTCATGATATCCATTATATATGGACAGTTGGAACTTCGTCCTTATACCACGAGGAAGATGGTAACATTATATGAGCACTAAACCACCTAACAGTGACTTTTACTTTTTGAAGTGAAACTTCTTTAGGCACGTTGAAAGTAAAATTTAACCCGCTCTAAAAACATCGACAGATTCGGCAGATTTGTTATGGCTAGAGAGAAAATATACAATTTAGGAAGAGGGAGAGTGAGAAAATAGGCAGAGCGTCTCGCGAACCACTTGACAGCGGAGAGAAGCAGAAAGCGAGATAATTCATTACTCTTATACACATTCTGTTTACGGGCGTCGGCCACTAGATGGTTTGTTATTAGTTTCTCATTGCTCCTGTAGATGGCAGTAACATATTAACTAACTAATATTTTGTTTTTAATCAAGGATTAAAAAAAAGGTTATTAATTTTTCTATACATAATTTAACATATAATAAATGGTGAAAAGGTTGTTTCTCTTATAAACAGCATTCCCCATTACAAATTTTATTTAATGATGTAAAATCAAGTAACCCACAATACTACACACCACAAAAGAAGTCTCACTTCTTTTATGCGTACTAAGTTGCACACGCATCGTTTGTTTAGGGGTAAGTTTTCGTTTGGGTCCTACTGGCTAGGTGGTGAACCAGGATCTAATAAACAAAGGACTGTGTTACTCATACAGTACTCCATGTTCTTTTAAATAAGACTAGAGGTCCCGCAGTAGTCGAAATTCGACTATAATTAATTGGAATTGTAAGTTTGTACACTATTATGATTGTAATTAAAATTTATACTTCTATAATCACAAAGTTCGGGCTACACTATAAAAAATATTAATAAACACATACAATATATAATCTATTCTCAATTTGACCACAGACGTCAAGAACAAAAGTTTGACAATAAACAGTATGCATGCGTGTGTGCGTCAAATACATGGTATGTAGTGTGTGTAATGTTTTCTTTATTGATTTAATGTATCCTTTATGCATTATTTTAAAAAAACTATTAGCATTCTGCACTTCTTCTCTATATTCTCTATAAGTGTGGAAAATTTCATACTCCTCCGTCCTCGCAATTTTGGTAAAAAAGGATACAAAGTTTTTGCTTCACGTATTAATATATAGATTCATTTCAATTTAGAGTTGATTGCCAGCCATACATAAATTATGTTTCAAATGGTCAGTATTGTATGAATGATTTATTTTATTGCAGACAATAACAACAATTCCATATGTGTACATAGTATCATTGAAACATACTAAACATTACCAAAACCAATCAAATAAAAAAGATACATTTATTAAAAATAATTATCAGTTGAATACATTTAAAATATTCCATTCAACTGATACTTACATCAAACCAACCATTATTATTATTATTATTTTTATTTAGTCCACTAGTGAACCATGGTACAATGGTTCAAGTATTTAAATATTGTGGAACTACAACTCCATAGGTAAAAATCTATTATTTTGTTTTCCGTTTAACCAGTTAAAACTATTTTGTGATGAACACCAAAATTAACATGCGGTCACCTCTTTAGTGTTAGTTTGCAGTATCCTGTGAGAATCCTGGACCTGCTCTCTGAGCTGTACCGCCCTCTTCAGCAGTATTTCGCACTCCCAACACACTGGTAGAACTGATGATACTCTATGTAACTGAAAAAATTACATATCATTGTCCATGTCATACACATCTTATAATCAATATCAACCCGGTCACCGTCCTCGTCGAACCCATCGCTTGCGACGAAAGGCTCGACGAGCGAATTAACCCATAGACACAGCCCACTGAGTTTCTTGCCGGATCTTCTCATTGGGTCGCGTTTCCGATCCGGTGGTAGATCCAGTGTGCTAGTGTTAGCAACACTCCGGTTTGAGCCCCGTGAACTCACCTACACAAGTTAGAGTGAAGCTGAAATAGCCTCTCAAGGCTATCAGCATAGGTAGGAAAAAGAACAATATCATAAAAAAAATAGAAATAGAAGCTTATATCTGATAATTATTTCATAGTGGTGGTAGGGAGTTTTGTGAGTCTGTATTGGTATCAGCACCCTGCCTCATACTGCTATGAAGCAGTAATGCATTTCAGTTCGAAGACTTGGGCCGACATATCAATACAGAACTGAGAAGTAATATCTCAAGGTGAGAGGCTACATTTCAGTTGTTGATATCTATGGGCAAGTTATAGCCAGTAAGCTGCAGCTCCTATTTATGTAATTAGTCTCATTTAGGCCAGATCGGATTGGTATTGCCATCCAGACCGTACAGTCCTTGAATCAGTAAGCCCCAACCATGGCCAGATGGTAAAGTGTTAATATCTCCATTAAGTTTATCTATATCTATATCTAACATCTGATATTTAATATCTAATATCCAATATCTAAAAGACGAAACAACGAAGACAAAGATGTTGTAATTTTTTTTGAATGGATTTTAAGCTATTGCATAGCTTTTATCGCGGGCTTTGAGCGCGGCGACCAAATCAAGAAATTCAGTAACGAAATAAAAGATAACACCCCTCCACTCTGCCTACCATGTAGCTCGCGTTCAACACATTCACACGTTGCGCTTGTGTAGAGTTTGTGAATAAGCGCACAGCGTGACGTCACACTGCATGCGCATTATGAAATGTCTGCCCGTCTCTTTCTCGCGCTTATGAGTGTCAAGGGGATAGTTAATGTTTTGCTA
This sequence comes from Bombyx mori, assembly GCF_030269925.1. NCBI lineage: Eukaryota > Metazoa > Arthropoda > Insecta > Lepidoptera > Bombycidae > Bombyx > Bombyx mori. The sequence goes on along the minus strand of NC_085117.1, from coordinate 2,233,000 downwards.
TTGTTATTGTTTATGAATAAAGCGTGGTCTTATTTTATTATTATTGTTTTAATATTAAATTATTACTGTCTAATTATAATTACATAAGTTGATTAAAAATGCTACGCACTAGCTTTACCGCAGCAGTCCCCGAGTGCCATACGAGATATTTTTTTAAATTAATGAAACAGATAACGGTTTTTTCAGAAACTTACAGGTATCTCTCGCAGAGAGTCCACGTAGTATTTCAGGATCTTGTCTTCTGGGACAACATTGAGAGACCGCCCCACACAGAGACACAGCACGCAAAGTTTATTCGAAGAATTAGAAGGTTTTTTTACATTCATTTTTGTTATTTTATTAACAGTATAATATAGTGAATTGTTATTTTTATATGGTTCTCTTAGACTTGATGAACGTGATTCCAATTAAAATTATCATTTCCTAACGTGTTTTTATTTATTTTTCTGTTGTTAAGGAACTAACAAATATAAACTTTCACATTCTGTTTTTTGTGACACTGAAAATGTTTTAGTAATTGATGAGGATCAAAAAACGTCGTAATTTTAGAGCTACTGGTCCGTTTTTACGTAAACTTTGCTAAAATTGGGCCATAGATTATATTTAGATCACATAATATTGAATTGGGCCTCACGCCTCACGGTCCGAAAAGATTGTTTTTATTTACACAATACACAAGCATATCTTGCACCATAGCTTTTTTTTTTTTGGTACAATTTTTCCTTGTTAGGAAAGGCAAGGGGATCTAAGCCCATACAGCGTTGTCTGTTCTATATAATTTCTGAAATAAATTATCAAAAAAGCCAAAACCAGCTCTTATACGATTTATATTATATCCTGAAAATTTCATTAAGGCCGAGGCCAAGTCCTATATTAATTTCTTACTGAGATATACCATAGATAGTAGTAGTAGTAGTTTTATTTTTCCAACTGAATAGGCAAGGTGTCGAGCCTTCAGCCTAATCTTGTATAAATATTTATTATTATTCTTGTATACCTATATGAAAAATGACAATATGAAGACAAATGAAATGAAATGAGATGTGGGGTGAAATATTATCTCAGTAAAATGGTGGTCATTTACTGAGGGTTTTGCAGTGGTCTTTTTGGAGGATCCCGGGAAGCTACGTCCAGCGGCTTTGTTTTATTTTCCCACATTTGTACACTTTCACAGATACTAAACAGTTAATAAATTACCGTTATTACGCATTGAAACCTGAAGAAATACTAAATAGACAAAATAAAACAAATCACACAACTCCTCGCGTTCCCGCCAAATAGTCCACGATATATATATTACACTTTAACATGTTTTGCACATAGCTTATCGAGGGCAAGACATCTGGCTTGATATTGACTTTTCAAATAAATCTGAATCACAGACAACATGTTGCAGCGTACATATTATAGTATGTTTTATTCTAATTAACATACACACAAACGCTGAAAAGCTGAATTTAAATAACTTTAAACCTGTCGTAAGTAAGAAAACCGGATTAAAACCTAAAATATTTCAGCATGACAAACCGTCTAAGATATACTGCCGTGTTGCTACATTGCGATGTCCCACCAACTAAACTGACTAGTTGTATGTGGGTTTATGGTAGTTAATAATAATATTAAATAAAGTTAGGTAAAGTTAAATTTGAAGCGGCCACAAAGTCCAACACTACTTCTAAGTGAATCACTAATGCCTCGAGCGTATTTTTCAATTAAATAGACCCTAGTTGAACTTCATTTGGCTTGAAATTTTTAATTAATTGCTAGGCGTTACTAAACAATCACTTTTCGACAACCTCCCCAAAAACTACTAGGATGTTTTGCAAGATTAGTAGAATGAACACAATTCAGCACACGTTAACATGCGTAACGTGTGACTGTGTATCGTGGTCACTTTCTTTTCTGTAAACGTATGCAGTTTATAATTTGTTGATATTGATATATGTATTTATAAAAAATTGCAAATTGTTTTTCACTTTAATTAGAAATTCTCAATTTTTAAAGATAAAAACGATGAAAAAACTTATTTCTGATGTCGTGATATGCTACGAAAATGCTACAGGTTAATTAATGGAATTGCTAATGCTTAGATGGGTAGACGAGCTCACAGCCCACTTGGTGTTATGTGGTTACTGGAGCCCATAGACATCTACAACGTAAAAGTGCCACCCACCTTGAGATTTAAGTTCTTAGGTCTCAATTTTAGTTACAACGGCTGCCCTACCCTTCAAACCGAAACACATTACTGCTTCACGGCAGAAACAAGTATGGCGGTGGTACCTACCCGCGCGGACTCACAAGAGGTCCTACCACCAGTGATTACGCAAATTATAATTTTTGCGGGTTTGATTTGTATTACACGATGTTATTCCTTCACCGTGGAAGTCAATCGTAAACATTTGATAAGTACATATTTCATTAAAAAAATTGGTACCCGCCTGCGAGATTCGAACACCGGTGCATCCATCGCTCAACACGAATGCACCGGACGTCTTATCCTTTAGGCCACGAATATAGGTCTATGGGCCACGACGACTTCAATTTTTTAAAGTTTTGACATTATTTCATAATGACAGGATCTAGCAACACTGGGTAAAGCAGCCATTTTGTAGTGTCATAATTAAGTTGAAATCTATTCAAGAAAATTTGGCAATTTCAAATGGGAGTATAGCTTTTTGTTTTGATATCGAAATAATAAATTCAAAAAACCCCAGTTTTAATAAAAGTTATTTTCAATTAAAATGGAGCAAGACGTCGACAATAACTTTAAAATCATCTGCAGTACATGCTTGTGTGGTGACCGTAAACTATTCGCTTTGAATAACACCCAAGAAGTGTATCAAATTTTTCGTTTGTTGATGTTCGATTTCGCGGGTGAAGCTGTAAGTAATGTTTTTTTCAAAAAAAAAAAAACATTGGCTAAGATTATCCTGTTCCCTCTATGTTGTAATTAGTATGTAAGATGTTCAGTCTTTTATCAATTATACCTATATCCGAGGGGAAATGTAGACCGAAACGACCGTAATTTAAATTTTTTACTTAATTAAATTTAATGGTATTATATATTCTTTAATTTTAGTTTGTATTTGTTTCGTCTTTGCTTTAGCTCTTTTTCTAAAATATTATATGTTTGTTTTTGGGCTGTTGGTTTCCATAATAAATAAAGTAAATATACAGGATAATACCATACATACTGGACCAATACAGTCCGTTTATTTCTCGAAAGATTGAGGATGGCCGTTAAGAGCTCTCCAGCGACATTTAAGGGTATTATTAAGTCAGATGTTATATGAGCATTGAGCATTTGTAGCTTGAGGATTTTAAAAGCGACATTTTAGTTTCATAGCCGGTCAGTCTCATCATCATTATCATCATTCTCCTGCCCCTTTCCCAGTTACCTGTAATCCTCTATCATATACTAGAGCGAGTTAGTCTATTATCACACATCTATGAACTTTACTACAAAGTTGAATTATTAGTTCAACTTTATTCAGATTGTCCAGCTGCTCTAGTGGCTATTAACTGATCTGCAGACCATATGGTTTATTTGATGACTAGTTGAATTTATTATTTTATGTAATATATTTGGCTTATTGTAGACAGTGACTCTATAGTCCCTGGCTTATCTATAGTCCCTGTCGTTCGTTAGGTTTGAGCCTCGTGAGCTCACCTACTCGCACGGTTATGCTGCCATAGCCTATCAAAGCTATCAGCATAGGTAGGGAAAGAAAAAACAAAAAAAAATGCTTAGATGGGTGGACGAGCTCACAGCCCACCTGGTGTTAAGCGGTTACTGGATCCCATGGACATGTACAACGTAAATGCACCACCCACCTTGAGATATAAGTTCTAAGGTCTCAAGTATAGTTACAACGGCTGCCCCATCCTTCAAGCCGAAACGCATTACTGCTTCACGGCAGAAATAGATAGGGTAGTGGTACCTACACGTGCGGAGTCACAACAGGTCCTACCACAAATTAAATTATTAAAATTAAAATATTGTGGTTTGTCTGTATTTGTTTCTTCTGTGATTGTTATTATACTGTATGTAAGTACTTTCTTGAACACAGGAAGATGTGAGATGCTCATAAATTATTTTTAGATTGTTTTACATTTTCACGATACTGCATGAGTAAAATTTATTCAATAATGTTGAAATCAATCAAGCTAATATTGCGGTTTCTTTTTGTAATAATATCATCGCTATATTATTTTTGGTGTTTCAAATACTTAACGGTTTTTGTGTTGCTGTTGACTGCTGTTGACTGTTGGAAATAATGACAATAAAAAAAAGAGATCAGACCATAATGGTGGTTCTAATTTTGTCCATGTTTCTTTGCAAAAACCTGAAGAAAGTCTTAGATCAACTTTAAGGCTACCTACATTGGTTATTTATGGTTTTTTTTTTTATATTGTGTCTAGATGGGAGATTCGGTTCAAGATACTGAGCAGCTCGTCTGCTGGGAGTGCTTAGCAATTATGAGAAAGTTCCTGAAATTCAAATGGCAGGTGCACAATGCACAGGAGCATTTGAAGGTCAAAGGACTGAACCAGTCACAGGAAGTGAGTATATATATATATATATATTTTTTTTATTGCCCTTGTAGGCAGACGAGCATACGGCCCACCTGATGGTGAGTGGTTAACCTCGCCCATGGACTTCAATAATGCCAGGGGCAGAGCCAAGCCGCTGCCTAAATGCTTTAGATTTGTGTGCAAATTCATGAAACATTTCTCTCAAACCTATATTTGCTATATTAATAGTCCAGGATCCACCGCCCATTTTTGCACTTGATTACTATCAAGCTAATTTTCCGTGAGTAGCTTTATTTTGATGAGACGCCCAATAATTTCCTATACGAAACTCTCGATTGTGGTAGCTAACAGAGGTAGCAAGGATAAAATATGTTGATTTGATGATTCTCAAATATTTATTACTAACTGAATTTTTTTTTGTTAAATCTCAAGACAATTATCTAAATTATTCGAAAAAATATTTGTCCTACAAAATCTATGGTTTGATCAAAGAGTCCCCTCTTTCCGACATGTATCGATAACAAGGTCATCATAAATGATTACTAACCAGCTGATTTTTTTTTTTTTACTTAGTTAATATTTATGTAATTTAACAGACATATTGTCCTACAAATTGCGCGGTACGTTATCCCGGTCCTACGCTCAGAAATTGTTAATACCACAAGACCATTTTTCTCATTACTAACTGTAGGACAAAAATATCATATAATAGGTTAGTGTGTTCTCTGCCCAAATGAAACAACGTCCTACAAGAAAACAGGTATGTATCACTAGTCCGACAAGAATTGTAATTTTTTCGTTTTTCTATTTGTAAAATAAGATACAGTGAAAAAATCTTTTTTAAAATTTAAATAACTTTATTTTTTAGTAATCTAGGTACAAAAATTTGTGTATTTATATATATATATAAAGAAATTAATCTTCATCAGATTCATCTGATAAATGTTCGCTACTAACATCGTTATCATCTTCATCTGTTTCACTTTCTTCACTCGTGATATCTGACTCTGTAATAACATGAAAAAATTAAGTAAATTATATAATAATGAATAATCAATCAATACATAAAAATAGTATTAATAGGTTACCTTGTAAGTCAGAAGATAATTCTTCAAATGATGGACTTTGGGGACCATCAAACCAATAATATTCATATTTACCATCAATTATTGTCCATCCAAAATTTTCTGGCAATTTTTCCGTGGGGCACCGCATGTGTGCATTACACCATATATTGCAGATGAATACAGTTCGTTTAATTTGTTGCAACAATTCTTGTTTTGTTGGTGGCAAACTGGAAGGATCATATCCTACGATTTTTTGTTTTAAAATTTTTTCATTGTCATTTTTTGATTTATACCCTTTTTCAAATAACTCATACCGTCCTTTATTCAGATCATTTTTTGTTTTTAATGAATACATTCTGCATACATACTCTTCAATAATTTGAACTACCTCATTCGATGTTGTTAATTCCGTATTTTTAATTCGTAGAAGTTGAATAAATGCCTCTTGAAAATTTTCATTTTTCTTTAAAATACTGAAAGGTTTCTTTTTTCCTTTACGAAAGAAAGCAGGATTGTAATCATTCCCTGTAAAAATATGGCATATGGCGAGTGAACAAGATAATTGATCTCCAAGCTTGGCATAAATTTCATTTATGTTTAAGTACATTTTTTTTTTATTCGTGCTTAAATTAATTATTATTTGAATTTTATCTTTTAAATGCTTAAAATTTGCCAACATTATTATTGGTATATCAGAATCTGTACAATGTATCTCCACACGATAGTTAGTATTAAATTGACAAATGTGGTATACTATTTTGGTATCAGCTTCTTCATGATAACAAGAGAAATTATAGTCAATGACTCTTTTTATTTTATTTTCACTAGACACCTCATAAATGTAACATTGATCATAATTAAGTTTAATAGTCTTTCCTGTGATCAAAGTAATAAATTCGTCCCTTGTCCAATCTTCAATTAAAAATTTTACAAATTTTTCTTTAAAATTGTTGCTCCTCAATAATTTGCAGAAATCTGAAGGACGATTATTGTCTTTACGTATTACGTCATATTGTATGTCATCTTCACCTCTCAGATTATGTTCAAAATCTTTAATACTGGGATTTTTGTATTTGTCAAATATAATATGTACTTCTTTTCTATTATATGTAAGTATTTTTAATATATGCATTGAGATTTTACCATATCTGTTTGGAAGGTTCTTCAATGTATGTAATAAATAAAATCCATCAACTAAGTGAATATCTGCTTCTGGAGGATTTACTATTTCAGTTTGATATTCTAGTAATTCATTAATAATTACAGATTTTGGGGTCTTGCAAATTGTTCCATTAGTATGACAGAGTGAAAATGGAATAGGAGCTAGAGGATAACTTAATGCTTTTTCTAAATCAATTTTATTTTTTAGTGACACATAAAGTAGACGACCAAAAACATCTCTTTGCATTTGAACTTCTTTCACTTTTCCATTAATTTTGACTTTTTGCGTATTCTTGTACTCAAAATTAATTATTTTATTTCTGGTAATGGCTTTATCAAACCTATCTGGTGTTACTCGAGACTCAGCAATGAAATTCTTATTTTGTTTTTCGCCCTCAATTTCAACTGATGATAAAAAGTTATATACTTCATCGTTCACCGACTGACCTTTCGATATATTGTAAAGATGATCTTCTGACAGTTCTAATCCAAAAGGGTTGGTGTACTGCTTTATTAGTTGCATTAGTACTTGTAAGTTTTTGGTAGATTTATTAATTGTTGATTTCTTTAAATCTTTCGTAATATCATCTGTTGATTTCATATTACAAAATTCCATCACTTTAGATATAACACTTGTACGTAGTGAGTGAGTAATTGACCATTTTTGTCTTGCAGAGAACGAGTTTGTAATGTTTACAATTCCAGAAGCTTTAGAAGCAGCATCAGCATTGATTGTTTGTTCAAGTGTTAAATCAACTGGGATTCTTGAAAACGGTTTTATTGTTCTTCGAATGCCCATAAAACTCTTTTGACAATCATCAAGCAATCCGGGATGTGTAGTTTCAATATTTATCAACTTATCCCAATAAATAGACATATACCTTGCATAATTATGGTGATTCATTGAAAAAAAAACATTTGTTATTTTCGGTAAAGTGTCTACAAACAAATTGAAGTCACCTATACGAATACTATATTCTAATTGAAGATAATATTCAACTAATCTTGTGTACATTAAATAAATTTGAGGTGTTTTACCATGCCTTCCATTTAAAGTTTCATTTTTATATTCTTCATATTTGTTAAATAATTTTTTTAAATTCTCATTGGTTATTTGTGGGTCATCATTCTGTTGTTCATTAAATATTTTTAAGTATTCTTTAATATTTTCCAGGTCCTGATCATGCTGCTGTAAAAACCTTTCCAAATGTAAATTCTGCAAAGCAAGAGAGAGTAAAGGATGAATTTTTCTGCATCGATTAAAGTGTTTTCCACTTAAAAACGAACTGATAGAACCACTGGCCAAAATTTCGCTATCTATAAGAATATTTGTTAACCCAGATCCACTTATAAATTTCCCGATAGCTTTCATGAATGATAACATTATGTGGAAAGGTCCAAAATTAATAAAAAGTTTTTCGAATTCATCCTCCGCACTCTGTATCCGTAAAGCAATCTTGGCCATGGCTAAATCGTAAGTAACGCTGAAGAAATCTTTTTGACATTCTGAAGCGATTTGCAAACTTCTACGCATCGTCTCTTTTACAACAGCTGGATCCGTGGGTGAATTATTAATTTGCGTTAAATACTCAATCTTTTGAATTCTACTGTCATCTTTTAAAATTTTGGCATTATATCCTACCCACATTGGCGTGTTTGAAATTTTTAAGTTATGGGAAAGTACCCATGTAAAATGCCTATGTTGAAAATTAATTAAATTTTGTGGTTCTTCAGGTGACGCTACACTACTACGCCAAAATTCTGGACGTCGTTGCTTCGCGTACAGTATATTTTCAAATGACTGTTCCTCAAACGAACGTTTTCTACGGCCAGCCAAATCACGAACATTACTTGAAGAATTCCGTTCAGCTTCTGTAGATGCATCGTTCCTTTTGATGATGTTCAATTCTTCTTCTGTAGGGATATTTTGATAAATGATACCCACTGTATCATGTAAGGTATTTTTACCAGAGCTTGTCTCTACATATCTGTCGTAATTATCCCACGCTACTCCAGATGATAATATAGAAGTTCGTTGAATGCTTGTTGGACATAATTGATTATTAGAAACACAACAGTATGCAGCAGACGTCTCCAATTCCAGTATACTTGGATAGGTGATGCAGTATCCTTGCCTGCTTAATATATCCACGACTTTTTTGCTTCCTGTGAGACTTTTTATGGTTATACCCAATAAAATATGCTTTCGCGGTTTAATATAACCTCTTGTAATGCTGTAGATAGAGTCCTGCGAAAAAGATGAAGACAATCTCCGAACCCGATCGCAGCTTTCTTTGCCAATACCGCTTAAAGCAGTAGTCCAAAATATATCTAACCATTTTGGAACATCGCACTCTCCTTCATTTAATACTTCACTGTCGATGAAATCTGTTAAAGGTTTTTTTTTTATTCCCAATATATTTTTTCGATATTTCAAGGCGAAATCTTTTGCTTCTTGTTCAAATAATATATCATTAATTTCTTCATCATCGATTGTTTCAATATCGATTTCAGATGATATAAAAAATTGTTGATTTGAAATATTGACCAATGATATTTTGTGTTTTAATTGAGTTTGTATATAGTCCTTGAGAGCTTGATTGCTAAATGTGGTAGCTTCTAAATTTGCGTGTTCATAAATTTCTTTTACAAATTCAGCATAACAATATTTCAAGTGAGCTAATGACATCACTCGTCGATTTGTAATAACTTCTTGCTGAATATAATTAATCAAGCGTTCTCTGGCAATTTTATGGCCATCTCGTTTCGTGGCCCAATCATTAGTTGGAGGTGGATTCATTTTCCTTTGGTATTTGGCAAAATAATTGACATTACATATATTATGATACGCCAAAAAAGTATCGTTAACAGAGTTATTTTCTTCTTGAATTTTCCGTAACATTTCTATATCGCCCAGTTCTGTAGAATAATTTTTAATTTTTTCTAGAAAGGGTATTTTGTTTTTAATTTTACGACAGTATATTTGTCGCCCTTTACGTTTTTTATTGACTTTTTGACAAAAAAAGCATTTCTTTGCTAACTCATCATCTCCAAAACTTTGTACTTCCGTTTCACAATCTACATTGTCCTCCTCAACAGTATTCTCCAAATCTTCAATATTACTGGTTTCATCATTAATTAATATCGAACTCTGGTCAATATTTCTGTAAATAATAACGTGCAAAACAATTTTATAATTAAAAAATAAATAAATAATTTCAAGAAGCTTTTTAGAGATTTGTACTTTTACAGAAACAATAATTGAAAAAAAATTGTAATGGCATCATTTAAAAGAGTAGATTCAGATGAACTTGTTTTTAAAAATGAACAATTACTAACAAATAAAAAAAATTATTTAATTAACTAACCGTGAAGTGCCTGGCAATGGGTCCGGTTCTACATTTTCAGCAGACGTTAAAGATATCGAAGAATCAATGATTCCAGTAGATTGAGACGCTGATGATGTTGAAGCTGGCTCAGTGCTGTGTATGAGAAATTATTAAAAAAAAATTAAAAATTGTTTATTTGAGAAACATGCAAATAAATACAGTGTCTACATAAATATCACATAGAATCATCGATATTGAAAAAATTATCCCATATTAAATTAATATTTAGTCAAATAGTCATACAAAAACATAAATTTAAATGACAAAAAATTTAATAAGAAAATATTTAAAATATAATATACTATCAAAAATTATTGTTTAAAGAATGTAACAATAATACAATGCTACAATAGAATGTTACAATGCTAATGCTCGATTTCACATAATTACGTAAAAATATGAACTTAATAAATTATGTTTCAATTATTTTAAAAATAAAGTAAGTAAATATTCGATCGACTTACCTTTCATAAGACAAATATTTAGATTTCACTCGAAATTCTTTGTAACAAGAGGAATGATAACCTATTACTTCGTCATTCCAATTTTCAGGCAATATAACATCTCGATATTTATGTTGATGATGCTTTCGAGCAGATAGAAAAGTTTTGCAAGAAAGCCAAAAGTCTTTATTAAATTTCTTCACTTTTTCTCTTTTCTCTCGAAAAGTAGAGTTTTCACATAACGAATTACACAAAAAACACTCCATAATTATTTTGCAGCACAAAAAACATTTCTTGAAATTATTTATCAAGATAAAATAAAACACGTGGTCGACTGAGAAAATGTTTGCAGGCTTATGGTCAACACTAACGTGGGATACCTAATACGCAGTAAGCAATGCTCTGCGCATGCGTACCGCCGTACCGGTGTGACTCAGCTGTAGTAGCAAAATACAGACACCCAAGCGGCACAACTTTTTTTTTGTTAATTTTTTGTTGAATTTACATTGACGATTATTAATTTTTTAATTTCTTTAAAATTTTTGAAAATAATCAAATCGACATATTTTATCATTGCTACCTCTGTTAGCTACCATCATTGAGAATTTTCGCATAGGAAATTGTTGGGCGACTCATCGAAACGAAGCTATTCACGAAGATTCAGCTTGATAGTAATTATTTTTACATCAAGGATCTGTACTACTACTTTTGAGCGTAGGACCAGGATAACGTACCGCGCAATTTGTAGGACAATATGTCTGTTAAATTACATAAATATTAACTAAGTAAAAAAAAAAAAATCAGCTGGTTAGTAATCATTTATGATGACCTTGTTATCGATACATGTCGGAAAGAGGGGACTCTTTGATCAAACCATAGATTTTGTAGGACAAATATTTTTTCGAATAATTTAGATAATTGTCTTGAGATTTAACAAAAAAAAATTCAGTTAGTAATAAATATTTGAGAATCATCAAATCAACATATTTTATCCTTGCTACCTCTGTTAGCTACCACAATCGAGAGTTTCGTATAGGAAATTATTGGGCGTCTCATCAAAACGAAGCTATTCACGAAGATTCAGCTTGATAGTAATTATTTTTACATCAAGGATCTGTACTACTACTTTTGAGCGTAGGACCAGGATAACGTACCGCGCAATTTGTAGGACAATATGTCTGTTAAATTACATAAATATTAACTAAGTAAAAAAAAAAAAATCAGCTGGTTAGTAATCATTTATGATGACCTTGTTATCGATACATGTCGGAAAGAGGGGACTCTTTGATCAAACCATAGATTTTGTAGGACAAATATTTTTTCGAATAATTTAGATAATTGTCTTGAGATTTAACAAAAAAAAATTCAGTTAGTAATAAATATTTGAGAATCATCAAATCAACATATTTTATCCTTGCTACCTCTGTTAGCTACCACAATCGAGAGTTTCGTATAGGAAATTATTGGGCGTCTCATCAAAATAAAGCTACTCACGGAAAATTAGCTTGATAGTAATCAAGTGCAAAAATGGGCGGTGGATCCTGGACTATAAACGATCGATCTAATTATTAATTATTATTATTTCATTTTAATTTAAACTATATTTAAATGTAAAGGATCAAAACTCTACTTCAATTATATATGTTTCAAATGTATTTTAAGTATTTTTTTATATGTAAATTGCTTATTTCTTATTTATGTGTAAAGAAGCAAAATTTAATAATTTTTTTTATTTTTAATAATTACTATTATATTATAATACTTTGTATATTAATTGTATGTATATTTATGGAGATATGTATGTGTGTGTATGTGTATATGTGTGTGTGTATGTATATGTATTTAACTGGAATGGTACACCGCGCGTAGTTCGTTTGCAAAGGATTGTTGTCCGCCTGATGGTTGTCTGGAAGAGATCGCTCTTAGTGATAAGACCGCCAATTGTACTTTTTTGTGTTTAATGTATCGCACTGTTTTTTTTTTTGGTGTACAATAAAGAATACTCCCTCTCTGTTCGATCGCTCAGTAAAATAAATGTTTTTGTTCTTGAGGTTTTATTGTAAGGTGGACTGTATATAAAGTTTAATTCAATATAAGCCGCGAGTCGCGCGTGTGATTCTATATCGATCCAGTAGTGTTCTGTGTCGCTGTGTGTGTTCGGTCCTCGCCGCTCGAGTCGTCGATGCCGTGGTGGTGGTGGTTGGACCCCCCCGCAGACCTCGTAGTCCCCGCTTGTACGTGAAGTACTGGCGCGGACACTCTCTCTCTCTCCCAAAACACTCAATTTTATTTAGCTGGGTGAGTAGAATAGCTCACTGTTTACCTATTATGAAGTGCATTCCAGTTATTTCAGTGAAGTGGATCCCATGCACATCTTAATCTGAATACGACCTCCATTTAGCCAAATGCATACGTAATATAAGTTGCCGAATTACTACCACAGTGAAGAAATAAACATTGTGTAATATAAATCAAACCCCCAAAAACTAATTAATGCATTGTGCAAAACTGTTGGTAATTACGGGTACGTACCACCACCCTGCCTATTTCTACTGTGGAGTACCATTTTATTAAGGCTTGAAAAGTATGGAAGCCATTTAACTGAAAACTGAGAATTCGTATTCATGTCTCAAAGTGCGTGACCTTTAGCTCTTCCACCCATATAAGTAATAAAATAAACAACTAGAATGAAAATACTCACAGCTGACACCGACAGCTTAGTGTTATTAATCTTCTAATGTTTATAATAATGATGATGCTATAATGAAATCCCACAGACCCTGGATCACACCTATCTCCCGCAGCCATTATCATCACTGGATGTCTCGTCAAAGTGTGATTACGACAAAATATTCTTCGACTTCACCTTTGGCGGAGACGACACCCAGTACATCTCCATCACAAACTCTGAGGATGTTAAGAGTGAGCATTATGACATGGTTACCGCTGTCAGAGACAATATCAATCTTCAAATCGAAGATCATATTCTGGAAGGTGAGTGTGTATTCCATATAAGTGAAATTTGGAGCCAATAGACATTAGAATGTTGTTACTTTTAACTCGACACTTGAGGTGGCTGTCTTAATTTTAGAAAGAAAGAAAATCTTTATTCGCCAGAAATATAGTTTACAAGATATAGGACATAGTTTCATATATTTCGCCTGTTTAGGCATGCGAAAATTTAATTTATTTTTATATTAATTATAACACAAAATTTACTAAATCTATCTATTTTTACATTCTATCATTTATCGGATAATATAAAAAATTATGCATTAATAGTACAAAACTTACAGTACCCCAAACCCTCAGTACTGATGATAGATTCTGCGAAGCACTGCTCTTGCTAAGGATAGTCTTAGCAACGACCTCATGTTAGAGCCCTGTGAGATTACCTACTCGCTTGGTTACACTGGTATAACACCATAGGTTATTAGGTTAGTTAGGAAAAAAAAACTGATGATACCATATTTTAGATCATCGGAGAATTTAATTCTGAAGTTTCCGGCTCACGGGACGTCATTTTGTGACCATTCCTTTGCGGTTGAAGCAGTCCGTTTATGGAATGCATTACCCTTAAGCGTCAAACAATCGTCCTCGCCGGAAATTTTCAAGTCCAGATTGAAATCGCACTACTTTGCACAATAATATGGCTCCTATGATATAACTGTATAAGTTCCTACTTCTTTTGTATTTTATCTTGTATATTTTTAGTATTTATTTGTATTTAATCGTATGTAAGTTTATCTTATATGGTATTTATTTTTCACATGTGTATATAAGTATATATTTTTATGTAAGTTTATTAAGATATAGCACCATCCAGTTAACTTATTCCTCTCCCCGCAAGGTTGCCTGGAAGAGATCGCTTTCAGCGATAAGGCCGCCGATTTATATCACGGACTTTTGTTTAATTAGTTTACTCTGTACATAATATGGTGTTAAATAAAGAGTTATATTGTTATTATTATTATTATTTTATTCATATATCAAATACTTGGTCAACTGATGCGCCTGTTCGTTTTTCCAGTTCCTGAATTCGTGTTGGGGGGACCAGTGTCGGATGTGATGTCACATATCGTTGTGGGAACTGACGAGTTGACAACAGTCGATGAGTATGAAAATAATATAAAAACTGATGGAATACCGCATTTGACAATGAGGTTTGTTTGTTATTGAATCTTTTAAGTTAGTCTCCTTAGTTAGAAGTGTTTTCTTACTGAATGTACACATACCGCCATAAATAGAGAGAGATGGAGAAGTCTCACAAAATCCGCAACCAAACAATAAGACGTCCGTCTGGTGTAGTGGTAAGTGACATGGTTACTACACAAGAGGGTCGCGGGTTCGAATCCCGCCAAGGGAAGATATTTGTATGTTAATATAAATGTCTTTTCCAGGGTTATGGATGTATATTAAATTAAATATATGTATGTGTATAATAAAAATCTTACATTTATTTCCGTTATCTGGTACTTGTAACACAAGTTCTTTACGAACTTATCACGGGACCAGTTAACGTGACGTGATTGTTAGTAAAATATTTATATTTATATTATTTATATTTATAAGACATACATAACCACGACCACTCTGCCAGAAGTGTACGACTAAGAAGAAGAAAAAGTTAGTCTGCAACAGCTAAAAGGAGTTCAGTCCAGGGTTGTGTGAGATATAATCAAGAGGTGTTGTACTGAATTAACTCTTCAATCCTTCTTCATAAAGCATGTTATAATGCGGGAATAATAAAAGGGACTGTTCTGGAATTACTTAATGAAGTAATAATCTAGATATTAATACGTGAAGCAAAAACTTTGTACTCCTTTTTACGAAAATTGCGCGGACGGAGGAGTATGACATTTCCCACACTTGTAGAGAATATAAAGAAGGACAGCACTAATAATAATATTTGCCCCCCATGCGTCTTCGGGTGCCCTTAAAATCGAATAATATCTTATATTTTTCAGTCCCCTAACGACAACACAAGAAGACACCATCGTGGTCCAAAGGCCGAAAATCGAGAGAGTCGATATAACGCATGCGGGCTATAAAATCGAATACATGTCCGAGAGTCAGATGCTGGCTTACAGGTACTTACTTAACTCGTCTCGTATATATATCGTAGTGGCCTAAAGGATAAGACGTCCGGTGCATTCGTATCGAGCGATGCACTAGTGTTCGAATCCCGCAGGCGGGTACCAATTTTTCTAATGAAATACGTACTCAACAAATGTTCACGATTGACTTCCACGGTGAAGGAATAACACCGTGCAATAAAAATCAAACCCGCAAAATTATAATTCGCGTAATTACTGGTGGTAGGACCTCTTGTGAGTCCTAACGGGTAGGTACCACCGCCCCGCCTATTTCTGCCGTGAAGCAGTAATGCGTTTCGGTTGGAAGGGTTGGGCAGCCGTTATAACTATACTGAAACCTTGAAACTCATATCTCAAGATGGATGGCGGCATTTACGTTGTAGATGCCTATGGGCTCCGGTAACCAATTCACACCAGGTGGGCTGTGAGCTCGTCCACAAACTTAGGCAATAAAAATATGCAAAATAAAGATGCTCAGACACAAGATCGAAGTTCCGTTGGAATAGGGAGGAAACGTGCTCGGATTGTGGGAAAAGTGGGGGGGGGGGATTCTGATTCTGCCGCTCGATCGAGAAGTAACGGTAGTGGTAGGAAATGGCCAATTCAATCAATAGCCGTCACCGACACCGTCTCTCGGTAGCTCTGGGGACGGTGTCTGCCCGCCCCCTCTATTGAAACGATCTCACCATGTTGTACCATGGTTCACTTGCGGACTAAATAATAATAATAATAATAAGGCGTAGGGAAGTGGTGACCCCATCGCCCGCGGGTGAAACAATCAATATGAGATGGTTGTTCCATCCGCGCAAGCAACCAGCGCTAGCCGAAGGTGTAAGGCACCGTGCCGAGCGGCTGCATGGCCTAGGGCGCTAAGTCTAGGTCGTGAACGGTCCCCTTGGAGTAACTGGCGACCCTCCACTGTATTCTAGCCTTCTGCAGATATGGGGCTCTGTCTGCAGCGACTGTTAGACCCCACATAAAAGCCCAACGATGAGTAAAACCTATAACACAAACAAAAGATCTGACTCGTTAAGACCACTTCAGCGGGTCGAACCCCCATCATCATCACCACCGAGAGGCTTGGTGCCTGCAGAGTCCACAAGGACTCCGCAACAGGCACCCGCACTCGGTGGAGGGCGGCGCATGCGATGGACTCGTGAACAAAATTCCAATGTCATGCGCGCCCACTTTGGGGCTGTGGGGGGAGAAACAGGCGGCACAGGGCGTCGAGCAAGACTGCTTCGTAATTTTCAAGCGCTTGAGCCATCGCTGACACACATTACAGACCAGAACCTAGCCGACCGAGTTCGTTTCATAATGCGCTCTAACATCTTCAGCGCAAACGAACTCGAACAACTACGACTCGAGGCTGTTCCGGCCTCCTCTCTTGCACCAGCTGAAGGACGTGTATCTATCGCATCTATGCAGGACTTAAATGTCGGCGGTGCGGTAGACACTGGTTATCAACCATTGGCTGCTGACGGAGGGGCGGACGGAATAGCTTCCCAGGACAACGAGCAGATCAAGAGGATTCTTGAAGAGGCGATTTTGGAAGTGCGTGAGATGCCTCTCGACGCGAGACCCCGGATCCCCAGAATAGCTCAGAGTCACCATAATCGGAATGTCGTTGAGGCCGTTAACGAGATGCTGCTTCCATATTTGGAGAACAGCAGCAGCCTCACTGATACGAATTCAATCCTGTTTGGCGCCGCAATGGCAGTATGTCGGTGTATTGGCGCCAAGCTCCAGCCAAATCGGCAGGTGACAGCTGCCGACGCTCAGCGTGTGAGAGATGCCGAGCCTGCTTGGAAGCGCAGAATTGAACGTCGTATCAGTGACGCTAGAGTCCTTATCGGCAAACTGATTAGCTTCAGGACGGGCAACACGAGGCCGAGAGTCTTGCGGTTTGTCAGAATTGCGTTTGCGGGGTGTGGCTTAGGCCCTGCAGTGCCAAATGCACAACAGCTGGCAGATCGCATAGACCTCCTGAAGCAGAAGGTGGCTGCTTGGAGCAAGCGCATCCGGCGGTACTCGGAACGAGTTCAAAGGTATCGCCAGAATCGCCTCTTCGTGAGTGATCAGAGGAAGTTCTACAGGTCCCTAGAACAGGCCAATGTTAGCGCCGTCACTGAACGTCCAGCTGGACAGGAGATGGTCACATTCTGGCGCAACTTGTGGTCAAGACCTGTGGAGCATGTGGAGGGCTCCTGGATGCAGGTCATTGAGGACTCGTGTGCGGGCATACCACCGATGAGCCCGGTAACTATCAGCAAAGGTGATATTAAGGCTGCAGTCTGTAGTTCTTCACACTGGAAGTCTCCAGGCTGCGACGGACTGCAGCTTTACTGGCTAAAAAGTTTCCGGGCTTGTCACGAAACCCTCGCCAGACAGTTCCAGGAAGCCATAGATACAAAAGTGCTCCCCGACTTCCTCACTACTGGGATCACTCACCTCATTCCAAAATCGGAAAGTACCGCGGATCCGGCACAGTACCGGCCAATAACGTGTCTTCCTACCACCTATAAGACACTGACATCCGTTCTGGAAACTAAGATCTCACACCACATAGACAGCTGTCGAGTACTGTCTGGTGCCCAGAACGGGTGTAGGCGTGGTAGCCGCGGTACTAAGGAACTCCTCTTGATCGACGCGGTATCTGGCCAGCTGGTCAAACGCAACCGACGAAATTTCTCTGCCGCCTGGATAGATTATAAAAAGGCATTTGACTCGGTCCCCCATACATGGCTGAAGAGGGTCCTCGAGCTGTATAAGATAGACGATACAGTTCGAGACTTCCTCGGTGCTTGTATGGGACAATGGAGCACAATGCTTAGTCTATCCGGTGTGCGGCTGTCGGCTGTAGAAGACCGAATAAAGGTGAATCGGGGTATATTTCAGGGTGATTGTCTGAGTCCATTGTGGTTTTGCCTGGCCCTGAATCCTCTCAGTTCATTACTGGAGCTTCGAGGACAGGCTTTCAGTTTCGAAGGGGGGGCTTGAAGGTGTCCCACTTGTTCTACATGGATGACCTCAAGTTGTACGCTCCTCATGCTGCAGGCCTCAGGCGACTGCTTGACATCACTTGTGATTTCAGTAGTCGCATTAGGATGAGGCTGGGAGTCGACAAGTGTGCGGTTCTCCATGTAGAGAGAGGGAGTATAGTCTCATCGGATCGTTTACCTGTATCCGATGGGATAAACCTTCGGGCACTCTCCGAGGGAGAAACATATCGGTACCTGGGCATGTCGCAAAATTTAGGTGTTGACGTGGCGGTCGTCAAACAGGCTGCATGCGACTTGTTTTATGAACGTTTGACAAAAGTGTGTAAGAGCCTTTTGTCGGGCGTGAATAAGACAAAGGCGTTTAACGGCTGGGCGATGCCCGTCCTGTTGTATACCTTCGGCGTGCTCAGGTGGACTCAGACCGAACTGGATGCCCTGGATAGAAAAGTCCGCTCTATTATGACCCTCCATAGGATGCTCCACCCGAAGTCCTCGGTAATGAGATTGTACATTCCGCGGAAGTGTGGTGGCCGGGGCCTACTTAGCGCCAAGGTCATGCACAACAGTGGGGTGTGCAGTCTCAGGAAATATTTCCTATCGAGGGCTGACAGTGTGATGCACAGAGAGGTCATGGAATGCGACAAAGGACTGACCCCGCTAGCCCTGGCCAGAGACGGGTGGCAATCACCGGCGGTACTCAGTACCTCTGACCGTGAGGCCATATGGAAAGGGAGAGAGCTGCACGGACGCTTCTTTCAGGCACTGCATGAGCCCCACGTGGACAAAGAAGCCTCCGTGCACTGGCTGCGATTCGGTGACCTTTTTGGGGAAACCGAGGGTTTTGTCTGTGCAATACAGGATCAGGTTATCGGGACGAACAACTATAGGAAGCACATTCTGAGGGATGGGACAGCTGACATCTGTCGATTATGCCGCCGACCGGGTGAATCCCTCAGACATGTCACCTCTGGTTGTTCTATGCTTGCTAACACTGAGTACTTGCACAGACATAACCAAGCAGCCAGAATCCTCCACCAAGAGCTCGCCCTTAAGTATGGCCTCATCGAACAGAGGCTACCGTATTATAAGTACCAGCCAGACGCTGTACTCGAAAACGACCGTGCCAAGCTCTACTGGGACCGGCCCATCATTACGGACAGGACTATTCTTGCGAATAAGCCTGATATCGTGCTGATGGACCGGACGGAGTCTCGGGTATTTCTGGTGGATATCACCATCCCCTACGACGAGAACCTCGTGCGGGCCGAGGCAGATAAAAAGACCAAATATTTGGACCTGGCGCACGAGGTGACCGATATGTGGAGGGTGGTATCTACAGAAATAATCCCGGTAGTTGTGTCGGTGAATGGTTTGGTCCCTAAAAGCCTCTCAAAACATCTCGAGAGGCTTGGTCTCAATAAAAAGTCGGTGGTGGCCCAAATGCAAAAAGCAGTCTTGCTCGACAATGCCCGTATAGTTCGCCGGTTTCTCTCCCAATAGTCCCTAACGCTCCGGCCGATTGTTGCCCATCTCGCCGGAGTGTGTCCTGCCGTCTTCCCAGGCGTGGCAGTATTTAATAATAATAATAATAATGGTTGGTTCGAAGTAAGTATCAGTTGAATGGAATATGTGAAATGTATTCAACTAATAATTATTTTTAATAGATGTGTCTTTTTTATTTGATTGGTTTTGTTAATTTCAGGTATGTTTCAATGATACTATGTGCACATATGGACTTGTTGTTGTCTGAAATAAAATAAATCATTCATCATTCATTCATTCATTCATTCATTTATTTCCAGAGAGGAACTCAAGGACAAGGTCAGCTACGCCAGCTCCGTGTACAAGTGCGAGCTGTGCGTCCTGGGCTTCTACTGCCAGCAGCTCATCAAGGATCACTTCGTGTCCTGCCACCGCGCCGTGAGTGATGAATACCGCAACGGCGCATTCGTGATGTCCATGGGCACCTGTGAGCTAGTCCAAGCAAAGATGAAGCTGTTCAAATCCCTCAGTTCGCATCAAAATGCTTCTATCTACCTACTGCTAATAACCTTAAGGGATTTTAGCTCGTATGTTTCCCGGTCAGCGTCCTCGTCGAACCCGTCGCTTGCGACGAAGGGCTCGGCGAGTAAATTAACACAGCCCACTGAGTTTCTCGCCGGATCTTCTCAGTGGGTCGCGTTTCCGATCCGGTGGTAGATTCTGCGAAGCACGGCTCCTGCTAGGGTTCGTGTTAGCAACTTCGTCAGGTTTGAGCCCCGTGAGCTCACCTACAAACGTTAGGGTGAAGCTGAAATAGCCTCTCAAGGTTATCAGCTTAGGTAGAAAAAAAAGCCCATAGACACCAGCGACGAAAAAGACACCACCCATCTATCAGCTGTATTCTTCTTCTTCTTCTTCCAGTGCCTCTTCAGTCCTGAAGGTTGGCCGTTAGCTTCCTATATTCATTTCTGTCAGCAGCCAGCCGGAACAGCTGTATATGTTAGGTCTATAGCACAAGAGTTGCCCCACTCTCGAAACCAGTAGGAACATCAGCGCCGTGGTGCCTATAGGTCCTCACTGTACCCGCAGAAGCCGGGCACCCTGGCGTGCCGGATATGCTACGTGTACGTGGAGGAGTCGAAGCTGACCTCGCACGTGGACTCGCACTACATGAAGCACGTGTGCAACCTGTGCGGCCACGTGGAGCAGAGCCGCGGCATCATGATGATCCACGTGGCCGGCCACGCCGAGACCAGGGTGCCCAGCAACGTCATCAGGATCGGGGACCTGGGGCCCTTCGGCAGCAAGGTACGCACACCGAGCAATGGACATCGCGTTCCAACTTTAATGGAACTGTTTACGAAGTTAAACTTCTCTACGCACAAATACGTCGTGGCCTAAAGGATAAGACGTCCGGTGCATTTGTATGTATATGATATAAATTGCATGTACTTTTATTTTATTTTATTGTTTATATGTGTGGATGAACTCACAGACCACCTGGTGTTAAGTGGTTACTGGAGCCCATAGACATCTACAACGTAAATGCGCCACACACCTTGAGATATAAGTTCTAAGGTCTCAAGAAGATGTCCTACCACCAGTAATTACGCAAGGCGGATACCTATTTTTCTAATGAAATACGTACTTAACAAATGTCCACGATTGACTTCAATGATGTGAAGGGATAATGTAACGTGTAATAAAAATTGAACCGCAAAATTAAAATTTGCGTAAATTTAAATCTCACAAAAGCATTATAACAACCCAGATTTGTCCCTATTCTACCCCAATATATGGTACTTGAGGAGTAAGATGGTGAGTGCGTAACGAGAGCGTTACGAAAAGTGTGATCGGGCGAGACGAACGGAAGTTGAGAGGGAGATAGTTAAGTTACTAGTCGTACTCGCCCGTTTCGCTTCACATTTCAAATTAACATTATTATTTATTGTCATTATTATTAGGGAGTAAAACACTCATATAAATATTAGCCTATCCATTAAGTACATGTATTTTCTACATGGATACCAAGTTTCAAGTCAATCGGATGCACGGTTCGGTAGTTATAACGGAACATCCGTAAAAACCACTGTACTGTAGATTTATATATTAGTAATACCGACCCGCCCTCGCTTCGCTTCGGAAACGTTAAATTTTATTATTGATAGGCGAGTCCCGCCATTTTGCGCGCGGTACGACAATAACTGCGGGTGACGCCGCGGGGCGAAGCTGGTCTAAAAAAAGCGGCCCCAAGTTACTCCTTATATCATCAGCTACCTATTAGTGAAAGTCTCATCAAAATCGGTCCAGCCGTTTCAAAGATTAGCCAGAACAAACAGACAGACAGATAAAAATTGTAAAAAAAATTATTTTGGTGTATGTACCGTATACATATTCATATGCGTGTAGTAAAAAGCGGTTATTTCAATAATACAAACAGACACTCCAATTTTATTTATATGTATAGATTTATATATTAGTATAGATGGTAGATAAATAGAGAGAGAGAGAGAGAGAGAGAGAGAGTTAGGTTTTAGATATTATTGTAGGGGTTAGAGAGAGAGAGAAAGAGAGAGAGAGAGAAACGGAGAGAGAGAGAGAGAGAGAGACAGCAGTACGGGCGCATATTTTCTTTCTCTTCACTCTAAATCAAGTTTTTGAATTGAAGCTAGCACAATAATTAAGTCCACGTTATATTATTTTTAGAAGTTCTAGTACCGATTCCTTAAGGGCTCACATGTTGGCTGATGTTTGCGTGCAGTAACCTAATTTATTCCATTGTAGGGTAGGAAGAAAAAGCAGGAAGCGACGAAGAAGGCAGCGCCGCCCGCCAAACCCGGAGATCTGCGGAGGCTGCTGTCCAAGACCACCATAGAGGGATACAAGTGCTTGGAATGCGACATGTTCTTTAAGTGAGTAATTCGTATTATTTATTGCGAAAGAGTTTTTTTTTTATTGCTTAGATGGGAGGACGAGCTCACAGCCAACCTGGTGTTAAGTGGTTATTGGAGCCTATAGACATCTACAACGCAAATGCACCACCCACCTTGAGATATAAGTTCTAAGGTCTCAAGTAAACTTACAACGGCTGCCCCGTCCTTCCAACCGAAACGCATTACTGCTTCACGGCAGAAATAGGCGGGGCGGTGGTACCTGCCCGCGCAGACTTACAAGAGGTCCTACCACCAGTAATTACGCAGATTATAATTTTGAGGATTTCGATTTTTATTACACGTTATGTTATCCCTTCACGCCGTGGAAGTCAATCATGAACATTTGTGAAGTACGTATTTCATTAGAAAAATTGGTACCCGCCTGCGGGATTCGAACACCGGTGCATCGCTACATACGAATGCACCGGACGTCCTATCCTTTAGGCCACGACGACTCGACGTGCCGTAAATGCTTTGACCCCGCAGGAGCACCCGGGCTCGCAAGACCCACGTCGCGAGGTACCACCGGGAGGGCCTCCAGTGTGACCACTGCAAGAAGACCTTCGTGAACAAATCCACATTGGTCACCCATCTCAAGTAATTACAGCCAGCATCCAACATAAGATACATCTTCATATAATTATATATTAATACGCGAAGCAAAAACTTTGTAGCCCCTTTTTATGTAAATTGCGCGGACGAAGGAGTATGAAATTTTCCACACTTATAGAGAATATAGAGAAGGAGTGCACAATGCTATTTTTTTTTTTAATTATGCATAAAAATATATTAAATCAATAAAGAAAACATTACACACACTACCATATCTTTGACACACACGTACTCTTTGTCAAACTTTTGTTATTTCTTAAAGTCTGTACTCAAATTGAGATTAAGTTAATATTGTTTGTCTTTCTTGGCGAAATCTGTCACACACAGAATAATGTTCAAACTTATAATTTCAATTAATTATAGTCGGCTAATTTCGGCTACTGCGGGACCACTAGTATATTATGTATAAAAGTGCCATTTTTTTTTTTCAAGTACTCACATTATCTCTCAAGGTTGCACGACGGTCCGTTACCGCGGGACGAGTGCCCGATATGCCACAAGATGGTGAGGTCCACGCAACTGAAGTACCACGTCCAGAGGCACAAGAGCAAGAGCCGGTACGAGTGCGAGGAGTGCAACAAGGTGTTCTCCCACCTCGCGACCTACCAGGCGCACCTCAAGTACGCCAGGGCGCACGCCACCGAGCAAGTCCTCAAGTAAGTGTCCCGACAGCCGCGCAGAGGGTCGCGGGTTCGATTCCCACATCGGGCTAAATTTTTTTTTTGCTTATTTGGGTGGACGAGCTCACAGCCCACCTGGTGTTAAGTGGTTATTGGAGCCTATAGACGTCTACGACGTAAATGCGCCACCCACCTTGAGATATAAGTTCTAAGGTCTCAAGTATAGTTACAACGGCTGCCCCGTCCTTCAAACCGAAACACATTACTGCTTCACGGCAGAAATAGGCAGGGCGGTGGTACCTACCCGTGCGGACTCACAAGAGGTGTCTCTATGTCTGGGTGTTTATTATCTATATAACATGTATATAGGGTGTTACAAAACTACTTGTAAAGCCGAAAGGTGATTAGAGTCTATTCACAATATTTTTAGAACTGTAGTAACCCTGTATGTGTGAAGTGAGTTTTTCACCGCCCTATGTGTAAATAATGATTCTCATACATGTCTTATATTATTCGATTATGTTATTTTCATCACCCTGTATATTAAATAATAAAAGTAAAATAAATATTACACTAAAATTTTAAGAATAGATGATCTCGTAGAAAAAATAAAAACTTCGCCATGTATATGTACAAACATATAATATATCTCTGTGAATAAGTACACATGAAGCTTATTGTCAAAACAACAGCTTTTTATGAAAGTGTATAAAGGGTAGTAAAACATGGAAAAAAATTTAGGATGTAATTATTTATATTTATATATCTGTCTGCTCCTCCCGTCTGGTCCTCCAAAGAGTCTTGTAACGAGATCTATTGAAAAACACGACGTCAATAAAAACAAAAACTTTTTCCCAATTTTTTCGGACTATCCGTGGTCACGGCGCGCTGGCAACACCGCCGAAATATCGGGAATACATCTTTTATTTATCTATTTTATCTATATGTATAAAAATGAATTGCTGTTCGTTAGTCTCGCTAAAACTCGAGAACGCCTGGACCGATTTGGCTAATTTTGGTCTTGAATTATTTGTGGAAGTCCAGAGAGGGTTTAAAAGGTAGATAGATAAATATGAAAATGCTCGGAATTAAATGAAAATAACAATTTTGTTTTTCCTTTGATGTGTCCCCCGTCGGACGGATTCCTTTTGTTTGTTTTAAGTTTATTTTATACAAAAGTTTAGGTCTTTTGTTTATCGACTGAGGCCCTACGAAGTCTGCCGGGTCAGCTAGTTAAATGTAAAATCGGCAGTAAGAGTCTGTCGATAAACAGCCTTCACGCCGATCCTTGAATCCGACACGTGACCTTCAAAAAGCGGTTCCCCCTCCTCAGGTACCCTTGCCCGATGTGCAACAAGGGCTACCCGACGAAGGAAGCGATGCAGGACCACTTCAACTACCAGCACCTGGGGAAGACGGCGCACAAGTGTCCCGTGTGCGAAAAGGTGAGTCAGGTTAGGATTTTGTACCTGAAAAATATATCGACGCTTGAAAGGCAAAAGTGACTAAACGACAATAACTGCTTTGTACATAAATGATAGGCAATAACCATATTCGGTGCGCAAAAAAGATATTTCTAGGTCTATTAAAATCATTTCAATCCTACAGCTACTAGCTAGATTCTACTACAGCTGGATTCGTTAAAATAAAATTTGTAGTCAGGTATTTCAAGTTTAAATTAGTCTACTGTAAAGTTCACGCATTATCGCTTAGTCACGTTTGCCTTTCAAGCGTCAATATATATATCTGTATATGACTGGAGGTGATATACTCCATAACTGGTTCTATAACTACAGAGGGCTTACAAAAACAATTTAGGAAATACCTATTTTCTTGCTCACTGTATCGAGAGCAATGGAAAAGAGAATAACAGAGAAAAGGAAGATGGCGAAAACGATTGAATGAGCAAACCGTAAAAAAAGGTGTCTATTTATTTTTAATTATTATAATACAGATGATTTGGGAAAAGAACAATGTAAAAGTGGAAATAAGGAAAATAGTCTTATTAATACGCTTTTATTAGTTTCTGACGTATGTATGTATGTATGTATGTTTTATTTATTTATTTTTTATTGCTTAGATGTGTGGACGAGCTCACAGCCCACCTAGTGTTAAGTGGTTACTGGAGCCCATAGACATCTACAGCGTAAATGCGCCACACACCTTGAGATATAAGTTCTAAGATCTCAGTATAGTTACAACGGCTGCCCCACCCTTCAAACCGAAACGCATTATTGATTCACGTCAGAAATAGGCAGGGCGGTGGTACCTACCCGTGCGGACTCACAAGAGGTCCTACCACCAGTAAATGTTTGTAACGGAATCTTTGAACATTATTTTGACCCCCTTCAAAACGTCGGATTAACTCGAAATTTGGCATACTTATTAAGGACCGATGATAATTCAATATTTACAAAAAAAAATTGAAAGAAAAATATATATATTCAAAAAATAGAAATTCAACAAAAAAATTAAAAATAAATAATAGCTTAAAAAAACTATTATAAAAAACACGCTTTTATAGAAAATCCAACTAAAAAATAGAAAGTATATTAAATAAAAAAAAAAAAAAAAAAACGAAAGCAAAGAACAGAAAGAAGCGAATTTAAAATTAACATAAGTGCCCATGATCTTTTGTTTTCCATTTCAGCCCATAGCCTCCAGGGCGAATGTTGTGAAGCACGTGATGAGGGTGCACGGCGAGAAGAAGGAGAAGCCGAGGAACCACGCCTGCGGGATGTGCAGGAAACGGTTCACTGTACGTATATATATATATATATATATATATATGTATATTAATAGGTGAAGCAAAAACTTTGTATCCCTTTTCACGAAAATTTCGCGGACGGAGGAGGATGAAATTTCCCACACTTGTAGAGAATATAGAGAAGGAGTGCACAATACTAATATTTTAAAAAAAATATACTTTAATAATACATACATAAAATCAATAAATAAAACATTACACACACTACCATGTGTTTGACACACATATATATATATATATAAACTCTTTGTTTATTGTCAAACTTTTCTTTTTGCTTATAGTCTGTGGTCAAATTCAGGCTATAGTGTAGTTTTGGCGAAATCTGTGATTATAGAAGTATGTATAATAAGTCTTTGACAATAGAACCATAATAATGTTCAAATTAATAATATTCAAATTTCAATTAATTAAAGTCGAATTTCGACTACCAAGGGACCACTAGTGTATACTAATATACCATCGGAGATGTGTGTGATCTGTTTGCCCCGAGGTGTTTCTCTACCAAGCACCGTCCACGCTGTTCCCGACCGCCGCTATGACCTGTCCTTCAAACGAGGAGAGAAAGGGCAGGCCAGGCATTGCTGATGTCCATGGGCGACAGTAACCTCTAACCACCACCGACTTCCCACCCGGCCTGAAGTGTATTCAGCCCTAGATATTTTTATTGCCCTGGTAGGCAGACTAGCATACGGCCCACCTAATGGTGAGCGATTACCGTCGCCCATGGACGTCAGCAATGCCAGGGGCAGATCCGAGCCGCTGTCTACCGTTAAGTACTCTTCACAAGGATCGTTTGAAGAAGGATATGTTATAGCGCTCGGGAGATACCGTGGAGGGGAGCTCATAGTCGGATGGTACGTCCAAGTCTTCATTGTATTTTCCATTCTGTAAATTTTTCCCGCCGGGGGGTTGGGAGGGGGCGGAGTGTAATTTCGACCTCAAATTTCAGGACAAGAAGGCTCTGACTCAGCACGAGGTGATCCACTCCCGGGAGAGGCCGCTGACCTGCGACATCTGCCAACAAACCTTCAAGCAGAAGGCCTCTCTTTACACGCACAAGAAGAGGGTCCACAAAGTCGTGCCCAACAAGAAAGTCGTTGAATTCATTGAGGCGACGGCTTAGAGATGTCCCGGGACTGCACCGCGCTTGGGGTCTTCGCGAGGAAGCGTCGGCCCCATCAGGCAGGAGTGGTGTTGCACGAGCGTATGACGTGCCTTATCAATGAAGAAGTCTTCAGCGAAGGGCTCCTGAGAGCGCATATGGCGGTAACGAATTTGGGACTGCAAGCCCCTGGTTAGGGGTGTGTCGGGTACCACATATATTGGTGATTGGAGACCCATATAGGAACTCTGGGGGCTATAGTGATTATTGTGAAGGAATTCGGTAGGCAGCGGCTTGGCTCTGCCCCTGGCCTTGTTGAAGTCCATGGGCGACGGTAACCACTCACCATCAGGTGGGCCGTATGCTCGTCTGCCTACAAGGGCAATAAATAAAAAACACCACCATGTAAATGTCGTAAGTGAGATCCATAATTGACAACGTGTGCGAGCTGAATTCTTTGATGAGAGAGAGAGAAAGAGAGAGAATGAAAGATCTTCCGTCCCTTTTCCGATACAAATCGTAGCACTACACGACTTTAACCTGTTGCTATCGTCGCTCGCTAAGAAGTTGCACTTCTGTCCTTTTTCGGCTCGAGTCGCCGTGCAAGCGTAACGGAGTGAGGTCGCCGCCAAACACGAGCATGCCGTCTCTCTCGCACTCGTTAACTCTCTAAAAGCGATGATGCCATGCACCACTCTTGACCTCTTGACCTTGAATTTTGCTCTTATGAAACTTAAAAACTGAACATTTTATTGGCAGCCCGCGCGGGTAGGTATCAGCGTTCTGCGTCTTCCTGCCACTAAACAGTCAGGCGTTCCCGTTTGACAGCATTATAATATACAATTGGAGCTTAAAGCTCATATCTCAGGTGATCAGGCCTTATTATCACATGAGCCTGTCTACCGGTCTAGTGAACATCGCTCATAATTCCTTTTACTCTGAAGTTTAAAAAAAAAATATTATTCCATTAGAAAGAATACGCTTACAAATAGATAATTGTAATTGTGTTATATAAACAATTCAATGGAAGCGAAAACTGCCTCGCGTCGTCCGAGGTCATTCAACCCGGCGCGTCATATTGTGTTTCATTGCGCGCCCTCTATACTTTGATATTTAACACAAAAAAAAAAGTGCATCTTAATAAATAAGAAACCTATTTACTGTTGTCATATTGTATTGTATTATATTATAATCAATAAATAGATTATTTTTAGTATTTTTGTGTGTTTGTTTGCACGTGAACAATATTGTCAGCAGGTAAGTTCCCCATGAAAAAATTTCATCGATGTCTCAATTGTATTGTGAATATATTTAGCACGTCTCAAACAGGAACCAATGAGTGTTTTGGGCACAGAATTGAGGCGCTGGGGTGGATGTGGCAAATCCCACCCCTCCTGGCTAAGCCCGTGTTTGCCCCCTCTGTCCTGGTAAAACTGGAAAGGCCTCCGGGCCACCAGTAATCCTTCATTCCTGAAAAAGGGGGCACAGAATTTGACAGACTACCCGCGCCAGTGATACTCTATATAGTATAATTAATTTGAATTTGAATAATGAAACACACGTGTTTCAAACCTGCTGTATTCTACATTGCCCCGATAACACTGAGATTCTGGGAAAAGCAAGGAGGACCATTTCAGTGTATTTAAAAGTGTCCGCTGAAAGGGGGCCAATTAAGTCGGCGCCACAGTAGCAAGTGGAAATATTTAAAAAAAGCGCCTTAGAGCTAGCCCTCATTTTGCTTATAACGGTTATATTCATATAATTTCCACTTCCTACATTAGCGCTATTCCGGTGAGTCTTCCAACAATAACTCGCCGCTTACAGGTAGACACTTTTTCAACTTGTTCCCTATACAAGATGGTGCTTCTTATCCATAGATAATACTCCTTACCTCTAACCTCCATAGTAACAACGAAAAAAAATCCTATATGATAATTCAGGTCATTAATGTGTATAATAGTGAAATTTCATTCAAATCCGTCAAAAACATCAGCTATACACAATCAAAAAATAAAACAAAGAATAGTAATTTTCGCACGTTTTTATTAATTTATTACGTAATGATTAAATTAAACTTGAATTACACGTTTTTTTTTCTTCACCTTCGAAATAATCTTCGATTTCCTGCAGGGTTTTGTCTTTTGTTTCCGGTAAACAGAAGTAAAGTATCAATAGACAGGATCCCGAAGTGAGACCGTAAAATAAAAACGTACCGTGCATCCCGAAAGCCAAAAAGATATACGGCGACATTTTCAATAATGTACCGGAGACGATATTGTATGAAATCGCGGCAACGGCCATACAATGACTTTTGTATTTTAATGGCGTCAGCTCAGCGTGCGTTGATATTAACAAAATCACCGGTCCAATGCTAACGCTCAACGAGAATCCGACTAACAAACCTATAGTTACAAATCTAGATTCGTTTATAAACGCTAAATTTATTAAATACAAATACAAGGATAGGATGCATAAAAATATTACACTTGTCGTGCCCGAGGTCATTAGTAAAGAGCGTCGCTTGACCACTCTCGTTAAAAAACAACCGAAGTACATGCCCAATACAGTAACCCCATCTAGTAGCAGCATCACGTAATACGCGGTCGATTCGCTTCCAGTTATGCGTTTTATGATATCAATGGCGTACATTGCACACACGATTTTACCGGTGAAATTATATTGCAGCATCATAACTATACACACTAATGTCGGTTTGTAAAACAGCTTCGCGGTCAAGATCTCGAATATTCTGTGCCTATCGAACGTCCTACGATTTTTAATGCATTCTTTTTGCGAATTAACGAGTCTCTCCAATTCTTGTATCGTTGACTCGTTTTTACCCATCAACCAGAAGTATGATCGGGCGCATTCCTCGAACCTACCTTCGCTGGCCAACCAGTGAGGCGACTCCGGCCACAAAAACGAGACGAAATTGTATAATATCAACACGATGGCTGTCAACGGAATATATTTCCAATGGAGGAATGTTCCAATTGCGTTCGCGCACCACACACCCCAATAGAAGGTGGCGGATTTTATTGTTAAGAAGACACCTCTGTATTTCGGCGAAGTGTATTCGGACAGTATTATTATAGTCAAAGTTAAGTTGGCGCCGTGATTCATGCCCTGTAGTATCTCGCTAATTAACATTTGGGTGTTGCTAGTGCTGAAATATAAGATGACGTTGAAGACGAACGTGTTTATGGAGACGAACATGAAAGGAATCTTTCTTCCTAAGCGCGTAATGGCGTAGCAGATAACGATGATCCACGGCAGAGAGCTATATCCGAACACGGAAGCTGAAAAGTGAAATTTTTTCATGTCATGTCTTTTACTGGTGGTAGGACCTCTTGTGAGACCGCACGGGTAGGGACCACCGCCCTGCCTATTTCTGCCGTGAAGCAGTAATGTGTTTCGGTTTGAAGGGTGTAGCAACCGTTGTAATTATACTGAGACCTTAGAACTTATATCTCAAGGTGGGTGACGCATTTACGTTATAGATGTCTATGGGCTCCAGTAACCACTTAACACCAGGTGGGCTGTGAGTTCGTCCACGCATCTAAGCAATAAATTTTTTTATCTCATGCACCAATTTTTTTTTTTAAATATTTTATGACCTGCTAACTAGAGCTTTCTATCCCAGTCGCTACACTCTTGGCAGAGGGGTCGTGGCTGTCGTGCTCTCGGTAAAGAGTTTCACAACGAGATCTTTAAGCCGAGCCTTCTATGGTCTTCAAATACTGGTGAATGGCTACTTGATTTTAGCGAGATTTTTGCAACTTTATAAGAGAGCCATTTAAAATTGAAAATTTGAACTTAAATTGTAGTTCAATTAAAAGCGTCGAATTGTTGAAGCTTATACCTACCAAATAGAACGCACCTTTAATTACAAAGATAAATGTCGCGTACTAAGCCTTTAAGTATAACTTTTCATCCCACATTGTGAAATAATGATATAAACCGAAATTAGATGAAGTTGATTAATTTGATAGCGGCTTTAACCGTTTCTGATGGAATTAAATGATACGATATGAGATGAGATAAAATATAATCTCAGTAAAATGCTGGCTCTTTACTGAGACATTTTGAGTCGACTTTATGGAAGAACCGGATAACTTATGTCAGGCGGCTTCGCTCGAAGAAAAAAATCGGTTGTCTGTAAAGTCGGTGTACTGACGATAGTTGAACGTGACATCGTCATAAGAAAATACTGATGGAATGGTTTCATTTTTCAATTATCGCAATTATCGTTGCTATAAGCAATTGACACCACATTCACTTTTCACTGAACTTCATACTTGACGAAAACATGTAAATGTATTATTGTATAGCAGCTGTCCACGCGGATGCATCGCTCACATCGCCTCAGAGCGAGGTAACGCCGCATGAGTCATGTTTTTTCGTGCGTGCAGCCGGCTCCATCGAATTATAAGACGTTGTCACGTCAAAATACTTTATAGAAAAATGACTAATAAAATAATTACATAGCCACGAAGCCATTTCGTCACTGATCGCTTCGGTCGAATTCTTTTCCTTCCGAATTTGAGGTATGAACACGGTCGGAGCGCCGAATGAAAAGCCTGTAGCGAACAGCAACATCCAGGCGGGGCTCGTTATGAGGATCTGGAAGTGAGAAAAGTAACGAGCGATCCACGAGCAGCAAGAATGACGTACATCTTTATCTATATATTAATTAATACGTGAAGCATAAACTTGCTTCAACTCGGCAGTCTCCGAGTGCCATGCGTGTTTTTTTTTTATTTACGTACCTGCCTCAACAGCGGTCTGTACTTGTTTCCCTCATCATCATCATCATCATCTCCCTCATTAGATACGACTCTGTGATAATAATCCTTCATACCGTTGGCTGTAGAAAAAAAGATGGTTGTCTGAAAAATCGGCTTACGGACGATAGTTTTACGTGTAACGTCATAAAGAAATATTGATGAAAAATTGCGTACTTTTATAAATTGAATTGAATTATTATCACTGAATTATCATTGATTTGTACAATACAAACAAGTTAATTGAACTTTTTTTTTGGTAAATTAACGCTCGGGCCCATCGTGCCTCTCTATCGCTTGCTGTGCGTTCTTGCTCGCACACTCATGCTCGGGCGGAACGTGACAGTTTTTCGTGCGTGCAACCGGTGTTCACTGATTTGTAACGAGTTATCAAGTCAACACAATCAGTGTATTGGGTCAAACAGCCAAATCTTTTGCGAAACTGCCGAAGTCATGTCTGTATGAATGAAATCGAATGGACGATTAGAATCGAATTTCCTGATAATGGATTTGTAGAATCCGCGAAGTCAAACCTAACGATTTTCGATAAGACGTCCGGTGCATTAGTATGTAGCGGTGCACCGGTGTTCGAATCCCGCAGGCGGGTACCAATTTTTCTAATGAAATAAGTACTCAACAAATGTTCACGATTGACTTCCACGGTGAAGGAATAACATCGTGTAATAAAAATCAAACCCGCAAAATTATAATTTGCGTAATTACTTGTGGTAGGACGTCTTGTGAGTCCGCACGAGTAGATACCACCACCCCGCCTATTTCTGTCGTGAAGCAGTAATGCTTTTCGGTTTAAAGGGTGGGGCAGCCGTTGTAACTATACTGAGACCTTACAACTCATGTCTCAAGGTGGTCGGCATTTACGTTGTAGATATCTTTGGGCTCCGATAACCACTTAACATCAGGTAGGCCGTGAACTAGTCCACCCACCTAAGCAATGAAGAGTCCGATGAGTCGAAAAACCGCGGCTTACCGACCACTGGTTTAGATAATAAACAACTTCTTTTATGAACCAAATCTTTTATGAACGTTAATGATACTCACACATTTATTGGTTATTTGAAATACAAAAAAAAAAACAACAATATTATCGGCTATGCAAACACACGACATCAATCTTTGACATTTACTCTTTTCTTTCTTTAAAACTATCGCTCCACACTTCGCGCGAACCAAAGAAGATGGCGGCAGAATGACTGATAATTTTCCTCGTAAATACACGGCTGTATCAAAATATTTATGACTTTAGAACACAAAACAATACATCTCAACGGAAACTCATATTTTATTCAAAAGCCGATACGTTAATTTGTTCTGGAAAATGAGGCCTTGTGTTATTTAAAACACAAAGATATATCAATTGTAACATAACGCATTTGTTTTACAGGTTAAATTTAAAAATTTAGAAAAATATTAACTTTGGTTAGTTCTTTTACAGAACTTATGGGTATAGGAATCCTTGGCATCGTTGCGATTTCAGAGGTTATGAAATAGAAATTACATTTGGTAAGCGACATCCGAAAGAGACAAATGATTTTTATTTGTTACTGGTGGTAGGACCTCTTGTGAGTCCGCACAGGTAGGTACCACCACCCTGCCTATTTCTGCCGTGAAGCAGTAATGCGTTTCGGTTTGAAGGGTGGGGTAGCCGTTATAACTATACTGAGACCTTAGAACTTATGTCTCAAGGTTTTTTTTTATTGCCCTTGTAGGCAGACGAGCATACGGCCCACCTGATGGTGAGTGGTTACCGTCGCCCATGGACTTCAGCAATGCCAGGGGCAGAGCCAAGCCGCTGCCTACCGCTTAATACTCTGGATGGGTGGCGCATTTACGTTGTAGATGTCTATGGGCTCCAGTAACCTTAGCACCAGGTGGTCTGTGAGCTCGTCCACCCATAAAAGCAATAAAAAAAATATTGTTCTTATTTACTCCTAAAAATATATATATATATCGAGGAGTAAAAGACTAGGTATTTGGTTTAAGCGTCATTTTTGCAACTTTATATGAGAGCCATTTGACATTTAATTTTTTTTACAAAGTATCATCATAACAAAAAAAAACTTCTTTAGCTATTTGAACGGAGTAAACTTAATTGAAGTTCAATTAAAAACATCGAACTGTTGATGCTGATACCAAATAAAACGGACCTTTAATTACAAAGTCTTTAGCCTTTCACCCCACGACTTACATATACCTAAATAAATACATATAATATTGTTCTGGTTCCTTATTGCGTAATGCGGATCGAAGCGTTACTAATATCGAATATGTACAGTTCACGGGACAGATTATTTATTTCACGATGTTGTGGAAGAAAAAAAAACGTGTTAGCCGTATGATAATTTAGAGCAGCGGTTCCCAAAGTTATTTTGTCAACTGCCCAAGTTGAGAATCAATTATTTTTTAGCGCCCCCCTTTTTTCACCTAATTAAAAACCACTATAGCGAGAGCTCAGTCGGTGTCTAAGTCGTCCTAGTTGAAATTACAAATCGCCCCACAAGTCTCTACACAACGTCCCTATTTTTTTGCTCATACCGCCCCCTTTGGGCCTGCTATGCCTACAAGGGGGCGCTATCGCCCACTTTGGGAAATAATGATTAAGAGGCACGTTTTCTCCTACGCTACCCGTGTAATTCCTATAACTAATCATGTATCTATTTATTCGTCGAGCAGTTAACTGATGTGTTTTAAGATACTAGTGGCCCCGCAGTAGTCGAGATTCGACTATAATTAATTGAAATTATAAATTTAAACATTATTATGGTTCTATTGTGAAACACTTTTATATTTCGATAATATTATCACAGTATTCGCCAATACTGCACTATAGATCGATAATATTAATGACAAACAATATTAATCTATTTTCAATTCGACCACAGACTTTAAACAATAACAAAAGTTTCTCGATTGACAGTAAACAAAGTGTATATTTTTATGTATGTGTTGTGTCAAATACACGGTAGTGTGCGTAATGTTTTCTTTATTGATTTAATGTATCTCATATGCATTTTTTTTTATTGCTTAGATGGATGGACGAGCTCACAGCCCACCTGGTGTTAAGTGGTTACTGGAACCCATAGACATCTACAACGTAAATGCGCCACCCACCTCGAGATATAAGTTCTAAGGTCTCAGTATAGTTACAACAGTAACTGCTAACCCACCCTTCGAACCGAAACGCATTACTGCTTCACGGCGGAAATATGCGGGGTGGTGGTACCTACCCGTGCGGACTCACAAGAGGTCCTACCACCAGTGATTACGCAAATTATAATTTTGCGGGTTTGATTTTTATTACACGATCTTATTCCTTCACCGTGGAAGTCAATCGTGAACATTTGTTGAGTACGTATTTCATTAGAAAAATTGGTACCCGCCTGCGGGATTCGAACACCGGTGCATCGCTACACACGAATGCACCGGACGACTTATCCTTTAGGCCACGACGACTTCAAAACTGCATTATTTAAAAAAAAAAATGCATTGTGCACTTCTTCTCTATATTCTCTTTAAGTGTGGAAAATATCATACTCCTCCGTCCGCGCAATTTTCGTAAAAATGGATACAAAGTTTTTGCCTCACGTATTAATATATAGATTATACAAATGAAATTGTTGGTAAATTGGTTTTTATTGGTTCATATAAATTGGGGAGTAAGGGGAGAACGGAGCATAACATCTTTTCCGGCCCAACTGTCATCCTCACCTGCTCGCGCTAGTGGTTCTTTCAGAATAGCTAGCGGCGGCGGCCCAAAGGTCGCCGCGGTGCTCCCTGCCAGACAACGGACGAGGCAATGGCGACCGAGCAATGGCGGTATAACCATACGTACCTAACCGGGAAACCGATTAGATGAGGCTTCAGCAACCTAGGAGCCCAAATAGCCCCTAAAAAGCCTGGTGCAGAAGGCAAGGGGAAACCACTGCACTATTTTCCCAAGAAAACCACATGAATAGATTACTTAATGAGAGTGTTATGTCATGCAATCCGACTGACCCCCGGCGCCATAGTGATCCCGGGTCACATGGTGGGAAGTATGCTACCGGCCACTGTACTGTAGACCACCAGGTAGGCAGTGGAAACTATGCAACTGGTGATGGTACTGGTAAAAGTAAAACCCAACTGAGAAAATATTTGCGTATGGGAACTTGGAATG
This sequence comes from Bombyx mori, assembly GCF_030269925.1. Taxonomy (NCBI): domain Eukaryota; kingdom Metazoa; phylum Arthropoda; class Insecta; order Lepidoptera; family Bombycidae; genus Bombyx; species Bombyx mori. The sequence continues at coordinate 2,195,832 of NC_085117.1, read as the reverse complement.
TGAGAGGAATGTTGAAACCGGGTAAGCAAGAAGTCATCGAGAGGGAGATGTTAAGGTGCAAAATCGACATATTGGGGCTAAGTGAAGTTCATAGAAGAGGCAGCGGTCATATAAAAACTGCTAACGGGAACATCTTGTACTTTTCGGGATCGGAAAATCATAGTGGTAATGGAGTTGCTATACTTTTACCACAGAAACTTGAAAGCAGCGTGTTAGGATACAAAACACCAAGTGATCGTATTATTGCTGTTAAACTTGATGCGCGCCCCGTACCTATCAACATTGTCCAGGTGTATGCACCAACCTCCCAATCTGAAGAAATTATATCTGACCAATTCTATTTTGAATTGGATGACTTGTTGCGTACTGTTCCATCTGGGGAGGTGACTGTTGTGTACGGCGATTGGAACGCGAAGGTTGGTACCACTAGAGGTGATGTATTACTCGGAGCAACAGTCGGAAACTTTGGACTTGGTGTGAGGAATGACAGAGGTGAAAAATTTCTTCAATTCTGCGTGGAAAATCAGCTGGTCATCATGAACACCTGGTTTGAACACCACCCGAGAAGGTTATATACTTGGATATCGCCATGTGGACATCGGAACCAGATTGATTATATTACCATCAAGTCTAGGTGGCGATCTTCCGTATTGAATACTAAAACACTTCCTGGTGCCGACTGCGGAAGTGACCACCAGTTGGTGGTGGCAGACTTCAGACTTCGTTTAAAAGTCATCAAGCCAAAATTTCCTATCAATATAGAACTGAATAAGCCAGCGCTGGACCATTTTCATAAAACTGTAGACATGAATATACGATCAATGCTTTGGGATCCATGTGGTTCAAGTGAAGCTAACTGGAACAATCTGAAAAAGGTTGTACTGGATACGGCTAAACGAAGCAGAGATCTACACAAAGCAGTTCCTAAACATGAAGAATGGATTAGCAAGGAGTCATGGATGTTGATAGAGAAAAGGAAAAGACTAAAAGAACAAGGCATTGTAAACAATAGTCAAAGGGAGCGCTACAATCAATTGCATGCAGAGATTCAAAGGTCTACTCGGAGAGACAGAGATGAGCACATCAATAATATGTGTGAAGAAATTGAGGGACATGCTGATAAAGTGCAGACTAAGGACCTTTTCCTGAAAGTGAAGCAGCTAACGGGTGTCTTCAAGCCGAAGAAATGGATTATCGAAGATAGTAGAGGTAACACCTTGACAGAAATGGAACATGTTTTGGAGAGGTGGAGAAACTACTGTTATGACCTATATCGCGATGAAGATAATTTATGCACCGCCAAAATATGGGATGACCACCTGGAAGAGCCTCCTATACTACTTTCTGAGGTTGAATATGCAATACAAAAACTTAAGCATAAGGTGGTTGGTCCGGATGGCGTGTCGGCAGCGATGCTTCAAAGTCTCGGTTCAGAAGGGATAAACATTATCCATCAGATATGTACCAAGATCTGGAAAACAGGCCAATGGCCCAGTGATTGGACAAAATCTGCAATAGTACCACTTCATAAGAAGGGCTCCACAGCGAAGTGTGAGAACTACCGAACTCTGTCGCTCATGTCCCACGCGAGTAAAATACTCCTTCGCATAATAAACAGCAGACTATCAGCTTTCATAGACCACCAGATACCGAGAGAACAGACTGGTTTTGTAGCTGGAAAAGGAACTCGCGAGCAAATTTTGAACGTCCGAGTGCTCATTGAGAAATTTCGCGAGTTTAACAAGCCTCTGGTGCTATGCTTTATAGATTATGCGAAGGCGTTTGACTGTGTTCGGTGGAGTAGCATGTTTGATGTGTTAATTGATATGGGCGTTCCTTCTCATCTCACACTATTGATACGGAATCTGTACCTTGATGGTTCTTGCTTCGTGAAACTGGATAATCGAGGATCTAAACCCTTCCATACAGAACGTGGAGTACGTCAGGGCTGCATTCTGTCACCCAAATTATTTAATATCTACGGCGAATACATAATGAGAAGAGCACTTGAGGGCTGGAATGGCGGTATTTCCGTGGGCGGTGAAACACTCACGAACCTGAGATACGCTGACGACACTACCATGCTTGCATCAGATGAGGAGGAAATGGCAATTCTGCTGAACCGTGTGGAAGAAGAAAGTGCTAAACTCGGTCTTAAAATCAACCACTCCAAGACCAAAATAATGATAATAGATAGAGCGCAACTTCTTCCACGTTCTGATGCACTCAGTGGCTACGAGAAAGTAGCAGAATTCATATATCTTGGGTCGCAAATAACATCCGAGGGTGGCTGCATGGGGGAGATACGCCGAAGATCCGGAATGGCTAAAAGTGCGATGGCCAATCTCAGGAAGATATGGAAAAATCGTAGCATCCGATGTATAACCAAAGTGCGCTTGGTGCGGGCACTGATCTTTCCCATATTCCTCTACGGGGCGGAGACATGGTGCATAAAAAGCCGGGATATCAAAAAGATCGATGCCTTTGAAATGTGGGTGTGGCGGAGGATGCTGCGAATACCGTGGACTGCCATGCGAACAAACGAGTCCATTCTAAGGCAGCTAGACATCCGAAAAAGGCTCTCTTCCATCTGCCGGGAACGTGTTATGAGCTTCTTCGGACACATCATGCGGTCTCCCAGACATGAATTAGAGAAGCTCATAATTACGGGTCGAATAGAAGGCAAGCGCGCCGTGGGCAGAACACCAGCCAGATGGTCAGATCTGGCAAGAGAAGCACTCGGTGGTAGTCTGTACCATGCAGTCCATGCCGCCCATGATCGGGTGCATTGGAAGTACATCGCATGTGGTCGCGATCCTCAGTAGTGAGGGAACGATATAGAAGAATAAATTACATCTTATTCCAAAGTCGGATGGTACGCGGCAAAAAGATATCTGGAAGCGCACTGCGGATGAACGCAGTGGTTCTAGGTAGTATAGATGAACTTTGCTCCGGTGGCGGGCGGTGCGATGGTAAAAACGAGATGATGGGATTATCTCAAGCAATTCCTCAGAGCACTTCCCATGAAACATACATGAGATGTTATTATGTTAATTTTATTTTAAGTGACAGTAAGCGTCTATTTTTTTTTTACGAAATGATACCTCGTAACTAAACCGTTAAATCTATATATTAATACGTGAAGCAAAAACTTTGTATCCCTTTTTACGAAAATTGCGCGGACGGAGGAGTATGAAATTTTCCACACTTATAGAGAATATAGAGAAGAAGTGCACAATGCTAATATTTTTTTTAAATAATGCATAAAAGATACATTAAATCAATAAAGAAAACATTACACACATTACATACCATGTATTTGACGCACACACGCATGCATACCTACTATTTATTGTCAAACTTTTGTTCTTGACGTCTGTGGTCAAATTGAGTCAATTGAGAATTATATATATTGTTTGTCTTTATTAATATTTTTTATAATGTAGTCTTGGCGAAATTTGTGATTAAAGAAGTATAAAATACAATCATAATAGTGTACAAACTTACAATTCCAATTATAGTTGAATTTCGACTACTGCGGGACCTCTAGTAAACTATAATAGCTTCGAACGTAGAGCTTCCTATCCTATTTCTAGAGAGGGCGCTACGTGAACATTCGACATAACTCTCGATTTTTCTTTACGATTTTCCTCGACCGTATACCGTAAATATTAAACCGTAAAATTGTAAAATTAGTTTCAATTATATCCATGGAACATACGGTACAAAATACAGATAGAATTTTTCATACAATTAGCTATAGCTCACAGGGAGAGCTAGCTATAGTTAGATACATTTTTGTGTCGTGTTTTTTTTATTTTGCTAATAATATGTATGGACTAGCTCACGGTCCACCTGATGATAAGTGGTTACAGGAGACCATAGACATCTACAACGTAAATACCACCACCTACCTTTACTTACCACCTTTTTTTTTTATTGCTAGATGGGTGGACGAGCTCACAGCCCACCTAGTGTTAAGTGGTTACTGGAGCCCATAGACATTTACGACGTAAATGCGTCACCCACTTTGAGATATAAGTTCTAAGGTCTCAGTTTTAGCAGTATAACGTCTGCGCCGCCTTTCAAGCCGAAACGAATTGCAGCTTCACAGCAGAAATAAGCAGGGCGGTGGTACCTACCCGTGCGGACTCACAAGACGTCCTACCACCAGTAAATCTGTAATAATCTATTTATCTATCTGTTATTATGTTATGATTTTTTTGTTTTTTATTGCTCTTGTAGCCAGACGAACATACAGCCCACCTGATGGTGAGTGGTTACCGTCGCCCATGGACTTCAGTTATGACAGGGGCAGAGCCAAGCCGCTGCCTACCGTAAAAAGGATGAGACCGTGTCATTACGATCCCAGTCTGTGATCGTTTTTTTTCCAGGTAATCGCTCATTCGTCCTATTTGTGTCCATTATACATTGAAGGTAAGCAGGAAAAATTCCGGCTATGGAATGAGCTCCCCTCCACGGTGTTTCCCGAGCGCTATGACATGTCCTTCTTCAAACAAGGCTTGTGGAGAGTATTAAGCGTTAGGCAGCAGCTTGGCTCTGCCCCTGGTATTTCTGAAGTCCATAGGCGACGGTAACCACTCACCATCAGGAGGGCCGTATGCACGTCTGCCTACAAGGGCAAAAACAAAAAAAAAAGAATTCGATGATGCCATCTTTAATTGCTATCTCAAGGACTGACGCCCAAAACAAAGGAAAGAGGGTTTGTTTGATTAAATCGCAGCAATGCTTAGCAGAAAAGTGCCCGCGTGAACTAACCCCATTGAACTATGACTAGATTAACGGATATTAGAAAATAAATTGCGATAAATGATCATATTAAATTTATTGACAACTTACATTAAGGCGGTAACTATAATAGATTAATGTGGCGGGTAGCCATCACTGTACACAAGATATTTGACACATGCTTGAATCTCGCTTACGACATTATCAAGATAAGCTTACATATAGGCTCCGAACACGTCATTACGGATCCTCCCGATCCATTAACGGTGCTTTTAGGTACCACAAGCACCGGTCGACGAATTAACCCATAGACACAGCCCACTGAGTTTCTCGCCGGATCTTCGCAGCGGGTCGCGATTCCGATCCGATGGTAGATTCTGCGAAGCACGGCTCTTGCTTGGGCCAGTGTTAGCAACACTCCGGTTTGAGCCCCGTGAGCTCACCTACACATCAAGGAGAAGCTGAAATAGCCTCTCAAGGCTATCAGCATAGGTAGGAAAAGAAAACAATCATCCATAAGTGCTGTCATTTAATGTTCATATATGTAGAGTTAAATGTTCGTATTTTTAATAGGAACATAGTCCACGTGTTTGACGGGGGGTCGAGAATCTCTCAATCGACACTGTCAACTTAATTTCAGTTGTTCTCATAATAAAATTATCAGAACAAGATTTTCGTGTAACATTAATTAAAAAAATAATAATACACGAAGCAATTTTAAATATACCAGACCGGTTTTACGTGTTATGTATAAATTTAATAAACAATTGCTATTTTCAGCGGGTTAATTTTTTTTAAACACTTACCAACAAACACGTTGTTAATTAGAGCAAAATTCAAGTCACGCAACGAGACATGGAACGGACTATGTAAGGGATTTCTCTACGTGCATCCATCAGATCTTGTGACCCTTGCGTTAGACGCGTTCAGCTCTAACACTAGGAGCAGGCTTAGGGACCCCGGTAACCGTACTCATCGAACTCGACAAAGAGTTCGACATGCACCCTAACATCCATTACCATTACTCAGCCTACTGAGTTTCTCGCCGGATCTTCTCAGCAGGCCGCGATGTATAATATAATATATACCTATAATAATATATAAATATTTACTAACAATCACGCCACGTTAACTGGTCCTGTGCTAAGTTCGTAAAGAGCTTGTGTTACAGGTACCAGATAACGGAAATAAATGAAAGATTTTTATTATACACATACATATATTTAATATACATCTATAACCCTGGAGAAGACATCTTATATTTATCATACAAATATCTTCTCTTGGCGTGATTCAATCCCGCGACCCCCTTGTGTAGTGACCCTGTGTAGTGATGTGTATGCATTACTAACACGTTGTACGCTTTATGACCCACCGTTGGTCCTAGCGCACCATATTCGGGTCAAGCCAGAATCAGGGAATCAGTAATTATAATTATCAACTCGATATTTTTATTCTAAAATTAATAAAACTAGAGGTCCCGCAGTAGTCGAAATTCGACTATAATTAATTGGAATTGTAAGTTTGTACACTATTATGATTGTATTTTATACTTCTTTAATCACAAATTTCGCCAAGACTACACTATAAAAAATATTAACAAAGGCAAACAATATTTAATCTATTCTCAATTTGACAACAGACGCCAAGAACAAAAGTTTGACAGTAAATAGTATGCATGCGTGTGTGCGTCAAATACATGGTATGTAGTGTGTGTAAGTTTTTCTTTATTGATATAATGTATCTTTTATGCATTATTTAAAAAAATATTAGCATTGTGCACTTCTTCTCTATATTCTCTATAAGTGTGGAAAATTTTATACTCCTCTGTCCGCGCAATTTTCGTAAAAAGGGATACAAAATTTTTGCTTCACGTATTAATATATAGATGCCATAATTTGAACGGTAGATAAAAATTAGAGACTTTAAACCGTCTTTAGTTTGGATATTTTAAAAGGCTCTTCGGTGAACACGATGGCCTGAATGAAAATATGTACGATTTTATGGCATTCAACGTGTTAAGGATAACTCCGAAGCGAATAGTTGGATCCTGGTAGAACTTAAATGGGACCACACGTGAAGCGTTTTCATACACACAAGACTCTTCAAAATCGGCATTACCAAAAATATGTAGTTCAACTTTTTTATTTTTTACTGCTTAGATGGGTGGACAAACTCACAGCCCACCTGGTGTTAAGTGGTTACTGGAGCCCATAGAGATTTACAACGTAAATGCGCCACCCACCTTGAGATATAAGCTCTAAGGTCTCAGTATAGTTACAACGGCTGCCCCACCCTTCAAGCCGTAACGCATTACTGCTTCACGACAGAAATAGGCGGGACGGTGGACCTACCCGTGCGGACTCACCAGAGGTCCTACCACCAGTAAAAAGTTCTAAGGTAACTAATATAAGTAATTCATTATCAACTGACAATTTTATCGCGAACTAGATTCGTAACATCAGAATTATTTGTCGAATCCTTAAAATAATCTTCGATTTCTTGTAAAGTTTTATCTTTGGTCTCCGGTAGATATTTGTAAATCAAAATGGCGATTAATGTTGATGTTGAAGCGTAAAATAGAAACATTCCATCCAAGCCGAAATTAGCAAAAATGGCGGGAGCTAACTTCAACAGCGTACTGTGAAAACCGAAGAATGTAAATGCAATTAATATTATCGAAACGCTTTTAAATCTCAACGGTATTAATTCACCGTACAAAGACGTCGCCATGATCATCGGCCCGCAGCTAATGGAGGTCGAAAAAGCCGCGAGAAACAAGACCGAAGCCATCTTGATTTCCGTCACGACTTCAATTCTGATAAGCCACAAGTACAAAGCTAGTATGTATAGAAATGTAATCCCTATGGTGCTAGACGTAAGTAGCAGAGTCCTGCGCTTTAAAATCCTACATAAGATACAGCCGATGTAAGTGCTGATGACGGTTACGCCGTCGAGAATTAACATCCCATAGTACGCTGTGGCTTCATCATTAGTAATCCTTTTTAAGATTTCTATAACGTAAATACTGCATACTAATTTCCCGGAAAAATGATATTGCGTTACGACTAAAATAGACAACAATAATGGAATATAAAACTCTTTTGACAGTAAACTTTTTAATTCGATCTCTTTGCTTTGTGTTCGTTTTAAGGAATCGATCAATTTTTTTAACTCGCGCTCCGAAGCTCTACCGTTACCTTTGAGCCACCTGTGCGTTTTTCGGCATTCGTCGAATCTACCTTTGCACGCCAACCAATATGGCGATTCGCACCAGTAAAACACAGTTAATGTATGCAGGGAACACAAGATTCCCATCAGAGGTATGTACCTCCAGTGAAAGAACGTTCCGATCGCGTTCGACGTCCAAATTCCCCAGAGTAACGACGCCGATTTTAGAGTGAGGAATATCCCTCTGAATTTAGGCGAAGAATATTCACCTATGGCAACAACTGTGACGGTCATCGTGCTGGCGTGCGTCAGGCCCGTCAGTATTTCGGTGATAAGTAAATCGTTGGCGGTTTTACTAAAATAGAAGACGACGAACATTGCCACAGTGGATAGCGACATTATAATAGAGGTCCGTTTCCGTCCGATCGCGTTGAGAAGCCAGCAAAGTATCAATACCCAGGGCAGAGCGCTGTAGCCGAATACCGAAGCTGAAACAGAAGTTACTATTGGTATTAGTGGAGGACACTTGAATCGTTTACATAAATCAAATTAAAATTACAGCTACAATATATGAGTCGTCTATTATCAAAGGTGGCAATCTGTGCATTTGGACAAAAACATGTTATTGATATGTAAATACAGATTGATTTGAATATAATCGTCTCCTTCAAAGAATACGGTTCAAAACGTGCATTAAATAAAGGTTAATACTTAACCTGTTATTTATCTAGGATGTCGTTCAGAAGAGTTTTGTGACTGCCAATGGAATACAAAGTCAATAATTAGTTTTTCTGATTTACCAATAATTGTCCAAAAGTCACATTGCCGGCTTTGATAATAGTCGACTCATATGTACTTATTTTTTTCGAATGATCAGTCATTGATATGTTAGGAAATTTGGCTACCCTGATCGATACTAATTTTGAACTATGTCGTAATGTTCCTTCGCGATAATTCGTACCGCTAAATCAAGCTACGGCATCCTGGAATTTGACTAAGGGGATACCAGATGAAAAACGGAAATACCTACACAGCCACGACGCCATTTCCGAGGTGACGGCGTCAGTGGAATTAGCTTCCTTCCCCAGCTGCGGTATGAAGACCGTCGGAGCTCCGATGCAGAGTCCCATGCAGAAGTAAACCGACCAAACAGTGCTTGAGATTAATAGCTGTAATAAACACACGCATTATTATTCTTATGCACAGCAACATCGCCGCCATATTGTCGAAACTGACGCCGGCGCCGTTTTGAGATTGCAGGCCGCCATTTTGAAACTGCAAATCGAAGGAATCTATGAAAGGTAGTGGCGAGGAGAGCTGTCTCTAAGTTGAGGAAGTGTCCGGCTATGAGCACGAGCACAGCACCGGCGTAACAAGGGGATGTTTAATGCAGTTGTGAACGAAGCGAAGTGTGTCGATTTGAAAATAATTCATTAATTCATCGACTGATTCGGTAGCGCCCCTAACTGTTACGCCAGGGGTCGTGTGTTCCATTCACGCATCGGACAAACATTCGTGTGATGAATAGGTCAATTCGCTTTTTGTCTAGGTGTTTATCCTTCAAATATTATAATAAACGCGAAAGTTTCTAAGAATGTATGGATGTATGTTTGTAGCTCTTTCACGCAAAAAGTACTGGATGGATTTTGATGAAAGAGAACACACCAGAATAATGATTAGGCAATAATTAATTGTTTTATTTTTCGGAACGAAGCTCCTTATGGGACGATACGGAGGGTTACCCTAACCGGGAAGAAACGTCCATAACATTTTTATTATTAATAACGTACAAATTAGTAATGCACACAGTGTACGACTTAACTTTGTAATAACGTACAAAAAATAACATTTTTTTATCATCATTGATCACGATCTCAGAGCGTTCGTTTGCGCAATACACTAACTCTTATGCAAACAACCGCGAATGAAGTGTACCACAATAAGTTCGCCCGTTACCGAATGGTTGTGGGTTGTTGCGAAACCTCCAGTTTTATTTTCTTTATACCTCGAATAGAACTAAAAATCAGTCGCCCGCCGGCAGCCGAACAGAGCGGACGGGTATTTGGACGTATAACGTATATCTATCTGAATACGCGAGTGATTGCGCACGTGTCTATAATTTGGTTTTTGTTTTATTCAAATATTGTTTTGTGTTACCTTCAATCGAGGACGGGATTATTGACTAAATCGGGACTGCGCTCGGGCGCAGTCCGTCCGTATTCTGGTCAATGAGGTGTACGACTATAATCCTAGTGCACTATGAGTGAAAAAGCAAACGAGACTGTTGAGAGCAACAAGATGGAAGCTAATATGAGTAGACAAAATATGGAAGATGAACGAATACAATCAAGAAGAAATGAAGACGAAGAAAGTATTGATGAACAGCACAATAAATCTGGAGAAGTAGAAGAAGAAGACTTGATGGAGACTGAGTACAATATTAGACAAAATGAAGAGAATGAAGAAGATTGGACAGTAGTAAAGAGGTCCAAGGCAAAACGCTGGAAACCGAACTCCGTTGATGTTTGCATCTCGAGCAAAAATCAGCTACCAAAACAATTCGCATTGGCCAAACTATTTCATCGACTTAATATTGGTGGTATAACTCGTGTGAAATATATTAATGCTTTTAAAGTCCTTCTAGCATTTGAGGACATAGCTTTTTCCGAAAAATTCGCGGCATGTCCTGAAATTCAAGAACAAGGCTGGAGGATTCAAAATTCATGGGAAGTAAATATCTCTTATGGAATTGTCAAAAACATGGAAATAGGCATATCTGAGGATGACCTTATGGAAAACATTAGGACCAGCAATAATTGCGAAATAGTAGCGATCAAACGATTGAATAAACGGAACCCGGCTTCGCCAGGATGGATAGACAGTGAAACCATTCGCCTCAGCTTCAAGGGTAACTCACTTCCGGAATATGTATATTTATTCAATACAAGGGTAAAAGTCGAAGCATATATATTCCCCGTAACACAATGCTCAAATTGCTGGCGTTTTGGTCATAGTGCCAAATATTGTCCTTCTACAAAAATATTCTGCCCTAAATGTGGGAAACATCACCCTAATTGCGAGACCAATTCCTTCAAATGTATAAATTGTAAAGGTAACCATATGGCCCTAGCTAAGACCTGCCCAATATATTTGAAGGAAAGAAGAATAAGAGAAATCATGTCGGAATTTAACTGTACGTACCGCAAGGCTTCATTGATGTACGTACCACCTTTTTCACCAGCTGTTCACAGAGAAACGAGTGAGAATATCACTTATACAATGCAGAACACTACCTTTCCTACTGACCCACGTAATAAGAATTCATATGCATCCGTCGTGTCTAAGATAACTCAAGATGAAAATAATACACTTTTTTCTAACGAACATTTGAAGAGTTCCAAAAAAAATAAAAGAAAATCTAAAAAAAGGAAGCAGCGTTTTTCGTCGGATCAGTCCATTCATGATTGGGATGCGTCATCACAAGCGTCGGAGACCAGCTCTGATACTAGTGGACCTATCAAGGAGGGAAATCAAGACGCGGGGCAGGGGGGGTCCTGTCACCCGCATATACCTTCTACTTCAACGACGCAAGATCCTAAACCACAAACGACACTACACGATACATCTAAATATTTTCGACGTGACCGTACTAGGAAGACTCACTCGGGGTCTGATATTTCAATTATGGAGGTTCTGTACAAACTTAAAGAGGTAGTATTTTGCAGTAATAAGCCTTGGAGTGTTAAATTCAAACTATGTATTAATTATCTATTAGACTGGACGATTAATGTAATGTTAATTAATTTACCAGATGCATCAACGTTTAAAAAGTGGTTTACTTTAATTTTCGATTCTATCAATGGCTAACGGATCTGACAAAATAATTAATTTTAAACTAATTCAGTGGAATGCACAAAGTTTGAGGCCCAAGCTTCTAGATTTCAAACATCTTTTAAATCAAGAAAAAATTCATGTCGCTGTTGTTTTTAGAAAAGATCGGTGCGATGGTTACGGCGGTGTCTCAATTTTTTGTCACAAATCCATTAGATCACAATTAATACAAACTAACATAAATTCTGGGATAGAAATTATTTCTGTTAGGCTATTTAATTGTAATTATCTAGAAAGTATTATTGGAATTTACTGCCCACAATCGGTACGTACAACCCGTAGAGATTGGGAAGCTATCTTTTCCCAATTTACCAGTAACTCTTTAATTTTGGGGGACTTTAATGCCCACCACCTGACCTGGTCATATAAGACAGATAGCAGAGGGTCCCAACTGTTTGACATTGTAAACGAATGCAATTTAATTTCTCTAAATGATGGTAGTCACACACGCATTAAATTGGTAGCTGGAAATTTACAATGTAGTAGCCCTGATATATCTTTCGCCTCTCCAGATATAGCTTTCAAATTTAATTGGCAAGTATCAAATGAGACTTTAGGAAGCGACCACCTGTGTATTAAAATTTCATCAGCATTTCGTTGTTCTTCAAATTCTTTTAAAAAACGAAATTTAAAAGCAGCCAATTGGACAGAATATAGTAGCCTGTTAACGGACTCTTTCGCTGAATTTACTCTTCCGGATGATCCTTTTACTGGTTATAATTTATTTATTGACACGATCAATAAAGCGGCAGATAAGTGTATCCCATCTATTAAGTTTTGCACAGATCCTTGTGCTAAGTTTGCCCCAAAACCTTATTGGAATCCAAATCTATCTAAATCTATTGCTTTACGTAGACGCGCGCTTGCTACTTTTAGGAAAACTCCTATTCCGTCAAATTTGATCATTTTAAATGACTGTATTAGGGAATCTGTGCTGTAACTCTGCCATTGCCGGTCCCAAGCCCGGATGAGAAAAGAGGAGGGTTGAGTAGAGCTGGACATTCCTACCGTAAAATGTCAACGCCGAGCACTGGGCGGCGGGAAATAACCCAACCCCCGGATCCAACCAGTGACCCGGAGCGGGACCAGTTGCCGTGAAGGACTAAATCCCTTCGAAATACTGATGTGGAAGGACGTGGGAACCCACCACAATTACATCCCAAGAGAGTCATGGACAGAGAAACATTTGAAAGTGATTTGTCGGGTGATCCGGCTGACGCCCGGCGCCTTTCGGTACCCGGGCCGGATGGTGTGAAGTATGCTACCGAAGCTTCCAAAGAGGCGAGCCTTCAGGCCTCTGCAGAAGGACATGCTACTGTTGGCACTAAAACTACAGGAAATAATTTCTCAATGCGATCCCATCAGCGCATTGGCACCTGGAACGTTAATGGGCTGCTTCAAGCAGGCAAATTGAGCATAGTGGACAAAGAAAGAGAGAATCATAACTTACCTATCTTGGGCCTCAGCGAAACACATATACGAGGCCAGGGACATTTCACGACTTCGTCAGGAAGCACACTTTACTTCTCCGGGTTAGAAGACTCTAGCCGGAGCGGCGTTGGAATACTTTTACCACGGAATATGAACAAATTTGTCCTCGGATACAATCCGGTGTCGGATAGGATAATAACAATGAAGCTGAACACCAAACCCTGTCTCCTCAATATCGTTCAAATTTATGCTCCAACAGCTCAGTCCACGGAAGAGGATATCGATGGGTTTTACGATGCACTTGAAAAAACCCTAGACGATATTCCAAGTAGACAGATCACAGTAATCTTGGGAGACTGGAATGCCAAGATAGGTAACACAGAATCAATTCCAGAAACTAGCGACGTCATCGGGAAGTATGGTCTGGGCACTAGAAACGAACGTGGACAAAGGCTTGCGGAGTTCTGTATTGGTAGAGGTCTGAGTATTACGAATACAATGTTTCAGCACCATAAGAGGCGACTGTACACATGGAGATCTCCTGGCGATCGATTCAGAAACCAGATAGACTATGTATTAGTGGACAAGCGCTGGAGATCTTCCGTAAAAAATGTAAAGACCTTTCCTGGGGCCGAATGTGGTTCTGATCACACACTGCTCGTCGCCTTCTTCTCCCTCCGGCTTAAAGCTGTCCACCAAAACTCACGACTCAAACCTAGATCACTAAATCCAATAGAAGAAGCTCATTTTCGGAATTTGATTGAAACAAAGCTTGCCAAATCCCCTTTATCACTGACGGAGGATGCAGAATCTATGTGGATGAATCTGGAAAGTAAAATAAATGATGCCCTCGTAGATGTTACCTCTCAAAGAGAAAAAGATCCCAGGAGATCCACATGGATAACAGACCAAACATGGAGCCTAATCCAGCGCAGAAAAGATGTCAAAGTCAGAGGCCTACAGAATCCTGAGATACGTAGGGAATACTCTGAGATTTGTAAAGCAGTCCAAAGAGAATGCCGCAGAGACAAAAATAAATTTATTATGGGCATATGTCGAGAGGTGGAATCACACGCGCTAAAGCTGCAAACTTCAGATCTGTTCAAGAAAGTCCGTCTGCTAAGTAGAAAATTCAAGCCCAAATCTTGGGTCATAGAAAACTCTGAAGGACTACCACTGCATGAACTGCACGAAATCACGGAACGCTGGCGTGGCTACTGTGAGCAACTCTATAAAGCTCCCCATGAATCTACCGAAAGCCGGTTCGACTGGAAAGATCTTGAATTGGAGCCTAATATTCTGAGATCAGAGGTAACGGGTGCAATCGACCGGCTCAAATCAAAGAAGGCTCCCGGACCTGACGATATCACATCGGAGATCCTCAAGGCTCTTGGTGACAATGGCTTGGATGTACTCCATAAGATTTGCAATCACGTATGGCAAAACGGTGAATGGCCCAAAAACTGGACGCGGTCTGTAATTATCCCACTGCACAAGAAAGGTTCAACTAGAAAATGTGATAATTACCGCACCCTGGCCCTCATCTCTCACGCTAGCAAAGTTCTTTTGCATGTAATAAACAGCAGGATTCGTTACTATTTGGACTGGCAGATCCCGCAGGAACAAGCTGGATTTGTAAAAGGCAAGGGCACGAGGGAGCAAATACTGAACGTGAGACAGATTGTGGAAAAGTGCTACGAATTCGACACGCCGGTCATCATGTGTTTCGTTGACTATAGTAAGGCTTTTGACTGTGTTGACTGGAACTGCTTGTGGGATGTCCTCACAGAGTTGGGGGTCCCTCGCCACCTTACTGCACTCCTTCAGTCATTATACTACAACAGCCAGGGAGTAGTGAGAATCGATAGGACTGCATCTGACTCGTTCAAATTTCACAAGGGCGTGCGGCAGGGCTGCATCCTGTCACCCATCCTGTTCAATATTTACGGCGAATACATCGTCAGGAAAACATGCGATGGATGGGATGGTGGTATTACCGTCGGAGGCTGTAAAATCTCTAACTTACGCTACGCTGACGACACCACTCTCCTGGCAGCCAGCGAAATCGAGATGAGCAAGTTCTTGGACAGGATGGAGCGCATTAGCAAAGACCTCGGACTCGCGATAAACAGATCTAAAACGAAGGTCATGATCGTTGATCGCACAGGCAGACTGGAGCTCAGCGGTACACTTAATTTAGAAGTAACGGACAACTTTGTTTACCTGGGCTCCAACATCAGCAACAATGGCTCTTGTGAACCGGAAATTCGTAGACGGATTGGGATGGCAAAAGGTGCCATGTCTCAGCTGGACAAAATATGGAAGGACAAAAATATCTCTATGAACACCAAGAGCAACCTAGTCCGCACACTAGTGTTTTCAATATTCATATACGGAGCAGAGACATGGACTATAAAGAAAGCTGACCGCAATCGGATTGATGCCTTCGAAATGTGGTGCTGGAGGAGGATGTTGGGTATTCCCTGGACCGCACGCCGCACCAATCTATCCATCCTAGCTCAGTTGAAGATCCGGACTAGACTCTCCACCATTTGCATGCGAAGGATTCTTGAATACTTTGGCCACATCGCAAGGAAAGACAGTGACAACTTAGAGAAATTGATGGTCACTGGAAAGGTCGAAGGCAAGCGACTAAGAGGCAGGAACCCGACCCGTTGGACGGACCAGATTCGTGCAGCCCTGGATACCACAGTGCACGATGCTCTGCACTCAGCTGCAGATAGGAACAGATGGCGGTGCACTATAAAAAACAATCTGTTTCAAGGCCATGACCACGACCCTCAGTAATGAGGAAACCGACGCAAGGAGGAGGAGTATTAGGGAATCACAAAAACTTTTAAGGAAAGCTTCTGGAGAACATTGGCACGAATTCTGTGATTCCTTAAATGAAGTTTCACATACGAGTGAGTTGTGGAGCAAAATGAAATGGCTGAAGGGATACAAATCAGAGAGAGCTTACGTTGACCCAACTAAAGCCGAAACGCTACTTAATAATTTGTGTCCTCTGTTTGTTCAATCATGTCAACCTATATTCGTTTCATCGAATCCTTTCTTAGAGGCTCCAATTACTTTAAATGAGTTAGAGGTAAATATAAAATCAAAAGATACCGCCCCTGGATGGGATGATATATCATTTTCTATGATTAAGCGATTACCTCTTAAAGGCAAACAAATACTGCTCTCTTTGTACAATAGCTTTATCTTTGGAGGCATTATTCCTGATCAATGGCGTGAGATTTATATTTTTCCGATTCCAAAACCAGGTCGTGATCCGTCCTCCGCTTCTTCTTTGCGACCTATTTCTCTTATGTCATGCGTGTGCAAAGTGTTTCATCTAATTTTATGTAGAAGATTGGAATGGTTTCTGGAAAAAAATAACATTTTCTCTAATGAAACAGTAGGTTTTCGTAAATCAAGGTCTTGTCTAGATGTTTTAAGCCGAATGGTTTCAAGAGTTCAGATTGGTTTTTCTAGAGACAATTTCACCATGGCTTGTTTTCTCGACCTGGATAACGCTTATAATAATGTTGAAATCAATGCTTTACTTAATAAACTAGATGGTCTTGGGGTAGGGGCAAAATTCTGTTTATATTTGTGGAAATTTCTAAGCCTACGGGTTTTAAAAATCAAAACTGATGACTCGTACATTAGCAGACATACAGGACGAGGTTTAGCTCAAGGCGATCCTTTATCACCTCTATTGTTTAACGTAGCAACTTACAAAATTTGTCATATTATTCAAGATATATGTGTAGCCCAATATGCTGATGACTTTGTCCTCTATGTAACAGACAGCGATATGAATACGGCTAGAAACCGTCTGCAAAGATCTCTCAACCTTGTAATAAAAAATCTAGATGAATTGGGCCTTAACATTTCTGCTACAAAAAGTAAAATATGTGTTTTTAGAAAAGGCCGGAAGGTATTACAAGCAAATATTTTAGTAAATGGTACACCACTGAGCGAAGTAGATAGTTTTAAATACCTTGGTTTGTGGATGGATAGATCTCTGAGATGGAATAAGCACATAAATGAACTTTATCAAAATGTTTGTAAATTTCTTAACGTTTTTAAAGTGTTGGCGGGGTCGGGATGGGGAGTCCACCCTGCTCATCTTCGCAGGCTATATATATCAATCATACGAAGCCGTCTAGATTATGCAAGTTGTTTCTATGATAACAGCTGTGATTCAAATTTAGTTAAACTCAGTAAAATTCAAAATCAGGCAATGCGCATTATAGGAGGCTTTGTTAAGAGTACTCCAATACATGTTATGGAGAGCGAACTTTGTTTACCACCTCTTCAGACTCGTAGAAGATATCTAGCTGGAAAATTATGGCTTAAATCTAAATCAATAACAGGCAACACCTCTATTGTACTATTAGACCAACTCAATTCCCTTATGTCTTCTAGATATTGGAAAGACAAAAAGACACCACTGCTAGTTTGTATTCATAACAGTTTCCGCAACATAGTCATCCACTGTAGAGATCAGTTAGGAATGTTCGCTTTAAGATCATGGATCAGTGCATACAACCTATGCGACCTTATTAAACTTAACATTGAAGGAATGAATGAGCCTAAGCGTAGTTATAACCATTTTATGTTACGTAACAGCTGCGTACGTCATCTAGAGAACCACTATTCATCCTACTACCATTTGTATACAGATGGATCAATAGAAAATAATCTAAATATGGGAGCTGCTATATTTGACCCACAAACCGGAAATTGTATGAAATTCAATATTATCTCAGATGTACGAGTGTCAATTATGCACATAGAACTACTAGCCATTTTAGAATCTATATCATATGCTAGCTCAGTGGACTCTGATAAGTTTGTAATACTTACTGATTCTCGTAGTTCGCTGCAACACTTAAACCGATGCGTTTATGGTGTTAGGGGCAATCCAGTTGCTTATACAATTATTGAGCAGATACATAACTTAAAAGCGAACGGTAAAGAAGTGATACTGCAATGGATACCTTCTCACATCGGTTTGTGTGGCAACGAAAGGGTGGATAAGTTAGCTAAGGAAGCTTCTAGTGATGGTGTGCCATTGAACATAGTTCCTAATTATACCGATTGTGTCAACTTAGTAAGAGAGGAATGTTATCGTCTATGGAAGGTATATTTCGATGAAAGGTCTTTGGAAAAAGGCGTGTGGTACAAAACAATTCAAAGTCTACCATGGAAAACGCCATGGTTTGATTCTTGTAACCTTAATAGAACCACCCTAGTGACTGTTTTCAGACTTCGTTCCGGGCACATCCCACTCAATAAATTTGCTCATTTAATGGGGAAGGCTCCTGATCCCAAATGTTCAGTTTGTGATGTAGTGGAAGACGTTTTTCACATTATGATGGAGTGTGCGCGGAATGATGATTTGAGACAACAATTCTTTGCAAAACATACAGATTTCCGACAAGTTGGAGGTGTAAATTGCGTATTAGCCTTTCCGGAATCCGAAATGGCTAAGTCACTTTATAAAATAGTGTTGGTGGGCCTTCAGAGACGATAACAGTTTTCTTTATTTTTTTATATAATTTTATATATTTTTGTTACTATCTTTTGTTGCACAATGGAGTGACATATTCACTAAGTGAATAATCTCCTTAAATAAAGAAAAAAAAAAAAAAAAAAAAAAAAAATTAATATTTTTATAAAAGGTGTGTGATAAATGAATGTGTTGATATAAAATAAAGTATGTATGTGTTGTTGTGTAGTGTAATTATAATAAAATATTATAAAATAAATAAATACATGTGAGTCACCCACAATAGGGAACTTCGTTCCTATCCGGTGTCCCACGACGCCACATATCTTATTTTTATTTTCTATACTTTACAGTATAAAGGCGGACTTAATGCCATAGGCATTAAGCAGTTATTTCATTATTATCTCTCTTTCTCGCTCTCTCTCCCATTTCCCTCTCTCCCTCTTTCATTATTTTGAATAACCTTAATAAATCACATGTCAAATCTTGACTTAATGGGACCATATTAAAAACATATATATTTAAAGTCAGATTTTTCGCTCACGTGTTCATAAACAAAAATATAATTAAACGCAAAACAAATGCAAATTTTACATAAATTTTAATATTAAATACATATATTATATATATAATAAAACATCTATTCTCAGAAGGATGCTTCTAATTATTTCGATAACAATCAAAACTGCATTGAAAACGATAAATAATGCATTCGCGGGCAATCAAATTCATATGTATGTATCTATTTTCGTTACGAATTATGTATAGCATTTAAAATATAGGAAATGATTTATATTTATTTGTTTTGTTGTTTATTATTTCCCTATTGCATCTCAGGTACGAGCTGTTATCGGTCGATATAATTAAAACAAAACAATTTTACAGTGGCGATGTCTAACCGGTAACCATTTAACACAAGGCGGGCCCGGCGGGCCGTGAGCTCGTCCACACGTGTATGCAATTAATAATAAAAAAGTTATATGAGTCGACTATTATCAAAGCCGGCAATGTGACTTTTGGATAATTATTGGTAAATCAGATAAACGAATTATTGACTTTGTATTCCATTGGCAGTCACAAAACTCTTCTGAATGACATCTTAGATAAATAACAGGTTAAGTATTAACCTTTATTTAATGCAGGTTTTGAACCGTATTCTTTGAAGGAGACGATTATATTCAAATGAATCTGTATTGAAATATCAATAATTTTATTTTTGTCCAAATGCACAGATTGCCACCTTTGATAATAGACGACTCATATGGTCTCTCTAAAATAAATAATAAAAAAGTTGTATTTAAAAATATATTAATAATGGTGTCTACATTTGTACATCCTTTTGGATTACAATAGAATAATCTCAACGTTACTTTAAAAATGGTTCCGTTTTATATTTCTTTTCGGTGTCCGGAAACCTAAAAGTCAATTATTTAAAAATCCAATCTCAACAGCAATGCTTCTATTTTACTGGCCAGGAATAAAATGTATTGTGTATTTTGCATCCCTAATTCAAATGTTAAGAAAATTGATGAATATTGAATTACAAATAAAGACATTAATTATAGATAGATAAATGAGAATTCTCACTGTATACGAATTTCTAATTAGGTAGCGATTCGGGGTTATTGGATTTGATTGATATTTTTCGCGGCTTGAGAATTTTAAATGTTAACAGTGTTTTTTTTTTGTTTTTTTTTATTGCTTAGATGGGTGGACGAGCTCACAGCCCACATGGTGTTAAGTGGTTACTGGAGCCCATGGACATCTACAACGTAAATGCGCCACCCATCTTGAGACATAAGTTCTAAGGTCTCATGTATAGTTACAACGGCTGCCCTACCCTTCAAACCGAAACTCATTACTGCTTCACGGCAGAAATAGGCAGGGTGGTGGTACCTATCCGCGCGGACTCACAAGAGGTCCTACCACCAGGTCGGGGGGGCGATATTTTTTCGGGAGCCTGCGTCCACGGGGACGCCTTTGGAGACCGCCGAAGCCATCTACTAAGCTGCTTCCACGCCACAGTGGTGGGACCCTCCAGCGGGGGTCACCTCAGTTTCATCCTTTTTTTCTTTGTTATGATTGAGGGATTACTGGTGGCCCGGAGGCCTTTCCAGTTTCATCAGGACAAGTGAGCGACCTTTATCTATCTGTACTAAATATCTGAGAAGTTTTATTTGAATATCCAAAAATTTCTTCATCTAGTGCTATTTCTATCTATCTATCTCGTTCCCTCGCTGCTGAGGATCGTGACCACATGTGAACGTTCCTCCACAGTGTTCGGTCATGGGTGGTTTTTTTTAAGGGATTTTATGACCTAGTAATTAAGACCTTTAAGTCATGTCTTATTATAATTTATATTATTATTACAATGAAAAATGATAATATGGAGTGAAATGATATGAAATGAAATGAAGATGATTAATTTGAGACATTAATCAACTGGGATGAAATTAAATGAAATGAGATGCTATGGGATGAAATATAATCTCAGTAAAATGGTGGTCAATTACTATATTTGTGCACTTTCACAGATACTAAACACTAAACAGTTACTAAACCACCGTTATTACACATTTAAACCTGAAGAAACACTAAAATAGACAAAATAAAACAAATCACGCACTCAAAACACGTTTATCTTTGTAATTAAAGGTGCGTTTTATTTGGTATCAGCATCAACAGTTCGATGTTTTTAATTGAACTTCAATTAAGCTTACCACATTCAAATAGTTGAAGATTTTTTTTGTTATGATATTTTTTTCTAAATTTTAAACTTTAAATGGTTTTCCTGTAATGTTGCAATAATGTCGCTTAAGCCTCTACATAATAATTTAATGAAAATGAATCTATATTAAACGGATATTATGCTAAGATTTAAATAATTGTAAATAGACAAACAAAAACCGACTTCAAATAGAAAAAAAAAAAGATATTCTAAAACAAATTAATATACACTAAAAACAATAATCATTGAAACCGGTTGGCGTGATATTGAGTTATTCATCTATTTGTCGCGCACGTACTTAATGCAAATTTAAGACTTGTTTTCTCACGGATACCATTATCAGAACTGGACTAAATTGAAATAAGACCACACGCGAAGCGTCAGCTTTCTAATAAAAAAAGAATCATCAAAATCGATTCACCCAGTCAAAAGTTATGAGGTAACAAACATAAAAAAAAACATACAGTCGAATTGAGAACCTCCCCCTTTTTTGAAGTCGGTAAAAAAATTGATAGCTCAGCGCGGAATTTCACGCTAACGCTAAAATAAATTAATCAAAATGGATATTGCTTAATGATGCAAGCCGGTAGGCAGCGGCTTGGCTCTGCCCCTGGCATTGCTGAAGTCCATGGGCGACGGTAACCACTCACCATCAGGTGGGCCGTATGCCCGTCTGCCTACAAAGGCAATAAAAAAAAAAAAAAAAAAAAAATATTAATTAAGAATGAATTTCTGTTCGCCATCGGAACTTTCTTTCTTGCTAATTTCTAGTCTGAATTAATAATATAACAAAAACGAGTTTAAAAGCGGACACGGATAAATAAAATTTCAAACTTTCATAAACAATCATCGTATTGTGAAGTTTGTCAATATATAAAAATATGTTTTTTTTGGGTGTTTGCTAGTCGAATTTAAAATTGGGCAAATGCCTGCGTCCAGCATTGAGCTGCCGTGGACTGACGGTGAGGTTTATTTAACAAAACTACCTCGTCAATCTGCCGTGTTCATGGAAACTCATTCCAAAATGTCGCAAATAATCTGTATTAAGCCCACTGAGTTTCTCGCCGGATCTTCTCAGTGATTCGCGATTCCGATCCGGTGCTAGATTTTGCGAAGCACTGCTCTTGCTAGGGCTAGTGTTAGCAAACTCAAGGAGGTTAGTTTTTGTTCTTTCTATTGCACTAGATCAGAATCCATAGACTTCACAATGTGAATGCCGCCATATTTGACACTATATACGTCACAGTGTCTAATTTAGAAATGTAAAAAAAAACAGTTTAGGTGTAAGTAAGTATTTAGACTTTTTTGTGCGTTTACTTATTAGCCCACAGACGATGGCTGCTGGTAATAAGGACTCCCCCAAACCTCGCGGCAACGACAGGGCCTGCGCTGTCTGCATCCAGCGGAAACCGCCGACCTTCGACAGGTTGATGGTCCAGCTTGTGGAAGGCCTACCCTCACCACGTCTTTTGGTACGCGGTCGTCACCCGAAAACGCCGTAGCCTAAAGGATAAGACGGCCAGTGCGTTCGTATCGAGTGACGTGACTACGCCAAGGTTCGAATCCCGCAGACACGTACCGATTTTTCAAATGAAATACGTACCGTAAAATGGGGCGATTAGGGACAAATTCCAACTTTATGAGCAATTTTAAGGTAGTTGTTGATGTATAAAATGCTATATAAGGATCAAAATGATTGAGTCTTGGGGGCATCTTTGTTGTCTAATTTAAAATTATGCAACTAGCATTCCAGTTTAAGCAAAAAATGCAAAAATAGGTGTAATCCCTATTTACCCGAAAATTGCGGTTAATTGGGACGAAATGAGAAATTTGCTAGGGTTGGTACTACTTTTATTTTTATATATAGTTTTAATTAATTAATTTATTTAGTTGCACCAACAAAGTGATCATCAATAAAAAAAATTGAAAAACTGACAAAAGTACATGGCAGACATCACCTCAATTATAGGTGCAATCGACAGTGCTGATATTTCTATCTGGGTTAAGAGATTAGGTGTGTCCTACCCCCTACTCTGAACAAATATTAAATATTTTATTATGTATTACTTAGACATTTTTGTCCACCTTGAGATTTCATTGATCTTGTTACATGTCTCTGCAAAATCGACTTACTTATATTAAATTGCTTATCTATTTCAACTAAAGACTTATTCCCAATTTCGCTTCGAATAAACCAGATTTTTACCAACAAATTTAAAAAATATTGTTATAACTACATAGACAACCCTACAAACCTGTACCTATTTATACTTAGGTCGTTTCCATTTCACGTATTCTCATCCCAATTGACCTCTTTTTCGTTGTTATTTGTACCTAAGATGTCCCCAATATCCCCAAAAACAACAGATTTTTACATGTATTTTTATTTAATCAAATACATTAAAACCAATAACAACTGAGACTTACCTTTAATATATATGCTGGTTCAAACACTAAATAACGTTTATAAATCATAGTCGTCTTCTATTACTATCAAATAAATCAAAGAGAGCAAAGTTTCTAGCACTAAAATAATTACCACCACAGGAAGTTAATTTGAAACGCGATTTTTTATAAGTTAGCAGCTATTATCATGCATGTTCAGAGTTGTTTTGTGAACTTTCAACATTCTACTATTAAACTACAAAAAATGGAAGATTTTGCAACGAATATAAAACTTATATTGAGCATCGAAAGATTTTCCCGGTTTTTTCCTGATTCGCCTCTCAATCCCTAATCGCCCCATTTTACCGGTACTTGACAAATGGTCACGATTGACTTCGAAAGCGAAGGGAAAAAAAAAGTTACTCATGTCTCAAGATGGACGAGCACACAGCCTACCTGGTGTTCAGTGGTTACCGAAGCCCATAGACAAAAAAAAGCACTGGCCGGGCTGACTTCATTCAACTGTATAAGTAAAAAATTATAATACGAATATTTAAAAAAATATTTACCTGTCGAAAAAATGCTCTGGTTCCGTCCTTTTTTATATTCTCCTTAAAAACAGTTCCGTTTTTGACAAGACTATAATCACAGTACTCCATTATAATTTTTATTTGCGTAATATACAATTAAAAAAAAATCAATCGCTCCATATCATAGACCTATATAGTAGGGACACGACATATTGTTCTATACGTACAATTGCTTATATAAATAGCACCCATTTTAAAGGCACATACATAAACATATATCTATCTCGTTCTTACTCAGCAGCTTGACTCGCAGGAAAACAATATAACAGTATTTCAGTGCGTACATAAAATGAAACATGAATATACGTAAATGTCTCCGTCTCCGTCTAATGAGGCCGAAAATCCGCCATGTTTAGCGCGCCAAATGTCATTGTCACGTCAGTTCGGCCGTCTGTTTTGGGTTGTACATTATTTATTGACTTTGATATCGATTTAATATGATTGCTTATATAAAATTTCTTATTTTATCATGCTTAAAACATACAAAAATAATAATTAAAACATATATTATAGGATCTCAAGAAAGTCGTCGGAACTATTTAAATAAAATAGTTTTATAACACTATTGTCAACTCGAGGAATGACGTTTGTAATTTTATTAACGAATAAATGTTCTGTAGGTGTTTTTTTTTTATCAGGCGGTCCCTTGATAAGTTTAAAATTTGAATCACTCTCAAGTGAGAGTGATTAAAATGGTGCGGCGTACCTTCCTTGAGGTGCGCTGCGGTAGTGTGTTACGGACTTTAGAGTCAGCAAAACAATTAAAATAGATTGTAATAGTCTAAGAAAAACACGTACTCAAAATACGATAACATTCAGCAGGCTAGAAATGGGCAGATGGCACTGTACTGCGCCATATCTTTATGTTTTGCGGCAAACGACAACTTTATAAAATCAGTGTAGCAAATTTTAAAAATCGTCATGTCGTTTACTTGGCAAGTTTGAAGCACGAACTCGTCTTAGATTTCACATAATATCTAAATCACATCATCTTTGCACATAACAATATACTTACTTCCTATTAAAGTATAAATTTTACAAATACATTCACTCAACAATATTTAAAATAAAATGAGCCAAGAACGTTTATCGATAAAACCAACTAACATTAAAATCTTCTGGGCAGCACTAAAACCGCCATGTTTTGTGGCCAGATGACGTCACAGTGGCACGAATTTTTTGTTGATGTTTCATTTCCATAGGTTTCCTACTTCAGTGCTCCATATACGTATGCACATGTCAATGTCAAATTGAAAATGGCGCGAGAACGCTCTATGAGTATTCGTCTAATAACTTTTTTTAAGGCCTCAAGGCAAAGATTAAGTAGACGTAGATCTCATAATGATTACGTTAATAATAATTAATTTAAAATTCTTGGGTGTTATGCCGAAATTCCTCAGAGGTAGACAGCGGCATTAACTCTAGTACTGGTGTTGTCCATGAGCAACTCACCGTCGCGCAAGCTGTGCGTCCATCTGTTTTGTTTGCAAAGACTATACAAAAAGTATCTTCCTCCATTCTTACAAAGCTCCGATGGTAATCACGAAATTATGTTTTCCTTTTCTAAAGATTCGTGCCATTCATAACATCCATTTTAATTACATATTGAGGGGTGAAAAGCTATTTTGTTCAAAGGACATTTTTGCAACTTTACAGAAGAGAATCATTTGGAAAAAACTTGGATTTTTTTTTTATCATAACAAAAAAAACTTCTTCAGTTATTCGAATGAGGTAAACTTAATTGAAGTTTAATTAAAAATATCGAACTGTTGATGCTGATACCAAATAAAACTGACCTTTAATTACAAAGATAAATGTCGCGTGTTAAGCGAAATGTCGCTTATACAAAACAGCCTTAACGCGGTAGGCAGCGGCTTGGCTCTGCCCCCGGCATTGCTGAAGTCCATGGACGACGGTAACCACTCACCATCAGGTGTGCTCGTCTGCCTAATAGGGCAATAAAAAAAAAATTCCTTCGCATATGTTGTATCTACATCTCGGGAGATTAATATTTCGATTTTTTCTCTCTCCTACCTATCCTAGTAACCTCGAGGGGGTTACACTAGTTCCATTAAACATGTAGGTGACCTTAAGTGGCTCAGCCTGGCGAATTTGCTACCTATGCTGATAGCCTTGAGAGGCTATTTCAGCTTCTCCACCATGTGTAGGTGAGCTCACGGGGCTCAGACCGGAGTGTTGCTAACACTGGCTCTAGCAAGAGCAGTGCTTCGCAGAATCTACCTCCGGATCGGAAACGCGACCCAATGAGAAGTTCCGGCGAGAAACTTAGTGGGCTGTGTCTGTGGGTTAATTCGCATCGCTTGACACGAGTAGATACGCCAAATGTCTTAACCACCGGTATGCTTAGAGCGAGTTTTTTAACGTTCTGGATAGCGTAAAAGTTTTTTATTTGTATGGAATTAGAACAGTGCCTACGTTTGCCGCTAGGGGCGCTGTTCCAACTACGTACAAATTTGAGTTAACTTTTACGTTATCGAGAAAGTTAAAAAAAAATCGGACTAAGCACACGGGTCGCGATTTATTAGGGGTCGCATTCACAAAAATCAAGAAGCGATTTTTGTTGAATTTGCGCTGTGATTGGCTGTCTTATAAACGGTAGCATTGTGTTATTGATGATGTCAACAAATAAGGATTAAGGTGTTATAAACGGCTGAAACGCGATTTTGTATCGTGCGAAAACAAGCAAGCAAATGAAGCAGTAATACGTTTCGGTTTGAAGGGTGGGGCAGCCGTTGTAACTATACTGAGACCTTAGAACTTATATCTCAAGGTGGGGGGCGGCATTTACGTTGTAGATGTCTATAGTCTCCAGTAACCATTTAACACCAGGTGACCAGGACCGTAACCCATCTAAACAATAAGGAAAAAAAAATAGGTCACATATTATACATACCAAAGCTATTAAAAGCGTGTTATAAAAATAAACTAGTTTAAATTCCTCTGTGCGCACAGAGAGTAGTAGATACATAACTAATTACTTTAATTTCAATTTAGACGGCAAACAATTTAAGGTCAGTCAGTCGATGCCTGTAATAAAAAAAATTTAAAAAAAACCCGAGATCAGACAACTTTTTTTTTACCACGATAAACGAGTTACGTTTTCACGTCCGGAAACACCCAGCACTAATTCATTACTTTAAGTGTATATAAGACAATAACAATATACTATTTGAACATCATAGTCATTAGATGTTTTGATAAAGTTGAACACAAAACATAAGTTGGTACTATGCTTACTTGTGGTAGGACCTCTTGTGAGTCCGCGCGGGTAGGTACCACCGCCCTGCCTATTTCTGCCGTGAAACAGTAATGCGTTTCGGTTTGAAGGGTGAGGCAGCCGTTGTAACTATACTGAGATCTTAGAACTCATATCTCAAGATGGATGTCGGCATTTACGTTGTAGATGTCTATGGGCTCCGGTAACCACTTAAAACCAGGTGGGATGTGAGCTCGTCCACCCGTCTAAGCAATATAAAAAAAAACTCGTGTGTACACAGTGTATAAGATTTTGCAGTGAATTAATTTAGTATTTAGAATTTCCTTGTTTCTTGGTCATGGTTATTTAACGACTTTAAAAAAAATTAAGGAGGTAATCTTTTTAGGTTAGAGCTTATTGAAGTGAAGCTTCTTTAGGCCCGTTTATAGTAAAATTTAACTCGCGACAGATTCGTTACGGCTAGAGAGGAAAGATACAATATAAGAAGAGCGAGACAGAAAATAGACAGTGTCTCGCGAACCACTCCACCGAGCTTATTTAATTAGCTGATAGCCTAAGGAGCTATTCTAGCTACGTGCGGACGGATAGGTAAGCTCACGGGCTCGACCTGAGGGAGTTTGCTAACACTGACCCTAACAAGGGCGGTGCTTCGCTGAGTCTACCATCGGAACGGAATCGCGACCCACTGAGAAGATCCTCAATTAGTTTACTCGTCGAACTCCATCCAATTCCGTTTCACGACGATCATGAGGCTTGAGACTTTATAGAAGACTAGCTGTACCCGTCCGCTTCGCTGGGCATTTAAAATTAACATTGTTATTTCTCACCCCCACAAAGATTCTCATCATTAACGCCCCCGCAACTGGTGTAGGGAGTGCAACACTCATATAAATATTAGCCTATCCATTAAGTACATGTATTTTCTACATGGATACCAAGTTTCAAGTCAATCGGATGCAAGGTTCAGTAGTTATAACGGAACATCCGTAAAAATCACTGTAGATTTATATATTAGTATGGATTCATAGAGAAGTTTAGAGGGATGTTTGTATATAGTTAAACATTCACGAATGTTATATGCGTATTCACTGTAATTTGAATTATATACTGGGCAAGAGTACGTAACATGCTGTAAGGATTACGACATAATATTTAATGCATAGTACCTGCCTACATTTAAATTTATTCGATTTTTCTTGTTGGCGTCCGTGTTCAATGGTTTTTTTTTATTGTAACGATCGCATTAATTGCTTCGATAAAGACGTCGATAGCGTGTTAACAAAAACTTGTCCCGAGTTTGCTCAAAAATTTGTTGTAATACATTATAAGAATCTATGAATTAAATATGAACACGGAAATCCGTACCTTTTGACGTGACAAGGTCTCTTAAATCGATCGAACACCGGTTGCACGCACGAAAAAATCTCACGTTCCGCCCGAACCTGAGCGTGCGAGCGAGAGGCACGATCGGCTCAAGCGTTGGCTTGTGACACATTTATCTCTGTTCTCGAGTGACGTCAGAGCTAGCAGTTCGAATAGTTCCGCTGCTGACGTCATCACGTCAAACTATCGTCCGTAAACCGACTTTACAGACGAATTTATGTTTTAATACATCTCAAGGGGTGAAAGGCTATTAATTTGGTTTAAGTGACTTTTTTGCAACATTACAGCAGAGCCATTTAATGTATAAAAAGTTGGAAAAAATATCATAACAATAAAAAACTTCAGCTATTCGAATGGAGTAAACTTATTTAAAGTTCAATTAAAAACATCGAATTATCGATGCCGATATCAAATAATGGACCTCTAATTATAAAGATACTAGCGACCCGCCCTCGCTTCGCTTCGTAAACTGTTATTTATTCTTGATTTCATCACTATTTAATGAATGTTATTACATATATATATAAACCTTCCTCTTCAATCACTCTATCTATTTAAAAAAAAACGCATCAAAATCCGTTGCGTAGTTTTAAAGATTTAAGCATACATGAAAGCGACTTTGTTTTATATTATGTAGTGAAATGTCGAGTAATAGGCGAAATGTCGCTTAAACTAAATAGCCTTAAACCCCTCGATGTTATAAATGTTATGAGGGTTTTTTTTTAAGTTACGGTATTAGGTCATCGTGGCCTAAAGGATAAGACATCCGGTGCATTCGTATATAATGAGTGACGCAACGGTGTTCAAATCCCGCAGGCGGGTACCAATGTTTCTAATGAAATACGTACGTAACAAATGTTCATGATTGACTTTCACTGGTGGTAGGACCTCTTGTGAGTCCGCGCGGGTGGGTACCACCACCCTGCCTATTTCTGCCGTGAGGCAGTAATGCGTTTCGGTTTGAAATGTGGGGCAGCCGTTGTAACTATACCTGAGACCTTAGAACTTATATCTTAAGGTGGGTGGCGCATTTACGTCGTGGGTGTCTATGGGCTCCAGTAACCACTTACATCAGGTGGGCTGTGAGCTCGTCCACCCATCTAAGCAATAAAAATAAATAAAAAAAACGGAGGATTTTCAAAGTTACAGAAGGTGGTTGTAACATAATTATGATTTTAAACTAACATGATCCACGAACATAAGAATTATTATTACTTAAAAATATCGGGAGCTCATTTCGTATGGTACATGGTACTGGTAAATATCCCGTTTTGAGTAATAATTGTTATGGTGGAAAATGATTCCTCACTACATCTGGAACATATGTATGATACAACACATGTATGAATATCGTTTTGAGTATTTATAAGGTATTTTATTTTTTCTCCAAATTAATTGACTGATTGACATAATGATAGTTTTTTAATGATAGTTAGATTTCATGGGCAACGGTAACCACTCACCATCAGGTGGGCCGTATGCTCGTCTGCCTACAAGGGCAATAAAAAAAAAAAAGTTAATATTGACATAGAGTGGTTACTACTGTATTGATATAATTATGTGTTTCTAATTCATTTCCTTTGTATATTTAATTAATTGAATTAGTATATTGTTCATTTTCTATTTGTATTGTTGAACTGTTTGTGTGCTGACTATTGTATTATTATTATTTTATGGATTTTTTCTGAAATAAATGTTTTATTATTATTATTATTAAGGGATACAAATAAAACAAAGTGAAATATAAGTTTTATTGTTTTATGAGACGACTGATTTATCTTTTATTAGTACAAATTTATCTTTTACGAATTCACATAACATATTTATCCTAATTTTTGTGGCGTATTGCTCGCTACTGACACCGATGGTAGAGAGTAGAGAATCACTTTTTCATATTTTTATACACTTATATTTATTATCTTTTGTTAAACCGCGCTTACATTTTATTAAGTCACATTTATCTTTTATTAAGCCGCGCTTATCTTTTATTAAGTCACATTTATCTTTTATTAAGCCGCACTTATATTTTATTAATTCACATTTATCTTTTGCTAAGTCGCGCTTATCTTTTAATAATTCACATTTATCTTTTGTTAAGTCGCGCTTTTCTTTTCCTTCGAGTGTATGGTCCGAACGTGTCGGGTGAGACACGAGTGCCAGCTGAATCTCGCCGAGCACGTGGTGCATTTGTACGGAGTCTCCTTGTTGTGTAGAGCCGTTATGTGATAATGAAGCCTGGCCTGACTCTGCGGACGGGTAATAGACTTGAGAAGAAAAGCAGACTTAATAATTATTAGACACGGCATTGCAAATATGAATGGAATGTAAAGAGTCGAACTTATTGAGGTTGGGTAGTCAGTAACCGAAACAATGACAGATGATGATAATGACAGATGATGATAATGACAAAAAATAATAATTGGTTGTATGTAAAGCCGATTTACGGACGATAGTTTTACGTGATAACATCATAAAGAAACATTGATGAAAAATTGTGTACTTTTATGAATTTAATTGAATTATTATTATTTTGTGTAATACAAAGAAGGAATTATTTGAAAATTACAAAATTTTCGATAAATTAACGCTCAGGCCGATCGTGTGTCTCTATCGCTCGTGCCGCGCTCTCGCCCGCACGCTCGGGCTTGGGAGGAACGTGACACTTTTTCGTGCGCGCAGCCGGTGTTCATAGATTCACTATAAGAGGTTATCACGTCAAAAAAGAATGATATTTTTACCGGAAACCGTTTCCCGCAGTGATCGCACAGATGATTGTCAGACATCTCCTTGTGGACCATCTGCCGGTGCAAGTACAGGGACGTGCGGGTCTTGAACACCTAAAAGTAAGTACTACTAAAGGGCCTGGATTGCTTAACTTTGAGAGAGAGAGAGAGAGAGACTGGTGGTAGGACCTCTTGTGAGTCCGCGCGGGTAGGTACCACCACCCCGCCTATTTCTGCCGTGAAGAAGTAATGTGTTTCGGTTTGAAGAGCGAGGCAGCCGTTGTAACTATACTTGAGACCTTACAACTTACATCTCAAGGTGGGTGGCGCATTTACGTCGTAGATGTCTATGGGCTCAGTAACTACTTAACACCAGGTGGGCTGTGAGCTCGTCCACCCATCTAAGCAATAAAAAAAAAATATCTCAAGGTGGGTGGCGCATTTACGTTGTAGATGTCTATGGGATCCAGTTACCACTTAACACCAAGTGGGCTGTGAGCTAGTCCACCCATCTAAGCAATAAAAAAGAAAATGCTAGATATTCGGGCGCCCTAGAAATAGAGATCGTCATAATTTAATGCGCCGCGTAGGGCACCGGTGACCTGCTTGGCAGTCAAAGGGTTAACTGCCTCCACCCACTTTGGGACGCGAGGGCGAAATCCCGATTGCATCTCGGGTTATTCCTCAGACGTTTTTCGTTACGTGATGCTATTCCTCCCACCACGGATGCTCGTAAGCGCGCGTCTGACGTCTGACTTGACAGATTGACAAGTTGACTAATTGTCAAATTGACAGATTGATATGTTGACGGATTGACAAATTGACAGACCGTCTGAGTTTGAGCCGGCTTACCTTCTTGCAGTCTGAGCATCTGTGAATATAGTTCTTGAGGTGCTCCCAATTGATGTGGTCCTTGAGGCGGGTTTTGTTCACGAATTTGTTCCCGCAGTCGCTGCACATGTAGCTTGAACGAAATGTTTAATTGGTTTTGCGCGTGAGCCCATGGTCAGCGTCACGTGAACGCGTCTTTTAGGGTGTTTTAAAACAGTTGACGGGCATGGTTATTGGACTTTAGGTGTCTTCGTTAGATTATGACTTGTGAGGTTGTGAGCTTGACCGGGTATGCACTACCTTCCCGCCCATTTCTTGGATTGGAGGGTGGGGCAGCCATTGCATAATGGAACTTCGAACTTCGATCTTATGTCTCGATGTGGGAGATAGGAATTGGGCTGTCATAAATATGGGCTCCGGTACCTACTTACCACCAGATGCGCCTTGAGCTTGCCTACATACTTAAACTATATCGATTTCATATTCACGCGCTAGACAGTCTCCCTGTTACTTAGCTCGTTAACAGACTCTTATGGTTGCAGACTTACAAACAAACAGAAATTTCATTTAACTAAATTGTTTCAGTTGCATTATTTGTCCCTTCGAGCCGAACTAATTTTTTGTCGGGCGTAAATTGTTTAAATTGGTCTTCGTGCCGCAATAATTTTGTTGCTATAGACACGACGTGTCTACATTTCTACAATTACGGATTATTATTATTGTACTTTCGTCAAATGTTCTTATGCTCACTTAAAATCGTTTTCGGAGATGTGTTTCATGCTCATTTTCATGTGCTGTTTGAACGTGGCTATGGATGAGAACTTTCTATTACACGGGACGCACACCAGATTACCGTTCGCTCTGAAATTATTAAAAAAAAAATATGTTGAAAAGAGCGCCATCTTCTGGTGGTAGGACATCTTGAATCCGCACGGGTAGGTACCACCACCCTGCCTCTTTCTATCGTAAAGCAGTAATGCGTTTCGGTTTGAAGGGTAGGGCAGCCGTTGTACTGTTAAAACTGAGACTTAGAACTTATGTCTCGAGGTAGGTGGCGGCATTTACGTCGTAGATGTCTAGGGGCTCCGGTAACCATTTAACGCCATGCGAGCCGTGAGCTCGCCCACCTGTCTAAGAAATAAATAAAAAAACTATCCGATAATTTTCGTCATTGTAAAGTCATCGTGGCCCAAAGGATAAGACGTCCGGTGCATTCATGTGTAGCGATGCACCAGAGTTCGAATCCCGCAGGCGGGTACCAATTTTTCTAATGTAATACGGACTTAGCAAATGTTCATGATTGACTTCCA
This sequence comes from Bombyx mori, assembly GCF_030269925.1. Lineage (NCBI taxonomy): Eukaryota > Metazoa > Arthropoda > Insecta > Lepidoptera > Bombycidae > Bombyx > Bombyx mori. The sequence goes on along the minus strand of NC_085117.1, from coordinate 2,161,881 downwards.
CGGTGAAGGAATAACATCGTATAGTAAAAATCAAACCCGCAAAATTATAATTTGCGTAATTACTGGCGGTAGGACCTCTTCTGAGTCCGCGCGGGTAGGTACCACCGCCCTGCCTATTTCTGCCGTGAAGCAGTAATGCGTTTCGGTTTGAAGGGTGGGGCAGCCGTTGTAACTATACTGAGACCTTAGAACTTATATCTCAAAATGGGTGGCGCATTTACGTCGTAGATGTCTATGGGCTCCGATAACCACATAACACCAGGTGGACTGTGAGCTCGTCTACCCATCTAGGCAATAAAAAAATATTTTTTTTAACTATATCGTTTTAGCGTTTGATTAAAATTGAAGTTAGCGCCATCTCTTGGCCGAGGGTGCGAACTGTAATTACGCTAACACAGATCCGCCGACAGCACCGTACCTTGCCTGGTGACTCTTCAGGTGCCTCAGGAGGTTGCCGCGCCACAGGAACTTCTTGTCGCACTCCGGACAGTAGTGCTGCTGCTTCGACTCTGTCACAGAGCAACGAATCTCCTCGAGCCGGGCTTGGTTCTCGGGAGAGTCCTCTGCGTGCACGTCCAACTTCCTGACCACAGAGCGACAAAGTTTTAGAAGTGCCTTTATTTTCCATCAACTATCCCGTGTTGCACGTCGCGATTACGTTACGATTGGACAGTTCTCTAATACGCTTTTATTAGCTTCAGACGTATGTATGTTAGTATGTAGCGGAATCTTTGAACATGATTTTGACACCCTTCAAAACGTTGGATTAACTCGAAATTTGGTACCTATACTGATTAAGAGGACCGATGACAATTCAATATTAAAATAAAAAATAAATAATAGTTTAAAAAAACTAACAAAATACGCTTTTATAGGAAATCAAACTAAAAAATAGAAAAAAAAAAATTAATTTAAAATAGTGTAAGAAATAATGATTTTATTGTAAAAAAAAAAGCGTGGGGTGCATGGTATCAGTACTTATAAATATTTTATGAACAGATATGAGTAGAAGGGTTATTTTGATAATAATATCCTGAAAAGCACCCCACACTTTTTTACAATAAAATCATTTTTTCTTACACTATTTTAAATTCAAATTTATAATTTTTTTTTATTTTTTTTTATTGCTTTGATGGGTGGACGAGCTCACAGCCCACCTGGTGTTAAGTGGTTACTGGAGCCCATAGACATCTACAACGTAAATGCGTCACCCATCTTGAGATATAAGTTGTAAGGTCTCAGTATAGTTATATATTATTTTCTAATTAAAATATTTTCTATTTTTTAGTTGAATTTTCTAATAAAGCGTATTTTGATCGTTTTTTAAAACTGTTATTTATTTTCGATCACCTATCCCGTATTGCACGTTGCGATTACGTTACGATTGGACACTTTTTTTATAATTTCCATTCATTTAATAACATTGACGGTAGTCACGAGGACCGTTGACAACTGAACATCGACATTGTCAATGCATTTTTACGTACCTTAGTTTCAATATAATCTGATGCCTCGAGCTGGTCTTCACGTGTTTCCTGAGGTTCGCGGACGTCGTGAAGGATAATCTGAGAGGACACAACTAGAAATTTTTGTACAGCATTCAACTAGAACCGTTATTATCGTTATGTTATAGTTTTAATCTATATATTAATACGTGAAGCAAAGTTTGTACCTCTTTTTACGAAAATTGCGCGGAGGAGTATGAAATTTTCCACACTTATAGAGAATATAGAGAAGGAGCGCACATGCAAATATTTTTTTTAAATTATGCAATAATAATACATTAAATCAATAAGAAAAACATTACACACACTACCGTGTATTTGACACACACATATATATAAACTCTTTGTTTATTGTCAATCTATTGTTTTTGCTTAAAATCTGTGGTCAAATTGAGAATAGATTAATATTGTTTACCTTTAATATTATTTGTCTATGGTGTAGTCTTGGCGACATGTGTGATTATAGAAGTAAGTCTTTCAGAATAGAACCACGATAATGTTCAAACTTATGATTTCAAGTCGAATTTCGACTACTGCGGCACCGCTAGTGAAATTAAGTGCCTTTAACAGTTATAATTTAATGAATAATTTTGTTTTATTGCGAAACCTCGACCTCAATGTTTTGGAACCTAAGATGGGACTAGTCCGGGTGTGCCCCAGCAATCTCATGAGCTGTGACACACAGCCCGTCCCTTTTTTTTATTGCCCTTGTAGGTAGACGAGCGCACGGCCCACCTGATGGTGAGTGGCAACCGTTGCCCATGGACTTCAGCAATGCCAGGGGCAGGGCCAAGCCGCTGCCTACCGCTTAATACTCTCCACAAGCCTCGTTCGAAGAAGGGCATGTCATAGCGCTCGGGAAACACCGTGGAGGGGAGCTCATTCCATAGCCCGTTCCTATAACTCATCAGTGCTGACAACAGGATCTCGACCTGCAAGACTCGCAGTACGGCTTCCTCTTCTGCCCCCTCTCGATGCGGTGGGTCTCCATGTGCTTGCGGAGCGACGTGGTCCAGCGGAACTTCTTCTCGCAAATCTCGCACGAGTAAGGGCCCGCGCTGAAACAATCCCTCAAACGTCCTTAAACGTTACGGTAACACTCAGGACAGTATACACGTCGTCCTGTCAACGGGCTAATGCCCCTTAAAGCATATGAAGTCGTCGTGGCCTAAAAGAATAAGACGTCCGGTGCATTCGTCTTGAGCGATGCACCGGTGTTCGAATCCCGCAGGCGGGTACCAATTTTTCTAATGAAATACTTTCTTAACAAATTTTCACGATCGACTTCCACGGTGAAGCAATAACATCGTGTAATAAAAATCAAACCGCAAAATTTTAATTTGCGTAATTAATGGTGGTAGGACGTCTTGTGAATCCGCACGGGTTTATTATTATTATTATTGTACTTTCGTCAAATGTTCTTATGCTCACTTAAAATCGTTTTCGGGGACGTGTTTCATGCTCATTTTCATGTGCTGTTTGAACGTGGCTATGGATGAGAACGTTCTATTACACGGGACGCACACCGGCTTACCGTTCGCTCTGAAATTATTTAAAAAAAAATATGTTGAAAAGAGCGCCATCTTCTGGTGGTAGGACATCTTGAATCCGCACGGGTAGGTACCACTACCCTACCTCTTTCTATCGTAAAGCAGTAATGCGTTTCGGTTTGAAGGGTAGGGCAGCCGTTGTACTGTTAAAACTGAGACTTAGAACTTATGTCTCGAGGTAGGTGGCGGCATTTACGTCGTAGATGTCTAGGGGCTCCGGTAACCATTTAACACCATGCGAGCCGTGAGCTCGCCCATCCGCCTAAGAAATAAATAAAAAAACTATCCGATAATTTTCGTCATTCTGAAGTCATCGTGGCCCAAACGATAAGACGACCGGTGCATTCATGTGTAGCGATGCACCAGTGTTCGAATACCGCAGGCGGGTACCAATTTTTCTAATGATATACGTACTTAACAAATGTTCACGATTGACTTCCACGGTGAAGGAATAACATCGTATAGTAAAAATCAAACCCGCAAAATTATAATTTGCGTAATTACTGGCGGTAGGACCTCTTCTGAGTCCGCACGGGTAGGTACCACCGCCCTGCCTATTTCTGCCGTGAAGCAGTAATGCGTTTCGGTTTGAAGGGCGGGGCAACCGTTGTAACTATACTGAGACCTTAGAACTTATATCTCGAGGTAGGTGGCGCATTTACGTTGTAGATAGACATCTATATATAGACTATAGGCTCCAGTAACCACTTAACATCAGGTGAGCTGTGAGCTCGTTCACCCATCTAAGCAATAAATAGAAAAAAACACGTCGCCCTATCAACGGGCTAATGCCACTAGACGCAAACATCACGCTGCAATGGTATCGACAATCTTCAAAACGGACGGAGGCGAAATCACGATCGAGTATTAACTATCGCACACATAGTGACAACCAGAGCCATCTCTTGGTCGAGAGCGACATTAAAAATGACGTTAGCGAGCAACGCCATCTAGTTGAGAACGTAAGACACAGTACCGGCAAGTAATATGGACGAAGTGTCGGAAAGGTTAGAGTTATGGAGGTTAGAAGTAAGGGGGACCGGCTTAGTGTATTAAAAAAGTGTCAGCTGAATGGGAGTCAATTAGGATGGCGCCACAGTAGCAAGTGGAAAGATTTGAAAAAAAGCAGTGCTATAAGCTATTAGAGTTAGATACTAAATTAAGAATGAAATAAGCACTTCCTACGTAAATAGTAATAAAAATACATAGTTCAGTTTTAAATACTGCATGATATTTTTTAATTACACAAGTCACCATAAATATAATATTTTTCAACCCAACACACTTCCCTCTGCTATATTCACATCATTTCAACTTCCTTTTTTTTGGGAATCCATTTACGGATACCCGGTCGAGTTGTGTCAGACTCCGGCGCGACCTAAGAGGAAGAAGGGGAGAGGAAGAAGGGCAGAAGAAGAGAAGGACCGCAACTCCTCCAATTTCTCACAGGAGACTACGCCTTGAAAAAGGCGCGCGAGGCACTTGCTCCGCAGTACTGACTAACGACTAAAGCCCATCGAGCTCCACCTCACCGACTACACGAAACTTACGGTACCGCAGTGCGTGCCAAAAATCATTTCCACTTCCTACACTAGCGCTATTTCGGTGAGTCTTCCAGTAACAACTCGCTGTTTACAGGTGTACATTTTTTTCAACTTGTTTCCCATACAAGATGGCGCTCTTTACTTTATTTTTTATTTTTTTTTTATTGCTTAGATGTTTGGACGAGCTCACAGCCCACCTGGTGTTAAGTGGTTACTGGAGCCCATAGACATCTACAACGTAAATGCGCCACACACCTTGAGATATAAGTTCTAAGGTCTCAGTATAGTCACAACGGCTGCCCCACCCTTCAAACCGAAACGCATTACTGCTTCACGGCAGAAATAGGCGGGGCGGTGGTACCTACCCGTGCGGACTCACAAAAGGTCCTACCACCAGTTCACTGGTGGTAGGACCTTTTCAGACTTCTACCCTCCTTAATTACAATGAACAACGAATATACAGGGTGTTCAAAAAAGTTGTAGATATTCTATTACAGTTGAAGACATCAGTGGATAAAGGGGTTAAGTACTATATTTAAGATTTTTGAGATTTTACATTGAATGAAGGTGTTGTTTGCCTACAAACCATATTAGACCTTAAAACTCCGGGTTTAAAGGATATTTTTAAAAATTGCATATGATGAAGGAGTTATGTACGAAGAAAAAGGACAAATAACATAAGCTTGTTGCCCGTTTTCTCAAAATTAACAAATTGTATAATATACCCTTCATCCACTCGTGTCTTCAATTATCGATAGGACAAATAAATAAATATTCTCAAGTAAATAAAGTTTTTCAATAAAATGTACTCAGAACATACAAACTATTCTTCAGCCAGCCCTAGAATTGTGTTCTACTGGATACAACGTAATATGATTAGTAGTTAAAAATAAGGTTGTCAGCACACCAAAAGAAGCGAATGTTTTTTTTCAAAGCTTACGTTACCGGAGCCCGTGGACATCAACGAAACGCACTACAGCTAGCTAAAAAAAATCTTACAATCACCTTTTCGCTTCACTCACTAAGCCTGCCACTACGCTCGGGGTAGTTTCGCTATCAGCGCCGTGGTCATCCGGTTTCGAGCTGGAAACAAGGAGGGGGCGATCAGCTGTTTGCCTGGGGCGGGGGGGGAGGGGGGTAGCTGCTGGGAGGTCGCTCACCTGTGTTCCCGGGCGTGGTGTGATAGCACCTTCGATTTGGTCCCGAACCTCGTGCGGCACGACCTGCACTGATAACGGATCCTGTGCTTGTTCGCGTGGTACGAAAGAGCCGCTGCGGTTCCGAAATAGCACTCGCACACCAGACAGCTGAAACGTAACCTCTGAAAATTGAATGTCGTCTGGATTAAGGCTCCGGTGAAGGAGACGCGGCCTGGAGGTTAAGGCGGCCGTTGTGCTCGGGCGAAGCGGGGTGCCTAAGTTCGAATCTCGCTGGCGGATGTTTTTTTTTTTGTTTACTTGACATTGTAATGGGACTTTTTGGCGGGAACGCGAGGAGTGAAGTTGTGTGATTTGTTTTATTTTGTCTATTTAGTGTTTCTTCGGGTTTAAATGTGTAATAATGGTGGTTTATTAACTGTTTAATATCTGTGAAAGTGCACAAATGTGGGAAAATGAAACAAAGCTGCTGGACGTAGCTTCTCGGGTTCCTCCAGAAAGTCCACTGAAAAAATCTCAGTAAATGACCACCATTTTACTGCGATTATATTTCATCCCATATCATCTCATTTCATTAAATTTCATCCCAGTTGATTAATGTCTCAAATTAATCATCTTCATTTCATTTCACTCCATATTATCATTTTTCATAAAATTAAGAATATAAATTAAAATAAGACATGACTCAAAGGTCTTAGTTACCAGGTCATAAAATCTCTAAAAAAAAAAAAGAAAGGAGATATGGTCCTCAAAAGTATCAAAATTCTGATCCGATGATATAGTCTGCGGAGCACTACTCATGCTAGTGTTAGCTAACTCACTCAGATCAAGCCCGGAAGCTCAACTACCCGTCCGCTGAGAAGAAGAAGCTGGAATCGTCCCTTACTACCACTACCACCGAATAGGTAGGCCAAAAAGCAACAAGTTTTGAGACAGGCTGAAAGCTGTACAATTTACATTTAAAAAAAAATTAAATATGTTTAAACATGTTTTTTTACTTGATTTAAGTGAGATAATTCATTGTTATTAACTATTTAGAAGACAAAAAATTAAATTTTGTTGTAGGTTTTTTTAAATTAAATGTTACCTTATTTTTTATTAAAAGCTACTATACTAATCTTCTATATAGCGCATTTCTAGGCTAGCAACACTGAAGTTTTGATAAAGAGTAATCGAGATGCAGAGACATTCGTTGCCCGACTTAGGAAGAGTGAAGACTCAGAACTGTCATACAGTTTCGTGCGCATTGTTAGATTTAGATTTTTATAAATTTTGCTACATAATTTTTTTTTTCCTACCTAAGCCTTGAGAGGCTATATCAGCGTAGCCTTAACTAGTAGGTGAGCTCACGGGGCTCAAACCTGATGACGTTACTAACAGTCTGAAGTCGTCGTGGCCTAAAGGATAAGACGTCCGGTGCATTCGTATCGAGCGATGCACCGGTGTTCGAATCCCGCTGGCGGGTACCAATTTTTCTAATGAAATACGTACTCAACAAATGTTCACGATTGACTTCCACGGTGAAGGAATAACATCGTGCAATAAAAATCAAACCCGCAAAATTATAATTTGCGTAATTACTGGTGGTAGGACCTCTTGTGAGTCCGCACGGGTAGGTACCACCGCCCCGCCTATTTCTGCCGTGAAGCAGTAATGCGTTTCGGTTTGAAGGGTGGGGCAGCCGTTGTGACTATACTGAGAACTTAGAACTGTATCTCAAGGTGTGTGGCGCATTTACGTTGTAGATGTCTATGGGCTCCAGTAACCACTTGACACCAGGTGGACTGTGAGCTCGTCCAAACAACTAAGCAATAAAAAAAAAAATAAAAAAAAAAAACGAACCCTAGCAAGAGCCGTGCTTCGCAGAATCTACCACCGGATCGGAAACGCTACACACTGAGAAGATCCGGCGAGAAACTCAGTGGGCTATATCTGAGGGTTAATTTACTCGTCGAGCCCTTTGTCGCAAGCGACGGGTTCGACGAGGACGATGACCGGTGCTTGAGGTACCTAAAAGCACCGTTAGTGAATCGGGAAGATCCGAAATGACGTGCTTGGGGCGACGTCGACTGCTTTCCATTTTGTCTTCAGGATCGGGAATGGCTACATAATATTGTGTCTTTGTACCTATTAAAATTAACTTTTGCGATCGAGACAATCTCATTATATGACTTCCGAAATGTATTAAATTACCGACTTAGATCTTACGAAATCGATAAAACAATTACTGAAGAGTATGGTCTCTGATGGTGAGCGGTCACCATCGGTATCTGAAGTCAGCAATGCGAGGGACACAAATCGGATATTTGGGAAGGCTTAGACGACAAAGGGAAGATCTTCCACCGAGCGGGTGATATTTTGCTCGGTAGACCGACGATCCTAATGTTGTTGTTCGGAACTTGTATATATGCAAGCTTAACTTGAAAATGTCGTTAGCGAGATTCAGGCATGTCAAATATCTTGCGTTGTATGATGACTACCGCCACATCACTCCCCTCTGAGAATGGAGGTCGTGTCATTTGGTGAGCGTTGTCCGTGCTGAGATTAGCTTGCAAGGGCCAGTGCTGCTCGAAGTCTGCGGAGAATCGAGGCTGAGCTTGAATGCTGCGTGATTGTCGCCAGTGCTGCTCGAAGTCTGCGGTGAGTCGAGACTGAGCTTGAATGCTGCGTGACTGTCGCCAGTGCTGCTCGAAGTCTGCGGTGAGTCGAGGCTGACCTTGAATGCTGCGCGTGTATCCTGCGGAGTCCATGTGATGCAGAGCTGCCATGCCGGAAATGTGTGACCCCAAGCGTTGATGATCCGGTCATGGGCTGCGATAGACTGTAGTGGCGTGATGAGGCAGTGTAGGTGCGTGCCGTAGGACCAGGAAGCGCGGTGAGTCGGCTGCGATGGTCCTGTTGAGGCTGCGATGCTGGCTTGCTGTGAGACGACTGTCGATGACTTGCTTTTATCTGCGAGCATCCGGGAATTGTGGTAGCCGAAGTTCTTGATGCGCTGATGATGAGTCTGAAGGCATTGTTCCGTCGCAGGTCACCAGTGTGGCTTAACCAGGAGGCTTAAACGACGAAAGGAAAGATCTTCCACCGAGCGGGTGATATTTTGCTTGGTAGACCGACGGTCCTAATGTTGTTGTTGGGAACTTGTATATATGAAAAGTTTACTTGAAATTGTCGTAAGCGAGATTCAGGCATGTCAAATATCTTGCGTTGTATGATGACTACCGCCAGATCACTCCCCTCCGAGACTGGAGGTCGTGTCATTTGGTGAGCGTTGTCCGTGCTGAGATTAGCTTGCATGGGCCAGTGCTGCTCGAAGTCTGCGGTGAGTCGAGGCTGAGCTTGAATGCTGCGCGTGTATCGTGCGGAGTCCATGTGATGCAGAGCTGCCACGCCGGAGATGTGTGACCCCAAGCGTTGATGATCCGGTCATGGGCTGCGATGGCCTGTAGTGGCGTGATGAGGCAGTGTAGGTGCGTGCCGTAGGACCAGGAAGCGCGGTGAGTCGGCTGCGATGGTCCTGTTGAGGCTGCGATGCTGGCTTGCTGTGAGACGACTGTCGATGACTTGCTTTTATCTGCGAGCATCCGGGAATTGTGGTAGCCGAAGTTCTTGATGCGCTGATGATGAGTCTGAAGGCATTGTTCCGTCGCAGGTCACCAGTGTGGCTTAACCAGGAGGCTTAAACGACGAAAGGAAAGATCTTCCACCGAGCGGGTGATATTTTGCTTGGTAGACCGACGGTCCTAATGTTGTTGTTGGGAACTTGTATATATGAAAAGTTTACTTGAAATTGTCGTAAGCGAGATTCAGGCATGTCAAATATCTTGCGTTGTATGATGACTACCGCCAGATCACTCCCCTCCGAGACTGGAGGTCGTGTCATTTGGTGAGCGTTGTCCGTGCTGAGATTAGCTTGCATGGGCCAGTGCTGCTCGAAGTCTGCGGTGAGTCGAGGCTGAGCTTGAATGCTGCGCGTGTATCGTGCGGAGTCCATGTGATGCAGAGCTGCCACGCCGGAGATGTGTGACCCCAAGCGTTGATGATCCGGTCATGGGCTGCGATGGCCTGTAGTGGCGTGATGAGGCAGTGTAGGTGCGTGCCGTAGGACCAGGAAGCGCGGTGAGTCGGCTGCGATGGTCCTGTTGAGGCTGCGATGCTGGCTTGCTGTGAGACGACTGTCGATGACTTGCTTTTATCTGCGAGCATCCGGGAATTGTGGTAGCCGAAGTTCTTGATGCGCTGATGATGAGTCTGAAGGCATTGTTCCGTCGCAGGTCACCAGTGTGGCTTAACCAGGAGGCTTAAACGACGAAAGGAAAGATCTTCCACCGAGCGGGTGATATTTTGCTTGGTAGACCGACGGTCCTAATGTTGTTGTTGGGAACTTGTATATATGAAAAGTTTACTTGAAATTGTCGTAAGCGAGATTCAGGCATGTCAAATATCTTGCGTTGTATGATGACTACCGCCAGATCACTCCCCTCCGAGACTGGAGGTCGTGTCATTTGGTGAGCGTTGTCCGTGCTGAGATTAGCTTGCATGGGCCAGTGCTGCTCGAAGTCTGCGGTGAGTCGAGGCTGAGCTTGAATGCTGCGCGTGTATCGTGCGGAGTCCATGTGATGCAGAGCTGCCACGCCGGAGATGTGTGACCCCAAGCGTTGATGATCCGGTCATGGGCTGCGATGGCCTGTAGTGGCGTGATGAGGCAGTGTAGGTGCGTGCCGTAGGACCAGGAAGCGCGGTGAGTCGGCTGCGATGGTCCTGTTGAGGCTGCGATGCTGGCTTGCTGTGAGACAACTGTCGATGACTTGCTTTTATCTGCGAGCATGCGGGAATTGTGGTAGCCGAAGTTCTTGATGCGCTGATGATAAGTCTGAAGGCATTGTTCCGTCGCAGGTCACCAGTGTGGGAGGCTTAAACGACGAAAGGAAAGATCTTCCACCGAGCGGGTGATATTTTGCTTGGTAGACCGACGGTCCTAATGTTGTTGTTCGGAACTTGTATATATGAAAAGTTTACTTGAAATTGTCGTAAGCGAGATTCAGGCATCTGTCAAATATTTTGCGTTGTATGATGGCTACCGCCACAGATATAAAACAGATATAACAAAAGGCAAATCTCATATTTCTCATAATCAACAAGACTTTGGAACAATTCTGTAATGAAACTGCAAAAACACTTACCTTATTATGTTTCTTTAGATTATGGTCATTCAGATCCTCTTGGTTGGGAAACGCTTCGACGCATTTCTCGCATTTAAATAAGGCATTGACAAAACTATCGCTTGAGGCTTCTGTATCCCTCTCGGCCTCTATGTCACTCTCAGTCAACTCTATCTCTTTGTACAGATGCATCAGTCTCTTGCTCTTCGAAGCTTTCTTTATCTTCTTTTTTGGTTGCACTACTGTTTCTGTTTCTGAACATTGCTGATCGGAGGGTGTCTCCTTTTCTTCGCTAGCCGCGATATGCCAATCTAATTCTTCAGAGGTCTCCGGATCATAATTTATTATTAAAGTGTTTTGGGTATTCAATTTCGATTGGGATACCAATTTTAGGTCCTGCAAATGATCATTTGTTTTTACGTCTATGGCTTTTGTGGAGCTATTTTCATGATGCTATCTCGCCCCGGGCTTTAATCTGGTATGTAGACTTTAACCAATGTTAGCTCTAAGATTTATTTTTTATTGCTTAGTTGGGTGGACGAGCTCACAGCCCACCTGGTGTTAAGTGGTTACTGGAGCTCATAGACATTTACAACGTAAATGCCACCACCTAATTAGAGGCATGAGTTCGAGGGTCTCACGTTTAACAGTACAATGGCCGGTGCGTCTTTCAAACCTGAACACGTCACTGCTTCACAACAGAAATAGGCAGGGTAGTGGCACCTACCCGTGCGGACTCACAAGATGTCTTATATACATAAGTTCTAAGGTCTCAGTATAGATACAACGGCTGCCCCATCCTTCAAGCCGAAACGCATTTACTGCTTCACGGCAGAAATAGGCGGGGTGGTGGTACCTACCCGTACGGACTCACAAGATGTCTTACCGCCAATAGTTACAGTCCTATCATTCCACTGTATTGATGCAAAATATTCTTAATACCAACATACCAACTAATTTGCCATGCACAATCAATAAAAATAAACACCTTCTCTATATCCTGTAGACATTTGTGGGCATATCTCACTTGACTTTTGAACTTAATGAAATTGCTTAATCGGCTAGTACATTCCCAGCATAGGTACATAAGTTTGAAATCTGCTACTGTCTGAAATTGTTTTTTTTTTTATATGATTATGTATATTATTATTCTTATTATCTCACAGATCACATTGGCTAAACTTTCCTTTTGGGTCCGTCGATTTGGAAGTACACAATATTTTTGTAGATAGTACTCATAAAGAAAAAGCTTTTTGCAAAATTTCAAGTTGCGGAGACTCACGGTTTACGAGATATAATTTTTTAAAGTTTCCGTAAATATCAGAAAAATTGTCAAGGTAGATGTCACATTTGACGTTTCACGTTCCATTCACGGTAAGCGTGTATTTTGTTAAATTTTATGTCATGTTTTTACTGAAATATATTTTATTATTTTAATATATTCACATAGTTAAGTTGTTGTAATGAATGTGCATAATGAATGTTTCTGTAATAAGCAATTATATTGACTTTTTAACACAAAAAGTAACAAAATGTTGTTTATACTGTGGAAAGGAACGTGAAATGACCTATTTTTTTATAGTCTTTTTATCTGTCTCTGTGATAAACTAACTTTTTAAATAAGATTTAAATATAAAACAGTAAAATTGCTCATGTTTTGGAAATAAAATTGCAAAAATATTCGAAAAATATCAAAAACCGAATCAGAGCTCCCACTTTCCACCTGGTCTTGTCTGCCCTACCTCTAGAGTGTATATAAAAAACCGGAGGCCGGGGGGGGAGAGCAGTCCTCGCCCGCTGTGACGGAGCACGGAAATAGTGTGAGGCGGAGCGGCTGAGGCTGGTCGCCGCAGGCGAACATCAAGCCGAAGCTGCGGAACAGAGCACGAGTGACCGTGCTTCGGCACGCAAGGGCGGAAGGGCTGCTCTTCCCGCAGCGCCGGAGATAAGGCGGATTCAAACTTAAGCTCCCTTGGAGTTTAACTAAATAATGCAGTTTTACTCTAAAAAATTTACCATGGATATCTTCATAGCCATGGGGATCTGCGGCTTGGTGATGGTGCAGTGGTAAGCCCTTACACCCCTCCCTCCACAACTCAAAAATAATGGACCATAATTGAAATTTTAACCCTATGTTGACTAAATGGTGCTATTCTAACCTCAAAACATTAACCGCGGGTATCTTTATAACCATGGGGTTCCGCGGGGTGGGAATGGTGCCGGGGGTAAACTCTTATCCCCCTCCCTCCCCCCACCCACACCCCGACCCAAAAATCGACAGACCAAAAGGAAAGTTTAACCATCATATTAATTAAATTGTAAATAATAAAAATTCTTATGAATACATTTTTTTTTAAGGATTAATTAATACACATTCAGAGAAACACTATTAAAATAATTTACTGCCACTAATTGGCGTATCAAAAGATTATTTTGATTGTGTAATATATATTTTTAAATAGGCGCATTTTTGCCTTTTGTAGTGTCATATGCATTGCTGTACCTAAGTTTTGATAATGATTTTTTTAATCAACTATACTCTATTGGCGTCTTATTGAAAACAATCTGCTAACTGAATATCGAATTTATGAATATGTATGTAAACATTAAAGTTTGTAAGGAGAAATTTTGTATTTTTTTTTACGTTTAAAAACCGTTACTCACTTGTAAATCACCTAAAATTTGATGAAAACACTCTTTTCGCTCCAAGTCTATTTTAATCATTTTTCTTCCAATGCTTAGACAGCCGCAACATACTATGTTTTGTGGATTATCCATAATATTAAACTTCATATGTTTCGTTAAAATATTATAAATATCTCATTCACTATTATTGAAACATCAATTCATTTACGAAAATAAACAAGATGCCATTAAAAACCACCATATTAGCATCACAGATGTCAAAAAGTTTTATTCGTCATATTGCAGCGAAATTAAAAACTTTAAATTGGCTCCAATTCCAATTTTAAAAGAAATTCTATGTATATTTCAAACAGTGATTTCAAATTTTAATTATTTAAATAAATATGAAGTTATTATACTGAAATATTTTCAATGTATTGATTTTTCTTCATGTGAATAAACAAAACGGTTAGAAGCGTTCCGTTATACGCTGTATTATTACACTTCACTGTTAATGTCATGTGACAGAGAAGTGTGCAAGTGCGAGTTTGAGAGTCCGCTTCATATGTTTGGTAAAACGGAATGGAACTAATTTTTCATACATTTGACAGGACAACAGTTGCACTTCTTTGTATTGGCTTCTTAGGTATTACACTAAGCAAATGGCAAAATTTATTGAAATAGATCTTTCTGAATTTGTAATCAACGATAACATAGCAGATGATTTCCCTTTAGAATGTACATGCGTGTGTTGTCTGTCGCAAAATACCCGATTCATAAACTTAAAAACATGCAAACACAAAACCTTTTTGGAGGTTTTCTTCAAGGATATGGTAAGTTTAAAGCGTCAAATTATTTACTACATTCTATTGTTTGTGTTAAAACAATTTAAAAATCAGATTAAGAGAAATTATTACTTAACCAAGTACACTTGGGTCTATGGAGATTGGCATTAAGCAAGATGGCCGACAACATTTGTATTTTCATAGCGAAAACGCGAATCAAAACGGTCGCTGACAGATACCGGTTTGTCTAACGAAATACGTACTTAACAAATGTTCACTAATGACTTCGTCGGTGAAGGAATAACGTCGTTCAATAAGTCAAAGTCGCGAAAAATAATAATTTGCGTAATCACTTGTGGTAGGACATCTTAACAATAGTCCACACGGATAGGTACTATAGAACGGTTAACGTCAATTACGATTATTATTACATATTATTATGTTCTTAATCATATATACATAAATATACAGGTATATGTTGTATGTGCATATATATTTATTTTGTTTAAGCGACATTTCGCTTAACACGCGACATTTATCTTTGTAATTAAAGGTGCGTTTTATTTGGTATCAGCATCAACAGTTCGATGTTTTTGATTTAACATCAATTAAGTTTCCTCCATTCGAATTGTTGAAGTAGTTTTTTTCTGATGAAATTTATTTCAAATTTTAAACTTTAAATGGCTCTCCTGTAAAGTTGCAAAAATGTCGCTTCAACCAAATAGCCTTTAACCTCTCAATAATATATAATATGTTTTGTGTGTGTGTGTGTGTTTGAAATGGGTACAGACCCTCTAATTTGTTCCCTAGTGATTCCTATGCACCTGATGGTTGTCTGGAAGGAATCGCTCTGAGCGATAAAACCGCCAATTGTATTTTTTTGTATTTAATTATTTTTTATTGCCCATGCAACGACAGACGAGCATACGGCCCATCTGATGGTAAGTGGTTACCGTCGCCAATGGGTTTCAGCAATGCCATGGGCAGAACCAAACTGCTGCCTACCGAATACTATCTCTCCCTCTCTCTTTCTCTCTCTCTCTCTCTCTCTCTCTCTCACACATCGTATCTCAAGACCGGGTGCTGGTATTTAGGCATTTTTTTTATTGCCCTTGTAGACAGACGAGCATACGGCCCACCTGATGGTGAGTGGTTACCGTCGCCCATGGACTTTAGCAATGCCAGGGGCAGAGCCAAGCCGCTGCCTACAAATTACAATTGGTCCCATTACCGGGAGCAAGTTCATCCATCGACGGTTTATAATTTCAGTTTCCAGTCACAGATTTGTTAATCTGTACGATATGTCATCGCATGCTGAAATTAATACACGGTTTCATAACAAAAGTTGAAAAAAGCACTTTAGCGCTCAACAATAAGGTGAATATTAAATTGTATTTTTGTTTTCGCGTTGCTGAGTTGTTTATTTTCATTGTAGCTATAGTAGAGTTATTTTGTCGCTGCAGTTTGGGTCTTAAAAAGTCGGGGCGGTGAAGCGAATATTTCGCTCTCTCTTCCACTCACGAGCCTTATGGACGGGCATAGTGATGCGCATTATTGTTGTCGATAAGCGTTATCGATAGTGTATTTAGTTTTGTTCACGAGAACGGCAGAAATTAACACTTTGTAACTTTTCAGGATCTATTTTCATTTTAGTGAAAAAATTTAAAACATTGTTGATAACAACACGTGCTTGTGCTGGTATATTGATGCCAACAGGCAAAATATTATTTGAATAAATTGTGCCGTTTTGGTACAAAACAAAGGAGTAGCCATTATGTCCCTAAAGAAATTCAGAGAACGAATGCACAAAAACAAATTTCTCTTCGACATATATACTATGACTGCCTTCGATGACTCATTTGTTTCTATCGATAATGGCGTTGCGCCCGCGCAACATGCTCACCGCCCTAGCCCGGCTGTGTTTTATGACCCAAACTGCAGCAACAAAATAACTCTACTATAGTGACTCGATTGTGTTCTTGGCGTTTCTGAAGTCTATGAGCGAAGCACAGATAAGTTATGTTAAAGCGTATTTAAAAGTTTTCAGTTGGCAACATTTAGAAAACTGTGCCGAAGTCGTACAGTGCTAACAGATACGCATCAGGGGTAACTGACTCAAGTAACACATCTGGTGTTAATTCGTGAGCCGAAGCAATTGAAATCGAAGCCTTAATACCGTCACCTTAAGATTGAAACCTCATTTGAACCGCACTCACTCTCAAAACTCAAATATTCCTGATTAATTTTTTTACGATGGAAATTTAAATTAATCTATTCTAAATCTTTCTAGGTCTCTAGCGGAAATGAAGGTGTGACGTTTCGGGATTGCGATGTAAACTACAAACCCAAATTGAGCATCACTAAATGTCAAACGCTAGCTGACATTAAAGTGGAAGATGACATTGACAGATCTGTTGTTGACATCAAGAGGCGAGCGAAGGATTGTAACTACGAAGCCTCCACGGTAGACCATTGAGTTACAATGATATGTTTTTGCGGTAAAAGTATTCGGGTGTTAGTGCCTTTACTTCCGACCGCGTATCATCTGTATAGACGCGGTCAGTGGGTCTTACATGACAATCTTCTATCCGGCTAATCAGTGCTAATAATATCTACTAAATATGTGCTTAATACTTTTAGCAAACATTCATAGCACTCTTAGCACTTTTTGCGTTGTTGTTGATGCTTAGAAGAATAGCACTAAAGTTCTCAAAACAACTAAAAGACAACATACTATCTCCCTAATCAACATTAAAAAAAGGAGTATTTAATTTTGTTCTAGTGATTCACATTCATACAGATATAAAGGTTTTAAGACACCCGTTTTAAAATACGGAGTTGAAATTTTAATTTTATTGTATTATTAAACCGATTGCCGTATCCTTCAAAGTGTAGTAAGCTGGCAGCCAATCTACTTCTGCTTACGTTAAATGACTTCAATATATTCAAAACATGTACCCCTCAAAGGAGCCTTCACTTAATACTGTCGAAAAATATGCAATAGCGCCTAAGTATTCTCTTTTTAACATAAAATTATTACCTTTTCTATACCTTTTTGTTTGTGACTGAAATAATGGTCCTTCGAGCCGGAGGGCCATGACATTTTCTGATTAACAAAAACAACTGTTCGTTCCAGGTGTCAATATTCAATGTAGAACCAAACGCAACGTGCACCGAAGCTCGCATACCGGCGACCGCATCGATGACTCAACCCAATATCTTGAACCTGGACACGGCTATTAAATCATCTAGTTTCGACGACTACGATCTGATAACAGAAATTAAAATCGAACCGGACAGCGAGGTGGATCCGGGACCGTCTGATGTGAAGCCCAGAAGGAATACCAGTGGAGTTAAAAAGAAGAAGGTAACAGGTTTTATTACTTTTAATGTCATCTGATGTTCGTTTTGGAACAAAATAGGAATGCTAGCGCCCTTAGGTCAGCTGACTCTCATTGTTCAGAAGTTTCGTCTGGTTGCTTTGCTCTGTCTCCACAGGACCTATAGAAAATGGAGGATAGATATAAGAAAAATAATATACGTAGTTTAAAAAAAAAACTGTTGAAACAGCAAACTTTACTTTTTGCTTTCATTTGGCTATCTTGTCGCTGTCGGCCGTCGAATATTAGAGCCTAGTTATTATACTATTGTCATGTCATCGTCACTTGATGTACGCGCGAATTCTTAAGTCGATCGGACGTCTCAAGTCGGTGTAAACGACGACAAAGATTATGCTAGAAAGATTAAGATTATGCTAGAAAGAGCTAATGGAAACGCGTCAAAAACTGCACCACATTCTGTACGTTGCAGACCAAGAACCACAAAAAGAGCAAGGTCAAAACACCGATAGAGAAGCACGAGGGGAAGATCAGGACGGTGACCTTGAGCGAAGAGGACCTATCGACAGAGAGGGAACTCCTGAGGAGCGAGGAGAAATACCAGAAGTTGCCCTACAAGTGTGATTTGTGCGTTGTCGGTTTTGCCACCGAAACTATCTATCAAGGCCACATTCAGAAACACCATAACAAGGTATTTATTGATTAGGAACTAATTATTACACATTGTATCTGTATAGAACGATACAAGATTTGGAATGGTTTGGTCCATGGAACAAACCATTCTGTGGGGTCTGTTCTTGATGTCATGCATCCACTGTGTTTATTGGAAACGATAAAGTAAACGTAAATCGTTAATTGTTTTAGAACAAAAACGGCTTCTCCTGCGATATATGCGACTCGGTTTTAAATTCTATACCGATACTGAGAGAGCATAGACGGAGGCATCTGCGCAGGTAGGTATCGTCTCGTATTTTCTTCTTTATTTTAATACTAGTTTATTCTAGTGTATTATCAACTATAAAAAACAAAACAAAAAGCAATTTCTCCCGACTTATTCGGCAGGTTCGAATGCCAGATCTGTCTGAAACGCTACCACGACAGTTACAGCGCGGTCCAGCACTACAACGACTGCCATGGCGACGTGGACTCGATCGCGGTCGCTTACAATTGTAGGGAGTGCAACTTCAATACCAAGTACGTTTTTGGAATACCCTAGTATCAACTAGTATCGAAGCGTTAATAAAGGGTTTGTCTATACGAGCTCATTCGCGAAGCAGTTACTCTTGAGTTGTTAGGCGTCTTTTGGAAGCGCTCGGGTAGCTGTTAGCAAATCCCACCCCTCCTGGCTGAGCCCCTGCTCGCCAATCTGTCCTGCTGAAACTGTGAAGACCTCCGGGCCATCAGTGATCCCTCAATAATAAAAATCAACATGAGCGAGTGGAAATTAACGTTTTTGGAATATCCTAGTATCAACTAGTATGAGATGTGAAGTGTTAATAACGTATTACAGGTTTTGTTTCATTGATCCTTACTGAACAAATTTGACAATATACATATCTCGAGATAAATTTTTTGCCTACCTATTCGCTGATAGCCTAAGGGGCTATTGCAGCTACGCGGGGATGGGCAGGTCAGCTCACAGGCTCAACCTGAGAGAACTTGCTAAAACTGGCCCTAGCAAGAGCAGTGCAGAATCGACCATCGGATCGGAATCGCGATCCGCTGAGAAGAACCATTGGGCTGTGTCTGTGAGTCTCAAGATAAGGGGGCGCGACATTTGCCTTCTAATGTCTGCAGCCTCGGCTCCCACGCGAATCGTTCGCTCGTCTGGTTCATTCAAAACACAAGCCCTGATCCAGTTTCTCGTTTTCAGCTCGTATCGAAGTTACAGGTACCACAGGTCGAAGCACAACAAGCCGACCTGTGACCTGTGCGGCAATATCTTCGTCACTAACAGCAGCCTGAAGATCCACATGCTGTAAGTTTGTAGTTTACTAGAAGTGTTATTGAAGCAAAGGTATATAGTCGCGATATAAGCTGTACTGTGGTATGTTGATTATGATGATTGATAAGGTTTTAAGCCGACTTCAATGAATCAGGAGGTTTTGAGGTTACTCGATTTTGTTTAATGCGTGTGGTGGGTTTACTGGTGGTAGGACCTCCTGTGAGTCCGCATGGGTAGGTACCACCACCATTTTGAACGTGAGACAGTAATGCATTTCCGTTTGAAGGGTGAAGCACCTGATGTACTGTAATAAATGAGGTCTTAGAACTCATGTCTAAAGGTGGATGGCGGCATTTACGTTGTAGATGTTGTTGGGCTCCGATAACCACTTAACACCAGGTGGGCTGTGAGCTCGTCCACACATCTACGCAATAAAAATAATAATGTTAGAGTATTTTTATAGGAGGAACCGATTTTCATGTTTTTTTTTGTACATTTTTGATACGAAAGGTGATGCCCCTAGTGTGGTCTCGTTTTATCAAGATCTGACCAGTTCGTTTTTGAGTTACCCTCCAATAATGAATATATAAATGACTTCGACCATATCGACGTATGCCTGAAACATGTCTTGTCGTATTCCCCGGATCCACTCTGGGTGCTTTTAGGGTGTTCAAGTACCGGTCACCGTCCACGTCGAACCCGTCGACAACGACGAAGAGTTCGACGTGCGAACTAGTCGATAGACACAACCCACTGAGTGTCTGGCCGGATCTTCTAAGCGAACGGCGACTTTTAATATACTGAGATGGTAATCCTTACACTGATGGTGCTTCTACCTTCCATATCGCGATCGTATCGTTTCAGAACGAAACACAAGCCGACGCCCGTCACATACAATTGTGAGCTCTGCGCTAAAGTGTATAAGAGCAAATCCGGCTTGCACTCACACAATTCGAGCGCTCACGGCGGCGGAGCTCAATACCACACGTGCAGGACGCATTATCGTTCTCACAGAGCGCTGATGCACCATCTAAAGACGCATTCCGCGCACAGGGACACGTCCGAATATAAGTAAGCGTAGATGAGAACCAGATCAGTAGAATTGATTTTATCGTGACGTCATCGTGCTGATGGCGATGAAGTTTGGGATGATATGAACATGTGATGAGACGAAATGAAAACGAGGTTGGTAAGAGAGTGTTAACTGTGAATGTGGAAGGATATAGAGGAAGAGGTAGACCTAAGAAGAAACGATGGATTGCGTGAAAGACAATTTGTGTAAGAGGAGAAGTGAGCGAAGAAATGTTATATGATAGAGGAGTGTGGAAGGAGAAAACATGTTGCACCGACCTCAGGTAACTGGGAAAAGGGCAGGAGAATAATTATGTCATCGTGCTGACGTCACTACCGTCATCGTCAGGACTGAGGAAGAAAAACGAACTTGTTTGCCCGTATTTCTCTTTAGCAATATTCAAAAGATCTGACTGGGGCGGCCCCAAACTAGCCTACGTCCTATCTGCTAAAGCGGTTATCGGGGCCCATGGGCTTCACAGCCCGAATTCGGCTACCTTGAGACGTGAGGTCGACCAATCGAAGTCTCAATTGTCTTAATTCGTGTCCCACCTTTTGGACCGGAACGCTTCACCGCTGGACGGTTAGGCCTACCCCTAAATCAGGTGGGATAAGATTAAACCGTCACCATTTTCCCGCCATTGGGAGCTTAATCAATCGATGCTTGCTAAGCTCTGTTATCTGAAGTTCCACACACAAGCTAAGTGCTCACGTTTTAGATTTGAATGCGCTGATTGCGAAGGCAAATTCGCGAACAAACAATCGCTTCGCAGTCATATAGAATGGGAGCATTTGCTCATGAGACATCATCGGTGCGTGAAATGCGATAAGGTATGTCTTTCTATCTGTTTTTTTTTTTATTGCCCTTGTAGGCAGACGTTCATAGGGCCCACCTGATGGTGAGTGGTTACCGTCGCCCATGGACTTCAGTAATGCCAGGGGCAGAGCCAAGCCGCTGCCTACCGTTTAATACTCTCCACAAGCCTCGTTTGAAGAAGGACATGTCATAGCGCTCGGGAAACACCGTGGAGGGGAGCTCATTCCATAGCCGGATGGTACGTGTTAAATAATATCCATCAACCCTAAGATTTCTGAACAGATCTGACGTGAAGCAGCCGCGGAAGATAACCTATAGCGTAGGTGGCCAACTTAATTAGAACCAAGATCTACTGTCTACTGACAAAACACTATGCGATCTACCAATGACGTTTCTTGAAATTTAATGAAGCAATGTAGTTCAGTATACAAAAAAGTAGCATATTTTCTGGCGCCTTATTAACAGAATTCGACATATAATTACTTCAGTGCGCCGCGTAGGGCACCTGTGACTTACACGGCAGTCGAAGGATTCATAAGAGTGGATTTTTTACTGGTGGTAGGACCCCTTGAGAGTCCGCGCGGGTAGGTACCACCACCCTGCTTATTTCTGCCGTGAAGCAGTAATGCGTTTCGGTTTGAAGGGTGGGGCAGCTGTTGTAACTATGCTGAGACCTTAGAACTTATATCTCAAGGTGGGTGGCGCATTTGCGTTGTAGATGTCTATGGGCTCCAGTAACCACTTAACACCAGGTGGGCTGTGAGCTCGTCCACCCATCTAAGCAATAAAACAAAAAAAAGAGTTCGATGTGATAGAGAAAACAAAAAGCGTGCTGATAAAACGAAATAAGATTACATTGGCAGGTGTTCCGGTCGTCCGCGTCGCTAAAGAAACATGATTCGTATGTACACGAGAAGAAACGTCCCCCGCGCGATAAGATCTGTGATTATTGCGGAGAAGCCTTCACCGTGAGTAACAATGTTGAGCTAGTAGTTAGCACATTGAAGTCTTCGTGGCCTAAAAGATAAGGCGTCCGGTGCATTCGTATGTAGCGATGCACCGGTGTTCGAAACCCGCAGGCGGGTACCAATTTTTCTAATGAAATACGTACTAAACAAATGTTTACGATTGATTTCAACGGTGAAGGAATAACATCGTGTAGTAAAAATCAATCCCGCAATATTACAAATTGCGTAATTATTGGTGGTAAGACCTCTTGTGAGTCTGCGCGGGTACCACCACCCCGTCTATTTCTGCCTTGAAGCAGTAATGCGTTTCGGTTTGAAGGGTGGGGCAGTCGTTGTAACTATACTGAGACCTTAGAACGTATATCTTAACACCAGGTAGTAACCACTAAACACCAGGTGGGCTGTGAACTCATCCACCCATCCATGTAATAAAAAAAGTGTGTGTGTCCGCTCCGACGCACGACTGGAGTTTACTGGATATAAAAAATTAAACGAAACAATACGAGAAATAGTTCTATATTACGACAACACGATACACTACAGATTATTAACAAATTAACGAGACACAAAACAAACGACTAACAAATATATGAAAATACAATAATGAGAGAAACGCGCGATCAGTACGAGGCTTTGTGGCGGACTGCCGGCGCAGCAGCCCGGCGTCACCTGCGATAACGCGGCCGCGCGTTGGCTCCTGATTGGCGCGCGCACGCATCACGCAATCAGGAGCCAATCAGGCGCATAACGCATTTCGTGTGACATGCTAGTACGATTTTGGTCCCCATAATTTTCATACCCCGGGCCTATATATGTAAATCGATTCTAAAGGAGTAAACTCCAAAAAAAAAAACAAAAAATATAGCCCTGGCTTCGCGAGTCTGGCTGTAGTGTTGACCGCGCGAACCTTCTCACTCTGACCGGGTTCTGACTCTGGGCGGAGATCGGACGTCGGGTGTAAGAGTTCAGGGGAGTCGCTTAGTGCGATAGGACCCTAAAACTGCTTGGGCCCGCGGTCTGCTCCCAACATCTGCTGATCGTCAAATCCCACATACCCCGCGCGCCCTCTATGCGCGGGGACCGCTTAGGAGGTTCGCCCCTGGCCTGAAAAAAAATTAGTAGATATAACTCTAGTACAACACGGAATTTTAAAACACAGTTCCACTGTAATACGAAAAGAAAAAACCCCTTTTTTTTCTACCTATACTGATAGCCTTGAGAGGCTATGTCAGCTTACCCTAGCGTGTGTAGGTGAGCTCACGGGGCTCAAACCGGAGAGTTGCTAACACTGACCCTAGCAAGAGCAGTGCTTCGCAGCGTCTACCACCGGATCGGAAACGCGACTCACTGAGAAGATCCGGCGAGAAACTCAGTGGGCTGTGTCTGTGAGTTAATTCGCTCGTCGAGCCCTTCGTCGCAAGCGACGGGTTTGACGAGGACGGTGACCGGTGAAAAACCCCAAGGACCGTCTTATAACGCGGTACTTCTACAACGCGATAACGTGATTTTTGTTACTCTACTATGGCTATGTTTTAATTTTTGTTCATTTTTTTCAGACCAATTCAATTCTGATGTCACATTTACGCGCGCATACGGGTCAACGACCCCTGAAATGTTCGTTTTGCACAGCGGATTTCGCTCATTCTGCCGCTCTTTATAATCACACTAGACTCTTACACGGCGGTCAGAAGCGTAAATGACCATAATTAACGAGCGAAATGACCATAACAGGGCCCTGAAACTACGATACTTTAAGACAAATATATTTTTCTGTATGGAAGCTAGCGACATCTTGTAGCGGATGCCCCTAAACTTATACGTTGTTAAAGTCATAGATAAGCAACTCGAGCACTCAACAAAACTGTTTACGGGCCACTAGATGGCTTCGCTTCGATTAGTTGCTCATTGCTCCTGTAGATGGCAGTAACATATTACCTATTCTAAATTTTATTTTTAATGAAGGATTTTGAAAATTTTCAGAAACCACAAATTGATAAAATTTTATTCAATTTGTCTATACTATAACAAATAGACTTGTATGATTTATTAGTTTTTTTATTTTGTATTTAGTTATACAGTAATGTATAATGTAAATAGTAAATGCCTTAACTTAAACAACATATAAGTTTAGGGGCATGCGCTACAAGATGTCGCTAGTTTCCATATAAACAAAATATTTGTCTTAAAGCATCGCAGTTTCAGGACCCTGGTTAAAGTTAAGGCATTTAATTATAACCCACTATATTATGAAGGAAAGAAATACACTACATAAATAGTAATAAAAAATTATATTGCATTTTTTTAACTACACTAGTCACGAAAACTATAATATTTTTCAAGCCAGCACACTTCATTCTGCTTAAAACTGATATATTCATATAACTTCCACTTCCTACATTAGCGCTATTTTGGTGAGCCTTCCAACAATAAATCACTGGGTCTGGACAGGTTATATATAATCTTACTCTATGGTCTGGACACTGGTGGACACTTTTTCAACTTGTCCCTTAAACAAGATGGTATTCTTTATTTCTATCTAACATGCTCAAGAGATAATTCCAGTATTATACAGTGATGACCATACTAATTCTAAGCATGTTCTAAGCAGTGAATCATTGTATTATTAATAAATAAATTTAAATTCTTATGGCTTTTTTTATTTCACCCTAAGGGCTCTCTCATAAAAACGATTTCGACTCTTTTTTTTTGTTGCTTAGATGAGTGGGCGAACTCACAGTCCACATGGTGTTAAGTGGTTACTGGAGCCCATAGACATCTGCAACGTAAATGCGCCACCCACTTTGAGATATAAGTTCTAAGGTTTCAGTATGGTTACAACGGCTGCCCCACCCTTCAAACCGAAACGCATTACTGCTTCACGGCAGAAATAGGCAGGATGGTGGTACCTACCCATGCCCTTTTCTACACATATTGACAAATTGTTTATTTGATAGGAATTCTGAAAAATGAATGTTATTTATTTGGTACTAGCTACAACCGCGGCTACACTTGCAACACAGTATAAATTTAAATTAAAACATTAAAGCTTACTACGATTCAGAAAGCAAGTCTTGTACTTGCTTTCTGAATTGCTTTTTGAGTTAAAGAGAGATATATATCATAATGGAAACTAGTTCATTATCTTACATTCGCGAGCTATCCTAGAATGCTAGCCATTAATTTAGTCATTTTATCATTTTGCAACACTATACATTGTCTTTGGTTACTTGTCGCGGCGTCGGCCATTGTTGTTTACTACAATAATGTACTAAGATTGGACTAGGTATACAATTAAATACAAAAAATGGATTTAAAAATCACCCACGTAACATCATATGCTAATATAAGTACAACGGAACGGAGTAATGCATCAGAATTCGTTAAAAAATACGAAACTATATGTATTTGTTGTTTAAGACAAGATGTTCGTTTAGTAAGTCTATCGACATGTAAACACAAGAGTTTCTTTGAATGTTACAAGGTAAATGGGATTTACTTTAAACTTCGTATTAGCTTTAACGGAATTAAAGCTCAGCTCCGACCCTGTGGTCGTCGGAGACCACGAAAAATTCTTTATATCGTTTGCGACATTTCAATTCTTTCACGGTTTTTGTACATTAAAAACGCAAGAATAAGTCTAAGAGCTCTCCTTTAGGATCCTCCTCTCCTCCTTCAGTCGACCGCTCATTGCTGAGCATCGTGATGCGCCCGCCTGTGTTCTTTTTTAGTGGTAAATTGTAGTTTAGCGGTAGGCAGCGGCTTGGCTCTGCCCCTGGCATTGCTGAAGTCCATGGGCGACGGTAACAACTCACCATCAGATGGACCGTATGCTCGTCTGCCTACAAAAGCAATAAAAAAAAAACTTGTCGGTCAGTAGCACAGTGTAGTGCGTGGCTCAGTCTCATGTCCAGACACTGGGAGTGTTGTATTTAATACCATAGCCAGCCACTGTCGCAGCTTGTTCATTGCACGTCATAGTAATATGGCACGCATTCTCGCTACCTCTGAAGTCTACAGTCCCTGAATGGATCATAAGCACTCAATCTACTGCAGACTTCAATCGACACTGGCACTTCCAATTATCACCACTACTATACTTAGGAATTCAACTGTCGTTGTTGTAGCAGTAAAAGCATAGAAGAATTCTGTCTAAGATTTGAATCATGTTGCTTAAGTTTGATTTGAATGATCAGAAACAATGAACAAATGAAAATTTTTGTATGAATTTTAATGACAGTACACTCCATAATTACCTACTTTTATACCAATTGAATAATTGTTTTCAGCTTAAAATTTTTTTTTACTTTATTAAATCCCAAAGTAAATTTCAGATAAAGCTTCCTAATGCATCTGTCTGCTGTCTATGTCACAGTTTATTGAGAAAGTTTCAAAACTTTAAAAATCAAACACTACGAAGCTTTAAGATTCTAACGGAACAGGTTAGTACACAAACTGCTTTATCAAAACTTCAAACCATAACCAAATTGCATAGTAAGAGCTTCGTCTTCAATTGCAGTGTACGAATTGGTGCATGAAGCTAACAACACTACCAGTGTTAAGTCGCTACAAAAACCAGCCAAATATAATGCAAATATTGCCACCTAGATTTAAACATAGCCGAAGTCTCATTTGTATTGTATTGAGCAAATATCGAGTCACATACTCCAGAATGGAACCTATGAGTCTGCGGCAAAATACGGAATAGTACTTACCAGTGTGTTCTTACATAACATTACTACACACACATTACATAATGCTCTTTTACAACAACTTTTCTTGTAGGTACCAGTCAGGAATGGAACTCTTCGTCTTCAGAAAACCTCCATTCAAACGATCAATATAGAGAATACGGAAAGCAAAATATGTAAAGCTGAAAATGAAGATGAAATTATAACTGAGAATAACGTATCACAAGAATTCAGTACGAATCCATTGAAAGATGATCTCTTTGACGAGGACGGTGACTTTGATAGAAACTACATCGACGGTGAGAACTTTAAAGAGGTGCGATAAGCTTATCTTGGTTAGGTTTGGTATTTTTCCAGGTGATCCATACGCTGTTTCCGTTTCGACTAGAACTTATCATTGACTGCCTTCATATAATCTTTTCAACACTTTTGTCGACACGATATGTCCCCTAACATTTCCATTACTAATCGTTTCGATATCCATTTTCGTTATATGACAATAGATGGCGTTACGCTTCTCGAACGTTCTCGATAGTTCTGGTCGTTTCGATATCCGTTTCTGGTGTTTGACGGCAGATGGCGTCACTCGTACGGACATAACATTATTATGACATAATTCGACCCGTGAAAGGCTTAAGCGACATTTCGCTTTACACGTGACATTTATCTTTGTAATTAAAGTTCTGTTTTATTTGGTATCAGCAGCAACAGTTCGATGTTTGTAATTGAACTTCAATTAAGCTTACTCCATACGAATAGCCGAAGAAGTTTTTTTAAGCCATTGCATAGCTTTTATCGCGGGCTTTGAGCGCGGCGTCCGAATCAAGAAATTCCGTAACGAAAATAAAACCTAACACCCCCCACTCTGCCTACCATGTAGCCCGCCCTCAACACATTTACACGTTGCGCTTGTGTAGTGTGTGCCGCGTGGCGTGACGTCACACTGCATGCGCATAATGAAAAGTCTGCCCATCTCTCTCTCGCGAGGTCTAGTTTATGAGTGCGAAGGGGGCAGTTAATGTTTTGCTTTTGTTATTGTTTATAAATATAGCGTGGTCTTATTTTATTATTATTGTTTTAATATTAAATTATTATTGTCTAATTATAATTGCATAAGTTGATAAAAAATGCTATGATTGCATAGAAATAAAACCTAACACCCCCCACTCTGCCTACCATGTAGCCCGCCCTCAACACATTTACACGTTGCGCTTGTGTAGTGTGTGCCGCGTGGCGTGACGTCACACTGCATGCGCATAATGAAAAGTCTGCCCATCTCTCTCTCGCGAGGTCTAGTTTATGAGTGCGAAGGGGGCAGTTAATGTTTTGCTTTTGTTATTGTTTATAAATATAGCGTGGTCTTATTTTATTATTATTGTTTTAATATTAAATTATTATTGTCTAATTATAATTGCATAAGTTGATAAAAAATGCTATGATTGCAAGACCGATACAAGTGGAGCACTAATAATGAATGTTTCAAAATATGGGGGTTTAAATAGCTCCTTAACATTCTATAATTCAAATGTGTTTTCACTTTCTACGTAAATGAAGTGGAGAGGTAAAATTTAGCGTTATGCCAAAGTAATTATTCCACGCGGACGGAGTCGCGGGCAAAAACTAGTATCTAAATAAAACTGATTCCCTGAAATCTATTCACGATCCGGTGTTAGGTAGCGTAGAACATCTTTTTTTTTTCTTAGATGGTTGGACGAGCTCACAACTCACCTGGTGTTAAGTGGTTACCGGAGCCCATAGACATCTACAACGTAAACGGGTTATCCACCTTGAGATATAAGTTCCAAGGTCTCAGTATAGTTACAACGGCTGCCCCACCCTTCTAACCGAAACGCATTACTACTTCAGGGCAGAAATAGGCGGAGCGGTGGTACCTACCCGTGCGGACTCAGGTCCTACCACCAGTAAAATCTGGTCATCTGGTAATAAATTTCCCGAAACGCGATATACAGATATAACTTACAAATTTTAACATATCGAGAGGTGAAAGGCTGTTTGGTTTAAGCGACATTTGTGTACTTTTACAGGAGAGCCATTTAACTAAAAAAAAAATTGGAAAAATATAATAACAAAAAAACACGTGTGGCACTCGAGGACTGCCGCGGTAAAGCTCAATAGCTTCATTTACGTAGAAAGTGAAAACACATTTGAATTATAGAATGTTAAGGAGCTATTTAAACCCCCATATTTTGAAACATTCATTATTAGTGCTCCACTTGTATCGGTCTTACCGTGATGTTATATAGCCTATAGCCTTCCTCAATAAATGAGCTATCTGACACTGAAAGAATTTTTCAAATCGGACCAGCAGTTCCTGAGATTAGCGCGTTCAAACAAACAAACTCTTCAAGCTTTATAATACCTAGTCAGGTCATAAATTCTGTCACATGTTTAATGTAAAATAATTGAAACAAGTTTATTCATTATGTAACCATTCATATACCAAAATAAACTTAACAAAACATAGATTCTTATGACACTAAAGTTTATTCAAAATGACCTCCGTGATTTTGAATACAGGCCTTCAATCTGCGCGGCCAGTCGTCTATCGTAGCACGAACGAGGTCCATGTCAATATCGGCGGCTGCCTTAATCAAGGATGTCTTGAGTGACTCCAAATTGGGATGAGGCTTTGAGCACACCTTTTCCTCCAAGTGTTGCCATATCTTGTAATCTAACGGATTCAAATCTGGACTGGAGGAGGGCCAGTCTTCGTGCCGGATGAAGTCGATTTCACGCGCCGCCAGCCAGTCTTGTGTGCTCTTCGCTCTATGAGCTGGCGCCGAATCTTGTTGGAATACCCAGTGCCTGTTATTGAACATGGTATGAGAAACAGGTTCCACAAGGTTCGTCAGGACTGTATTTTGATACACAACTGCATTCGTTTTTACACCTTTCTCACAAAAATGTACCTCTCTTAAGCCCCAATAAGAAACTCCCAACCATACCATGAGCGAGGATGGAAAATGACCTCGTTGGACACGCGGAATACGGTTGCTCGCTTCTTCACTACTGTGTGCGTACACCTTATCATTTTGTTTGTTGTAGCTCTCTTCTACGGTAAAAATTTGTTCATCCGAAAAAAGAATTTCCCGATATTTTTTTCCCGCGTACCGCTTCAACAAAGCGCGGCATCTCTTCAGTCTCAGGTCCATTAGACGAGCATTCAAACGATGTCCTGTTTTTCTTCGATATGCCCGAAGCCCTAAGTCTTCATTTAACACCCTTTTCACCGTGGTTCTGCTTAACCCCATCTGAAGGGCCAACAGTTTCTGCTTACGTTTGGGATTTCTTTGAATTCGCCCCTTCACAGCTTTTATCACTGCTGGAGTCCTAACAGACCGAGGGCGACCACCTCTTGACCTGTCATCTACACTAGAGTCTTCATTGTATCGTTTGATGGTACGATAAACGAGTCTTTTGGTTATATTCAAATTTTTCAGTATGTTAAAAATTTGAATTGGCGCGTAACCGCAACGATGCAACGCAATAACTGCAACCCGGTCTTCTTTAAGCGTCCACTCCATATTTAAAAATGAGTAAAATTCTAAAAGTATACATTTTTATTTTCATGAACAATTCGAAATTCGAATTCAATAAACTTTTTTGTGGCCAGCATTCTAAAAGAAAAGTTTTTACTGTGTGATAATACTTATGACCTGACTAGGTATTAGTATAGATAAAGACTTTTGTGATTCCTTGGGCTCGCTTGATGCCAATATCAATGCAGTGTCGTCTTTATGTTTTCAGCGAGCTATCAAAATCGTTGAGATGAAAATCGAAGATGGCTGTGA
This sequence comes from Bombyx mori, assembly GCF_030269925.1. Taxonomy (NCBI): domain Eukaryota; kingdom Metazoa; phylum Arthropoda; class Insecta; order Lepidoptera; family Bombycidae; genus Bombyx; species Bombyx mori. Next base: position 2,130,914 of record NC_085117.1, on the reverse strand, counting down.
TGTGTATAGGGAAAATAATACTGAAAGTAAAAACAAGGCTAACTCGGATAGTGTCGTGTTGGATAACGAAGCCGTCGATGCGGTTGGAGTGAGAACGCCAAACGAGCTAGATAAAATGGTGAGCTATCTCAATCTTAAGATTATTAGTTTGGTCACACGTTGCCGTGAACTCAAAATAACAGTTGACACAATAAATGCAGACGTTTATTTTCACTGTAGCAAGCAAATTTCCAGAGAATCACTAATGATCGAACGGCTAAATTGAGATTGGTCGAGTAACGCGGGAAGTTCGTTACAGCGATGCAAGTGACCAATGATGGCGGTCCATTCTTTACCGTAATATAATAAAAAAAGTAAAAAGTATAAAGTATAAGTATAAAAAATAAAAAAGTATAATACCTTAAACGTCAACTGTCAAACAGACTCAAACATCAAGCCGTCGGAAATTAGTGTTGCCATTGCTGTAACGATCTTACCCAAGGCAACTACTTGACGTTTCCGACTAAGCTCGATCGATAACATTTACTAAGACTGCGACATATACATATCTTTCCTGCACTAAATCGAATTGAAGTTGGTCTCCGCACCAAAGATGCCCATTTCTTCCTTAGCCCAGTCCAAGGCGGATACGGACGTGGCGTACCAATACCTAGTTAACACATTGAGTGCTTACCACTCGTACCCGAGTGGGGAGGGGCCCTATTAGCGGTGCCGCCCACTCGGATACGAGTGAGCAGCAAGTGAATTTTGTAGTTGTCAGTAAGCCGCCGGCGATTGTGGCGAGTGTACGTTGGTTTGCGTGGCCACTCTGCCAATACATTCGACTTACGAAAACGCGTATTGGTTTTATATTTACAGTTTAATAGTGACTGGTACACACGATCATATCAAAGGTATTGTTCGATCAAAATGGATAGTAGGGCTGGGACATCTAGAAGTGAAAATAGATCGAAAACATCAACACCTAGTAGTAGAAAAAAACGTTGGTTGAGTGATGACTCGGAAGGTTCTGAAGGATTTAGTGATGAAGAAGTGTGTTCGCAACGAGCTCAGGAGGAGCAGTTGTCTTCAAGTTCAGAGGAATCTAGTTGCGGCAGTGATGATAGTATCTTTGATACAAGACTGAAACCGAAAACGCTCAGCCGTGGACCACCAGCTCAGTCTTCAAGGTTATCTGCCGCAAAGACGACAAACCGTATTCCACCACCTCCACCTTCAAGGTATGTCCAATGACTATGTATCTGTAGGTATTCTTCAACATCAAAGTATAGGGCCTTCTGTACTTGTACTATCTTACTAATCTTACTATCTTATCTTACTAATATTATAAATGTGAAAGTTTGTGAGGATGTATGGATGTATGTATGTGTGTATGTATGGATGTTTGTTACTCTTTCACGCAAAAACTACTGGATGGAATTGGATGAAATTTGCTATAGGGATAGATTATAGTCTAGAATAACACATAGGCTACTTATTATACGCGGGCAAAGCCGGGGGCGGAAGCTAGTATTATAAATGTGAAACTTGTGAGGATGTACGGATGTAGGTATGTGTGTATGTATGGATGTTTGTTAAGCCGGGGGCGGAAGCTTGTTATTTATATTTTACAGTAAATTGTAATTAATATTTTATTTTATTTTAAGATCACCTGCTTCAAAGTTGACCAGCCGTGTACCACCAGCTCAACCTTCAAGTTCATCTACATCAAAACGAGGGTTATGTGAGTCAGATGGAAGCCCTGTCATTCCATGTAAGAGATTTAGACCTAAGTTTGGCCACGTACCAAGTACGCGTGATAAATCTGCTCAACCTAGACTATCACCAGATCCACATACACATAGATCAATATCGATGCGAGCGCCTCGCCAACTAGAATTTGAGGGAACTAGTAATTTTGAGTTCAATTATGAAATTGACTGCCGTGCAATAATGCCGCCTATCGTTCAAGATTATGGAGATATGCCTGACATACCTGATAGCATTCTATTTAACCCTTCAACTCCTAGCGTGTCTCTTCTGAGATCTGATGTGGTAACTCCAAACTTTTCGTCGGAACGTGATGCCGCTTCTCCTTCTATTTTGTCATTTCGGCGATCTGAATGCAGTTCTCCCGACTTACCTGATGATAACAATGATGTCCCATTGCTTGATATTTCACCTTCTCGTCGAGGAGCCACGAGCACCTGGAGCATTGATCCGGGTTGCATGAAGAAAATTGATTTTACCAAAGAACAGGAACTCTTAGTGCCGCCTCCGACTGATCCTTACGAGGCGTTCCGTCTAATAATCGACAACGAGTTATTAGACCTTATTGTGCGAGAGACAAATTTAAACGCAGCCAGAGTTGCTTCTTCAGAAAATGTCAAGCAGACCTCTAGAATAAAATCTTGGAAAGATGTAACCAGGGACGAACTGCTCACCTTTATAGGACTTCTTCTCCATACAGGAACAATACGACTTAATCGTATAAGTGATTATTGGAAGCGGCACCATTTATTTAATGCTCCATGCTTCGGACAATTCATGTCTCGTAATCGTTTTCTTCTAATATTGCGGTGCCTACATTTTTCGTCTGAATCAAGCGAAGAAGACCGTCTTATTAAAATTCGCCCATTTATGGATCATTTTAATAATAAAATGAATACTATATACAGTCCGGGCAAAGAGTTGTCATTGGATGAGTCTATGGTATTGTGGCGCGGTCGATTGCTGTTCAGACAATACATAAAGAACAAGCGCCATAAATATGGCGTAAAACTTTATGTTTTAGCTGAACCAGATGGTATCGTTTTAAAATTTCAAGTTTACGCCGGTTCAAACGATGAGACATCAGGGCCAGGTCATTGTAGTAAGATCGTCTTCAAACTTCTAGAAGAGAGACTGGACTGCGGCCACCATGTATACATGGATAATTATTATAATTCTTATGGCTTGGCTGTGAAATTGCTAGATCGACAGACGTACTGCACAGGAACTTTACGAAGAAACCGTAGAGATAACCCTGTTGAAATTGGGTCTGTCTCATTGGAAAAAGGAGAAAACAAATCCTTATTCCTGAACGGTGTTCATGTAGGAAGATGGAGGGATAAACGTTACGTACTCTATATTTCTACAGAACACGATAATGAGATGATGGAAACTACTTCCAAAAGGGGATCTGTAGCATTGAAACCAAAGGCTATTGTCCATTATAATAATGTTATGTCAGGCGTCGATCTTCAAGATCAGATGTTGGCTTACTATCCAGTCCAAAGGAAGACGCTGCGTTGGTACAAGAAGCTGTTCGTACATGTGCTGCAAATGAGCCTCACTAATTCATTGCACTTGTACAATAAATTTTCGCCGAACGACAAATTAAATCTATATGATTTTCGTTTGAAGATACTAGAGAAGCTTTTACCTAATCCTAATGATGTCAATCGACGCAATGTTTTAAAAATGAAACATGAACTCACTAAAATAGAAAAGGTCCGGGTGAGAACGAAGAAAGTAGGAAATATAACTAAAGAAACTACAGAAGTGGCCCGAAAAGAATGCAAAGGTTGCAAAGCGCAGAAAAAGAGAGTGCAAACAATTTATGAATGCAAGCAATGCGAAAATTCTCCAGGTTTTTGCACAAAATGTTTCTGCCTTGCGCATTCCTGATATTAATTTTAAAACCATATTTAATTTATTACCATATTTAATTATAATATTACCATATTTAATTATAATTATAACCATATTTAATTATAATTATAACCATATTTAATTTAAAAAACCCCCGACGCAAAAAAGTTTTTAATACGTTTGACGTGTCAGTCTGTCTGTCTATGTGTGTGTGTATGTGGCTGTCATTTAGTTTTTTTTTTTGTAAAAGGTGATTATCAACGAATGTTTATTTTCAAATTTTGTTTTAACTTTTCTGTGAAGAAATCACCTTCAGTGTTTTAATTAAACTTATAATTATGATTTTTATACGTTTGATTGTATTGATAATTATGATTATATCATTGCTTCGCTTAGATTTAAGACATTTATGCCTTCTTAAATAAATAACCATTCAAGTGCGTGTTATATTTTAAACTTAAGCTTATAATTATGATTATATCGTTACCTACTTTGCTCAGATTTAAGATATTTATACCTTCTTAAATAAATAACCATTCAAGTGCGTGTTATATGTTAAACTTAAACTTATAATTATGATTTTTTTGATACTTTTGATTGTACTTGGATCCGAGAAAACACCTTTTTCGGATCCGAGTGTCCGGCATTTGGCGTGCTATGTGCCGACCACTCGGATCCGAACAAGGTGTTTTTTTATTAAAATAATAATATTATCAACATACTTTCATCCATATTTTTAAACACACATATATACTTAATCAATATACGCTATAAAAATAATTGGTTTCTGGCTAATAATTTTATATCATTTCGTCGGCAGCAAATGTGTTTAATATATGTAAAGGAAAACCACCCTAACCAATTAGTATTTTCCTTAAATTTGAATTTACCGCGTTATCACTTCACTTACCATCAATCAGGGTAACTTAAAGCTTTCCGTTTCACATTAGCCCACTTACTCACTTTTTACATATTTTTTTTTTTATATTTCCAAACGGGATACACTTTGAAATTTATAATTAAGATGTTTATAATTGAACGAAGAAAGCGCGCCATATTTTGACATTTGTCAGCAAAACTTTTCTTTCTTGAGGTTAATTGAGTCGACTATTATCAAAGCCGGCAATCTGACTTTTGGACAATGATTGGTAAATCAGAAAAACGAATTATTGACTTTGTATTCCATTGGCAGTCACAAAACTCTTCGGAACGACATCTTAGATAAATAACAGGTTAAGTATTAACCTTTATTTAATGCAGGTTTTGAACCGTATTCTTTGAAGGAGACGATTATATTCAAATCAATCTGTATTGACATATCAATAAATTTTTTTTGTCCAAATGCACAGATTGCCACCTTTGATAATAGACGACTCAATTGTGAAGTGGTAAGAAGGTGATAAATGAAACATCGCTGCCAAGTTGTTTATATTCAAACTCAAAAGTTTCATAGTAAGGTAAGTTTGTACTTTTTATAATAACTAAAGGTTACAGATGTATAGTTTCATAAAAAAAACAATATGATCTATATAGTTGTTTACATGTTTGTCTTGATTTTAATTCGTTTGGTGAAAATTTGTGATAATATGGGTAAGTTTAACCCGGGCCAAAGATACCCAAATTAAACTAATTTTTAATTAGGGTTGTCCTTATTTGTTTCAGTCGGTGATAATGGCCAAAAAAAGATCTTGTCCAGCGCGTGGTACCCGAAAATACGGTAAGAAGACTCGTTATACAGAAGAGACACTGAAAAAGGCCCTAGATGACATAAAGTCCTGTAAAATGTCACAAAGAGTCGCTTCTGAGACTTACAATATTCCGAGAAGCACATTAAAATATAAATTAAAAAATCAACACAGCAAACCTGTTGGCAAGCCCCCTGCACTGTTAGCAGAAGAGGAGGAAATATCCAATCACATAATTGCCTTATCCGACAATGGCGTACCAATAAGTATGCAAGATGTGAGGGTTATTTTTAAAAATTATCTCGATGACAACAACAAACATGTCAAAATTTTTAAAAACAATTTGCCTGGGTGGGATTGGGTAAACTTTTCTTAGAGCGCCATAAGTATATTAAGCAAAAGGCTGCTATTTCTATTGGCCAAAAGCGTGCCAAAGTTAGTAAAGAAATAGTTGAGCAATATTTTGATGATTTAAGTGCTGAGCTTGAAAGTGTTCCAGCCGGGAACATCTATATATTTGATGAAACAGGTATTCACGAATCCAAAGAAGAAGAAGCTTCGTCGTCAAACGAGAGTGCAGGAACCCAGAAATATTAGAATTCGGAATTCTACTAAATCCTGTTTTACTGTAATGTTTTGCGCAAATGCTGAAGGTGAATTTGTACCATTGTATATTATATACAAAGCAAACCAAAAACTGGATTAAAGATGCTCCATCCGGCACTCGAATGTCAGTCACGACGTCTGGCTGTATACGTTGTAGCCTCTAACAACTTTCTCCTGTATTATCCTGCGCCATTCCTGTCTATCCTTGGCTGTGTGGATAGACACGTGGACTGAAGTATTGAGAGTGGAGCGTATCTGGTCCGACCAGCGCATTGAACTTCTACCTCTGGGCCTTTTTTCGCATACCTTGCCTGTTACGACCGACGCCGATGTCACTTGGTCTAGATTCTGTATATTAAATGAGTCTTTTTTGGGGAAGTACCCATGGTGGGGTCCCACGCTCCTTCCACGGCAGTGCTTTTGGAAGAGATTTAATTCTTCGAGGCCGCTGAAGCCTTGTTTGGGTCAGGCTATTTAACCGCCGCCCCACATTCGGCGTTGACGGTTTTACGGTGAAAAAGTCGAACTCCAACCCAACCCTCCTCTTTTCTCATCCAGGCTTGGGACTGGCATCGGCAGTTTTTTTTGCCTACTGCTCGTTCTTTATCACCTATTCCTGGTCCTTCGAATATAAAATCGACATACACAGTCGACCCACCTACCAATCATGTTCCATCACCCACCGCTGAATTCTCATTTAATATTGAAGCTACCGTCTTTCGTACTTCTTAAACTTGCAGAGAGGATATTACAGTAGACTATGAAGAGCACGAAGGGACTTTGACGAAAATAGATGATATAAAAAACAAAAAAAGGAAAGGACAAAACTGTGGCCGGTATTGTGTATTGTTTCAAGTCGTCGTGGCCTAAAGGATAAGACGTCCGGTGCATTCGTGTTGAGCGATGCACCGGTTTTCGAATCCCAGGCGGGTACCAATTTTTCTAATGAAATAGGTACTCAACAAATGTTCTCGATTGACTTCCACGGTAAAGGAATAACATCGTGTTATAAAAATCAAACCCGCAAATTGTAATTTGCGTAATTACTGGTGGTAGGACCTCTTGTGAGTCCGTGCGGGTAGGTACCACCACCCCGCTTATTTCTGCCGCGAAGCAGTAATGCGTTTCGGTTTGAAGGGTGGGGCAGCCGTTGTAACTATACTGAGACCTTAGAACTTATATCTCAAGGTGGGTGGCGCATTTACGTCGTAGATGTCTATGGGCTCCAGTAACCACTTAACACCAGGTGGGCTGTGAGCTCGTCCAACCATCAAAGCAATAAATAGAAAAATAGTACGAAAAATGTCTTCCCAGGCCGAATCATTAAGGTAGATGATCAAATGTTCAAAATATCTGTGATGCAGAAGAACTATACAGGATGGAATTGGTCTGCCAAACCCGAAATCCTGACATCCTATCAAAGACGCATAGTTAGCTACGTAAACAATGATAAAATTACTAAAACAAGTGATTCTTACCAAATCGAAGACCTCTATATGGAATGGGGTGATTAACCACTGTAATTATTTGAATTCTACCGCAGGATTATAACTTTGTTGATTTTTTTATAAGATGTAATAATAAATAGAAGATAAATAAGTTTCTATAAATAAAGGTCCTTTTCAAACACACATATATTGAATTTTACTGACAACCCTGAATTTAAAGTTTATTTTTTTGGTAAACAGCTGTCATAAGATGGCGACCTAACCAATTCCCATATATAATTTGATTAATTACTTAGTCGCCATAAATACTGTTACAATTAAAAATAAACAAAATATTACATTTGAATTTGGAATATGTCATTTTTATATGATTGCTCACTGAGTTTTCTCATTTTGGCGCCGATATATTGTACAATATTTTGCGATATTAAAATGGAGTGGGGTGATAAAGAGAACCGAATCGCTGTGATTGCATTACACAAAGTAGGTATGGAGCCAAATGCAATTTTTAAAACTCTCCATATGCATGGTATTAGTAAAATGTTTGTGTACCGGGCTATTAATAGGTGCAATGAGACCTTCTCTGTTTGTGACAGAAAAAGATCTGGCCGTCCACGTTCGTACGAAAAAGGTGGTCAAAGCAGTTAGGGAAATAATTCGAAGAAATCCTGTCCGAAAGCAAAAGATTTTATCTCGGGAGATGAAGATAGCACCTAGAACCATGTCGCGTATTTTAAAAGATGACTTAGGACTTGCAGTCTATAAGAGACGTACTGGTCATTTCTTAACTGATAATTTAAAAGAGAATAGGGTGGTAAAATCGAAACAACTACTGAAGCGGTACGCAAAGGGAGGTCTTAGAAAAATTTTGTTTACGGATGAGTAAGGAAAGTTTAGGAAAGTTTTTACAATTGAGCAACATTTTAACAAACAAAATGACCGTATTTATGCTCAAAGCTCTAAGGAAGCTTCCCAATTAGTCAACAGAGTGCAACGTGGGCACTATCCGACTTCAGTGATGGTTTGGTGGGGTATTAGCTATGAAGGAGTGACTGAGCCATACTTTTGTGAAAAAGGTATCAAAACATCGGCACAAGTGTATCAAGATACCATTCTTGAGAAGGTAGTGAAGCCCCTTAACAACACCATGTTCAATAATCAAGAATGGTCCTTCCAGCAAGACTCGGCGCCAGGTCATAAAGCTCGGTCTACGCAGTCTTGGTTGGAAACGAACGTTTCGGACTTCATCAGAGCTGAAGACTGGCCGTCGTCTAGTCCCGATCTTAATCCGCTGGATTATGATTTATGGTCAGTTTTATGAGGCTTGCTCTAAACGCCATGATAATTTGGAGTCCCTAAAACAATCCGTACGATTGGCAGTGAAAAATTTTCCCATGGAAAGAGTGCGTGCTTCTATCGATAATTGGCCTCAACGTTTAAAGGACTGTATTGCAGCCAATGGAGACCACTTCGAATAAGCTTTTTATACTTTAAATTGTTTTATATTTATGTATTAAACTAACACACTGTAAAAGTAATAAATGTTATTTGCAATAGATTTTTTTAAATTTTTAATAGTAACAGTATTTATGGCCAGACTAAGTATTTACCTGACTATTTAGTTTTAACTGATTTTCTTTTAATATTAATAATTAATTGATATGAGTCAACTGTAAGAGAGAGATAGAGAGACAGAGAAGTCAATATATACTAATACATGTCTCACTCAGTCTCATGCGCGTGGATAATGCCCTGGGATGATTGGCCCTTTAAAGCGTCTGCAAAGCAATTCGGCCGACGGAAAGTGTCTGGGAGTATTGGCGACTTCTTTTTAAGGATATTGCCTAAAATATACGTAAAAATCAGCTTTCAGAAAATACGTGAAGTAGGTCATGATTTTATATACCTTGAGTACCTGATACCTGAAAATTGGCCGTCTAAGCATGGTAACAGGTAGGCATGCTACCTTAGTACATACTAACACTACGCAATCGGCCACATTTCGTTCGTCAGAAAATACGTGACGTCTGGGGGCCCTGGGATCTTGGACTATATGGAAACATGTATCCCGTTTGGAAATTAAAAATGAATATGTAAAAAGTGAGTAAATGGGCTAATGTTAAACGGAAAGCTTAAGTTACCCTAATGGACAGTATAGTATATATGTTACGGCATGGCATACAAAATGCGAAATAGCAAGTGCTAGTGATGTGGTGCGCATGCGCATACGCACCACTACAACCTAACTTAACCTAACCTACAATTTATTATATATAATATGCAAAGATAAGTATGTTTTGTTTGTCATTTACATTTTTTAATTAAAATAATTTTCGTCATTAAAGCCTATTGTATTATGTTTATTTAAATAAATATATTTTTTACTGCAAAAACATTATTAATTTATTTGTATTCCAACTTTTCTTAAAACATGAAGGTAAGAGTATACATTTACCAAAACGTAAAGGCAAGAGTACACATTTGCCGGGAAATGTACATAATATAAATGATATTCCTTTCACATATACCTAACTTTTTGGCAAATGTGCACATTTATCAGTAAAAGTGTACCTTTCCCAAGTGTGTACATTTACCGTAACATATAATATATGTTGGAGTATTTCCACTCTTTCGGGTAGCGACATGGTAAGCGGGCGGTCTTCGTAAGTCAATAAAACCTGAAATATTAACTCAGAGCGTATATTACGCAGGAGCGTTCTGTCTGATACGGCGACTCGCTCGCTTCTGAGTTCGAGAGTTTTTTTTTTTTTTTCCTACCTATGCTGATAGCCTTGAGAGGCTATTTCAGCTTCACCCTAACGTTTGTAGGTGAGCTCGCGGGGCTCAACCGGAGAATTGCTAACACTGACCCTAGCAAGAGCAGTGCTTCGCAGAATCTACCACCGGATCGGAAACGCGACCCACTGAGAAGATCCGGCGAGAAACTCAGTGGGCTGTGTCTATGGGTTAGTTCACTCTTCGAGCCCTTCGTCGCAAGCGACGGGTTCGACGAGAACGGTGACCGGTGCTTGTGGTGCCTAAAAGCACCGTTAATGGATCAGGAGGATCCGTAATGACGTGAGTTCGAGAGACAACAACGGAGCGTTTTTATAGCAAGGTATCGTGGTAGGACGATGTTGTTTACGACTCTTATCTTGCACGTGTTGTTTTCGTTGAATGCTTGCACGTGTTGTTTGTCGTCCCATCTTTATTAGTCATGAACTAATGGTTTATAAAAACACGCGCCGACTTATATACCTAAGTTATACTCTTTAATTTATTGTTAGTCTGTGGTCAATTTGAGAATAGATTAATATTATTTGTGTATAGGGCAGTCTTGGCGAAAACTGTGATTATAGAAGTTTAAAGAGTCTTTAACAATAGAACCATAATAATTTTCAAACTTATCGTTTCAACTAATTACAGTCGAATTTCGACTACCATGGGACCAAAGTATTTATAAATTGTTCTTCTCCTGCAGTTACCGAACGCAACGCGAGAGGTGGACAATCTGCTAACTGAGAAAATCAAAATCATGGTCCTGACCAAGGAAGCTGTGGATAGGGAGAGAGACGAGAAGAGATCCAGTGAAACGTACATGAATTTGTTATATAAGTGTGACGATTGCGTCATCGGTTGGAATAATGAAAACGTTTACAAGAAACACTTTGAGAGGCACAATAGGGTAAGTAAGTACTTTTCAAGTGAATAAGATTTTTTAAATCATTATAATATCTTTAATGTTCATTAATTTTTCTTCTATGCAATTAGATATAATTTTTTGTTTTTTATCGATCATATCAACAGGCAAAGGGAATTTAATCCATACAGCCGGTTACACCGGGTACATACAAGTTCATGAACTATAAGATTTTGACTGACTGAATGACTGACTGACAATAATAATAATAAATAAATAAATAAATAATAAACAAGAATTCCGCATGACCACGACTGTTCTGCCAAGCGTAACCGGCTATGATGATGATGATTTCAGTCGAACGGGCATTACCTGTGCCAGATCTGCACTCAAGTGTTCAAAGCCCACTCGGAGTACCTGTACCATCAGAAGAACCATCATACCAGGTGAGGACCAAGTAGCGCGTGTTAGAGTATCCTTACAAAAGTACAGTGGCCGGTTTTATAGTTAGAGAGCATTGGCTGGACGAGAACTAGGTCAGCAAATAAATAGACCGCGGCTTACTTGCACTTGAGTATTAAGCAGCAGGCACCGGCTTGGCTCTGCCCATGCCATTGCTGAAGTCCATGGGCGACGGTAACCACTCACCATCAGGTGGGCCGTACGCTCGTCTGCCTACAGAGGCAATAAAAAAAAAATACTTGCATAGGGTGTAGGCTTAGTGGTGGGAGGACCTCTTGTTAAAACATCGATGTTTTTCTTATATCGATTTTAGTCGTCTTGGGTTGTAATATAAAGTCTTTGCAAACACAAAAGTACACAAAGAAAGTTTTTATTTAAGACGAACACAAATATAAAGAAAGAAGGAGAAAGTAGCAAGAAATAGATAGTTCAAGCAACACAAGCAGTACACGAAACAAAAAGCAAAAATTATAAAAGGCGTAGAACAGAAAAGATAATACAGGATGCGCGCTCGCAAGTCAGATTTCGACTGGTGGCGGTGGATCGGTAAAAATGCGACCGATGTACTAGCGAAATATATCGCCGCCGCTATACTGCAGTTATCGCCTGGCTTTGCTTGTGAATTTTATTTTGTTTAGTGTAATTAATGTTTTGTATGATTGTGAGATAAATGAATGTGTTGATATAAAATAAAGTATGTATGTGTTGTTGTGTAGTGTAATTATAATAAAATATTATAAAATAAATAAATACATGTGAGTCACCCACATCGATCATCCCTAGTATACGCGTATAATGCCGGAACCACACTGCGTCATTCGATAATCGTTACGCGGATTATTCACGCCCACACGACGAAGTGTGGAGAGTATATTCGCCAATATTCGCTTTATTCGTAGTGCTATAACCGTGTACTGAACCCTAGGTGGATGACACATTTAGGTACCTATCTACCGCCTTGTCAGCAGTTTCATGAGTTAAGTCATAAATAGTTCGCGTTTCACGCATTCTATTCTCAGCTCTCACGTCGATCGGTTGTTTAAGGGTTGCCCTCCTTCTTTGTAATATAATTATATATCAATAAATTTTATTTTAATCCGATACAATTTCTTTTTTTATATGACTTCGGAGGGGGACCCCATAACAGTACGTATAACACATAAGCACGAAATCACTGGTGGTAGGACCTCTTGTAAGTCCGCGCGGGTAGGTACCACCACCTCGCCTATTTCCGCCGTGAAGCAGTAATACGTTTCGGTTCGAAGAGCGGGGTAGCCGTTGTAACTATACTGAGACCTTAGAACTTATATCTCGAGGTGGGTGGCGCATTTACGTTGTAGATCTCTATGGGCTCCAGTAACCACTTAAGACCAGGTGGGCTGTGAGCTCGTCCATCCACCTAAGCAATAAAAAAAAGAAAGACGAATAGCAAATACGCGTATCCGTCGACTTGTCGGTTTTTTGACGCACTTCAAAGGACACGAATAAGATGAATATGTGCATCGACTGCCCACACTTCGGCGAGTCATTCGCTCGCCTGCGGCGGTCGTGTATCGACGTATCTTATGACTTGTAATCATCCACCGGCGTTTTCTTTTCGGTCTTTTAGTAATATTACGCCGGTAAGTGTAACACCATCTATCGCCGAATAGTCGAACGAATATCGAAGGATCTAGTAGCACCTAGAGCGTTCGAGAAGTTCAACGCCATCTATTATCAGATAGGGGAAACACGATACTAGAAATGTGTGGAATATTCTCGATAATTCTAGGGATGTGATACCGGCAGGTTGCAGAGATGGCACGCAGTCAGTTAGTAATCGGAACTACTCGAAGCGAAACAGCGAACGGATCACCTGAAGCGAAGCGGAAGAAGCGAATTGAGAATTTTAATGTTGTTGTGAAGTGTTTTACGTGTTCTAAGTGCTAATACAGCGTTAACTTGTAATTCGGTAGAATTTTTTATTTATCCCGAACCCCCAGCGCGCAACAGTAACTTTGTACTTGTACAACAAGTACAGGTAAGAAGCATTTAGGAAATAATAAATTGCGGCAACTCTCTCAACACGTCGCATCGCTCCACGCAAACAACACACATATTTGCCTTATTTGGCATAATTCAGCGCACAAGTTCGAAGTGTGGATGGCATGTGGATGGCTAGTTTAACCGGTGGTAGGACCTAGTCCGACTGGCTGGCGACCACCCTCCAACTAGAGTCCGCCGCCAAATAGCCTAGCTGTGTTCCGGCGTGTGGGTTGGAGAGCCAGTTCTATCCCTTCCCTTTCCCCTTCCTTGTTGGGGTTGAGTCTTGGTGACGTCTGGAACTTGCGGAGCAGACGTGCGTGCGAACTCACGGGGCGTGATTGTTTGACGGGGGTATAGGGAGACCCAGTGAAACGGTACCCGCTGCCGCCCGCCGGTCAGTAGGGGACCTGAACCCGGGTGTCTCTACTAAACTCCGCCCCGGGAAGCTGTCCCGCCAACCGGTGTAAAATCCTGCCGTGCGGTCGTCGTGCCGGAGTCGGAGACCGGAGTGGATCCCGGCGATCGCACGCAGAGTGGACTGGGGGCCCTTCCATGCCCTGCATCAGTCTCTCACGCAACCCGTGGTCGAGCACGTACTATGTTCCGCGCTTCATTCAGGTGTTGCCTCGATCTCACCTCCAACATCCTACCTCTCCTAATCCTACTCTCCGAAAACATAAACATCATGAAGACGACAAAAAAAAAGAAGGGGGAAAGAAGGAAAGAAAAGAAAAGGGTTTCACAGGCGGTCCCCCATTCCACATTTAATGTGGATTTCAGCAATGTCAGGGGCCTACATAGCAACCTTGACGCCGTACACCACCACCTTGAGACGGCGCAGCCTGCCCTGCTTTTTTTAACGGAGACGCAGATATCTGCTCCGGATGATACCTCATACCTTGAATACCCCGGCTACGTATTGGAGCACAACTTCCTGCGTAAAGCCGGGGTGTGCGTATTCGTCCGGGCTGATATCTGTTGTCGCCGTCTTCGGGGCCTCGAACAACGGGACCTGTCCCTCTTGTGGCTGCGCGTAGATCACGGGGGCCGTAGCCGAATCTACGCGTGCCTGTACAGGTCCCACAGCAGTGATGCAGGTTCAGCTCTGTTTGAGCATGTGCAAGAGGGGACTAACCGCGTGCTTGAGCAGTACCCATCTGCGGAGGTAGTGGTTCTTGGAGACTTTAATGCTCACCACCAAGAGTGGTTGGGATCCAGAACCACTGACCTCCCGGGTCGGACTGCCTACGATTTCGCCTTGGCCTACGGCTTCTCCCAGCTGGTGACACAGCCCACCCGTGTCCCTGATATCGAGGGGCACGAGCCTTCTTTGTTGGACCTTCTGCTGACCACAGATCCGGCCGGATACAGTGTGGTGGTCGACGCTCCGCTTGGATCGTCTGATCACTGCCTTATTCGTGCTGCCGTACCACTCTCTCGTCCTGATCGTCGAACGACGACCAGGTATCGAAGAGTTTGGCGGTATATGTCAGCAGACTGGGATGGATTGCGTGAATTTTACGCATCCTACCCATGGGGGCGGTTCTGCTTTTCCTCTGCTGATCCTGACGTCTGTGCGGACCGTCTTAAAGACGTGGTGCTCCAGGGGATGGAATTGTTTATTCCCTCCTCTGAAGTGCCCGTTGGGGGTCGCAGCAGACCCTGGTATAACAATGCCAGCAGGGATGCTGCACACCTCAAGCGGTCCGCATACGTGGCATGGGATAATGCCAGGAGACGTCGGGATCCTAACATCTCAGGGGAAAGGCGGAAATATAACGCCGCTTCCAGGTCCTACAAGAAGGTAATTGCCAAGGCGAAGTCGGAGCACGTCGCTAGAGTTGGCGAGCGATTGAAGAGCTATCCCTCCGGGAGCCGTGCTTTTTGGTCGCTCGCCAAAGCTGCAGAAGGAAACTTCTGCAGGTCTAGTCTCCCACCACTGCGCAAGTCCGATGACAATCTGGCCCACAGCGCGAAAGAGAAGGCTGACCTTCTGGTCAAACTCTTCGCCTCGAACTCGACTGTGGACGACGGGGGTGCCACACCACCGAACATCCCCCGGTGTGATAGCTCCCTGCCGGAAATCTGCTTCACACAGTGTGCAGTCAGGCGGGAGCTCAGACTCCTGGACGTCCATAAGTCGAGTGGGCCAGACGGCATCCCCGCAGTGGTTTTGAAAACGTGCGCCCCTGAGCTGACACCTGCGCTAACGCGTTTGTATCGCCTCTCTTATTGCACTAACAGGGTTCCGTCTTCATGGAAGACCGCCCACGTCCACCCTATCCCCAAGAAGGGTGACCGGTCGGACCCATCGAGCTACAGGCCTATCGCGATAACTTCCTTGCTTTCCAAGGTGATGGAGCGAATTATAAATACACAACTCTTGAAGTATCTTGAAGATCGCCAGCTGATCAGTGCCCGACAGTACGGTTTCCGTCACGGTCGCTCAGCTGGCGATCTTCTTGTATACCTTACTCACAGGTGGGCTGAAGCCTTGGAGAGCAAGGGCGAGGCTCTTGCTGTGAGCCTTGATATCGCGAAGGCCTTCGACAGGGTCTGGCATAGGGCACTTCTATCGAAGTTACCATCTTACGGAATCCCCGAGGGTCTCTGCAAGTGGATCGCTAGCTTTTTGGATGGGCGGAGCATCACGGTCGTTGTAGACGGTGACTGTTCTGATACCATGACCATTAACGCTGGCGTTCCACAAGGTTCGGTGCTCTCCCCCACGCTTTTCATCCTGTATATCAATGACATGCTGTCTATTGATGGCATGCATTGCTATGCAGATGATAGCACGGGGGATGCGCGATATATCGGCCATCAGAGTCTCTCTCGGAGCGTGGTGCAAGAGAGACGATCAAAACTTGTGTCTGAAGTGGAGAACTCTCTGGGGCGAGTCTCCAAATGGGGTGAATCGAACTTAGTTCAATTCAACCCGTTGAAGACACAGGTTTGCGCGTTCACTGCGAAGAAGGACCCCTTTGTCATGGCGCCGCAATTCCAAGGAGTATCCCTGCAACCTTCCGAGAGTATCGGGATACTTGGGGTCGACATTTCGAGCGATGTCCAGGAGTCATTTGGAAGGCAAAGCCAAGGTGGCGTCCAAAATGCTGGGAGTCCTCAACAGAGCGAAGCGGTACTTCACGCCTGGACAAAGACTTTTGCTTTATAAAGCACAAGTCCGGCCTCGCGTGGAGTACTGCTCCCATCTCTGGGCCGGGGCTCCCAAATACCAGCTTCTTCCATTTGACTCCATACAGAGGAGGGCCGTTCGGATTGTCGATAATCCCATTCTCTCGGATCGTTTGGAGCCTCTGGGTCTGCGGAGGGACTTCGGTTCCCTCTGTATTTTGTACCGTATGTTCCATGGGGAGTGCTCTGAGGAATTGTTCGAGATGATACCAGCATCTCGTTTTTACCATCGCACCGCCCGCCACCGGAGTAGAGTTCATCCATACTACCTGGAGCCACTGCGGTCATCCACAGTGCGTTTCCAGAGATCTTTTTTGCCACGTACCATCCGGCTATGGAATGAGCTCCCCTCCACGGTGTTTCCCGAGCGCTATGACATGTCCTTCTTCAAACGAGGCTTATGGAGAGTATTAAGCGGTAGGCAGCGGCTTGGCTCTGCCCCTGGCATTGCTGAAGTCCATGAGCGACGGTAACCACTCACCATCAGGTGGGCCGTATGCCCGTCTGCCTACAAAGGCAATAAAAAAAATAAAAAAAAAAAAAAAATGTTTTTTGTATGCGCGCATAACAAAAAAAATTTCGAATACGGCATAGTCACATAAAGAATAGCGCATAACGCAGTGTGGTTCCGGCATAGCATATCGTACGTACCTGACCGTGTGCTGTGCGCATTAGACGCTTTTTCGCGTTGTAGTAGGCCTCGCGTTGTAATAGGTCTCACGTTGTAGGTCTCGCGTTGTAGTAGGTCTCGCGTTGTAGCGGGCCTCGCGTTGTAGTGGGTCTCGCGTTGTAATGGGAACGCGTTGTAGTGGGCCTCGCGTTATAGTAGGTATCGCGTTGTAGTGGGCCTCGCGTTGTAGTGGGCCTTGCGTTGTAGTGGGCCTCGCGTTGTAGTAGATCTCACTTAGGCCGACTTAACCTAATAGGTGTGTGGCTCTAATAAATAATTAAAAAAAACGTCCGTGGTCAAATTGAGAATACCTAGATTAATATTATTTGTCTATAGTATAGACTTGGTGAAACCTGTGATTATAAAAGTGTGGTTGAGAATAGAACAATAATAAAGTTCAAACTTAAAATTTAAATTAATTATGGTTGAATTTCAACTACTGGGGGACCACTAGTTATCTTAATTGTATATTAGAATCACTGCACTAGTACAATAGTGAGTACTAAATATATATTTTTTTTATTATAATTTAATTACAATTTTCGTATTTATATTAGCGTTTGAAAATTGTTATACCGTTTATTTTCTAACTAGCTTTTGTCCGCGACTTTGTCCGCGTGAAATAGTTACTTTGGCATAACGCTAAATTTTACCCGCGACTTCATTTACGTAGAAAGTGAAAATATTTTTGAATAATAGAACCTTTGATGATGGGACGATCCTGACTAAAATAAATATCTTATTTTTAAAACGTTTTATTAGCATTATTTACGCTCCATCATGTTAGTACAGCTAAATGAAACGATGGTTTCATAAAAAATGCATTCGACACTTTACTAAAAAAAAACCAGCAATGAAACACAAAATCAAAAACAGCTGATGCTCGGGTCAACGACCGCCCGGGCGCGGCGCGGTGCGGCGCAGACTCGCGCGATCGCTCAAATACTTATTTACAACATTTGTCTAAATAACTCAATCATCAAAGGCGTCATTAGTATTATCGTCTGTCTTCGTTTTCGGAAGCGGCCTCCTAACACCCAGTGTATACAAAATGTTATAAGTTTCATATACAAAGGTCGCTATGCATGCACAACTTTAGCATATCGGTGACGCGAACCCGTATGATTTCCCCCTACCCCAAATAGCTATCAAATTTGGAAAAGGTGACGCCGTTATCAAACTGGCAGGTACATATGCGTGGTGTGCGGGAAACGTTATCGGGGCTTGGAGTCTTGTGTTGTCCACTACAACACCGAACACGGGTCGGATCGCACCTCGATACCGACTAAGGAGTACTGCTGCGCCAACACCGAGTGCTACTTCACAACGAGGTGAGTCTGGAGGGGGTGTTTGAAGATGTGAATATACTGGACTAAATCGATACTGCTTATAGCGCCCCTGAACGCTGCACCGAAGATTATTGCTTCGAATCCCGAGCAAGTCTGCTCTTTAGATGTTTAACTCTTTAACTACCATGTAGATCACCGGTGCCCTACGCGGCGCACTGAAGTAATTATGTCGAGTTACTGTTATTAAGCGTCTGGATTGCCTAAATTTACCTTCTTTTGTTTGTTAATGTACATGCTTGAGTATTTTAGGTCTCTTAGAAATATATTCATTCTCGGTATCGTTCGGATCCGTTTTCCTATAGTCTACTAGATATTCCGGCGCCTTAGTAACATAAATCGAAATAATTACTTCAGTGCGCCGCGCAGGGCACCGGTGACCTACACGGCAACGTTTTAACCGTTTATCTTTTTCGTTTTCGGGTTTTTAAGCTAAATGTTTGCTTCAGTAAAAAAAGCGCATACACCAAGCACGTGGCGAGTCACAAGCCCAAGCCAGAATGCGGGATCTGCTACAAGCAATTCGCCAACAATCACACTCTGACATTGCACATAAGGTAAGTTTTACAGGAGTAGCGTTATTAATAGTAAGCGATGGAGTGCTTCGGTTGAGGGGATGCGTCATTTTTTTTTGACGTGACAACGTCTTATAATTCGATGGAGCCGGTTGCACGCACGAAAAAACATGACTCATTGAGGCGTTCCATTTAAGGCTTGAAGTGCAAGCGAGAGCGCGCAACGAGCGACAAAGAGGCACAATCGGCCTCCGCGTTCGGCAGCGTTCGACATCTGTCTCTCTCCTACTTGAGTGAGCGATGCATCCGCGTGGACAGCTACTATACAATAATACATTTAAATGTTTTCGTCAAGTATGAAGTTTAGTGAAAAGTGAATGTGGTGTCAATTGTCCATACAAAATATCTATCAAACAAACAAAATTAAAATTTTCTTTTGAAAAATGAAACCATTCCAATTTTTCTTATGACGTTGTCACGTTCAACTATCGTCAGTAAACCGACTTTACAGACAACTGATTTTTTTATGATTGAAAGATTACTGGTGGCCCGGAGGCCTTTCCAGTTTCCCCAGGGCAGGCGGGCTAGCAAGGCTCAGCCAGGAGGGGTGGGATTTGCTAACAACTGCCCAAGCGCCTCCGAAGGAGACCTAACAACTCAAGGGCAATTACTTCGCGAATGAATCTAACGATGCGTCATGAAAATCCTATCGTCGTGGCCGGTGCTAAATTCGATCACGGCTGACAGGTAGGAGTCAGTCATCTTTGACGGTCTAGACACGTCTTTACCACCCAATCCAGTAGTGAAACTGTAAGACTTCTGCTCTAGCCTAGAAACGTCTTTACCACTCGATCCATTAGCGAAACTGTTAGACGTCTGCTCTGGCCTAGACACGTCTGCACCACCCGATCCATTAACGAAACTGTTAGACGTCTGGTCTAGCTCTAGAACTAAGACCAGGCACAGGATCCAGATAACAGTACTCGTCGAACTCGTCCATGAGTTGGACGTGAAATTTAACCCATAACATTAGCCCATTGAGTTTCTCGCTGGATAGTCACAGCGGGTCGCGATTCCGATACGTTAGCAGATGCATTCGTGAAGAAGCTTTTTTTTATTGCTTAGATAGATGGACGAGGTTATTGGAGCCCATAGACATCTACAACGTTAATGCGCTGCCCACCTGGAGATATAAGTTCTAAGGTCTCAAGTATAGTTACAACGGCTGCCCCACCCTTCAAGCCGAAAAGCATTACTGCTTCACAGCAGAAATAGGCAGGGTGGTGGTACCTACCCGTGCGGACTCACAAGTGGTCCTACCACCAGTACTTACCCAAATTATTATTTTGCGGGTTTGTTTTGCGGGTATTTTTATTACACGATGTTATTCCTTCACCGTGGAGTTCAATCGTGAACATTTGTTGAATACGTATATTTAATTCGAAAAATTGGTACCCGCCTGCGGGATTCGAACACCGGTGCATCGCTACATACGAATGCATCGGACGTTTTATCCTTTAGGCCACGACGACTTCAATAGCTGTCCTCGAGTTGTCAGATCTTCTACGGAGGCACTCGGGCAATTGTTAGTTCATTCCCCCCCGCCCCTTCCGGCGAAACTGAAGGGCCTTCCGATTCTCAGTAATCTTTCTATCCAAACAAGGCTGCAGTAATTTACCAAAGTGAATTTCCGTTCGATTTTCACTCGTTAATGCACCCAATGTAACTTTAGGAAGGTTCACGACAAGAAAAATCGCACGTTCAAATGTCAGCTCTGCGGGAATGAGTATAAGAGTCGGGGGGGCTTGAAGCACCACACGTCATCGACTCATGATGTCATCAAGTACTACTGCCCGCAGTGCGGGAAGGAGTTCAACTCTAAATACACCCTCCGCAACCACGCCAAGCACTTGCACCAGGACACCGAGAAGAGGTTCGTCGCAAACTTAGTTGTAGAGCTTAAAAGACTGCGTTGGGTTCGTAATGGCAATGTCAAGAGGATTATCGTGAGGTGCCGCCCTTTCGAATTAGCGTACCGACGCTGTCTTCCGAAAAACAAACCAAAAACTTTTTTAGTACAGAAATACGCTGGAATCCGGAGGATTCGTAAAGGATACTGTTGGATACTACTACTAATATGCCTATCTATGGGCTCCGGTAACCGCTTGACTCCAGGTGGCTCGTGAGCTCGTCCAATCACCACTAAAAAAGCACGCTTCTAGATTCACCTGCCACGACTGCGGCGACAGGTTCATGCTGAAGAGCTACCTCAGGACGCACATCGAGATGCAGCATTTGCATATTGAGCACGGGTGCCGGGAGTGCTTGAAGGTAAGGCCTCGGAAGGCGGTACAGAGCTGATGCTTAACGGCACTATGAGGGTAGAGGTGAGGAGAACCGTCTCTGTGTGCAAAAAAGTGTCCGTTAAAATCTGCTAAATAAGGGTGGCGCTACAGTAGCAACCGGGTAAATTTAAAAAAAGGCGGTGAAAGTTATTAGAATAAGATAGAAAAATAAAAAAGGACGAAAGAACTGTAAGTACTAGAAACTCTTAAAGAGTATTTTATTTAAAGCTTTTTTTACCACTTTTTACCACAACAATAATTTTAGGTTATATTGACGAAATTAGTTTGGACTACGTAAAGATGTGAGGTCTTGTACACTGTTACTAACTACTCTAGTCATTAAATATATTAAGTTTCCTAACTCAGCATACTTCAATCAGCTAACAACTGCTCAATTCATATCATACCTTGTGCCTATGCTAGCGCCATTTTGGAGGAATTTTGAATTGTTATTTAGTGCTGAAAGTAGGACACTTTTTCAAGTTTTCTCTCATAATGTAGGGTAGAGGTACGGATAACCTACATAAACGGCACGATAAAGTAATGTCACTTTTAAACGCGATATGTCTATTGTATTTTGAACGCCTATTGGCTCGACCTACATCTTTTTTTTTTTTTTTATTGCTTAGATGGGTGAACGAGCTCACAGCCCACCTGGTATTAAGTGGTTACTGGAGCCCATAGACAACTACAACGTAAATGCGCCACCCACCTTGAGATATAAGTTCTAAGGTCTCAGTAAAGTTACAACGGCTACCCCACCCTTCAAACCGAAACGCATTACTGCTTCACGGCAGAAATAGGCAGGGCGGTGGTACCTACCCGTGCGGACTCACAATAGGTCCTACCACCAGTGATTACGCAAATTATAATTTTGCGGGTTTGATTTTTATTACACGATGTTATTCCTTCACCGTGGAAGTCAATCGTGAACATTTGTTAAGTACGTATTTCATTCGAAAAATTGGTACCCGCCTGCGGGATTCGAACACCGGTGCATCGCAACAACGAATGCACCGGACGTCTTATCCTTTAGGCCACGACGACTTTTCTCGATAAAGAAATAAAAATAGAATTAATTATTAATTCGGTTTGCTGTTTAAGAGCTTCTTTTTGTTTTTAAAGTATATTAATATATAGTATTATATTATTATTTGTATACGATGAATTATTAGATTAATTAATGATGAAAATAAACGATAGTCAGTTAAAAAAAACCTAGTAGCGGGTCTATAGTATGCCCCAATAGAAATAGTATGCGTGTAAACTTCGTTTTCTCGCAAATCGATATCGACTACCGGAGAGAGGGTCACTAGCAAAACCACGTGAGATCCGAAGTTGCGATCGTTTTTAGAGATGTGACGTTTAATATTTGACAGCTGTCAAGTTTGACGTCTGTCATTGTCATTCAAGCGACATGCGTGACGCTCTTTTTTAGATATTCAGGACGGAAACGCTACTGAAGAAGCACGTGAAGCGATCGCACGGGAACGTTTCGGTCGTCAGAGAGAGGATCCTTTGTCATCAGTGCGGCAAGGAGTACAGGGTAAATTATGAAACGTCAAATTGATCCTTAATAATGGAGGCATAAGATTGTACACCCCAACGAGTAATCGAATGATATTTCTATAAATCGATTTATGTATAGCAGATATCCACTTCGTCTCGCTGTCTATGGAGTGTAGATGTAAGGAGCGATATCTTGTATAGGGGACAATTTGAAAAAGTGTCCACATATAATACAATGAGTTATTGTTGGAAGACTCACCGAAATAGCGCTAGTGTAGAAAGTAGTGGAAATAATATGAATATAGCAGTTTTTGGTCATTTATAGCTATGTTTTTAAAACCTTTCCTCTTGCTACTGTGGCGCCACCTTAATTGGTTCCCTCTCAGCGGACACTTTCATACACTGAGATGGTGCTCCTTACTTCTACTCTCCATATCGCTGTGGCTACATGAGATCAACGCCTGGTCTCAAACAGTCCATAGATATCGCAACTTCAGTGCAATCAACCTTGAAATGTAAATTGGATAAAGCGCGACTGGCTTCGCTTCCTATTATAACAGAATACAAGAAGAAAATATAACTTGGCTTAAAAGTCTAGTTATCGGGACGTAGCATCTTTAAAAAGAAAATAGTTTTCTATTTTACTGAACTTATCTTTCCTCTTAGTGTATGCATTGGTTTCTCGCCGGATCTTCTCAGTGGGTCGCGATTCGGTAGTAGATTCCGGTAAGCACCGCTTTTGCTAGGGTTTGTGTTAGCAAATTCTCTCAGGTTGAGCCCGTGCCCAGAATAAGCCCCCTAGGCTACCAGCGATTAGGTAGAGGAAAAAATTGAATACCTCACTCGATTCTCTTTATATTTTAGCATAAGAAGTCGCTGATTGAACATTTGCGAACTCACACCGGCGAAAGACCATTGAGCTGTAAGGAATGCGGCGTTACCTTTGCACATGCGGCGTCGCTATACACCCACAATCGCATGGTGCACAAGCGCCCTAAATTGAAAAAATAAAAAAATACAATAACAAAATGAAGTTTTTTTAATTATTTTTATAAGTCAACTAAAAGATATCGCTCCACACAGCCATTACAAATTCTTAGAGAATAACAAAAGAAAAAAAGGATAATGCAAATTAGGCTGTAGAAACCGGTCGACGGTGTATCGCGTCCCGACCCGGCAGGCTGGTTCTGGTCCAGCGGGGTATTCCGGGACACCAGCGGCACCGTCTGGGCGGCCCGACGGGCTGCCGTACCGAGACGGCCGACGTTTCAGAGCCTTCGATTCGCCTCGAAGGCTCCGTCGGCTGGGCGTCCTTGGGGTGAGCCGCGCCGTCTGGTTGTAGTGTTGACCGCGGTAGCCCCCCTACCTCATCCGGGTTCTGACCTCGGAGGGGATCGGACGTCGGGTGTAAGAGTGCAGGGGAGTCGTTTAGTGGGTGGGTCCTAAAATCCTTGGGCCCGCGGTCTGCTCACAACACCATGCAGATCGTTGAGTCTCACATACCCCGCGCGCCCCTTTTGCGCGGGGACCTCGTAGGAGGTTCGGCCCTCTACCCGAAAAAAAAAAAAAAAAAAAAAAAAAAAAAAAAAAAAAAAAAAAAAATTAGGCTGTAGAAACTCAAATAATACTTTGAACGAACTTATTCCGATCTGCGGCTTAGAATCCAGGGAATTCCAAAAGAATACGATTTTTGTTGGTGGTAAGGCGTCTTGTGAGCTCGCATGGGTTCTACCACTCTTGCCTATTTCTGTAGCAAACCGGTGGTGATGCCGTTGTATTATAAAGCTAAGACTGTATGAGCTTCATTCGTTCACACGTTTAAAAGTCTTCTCCTCCTGTATCTCCTGTTACTATGACAATTGCCTTCTCTTAATACCAATGTTTTCAACGTTGAGTTAAAAAAATATTTAATAGTTTTCCTACCAGTAAATCAGATGTAAATACTATGTAAAAATTAAAATGAGGTGGACTCATCAAAAATTGTAATCAATTGGAATGAAGGTCAATAAAATAAGTTGAGATAACTAATTAATAGAGCACTGATAATTTATCGCCAAAAAAATTTGCATGTTTCATAGTACAGGCTACGTTCCATTTGTCACACGAAACCACGAATCAAACAAAAAAATAATAATTTGACAATGACACCTGTGCTCCTTTCACTATCAATGACAAGTGAATGACAAAATAGAAAAAAAAGTTTAAAACATCTAAAAATTTATGATTTATTTTAATATTACAAATAAAATGACTCATTTTATAGCTTTAAACCCTCCGCAATACATTAGCGAAGCGGATACATCTAATTTAATGCTTGAAGGAGATTTTTGTGTGTGTTGTCTGTCACAAAACGTAAATTTTGTACATTTGAACAGATGTAAACACGTCCATTTTCTCAATTATTTTTTTAAATATAAGGTGAATAGTAAAGTTGACACATTTCATTGTCTCAATAAACATAATTAAGCGTTTATATCAGTCAATTATAGGAATATTTGAGAATAAAAAAGGCATTTAGCCTCAAAGATCCTCTGTAAACATAGAAAAAAAAAACAGTAGAATTTGTGCGGAATTTATACACTAAAGAAGAGTAATAAAAATATAAAGAACGGTTACTAAGTTAACCGACTAACAAAAGATAAACCAGCAATCTGTAGAATTATTTTTGGTGTCACCGTTTGTTAGTGTACATCTTTTGAAATGTCTAATAGTACTTACACATGTAGACATCATTCTAACTGGTGCCCTAATTTAAATTTTGTTTTATTGAAATCGGATGACGATTACAAAATTTTATTTAAATATTTTTGTAATTTACTTCGGCACTGTAAGACCTAAAAAATTGTAACTTTTTCTAATACATTGGAAAACAAACAAAAATATATGTCGCGTCCAAAGCGATTTAGATGAAATTCATTACGCAGAGAATATAAACCCTGGATATTATTATAGGAATAAACGTCCAACTGTAGAGCACAGGACTTCCTTCATTCGGTATAACTAGTCCAAGCAAAACGTAGTATAGTTGGGAAGATTCTCTTAAAGCAAATCTATACATATGAAGTTACCTTATTATTTTCAGACTGAATTTCAAAATACATTAGTATGCAATTATTGTCACGAGATCCTGAGGAAGATAGAACTCTTCAAGTCACAAGTGGAGGAAAGCATGCAAATATTGAATAAACAGGTTTTATTATCACATATTTTTTGGGGTGGTTGTGTGTATTTTAAGACCATAGTAGCAGTAAATGTGGAACGACTTATATAATATACCATATATACCATTGAACTTATGGTGGTATAATAAAGCACGAGATACATAACAGATGCCCGAATCTTTCTAATACCGTAACATTATAAAGATAAGTTTGCATAAATACAAGTTCTGAAACATAAACATTTGGGACATCCATCTACCATCAGTTTCACCTACTTGGTAGAGGATCTTCCATTTGTACATTGTCCACAGAGAAATTGATAACGTAAAATAGTATTAAAATTACCCATTCCTAATGAAAATACACTGATATTTCAGATATTTCATACAAACGAAAATAAAATAAAGAAATTTAATAATTTAACATCATCAAATGTCACCAGTATTGAAATAAATTTTCTAAGCGAAGACACCAACATAAAACCCGGAAAAAACTTTGTATTGATTGTGGAAGACACCAATAATGAATTTCTTGAAGAAAAACACCATATTGTAAGTTTAAGTATTAAAATGCATTGAATGATAGAGTGTACAAATTTTCTTTTTGTTGCTACGCAGACATCTGTTTCCATAGAGCACTGATGGCGTAGAGCACGACCTCAGAGTTATCGGTGTCAGGAACTGGAAGGAGAAAGCCCTGAACAGAGCAGTCTGGAGAGACATACTGGACCAGGCTAAGGCCCATCCTGGGCTGTAAGGCCTAAGATGATGACCATGAAACACCTGTTTAGTTTGTAGTCACTATTGCTCACGGACATTAGAAATACCAGGAAGGATTACAGCCTTGTGGCTTATTTGACAGCTTTCTCCATATCTATATAAAAATAACAAGTTTATATTTCACGCCCCGGCTTCGCTTGGGAAGTAGCACAGGCGATGTAACGAATATTAGGTTTTTTTTTTACACATTCGGTTACATTATTAGAGTTTCAGTAAGGATCCCTAATTTTTTTTGTTGAAAATATAATAAATATAGCCTATGTCACATGGGGATATCGTAGCTTTCCAACAGTGAAAGATTTTTTTAAAATCGGTTCAGTAGTTTCGGAGCCTATTCAGTACAAACAAACAAACAAATCTTTCCTCTTTATAATATTAAGTATAGATTAAAATGTTAACTAATTAAAAATAGCCTTAATCATGTGTACGACAAGAGAAGAAGCAAGAAAACACTTATAAGTGTATATTATTCTTTACTAACTGTACAATTTTGATGAAACTGGGTACAGATATTTTTGATACTGGACAGGTTTTTTTCCTTTATATATATATATGCCAAGGATTTTAAATCAATTTAATATATTTCTAGTCGGGACGAGAAGCGATGGTGGATTTTGAAAATGGTAAATCATCACCGAACGATACAGACGTGAAAGTCGAAAGCGATAGTTCCGACTTGGAGACTGCGTTGCCTTTGTCACAGATAAAAGAGAAGAAACGTAAAAATGCTGTCAGGGGAATGTGTGCGATAAAGGTGAGATGGTTTTTGTAAACTGATTCCAAAGGCTGTGCCTTAGTTCAGATTCTGCAGGCATGCATGTGTACTACACACTTAAGACTTCCGGTGATTATTCATGTTGAGCTTGGCTTTGGCACCATGGCTTTTATTTTGAGGCCCCAATAGCTTTACTGTGTGAGGTGTTTCAGGATTATCAATTCTTTCTGGGACACCCTGTATATTTTTTTTAATCAAATTGTTTTTAAACGGCCGTCTGGTGTAGTGGTAAGTGACATGGTCACTACACAAAGGGGTCGCGGGTTCGAATCCCGCCAAGGGAAGATATTTGTATGATAAATATAAATGTCTTTTCCAGGGTTATGGATGTATATTAAATATATGTATGTGTATAATAAAAAATCTTACATTTATATCCGGTATCTGGTACCTGTAACACAAGTTCTTTACGAACTTATCACGGGACCAGTTAACGTGGCGTGATTGTTAGTAAATATTTATATATTTATTATTATTTATTTAATCACTATTTTAAATAAAAAATAATCTCCAATCGTATATAAAATGAAGTGTAGTTAGCGCTTCGTTTATTCACCACATATGACGTCACACGTAATGAACTAAGTATTCGCTGAATCTGATCGGCAGAAGACGAAAACTGAGATGACATCTGATGCCTCTCCGTACATGGACGAAAGTTACGTCGGCAAGCTGACGATGCTGACACTGACGCGTGAGGAACTGGAGTTAGAGAGAGACAGAATGAGAACGGAGGAGAACTATTTACGGTTGCCTTACAAGTGCGAGGACTGCATCGTGGGTTATAATAAGGATGTTTTTCTGAAGAGACATCTGCGAGAGAGACATATCAAGGTACATGATTGTCTATACATAATTATTATTACAAGCAATATTAATCTATTCTCAGTTTCACTACAGATTGATGAACAATAAAAAAAAGAGTATAAATGCGTGTGCGTGTGTCAAATACATGGTAGTGTGTGTAATGTTTTATTTATTTATTTATAGTATATATTATACTCTTTGTGCATAATAAAAAAAATATATATATGTTCTGCACTACCTCACTATGTTCTCTATAAGTGTGGGAAATTTCATACTCCTCCGTCCGCGCAATTTCTGTAAAAAGGGTTACAAAGTTTTTGCTTCGCATATTAATATATGGATATGGTATGGAGGGGTAAGAGCGTATTTGATTTAACCGATATTTATCTTCCTAATTAAAGATGCGTTTTATTCGCTATCAGCATCAACAGTTTGATGTTTTTTTACTGTTTATTCAGGGCTGTCTTGTGTTAGAATCTAAAAGTAACAATATCTTTTAATTAGAATTATTTGTGTCCCTCTGCCTTTCTCAAGATGCTGCTACAGGCCAATTACTTCCCTGTCTTCCTTCTGTGTCTCCTTATTTATCTATTTGTCATTCTTTTAGTACTAGTGCCAAAGTACATTAGCGTTGTATTATTTATTACTATTGCTTAGAAATACTGTCCTATGTACATGCCCATAGCAGGCGTCCCCTCTGATATAGTCACTGACTTCGGGAATACGCTCCCGATTACTTGAACACTAATTATATATAACTATAACACTCAGAATAAGTAACCAACTGAAGGTCTTTTTTTTTTTTGTTATAATATTTTTTCCAAATGATTAAACTTTAAATGGTCCTCCTGTAAGGTTGCTTGTATGTTGCTTAAAACAAATACCCTTTTACCCTTTGCTTAGATGGTATTCAAAGGTCCACCTACCTTGAGACATGAGTTCTAAGGTCTCATTACAGTACACCGGCTGATCCAGCCTTCAAACTGAAAGGCATTGCTGCTTCGCGGCAGGAATAGGCAGGGCGTTGGTACCTATCCGTGCGGACTCACAAAACATACCTGTCCAGATTGACAACAGAACCATAATATCGGATGTGATTTTTGGGGGGATTTTTTTAAGTCTCATTCATTGGCCGGTGTTAAGTGGTTAAGCCCGTGGACTCATCGTACCCAGACGCCATTTTACTCACTTTAATATTTCATCTCGTTTCATTTAATGTATTCCAATAGATTGAAGTCTCAAATTAATTAAATTCATCTAATTTTTCATATTTTAACGTAATGTAGGAAGATAATATGTAAAACTTGGCTTAAAGATCTAGTTACCGGGGCGTAAGATCTTTAAAAAAAGAGAGTTGACAATCTGTTATCATTAGTCGTTTGATTTATTGTCGTCAAGGCACAGGGATCGATTTGTGCAGTATCTTCAATATGACTATAATTAGGCTCTGATGCTCCAAGATGTTTTTTAGAGAGAGAACGCTGATGTGATTGTGTGCGAGATATGTAAGTCGACGTTCAACGACAAAAGGTCGTACGTGCCGCACCACAGGAGACATTTCATTAGGTAAGTAATTTAGGAATGCGTCAGTTGCCTAATGAGTGAGACGGCTGGTGTCCAGTGCGGAGCCCGTAGCGAATATTTACCTTGCGCCCTTCATTCATAGAACTAATGAATTAGTCCAGCGGCTCTCAACTATTCGAGGGGCGAAAAGCTATTTGGTTTAGGCGACATTTTTGTAACTTTACAGGAGAGCCTTTTAAATGCAAAAAATTTGGAAAAAATATCGTAACAAAAAAACTTCACAAGGGTGGTCCTCTTGTTGTAATAGAAAATTCGCGAATGTGAGAGCCACTTGAACACTCTCGTTACAACCTGAACAAGAATGTTCTAGAACATTCAAGAGATGGTGGTAGGACCTCTTAGGAGTCCGCACGGGTAGGTACCACCACCCCGCCTATTTCCGCCGTGAAGCAGTAATGCGTTTCGGTTCGAAGGGTGGGGTAGCCGTTGTAACTATACTGAGACCTTACAACTTATATCTCGAGGTGGGTGGCGCATTTACGTTGTAGATGTCTATGGGCTCCAGTAACCACTTAACACCAGGTGGGCTGTGAGCTCGTCCATCCATCAAAGCAATAAAAAAAAAAAAAAAAAAAAAAAAAAAAAAAAAAAAAAAAAAAAAAAAAAAAAAAAAAAAAAAAATTGTCTAGATTTTTCTCGATAGATCCTCTTGAACTATCTAACGACAGATGGCGTTACTGATACCGATATAACGGTACGTTGAACTACGTTGTCTTTGCTTTCGACCTTATGTGTCAATGGTATTGAGGGTAGAAGAAAGTAGCACCATTTTAGTGTATTAAAGTGTAATTAAGATGTCGCCACAGTAGCAAGTGGAAGGATTTTAAAAACAACGCTATAAAATACCACAACACTTCACTTCAACCCGCACCCTTCACTCTGATTAAAACTGCTATATTCATATCGAGGGGTGAAAGGTTTTGTTTAAGCGGAATTTCGCTTAACACGTGACATTTATCTTTGTAATTAAAGGTGCGTTTTATTTGGTATCTATTGAACTACGTCAGTTAAGCTTACTCCATTCAAATAGTTGAAGAAGTTTTTTTGTTATGATTGTTTTTCACTAGTGGTAGGACCTCTTGTGAGTCCGCACGGGTAGGTACCACCTCCCTGCGTATTTCAGCCGCGAAGCAGTAATGCGTTTCGGTTTGAAGGGTGGGGCAGCCGTTGTAACTATACTGAGACCTTAGAACCTATATCTCAAGGTGCGTGGCGCATTAACGTTGTAGATGTCTATGGGCTCCAGTAACCACTTAACACCAGGTGGGCTGTGAGCTCGTCTACTCATCTAACCAATAAATAAAAATTTTTTTTTTTTTATCCCATTGCTTAAACTTTAAATGGCTCTCTTGTAAGTTGCAAAAATGCCGCTTAATCAAAACCGCCTTTTACCTCAAGATATCACTTACACTTGCTACACTAGCGCTATTCCGGTGAATTTTCCAACGATAACTCGCTGTTTACAAGTCGGCACTTTTTCAACTTGTCCCCTATACAAGATGGTGCTTTTTACTTCTACCCTCAATAATGAAAGGATACTGTGTGCTCAGTGCGTGTTTTTTAACGTTCTCGATAGCGTAAAAGTTAACTCGAATTTGTATGGAGTCGGATTAAGCACACTGATGTACCACAGATACGAATGTAACACATGCGGGAAGCGGTATATCGACGAACGCGCTGTGGTCAGTCACTACAATGAGAAGCACGGCGCAGAGGGCGCCACCGTCCGGAACAAGTTCAGATGTAATATACGCGGCTGTGCTTACGAAACTCAGTGAGTACGCGGTGTGTTAGAACTTTGGATGCTGCAGCTTTTGTATTAGCGATCCTCCCGAACCTGGGAACTTGGGTTCGCTGCAACCGCAACAGGTTTTTTTGTTCCTCCGATGGGCAGCGGGTTGACTCTGTCCCTGAAATTGCTGACATCTATGACGTTGTGGCCTAAAGGATAAAACGTCCGGTGCATTCGTATGTAGCGATGCACCGATGTACGAATCCCGCAAGCGGGTACCAATTTTTCTAATGAAATACGTACTTAACAAATGTTCACGATTGACTCCCACGGTGAAGGAATAACATCGTGTAATAAAAATGAAACCCGCCAAATTATAATTTGCGTAATTACTGGCGGTAGGACGTGTTATGAGTCCGCACGGGTAGGTACCACCGCTCTGCCTATTTCCGCCGTGAAGGTTTAAGGGGTGCAATTGCCTTCATATGGAAGAAGTTTTTTTTTTTGTTATGATATTTTTTCCAAGTTTTTATACTTTAAATGGCTCTCATGTAGAGTTGCAAAAATGTCGCTTTTACCCCTCGTTATATACTATCTTAAAGATCACGCCAGCCATCGGTTTTATGTTTTTGACAGCATACGACCTACCTTTTTTTTATTGCTTAGATGGGTGTACGAGCTCACAGCCCACCTGGTGTTAAGTGGTTACTGGAGCCCATAGACATCTACAACGTAAATGCGCCACCCACCTTGCGATATAAGTTCTAAGGTCTCAAGTATAGTTACAACGGCTGCTCCACCCTTCAAACCGAAACGCATTACTGCTTCACGGCAGAAATAGGCAGGGTGGTGGTACCTACCCGCGCGGACTCACAAGAGGTCCTACCACCAGTAAGTAAGATGGTAAGTGGTTACCGTCGCCCAGGGACTCTAGCAATGCCGGGGGCACAGCCAAGCAATGTGTCCATAGATGGTTCACATAAAAAAATAACTCGTATATGTCAACGTGGAGTCTTAGCAACCTGATCGGCCAAGGTTAGTGTCTGGTCAGCCAAGATCTCAACGGTTTCCAGCTCGTATCGCGGCTTCGTCTACCACAGGTCGAAGCATGAGACCTACCCTTGCGAGAAATGCGGCAAGGTCTATGGGAAATGGGTGCAGCTGCGCTCCCATATGTAGTAAGTTTTCTTTTTATTGCCCTTGTGGGTGAAGAATACGGGCCGCCCGATGGTGAGTAGCTATTGTCGCCCATGGACATCAGCAAAGTTAGGGGCAATGGTAAAAAAAAAAAAAGAAGAAAAAAGGGGCCAAGCCACTGCCTACCGTTTTATAATCTCCACAAGCCTCGTTTGTAGAAGAATCCGAGGTACGATATGGCGTTGGGTTAGCGATCGCTCGGGCGGCCGTACTCGCGTTGTTGATGTCCGTGGGCTCCGGACTTAAAGACGGGTCGGCCGTGAGCCCACGGGCCTCAGCGGTCACCGATGCTTAGTGCTAATGCGTCTAGTGTTAAGTGCGAGGAGCCTATAGACATTATGTATGTGTAGTAGAGAATTTAAATACACTATTGATTGCTTGCGAAGCTGTCAACGTGTAAACTCCTTAAAATACATTTTTCCTTTTCTACGTAAATAAGCTAGATGGACATGGTGACGTTAATGCGGTCACTTTCTTTTATTAAAATTCTGTTTTTTTTATTGCTTAGATGGGTGGACGAGCTCACGGCCCACCTGGTGTTAAGTGGTTACCGAAGCCCATAGACATTTACAACGCAAATGCGCCACTCACCTTGAGATATGAAGTTCTAAGATCTCAAGTATAAGTTACAACTAGAGTCGACAAATATTTTCCCATTTTTTTTTCGATTAACTGTAATACGATGATGTCGTCAACATACACTTTCCCTCGAAGCGGCGTCCACAACAAGAAGGTGACGTCGTACGCGTGCCCGCTCTGCCCAAAGCAGTACCGGCAGCGCTGCGGTCTGCGCGCCCACACGCGGGCGACCCACGGCGGCGCCCTCTACCGGTGCACTCTCTGCCTCAAACAGTTCAGCACTGACAATAACCTGCGGCGGCATCTCGCCGGACACTCGCGTCACGCCGCCCTGCAACCCAACAGGCGAGTCGGGGGACTGCTTCAGTACTGGCAACACTCGTCTGTGTGACAATCGGGAATTACGGCAATACGAAGTTCATTTATTATTCATTTCAATATTTCATTTATTTGGGAAATCTTTTAGCATTGGCTGGCAACACTGTGTGACGATTTGGGGTTACAGCAACACTCAGTGTATTTTATTTATTTGGGAATTCTTTCATCATTGGCAACACTATGTGACAATTGGTATTACGGCAACACTAAGTGTATTTTATTTGATTTATTTATTTGGGAAATATTTCAGCATTGGCAACACTCGTCTGTGTGACGATTGGGATTACGGTAACTGTCAGAGCGTGCTATTAATGGGAATTGTTAATATTGCTCGGACCTGTGAACGACCTCACGGCTCAACTGCTGTTAGGCGGTTTCCGGAGTCCATAGGCGTCAATGACGCGAAACCTGCTACTTTGAGAAAGGATCTTGAGGGATTATGGCAGCTTCACCGAATGGACATGAAAGCTCACTTGGCTCAGCCTGAGGGGACTAGCTAAGACTGGCCCTAGCAAGAGCTTCGTTGAATCTACCTCCGAATCGGAATCGCGATACCCTCAAAAGATCCGGCGATAGACTCCGCGGGAAAGTTTTCTGATAATCACCACCCAAAGTCTTCGTTCCCGGGAGCTTTTCGTTAAAGCCTCGTGCCTTATAACGACAGGTACACGTGCGATAATTGCGGTGCGAAGTTCCCTACGAAGTCTCGTCTGAAGGGGCACATCGAGTGGGTACATTTGAAGATATCGAACCACCGATGCAACATTTGTCTGAAGGTAAAACTTTGTATCGAGAGGTGAGAGGTGGCTTAAGCGATATAACGGCAACTTTACAGGAGAGCAATTTAAATTGTTAAAATTTGGAAAAAATATCATAACAAAAAAACTTATTCAGCTATTTTAATGAAGGTTAATTAACGACATCGAACTGTTGATGCTGATACCAAATAAAACGGACCTGGTGGTTTTACTGGTGGTAGGACCTCTTGTGAATCCGCACGGGTAGGTACCAACACCCCGCCTATTTCTGCCGTGAAGCAGTAATGCGCTTCGGTTTGAAGGGTGGGGCAGCCGTTGTAACTATACTGAGACCTAAGAACTTATATCTCAAGGTGGGTGGCGCAATTACGCTGTAGATGTCTATGGGCTCCAGTAACCACTTAACACCAGGTGGGCTGTGAGCTCGTCTACCCATCTAAGCAATAAAAAAAAACCTTTCATTACAAAGATAAATGTCGCGTGTTAAGCGAAATGTCCCTTAAACCAAACAACCTTTCACCCCTTGATATGTACCTATAAATGAAGTTATCAAGTGGTCCCACATTGGGTCCCCTCGGGAAGTTACTACCAACAAATCCGCGCGTAGCTATAATAGCCCCTTAGGGTATCATCGTACGGATTTTATTCTGTCACGTCTCCAGGTATTCAGAAGTAAGAACTCATATCAAAGCTTTTATTACGGAACGAAAGCTAAAAGCTCTAAACTCCGCAAACAAGTTTAACTTTGAATTCGCATTGCATTAATAAGATCCAGGTCATGCAGAAAAGCAAGTTTAAGACCAAGGAAGATCTTAAAGTGCTTTTCGGTAAGCAGCGGCATTGCTGATGTCCATGGGCGACGGTAACCATTCACCATTATGCGCCATATGCTCGCCTGCCGACAAGGGCAATAAAAAAAAAGACCACAATCAATACTGTCCAAGTCACGGTCTTGCTTTGCTCATGACTAATCACTGTATGTATCTAACCGCTTCGAGCTTTCATGTGAGGAACTGCCAACCAAACTATTTTTAATTTTTTTATTTATATACTCACAAAAAAGAAGACAGTACAGAGTAATAGGAAAATTATGTACAAAGGCACTGCTTATTTCTTTAAGAGATCTCTTTCAGCAGACCTGCGAGAGGATTATGAGAATAATAATTAAAAGTGATGAGTGTGTGTAGAACGGCTAAAATAACCAATACAACATGAGAATTATAGTAATGCACATACACATAGCAAACTTAGCGTATTCAGCACGCGTTCTCGAACATTCCCGAAGATTCCTATTCGAATAGGCAGGAATTACGGTACGTATCCGGAAAGTTTACAATATTGCAGATGGTTCGTACAGCAAGGTCGCTGAAAAACCATATAGCCTATGTCCACGAAAAGCAGAAGGTGCCCAGGGACCACATCTGCGATTATTGCGGCAAAGCGTTCACGGTGAGTGTGTAATCTTATTGTCTACACGCCCGGCCAATAGCACTCGAGTTGGTGTGGATTTCAAGGGCAGGCTTATCAAAGATCCTCTCTATTGCTGAGATAAGTGGATGAGTTCACGGTCCACCTGGTGTTAAATGGTCACCGGAGCCCATAGACGGTAGTTACGGTATAACTGGTAGTAAGACGTTTTGTGGTTCCGCTCGGGTAGGTACTACTAGCCCGCCTGTCTGCCGTGAAGCAGTAATGTAATCTAAAATTGTGACTTGGAACTTATGCCTCTGTGTATAACTGTGGGTGAGGGTGATTATGTTGCTGATGTCTATTTTTTTTATTATTTTTTTATTGCTATTTGTATGGACGAGCTCACAGCCCACCTGGTGTTAAGTGGTTACTGGAGCCCATAGACATCTACAACATAAATGCGCCACCCACCTCGAGATATAAGTTCTAAGGTCTCAGTATAGTTACAGCGGCTACCCCACCCTTCGAACCGAAACGCATTACTGCTTCACGGCGGAAATAGGCAGGGTGGTGGCACCTACCCGCGCGGACTCTCAAGAGGTCCTACCACCAGTAATTACGAAAATTATAATTTTGCGGGTTTGATTTTTACTACACGATGTTATTCCTTCACCGTGGAAGTCAAACGTGAACATTTGTTGTGTATTTCGTATTTCATTAGAAAAATTGGTACCCGCCAGCGGGATTCGAACAGCGGTGCATCGCTTCAACACGAATGCACCGGACGCCTTATCCTTTAGGCCACGACGACTTGGCCTGTTTTCTCAAAATTACCAAATTGTATCATATCCCCTTCATCCGCTCGTGTCTTCGATTGTCCTATCAGCGCCGTTCGCTCAAGTCCCACATGGATACGCACACGGGGGCGCGCCCGCACCGCTGTACGCACTGCGGCGCCGCATTCACGCATTCCGCGACGCTTTACAACCACAAAAGACTTCTACACAATGCGGGGTCGCGTCAGAATAGTGCGCCGTGAGGACAAAGAAGAGCTCAGAGTCTGGTGCAATCTTATAGCACGTGACGAGTATTGGTTGTAGAGAATATCCATCTGTGCGTTTAGTGCGAGTTTCTTAACGTTCTCGTCTCGTTTTTGTATGCAATTGGAACAGCGCCCCTAGCGGCAAACTTACGCAAACGATCCCATTCCATACAAATATGAGCTAACTTTTACGCTATCGAGAACGTTAAAAAACTCGCACTAAGCACACAGGTCATTGGCTCACGGGTGTTCGCTTCGTCGGGTCCCCCTCGTCTATTTACGGGGAGTACCAATAGATGGCGTTACGTTTCTCGAACGTTCTCCATACTATATATCGAGGGGTGAAAGACCTCGCTTTACTGATCCGGCGGTAGATTCTGCGAAGCACTGCCCTTGCTAGGGCCAGTGTTAGCAACACTCGGGTTTGAGCCCCGTGAGCTCACCTACACGTCAAGCAGATGCTGAAATAGCCTCTCAAGGCTATCAGCATAGGTAGGGAAAAAAGATATTAATGTCGCGTCTTAAACGAAATGTCCCTTAAGCCAAATAACCTTTCACCCTTCGATATATACAAGTTGCTTGGATAGTCGTTTCCGCTATTTGATGACAGATGGCGTTGCTGTTACCGGCATAACCCTATTAACAATTGTTATATTATGGCATCACATGGAAACGCGAAATAAATGTCTTCCCTTTACAGAGAATTGGGGTTTTAATACATGATGTTGATGTAAGATATTCGAAATATTTATATTTTTATTATTAATTAGTTATAACGAAGTATTTGTAACAATAAAAGGAATAATTTTTGATAAAATATGTTTTTTTTAATTGATAATAGACATTGCTAGTGAACATAGATATAGACGATAGACCCCATAGTAAACGCAGTCTCTCGCCTCAATACATGTGGTCGAAGTCCGGTCCAAACCTACAAATCGCGACACACGACATCTTCCAGCCGCCAGACACAGGCAATGGTTGGTCAAGAAATGAGATACACACAACTTCAGTAGAATCAAACGAATAGTCTGTCAATTAAGTAATTGCAAATATACAACGGTCGCAGATCCCTTTGCCGTTAACATCGCAGACAAATAATTTATGAATTCTACGAAAGAAAGTTACCGGACTTTTGGCGGGAACATGGACTGTCAAATCGTGACTGAACCTGTGAAAAGGCGCAAATGTGGGAAAATGAAACAAAGCCGATGGAACTTAACTTCTCGGGATCCTCCAAAAAGTCCACTGAAAAAATCTCATTAAATGACCACCATTTTACTGAGATTATATTTCATCCCATATAATTTCATTTAATTACATCCCAGTTGGTTAATGTCTCAAATTAATCATCTTTATTTCATTTCTATTTTCACTCCATATTCATTTTTCATAAAAATACGAACATAAATTAAAATAAGACTTGACCTAAAGGTTTTAGTTACCAGGTCATAAAATCCCTTTAAAAAAAGAATAGACACGGAAAAATCTGGAAGCAACCCAAGCTAAAGGCTACACTAAACAAATAAGAACACATAAACTTTATAAATTACCTATCATTCTTAATTCCTTCAGCTCACGCGAATCGTAAAGATAATTAAAACTACAGTTAATTCTTGATTGAATTTTTATTTCCATTTTACTATTACCGACGTTACGGAGACAATTTCCGTGGTAACACTATTGAAGTTATATCCGTAAGGTCATATCTTCGTCAATCCTTTAGGAGTGGGTGATATAAATCGTATATAGATTCAATATCTATATATCGCAGCAATATCGTTGAATCCGATATCGCCCCGCACGAAATC
This sequence comes from Bombyx mori, assembly GCF_030269925.1. Lineage (NCBI taxonomy): Eukaryota > Metazoa > Arthropoda > Insecta > Lepidoptera > Bombycidae > Bombyx > Bombyx mori. Next base: position 2,091,843 of record NC_085117.1, on the reverse strand, counting down.
TATATATCGATATCAGCCGATACACGATATTGCTCGATGTGATGCGCATCGCCATATCGTACCGATTCGTGAATCGAAATCTATATTTCGATATCAGCCGATACACGATATTGCTCGATGTGATGCGCATCGGCATATCGTACCGATTCGTTAATATCAGCAATATTCGTTTGGTTCGTATCGAATCGGCCAGAGTGAGTGAGCGCACGATAGAGATATCATGTGATGAATGAAACAGAAACAGGCATTATCCATACAATTGTAAACCTTATATATTTTAAGTCCATATGTCTGTAGATTATTCTTAGCGTATCAGCAGGATACAATTTAGGAAAGAAGTTTCAACTTTCGACCCTAACTTGAATGCAGTATAGCCTATTTGCATCGTTGAATTTAATTTCACGCGCTTTGACCTTGAACTAAAATTTTTGGACAAGTGTTTATAAATACTTAAAAGTTTTTTGTGTTTGATTTTTAAAGTACACATTTTTCTATTTTTAGTTGAATCCAAATAATTGAGTTTATTTCTTGTGTTTGTATTAAACTTTTGAAATCTACACTCTTTTGGTATATTTTGTAATTTTAAATTAAGACACAAAATACTAAAAACTGAAAATAATGTAGCCAGTCCTAAGCCTGGTAAAAGCATGAAGGAAAGTTTTTTTGATTTTTTTATATTCATGTTCTTTTTATTACTTTAAGATCATATTATAAATTGATATCAGAAAACCAACCGTATCGTTTCAAATCTCAAATATCATGAATCGAGAAAATCTACTAGCATCCATCAATATATAGATTCAGAAAATATATAGATTCAATATCCGATATTGATCCTCGATATATAGATACGATTCGATACGCGGCAAAACCGATATTACCCACTCCTACAATCCTTTGACTCTGACAGATCAATCCTGCCACATTCCGCAGCTTCCTCTTAAAGCCCTCACTGTTCACAGCAATGACCGCTTTCGCGTCGTCTTCACGCAACCGAACTTCCCGGTACGAGGACTCTAACTACCAAAGTCCGAAGAAAGCTGCCATCCGAAGCTGCATAGGAATCGTCAGTATTTTAAGCCCAAGATCATTTTACTGGCACACCCACAAACACAGCCCACTGAGTTACCGAATCTTCTAAGTGGGTCACGTTCCCGATCCGGTGGTAGACTCTGCGAGGCACTGCTCTTGCTAGGGTCAGTGTTATCTCCACTCCGGTTTTAGCCCCGTGAGCTCACCTACACGTTAGGGCGAAGCTGATATACCCTCTCAAGGCTATCAGCATAGGTAGGGAACAAAAGTACAGGCAGATTCAAGTGTGGTCCCCTATTAGAGAGGCTAGTTTAATTAGGCCGTCGGTCTGGCTCTGTCGTGTGTGTTCTGATGCACGCGTCTGCAGTGCGTGTATAGGGCTGCCCCCTGCCTGAATCTTCGGCCACACTCGCCGCAGACCAGCGGCTTTTCGCCTGTATGTATCAGCTCGTGCTCCCTCAAAGACTTCTTGTACTAAAAAGGATAGCCATATAAAAACGAGGATGCAGTGGTTAGCGCTTCTGACTGTTTTATTGCACGGACCATCTGGTGTTTAGTGCTTACCGGAGCCCATAGACATCTACAACGTAAATGCCGTTACCCACTTCGATACCTGAGTTCTAAGGTCTCACTTTTAACAGTACAACGGCTGCCCCTCCCTTCAAACCGAAACACATTACTGCTTCACGGCAGAAATAGACAGGGTGGTGGTACCCACTCGTAAGGACTCACAAGACGTCCAACCACCAGTAATTACGCAAATTACAATTTTGCGGGTTCGATTTTTATTACACGATATGTTATTTAACGGCCGTCTGGTGTAGTGGTTAGTGATATGGTCACTACACAAGGGGGTCGTGGGTTCGAATCCCGCCAAGGAAAGATATTTGTATGATAAATATAAATGTCTTTCCAGGGTTATGGGTGTATATTAAATATATGTATGTGTATAATAAAAATATTATATTTATTTTCGTTATCACACATCGTTTCGTTATCATGTAACACAAGTTCTTTACGAACTTAGCACGGGACCAGTTAACGTGGCGTGATTGTTAGTAAATATTTATTTATTTATTTATTCCTTCACCGTGGAAGTCAATCGTGAACGTTCGTTAAGTACGTATTTCATTAGGAAAAATTGATACCCGCCTGCGGGATTCGAACACTGGTGCATCGCCTAGATACGAATGCACCGGACGTTTTATCCTTTAGGCCACGACGACTTTCAGATTAGATTCAGCGAAGCCCTGCTTTTGCCAGGACCTGTGTTACCAAACTCTCTAAGGTTGAGCCCGTGAGCTCACCTACCCGTCCGCGCGTAGCTGAAATAGTTGGTCAGGAGGAAATCGCCAGCTTCCGCCCTCCAGTGGGGATGGATGGCGGGGCATGTCAGAGTCGAACTGACTAAAACCTCCTGTCGTTCAACAACCAACGTCCAAGCCTCGCATGAGACAGAACTCATAAAAAGGCAAAGAGGGGAGAGTGAAGCGATTAGTGCGGAGCACATCTATTCCATCACCCTCCCCCTCGGGACGCCGGACCGGCGGTCGTCGGCGCCACGATTACCAGCCCTCTCGGTGAAATAGCCCCTTAGGCTACCAGAGATTAGGTAGCTGTATAGACCACACTAAGCTGTTTGTTGCGCAACTTACCCGAAAAGCCTTCCCGCATTTCTGACACATTTTATCTCGAAGGTTCTCCTTTATGTTCTGATGGGCGCGACGGATGTGTCTCGTTATGCAACGACGCGTAGCTAATGGCTGCGGAATTATATAAATATCAGTGTCTGGCCGCATTCCAAGTCCATCAGATGGAGGATTGTCCCTGTTAATGTTTTGGAAGAGTATACCGCTCCAAAGGCGGTATTTTTAGAAGTATCGCTGGTGGTAGGACGTCGTGTATGCCCTGGTACCACCACCATATTTCTACAGACGATTTGCAGCAACAACCGTTCTACTATAGAATTGAGATTTAGATGTCGTGTATTAATAAACTTTTCCAATTTTATTGGCGCATATATTGACATTGTTTTTTTTTGTTTGTTTATTATTTACGCTAAATGACCACATATTTGGACGTATATTTTATATTAATGAACTAATATTTTAATAAAAATTTTATATTATTGTAATTTTACTATTACTTATTAAATTGTTTTCAATATAAAATATTCATGGTTTTTGTTATTTAAAAAATTCGTCCCTGATGATGTTAATAGAGGTTATACACGTTTTGATATCTGTCTATGCAATAAATGCGTACCAGTACGGAGGGTAGGATGATATTTTGCAATTGAAACATCGAACTATTTCCAAATGGACCATAACATTCGCTTTGAGGTCGATGGACTTTATCACACATACTAAATAATCCTTATACATAATAAACATACCTTTTGACAAATTGGACAGCTGTGTTGACTCTGACCCAAGTGCTGATAATTTACATGATCGCGGAGCTCCCCCTTGGATCTATAGCCTTTCTCACACACAGAACACTTGTACCTAGGACAATGAAAGAGCTGCAGAGGACTGTGTCTATAGTAGTGTAGTATAGGACTCTCGGCTGGATGTAGGTCGGATCTGTGTCTATTTGTGTACGAAAAGAGCTCGGGATCAGTACAGAGCTGCAGAGGACTGTGTCTATAGTAGTGTAGTATAGGACTCTCGGCTGGATGTAGGTCGGATCTGTGTCTGTTTGTGCACGAGAAGAGCTCGGGATCAGTACAGAGCTGCAGAGGACTGTGTCTATAGTAGTGTAGTATAGGACTCTCGGCTGGATGTAGGTCGGATCTGTGTCTGTTTGTGTACGAGAAGAGCTCGGGATCAGTACAGAACTGCAGAGGACTGTGTCTATAGTAGTGTAGTATAGTACTCTCGGCTGGATGTAGGTCGGATCTGTGTCTGTTTGTGTACGAGAAGAGCTCGGGATCAGTACAGAACTGCAGAGGACTGTGTCTATAGTAGTGTAGTATAGGACTCTCGGCTGGATGTAGGTCGGATCTGTGTCTATTTGTGTACGAGAAGAGCTCGGGATCAGTACAGAACTGCAGAGGACTGTGTCTATAGTAGTGTAGTATAGTACTCTCGGCTGGATGTAGGTCGGATCTGTGTCTGTTTGTGTACGAGAAGAGCTCGGGATCAGTACAGAGCTGCAGAGGACTGTGTCTATAGTAGTGTAGTATAGGACTCTCGGCTGGATGTAGGTCGGATCTGTGTCTGTTTGTGTACGAGAAGAGCTCGGGATCAGTACAGAGCTGCAGAGGACTGTGTCTATAGTAGTGTAGTATAGGACTGTATGTAAATGTACATCGGTTTGTATGTGAAAAGGCCACTCTAACTATGGCAGTGTGTACACTTACTTCAATACATCGACGACCGCGTGCGCTCGGCTGAATTTCAAATGATTTTCATAGGACGCCTTACTGACATACTTCTTATCGCATTTCAAACACTCATAACTCTGTCTGTCCTCGTGAATGCGAGCGTGAGCTTTGACCAGATCCACGCGGATCATTTTGTGACAGACCCCACATTCCTCTCTCGGCAAAGGACCACGATGGAGTCTGTAATATATGCAGACAGTGAATCCTTTGGATTTTTAAGGCGCTTTTCGATAGCTAGTTCCGTGCGCTTCAAGCTAAGTCCTCGAAAGGTAGTACAGTTGATGCTCAACTTGTTTTTCCGCTACCGCTACCGCTTTACGGGTAGGTACCACCACCCCGCTTATTTCTGCCGTGAAGCAGTAATGTGTTTCGGTTTAAAGGGTGGGGCAGCTATTGTAACTATAGTAAGACCTTAGAACTTATATCGCAAGATAGGTGACGGCGTTTTGGTCGTAGAAGTCTATGGGCTCCGATAACCACTTAATACCAGGTGGACCGCGAACTCGTCCACCCATCTAAGCAATAAAAAAAAAAATAAAAAAAAAAATAGTCTTCGACAATAGAACCGTAATAATGTTCAAACTTATAATTTCAATTAATTATAGTCGAATTTCGACTACTGGGGGACCACTAGTTATTAGTATTACACGTTATTTCCGTCAAGGCCGTATGCTCACCTCTCGTGCTGCAGCAGGCTGTACTTGGACGGGTAGCGTTTCCCGCAGACGGAGCAGGCCAGACCCTCGGCGTGGGCTCGCCTCGAGTGCCCGACCCTCAGCCGCTTCGTCCTGGAAACGGATCCAGGATTCCGATAGATGCTCTTTTTTTCCTACCTATGCTGATAGCCTTGAGAGGCTATTTCAGCTTCACCCTAGCGTGTAGGTGAGCTCACGGGGCTCGGTGAAGCCCGGTGACGCTATGGTCTCTCTAGAGTCTAGACCATCAGCTTAGGTAGGAAAAAAAAAACAACATTCGGAGCATCGGTCTGTAGAGCAATATCACCTGCTCGGTGAAAGATCTTCCCTTTGTCGTAAACCTTCACAATAATACCTTCCAATTCGAAAGGCAGTCGCGACATTTGATGCAATTGAGACAAAACTTTCTTTATTGCTAACACGGGTGGACGAATTTACAGTTCATCTTGCTGTTAACTGTTTATTGAAGACTACCCACCATTTTTATTGCATAGATAGATGGACGAATTCACAGCCCACCTGGTGTTAAGTGGTTACCGGAGCCCATAAACATCTACAACGTAAATGCACCACCCACCTTGAGATATAAGTTCTCAAGTGTCAAGGTCTCAGTATAGTTACAACGGCTGCCCCGCCCTTCAAACCGAAACGCATTACTGCTTCACTGCAAAAATAGGTAGAGCGGTGGTACCTACCCGTGCGGACTCACAAGACGCCCTCCCACCAGACCTCGGGTCTCAAGGCGGGTGGCGACAGCAGTAAACACAATGAGACACATTAAATAAACATATTGCTCACTCAAAAGACATCTCGCAGAATTTGCATTGAAAATTACTTTTCTTAATCGCGTCTTTCTTCGTTCGGATTAATTTCCTCTTGGACGTTTTCACTGATCTATTGTTGGATGGTGTCTGTGAAATTTAATCAATTTAGTTAGTAGAACTTATTTTTCGTATATTTTACAGAAATAGGTAAAGGTTTTGAAGTTATACTTCTTTAGGCGCGTTATGAAAAATTGATGAGAGTGAAATTTTACGATGCGCGCGCACCGTGACACAAAATTAAAAGAATGAAGTTGCCCACTAAATCGCTCATTACAGTACGACCGACGTAACTTGGCGAGTCTGAATATGGCCGCGGTGAACTTTCCGAACCGTACCGAGAATTATTGAATTTATACGATGTCAAAAAAAGGGACGTCCAATATGCGTGTTTGAGGATGTTGTTTAATCGATTTTTTTCAAATTGATAAAGAATTTAATTAAAAAAAAGAAATAAATTTAATAAAAATAAAGTATAACTTCTTACGCGCGTACATAAATACACGCACCCTTTTTTTTAAAAAGTACCTTAAAAATACACTTTAAAAAGAATGAATGCTAAATTCACAGCAAAATACCTTTAAATGGTTATTTATAAATACATATCGATGCCTAAACCTATAATCTAACTGCGCAATAGTCGATATTCCGACGTTTCGCACTTTATACGCATTAATAGAGAGTCGCTCTATCGACGGTTCGCGCTGTAAGAGTTAAAGCAATCTTTATCGTTTTTCTCGACGTGGCCTGCGGGATAAGACGGCCGGTGCGTTCGTATCGAGCGACGCGACCGTGCCAAGGTTCGAATCCCGCAGGCGGGTACTAATTTTTGTAATGAAATACGTATTTAAAAAATTTTCACAAATGACTTCCACGATGAAGGAATAACATCGTGTAATCAAAATCAAAAGTGCATAAATCTTAATTTGCCTATTTGTTAAACAGTTGGTAACACAGGCCTCAAGCCTCAACCCTATTCATGTTGTTTCGTCTATGGGCTTGGGTTACCAATTAACACCAAGTTAAAAGCAAATCCCTTATTATCAAACATGCCGATTGCAATAGAAAGATACAAGAGAGAGAGAGAGAGAGAGAGAGAGAGAGAGAGAGAGAGAGAGAGAGAGAGAGAGAGAGAGGAAGATATGGCGTGAACGGGTGGAGGGGGGAGAGAGGAGAGACAGAGAAAGAGAGAGAAAGAGAGAAGAAAGTTGCATAAACGGCGGTATAACGCTTTTTCGTTACATGACATCATCTACTAATTAATTAGCTGTACCTCATTGTACTGTACACCATTGTTACTACTCCCTTCAGAGTTCACTTCTCTCTTCGACTCCATCATACAAGCACTAACATTGCAAGTACTCTTCGAACATTGATTATCGTAGGGTTGATTTTTGCATTTCTCGTCTAAATTCCTGATGCTAGGTTTGTTACTTCCACCTATTAAAGGACGGTTCATTGATCTTTTATTATATAAGATATAAGTTAAACGTGTGAATATATAAATAATGAATGAAATATATAAAAAAAACACGTGTGGCCCTTGGGAACTACCGCGGTAAAGCTATTTAATTGCATTGTTTATCAACTTATGCAATTATGATTAGACAATAATAATTTAATATTAAAACAATAATAAAATAAAACCACGCTATATTTATAATCATTAACTGTCCCCTTCACACTTATAAGCTAGATCGCGCGAGAGAGAGATGGGCAGACTTTTCATGATGCGTATGCAGTGCGATGTCACGCCGCGCGCTTATTCACAAACACTACACAAGCGCAACGTGTGAATGTGTTGAACGCGAGCTACATGGTAGGCGGAGTAGGGGGGGTGTTAGGTTTCATTTTCGTTACGGAATTTCTTGATTCGGTCGCCGCGTTCAAAGCCCGCGATAAAAGCTGTGCAATAGCTTAAAATAAGACTCACCACATTTCTTTCTCCTCAAATATCCTTTCAAATCTTTCAGAGGCATATTATCTAAGTTCAATTCTGAAATACAGTGTTCTTCATTTATAAATTCTTCACATTCCTCCGGATACCTTTCACTTATTATGTTTAGATTTTCATTCACTCTTAAACTTGAAAGCGATTTCTGTTTTTGAAACTAAAAATAATAATTTTCGTGCCACTGATGGTTTGTAAATAATTTCTTTAAGGTTTAGGCTGTTTTATCGATTTTATTTTTGTACCTCGCAGATAACCGAGACATAGATTAGTATATGTCTATGTTTATATGATATAGAGATGAGATGGTTGGACCGATATTCATGGAAATACTTGCATACATGTGATTGTGATCCTTAGTAATGAGGGAATGACAAAGGAGAAGAATGTCTATGTGTCTGTGTGTCATATTTATTTTTGTCTTAGTAGGCAGACAAGCATACGGCCCACCTGATGGTGAGTGGTTACTCTCGGTCATGGACGTTAGCAATACCAAGGGCAGAGCCAAGCTGCCTATGACAACTTTTCCACTGTACTCATGTAGAAATGTGAATGTGTCAGCGATTTAATCTTGATGACAAATGACTTCTACTATGAAAAAATAACCTGGTATTATATATATGTATTATAAGACCATAGGCTTATTCACAAATATGCTACTAATAATTCCTATCATTAAATTCTCTCTTCAAAATATCTGAATTAATGTCTGATGAACATCACTATCCATTATTTACATCAATTTTTCCATCCAATATGTCCGTGAGTAGCCTCTGGGCACTGCAAGCTCTTTGCCTGAATAACTTCAATCTTCGTATAAATGCATTGCATTCCCAACATACGAACAAACTCATTATTTCCCTGTAGAAGCATTCCTGGAAGAATATAACAATGAATGTCAGTACTGAAAAGTACTAATTCACTTAACGTAATGAATACAACGGAATCAATAAAACCAACGTAAGGAATTATGAAGTGCTAAAGCACTTAATGTGCCTTTCCGGTTTGGTGCCACCAGTCTATATTTATACGTGTCTTGAAGCAGTAATACGGGACATGTCTTGTAACCAAGTCATTAAGGAAAATGGAGATAGAGAGTAAGTATGATGAGAAAAACATAGCAGAACTTAAAGGAGGGGGTTTCATATACCCTATAAAACAATGCAGAGGAATTAGTACTGAGTTTACAGTCAGAAAGCCTAGGTTCCCAATTATGTTTAGAGTCAGCATCATCGTCATTCTCCTGCCCCCCCTCCCAGTCACCTGTGGCCAGCGCAAAATGTTTTCTCCTTCCTTCTCTATTATATACCATTTCGTCACTCACCCCCTTCTTACATGTATTTCACTCAATCCATCCACTTTTTCTTAGGTCTACCTTTACCTCTAAAGCCTTCCAAATTCATAGTTACAACTCTCTTAACAACCTCGTTTCGTCTCATCACATGTCCATACCAAACAAGTACTTCTCAACTTCTCTATTTTTATGTGTAAAGTAAGAATTTCACAAACAATGTAATAACTATTTTATAAAAAACGCTAGATTAAACCATAAAAAAGTTTTGATTACCTATGTCTTATTTGTAAGTTAGACATGAATTAAAACTGCATTTTTAAAATAATCTACGTTTTTTTGTTGACATTTATTCCATTTTTAGGCAGCGGCTCGACTCTGCCATTGCCGACGTCCACGAGCGACGGTAACCACTTACCATCAAGTGGGCCTTATGCTCGTCTGCCTACTAGGGCAATCATTTTTTTATTAAAAAAGCTTTTCATTCATATCTCCTAACGTAGTAATTTTTTTATAGTTTTCGTGTTAAAATGTTATGACTTAACACCGCACTCACTTGATAGGCCTCAGAATCAATGGATAATAACGAATATAGATTATTTACACCGTCTTTTATCTTCGTCAATTGAACAAGTTTACGATCTTTGCTCAAACATGTACAGCATAATTTTCTTAACAAGATTTCTGGTGATTCGTCCATTTTAAGCGTTTAGAAAGTTGCGAATAAATCTTCAGTACTGATAAATTAAAGTTTTCTATAAAAATGTTTATTTATGTCTAAGAACGTCCTTATGTAAAATTGTAAATGACAGGTGTCTATCAATGGGATTTTATGACCTGGTAACTAAGACCTTTAAGTCATGTCTTATTTTAATTTATATTCTTATTTTTAGGTATGAAAAATTGGAGTGAAATGAAATGAAGTGAAGATGATTAATTTGAGATATTAGTCAACTAGGGTGAAATGAAATGAAATGATATAAGATGAAATATAATCTCAGTAAAATGGTGGTCATTTACTGAGATTTTTACAGCGGACTTTTTGGAGGATCCCGAGAAGTTACGTCCAACGGCTTTGTTTCATTTGCCCACATTTGTGCACTTTCACAGATATTAAACAGTTAATAAACCACCGTTATTAATACACATTTATACCTGAAGAAACACTAAATAGACAAAGTAAAACAAATCACACAACCTTACTACTCGCGTTCCCGCCAAAAAGTCCAATGACAGGTGTTTTTTGTTTCCATTACAGATTAGTTTCGTATATTTAATAAGCTCAAGAACACTTTTTCTTCAATTTGTCAAATTTCTGTTCAACTTGTCAAATTCGATAGGAAGCCTTTTTATTTATTTTTTAACGATGGGACTTGCACTTTGCATTTTTAGTTTAGTTTATCTAGTTACATCACTATTTTGATATGTCAAAATTTTTAAAACACTCAACATTGACCATAGACTTTTTGGCGGGAACGCGAGGACTGAAGTTGTGTGATTTGTTTTGTCTATTTAGTGTTCCTTCGGGTTTAAATTTGTAATAACGGTGGTTTCTTAACTGTTTAGTATCTATGAAGGTGCACAAATGAGAGAAAATGAAACAAAGACGCTGAACGTAAGTTCTTAGTAAATGACCACCATTACTCAGATTATATTTCATCCCATATCATCTCATCATATTTAATTTAATTTCATCCCAGTTGATTAATGTCTCAAATTAATCATTTTCATTTCATTTCACTCCATATTATTATTTTTCATAAAAATATCCCATATCATATCATTTCATTTCATGCCATGTTTCATTCATTTTAATTAATTTCATTTCATAATATTATAGGTATTTCATGAAAAATATCTATAAGATTAGGCTGTATGGTATGTTATCTTTGCCTTTCCACTTGAAAAAATAAAACTACTGCTACATCTATCTACCATAGACCACTTAATATGACATTATTATGACATTGACAAACACTCAAAATATAAACAAAAGGATGGTGCTGCATGGATTTGGTATTTTCAATAAACAATGTTCTCGAGAACTTGACAAAAAATTATCAATATAATTAGCGCGCAGCAAATTAATCAAAGATTATAAAATAAGCACAGAAAATACTGTAAACACAAATTGAAACATGACACAAAATATCAGTAATAAAAAAACGATGCACCTATTGAAAGAACTAGATTCTTCTAAATCGGCTGAAGCTTTATGTTTCTATTGTTTATCAACAGAACGAACTTTGATTTGTCTCTCCTCTTGTAAACACATAACTTTTCTTGAAAAGCTTTTTAAAAATAAGGTAAGTGCTTTACCACTCTTAATATCAGATGGACTGTCGGTTCATTAACCCGTCTATGCAACAAAAATTTACATAACGACATATAGCTTAAAAGCTTACAACAATTCAGGCAGCTAATATAAAAATTCTAATGGAAGTCAGTCGCACTGCCATGACTATTACTAACATTAAAAAAGTTTTTTTGGACCTACTTCACATCCACCTATCATTGTGAATTGTACTATTTTATAGCCTATGTGCTATTCTCATGTTAATGTAACTATTATACTAAGAAACCTCACCAAAATCTGATCAGAGATTTTTATATGGATATGTAGCAAATATACAACAACTATAATAAAAAAAAAATGCGTTTCTAATATCTCATTCTTAGACACATTTCTATTTACTAGAAAAACAAGTGCCTACTAAGCTTGAACACAGATACATTACATATGCAAACTTCTTTCTTCTTTGAACCATAAATATTTTAAGATAACAGATACTTTATACTACTTTATGTTCCATATGTATATTTCAGCTGAACTTAAGAAGCATGCTACTGTGTACAGAATGTCATCATTTACTGAAGAAGACAGATCTGTTCTTGAAGAGAGTGGAACAGTGTTGCTCCATTCTCCAAGGAAAGGTTTGTTTAAGGAACCAATCTGTAACAATTTATCTTTGGTTTTTTTCCTACCTATTCTAGTAACCTCACAGGGTTATACTAATATATATCATAGAATTAGTAGGTCAGCATATGGGGCTCTAACCTGATGACGTTGCTAATACTAACCCTAGCAAGAATAGTGCTTTTCACAATCTACTACCGAGGTGAGTAGGTCACGGGGCTCAAACCTGACGAGGAGGGAGTTCTAGGGCCTACTCTTTCTCCAGTTGACACATTAAAAAAGAGGTCATTTAATCTGTGGGGATCTTTATGAATCAGAGAAAGTGGAGCAATTTTTCATTGCTTAGATGGATGGACAAGCTCACGACCCACTGCTGTTAAGTGGTTATCATTGAGCCCATAGACATCAACAAAAAATTCTGCCACTCACCTTGAGACATGAGCTCTAAATCTAAGTTTAACAGGCTTAAAAGTGGCTTTTTTTTAATTTAAATTGGCATTATAAGCAATTTTTTTTCATTTGGCTTATTCCAGACATCTCAGTTCAAGAAGGTATTAAATTACACTTACAGCACCCTCCTGCTATTTTCGACCTTAAACAACGAACTATGTGAAGTCAAAATTGAGCCTGAAGATGTTGAAGTTAAAGAAGTTGTTGCAGAAAATACGCCAGAAGTGAACGATTTCTACAATGAAACAGCAGAATTTCCTGAGGTGATATTTTGTTATTTTGTTATTGTGTTTCTCGAGTTGTGGACTGTCAGCCAGCCGATTTCTACGAACCAGTCTTGTGATCAGGTACTAATGGTGGACCTTGGATAAAACTCAGTTTGTTGAGATAATGGATCTGGTTGTCTCTTGACACTGATGATGATGTTTGATCTCTGGGTGTCAATAAAAAAAATACCACTGAGTTCTATTATTCTCTATAGTATGTTTATCAATGTGGTGTTTTTCGATTCAATAGGATGTAAGGAAGTGATTCCAATTCAGTTTACCAGGTGATAACCAAAGTCCATGGACATTCACAGCGTAAATGCCGCCACATCTCTTGTGACAGCGGCTGCTCCGCCCTTCAAACCGAAACGCATTACTGCTTCACGGCAGAAATAGGCAGGGCGGTGGTACCTGTCCGTACAGATTCACAAGACGTCCTACTATGAGTAAAAGTTTTGGTTGCGACGGTGCCGGTAGAACTGAGTGGAAGAGGAGGATCCCATTCCCAATCCTGCAGAACGAATGGTAAACAACTGACGTCGCCCTAAACCCGTCATTTCGGATCCTCCCGATTCATTAACGGTGCTTTTAAGTACCTCAAGCACCGGTCATAGTTCTCGTCGAACCCGTCGCTTGCGACGAAGGGTTTGGCGAGTGAACTAACCTGTAGACACAGCCCACTGAGTTTCTCGCTGGATCTTCTCAGTGGGTCGCCTTTCCGATTCGGTGGTAGATTTTGCGAACCACTGCTCTTGCTAGGATTAGTGTTACCATATGCACAGGGTAGAGCCCCGTGAGCTCACCTACTTGTTCTGCGAATCGAACCCTTCGAAGTTACTAGAATAGGTAGGAAAAAAAGGAGGGTCCGTGAGGGTAGTTATCTTTTAGTTACAGGCACAGGGATGTGAAGAGATGAAAGAGGATGGCTGGAACCTTGAGCTTGTCGGCGGACGTGAAGAGATGAAAAAGGATGGCTGGATCCTTGAGCTTGTCGGCGGGATCAGATTGATGGTGATAGAGTTATCTGACGCCGAGCTAGGGGCTGAGAGGGAGAGGGCCATCCGCGACCCTAGATACACAAAGAAGTCGTACAAATGTCAGAAATGTATAATCTCATACGACCACGCCATTAACTTGGACAGGCATTTGACACTCAGCCATAATGAGGTATGATGTAGTTTATATAGAGGCGTGAAAAGCTATTTACTTTATGTGACATTTTTGCAACCTTACAGGGGGGTCATTTCAAGCATTAAAGTTTTAAAAAATATATCTTGACAAAAAAAATATCATCTTCAGCTATTCGAATGGAGTAAACTTAATTGAACTTCAATTACCAACATTGAATTGTTGATGTTAATACCAAAATAAAATGGCCTTAAATGTCGCTTAGTACGCGATATTCACAGCCCTCGACATATAAGTCGATGTGTGAATATGCTCTCTGGCTCCGAAATGGTTGATGTGATTTCGATGAAGTCTTCAGGTTGCCCTCAGATTGGACCAGGGGGTGTCCTTGTTTAGTTCGGTAGCCATCGCCAACTATAGGCGCCGCCATGTTGGCCTTGGCTGCTCTGACGAGCGCCTTTCACTAACTCCCTTCCTAACCCTACTCCGCGGCCGACCGTCACGCGACATGCAACACACAGACGAAAAAGTTTGAGACGTTGTAATAAAAGTTTCACTTTAAAGGAAAAAAATTAAATGACCACTGTGAATTACTTTTTATTTTCTCAGAATAACGCACACGTGTGCGACGTATGCGAATGTACTTACGACACAGAATCGAAAGTCAGAACTCACACGAAGAGACATTATTTGAGGTAGGTTGACGTTTTCGAATTGAAAGTAATGTTTTTGTTAAATTGTTCAGAGGGCATGCGCATGAGTGTTTCGTGGCATAAATAGTCGGGATAGGGTACTTACCCATGCGGGCTCACAATACCACCTATCCAATAATGTGTTTCAAGAACGTATGGCTTGAGAACATAGGATACTTGTCTTTTTGGGCTGGGAACCGAACCTCCTACGAGGTTCCCTGTTTGCCCCCCCATCATTTGTGTGGCTGCTGAGATAGAGGCCACCCGGTAGATGACCCCCTCTCCCTTTCACCCGAACCTTCGGTCCCCGTCCAGATGTGACACCGGACACCTTTTTACCATCACACCTTCCGCCACCGCAGCAGAATTTATCCATATTATCTAGAACCGCTGCGTTCATGGACATGGCGTTTCCAAAGATCTTTTCTGCCACGTACCATCCGGCTTTGGAATGAACTCTCCTCCACGATGTACATGTCGTTCTTCAAACAAAACTTGCGGAGAGTACTTAATGGCAGGCGGCGGCTTGGTTCTGCCCCTGGCATTGCTGATGTCCATGGGCGACGGTAATCGCTTACCATCAGGTGCGCCATATGCTCGTCTGGTAAAGGTAATAAATTAAAAAAAAAATCCTAATAGCAAAGTTTTAGCTCGCTTAAATCCTAGCCCAGGTAACCGTCTTATCGCTCCTCCAGGTACAAGTGTATGGAATGCGATAAGTTGTACCAGGACAAACAAACAGCCGTTGTGCACTACAAAGAAGCACATACGGTCAATCGGAAGATATACAGATGCGATCTGTCGCACTGTCGCTTCGAGACTGCGTAAGTGTTGCCATTTTAATTGAAATTTCATATTTTAATATTTCATTGGTGTTGCCCGTTTAATTGAAATTTTCGTTTCGAACTAATACGACGATGATAGTCATGGAAATTATTTCATAGGTTATATACATAAATTCGAAATTTTCATGAATCAATAAGACATTTACAACTTCAATTGTTGTAATGTATTGTGAATATATCTACATATATCTATTCATCACCATTTGAGTATTAGACTAGCTACCGTCTAATTTAATAAAAAAGTAAAATAATGACGTTTACAGTTTTTATTTTTCCTGCGTGAAACGAAACGTAAACGTCAAGAGATATCTTTTATCTGTGGTAATACTTTTATTACTGACCGCGGGAACTTTTTGGCGGGAACGCGAGGAGGGAAGTTGTGTGATTTGTTTTATTTTGTCTATTTAGTGTTTCTTCAGGTTTAAATGTATAATAACGGTGGTTTATTAAATGTTTAATATCTGTAAAAGTGCACAAATGTGGGAAAATGAAACAAAGCCGCTGGACGTAACTTCTCGGGATCCTCCGAAAAGTCAAATGAAAAAATCTCAGTAAATGACCACCATTTTACTGAGATTATACTTCATTCTATATCATCTCATCTCATGTCATTTCATTTCGTTTTCATTTCACTTCATGCCATGTTTCACAATAATCAACTTCATTTCATTTCATAATATAATTTTCATATAAAAAAGTTACGTATCATTAAAATTAAAATAAGATTTGACCTTAAAGGTCGTAGTTACCAGGTCATAAAATCCTTTAAAAAAAATATCTGACCGCGGCTCGCGATCACCGCAAATAATATCAATTTCAGCTCTCACAGAAGCTACAAATATCATCAAGCGAAACACAATCAAGTTAAATGCTCTTTATGCGACGGAATGTACTTGCAGGGGACCCAATTGAGGATGCATATCAAGTAAGTGACGTCACAAAATGGCGGTTTTTGAAGTGAAAACTTCTTTAGAGTCGTTGTGATTTCAAACCGGATGCAACGGAAAAAACGACAGGTAAGAGACACAAATACAAAAATGTGTAGGATGAAGCCAGCAAAGAATGAGACAGAAATATACATACTATTTAATACAGCGCCATCTGTGAGACTTTTTAATACTAACGTGCGTATGAAAGCTCTTGTAGTGAATTTTAATTTAGGATTATACGTGAAATTAAAATATCAATTCACAGAGGGCGCTACCTTACAATTATTTACTAATGACAAAATTTTACATATACTTAACGTTTAGGATAATTGTATTTTAATTTTGGAAGGTTTCACTTCTACCACGTGTGAATTGCACACATTTTCTTTTTTTTTTCTTTTTTTGACAGATCGATTAACTTATCAAACGGTTATCGCAGTTAGCGCCCTGAGATATTAGTTCTAAGTATGGAGGATAGAGGTAAAGAGAACCGTCTCTGTGTGAGAAAGTGTCCGTTAAAATCTGCTAAATAAGGGTGGCGCTACTGTAGCAACCAGGTAATTTTTTAAAAAGGCGCTAAAAGTTATTAGAATAAGAGAGAAATAAAAAAAGACGAAAGAACTGTAAGCACTACAAAATCACAAAAAGTATGTTATTTAAAGCTGATAAGAAAATGCAATCGATGTCTCCACGTTTTACCACAGCAATAATTTTAGGTTATATTGACGAAATTAGTTTGGACTCCGTAAACATGTGAGGTCTTGTATATTACACTGTCACTAACTACTCTAGTCATTAAATATATTCAATTTCCTAACTCAGCATACTTCAATAAGTTAAACTGCTCAATTCATATCATACCCTGTGCCTATACTAGCGCCACTCTGGAGGATTTTTGAACTGTTATTTAGTGCTGAAAGTGGAACACCTTTTCAAGCTTCTCCCATATGAGACGGTTCTCCTTACCTCTACCCTCCATACAAAGTTTCAGTTGTATTGCTCTCCTACTCTTCGAATCTTAACGCGTGGCTGCTTTGTAGAGCTTGTTTGGCAGAGCGAGCGTGCCTACCCGTGCGGGCTTATAGCGCGCTAGATTTATATATATTAGATGATGTTATTCTTATCTGCAGTAAAAATTTGATAAAACTTTATAAGAACACAACGGCAGTCATATCCTTTGGTTACTACGACTCGTCATTTGGGATATTGTATTTTTTTTATTATTTAGATGGGTGAACGAGCTCACAGCCCACCTGGTGTTAAGTGGTTACTGGAGCCCATAGACATCTACGATGTAAATGCGCTACCCACCTTGAGATATAAGTTCTAAGGTCTCAAGTATAGTTACAACGGCTGCCCCACCCTTCAAACCGAAACGGATTACTGCTTCACGGCAGAAATAGGCAGGGTGGTGGTACCTACCCGCGCGGACTCACAAGAGGTTCTACCACCAGTAAAATACTTACTAATTAACTTAATAATTAATTTTTGATTAATTGTACTTAATAAATAAATAAATATTTACTAACAATCACGCCACGTTAACTGGTCCCGTGATAAGTTCGTAAAGAACTTGTGTTACAGGTACCAGATAACGGAAATAAATGTAAGATTTTTATTATACACATACATATATTTCATATTTTAATATACATCCATAACCCTGGAAAAGACATTTATATTTATCATACAAATATCTCCCCTTGGCGAGATTCGAATCCGCGACCCCCTTGTGTAGTGACCATGTTACTTACTGCTACACCAGATGGCCGTTGAATTACTAACTAAATAATTAATTAATAATCTTAACAGTAAGGAAACATAATATAGATAGACTTAGACACTATATCGATAGATTAGGTAGCATAGATTAAGCAGCAAATGTATTCAATTTGATTCGCAGCACCGTCCACAAAAACGCATCGCAATTCAAGTGCGAGTCGTGCGATAAGGTCTACAAGCACCGGGCAGGGTTGCGCGCGCACGTGAGGTCGGCACACGAAGCGAACAACGAGACGTCTCATTACTGCGGCCCTTGTTGCAAATTCTTCAGCACCGCCTCCACGCTGGCCCAACATCTGATCGAACATTCGAAGCATGTCGGCAAAAAGTTTGTCTTGACGATAAATCTCCAGTTGCGAACTTGTAGGAATGCACGCCTTGAATTGATTTAGATAATGAATGTGTGATAGTAATAAAATTGTTGAAGTAAAACTTATTTAGGTGCGTCGAGAGTTAAACTCAAATCGCGACAGATTCGTTACGGCTAGAGAGAAAAGATATAATTTAGGAAGAGCGAGAGAGAGAGAATAGGCAGATCGTGTCGCGAACCACTGGACCGTGGAAGAAAGCACAAAGCGAGCTAGGTCGTTTCTCTTATACAAAGCATTCCCCATTCCCAAGAGAAATTTGATTTAAGGATGAAAAATTGAGAAAACCGCAATACTATACATTGCAAAAGAAGTTTCACTTCTTTCACGTGCACCAATTTGCACGCGCACCGTTTTTTCTCAATACAAGTTATATTAGGGTGACTAATACGATTTTCGACGTCGCAGTATACAGTGTGTTGTTTTTTAAATAAAGACGGGCGATACCTGTGACATTTTATTTTTGCTGTCAACAAACAGACAAACACTTTCCCTTGTATTAAGTGGTAAGTGGAGACCTGGCAACGCAACGTGCTTTAACTCTTTTTTTTTATTGCTTATATGGGTGGACGAGTTCACAGCCCACACGGTGTTAAGTGGTTACTGGAGCCCATAGACATCTACAACGTTTATGCCGCCACCCACCTTGAGATATGAGTTCTAAAGTCTCAGTATAGTTAAAACGGTTGCCTTACTATTCAAACCTAAACGCATTACTGCTTCACGGCAGAAATAGACAGGGCGGTGATACCTACCCGCGTGGACTCACAAGAGGTCCTATCACAAGTAAAATTCACAAGAGGTCCTACCATCAGTAAAATACCTCACCTTAAGACCTCCGTACTATACCAGCTTCAACTAATGACGTAGTCCTCATATAGTCTGAATGATAAGTAGCTCTGCAACTTTGTGTAATTTTTATTTTATTGCTGAGATGAGTGGACGATCTCACAGCCACCTGGTGTTAAGTGGTTATTGGAGCGCCATAGACATCCACAACGTAAATGCACCACCCACCTTGAGATATAAGTTCTAAGGTCTCAAATTTAGTTATAACGGCTGCCCCACCCTTCAAACCGAAACGCATTACTGCTTCACAGCAGAAATAGGCAGGGTGGTGGTACCCACCCGCGCGGACTCACAAGAGGTCCCACCACCAGTAGGATTTTAGTTTCCGTCCACTTCGTTTCGTACCTCTGTTTGTCTTTGTTTGTTTGTTCGTCGTGCCGTTCTCCACGGTTAATGAATTGTTACGATTATTTCAGATACGTTTGCGATGATTGCTCAAAGAGATACTCCACGAAGCGCTTCCTGAGACAACACATAGAAACGGCACATTTGAAGCTCAAACCCGATTACAAGTGCACGATTTGCGATAAGGTAGACTTCGAAGTAATCTTCCTAGCGTTTCCAGAGCTAATAGAGTGATTCGTTAAAATTGGATTGAACGATAGTACTGGTTACGTCAGACTTCGAGAGAGAAAGTGGGGGTGGGAGGATGAGGAGAGAAAGAGAAAATCCTTGAATCTAACTTAGGTGTGCAGCGTTCGGGAAACCGCGCAGAATCTTCTCGTCCCAAACACCGCAGTGTTGCATGAAGAATCATTCATCCGTCCATGCATCGGAAGGGTCAAAGTCACACGAAGAGCAATGGAGGGGGCTGTGTCCTGGAGTATCACTGCGAGATTCGATTAGGAATGAAGGCGATTTGCAGGAGAATCATGGTACACGACACAGCCCGAAGAGTTGCAAGGTTGAAATAGCCGAGGACAGGGCACAATGCTCGATGAACATATGTTTATAGCTAAAAAGCTTCTAGCCTCGTAAAAAGCAGTGTAGACTTTCCACCAGGTTGCCCAACGACCTACTGGATGTAGTGGGACATGACTTGGTCATTATGAAGGAAACTTAGGCGAGGCCTATATTCAGCAGAGGGCGTCCGCAGCCTGATGATCATCATAAAACAATAGTATAGGATTCGGTTATTTTGATTGTTGAACAATTTCGTCCATCCGGTGTTAAGTTGTTACCTTAGCATATGAGCTCTGTGCTTAAATTATATTGAATAATAGCTGTCCCCTAACGTCCCAACCCTTTTTTTTCGGGCAGGGGGCCGATCCTCATGTGAGGCTTCCGCGCCTAGGTGGCGCGCGGGGTATGTAAGACTTGACGGTCTACATATGTTCAGAACAGACCGCGGGTCCAAGGATGTTTAAGGGCCCTACCTACCAAACGACTCCCCTTGCACGCTCTCACCCGACGTCCGATCCCCATCTGGGGTCAGTCCCAGACCCAGTCAGAGTAGGGGGGTTCCCGCAGTCAACACTATAACCAGACTCGCGGCGCCACCCCAACCCTCCACACCCCGGTCCCCCAATGCAATTCGAAAATGTATATAATGCACATTCTATTCATAGATCTTCAATACGTCGTTCACGCTCAGAAGACACGTGGAGTTTAAACACGAGAAAAAAAAGTTGCCTCGCGATAAAATCTGCGAACATTGCGGACGCGGGTTCATGGTGAGTTGTCGGAACGGTGCGATCGATTTTTTTTTTTCAATTCGAGCAGCGATAACGCTTTTGTTTGAAAACTAATATTTATTTATATATTGTACTAGCTGACCCGGCAGACTTCGTAGTGCCTCAATCGATATAAATAAAAGACCTAAACTTTTGTATAAAACAAACTTAAAACAAACAAAAGGAATTCGTCCGACGGAGGACACATCAAAGGGAAAACAAAATTTTTATTTTTATTTAATTCTGAGTATTTTTATATTTATCTACCTTTTAAACCTTCTCTGGACTTGGTCCAGTCGTTCTCGAGTTTTAGCGAGACTAACGAACAGCAATTCATTTATATATATATATTGTATAAGTATGTCAGTCTCTGGTACCTATAACACAGTAATCTTAAGTTGGGGGCGGATAACCGTGCTAGGATTGGTTCCCAGTTATAGTTCAAGTTCGGTCCCTGTGACGAGGCTTAGAAGGAGCCTGTGTCCAGCATTTGACGTTCGTGGGTTGATAGATAAATAGATGGACCATTCAAAGACTTCATTTATCTTTTCTCCACTTTACTGTTATGTTTCAATTGTGGAGGGTAGAAGTAAGGACGAGCAGCTTAATGCTTTAAAAAGTGTCAGCTGAAAAGGGACCCAATTAAGATGGCGCCATAGTACCAAGTGAGAAAATTTAAAAAACACCGCCGTGGACTATTAGTTAGTAGGATACTAAATTAAGAAGGAAAGAAACACTTCCTACGTAAATTTTATTAAAAATATATATTGAGATTTTGAATAAATAAATAAATACTGCACGCTTTTGAACTACACAAGTCACGAAAAATTTAATATTTTAAAACTGCTATATTCATATCATTTCCACTTCCTACACTAGCGCTATTTCACAGAGTCTTCCAACAATCCTCCCTACTTCAAACGATCGCTCATTGCTGAGAATCGTGATGTGTCCTTTGTGACCATTTTTTTTGTGATTTGTAGCCACTTATGTAGGTCTGTGGCACAGTGAAGTGCGTGCGAAAGTCACTCGCATCTTTTTTGGCATTTTGGCTTCCAACTCGCTGTTCACAGGTGGACACTTTCAACTTGTCCCGTATACAAGATGGCGCTCCTTACTTCCACCCTCCATAGTTTCAATGAGGAAAGTGTGCTAAAACAAATTCGCGGCCATATTGAAATGTCAACGTCATTACAGACGAACAAAATACTGAGTTCGCATATACGCACGCACACCGGCGAACGGCCGTACGTGTGCCAGCTCTGCGGCGCGACTTTTGGCCACTCGGGCGCGATGTACACCCATAAAAGGTTACTGCACGGCTTAAAAAAACGTAAAGGAAGCTAGTTTTTGACTAGAATGGATAATCTTGTGCTTCGTAAGGATTGAAACCTTGGGTACGAACTGAGCGATGAGAGATAAAAGATTTGTTAAGGACAAGATAAAGTGACTGCGAACTGCCATTATTACTTGAGTGGCAGCAGAAGACAGAGAATGCTGGCTTGGGAGCAGATGAAACATTTAGTACTTTAAATCGCTGGCTTCCCGCGTTAACTTTGAAAATTGTGGTGTTAGTCATATTTTGACAGCTGGCAATCTTAACGCGTGACGTTCGCACTTTCTTGTTGCTAGTTTGAAATTAAAATAAAAAAATAAAAAGAAATTTGTTTTTTTTTTTGCTGCCATATTCACATTGATATTTGAGTGTTTAAAAAGTTATTAGGAGAACTGTCATAAAGGATTTTTTTTAAATCTACGCAAATAATTATATGGGCTAGATCTAAAAAAAACGAGTTTGTAGTATATCCAAATAAGTATGTTATTTTTTGTGCTAATTTTCTTCAAAAGCTACTACATAAAAAAGCTAAGCGGCTCATAGTTCTAATTCTGAATACTGAAAAATAATAATCGATTGATGAACCTATTAGCATCAGATCAGAGTTTTTGTGATGCGAGCTCACGAACCACTTGGTGTCAAGTGGTTACCGGAACCCATATACATCTACAACGTAAATGCCGCCATCTACCTTGAGATATCAGTTTTTACAGTGCAACGGCTACCCGGCCCTTCAAACCGAAACGCATTACTGATTCACGGCAGAAATAGGCAGAATGGTGATACCTACCCGAGCGGACTCACAAGACGTCCTAGCACCAGTAGTACTACCACCATTAGATATTGTCGAGGTCGGCGCTTCGTAACACCGCTGCCGAAACCGCCTCTGCTTTGCTTAACATATTATGGTAGGGGCTCATCAAATAGTCTACCGTTTGCTAACGAAGCTTGGACAGGACTTGTTGGCGAGAAAGCGGGTGTCGAATCCTGTGATTGTACCATTTTACTGCGGCGTTATTTTATCTCATCTCGTTTCAAATAATTTCATACTAATTGATTTAATATTTCAAGTTAATCAACTTTATTTCTTTTCGTTCCAAATCATTTTTTTATAAAACAGTAATAAACAAAAGACCGTATGGTCTTATACCTTTGCCTTTCCAGTTGGAAAAATAGAACTACTAAAATTATTGTTTGTCAAACTCAACAATATATTAAGTGTATAATCTATGACAAGGTCTATGAACTCGACTGATTTGAGAACATAATATAATTTTAATTTATCACTCTATGTTTGAAAAAAGTACTACATAGGTCAAAATACAATTACATGATAAGCTAAGCAAAAGTAAAGATGGATTTTAAAGACCTAACTTATTGTTTAACAGATGACGAAGTTCTTGTGCCGAAAGCAAATGTTTGTTTTTGTTGCTTAACTGACGGTAAAACATTAATTGAATTTCGATTGTGTAAACACCGGATATTCCTTGAAAATCATTTTAAAGAAAAGGTATGTAACTTTTATAATTAACTAGCTGACTCGGCAGACTTCGTAGTGCCTCAATCGATAAATAAAAGATCCAAACTCTTGTTTAAAATAAACTTAAAACAAACAAAAGGAATCCGTCCGACGGGGGACAAATCAAAGGAAAAACAGAATTGTTATTTTTATTTAATTCAGAACTTTTTCATATTTATCTACCTTTTAAACCTTCTCTGGACTTCCACAAATAATTCAAGACCAAATTTAGCGAAATCGGTCCAGCCGTTTTCGAGTTTTAGCGAGACTAACGAACAGAAATTCAATAGATATAGATTAAAAAAAAAATTTAATTTTTCATAATTTCAAAACTACTTTTAAGTTTTAAATTCGCTTAATTTGCGTAATCTTCGAATGTTGTCGTAGGTATAACATAAAACACTTTAGGCGTCTGTGACGGCGGAAAATATTCAAAACGTCGAAAATAATATCAATACAGTATGTAATAAATGCAAGATTAAATCGTAAATATAGTTTTCATTATGCCTACAACTCTCAAAAATCATAGAGAATGCCATAATGTTTTTTACTGTTGTGTAAAGCAAAAGAGTCCATGCTATTGTTTTTTTTTTTCAGTTGAATATACAAAATCTATTTGTGTGTGTCAAATGCCACAGTTTCATGAAAAAGATCAATCTGTTTTTGGAGCAAGTGGAACAGAGCTACTCCATGCTCATGGTAAAGGTATGTGATATCTTTTTTAATCTGGTATTTTGTATCCTTGCATGGGTGGATACCATAATCTTGCTCATTTCTTCTGCTAAAGAACTTGTACATTCCAGTTAGAGGGTTAGCACTGGCTGCGTTCACTTAAGACTTTGTTGGTGCTGGTATGTCTATAAGGTCTGGTAATGGTAGGCAAGGGCTTGGCTCTGCCCCTGGCATTACTGAAGTCCATGGGCGACGGTAACCACACACCATGAGGTGGGCCATATGCCTGACTATATGGCAATAAAAAAATAGCATGACAAACCTCTTAAGATAGATTGCGGTGTTGCTACATTGCGATGTCCCATCAACTAAACTGACTCGTATGTGGGTTTATGGTAGTTAATAATATAATTAAATAAAGTTAGGTAGAAGTTAAATTTGAAGTATGCACGTCTGCAAACAGGGGCAATAAAAAAACCCACTTAATACAGGATGACTGTGAAGCTCAGCCATCCAACTAAGCAATAGATAAAAAGTTTGATAAGTATTTGAATGTTGCTATTTTATGAATCTTTATTTCAAGACAAAATGTATTTACTGCACTAAAATTAGATAATACTACTATTTGCAGACTCCATATAACAATGTTAACATGACTATGAATCTCGTAAGAAGCAAAATTGAAGTGATATCAACCTTAAATGATGTAAATGAAATAAAAATTGAACCTCTCACTGCTCGAATTGAAAATGAAAGTAAAATTGAAATTAAGCTTGAAGATGCACACAATATTAGCAAAGCAGATATTAGTACGGCAACACTACAGAGTCTTAATGAACCTCTACAGGTAAATGACAATGATAGTGATGAATAAAAAGTTAATTACTAATCTAACCAAACCACTGTTTCCAGATTGTTTTTACAAACAGATAGGATGGTCGTTGTAATGAAATAATGAATTGTTCTAATGAAAATAAGTACCTAACTCTTGTTCAGGAAATACTTCTATGACATAGGAATAACATAGAAATTGAAATATAGACCCCAGGACCATTAATGTACTGATGTCTATATAAGCTCCCGTTGCTAACATAGATTAACTACAAGACAAATTTCTAGGCCGATCATCCTGAAGAAATAAAAGTATGTGAAGGTATTGAGGACTGCTTCGGAGCCAAACTAAAGACAACATACCTCTCACGGACAGAACTTGAAGCCGAGAGAGAGCTAGCAAAAACGCAAAGCAAATACACAGCGAAATTGCACAAATGTGAAAAATGTGTGGTTTCATACGATAATGACTTGCATTTGAGAAATCATTTGCTTTTGAGGCATAATGAGGTGAGACGGTAGAGGAAGATGATGTGAGGTCAGAGGAACACTGATCATGTTATGTTTATTGCTTAGAAGAGTAAAAGCACTCACAGGCATGTAGTTACTAGAGCCTATAGACATCAAAACAGAAATGCCACGGCAAAGCTTGAGACATGAGTTCTGAACCCCTGAGCTATAGTATAATGATTGCCCTGACCTTCAAACGACTGCTTCACAACGAGGCTGGTGCTGACCTAGGGTAGACTCACAAGACACCGCTATTGGGCTCTATAATTTACTGTCCGTGAAGATGTATTGACAGAGGAGTTTTTGTTTTTAGAAAAATCGTTACAAGTGCGAAATCTGTGACTGTACTTACGACACAGAACTCAAATTGGAGACGCACACCAGGAGGCATTACCTTAGGTGAGCTTTGTTTCTTAAAAATTCATTTTACATGTAGACTTTCAGATAATGAAACCTTGGTAGCGGTTACAGCCGTACGGCCTGGCCACGGGGATCGGCGGTGCGAACAGCGAAGCGGTGGACGAGGCGACCATTCGCGCAGCACCGTTTGCAGGCCACGGGTACTCACGTTCGCCGCCGCGACTAGTAAGGAAGTCCGACAGCGAAATGTCTATATCGAAATTATCTCGATATTGCTTACAAATTAATAGTTTTTTGGTTCAGGACCTATTATTTGGAAAAGATTGTGAAGGACATGATTTGAATAAGAATCGGAGTATACCTATAGATGGAGAATTCCACAAGAAGTACGAGAAATACTTTGGGTGGCTAGACTTCCAAATAGCAGGTCTAGCTAGTATTTCAGCTATATATTTTTTTTATTGCTTAGATGGGTGGATGAGCTCACAGTCCACCTTGTGTTAAGTGGTTACTGAAGCCCATAGACATCCACAACGTAAATGCGCCACCCACCTTGAGATATAAGTTCTAAGGTCTCAAGTATAGTTACAATGGCTGCCCCACCCTTCAAACCGAAACGCATTACTACTTCACGGCAGAAACAGGCAGGGTGGTGGTACCCATCCTCGCGGACTCACAAGAGGTCCTACCCCCAGTAATTACGCAAATTATAATTTTGAGGGTTTCATTTTTATTACACGATGTTATTCCTTCACCGTGGAAATCAATCGTGAACATTAAAATTTGTTGAGTACGTATTTCATTACAAAAATTGGTACCCGCCTGATATTCGACTACCGGTGCATCGCTCAACACCGGACGTCTTATCCGTTCGGCCACGACGAGCTTAAAAATATAAAAAAAAAAAAAAAAAAAATATCTAATATATAAAATTCTCGTGTCACAGTTTTCGTTGCCATACTCCTCCGAAACGGCTTGACCGATTTTGATGAAATTTTTTGTGCTTATCCAGTATCTATGAGAATCCGCCAACATCTATTTTTCATCCCCCTAAATGTTAGGAGTAGTCCACCCCTAAAATTTTTATTTTATTTTTTAGACAAAATTTTTAATTTCTATTTTTTTATGATACAGCGTACAAAAATACATACAACCCTAAATTTTCACCCCTCTACGATCAACCCTTATTTTTTATTTGCTAATTAAAAACTTTAAAATTTTTTGCGAGAATTTTGTTTTTATTTTGTCATGACGTAGAATAAAAAAAATCATATTACTCTGAAATTTTCACCCCTCTACGATCAACCCCTATTTTTTATTTGTTAATTATAAACTTTAACTTTTTTGGCAAGATTTTCATTTTTATTTTTATTTTGTCATGAATTAAAATAAAAAATCTGATGTTACTCTAAATTTTTCATCCCTCTATGATTAACCCCTATTTTTTATTTGTTAATTATAAACTTTAATTTTTTCGCAAGTTTTTTATTTTATTTTGTCATGACTTAAAATAAAAAAATCATATTACTCTCAATTTTCACTCTTATACGATCAACCCCTATTTTTCCATCCGATCATTTTTTTTTTTCTATGCACAGATCCGCAATAAGGTTGCAAGATGGCAATCAAATATTATAATTGTAGTACGATAAATTCTTATTCAGAATTTATAATTTCAAGTTCCTTTAATTATGATTTTGTTAAAATTGAATTTGATCTCCCGGCCTCGCCGGTCGACTATTGATCAATAGTATGTTCAGTAGGTCTGAGAATCGGCTACTATCTATTTTTCATACCCCTAAGTGAAAAGGGTTGTCCACCCCAAACATTTATTTTTTATTTTAATTTTTTGGATATTTTTTTTATTTATTTATAATGAGGTATTATGTGGTTAAATGAGGTTTTTTTTTCTACAGTGGAATTTCCCTAGATATCTTATTTAAGGCAACACAACGTTTGCCGGGTCAGCTAGTAAAATATAAAAATTTCGGCGTTAATTTTTCGCGGCGAAAACAACTAAACTCATTTAATCACTGCACTATTCGCCGCGACTACCGCTCGACTCCGTGGCTTGCGCCGTCCTTATTCATGCATTTGTTTTGCTCGCCCGCCACATCGTAAGTCGCCCGCGCGATTCGCTCGGTACATTTCGCCGGTCGCCGGTGCGCGTGGCTTGTTAGGTACATTTCTATGCGCTTATTTTAGTCGCTAGACGCTTCGCCGTTCGCACCGCGCGAATATTCGTATCGGCGAATGTCCCGTGGCCAGGCTGTTAGGCCACATTCCGGTATAAAAACCCCGCCTATTTCTGCCGCAAAACAGTATTAGGGTGGTACGATAATGACAATGCCAAAACATGATAATTCTTAAGACATTGGCAGCGGTTCAGCAGGTGTTTGTACTGTGCTGCTGTCCATGGACATCTGTTGCACATTTGCTATCCGATACACAAAAAAACGTAGGCAATTTAAAAAGTTATCGTCTATGGCTTAAAAGGTAAGATGCCAGTGCTCCAATAAGCGATGCTAATATGTCGGCATACAAATCGTCTTCTCAATAAATCTAAGTTATTAACCTAGGATGTGTTCACGAACTATATGCAAGATGTAGAGCATCTCGTTTCGAAGTTCTTTTGATTCGCGTCGCGTAGCGCAGCATATCTTCGTGCAGGTGGGTCGACGAAAAACAATATCCCTTTGCGGGTGTTTTTTTTCTTTAGTATGGCAATCATCTTCTTGTTATACCAATTGTTGCCATCGTCGAGCTTATTAAAACTATCAATTATTATGTATATCGACGCTTGAAAGGCAAACGTGACTAAGCGACAGCCTTGTACATAAATGACAGGCAATAACCATATTTGATGCGCAAAAACATATTTCTAGGTCTATTAAAATCATTTCAATCCTACAGCTACTAGCTAGATTCTCCTACAGCTAGATTCGTTAAAATAATTTTGTTTTCAGATATTTCAACTTTAAATTAGTCTACTGTAAGGTTCACGCATTATCGCTTAGTCACGTTTGCCTTTCAAGCGTCGATATATATTCTGTTTTATTAGAAATGATTAATAGGAGGAATAAAATTGAAATTTTTAGTCTTGAATTAGTGACGAATTTAAAGTTTACAAAATGAGAATTTCACAGACTCTATACGGCCAATGAGCCGCCAATAGGCAGTAGAATAACTCAATTCTCGTGACTGTCACAAATTCAGCCATTACTTATAAATACAGGGTGTTCATTTCGCGATTGCAGATTCGAATGCTTAGAGTGCAATAAGCGGTACGTGGACAGGAAAACGGCAGCCATACACTGCCAGGCGAAGCATTCGGAACGTGTCGAGACGTATAGTTGTGATTATGTCCATTGCAGCTATGAGACCAAGTGAGCTATTACGATAACTAGACGATGCCCGAGCTTTACTCTTTTTTTTTTTTTTTTACAACGCCATCTTGTTGTGTCTTTAAAGCGGTTAGTTGCCCTCAAGAAAGTTAAGAAAAATAGTATTATTATTCGCCAATAGATGTCGGGAAGAGTTGATTATTGAAAACACGAATAAAACAACATTTTCTGGAGCCGTTTCCGAGATTCAGATTATATGTATATTAATATACAAGAATTGCTCGTTTAAAGGTATAAGATGAAGATATTCACTGCTTTCTTTGTTGGCCCAACTGTCGATCCCCCCGGTCCCCGCACCGGCTCCCCTGCTATGCCCGGATTCTGTCGGGTGGGGTCGAGCGTTGGGCGATAATGTAAGCAAGTCTTTTTAGTGACCTTCTACATTTTCGTGGGAACTTTGGCCCTAAGAGAAACTCACCTAAATTCCATTATTCACTAAAACGATATTGTTATGTGAAAGTTTGTACGCTACTCGGCATTTGAAATGTCATGAGCATCGCCAGGCATATCTGCTGTCATATATACGACAATATGTCGGCTGGTAGATGATGGACCAGAGTGTAACTCTAGCACTTTGTTCCCCGACGATACTAGAGATACCCAGATAATTTAATTTTCTTACTGGTGGTAGGGGACCTCTTGTGAGTCCGCGCGGATAGGTACCACCGCCCTGCCTATTTCTGCCGTGAAGCAGTAATGCGTTTCAGTAAAACCGAGACCTTAGAAGTAGAATTTTTGGTCCCTTATGTCTCCAATATAGGTGCTGTCATTTCAATATGTTCGTGCCGCCTATATGCTGGCAATATATCATTTCAGTTCTCTTGCCAGTCTGAGGTATCACGCATCGAAACACAAAGAAGAATTCTGCGAATTGTGTAAGAAAACGTATCCATACGGAAGACTCTGGAATCACATGAAGTAAGGCCGCAGGCGTATTTCGTTGATGAGACGAAGCGATGCGAGGCGATGCGATATTGTGCGCAATTTAAGTGTCACCGTACTTCGTCGCTTCGGCATGACAATCAAGCCAATGGCATCAGCCCGCTGTGTTTCTCGCCGCTTCTTCTCAGCGGGTCGCGTTTTCAATCTGGTGGCATAATCTCTCGCGAATCAACTACCCCTATTAGCAAATCAACTCATCCAGAGTCCTCGAATCAACCCATCCCTTCTGGTTTAACGGCAAGGCGTTTGAACCAACCACGATCTTTTCATCCCAAAACTCAACATCTAAACATCCCGTTAATTATTACGGAACATTTAGATGCATTGGAATCTCTTCTCTTCTTCAATCTGTAAGCACCCAGTACTGAGTATAGGTCTCTTCATATGCTTTTTTTACTTTTTATTGCTTAGATGGGTGGGCGAGCTCACAGCCCACCTGGTGTTAAGTGGTTACTGGAGCCCATAGACATCTATAACGTAAATGCGCCACCCACCTCGAGTACTCGATGCACTCCATTTCCTTCGTTCTCTTGCTTTTTCCATCCATTTCTTATCAGCTATTTTGACCAGGTCGTAGGACCATCTCATTGTTTGTTTGTCCACGTTAGATTTTCAAGAAATTGGAAAAATTAAGTTCAAAGGAGTGATTAGTAACATAAATTGTATGCAAATGTCATTTGGACTGACACTACGCGCGTAGCTTCGTGTCGCATCGCTTCCTATCGCTCGTCTAGGACAGTAGATAATTTTAATTGTAATTAAACAAAATCCTGAGTAGGAATAACAGATTAGCTTAACATAAACAATAATAGTGTTGAAGAGGCAATGTAAAGCGTACAAATTTTGGAGTTCGACGACCGCACTAGTGTGATGCCATGCTTAGCGAAGCCCGTAGACACAGAGCAGACGCTCATATTAAGACCTGAATCGGTGACGAATGTTCCGTACCTATCTTGGTAGTGAACGCCTGCCGATATATCCTTAATACTTAGAACGGTAAAATGAAATAAATAATAGTTTAAAAAAACTAACTAAAATACGCTTTTATATAAAATCCAACTAATGCTGTCTTCTACTCATATCTGTTCATAAAATATTTATAACTACTGATACCATGCATGAAGGAAGGGTCATTTCTATAAAAGCGTAATTTGTTAGTTTTTTTAAACTATTATTTATTTTTCATTTCTTAGTTGAATTTAATTTTTTTTTTTTTTACATGTTGATTTGTTGTCGACCCTTAATAAGTATACCAAAATTTCGAGTTAATCCGACGTTTTTAAGGGGGTCAAAATCATGTTCAAAGATTCCGTTGCGTACATACCAACATACACACGTCTGGAGCTAATAAAAGCGTATTAAAAAGCTCGCACTAAGCACGCAGACGACGGTTTCAGCTTGGTACACGGAAACGTTGCGAAGATCAAATGCGATCTGTGCGATAAATCTTACAAGCAACGTTCGGCGCTCGCGATGCATCGCCTATCCGCCCACAGTGGGGACGGTGGTCAGGAATCGTACTGCGTCGACTGTGGGAAGTTCTTCTGTAACAAATACAGTCTGGCCGTTCACTTGAGGGAGCATTCCGAACATGTGGGCAAAAGGTGAGTTTTCTGACGCACTTTTAAATCTTAGGATTACTGGTGGCCCAGAGGCCTTTCCAGTTTCACCAGGACAGGTGGGCGAGCAAAGGCTCAGCCAGAAGGGGTGGGTTTGCTAACAGCTACTCGAGCGCCTCCGAAGGAGACCTAACAACTCAAGAGCAGCTGCTTCGCGAATGAATCTACTACCGGATCGGAATCGCGACCCGCTGAGAAGATTCGGCGAGAAACTCAGCGAGCTGATTCATGGGTTAGCCTTTTAAATCATTTTGCACTAAACTCAGTGGTGGTTTAGCTTAATATTTCCTATATTCTAATACCGGTTTGCACTAAACTTAGTGATGGCTTAGCTTAACATTTAAACTATTCTAATGGCAGCTTGTACTAAACTTAGTGGTAAATTAGCTTAATGCTGTCATTACTCTAATACCAGTTCGCACTAAACTTAGCAGTAGCTTAGCTTGATGCTTTCACTTCTGTAATACCAGCTTGCACTAAATTTAGTGGTAGCTAAACTTGATGTTTTCACTTCTTTAATACCGGCTTGCACTAAACTTAGTGGTAGCTAAACTTAATGCTTTCACTACTTTAATAACGGCTTGCACTAAGTTTAGTGGTGGCTTACCTTAATACTATCTCTGTTCTAATACTGGCTTGCACTGAATTTTTGTACATGACTAACCCTTTGTCTCTACCTAGTAGTTGAATTAACTTTTTTTTATTTTTTATTCCTACCTAAGTTGATAGCCTTGAGAGGCTATATCAGCGTCGCCTTAACTAGTAGGTGAGCTCACGGGGCTCAAACCTGATGACGTTGCTAACACGAACCTTAGCAAGAGCCGTGCTTCGCAGAATCTACCACCGGATCGGAAACGCGACCCACTGAGAGGATTCGGCGAGAAACTCAGTGGGCTGTGTGTCTGATGGTTAGGATTTAACTATTAATTGATAACAATATATTGTTATGCGCTGGGGTTCGGGATAAATAAAAGTCCCACCAAAGTACAATTTAAAATCCTATTTAACACTTAGAACACTTAAAAAACCCCTTTACAATTCTCACTTCACTTCTTCCGGTTCGCTTCGGGTGATCCGTTCGCTATTTCGCTTCGAGTAGATTCGATTACTAACTGCCTTCGCGTCATCTCTGCAACGCTTTTATAGTCGATACAACATCCCTAGAATTATCGAATACATTCTCGATAAGGCTAGATGTGTGTTTCCGCTATTTGATAATAGATGGCGTTGTACTTCTCGTGTGTTCTCGATTTTACTATTTCTTTTGATATTCGTTTCCGCTATTCGACGATAGATGGCGTTGCTATTATCGGCGTAACAATATTTATTTAAATGGACCCCAAATTAAGTTCACTATTCACTTTCAAGTTCATTTCTTGTTTCTTTTGTTTTGTTATGTAAATAATTTGTAATTACACTTTGATATTTTTTTTTCAAGATACGAATGCGATGATTGTGGATTGAAATATTATACGAGACGAAGCATCGTCAGGCATATAACGAGTGCGCATTTGGGCGGAGCGACCGAGCATAAGTGTCCACGTTGCGACAAGGTATAAAGTTTTAGTCTTAATAGCCTATTCCATAGTAACAGCAGTGCTTGGCAGAAGATATCACCGGATCAGATCGAACAGCGGGAGCTTTCAACGAGCTTTGGATTGGCTCGTCCGGCATATACATATATATATCTATGTGAAGCGGAATCTTCGAAGAGACTTGTGTAAACTTAATTGGAGTTCAATTAAAAACATCGAGCCGTCGATGCTGATAGCAAATAAAACGGCCCCTTTAATTACAAAGATAAATGTCGCTTAAATAAAATTGCCTTTCACCCCTCCATATATGTTTATATAAAAATGTTTTTGCATGTCCTCAAAATTGACGACAAGCTGAATCCATAGAGAGAGAGAAAAGCTTTCAGTTTCCCAGGCGACAGGGACGTGCTTCAAAAGTTTTTGCAAAAACATGGCGGTGTTTTCATTTTATTTAATATTATTATTATTTTTAAACATGATTTCCGTACGAGAAAGACGAGTATACAGCCCACCTGATGGTGAGTGGTTACCGTCGCCCGTGGACTTCAGCAATACCAGGGGCAGAGCCAAGCCGCTGCCTACCGTAAAACTATACTGTGATTTGAGGGTTTCCAAATCGCATGTCTAATTATTTTCGATCGCAGATATTCGCCACAGCGCACCACAAACGGAGACACATGAGGCTCAAACACGAAAGCAAGAAGATGCCCCGGGACAAGATATGCGAGATTTGCGCGAGCAGCTTCACGGTGAGCGGGGGGGCGTGACGTACTCAGGGGGGACAGTGCGTAGACTTGGTCTCTATGGAGCATTTGAGAAGTAAAAGGGCGGTGCGAAGTATCTGAGAACTTAGGGCTGGTGGGGGACCGCGTCGGTCAAGTGAGGGGGAGGGGGGTCGTCGGAAATGACAGCTTTTTCTTCCTATCTATTCTAGTAACCCAGAGGGGTTATTCTAGATTCACCGAACTAGTAGGTGAGCTCGCGGGGCTCAAACCTGATGACATTGCTAACATGAACCCGAGCAAGAGCCGTGCTTCGCAGAATCTACCACCGAATCGGAAAGATCGGAAGATCCGGAGAGAAACTCGTCACGTGTTAAGTGGTTCCGGTAACCATAGACATCTACAACGCCTACAACGTATTATTGCCCGTGTAGGCAGACGAGCACACGGTCCACCTGATGGTGAGTGGTTACCGTCGCCCATGGACTTCAGCAATGCCAAGAACAGAGCCAAGCCGCTGCCTACCAAACAAATTTTAACGAAAAAAATATTTAAATGTTGCAGTCTTCGAAAATGTTAAAGGCGCACATACGCACGCACACCGGTGAGCGCCCGTACGTTTGTCCGGTGTGCGAGGCCACTTTTGCTCATTCGGGCACGCTGTACAACCACAAGCGGCTGATGCACGGCCGCGCTCTGGAGAAATGAACGAAGATGACGAAGAAATAAATCGACGTTTAGTTAATAAAGCTATTATGAGTGTTTTATTTAGCCACTTGTGCGGTCTCGTCAAAGGGGGGTTGGGAGGGGAAGCTGGGCTTAGCTCACCCGACAATCGGCATGAGTAACTTAGCTTCGAAGTGCTTGCGATTTGCACGGAAGCAGGCAGCTTTTCGGTAGGCATCGGCTTGGCTCTGTTCTTGGCATTGCTGAAGTCCATGGGCGACGGTAACAACTCACTATCAGGTGAGCCTAAAAGTAAGTTGCCGGGCTCCAATGAAATCAACAACGTAACTGTCGCCACCTAAGTTGAGACATGAGTTCTAAGTCTCGGCTCTACAGTACATCGGCTGTCCCACCCTTCAAACCGAAACACGGCACGGAAAGACGGCTGTCAAATATTAAGT
The DNA here is from genome assembly GCF_030269925.1 of Bombyx mori. Taxonomy (NCBI): domain Eukaryota; kingdom Metazoa; phylum Arthropoda; class Insecta; order Lepidoptera; family Bombycidae; genus Bombyx; species Bombyx mori. The sequence goes on along the minus strand of NC_085117.1, from coordinate 2,056,189 downwards.
GGAGTAGTGGAGTAGGTAAACTAGGTAATCTATGGACGGGTGTGCAAGTGATACACTAAAAGGTAAGGTCTTTTAGGCCGATATTTTTCATAAAATACTTTTTGGTCATTTACCTGTTTGTATGAAATACAAATTTCATGCTTAATTGAAGACGACTATTTAGGTATCCTTGGTAACTGCATAGTTGCAATTAAGAAAGTGAGTTTTGAAATAATAATAATAACATTTATTAAACAACCAGTAAAAATCACGTCTTTACGGATCCATCAGGTCCAATAACCTTTGAATTAGACACCTTCAGCTCTAACACTAGGAGCAGGCTCAGAGAACTAGGCAAAGAGTTCGACGTGCAACTTAACCTAAAATCAGCCCGCTGAATTTCCTGGCGGATCTTCTCAGTGAGTCACGATTCCGATCCAGTGGTAGATTCTGCGAAGCATTGTTCTTGTTAGCGCAAGTGTTAGCAAATTCTCTCTAGTTACTTTGCTGTGACTGTGCTTGCGACTGGTGCTTGAGAGACCTAAAACCACCGAGAGTGAATTCGGGGGATCCAACAAGATATGCTTTGGGTGGACGCAGACGGCGGCTTAGCGTTGCCCCGTCGTGGTTAGGCAAAGGCACAGAATACGCTTAATAATATAGACCACTTTTCTTTTAATTCAAACGACTTGGTAGAAACTGCGTAATAAAATACACTAAAACAGATTTGATTACTTATTACTATTAAAAATCGATTTCCAGATTCTTGATAAAAACATCTTCAATTCACAGTTCATGTAGAGCTAATATCGATACATCAAATTCAGTTCAGTAGGTAGTAGTCAGATTTACAAAAAAAAGTAATGCAATCTTGTCTATGATTAGAAATGGCGACCAAATTCTCGTATTGTTTGCGTTTATATATTTTTAACGTAAATAAACAAAAACTTTCACTAGAAACATACTGACAAAGCAACGAATAGTATTAAATAGAGTTAGTTTACATTTTAAGACATTAAATGATGAATATAAACGTGTACGATGTGTCGTCAATTCAGATGTCGATACAACAGCCTCAGCAGGCTCCTGCGCCTCCCCCAGCGCCGCAGCCCGAGCCCCAAGCCCACGGGGACACGTCCACTAACCAGCCAGAGCCTCCGCCGCCTGCACCGGACGAACAAAAGCCAGCAGTCGGCAAGAAAAAAAAAGAGGCGATCGATGGCCAAGCCCGCGAACTCATTTATAAGGTCATAAAATTTTTCGAAAGCGAAAAACAGAACAGAGGCTACGCTTTCCCAGTCGAAAATGTCGTGAAGCGAGCGTGTGCCGCGACCGGACTGTCCGAGAGCACTATTAAAAGGATAAAACGCGACGGTTTGCGCGCGGAAGCGACTCAAACGCGAATGACCGGACCCAAGAAAAGAAGAGTGAGAAAGACCAAGGTACAATTAGATTATTTCCAGCTGTGCGCCTTAAGAAGCATCGTCAATGGTTACTCGATGCGTAAGGAAGTACCTACGCTCGGTAAGATTCTGGCTGCTGCCAAACACGAGTTAAACTATTGCGGCGGCAAAGAATCTTTAAGATTGATATTACTAAATAAGCTAGGTATTAAATTTAAGAAGTGCGAAAAGAAGAATAAAAAGCCCCCGGAACAGCCGCCCGTGCAGCCACAGGTGCAGCCGATACAAAACATGATGCCACAACAACAGATGCAAACTTACAAACCGATAGATACGCAGTGCGTTGTCTACACTCACAATATGATGCCTCAAGTGCCACCCGTCTCATATTAGATCTGGTATAAACCTGGATTAGCGTTTTGGATGATTGTTTTGCTCAAAATGGTACAACTGTCACCTCATCTTAACAGTAAATTCAATCAGGCTTTTGCTTGAACGTTTTGCCATTTGATCCCAGAGGTGTACTGGTACAAATTGCATGCGAACCTTGTTGATGCAAATTCAATTCATAAAAATGGTCATCCCAAAATGTAACAAAAGTTATTTTTCATAAGCTTAACAACAGTAGTCCTACCCTAAATATTATTGATTTGATTCAGAAAATGCACTTTTAAAATTGGCAATATCACAAGTTTTCAGAGGGCATAATCAAATTTGTGTTTAAAGGGAAAGGGTAGTCCAACGGAGTTGAGATTGAAGATTTATCCTCTCAAAATTGACTGTCAGACATTCATGAAATAGTGATAGAACCAGTTTAATATGTAATTATGTTAGCTTCAGTTACCTTAGAAATTTGTCAGAACCGAACTGGAATTTCCAAGTTATAAATAGAAGTTTTTTTTTGACAAATTTTATTTTAACGATAATCAGATTTTTAATTTGAGCATTAGTTTAAATAGGCGTTGAATGCTAATCTAATTTTTATAAAACTAATATTGTGACGAAAGCGTTTTGTATAAAGTATTCTTAATTACATTAAAGGGTTTTTAGCTAGAAACAGGTTTATATTAAAGTCGTGCGGTACCGTTTTTGGACCAGGAATGTTGTTGAAAGAGGGGGTTAGGTTCTACGAATGAATTAACAAAATGTAGTATAGTAAATGCAGCTTAATGTGGCCCGATTCTTATGACTCTCTCATCACGGCAGAATGCTAAAGGTTCGTCGAACAAGGGACATCACGAATTGCCTACTGTAATTGCCTTTATTCCCACTTAACTCCGTCCATTGTACGACGACCAGGAAATCTTGAAATCATGGAGATTCTAGTGCCAGATGATCATGCAATTATCACATACAAATGACTACTTAACTAAAGTAGATTTCACATTCGTGGTTTAATCATCTTGATATTGTTGATTATTCTACCGATATCTATAACATTGAAGAATACGCTTAGATTGACATGACTACCATGGATCAATCCTATGTACCTTGGACTTGCACGTTTGCGACCTAAAATGAATATTGTCAAGGCAGTCTTTACACCGGGATAATGGGGCCTCCATAACTATGAAATGAGGGAAAGCTTTTTATTAACAATATGCAAAAGGATTGATAATGAACTGCACCATTTCCCAATTGATAACAATCGGTTATCATTTGAGTATTTAGCAAAAATCTGGGTGCCCCGTTGATCTCGGGCCTTCATCGGCCAATGGAAGGCAAGGGGCCCCCGAGTATTGTAATATAGTTATATTTATAAGGCTGATCAAATTATTATTAATGTATTTTTAACGGAATAAAAACAATAAGTTTATTTATCATGTTTTATTGTTAGCACTCCCATTGAAGTCTTTGACGAGGTTTGAAAGTCTATTTGGTTTAAGCGACAGTTCGCTTAATACGCCAAAATTTATCTTTGTAATTAAAGATCCGTTTTATTTATACCAAACTAGCGACCCGCCCTCGCTTCGCTTCGGAAACTGTAATTTATTATTGATTTCTCCACTATTTAATGGATGTTATTATACATATAAATTTTCCTCTTCAATCACTATCTATTAAAAAAAACTGCATCAAAATCCGTAGTTTTAAAGATTTAAGCATACATAGGGACAGAGAAAGCGACTTTGTTTTATACTATGTAGTTATATAGCATTAACAGTTTGAGGTTTTTAATTGAACTTCAATCAAGTTTGCTCCGCTCATATACATAGTTGAAGTTTTTTTCCAAATTTTAAACTGTTAATGGCTATCGTGTAAAGTTGAAAAAATGTCGCTTAAACCAAATAGCCTTTAGCCTCTCGATCTACTTATAAGAGAATGTGTGTTTGTATGTATGTTCACCTAAAACTGGAACCGTTAGCCCAATTGATGTGAAACTTTGCCACAATATGTTAAGGTCGACATGATGGCTTCGACAAAACATTAATTATATTAGTGCCGGATAGATGGTGCTGATGGCAGGGATTTGTATCTTTTGGACTATGATCGAATTGATATGAATTCTTGTATATATATTTTAATTGGTTAGATGGGTGGACAAGCTCACAGCCCACCTGGTGTTATGTGGTTACTGGAGCCCATAAACATCTACAACGTAAATGCGCCACCCACCTTGTGATATAAGTTCTAAGGTCTTAGTATAGTTATGTACGCATGCATTAGAACACCAATTAAAATAGTTGGATTTCTTTAATTAAATTAATAAAACTTTGGATCGTAGATCCACAATAAAAGTTCACTTAAATTTGTATGCAGTAAAAACAGCGCCCCTAGCGGCAAAGGTAGGCAAGCGTTCCAACTCCGTACAAATTTAAGTTAACTTTTACGATATCGAGAGCGTTAAAAAACAAGTACTAAGCACCCAGTAAATCAGTTTTCGGTGCTTATGGTTTTTATTTATGTAGGAACAGAATGTATGGATGTATGGAGCACGTTTGAGTGAGAGAGATAGGAGATTTCGTATTAGAAGGTAAGAGAGACGGCGAATGAATGTTTGACGTATAGTTTTGTTTTAAGCGAGCGGAGGAATGAGTATTTATGTAACATTTTAGAATAAATATTTTTGTACTGATGACTTTTTTATTTTCAAGTGACATTTTAATTTATTCCATCATACCCTTTTTCTGATGAAAGAACCTAAATAAATACTGGTGGTAGAAACTCTTGTGAGTCCGCGCGGGTAAGTACCACCGTCCTGGCTATTTCTGCCGTGAAGCAGTAATGCGTTTCGGTTTGAAGGGTGGGGCAGCCGTTGTAACTATAATTGAGACCTTAGAACTTATATCTCAAGGTGGGTGGCGCATTTACGTTGTAGATGTCCATGGGCTCCAGTAACCACTTAACACCAGGTGGGCTGTGAACTCGTCCACTCATCTAAGCAATAAAAAAAAAAAATATTGTGCAATTAAACTTTATGTTTAAGCATTAAGGTTTATAATAAACTGAAGCCGTTAACATTATTAAACTTTTTTCTAAGAAATGATGTCTGCAAACGTGGCCACTTGAGCGTCTTATTTTTTTTCCTGATCCTTAATCTAGTACTATTATTGATCGAAGGAGGAATGAGGGACGCCACGGCGAACTGACGTAGTGTAACTCGGATCATTAAATACACTTTTTTATATTTTATTTACTTTGCTATAATAAAGACTAAATAAAAATCAAGTTCGTGTGAAGCCACCAACTGTTTTATTGGTCCAAATCGAATAGACGATCCCACATTTATTTATATTTTACACTCATGTGATGCATAATTAAATTTCACATTTTGGATACGAATTCAATGTTCGCACAACAATTCAGAGTATTTTTTATTAAAACAACTTTAAATTTTTAATAAAAAGTTTATTATTGTCATTATATTCTTTCTAAAAATGCATTGCATATCGATGCTTGAAAGGCAAACGTGACTAAGCGACAATGCGTGAACCTTACAGTAGACTAATTTAAAGTTGAAATTAATTTAAAATATACATGAGAAATACCTGAAAAAAATTATATTTTAACGAATCTAGCTGTAGGATTGAAATGATTTTAATAGACCTAGAAATATATATTTTTTTGCGCATCGAATATGGTTATTGCCTGTCATTTATGTACAAAGCAGTTATTGTCGCTTAGTCACGTTTGCCTTTCAAGCGTCGATAATCAGAATTATTGACTATCAATACATCAGAAATAATATAAAGACAATCACAAGACAGAGATTAAAACCAAGGAAAATGCCAGAATCATAGTATTCAAACAGTATTTTGCACGGAATAGATAAATAAGGTTGGAATGGTAATGTAGGCGGGGCAAGCGTGCCACAGTTATGATTCTACAAACATAACTCGACCGATTCTTTCATTCACCGGGTTTAGTGCGCTTCGGACTACTTTGGCGAACAGATCTCCGCTTTATAATGCCGTGTTGTGCAATTATAACTTGTAAAACAAAAAGTCAGACCTCAAGTATAGAGCGAGGAGGTATATATTTCGATCGGTAAGTCGAAATTACCATTTAATTACAATATTATTTGTCTAAAACATAAAAATATAGTGAGCATTATGAAATTCCAAACATTAACAATATTATTGCAACAAGTTATAAATAGCATACATTGCGCGATGTGTACTCGCCCAATGCACGCAGTGACCAAGTCAGCTTCCAATGTACTACATGCATTGCGTTCTCTACACTTCAATCTTTGAAATTTCGGCCTTTGTCCTGATTGGACGGCGCTAGTTTGTCGATAGTGAGGTGACCATGTGGTGAAATAAAATCATCGACAGAATTCTCGACTATATTTACATTTGACATGGATAATTTTTGTATTATTTTATATTTAATTAATGATACCTAGTATATTCTTACTGAGACGTATTTTGAGTAAAATAAATATGTATTATTATTATTGAATTATTATCATTGAATTAATGTGAAGGTATAATATAAAGAGACATGTAGACCTCTCATTTACGGCTATTTACTATATTGTCTAAGATTTATTAAAATATAAGTAAAATGCTATTTGACTTATGCATTAAATTAAAAATTTTAGGTTTCCTAAAGAACCTAACGCCAGGGAACAATGGATTGACGTGACAGGTAGAGGAAGCTGGAGACAAAGACGAGTATTTGCTCTAAACATTTTACTGAAAATGATTTTACTATAAAACACTTTGTTTTGAAAAATTCATTCGCAATTAATAGCAAGCGCCAACTGCTTAACAAATACGTTTTATTCCAGGGACAGTGATTATTTGTAATTAATAAAAGTAAAATAGTTTTTTTTCAATATTTATTTCGTGTTTCATTTTTCCCCTTTCATTCATCAGATAATTTATCGTTAAAGAATATCGATTTTATCAAGCACTAGCGTGTATGAACATTTTTATTGCCTTTTTGCGTGTGTGAGTGTGTATGCGTGTGTGAGTGTGTGAGCCTACAGGAGTTTTGTGCTAGTTTGCGAACGAATATCTGTCCTGAGATTTATGTGTGGGTGTTTTTGTTGTGTGCGAAATACTTGTAATGACAGTATGTGTATGTGTAGAAATTAAAATAGTGGGGATGAAGCGGCGACACTGGTTCTAATACAAAATTAGAGCAAAGGCCTTTCCAACCTTATTTATCTATTCCGTGGTATTTTGAATGCAGCTTAATTACATAAAAACCATAATTCGTTTTTATTTTTTTAAATGAACCATTTATGAATCCATCAAACATTCTTGTATCTTCCAATCGCCAAGCCAACTTTAATAACATTAGAAACTATCTGGCGTTCGAATAAATGTCAATAGCTTGTGACGTCATACTTGTGTTGGTAATCTGTGGTTAGAATCAAATGACGTCACCAGGGGGACTTATTGGCGGAAACACGAGGAGTGAAGTTGTGTGATTTATTTTGTCTATTTAGTGTTTCTTCAGGTTTAAATATGTAATAACGGTGGTTTATTAACTATTTAGTATCTGTGAAAGTGCACAAATGTAGTAAATAGTAATTGACCACCATTTTACTGAGATTATGTTATCCCATATCATCTCCTCTCATTTCATTTAATTTCATCCCAGTTGATTAATGTCTCAAATAAATCATCTTCATTTCATTTCATTTCACTCTATATTATCATTTTTCATAATAATAATATAAATTAAAATTAGACATGATTTAAAGGTCTTAGTTACCAGGCCACAAAATCCCTTAAAAAATGACATCACCAGCGTGGGCTTAGTTATGGAGCATTTGCGCGGCAATTTCGAAAATCAAGACCAAACTGCTCCACTCTTTTCTTGACTGGTAATTCATGTCGACGGGTGAAAGGCTATTTGGTTTAAGCGACATTTTTGCAACTTTACAGAATCGCGCGCCATTTAAAGTTTCATATTTGGAAAAATCATCATAACAAAAACACTTCTTCAGCTATTTCAATGAGGTAAACATAATTGAAGTTTAATTCAAAACATCGATACTAATCTATACAAATAAATAGAATTGGAGTGTCTGTTTGTAATAATAAAATAACCATTTTTACTAAATGCGTAAGAAGGGATACACAGTAAATATACCAAAATCACGTTTTTATTTTTATTTTGTCTGTCTGTCTGTTTGTTCCTGCTAATTTCTGGATCGGCTGGACCGATTTTGACGGGACTTTCACTGATAGGTAACTAATGATATAAGGAGTAGCTTGAGCTACTTTTTTAGACTAGCTTCACTCCGCAGTGTCGCCCGCGGTACGACAATAACCGCGGGTAACATCTAGGGTCTCAGCCAGTACCAAATAAACAGCATATTTAATTAATTACAAAGATGAATGTCGCTTGAAGCTTTAGTCTTTCATCCATCGATTTGGGCGTCGAAACTTCGCTCCGGAACAACAGATGGCGCTAGGCGACGACGACATCACGCCATCTGGTGGACGGGGATCTGTAGAGGCATTACGTGTTTGTGTTGCGATTTCATGTGCGTGTGCATGGCGGTGCTTTGGGCGAACGCGGCGGTACAGTGCGGGCATTTGTACGGTCTCTCTCCGGTGTGTGTCCTCCTGTGATTGGTTAGAATTCTGTTCGTCTGAAAACGTGAACATAACTATTAACTTTTTCTTTTTCTCTGCCTATTCGCTTGGTGGTCTAAGAGGCAATTTCAGCTAGACGGGTAGGTGAGCTCACGGACTCAATCTGATAAGCTTCACCCCTCGATATGTTTGTATGAGATTTCTACAATTCAACTCAAGAAAGAGAATTTTAAAGATACTTCATAATTAGACTTCCAATAAATGTGCTCCTCAATTCGACTGTTTTTTTAATGGGTGATTTGGATATAATATATATAACGCGGTACAAAGTGATTTAGCCCAAAATGTGATTTTTTTTATTGCTTAAATGGATGGACGAGCTCACAGCCCACCTGGTGTTAAGTGGTTACTGGAGCCCATAGACATCTACAACGTAAATGCGCCACCCACCTTAAGATACAAGTTTTAAGGTCTCAAGTATAGTTACAACGGCCCTTCAAGCCGAAACGCATTACTGCTTCACGGTAGAAATAGGCAGGGTGGTAGTATCTACCAGTGCGGACTCAGAAGACGTCCTACCACCAGTAATTACGCAAATTAAATTTTTTGGAGGTTTTGATTTTTATTACACGTTATGTTATTCCTTCACCGTGGAAGTCAATCGTGAACATTTGTTAAGTACGTATTTCATTAGAAAAATTGGTACCCGCCTGCGGGATTCGAACACCGTTGCATCGCTACATACGAATGCACCGGACGTCTTATCCTTTAGGCCACGACGATGTCTTACGACATTTCCGCTTTCATTTGTCGACCTAATGAGGAATAAGAGTCGTAAAGTAGGTGATTGGAACTCACGCTAAAGCCGCGGCCGCATATATCGCAGATCTTGTTTTTGGGCAAAGTTTGTTTGTCGTGAACGAACTCTTTGTGTTTCCTGGCCGCGTAGCCGGTGACGAAGAGCTGGAATGGCGAGAAATCTCTTCTTTTTTTTCCACCTTATCTCACTAGGTGGGGTCGGCACAGCTAATTTTTCTTTTCCATTCTCTTCTATCAGCCGTCATTTCAACGCTCTCTCTCTCTTTCTCTCTCTCTCTCATATCGTCATTCACACACTCCATCCATGTCTTCTTCGGTCGACCTCGTCCCCCTCTACCATTTCCATACATTTCCTAGTCGCATGCATCTTCTCCCTACGTATCACACGTCCATACCACGCCAAAGTGACTCGAGTATCGTTCCGATTCGTCTCTGCCAGAGTCTATTAGATATTCCGGTACCTTAGTAATAACAGAAATCGACATAATTACGTCAGTGCGCAGCGTAGGGTACCGGTGACCTGCATGGCAGTCAAAGGGCTAAGTGCTTCGAACCCATCTGGGTGTAACGGGATGTTCAGCGCAAGATGCGAGGTTTAAATCTAAGTTGTCTTGGATCAGCTGCTAAGATTGATGTTGCCCATCCGGGTATTCCAATTATCATTTTTATTGCTTAGTTGTCTAAAAAAGGCCTCGGCTCACTAGTGCTCCCTACTGTTAAACGGTTACTAGAGCCCATATACATAGACAGGATAAATCCCGCCACTGACGAGCTGCGTTACTACCATTAGGGACTAGACTGCTCACTCAACATTAACGATTACCGTTCCTTCATCGATGACTGAACGACCTCACGGTCCACTTGGTGTTAAATTTAGCTTAGGACATGAGGTGGAAATCTCCGTTTTATTGGCTTAGAGTCCGTCTTCGAAGCCTGCTCGCATGACTGCTTCACGGAATGATGGTGATACCAACACGTGTGGTATTACATCCTACCACCAGGGTATAACGGTACACTAATACTTAGGGAGCGTGGAAGCTCCACCCAATTCCTTCGGTAGGCACCAGGACCTTATCTAACAATTACCTTGTTACAAAGCTGACAATAGTGCTTCGTGTCCTTGGAATGGAACAGCCTGTAGTGATTGTTCATGTAGTTCGTACGCGTGAAGACTTTTCCGCATTCGGGGCACGGTATCCTGCGGGTGACCGAAATGGATTTGGCATCAAACTGTGGCGACTAGAATGTCGTCACAATAAACAATTATTTTCTTCTTATGAGTTTAGTCTTTCTGTGAAGATCTGTCCGCTGCGAAGTGGACCGCCTGTTGGATGCTACCTAAAGCTCTCCTAATATCCGACCATCTTGTGTTTGGCGCGTCTTCCCTCCACTTGACCAAGAATCAGAAGCTTTTCACGACTGTGTCTTGGAGATCGCATGATACGCCCGACACAAGCCGAGTGTTCGATCTTGACAAATTGTGGAGAACTACCTTGTGTTGCGACTATAGGCATTGCGCTTGGCGAAATTATTCAGTCTAGCCTTACTACGCAACGCTGAATTTCTTTGACAATTCATAAAATAATCCCTAATAACATATACATTAGACGTATTTTTAATTATCGATCGCAGCATTACTTTTCTTCCAAGCCGAGAGTTGAGTAAGAGAACATAGATGTCAGTTCTCAACTGTAAAGAAGAGTAACGAAGGCAAGATCGATTTTCGTAATAACTGGAAACTAAACACGCACGGTCATCCAGCGCCGAATTAGGATTCCTTGTATTACGGGCACCAGAGACGGACATAAATTTTTTTTTTTTTTTTATTGTCTTTGTAGGCAGACGAACATACGGCTTACCTGATGGTAAGTGGTCACCGTCACTCATGGACGTCAGCGATGCCAGGTGTAAAGCCAAGCCGCTGCCTACCATACCCATATACGTTTAAATGTATACATATCGACGCTTAAAAGGCAAACGTGACTAAGCGACAATAACTGCTTTGTACATAAATGACAGGCATAACCATATTCGATGCGCAAAAAAATATATTTCTAGACCTATTAAAATCATTTCAATCCTACAGCTGGATTCGTTAAAACAAATTTTGTTTTCAGGTATTTCAACTTTAAATTAGTCTACTGTAAAGTTCACACATTGTCGCTTAGTCACGTTTGCCTTTCAAGCGTCGATATATAGATAGTAAACAACCAAACGAAGAGCAAAAAAACCTGTTCATCACACGAATATTAGCCCGATGCGGGAATCGGTGAAATTGTGATGATGCGTTTCATCTAGCCAATTCAATTTAAATCCCATAGACACACCAAACTCACCTTACTTTCTTTTTCGGGGTATGCCTGACCGACTGTTTCAAATGCTTCCTGTATTTGTAGACGCTTGGGTACTGTCTATCGCACTCGACGCAGTACGAGGCGTCCCTATTGTAGGCCCCGTTCATGAGGTGAGGATGGACAGTCCGCAGGTGAACCTCCAGGGTGTGGTACAGAGAGTACTGACGGCCGCAGACCTCGCATTTGGCTGGTAAATGGTTCCTCCTGTTTCGTTAAAGCGATAATAGATGGCACTTTGATAAAAAAAAAGGTTTTGAGGGTAGTTCAGTTTTTTATAGCAAAAATCTCTCTCAAATACATCAGAATCTGCGTCAACACTAGGTAAGTACGTCACCTTGAGACATGAGGTTTGAGTCTCAATTAGAAAGGGCTGGCACGATTGCCGAGATTCCAAGCAATCACCAGCAGGGTGATAGTAAAAAGAAGATGAAGGGATCATCTCAAACAAGTTCTAAGACTAATGCCCATCGAACATGCTAATATACTGCTATAAACACCCGGCAAACCATGGGTACGATGATCAGGCCTATTTTGCCGTAAAGCTGTCATGCCGGACGAGATAGCCGTCGTCGCTTGAGATTTCGAACTTATTTCTCAAGTTAGACGGTGCCATTCACGTTATGATATCCATGGATTCCAGTATCCGCTGAGCTCCAGACGAACTGTGACTTGTCTCCTTAAGGACTGCAAAGCTACAACAAGCTCACCTCATATGACTTTCTAGGACGCGCTTCTTGTAAAAACCTTTGCCGCAATGATCACATACCAGCTTCTCGTGTTTGCTTTTGTAATGCTGACTGAACTCCCTTAGTGTTCTGCGGCAAAACGAGATAGTTGTTTAGCGTACATTGCGCGTTAAGGAAGCGAACGTTTGTCGGCATGTTTTCACGAAATTTCCAATGCTTGGTGCGGGTCCGGGCGATAATAATGGCATATCACAACTTTGGATAGAGACAATTGGCTAATTTCGATTTGTTAGAGCGTTCTCTGTGGCACATTGTATATGAGAGATAATGTTGTGTGACTGTGAAAGTTCACTTAACATCAACGGAGTCGTGAGTAGTCTGAATAAGGTGGGCAGCAGCCTGACTGTGCCTCTAGCTGACTTTTACTAGAAACGGTAACCACTCATCATCATGGGCCGTAAACCGTCATTTGCCTACCAGGGAAATAAAAAATAAATAAAAAAGTTAATATTTGTTGTTGCGTCAACATCGGCTAAGGTCTTTGAACTCCGCATAACTGATTTCGGCTTTTGCTTACAGCGCTATCAATTTTGGGTTTTGTGATTCTATTATTGTAACTGATTAATAAAAAAAAAATATTAAATTTCGAAAAAAAAAAATACATTTCAACGCCATCTATTGATACATTTCGATAACATTTACATAAAAAGTGTCAAGAGCTCGCGCGGGTAGGTACAACCAACTAACTGTTGCTGCCGTAAAGCAGTTGTGCACTATCTAATTTGTCTCAAGGTGTACGGGTTCAGGTAAATTCTCGCATCAGACTGGCCGCTAGATGGTTTTTTTTTTTTTTTTATTGCCCTTGTAGGCAGACGAGCGGCCCACCTGATGGTGAGTGGTAACCGTCGCCCATGGACTTCAGCAATGCCAGGGGCAGAGCCAAGCCGCTGCCTACTGCTTAATACTCTCCACAAGCCTCGTTCTGGCGTCGCTTCACAACCAACCTGCTGTGGTCCCCGCACTCCTTGCACGTGAACACGCCCGTGTGCGCCCTGTTCACGTGCTTCCTTATCTCACCCAGGGACCTGTGCAGGTCGCCGCAGATGACGCACTGCAGCGCCTTCGTGTGAGTTATCCAATGCTGGGCGAGTACATCGATGGTTTGGCATTTCGTTTTGCACTCGCTGCACTTGTAGGGGCCGGTCGACTGTAAGCGACCACTGACACTGAATAACCATTTCAATAATTATTTGTCTTTTTAAGAGAAGAATGTGATTGTAGGAAACGGTTTATCGACAGACTACGTCGAGAGATATGTACTTGAAAGCTATTCTATTATTTCTTTTTATTTTTATTGCCCGTGTAGGCAGCCGAGCATACGGCCCACCTGATGGTGAGTGGCCACCGTCGATCATGGACTTCAGCAATGCCAGGGGCAGAGCCAAGCCGCTGCCTACCGTTAAGTACTCTCCACGAGCCTCTTTTGAAGAAGGATATGTCATAGCGCAAAAAAAATTGCGCAATAAAAGCTTCAAAGTCATGCATTGAATACTCTACAAATATGATAACTCTATGGGAGACTACAATTATCTCAGCGACAATCATCAGTGAGCCTGAACATAAAATACCCCCATGACAACTCCTTAAAATTCATGGTGTTTGAAAGAGTCAAATCCAAGAGTCATATCCAAGGATGAAAGGCTATTTAGTTTAAGCGACATTTCGCTTAATAAGCGACAATTATTTTTGCAAACAACATGGCGCTATCTGAAACATTAGGTTTCTTAGGACAAATAAATTTACATAAAATATGTCACTTACAGTGTTATGATGAAGAGCATTATGCCGATTCCAGTCCCTCTTATCCTTGTATCCGAGTACACAATCCTCGCACTTGTAATTCAAACGATGGAAGCTCTTATCCCTCCTTAATCTAGTGTTCAAATATTCCTCTATCTCACCGTCACTCAAGAAAACGTTCTTATAGTATTTTTTCAGGTCACCAGAATTAACTTTCTCGTTCTGCTTCGAGAAAACTGCATATTTCTCGTATTGCTTTATGGACATGGGTTTGATATCGCTCTTACTTGGCATTTTGCTGGCTCTCTGTTCGTTTTCAATTATGCTTTTCATACACGCATCATCAGCGTAGTCCTCCTCGTACGTTATAGTGTCATATTCGTCTAATTCTTCTTTTGCGGGCAGTGCGACTTCCGTTTCCGCTTCTATTTTTATCGAGTTACCTTCTTCGGTTATTTGTGCCGCTTTCTCTTCGTGTACACACTCCAGATCGTATACACTTTTGATTACGGTATCTAATTTTGATAACGGTGTCCTTGTATTCTGAAATGAATATTATATTATTGAAGTGAAACTTCTTTATCGGCGTTGGAAAAAAATTTACCGTCACATTTTTCGGTTACGCGTCACATTTTTCCGTTACGCGCCATCTTTTTTGTATTCATGTCTATGATAATAAAATCCTTTTGTTTAAACTTTATCTAATTTAACTTTTTTGTATTCATGTCTATGATAATAAAATCCTTTTGTTTAAACTTTATCTAATTTAACTTTATTTAACCAATTTCTAGAAAGTTGCATGTAGATCATTTTTCGAAAAATAAGGCCATAAAGAAGTTTCACTTCTTACGTGTGTACACTAGTACACGCACACATTTTATTACTTAAGACTGACCGATGAGGAGCTGCCCTGACTGAAGGATACGTACAATCCGCCATATCTCCACGGCACGTGTTGGTTATAGCGGATTACATAAAAATTTGAGAAAGAATTTAAAAAATACAGCTAATATTACTAACATGTTATAATTGAATATGCAATTTCGAAAAGGGCACATCTCTGAAAATGTAAAAAGTTCAGGAAGTGAAAGAAACTGATTATTTTCTAAAGCAGTGTAAAATTTAAAATAATAATTTTTGAGATATATTTTAGTGTTAATTAGCAATTGAAAATTACTGGAATTATTATAAAATGGGTGTAGGTAAGCCTCAAAACTACATGTAAGTATATGATAAAACGTATTTGACAAAATATGCGACATGTGCCCTTTTCGAAATTGCATATTCAATTACTTTACTGCTTATTATTTTATGCATTAATCATATATAGAGTTTCACTTACCAATTGGTATAAGAGAAGAGAGATTTGAGCGTTTTTAATTTGCTTCTGAAACCTCTGGATCTTCCTGAAGATTGCTGTACATTCCCAACAGAGAGCCACATCCTTATTTTCCTGAAAGAAATGTGGAACAGCATTTATCAGCTATCTTTATTTTCCACTAGCATCTATATGATATCATTTAGGCGGCAAGATAAGGCAAGCCTCCAAAAAAACCTCATTGATTTCAGAGCTCAGGATTTGCCTTTAACAGAAGACAACTTTACTTGGAGAACTAGGCATTGCTGTCGTCCATGAGCGACGGTAACCACTTACCATCAGGTGGGCTGTATGCTCATTTCCCTACACAGGCAATAAAACAAAAAGAATATAGCTACAAAATAGCTCTGAATGTAATTTTTTCTGTTAATCTTAATTGTTTAATAAAATGTATAATTTCTAATTGTTACTATACAATATCTGTAAAATCAAGAAATCTAAGCTGTATGTTCGATGTTTAATTATTTATTCAAGTTTATGCTCAATTAATATTACAATAGACATTCTTGTAAGGCATCCCCTACCAGTCGACTAAGGATGGTACATAGTCATGTGGTAGGTGCATTGCTTATTGAGAAAAGAAATGTATCCATATTAGAAATGCACGCACAATATATTTTTTTCTACCCATAGCATCACCAAGTGAGCTCTAACCTAAGAATGTTGCTAACATTAGCCCTAGGAAGAGCAGTGCTTCGCAAAATCTACTACCAGATCAAAAACGCAACCCACTGAGAAGATCCGGCGAGAACCTCAGTGGGCTGTGTCTGTGGGTTAGTTTACTCGCCCCCTTCGTCGCAAGCGATGGGAACACACAAAATACAAACATATACAAAGCCATACATGTTATAATATCAAAGCAATATTTGATGTGTGATATTTGCCTGCTCTATCATCATCAAACCTGAACCATGTCATAATGATAGTAAAAATTGCGGTACCGTTGAATCTGATGAACAGCCTGGAAGATTGCATTAAATGGCATTGGTTTGAAACAATTAAGAAGCCAATAAATAGTATACTAACTGGGTTTGATTGAATTTTGTTAGCATAACGTTCTCTTGATTTTTTATATATTATTTTAACCAGTCATTTTCAGAGTGAACCCAAAGCGAATACATTTTTTTTTATTATAATATGATATGAGAACAAAATAAAATACTGTTAGCCAATGATTAAGGGCACTGGCTGCCTGAAGCCTCTCTTATCAGAAAAAGACGAAGAATAAAACTCACAGAGGATAAACCGTCTTCTAATAAACGTAAATATAATTCAGATGTATCTCTCGAAGTGCTTGTTTGCCTATCGGTACTTAAACACCCATGGCACACTGTGTCAACTGAAATTTCTAATTTAACTGTCTTCATTTTGCTGTTAATCTACTTTGTGAAGGTGAAAACATATGGATTATCACAAAAAACATTTACTTCAGTGTAGGGACAATCGTACACAAATAATGATCTAATTTTAATAATGTATTATCTATGGAGTTACTTGACATCGATCATCGATGACACTTTGACATCGATGTTTTGTAAAGAACTTTTAACCATATTGTCTATCGATCAAGCAAAGGGGACAAACCGTATAAGGCTGACTCTTTAATTAAAAGGCTGAATTTATTAATTGTAAAGTGAAGAAATAATAAATAATCGATTCTGGATTTAGAATTAAACGAATTGAGATAAGGCTACACCGTAAGTTCTTGGACGAAATGAAATGAAATAAATAAAGTAATCATTAGTTTACCACCACCACTAAGTTTTGGCTGCCAAAAGAATAATTTAGTAAATTATTTAATTACCTCTCAGGCAAAACAAGGTTCATTTTTGGAACCAAAACTGTAAATAAATACATCCTAATTTTTAGATAATTATATGATTCATCTATGTTCAATATTGCTGAGTCTGTGCCCAAAGTAAAACAGCTGTTAGATATTTTTCAATTCGTTTATAATGGATTTTTACTAGTGGTAGGACCTCTTGAGAATCCGCACGGGTAGGTACCACCACTCTGCCTATTTCTGCCGTGAAGCAGTAATACCTTTCGGTTTGAAGGGTAGAGCCGCCGTTGTAACTATGCTCTTGTGAGACCTTAGAACTAACGTCTCGGGGTGGGTGGCGACATTTACGTTGTAGATTTATGGGCTTATAACCCCTTTCCTTTTTTTATAAGGAAAAATTGTACCAAAAAAAAATGTCTATGGGCTCCTGTAACCGCTAAATGCCAGGTGGGTCTTGAGCTCGTCCACCCATATAAGCAATAACAATAAAAAAACAATTACTCCAAACATTTGAGTCATTATCACTATCACATCAGAGGGATAATATATAATTAGAAATCACGACTCAAAATATTAAAAAAATATAATTAGAACGATACAAAATACAATTTTCAACAATTATTGATTTTAAATACTAATGACCAAATGTGGGTAACTAAGTTGACACGCGAATGTACAAGGTCCGTCTATCCCTGGTGCTGAGATCAGAAAGAGGCCGTGAACGAGGCAATATGTTAGTGGTGTCCTCAACTCCCCTCTTCAACTCCGACCAGTCTGAAGTCGCTGCTGTATTACGTCAGCAAGCCACGCCCACTTCCGTCTTCTTTCCTTAGAATATGTTAAATTTTTTTTATTGCTTAGTTGGGTGGACGAGCTCACAGCCCAACTGGTGTTAGTAGTAAGAGTCTGCATATTGCTAATGGTTTTATGTGACACATTGTCACCGTTTAGCTAGAAAACTTTTTATGCAATAGGGATATTATCCTGAAGAGAACATTTTTTAGATAGCACACTTTTTGTTGTTATTCAATCTTAGACAGAACTATGATACGTTATTTTAAAAAAAAAATATTGGTTGTTTATAATTTATAATTTATAATAATAATAATAATATTATAAAGAGGAAAGATTTGTTTGTTTGTTTGTTTCGAATAGGCTCCGAAACTACTGGACCGATTTGAAAAATTATTTTTCCATTAGAAGCCGACATTGTCCCTGATGAACATAGGCTACTTTTTAAAAAAAAAAAATTATTTTATTTTTTTGGTTTCATGTGTGTTTTAATGTTTCCGAAGCGAAGCGAGGGCGGGTCGCTAGTTGTTTGTAAAGTCGGCTTATGGACGACAGTTTCATGTGATAACGTCTTAAAAGAGACATTGATAAAAAACTGCATGCTTTTATGAGTTTATTTGAATTATTATCACTGAATTATCATCATTATTTTGCATAATACAAAGGAGTTCATTGAAAACTAAAAAATTTTTCAATAAAATATTTATAAAATTTATTTATTTATAATTCAAATATTTTTTTACTTAAATTATACAGATTAAAATTACAAGTAACTATGCGCTATTAACAATTTATTTGCAACTTATATACATGTGTCATATTTAAGTTCCTTCAACTTGCATTATTCTGATCAGGGATAGCACGATGTTAGGAAAATATCTTGTGCTGGATGAACACCCCCTTCTATCCCCCGGCATTGCGCCGAGAGGGTAGAAGAGCTCTCCTTCTCCCGTCCCGCCGCCTCCTGCGAGATGGTGGACTCGCAGAAGTCGAACATCGCCTGCCAGGATTCGTCGCTGCCGAGCATCGTTACGACGACAGTCGGAAGCGACAAGTCCGGTCCTATCTTCGCAACTTTTTGTTTTTTATTTTTTTTTATTGCTTAGATGTGTGGATGAGCTCACAGGCCACCTGGTGTTAAGTGGTTACTGGAGCCCATAGACATCTACAACGTAAATGCGCCACCCACCTTGAGATAAGTTCTAAGGTCTGAGTATAGTTACAACGGCTACCCCAACCTTCAAACCGAAACGCATTACTGCTTCACGGCAGAAATAGGCGGGGCGGTGGTACCTACTCGTGCGGACTCACAAGAGGTCCTACTACCAGTAATAAAACCAGTTCGGTCCTATCTTCACAACTAGGACAGTACGCGAACATGTGCTCCGCCGTGTCCTCGTCACAGCCCCTGCAGTGGTGGCACTTCGGTTTCGGCTTCCTCCGGGCGGGAAACAACAGTGTCCTGTGAGCACTTGCGTCGTCAGGAAGGTGAGACGTCCTCGGTGGCGATTCACCCAGTCCGAGAGGACCGGGCGGATCATTTCGACGGTCCGTTCCCCTTGGACGTGGTCCGCCAGGCGGTGAGACATCGCCACGTACACCAACCGTTGTGGTTGTTTCGGGGAATACTTATTGTTAGGAAACCGACTAAAATTTCCTTTTCCTAATCCACGCCATCTATCGGCATAATGAAGAAATGTAACGCGCCTCCTAGCGGGCGAAGAAAAGAACTACAGTCGACGCTTTCGAACCGCGCGCGCGCCAAATTAAAAAAGTCTTTTAATTCAAAAATACTGTTTTTCGCAAACTTTGCGATTCAACTTGTGCGTGTGTCCGTGTATTAAAAACTCCAGCATCCAGAACAGTGCCCCGGGGACAGAAGACCACAAAATATAGAAAGCAATCATTTGTGAGTACCTTCCCCTTTTTAGTCGGTTTAGTTTCTGGGAATTTAAATTTAACTCAACAAACTTGTTTACACAACATAATTTGGCCCTATCGAGCCGGATATTTACCGAATACAACTTCAAAATAGGTAAATACTCAATATTTCACGTATAAACCTGCAAACCTGTAGGTACCTACACACGTCTTACATATCGGTATTATTTGCAGAATATTCATTCAATAGTTCTATTTATTGCAATAATACGCATATATACGTAATCACATACTCTTAATATCTATTTCTACGTCTATCATCACTTTAGGACTCAGTTTTAGTACATTTGGGTACGCGTCAAGCGGTAGTACATTTTTCTTCGATTCAAAATGGCTCCATTGTCCGACCTTCAAATAAAAATTAATACACTTAGAAGTCGTAAAGAACGATGTTTTAGACGTGTTCAACAATATTACGACCTAGCTAAAGCTGTGCAAAATAATACAGCAGAATTTAGTAGTTTGTCCGTGCGGGTCAGTGACCTCGAGTCCACTAGGGAATCTTTCGAAAAAATTGTTGATGAGATTTCAGTTTTGGAGTTAAAAAATGACCCTAATTATATCATCGGTAACCAAGAGGTACATGCCCTTGATGACCTCTATTTTGAGATTTTACGTATTTTTCAAGAACATGATTCGCGTTCGAAGTCATCGAAACAGGAAAACAAAGGCGCATCGGAGCGCGGCGCTCAGCCTCGTTTGCCTAAAATCGAATTGGTTCATTTCGACGGTAGATTAGAAAATTGGATCACATTTCGTGATACTTTTTCCAGCTTAATTCATACCAATACAAGTTTAGGTGATATTGATAAATTCTATTACCTATTGTCAGTCGTAACTGGCCCTGCGCTTCAAATTGTTAAAAGTCTGCCGATATCAAACGACAATTATAATATAGTATGGACTAGCTTATGTGACAGATACGAAAATAAGCGTGCCATAGCTACGCGCTATATGGATAAGTTGTTTGCGTTCAAGCCGTTGTCTAACGAATCCGTGAACGGATTAAATTCCTTTTTGGAAACGTTTCAAGAGTGTGTTCAAGCCCTTGAGTTATTAGAAATTGGTAACTTAGCGGGATTTATTTTATGTTATATCGGATTGCGTAATATAGACCAGGTTTCAAGGCGTGAATTCGAACAAAAAATAGGTACAAACGAAATACCTGTTATCAAAACATTGATCGATTTTGTCACAAACCAGACCCGAATATTGGAAATGTCAATGAACACAAGTACTTTCTCGAAGCCGAGTACTAGTAAAACTTTTACTCCTTCGATTCAAAATAAATCCATTAGTAAGCCTACCACTAAAAATACAAATTTAAAAACTTGTTTAGCAAGTAGTACGAGCGCTGATAAGGTTGATTACGCAAAAAAGGGATGTTTGTACTGCAATAAACCCTTTCATTCAATTTATAAATGTTTCGAGTATATCGCACTAACACCTGTACAGCGCATTGATAAAATTAAAGAGTTGCATTTGTGCGAGAACTGTCTCCGTCAAGGTCACGCGTCTAATGAGTGCCCGTCGAAGATAACATGTACGGTGTGTAAAAACAGGCATCACCACACGTTGCATGTTGATTCTAAAACAAGTACAATTAATTCGGATTTTAATAATTCTTGCAACGATAATTTTAATAATAATAACGAAGATCGAGTCTCGTTGACGTGTTCGACTGGATCTACAGTCATGTTGGGCACTGCGATTATACACGTATTGGACGTTTTAGGCAAATATCAACCCGTACGAGTAGTAATTGACAGTGGATCCCAATCTAGTTTTTTGACGAATGATTGTGCACAACGACTAGGTCTCCCACGCCAAAAGTGTAACACACAACTGATAGGTTTAGGCGGAGCGGTAGTTCGTGATCACGGCATGGTTTTATGCAAAATCAAACCAACCACGTCCGATAATCCGATATTCAATTTAAAAACGGTTGTGGTTTCAAAAATTTCTGGTGATATGCCTTCGGTTAACTTTACAGAGAATTTAAAACTCGAATATAAAAACTTGTTGTTGGCTGACCCTACTTTCTATCGTTCGAGTCGCATTGATATGTTGCTCGGCAGCGACGTATTTCCGTTTATTTATGACGGTGGAAGGTATAGTCCGTCGCGGCAAGGATTACCGTTGGCGTTAAGTAGTGTATTTGGTTACGTAATTACGGGTCAGCTGTCTTGCAATAATACGAGTAACACTAGAAATGTATCAATGTGCATGTTAAGCAGCGAATCAAAAGTCGATGACTTAATTAAATCGTTTTGGGAAACAGAAAGCTTGGTCGCTGATTTGCCCAAAAACCCGGATGACGTCATCACTGAACAGATGTTTGTAAATGATTATAAGCGTGATAGTGCAGGTCGATACATTGTTAAATACCCGTTTAAGCCTGACTCTGAACTGGGAAACTCAAGGCAAATTGCGATAAAAAGATATCAAAATTTAGAACGTAAACTGTCGCGTTTACCAGACCTACGGAAGGAATATAAAAAATTTATGGATGAGTACGCTTCGCTCGGTCATATGATTTGTGTCGGCGAGGTATCAGAAGTGGAATCAGGGTACGTCATTCCCCACCACTGCGTACATAAGCCTGACAGCAGTAGTACTCGTCTCCGTGTAGTTTTCGACGCGTCTTGTCAAACCTCAAATAATAAATCTTTAAATTCTGTTTTATACACGGGCCCGAAGTTGCAGGCTGATCTCGTGGAACTTTTGATACGTTTTCGGTTACGTAAGATTTCCTTATGCGGTGACATATCTAAAATGTACCGTTGTATTTTAATTGATGAGTCCCAACGTAAATATCAACACATTTTGTGGCGCGACTCGCCCAGTGAGCCCATTAAAGTGTACGAGCTGTGCACCGTGACGTATGGTGTAGCGAGTAGCCCGTTTCTAGCGATACGCACGCTACAGCAGCTAGCCGCGGACGAAGGCGCCCGCTTCCTAGAGGCTTCTCGTGCTCTGCGCGAAGGATTTTTTGTGGACGATTTAATTTGGTCTGTGGATAACTTGGAAGAGGCTCTTAAGATTCAGCAGCAATTGGTCGAATTACTGAGGCTTGGTGGATTCGAATTACGGAAGTGGTCAAGTAATAGCGATCAATTACTTAAAGAACTGCCTAGTGATCAAGTTGAGCCCCCAGTGCAATTCGACGACGGTAAAACTATGTCTATCAAAATTCTCGGTCTACACTGGTTGCCTAAAGAAGACGCATTTTCTTTTCGTACTACACATACGGTAGATAATATTACGAAACGCTCAGTACTTTCACAAATAGCTAAATTGTATGATCCCTTGGGATACGTAGCCCCGTGTATTTTTCTTGCTAAGAATTTTATGCAAAAACTATGGTGCGCTCAATTAGGGTGGGACGACACTCTTCCAAAGTTGTTACTCGATGAATGGTCAATGTTTTCATCTCAAATACCGTTGTTATCGAAACTAAAACACGACCGGCATGTCTTTGTCCAAAACCATACGGTCTCTCAAGTGGTAGGGTTTTGCGACGCGTCAACGGCTGGATTCGCCGCCGTCGTGTATATTCGCAGTCAAGACGTGCAAGGTAACGTTAACGTTAGCTTACTGTTATCGAAATCTAAGGTCGCGCCCTTAAAAACAGTATCAATTCCACGTCTTGAATTAATGGCTGCTCACTTATTGTCAAAAACTTTACGGTACGTAATCGATATTTTGGCCAAGGAAGTAGAAATTGGTGAGGTACTAGCTTTTACTGACAGTTCAGTTGCATTAACATGGATAAATACACCTGCGTTCAAACTAAAAACTTTCGTCGCCAATCGTGTCGCTAAAATTAATGAAAGCTCGACAGAGGTACAATGGTTTCACGTGAATGGCACTGACAACCCCGCCGATGTGTGCTCTCGCGGCGCCACGCCAGCCGATTTGCTGCTGATCGCAGATCAGTGGTTCCGTGGCCCTCGATGGCTATACGAGCCACCGCATACGTGGCCTGTCAGATCGATAACAGAGTTCAAAGGTGAACCATTGGAACTCAAACCTCTTAAAGAAAACACTTTACTTAGTGAAACGTCAAATGTGAATACGGACTTTTATTCAATAATACTTAAATTTTCAAACTTTAACAAGGTACTGCGTGGTGTTACAGATTTATAAATAATTGTAAAGCTTCTGTTGCTAATAGAGTAAAGGGTTCCTTACTTATTTCTGAAATAAATAAATCACACGATAAAATTATTCAAATTGTTCAATTAAAATATTTTGAGGATGACATTAAATCAATAAAAAAGGAAAATCGATGCTCGCAAAGCCTACGGAAACTCGACCCGTTCATTGATAGCCGTGGTCTTCTCATGGTGGGGGGTAGGCTTTCCCACGCAGATTTGCCATTTACTCAACGTCATCCCTTGATTTTGCCCAAAAAATCGCATTTTACAAATATTTTGATAGATTACTATCACAAGGTATATTTACACACCGGGCCTAGATCTCTTCAAAACATATTAGCTCAAAAATATTGGATTATAGCCGCTAGGTGTGTGATACGATCGCGCCTTTCTAAGTGTGTTACGTGCTTTAAGAATAGGCCCACTATTAATCAACCTAAAATGGCCTCATTACCAAAGTGTCGTTTAGAGTCCGATATTTATCCCTTCCAACATACTGTCGGTGTTGATATAGGAGGTCCATTTTATACAAAGGAATCAAATAGGCGTAATGCGAAAATATCAAAAGCCTATTTATGCTTATTTATTTGTTACTCAACTCGTGCAGTACATCTTGAAGTACTCTCGGCGTTGACTACTGAATGCTTCTTGGCTTCGTTCGATCGGTTTACGGCTCGACGCGGACTGCCACATACGGTCTATTCTGACAATGGCAAAAATTTTGTTGCCGCTGGCAGACACCTAAATGAAATATATCAATTTTATACTTCAAAACAAAATCACTTGACTGATCAGTTCACCATCAGAAAAGTAACGTGGAAATATAATCCTCCAACTGGTAGTCATTTTGGTGGGATTTTCGAAGCTGGAATCAAATCGGCTAAATACCACTTAAAACGCGTAGTAGGTACACGCGCTTTATCATTCGAAGAATTATCTACCTTATTTTCTAACATAGAAGCGATTTTAAACTCGCGCCCTCTGTGCAGTTTATCTACCGATCCTAGTGAATTCGATGTCCTGACACCGGGACATTTTTTAGTTGGTCGTCAATTGGTTTCGGCTCCAAGTTATGATATCTCTGATGTATCTACTAATAATTTAACGCGTTGGCAATGTATTAAACAAGCCACATTGCATTTTTGGCGTCGTTGGAAACTAGAATACTTGCATACATTGCAGCAACGTCAAAAGTGGTACGTTGATGCTCCTAATCTATCTATAAATGACCTGGTACTGATTCACAATGATAATGCCCCTTGTCAACAATGGAGCTTAGGACGTGTAGAACAGGTTCATCCCGGACTTGATGGGAGGGTTCGCGTTGTTACGGTTCGGACGCAAAATTCGAAGCTAAAGCGCCCTGTCACAAAACTGAGTCCTCTCCCTAAAGAGTAGGATGAATAACTTATTATAAATCTATTTAATTCATTTCATTAATTTTATATTACAACTACATATCTATTTCATTTAAATTTATATATACAGTCCATTTCGCTCAAAGGCTAATCGTATTAGTTTTTTTTTATTTTATTTTTTATTTTATGATTATATGTTTCAAGCAAAATTACATAATTTGCAAAGCCCATTCATATGGGTTAACATTCTAGATATAATAACGTTATTTTGTGTTTACCTATTTTGAAATCATTGTTGATTTCGGTGGGGGGAAATGTTAGGAAACCGACTAAAATTTCCTTTTCCTAATCCACGCCATCTATCGGCATAATGAAGAAATGTAACGCGCCTCCTAGCGGGCGAAGAAAAGAACTACAGTCGACGCTTTCGAACCGCGCGCGCGCCAAATTAAAAAAGTCTTTTAATTCAAAAATACTGTTTTTCGCAAACTTTGCGATTCAACTTGTGCGTGTGTCCGTGTATTAAAAACTCCAGCATCCAGAACAGTGCCCCGGGGACAGAAGACCACAAAATATAGAAAGCAATCATTTGTGAGTACCTTCCCCTTTTTAGTCGGTTTAGTTTCTGGGAATTTAAATTTAACTCAACAAACTTGTTTACACAACACTTATAAACAATAACATCAAACGTCCATCAAACTTGTGAATGGTGATAGCACAAGCAGGGACCCAGAGAAACTGTTTCCGTTTGCATTTGACAGTTTAATGTTCCCCACTTTCTTAAATACCGGCACCCAGTTGAGAGATAAGAGTATTTAGCTTGCTCTGCGCGTGAGTCCGACATTTTATTTTGGCACTGACACGTGTTGTTTCTTCCGGTTGTATCGGTGGTAGCTGTTTGAAATCGATGCATACAATCACGTCAATGCCTCCGAATGGTTTGTCGTAAATGCTGATAATCTCGTGCAGTCGGTGGTTGATTTTTCGGAGAACAGCTGAAATAGAGCACCACAAAGTGTCATCTCCACTACCATGTAATCGAAGTATGACCTCCAGAATGATCTCCCGTTATTCTGGGTTGTAGGTTCTTAGAAACTCGCAATATTGCTTTGTTTCACAATTGAGAATCCTTGTCGGGGAACGATTTTGTTAACATCATCGCTGTTCTTGGCACCATCTTTTCCCAACAACCGTTGGACAAACGCTGCTCTTGATTCCTCTTCTTGCTTGATTGCCGTTATTATCGTTTTCCAAAATCGTCATCACTTCGAGTTCTTTTACGACGTTTTCAATGTTTATATTCGTCTCGAATAGTCTATGGCGTTCCATAATGGTATCTTCATTTTCGTCGAATAATTGCAAAAACTTATTTTGATCAACAATCTCTGACATTTCGTTGCGAAACCGCACGTAAAGTAGAACCATCTCCCGTTTATAATTGTCAGTGTCATCGATATCATAGCGTCTGTACCGTATGATTCGTCCGAGCGGTCGTCTGCGATATTCTTTAGATGCTCTTGACGTTCTCGTTTCAGGTATAGCTTCAGAATCCTCATCGTCATCCACGTGCACGTCGTCTTCTTCGTCAAGGAAATCGCTAGCGTTAGCATACCACGAAGCGAACTCAGCCAAATACACTTGTTCTAATGATTCAGGTCGTTCTTCGTATCGCTGTATTATGTTTTTGGTCCACACATCGGTGCTGTCTCCGTCGATGCCCTCGCGGTCCATTTGCTGACGACGCTTGCGGCAGCACGGCCTTTCAGCCGGCCACACGGTTGGGATGTACACGATTTGACGACTAGCCTCGCTCATGCGTTGTCGCAGCAGATACCATGCTGCTTCTTGCGCCGACGTCTCGACTGCGTTAAGCATTTTAACACTTAACGCTTTCAATTGACCCGTGTAGTCCTGTTCTGGATGCTCTTGCATCATCGTGGTGAGCTCACGACGCAGATCACCCATTCCACGGGCTGATCTATTTATATACTCCACGACGTAATCTGCGCAGCTGTGCTCGTCCAAGATGAACTGAATGTCGATTTTAGAGTTGACTTCGCCGGCAAGGTACGGATTGAACGTGTCTGTCATTAGTTCGTCGAAGTTTCGCCTGAACACTATAGTCGGTCGGCGCAACGTTGAGCGCACAATGTCGAGATACGTAATGTAAGTCAAGCCGTTAGCATTAAGAAACTCATCCATAGATGCGTATCGACGTTCACCGAGAGAGGCACGCAGCTCCTTGGCCTTCTCTTCTAGGTTTTGGCCACGTCCATCAGCTTGAGGCATCGGAACCAGTACACGGGTCGTGGGCATAGGCCAGTACGGGACCCCGAATCTGCAAGCTGTCTCGCCACGCTTTGTGCAAGTGAAACTATGCTTGTGTATCTGATTGGCGTATATAGAATCGTTTGGCACATCATCCCGAGCAACTGAACTTAGTTTTTCCACGAGATCGACTGTTCTTGGCATACTTTCCGATACGGTCTCGCGCGGGTCGTCGTTCAACCACAACAATATACGTGCGCGTGGACGTCCTCGCTCCTGGAACTCGATACGTAGGAAGTGATCTTTAACGAAATATTTTCCGAACGGATTGTAAGACTGTTTGGATTTCAGCATTTTCATCAACGAACTAACTAGCTTGTAGAAGTATATGCAGCACGTAACAGGATCGTCGCTCACTAAAGCACAACGCTCAGAAGTGTCGAGATCATTTGCCGTTTTCCCAGGATATTTCTTGCTCAGTTTGAGGAGTATAGTGAGCAGTTTCGTCCAGCGTATTTCGTTGGCGCTTATAGTGAGTAAGGCGGTTGGTTTGCCAAGCTGACGGATCATCGCGAGGAGGTCTCGTTTGCGAGAGGCCCAGTACTGGACTGAGTTTGGCACTGTCTTCATGAATGCGAGGTTTTGCATGACATATTCTTTCATGAATTCTGTGTCCTCTAACATGCCTCGCGTAATGTTCTCAGTGACCGAAACGTTGCGGAACGTGCTGTGAATCCCGTCCATCATTCGCTGCCGCAATATTTTCATTGCAACATACAGGATTTTTTGAGGAGTTGCTCCGCGTCGGTCGCGACGACGTATCTCACTGGTCGCCACCATGTAAGGTGTTACTGGAACTCCCACGTGAAAACTACGAGGCTCTCCGAAGTAGATCGATGGAAACGATAACTCTTCAATGTGACGGTCATAAATGACGTTGAGTGGTGTCGCCTGATGTCCCGGTGCGATTTTCGGACAATCTTCCTCATTCCAAATCACGGTATGTTGTCTTGAAGCGAATATCTCAGATTCAGGTGCGTTTTCAACGGAAATGTTTTCTATACGGTTCGAAGGATCATCCTTTATGTCATCGAGAGACGGCACAGTAGGATGCAGCCTAGATAAATCCACGTTGATTTCATATAAACGATATAACGTCGACTCCTGCAGTGCAGTTAGCCATGAGCTGATTGTGCTTTTTGACATATATCCGCTGATGTAGGCCGATTTGTGGGCAAGGTTTCGCTCGATGTTTACATTGATGACATGGTCTTCGTTTAATTGGCGCGGCAAACATTTCACCATCTGCTGTACGTCTGCTGGTAAGTTGATCACTTGCCCTACGATTCCATAAGAGGCATCGTGGCGCAGACGACGAACTTGCATAAATGGCAGGAGCGGCGATATCAGTCGTTCGCTGATGGGATCCAAGGGTGGCAGAGCTGGCGGTTCGTCTGGATATGAGAATCCATTGACTTTTGCTAGGGGCGGCATCGATTTTTTGTTCAGTGAACGTTTACAAGTATTGCAAACCATTTCATATTCTTCTCGGCGCGGTCTTCGATTTTCTTTGACGAACCATTCCGAGATCACCTCCAGCTGTGGCTCGGTGATGGGTTTCAGGTCGTTTTTGAACCAAAGCCTGTCGCAAATCGAACAAGCGTGACCGAAATCGTTGTCCAGGAAAGTTGATTTGAACCTCACGATCGAGAATGCCCATTTAGTCTTCCAAGTAGATTGTGTCTGTTCTATCACAATTTGATCAGAAGTGATTGGACCTGGTTCTGATGCTGAAGTACGACTATGCTTGTGTGTGGGCTCTGGTTTAGTACCAGTTTGAAGGTCATTTGATTTCGCCCCTGAACGAGAAATGGGTGCAGTATTCGATTCTAATGACCCACTGATAAGGGCCAATTTGGCGGCTTTGCGTAATCTCCGGTTACGTTGTCTTTCGGCATCCGACTTCTTAGCGGCTATCGCCTGTGCAGATGTTCTGGATGCTGCTATGCGCTGTCTGTACTCGCGTTGCTTCTGTGCCTTCGATTTTGGAGCAGCTATGGTTGATGGCTCGTCGAATGACGTGAATGCGACAGCGTCTTGCGCTTCCTTGAGTATATTACTCTTTGAAGGTAGCGGCGGATCCGTGTAGTCCATAGGTTCGTCAGATCGGTCTGCTATGGTGTGATTGTAAGCAGTTCTTGAAACAGAAATTGTGAATAATTAATTTTTTTTATTATTTTAACAAAGAGAAAGTACTAATTATTTATAATTAATATTAATTTATTATTATTATTATTATTTTGTTGACATAACGTCTTCTAAAACGATGAACACCGGCTGCACGCACGAAAAAGTGTCACGTTCCGCCCGAGCTTAAGCGTGCGAGCGAGAGCGCGGAACAAGCGATAGAGAGGCACGATCGCCCCAAGCGTTGGCTTGTGACACATTTATCTCTCTTTTCGCGTGACGTCAGAGCTAGCAGTTCGAATAGTTCCGCTACTGAGCAATCTATCCTTTCCGGATTATCATGTTTGTGTATTATCATTATCGTACGACCATAATACTGTTTTGCGGCAGAAATAGGCGGGGTTTTTATACCAGAATGTGGCCTATGGCTGTACCGCCACCAAGGTTTTATTATCTGAATGTCTACATGTAAAATGGATTTTCAAGAAACCAAGCTCACCTAAGGTAATGCCTCCTGGCGTGCGTCTCCAATTTGAGTTCCGTGTCGTATGTACAATAACAGACGTCACACTTGTAAAGATTTTTCTAAAAACAAAAACTCATTTGTCAAGACATCTTCGCGGACAGTCAATTATTGAGTTCAATAGGGGTGTCTTCTGAGTCTACCCTACGTCAGCACTACCCTCTGTCCCGAAGCAGCCCGATTTGAAGGACAGAGCAGTCCTTGTACTATAGCCCGGAGATTCAGAATTCATGTCTCAAGTTTTGCAGTGACATTTATGTTGTTGAGGTCTATGGGCTCTAGTAACTACATGCCTGTGAGCGCTTTTACTCCTCTAAGCACTAAACAAAACATGATCAATGTTCCTCTGACCTCACATCGTCTTCCCCTACCGTCTCACCTCATTATGCCTCAAAAGCAAATGCTTTCTCAAATGCAACTCATTATCGTAGGAAACTAAACATTTTTCACATTTGTACAGCTTCGCTGTGTATTTGCTGTGCGTTTTTGCTAGTTCTCTCTCGGCTTCAAGTTCGGTCCGCGACAGGTCTGTTGTCTTCAGTCTGGCTCCAAAGCAGTCCTCAATGCCGTCACATGTTTTTAATTCTTCAGGATGATCAGCCTGGAAATTTGTGTTAGTCCATGTTATGCGGATAATGGGAGCGTATAGACTTAACTACATTAATCCTGTTCATCCACCTCAAGACCTGGGTGGGGTTTATATCTCATTGGTATAGCTATAACCAGTCATTGCGAATTTGATTACTTGTCACCCAATGTTATATATTCCTTCGTTATGGAGTTATTTGTGACATGAGTTCAGTATGTATTTTTAATAGAACAATTAATGATTTCAATGCAACGGGCATTATTTTATTTTATTTGAAAGACAAACAGTGAACTTAAATACATATTTTTATGTGTTCTGTATTAAACTAAGACTTCGCTTGAGAGAAGTTATTTGGGGATTTTTATTAAAAATTGTCAAGTGTCAATTGTCAATATCTCAGACAGTAAGTAAGGAACTTTATACTAACTTATTCAATATGTAAATATTTTTTCTTGTTTTATGTTATTCATCTATACATGTAAATAAAATCGGAGTGTCTGTTTGTAATATGACCGCTTTTTACTACATTAGAATATATATACGGTACATACACCAAAATAACATTTTTTACAATTTTTGTCTGTCTGTCTGTCTGTTTGTTCCGGCTAATCTCTGGAACGGCTGGACCGATTTTGACGAGACTTTCACTGATAGGTAGCTGATGATATAAGGAGTAACTTAGGCTACTTTTTTTAAACTAGCTTCGCCCCGCGGCGTCACTTGCAGTACGACAATAACTGCGGGTAGCATCGCGAGACTCAGCTTTTAATAATAAAATTTAATGTTTCCGAAGCGAAGCGAGGGCGGGCCGCTAGTTTATACATATAAGTAGTAACAGCAACAGAGGTGCCACCAACTGCCAGGATCCAAGAATGACAGTAACCACTTACCACTAAGTAAATAAGAATGAACAGCAAGCTTAGTTGCAAGAAATAAAAACAATATTTATAAAAAATTATATAGTAATAAATAATATTTTATTCATTACTGTTATTTTAATTTATTTACCTGTAAAGGTTCTTGAAGCCTCCGTACCATTGCCTTACTAATATTGTGTTCTTCTTCAAACTTAACTTCAATTTCATTTTCATCTTCATCATCTTCATATCGAGGAGTGATAGGTTCAATTTTGATTTCTTTTACATCATTTGAGCTCGATATTACTTTAAAATTATAGTTATTCAATATTGTAGATACGTTAACATTGTTATGTGGAGTCTGCAAATAGTAGTACCATTATTATTGCCAAAATTGGATACTTTTCATAATATAAAGTGTGTTTAAATAGCTCGACAAAGTTCCATGTGTAGCCATAACACGACACTGGCAGAAATTGATGAAAGTATCGGAAGATTGCCATTAAAAAAAAAAATAATAATAGTAGAACCATCTATCATTAGGGCAGTAAATACATTTCACATTGAAGTGAACATTCATACAATAGCAACATTTGAATACTTGTCAAACTTTCTATTTATTGCTTAGATGGATGACTGAGTTCATGGTCCACCCTTTTTTTTCGGGCCGGGACCGAGCCTCTTACGAGGTCCCTTCGCCTAGGGGGCACTCGGAGTATGTTGGACTTGACGATCTGCAAATGTTGGGAGCAGACTGCAGACTCAAGGATATTTTTAGGACCCTAACGACCTAAACGACTCCATTGCACTCACATCCCGAGGGGGGGGGGGGGGGGGTTCCCGCAGTCAACACTACAACCAGACTCGGGCCCAACTCCGAGGATACCCGACCGACCGGTCGTCGAGGCAATCGTCAAATACCAATGAAGGCAATTTCCGCGGGGGCGATGCCAGTGGTGTTCCGGGATATCTCGCTGGGTAAGAACCAGCCTGCCGGATCGGAACGCGATACACTGCCGACCGGCTTGCTCTTCTACAGTATGTTCGGCAAAGACAGTGACGACGGCAACACGGACCGAATCGCGGGCCGCCGCCGCCGACGCGTCGTCCCATCTTCCTGGTGCCAGCTCGTTAGAGTGACGCTAGCGTGCGGCGCAGCCTCGACCCCTGTAGGTCGCCACGTGAGGCTGGAGCTGGACCAAAACCCTCCTAAAACTCCCAGCTCCCAGCGGCGGCCGCTGAGAGAGGAGAAGAGCTCTCTCTCTCCCGTTCCGCAGCCTGCTTCCGTGAGATGGTGGACTCCCAGAAGTCGAACATCGCCTGCCAGGACTACTTCCCGACAGAGGGTGGTGTCACAAGACACCTACCCTACTTCTCATTCTCGATTAAAAATTGTCTGGTGAACATCTCAGACGGTAAGAAAGTTGCTTGCAGTAAAATCTCACAGAAGAACTTGAGTAGGCACGTAATTTAATTGTTCCTGCTTACTTAATAGGTAAATATGTTCTGTTTTATCTTATTTATTTATACACTAGCGACCCGCCCTCGCTTCGCTTCGGAAACATTAAAACACACATGAAACCAAAAAAAAAAATAAAAAAAAAATAAAAAAAAGTAGCCTATGTTCATCAGGGTCAATGTCGGCTTCTAATGGAAAAAGAATTTTTCAAATCGGTCCAGTAGTTTCGGAGCCTATTCGAAACAAACAAACAAACAAACAAACAAATCTTTCCTCTTTATAATATTAGTATAGATATAAGAAGTAACAGCAAAAGTTGCCACTGATTGCTAGCATCCAAGACTGACAGTGAACACTAACCATTACATGTGTAAATAAGAATGAACACCAAGCTCAGTTGCAAGAGCTATAACAAAATTTCTAGAAATAAATACAGGAATAAATTGTATTTTATTCATTAATGTTACTGTCATTTACCTGTAGAGGTTCTGGAAGACTCCGTACTGTTGATTTACTAATATTGGGTGCTTCTTCAAGCTTAACTTCAATTTCAATGTCATCTTCAAATTGTGGAGTGAAAGGTTCAATTTTGATTTCTTTGACATCATTTAAGTTTGATATTACTTCAATATTACTTCGTATGAGATTTGTAGTTATGTTTGCATTATTATATGGAATCTGCAAATAGTAGTATTACCTAATATGAGCGCAGTAAATATACTTTTACTGGTGGTACAATATCTTGTGAGTCTGCACGGGTAGGTACTACCACCCAGCCCATTTCTGCTGTAAAGCAGTAATGCGTTTCAGTTTGAAGGGTGGGGCAGCTGTTGTAACTATACTGAGACCTATATTATATCTCAAGGTGGGTGGCGCATTTACGTTGTAGATGTCTATGGGCTCCGGTAACCACTTAACACCAGGTGGGCTGTGAGCTCGTCTACCCATCTAAGCAATAAAAAAAAAACCCAAAGATTCCTTGAATAGAAACATTTGAACACTTGAGTCGACTATTATCAAAGCCGGCAATCTGACTTTTGGACAATGATTGGTAAATCAGAAAAACGAATTATTGACTTTGTATTCCATTGGCAGTCACAAAACTCTTCCGAACGACATCTTAGATAAATAACAGGTTAACTATTAACCTTTATTTAATGCAGGTTTTGAACCGTATTCTTTGAAGGAGACAATTATATTCAAATCAATCTGTATTGACATATCAATAAAAAATTTTTGTCCAAATGCACAGATTGCCACCTTTGATAATAGACAACTCACTTGTCAAACTTTTTATTTATTGGTTAGGTGCATGGCTGAATCACGGTATATATTGTGTTATCACATTGTATGTTGGTGGCATTTAAACACTATTTTGTTACCACATTCAACATATCCAAATACAGATAACGAAAAATAGATACGAAAGAGCCAGCACTCAAGTGAATGTGTGAATGAAATCAAATCCCACATATTCGCAGGTCCGGCTTACAATGTGTTAAGTGTTTATCAGAGCTCATGTACATGCCGCCACCAACACAGAAGTCTTAAATGAACGAAGTAAACTTTCTAACCGGAACGGACGAATTCTTTGCAGTAAAAATTGGCAGAATTACGGTATCTCTCTGTGCAGTCACAAAATAAAATAAATAAAATACCATGTTAGAAACGTACGTATTACGTACCTCTGCCTTGAGCGTGGAGTAGCTCTGTTCCACTTGCCTCAAGAACAGATTGATCTTTTTCATGAAACTGTGGCATTTGACACACACAAATAGGTTTTGTATGTTCAACTGGAATAAAAACAATAGCGTCTTAAGACCTTTTTACTATTCACAACAGTAAAAAATACTACGATATTATTTTTTATCTTCGCGAGTTGTAGGCATAATTAAAACTATTTATACGATTTAATCTAACGTTTATCATTATCAATATATAATATATTCCGACTTTTCGAATATTTCAGTTTCCGCGGTCACAAACCACTAAAGTAAATAGCCCGAGATTAGCCGCAAAAGTAGTTCTAATTGTGATAAATTACTGGTTTTTAGAGGTTTTTTATTGATCTAGAAAAGTTACCTTTTCTTTAAAATGATTTTCAAGGAATATCCGGTGTTTACAAAACCGAAATCGAATCAAGGTTTTACTGTCATTTAAGCAACAAAAACAAACTTTTGCTTTGGGCTTAAGAACTTCATCGGCTGTCATACAATAATTTTGATCTATCAAGTCCATCTTTGCCTTTGCTTAGCTTCTAACTTGTTTTTGTAATAGATATGTACTTCAGTAGTTTTTGTACATTGTTTTTTCAAACCTTTTGAGTAGTTTTGAGTATGACAATTAACTGTATGTAGACATGCGTAGTTCCGGACCTAAATAGTTCCTGGAACTATGTCCTCATATGGAACTATATCATTCAATCCGAGTTGTCAAAATTAACATGTTCAGACAGTTCCATTTCCATTCCAAGTGTACTGTTATGCAGGAACTACGAACGCGTTGAACATGACGGACATGCGGACATGATTAGAGCATAGGTACCGCGCGGCGCGGAGGCGTGGCGCGGCGAGTCCACCCGAATGAGTCTCGAACCGACACGAGTCCACGTAAAGAGATAAGGCGACATATGGCACGAATACGAGAGAGTGAGATGGAGCGAGTGCATGAAACTGCGTGTGGAGCTCTTTCATACGCTCTCTATGCTCTACGACCTACGTGTTACAGTCGATAGTTGAATAAATTAAAATGTTTTGCTATGGATTTTGACCTTGACCATGCATCATTCCTACGAGCACTTAACCTTAAGTGTTTGTAGACCATTTCTTAGAAAATCATAATTCAAAATTCGAGAATTTTAAAACATTCACCACTTTCGCTATTCGGTATCTCGGTTATGGGAAAAAGGTTGTAAGGCTACAACGAGCTCAATTTACGTTGTATATCAGAATAACGTGGTATTTTAATTAACAACTGATAGGTTATAGTTTTCGGTGCATCGTACAATACCTACATTGAAAAATAATGAAAGTAGTAGAGTAGTTGAAATTATGACAAAGTAATTACAGTACATTAATAAATTATGCAACCAGCTGTAACAATAAACCTAAAACTAAAAACCTTACAAAATAATAATTACCATAATAATTGCCATAAGCGGCAATCTATTTTTATATAGTGCTTTTAAAAAATTGTATTTTTAATACCTTTTTTGAAAAATATTGTGTAATTAATAATAACTTAATACGTGATTCGCTACACTACAAACAGCTACTAGACTTAACATGTCCGCGGAACTAAACAGCTTCAAACAGCTACTAGACTTAATATGTCCGCGGAACTAAACAGCTACAAACTACAAACAGCTACTAGACTTAACATGTTCGTGAAACTAAACAGTTCCGCGAACATGTTTACTGGAACTAGTTCCGACACTCAAAAGAACGATGTCATGTTCAATCCAGTTCCGAACATGATTAGCGCACGTCTACTGTATAGTGTATTATTTAATAGTTCCATTTTTCCAACTGGAAAGACGAAAGTGTCATACCATAGAGCTTAATTTTGAATATATTTTTTATGAAAAATTGTATAGAGCGTAATTAAATGAAGTTGATTAATTTGAGACATTAATTAATTAATATGAAATTAAATAAGGGGAGACGAGATGGGATGAAAGTCTTAGCAATAATGGTTGTTACTTACCGAGACTTTTTCGGTGGACTTTTTGGAAGAAGCCGATGAGCCGCACCCAGAGGAAATATTTTATTTTCTCACAAAGACTAAACGGTCAATAAGCCACCATCATTACACGTTAAAATCTGTAGCTGAACACTAAATTAATAACAAACAAATCACAGATTTTCACGCTTCGCTTTCTTGCCAATAAGTCTCGTACAAACTTCGTTACCAGTCGACTTCTTCATGAGTGTCTACCATTTGTTTTGACTGAGAGCAGAGTTTGTTTCATCTATCCTGCACGGTGTTAGGGAGCGCTGGCCTCGGCACGTTCAATTATTAGGTTACATTTGTACCGGTTCCATTTTGAACATGGCTTTACTGTCTAGGTGACTTTTTGGCGGGAACGCGAGGAGTGAAGAGTTGTGTGATTTGTTTTATTTTGTCTATTTAGTGTTTCTTCAGGTTTAAATATGTAATAACGGTGGTTTATTAACTATTTAATATCTGTGAAAGTGCACAAAAATGAAACAAAGCCGCTGGACGTAACTTTACTAGGCACTAGGGTAGTGATCGCACACGAGCGCTACTAGAGCCAGAGACGCTTTTGATGATTTTTTTTATTAGTATAATGATATGTGAAACTAGTTTTGCTAAAATGTGCATGCATGTTAATGTTATTGCTATCTTATTCTATTCCAATAAGTGAAAGGGAAAAGAGCTTGTTCCAAACTGTTTCGTTTCTGGCTGTTTGCTGTGGAATGGAACAACGCAACATAATATGGAATATAGCTAAGCGTCCACAGGTCGGTATCGTACGCATCGGACGCATCGCATTTAACGGATGGTAGTATTCTTTGTATAGAAAGTCATACAAGTGCGTCCACTAATCGGCATTGTACGGATCGCACATCGGCAATGCCGACACCGATGCTCCGAGAGGCAACTTTTGAGATGCGTGCCGATGACGTCATACGGAATGCCGACCAGTGGACGCACTGCTCGCGCTCGCGCCACGTCATCCGCCATTTGTGGATGGATGTCAATAAGAAAATTGAATTTAGCTTGAGACATCCGAAAATATTGGAAAAACTTGATGTCATCATTTAACAGATCAGGAAATAGTGCGTGGTATTCTCCATGTTCCGATCTCTTCTTAAGTATATCGTGTATCCAGATATTATGTTTTCTTTTTTTAGATGTTCCTGCATTTTCTTCTTCTTCAGCTAACAAACAAGCAATAATGACAAATAATTGTTCGCTTTCCTCCATTCTCACAAACACAGCTCAATCACTAAGAAAATCCGAATGAAACTGGCATCGGCAATCCGATTGCTGGTACTTGCGTCAGCAATCCGATAGCTGCCGATACAGTGGACGCAGTATGAAAAAATAATGCGGTTGATGCGATGCGTCCGATGCGTACGATACCGACCTGTGGACGCTTAGCTTATGGCACAGTTGTTTCGGTCCATAGACAACAGTTCCAGGTTTTTTCATAGACGAAACTGTTCCGTTTGACTGCTTCGATAAATACGCCTCACCCCTGCTTTGGAGGGTAGAAGTGGTACTTGATAAGAAAAGGGCAATTTGAAAAAATGTCCACCTGTAAAACTAAACAGCGAGTTGTTGTTGGAAGACTCACCGAAACAGCTCTAGTGTTGGATGTGAAAATGATGTGAATACAGCAGTTTTAAACAGAGTAAAGACTGAAGGGTTTAAAAATTTAATATTTGTCCTGACTCGTGTAGTTTAAAAATATACAATATTTAAATTCTCAACTGTTTATTTAGATTACTATTTATGTAGGAAGTGTTTCTTTCCTTTTCAATTTAGTATCCAATTCTAGCAGTCTATGACACGCTGTTTTTCAAATTTTTCCACTTGCTACTGTGGCGCCACCTTAATTGGCTTCCCTTTCAGCAGACAATTTTTAATACACAGAGACGGCCGTCTTTAATTCTACCCTTCATAATTGAAACATAACAGTATGGGACGATGTAAAGTTTAGAAAAGGTAAAGTAACATATAATAATAAACCATTTATCAATTTTACTTTTATTTAATGACTTCGGTAATAGTTATATTAATTCTATGTTTCCTCTGACGGTATTACATTCATTACATCTATAAATTCTGTGTATTCGGAGAAGTAGGCGTGGCGGTAGGCGTGGCGGTAGCCATCACAGAACACAAGATATTAGACAGATGCCTGAATCTCGTCTATGATTCCTACGAAATTTTAAAGATAAGCTTGCATATTTATACAAGTTATGAACAATAACATTTGGACAGTCGGTCTACCGAGCAATTACACACGCTTGGTGGAAGATCTTCTCATTGTCCGGTATGGCATGCTGCCCTATTTGAAACAGAATCGCAGAATCCCGGGATGGCAGCGTCTCCTTAGTGCAGCCCCGTACATCTACTGGTGGTAGGACCTCTTGTGAGTCCGCGCGGGTAGGTACCACCGCCCTGCCTACTTCTACCGTGAAGCAGTAACGCGTTTCGGTTTGAAGGGTGGGGCAGCCGTTGTAACTATACTGAGATCTTAGAACTTATATCTCAAGGTGGGTGGCGCATTTACGTTGTAGATGTCCGTGGTCTCCAGTAACCACTTAACACCAGGTGGGCTGTGAGCTCGTCCACCCAACGCCACTCAAACGAATGTACAGTAAATGCTGTGGTGACCGAAACCGGTCGCCACTCGCCAGTCGAGGCAACAACACCGAGACGAACGCACGTCGCTCTGCGCTCCGCCGCTCCCATATATACAACACGATTCAACACGACATAACCGACCAGCAGCTATACGGGTATCTACATAGATAATTCTGTAATCATTTCTGCATTTTGTAGACTTCTCCTTCTTCTTTCCGCTTCGCGCTGCTTCAGTCTATCTCTGTTCTGCTGTCTGTACCTTCGTTGACGTTCCCTTTTTTTCTGGAGAGCATTCATTTCTTTGTCTCTCTCGTTTATTTGAATTGATGACGGTCGAGTTTCTTCCCAACCCGATAAACTTTGAGCAGTTACAATTTCTTCATTATTTATTGTGTTTGATGACGCAGATAGTCCGGCAATACTTTGTGTATGTTGTATACGTTTTCTTCTTTCCGCTTCACGATTTTTCAATTTGTCTCTGTTCTGCTCTCTGTATCGTTTCTGACGTTCTCTTTTATTATCATGATCGGCTCTAAAAAAAAATATATAAAGTTTTTTTCCTACCAAAGCTGGTAACCTTGAGAGGGGTAACCGAGCGAGTTGGTGAGCTCGCGGAGCTCTAACCTGGGTAAAGGTATAATAGAAACTAAATAAATGAAACTTATTTCATTAGATTAAATATATACAGCCCACCTGGTGTTAAGTGGTTACTGGAGCCCATAGACATTTATAACGTAAATGCGCCACCCACCTTGAGATATAAGTTGTCAAGTATAGTTGTTGTAGACATTGTACGGTTGCACCACCCTTCAAACCAAAATGCATTACTGCTTCACGGCAGAAATAGGCAGGGTGGTGGTACCTACCCACGCGGACTCACAAGAGGTCCTACCACCACAAAAAATGAGGACACCTCCAAAAAGTCTTACTGAATTACAATACCTTCAAAGCCGTGGTTTTTCAAAATTCATTTCGCTAAGCATGTAACAACATGTCTCATTCGCATGCGATTGGGACATGTTTCCACTTCAGCCCATCTTTTTAAATTCAAAATTGTTTATAGTCCAGCCTGTGATTGCGGTGCTGAAGTCTGTGACGTTAATCACATTTTCTTTTCTTGCTCTCTAAATGATACTCTTCTTTCTATCTAAAGTTGATTTCATTACATTACGTATTCCTTTTCCTACTTCCATTATGTGTCTTTTATCTATGAATTCTCCTAATGTATACAGTTTATTGTCTTTATTTATATTATCGAATGATGTACATATTTAATTTAATCTTATTTATATATGTATTTTCATTTATTCTCTAACTTTCCTAATCTTTCCCTTGCGAATCCGATCAAGTTTATTTTTTTATTACGTAGTTTCCCAACCTTTTATTTTGCTCTGTGGCAAATGCGCAAGCCGCGCGAGCCAAAATCAAACAGAAGAAGAAGAATTCAAGAGCTTACTGCAAGAATAGTCACTACTGTGAGCTGTGATGTTATACAAAGAGATTTTCATGAAAGGAGTACAAAATAAAAGTCTTAGCATATGAACAAAGGTGCTGGCTGCTTGCACCTTTATCAGAAAAAGAGGTAATAATTAAAAAAAAAAAACTCACAGAAGATGAACCGTCGAACCGTGAGCGAGAAGAGTAGGTGGTCCCGTGGGTGGGATGGGTTCGACGAGGACGGTGACCGGTGCTTGAGGTACCTAAAAGCACCGTTAATCGGGAGGATCCGTAATGACGTGATTTTTTTGACATACAATGTTATTGCTTCATTATGCAGTTATTTGTGACATGAGTTCAGTATGTATTTTTATTAGAACAATTAATTTTTTAAACGCAACGGGATTAAAATAGGAAGTAGTGGTTAAGTATTGGTTACTGGTTCTAGGTAGCCTCAGGGATGCTGGGAGTGACTGTTGTTATATAACAGTTTGAGATGACGTTTGCATAGCAAACAAATTTTGTCATATCTTCTCAAATCTCTTCTGAAGAGAATCATTCCAAAATGCCACCCATTAATAAGCAATCCCTAGTATGGGAGAGACTTGTAGGAATTTACTATTTGCAAGAGATGTTTTTTTTTTATTGCTTAGATGTATGGACGAGCTCAAGGCCCATCTGGTGTTAAGTGGTTACTGGAGCCCATAGACATCTACAACAGAAATACGCAACCCACCTTGAGATATAAGTTCTAAGGTCTCAGTATAGTTACAACGGCTGCCCCGCCGTTCAAACCGAAATGCATTACTGCTTCACGGTATAAATAGGCAGGGTGGTGGTACCTACCCGCACGGGCTCACAAGAGATCCTACCACCGGTAAGAATCTTATCTTTTCGTATCTTTCTCTATTAAAAACTGTCAACTGAACACCTCAGATGGTAAGAAAGTTACCTGATACTAACTTATTTAATATGTAAATATTTTTTCACTGTTTCATGTTATTCATTTACACATATAGGTAGTAACAGCAACAGAGGTGCCACTGACTGCCAGTATCCAAGAATGACAGTAAGCACTTACCGCTAAGTAAAGAATGAACAGCAAGCTTAGTTGCAAGAAATATAACAAAATTTATATAGTAATCAATAATATTTTATTCATTACTGTTATTAACATTTACCTGTAAAGGTTCCTGAAGACTCTGTACTGTTGCCTTACTAATATTGTGTTTTTCTTCCAACTTAACTTCAATATCATTTTCATCTTCATCATCTTCATATCGAGCAGTGATAGGTTCAATTTTGATTTCTTTTACATCATTTGAGGTCGATATTACTTTAAAATTATAGTTATTCAATATTGTAGACATGTTAACATTGTTATGTGGAATCTGCAAATAGTAGTATCATCTATCATTAGGTCAGTAAATACATTTCACATTGAAGTAAACGTTCATACAATAGCAACATTTGAATACTTGTCAAACTTTCTATTTATTGCTTAGATGCTTGGCTTGGCTTTTTCCCCGCGCCTTGAGGCCACTCGGAGTATGTTGGACTTGATGATCTGCAGATGTTGGGAGCAGACTGCGGACTCAAGGGTATTTTGGGACCCTAAGGCACTAAACGACTCCCCTGCACTCACACACCCGACATCCGATCTCCGCCCGTGTTCAGAAGCCGGTCATAGAAGGGGGGGTGCCCGCGGTCAGCACTACAATCAGACGGCGCCACGCCGAGGGCACCCGCCCGGCCGGTCGTCGAGGCAATCGTCAAATACCAATGATGGCAATTTCCGTGGAGGTGATGCCAGTGGTGTTCCGGGATATCTCGCTGGGTAAGAACCAGCCTACCGGATCGGAACGCGATACACTGCCGACCGGCTTGCTCTTCTACAGTATGTTCGGCAAAGACAGTGACGACGGCAACACAGACTGAATCGCGGGCCGCCGCCGCCGACGCGTCGTCCCATCTTCCTGGTGCCAGCTCGTTAGAGTGACGCTAGCGTGCGGCGCAGCCTCGACCCCCTTAGGTCGCCACGTGACCATAACCGGGAGGACACTGCCTCCTCTCAGGGGCTGGAGCTGGACCAACACCCTCCTAGAGACCCCAGCTCGGCGGCGGCCGCCGAGAGGGGAGAAGAGCTCTCTCTCTCCCGTACCGCAGCCTGCTTCTGTGAGATGGTGGACTCGCAGAAGTCGAGCATCGCCTGCCAGCACTACTTCGCGACAGAGGGTGGTGTTGACCTAATGCAGGCGCACAAGACACACACACCACTTCTCATTCTCGATTAAAAATTGTTTGGTGAACATCTCAGACGGTAAGAAAGTTGCTTGCAGTGAAATCTCACAGAAGAACTTGAGTAGACATATAATCTAATTGTTCCTGCTTACTTAAAATGTAAATATTTTCTGTTTTATCTTATTTATATAAAAGTAGTAACAGCAACAGAGTTGCCACTGATTGCCAGCGTCCAAGAATGACAGTGAACACTAACCATAAATTATGTCCAAGCTTAGTTGCAAGAGCTATAACAAAATTTCTAGAAATCAATACAGGAATAAATTGTATTTTATTCATTAATATTACTGTCATTTACCTGTAGAGGTTCTGGAAGACTCCGTACTGTTGACTTACTAATATTGGGTGCTTCTTCAAGCTTAACTTCAATTTCAATGTCATCTTGAAATTGTGGAGTTAAAGGTTCAATTTTGATTTCTTTGACATCATTTAAGTTTGATATTACTTCAATATTACTTCGTATGAGATTTGTGGTTATGTTTGCATTATTATATGGAATCTGCAAATAGTAGTATTACCGAATATGAGCGCAGTAAATACACTTTTACTGGTGGTACGATATCTTGTCAGTCTGCACGGGTAGGTACCACCACCCAGCCCATTTCTGCTGTAAAGCAGTAATGCGTTTCAGTTTGAAGGGTGGGGCAGCTGTTGTAACTATACTGAGACCTATATTATATCTCAAGGTGGGTGGCACATTTACGTTGTAGATGTCTATGGGCTCCGGTAACCACTTAACACCAGGTGAGCTGTGAGCTCGTCCACCCATCTAAGCAATAAACAAAAAACGAAACCTGAACTTTACTTTTAATAGAAACAT
Source organism: Bombyx mori (assembly GCF_030269925.1). Lineage (NCBI taxonomy): Eukaryota > Metazoa > Arthropoda > Insecta > Lepidoptera > Bombycidae > Bombyx > Bombyx mori. The sequence continues at coordinate 2,011,955 of NC_085117.1, read as the reverse complement.
TTGAACACTTGTCAAACTTTTTATTCATTGGTTAGATGCATGGCTGAATCATGGTATATATGTATTATCACATTGTGTGCTGGTGCCCTAGAAACATTAAGCGCCGACACGTTATCAACCACTTAAAACCTGAGCTCTGACATGGTTCGCTTGTTCACAATCAATGGGTATGTGAAGAAAAACTAAAAAATGTTGTACATTTTCGTAAAACACTATTTAGTTACCATATTCAATATATCCAAATAAAGATAACGAAAAATAGAAGCAAAAGAGCCAGTACTTAAGTGACAGACTTCGAATCCCACATATTCACAAGGCCGGCTTACAATGTGTTAAGTGTTTATCAGAGCTCATGTACATGCTGGCACCAACACAGAAGTCTTAAATGAACGAAGTAAACTTTCTAACCGGAACGGACGAACTCTTCGCAGTAGGAGTAGGCAGGATTATGGAATCTATCTGTGCAACGTCGCAAAATAAAATAAATAAAATACTATGTTAGAAACTCTATTACGTACCTGTGCCTTGAGCGTGGAATAGCTCTGTTCCACTTGCCTGAAGAACAGATTGATCTTTTTCATGAAACTGTGGCATTTGACACACACAAATAGGTTTTGTATGTTCAACTGGAATAAAAACAATAGCGTCTTAAGACCTTTTTACTATTCACAACAGTAAAAAATACTACGATATTATTTTTGATCTTCGCGAGTAGTAGGCATAATTAAAACTATTTATACATTTTAATCTAACGAGGTTCCTGCTCATGTCGGCATTAAAGGAAATGAGTATGCAGATGATTTGGAAAAAAAGGCTACATTGCATGGTGATAGAATTTTTTTTTATAATACAATGACCAATATATTAAGTATTGCTAAGAAAACTTTATTCCGTGACTGGAGCATAGAATGGGAATCTTTTAAGTATAAGTATTCTATAATCCAACCAACAAAACCCCATTCCCCGTGGTTTTTAAGTACAGAAATCTTAACAAAAGTACCACTAGCATTCTTATCAGAATGCGGCTGGGACACGTTTGTTCACCTGTCCAACTGTTAAAATTCAAAATAAGAAATACAGCAATATCCGACTGTGGATTCGAGGAAGGTACTGTGGATCATATATTCTTCAACTGCATTCTTAACAACAATTGTGATTCCCTATATACTTTATTAAAAAACATAATCCCCTTCCCCATCAACATGAACTTCCTATTAACTTTCTCCAGTAAAAAGGTAGTCTACTCGCTTGCATCTTTCAACTGTTAAATACAAAAATTGTAAAACTAAATAGGTAACTATATTTTCAGTTCATGCCTGTAAATGTTATGTTAATGTCCTAGCATAATTATGTTGATACCTCCACTACCCGACGTTGGCAAAATTGTACTTTAATCTAAGTAACGAAAGCCAGAAAGAAAGGGGGAAAAAAACGTTTATTATTGATAATATATTCCGAATTTTCGATTATTTCAGTTTCCGTGGTCACAAACCACTAAAGTAAATAGCCCGAGATTACGCCGCAAAATTAGTTCTAATTGTGATAAATTACTGGTTTTTAGTTTTTTTATTGAACTAGAAAAGTTACCTTTTCTTTAAAATGATTTTGAAGGAATATCCGGTGTTTACAAAACTGAAATCGAATCAAGGTTTTACTGTCATTTAAACAACAAAAACAAACATTTGCTTTGGGCTTATGAACTTCGTCGTTTGTCATACAATAATTTAGATCAATCAAGTCCATTTTTGCGTTTGTTTAGCATTTAACTTGTTTTTTTATTAGATACATACTTCAGTGGTTTTTGTACATAGTTTTTCAAACCTTTTGATTATGACAATTAACTGTAATAACTAGTAGTTCTATTTTTCCAACTGGAAAGACGAAGGTGTCATACCATAGAGCTTAATTGTGAATAATTTTTTTATGAAAAATGTATAGAGCGTAATTAAATGAAGTTGATTAATTTGAGACATTAATTAATTAATATGAAATTAAATAAGAGATGAGATGGGATGAAAGTCTTAGCAATAATGGTTGTTACTTACCGAGACTTTTTCGGTGGACTTTTTGGAAGAAGGCGATGAGCCGCAACCAGAAGCAATATTTTATTTTCTCACAAACGCTAATCGGTCAATAAGCCACCATCATTACACGTTTAAGTCTGTAGCTGAACACTAAATTAACAACAAACAAATCACAGATTTTCACGCCTCGCTTACTCGCCAACAAGTCTCGTACAAGCTTCGTTACCAGTCGACTTCTTGATGAGTGCTCTACCATTTGTTTTAATTGAGAGCAGAGTTTGTTTCATCTATTGTGCACGGCGCACAGTGGGTCGATACTATGATTTTAGTGACTTAGGCACCAACTTTGTTTTTTTTCATTTTTCTTTATGTAGATAGATAGAGCTCGTTAATCTAAATAATAATTGTTTTAGGCAAAAATTACAAAAACTTTATAGTTTGGTCAGAAAAATGTGTTTTGTGATTTTTTTGTATGGAGCGGGTCACATTAAATTAAATTCCTGCTAAGTACCGCGAGGTCCCGCTTTGAAACTTTATTTTCCTTACACCTTGTGTATTCTACTATCATTTGATGCTACGAACATGTGCATAAAGTTGCAACTCTGCCAAATAAATGGATCGAAAAAAATGAATAAATACATAGAATAAAAACCTTTATATTTTTTTTCGTAAGTGCTTTTAAGTTAAATTTGATATGGATTAGTAAGTAAAAGCACGTAATGATACCCATAATTACATAATACCTAACAACAATACATTTAGTAGGTCTCTAATTAAGCAATCTCTCTAAGTTTTATATATTTTGTTTCACCATTCGATCTTTGGGCCAGAAGACAAAAGAAGATTGTGTAAAATATCCTCATTAGTCGACGTTCTACTTATTTTTTTAGAATAACAACTCTCTGTATATTTCCGAAAATCTTTATTGAGAGCTTCCGCTGCCTCTTCCGAGAGCTTACCTATTTGAATGGCACGAAAGTTCTTCATTATTGTATATCATCGCCATGAGCCAACAATTTATGGATACTGGAAGGCATATAATAACAGAGATATAAATTAACATACAATTCTGCAGTACCTATATCTACAAAATTCGGAAAAATTGGAAAGGTCCACGCGCTCTCCAGATGTAACAGTCTGAAGAATCACGTGAAACCTCTCTATTCAATCTTTACGTATTCCTGTTATGTGGGCTGTTCCTTCTGCATCCCTGAAAAATCTTCTAGCAGTATTGCCATCATTGGTTGTTCCTACTTCTTGCTTGACAACATCTATAAGTAAACCGCATTCCTTTTTAAACGCTTGCTGTATAGCGCTTTTTCTGATTGATATTTTTTCTTTGTCATCCCCCCTTGCAACCCCATTTCTTGAAGTCCAAATGATAAGATGCAAACAAAAAAGTGTCATATAAAAAATAATCTCACAGGAAACTACATACGATGAAAAAATTGTGAAGTAATAAAATGATATTTACCGATATGAAGTAAGCACTCCATGCATCTTATCCAGACATGTTAATATGTAAACCCATACTGGAAGATTTCTTCATTATTTTCTCTTTGACAAGCAAGTGACTCCAAAAAACTCTGACGGTTTTGCTTTGCAAATATCACAGACAGCAGAAAATGTTTCTGACAAATATGAGGTTATTTTGCCGTCTATCATCGTCATGTGCAATTGATGCTTCACTTCAACTTGTTTGATTTTTGATGGCTGAAGTCTTTCTATTTCTTCTGTTATGCTAGCTTTTATAATTGCCACTGTTGACTGCGTTTCTTAAACATTATTGGACGGCAATAAAAAGTTGATTAGGGTAGATCGTTTTCCCAAACAACTGTTCCATCAAATTTCTGAAGCCTTATAGGAACTAGACTGACCATAAAAATAGATGAATCATCAAACTCTGTTTCAGTTTTCTGTTTAGAATTACTTTGACCTGGGGCTTTATCAAAGCCTATTTGATTATAAGCAGTTGCTCTCTTGCTGAATCCGAAAGCCAAGCTTGCCAAATCCGAAGTAATCACATCTAAAAGCCTATATAGCGCCAAGTTTAGTAATGCTTGCATTTTAATAACAGCTCCTTCTTCAGTATTAATTACCTCGTCTTTCCCTGGATAACATTTGGTCTTTTCTTGCTTAATTTTATATTAAGAAGGGTATAAATCAGACCCATTTTCACTTGCTGCTTCTCTTAGGTTTATATACTGCCACTTACTTAATTTAAGTGAAACTAATAGTGCCTTATCGGGAGAATATGTACTACTTTTCACTTTACTTGTACTTAAACACTCCTTAACTTTTTTTAGATCTTCGGGGTGATTTGACTAGTGTTTCATTATTTCTCCTACATCGTCATTTCCAGTGTTTCTCAAACTATCAGTTGTAGTAGCTTTCATTTCATCCGGGGATAACGAAAGCGATTGGTAAATTTGTTCAATACGTCTTCGTTTTTGCCTGGATCCCAATTCTTCAAAAGGTTTTCGAGGCGTAAAAGTAGATGTCGAGGGTCGAGGCTTCTGTAGTACATTTGAGGGTGGTACATTTTCAACATCTTCAGTATTAGAAATCTCGAGCCTTTCCTGTGCAGTGTTGATAGCTTTAGATATCATTCCTACGGGCCAGTTTATTGCACCTTCTAACCAATCACATTTTTTTCTTATAAACTGCTAACATGCGACTACTTCGTTTTCATATTGCACTTATATTTGAACAAAAGTGCATACAGAATTTTTGGAGCTCAATACTTTTCTCTTCGGTCACGTTTATTTGATTTTGTAGGAATTGAAAGAGTTTTTTATTATCAGACAGCGACTGTAGTTGCTCTCTTAAAATCATAAATAATTCTAAATTGTTAACAAAATTATTCATTATAACGGAAAAAGGAAGATCACAACGACAATCACGAGATGCTAGTAGTAGTACGAATAAACGAACACTAGTTAGTATATAATAAACATGGTCACTTTATACTTCCAGAGACAAACAAATGTTTACTATATTTTCTACTACCCAGTAATGGCTGCTTAACTAGTTATCCTCATTAAATAATGTTAACTATCCTAATAATTAGAGAGATTGCTTAATTAGAGACCTACTAAATGTATTGTTGTTAGGTATTATGTAATTATGGGTATCATTACGTGCTTTTACTTACTAATCCAAATCAAATTTAACTTAAAAGTACTTACGAAAAAAAAAAAAAAGGTTTTTATTCTATGTATTTATTCATTTTTTTCGATCCATTTATTTGGCAGAGTTGCAACTTTATGCACATGTTCGTAGCATCAAATGATAGTAGAATACACAAGGTGTAAGGAAAATAAAGTTTCAAAGCGGGACCTCGCGGTACTTAGCAGGAATTTAATTTAATGTGACCCGCTCCATACAAAAAAATCACAAAACACATTTTTCTGACCAAACTATTAAGTTTTTGTAATTTTTGCTTAAAACAATTATTATTTAGATTAACGAGCTCTATCTATCTACATAAAGAAAAATGAAAAAAAACAAAGTTGGTGCCTAAGTCACTAAAATCATAGTATCGACCCACTGTGCGGCGCGGCGTTAAGGAGCCGGTACACTGCACTGGCCTCGGCACTTTCAATTATTAGGTTACATTTGTACCGGTTCCATTTTGAACATGGCTTTACTGTTTATGTGACTTTTTGGCGGGAACGAGAGGAGTGAAGAGTTGTGTGATTTGTTTTATTTTGTCTATTTCTTCAGGTTTAAATGTGTAATAACGGTGGTTTATTAACTATTTAATATCTGTGAAAGTGCACAAATGTGGGAAAATTAAACATGTGTCATGTTTCACATTAATTAACCAACTTCATTTCATAATATCATTTTTCATATATAAAAAATATACAAAAGGTTAGGCTGTATGGTATGATACCTTTGCCTTTCCAGTTGGAAAAAGAAAACTACTACTACTAGTAAAACATCTGTTTATTATTTTGTTGTGATTTTGTTATGTTGTTATGTTGTTATTTTTTGACATGTTTCAATTCGTTTACTCGTTTAGAAACTTGTATTTATATACTATTGTTTTGATCTCCTCTTTTGAGAAAATAGGCTGGATATAAGATTAAAACAGTACCGTACATAAAAATCAATTTAAAATGTAATTTTTACGATTTACGGAAATATTTAAATCTATAAACAGCACAAAACACAACTTTTAACCAAAAATAATTTATAGTTTCGGTTACAATATGGAATTTGAAGTAAAAAGTGAAATAAACAATGAGGTTCTTCTATGCCGCACTTGTTTGAATGGGGAACAGAAGTTGAAACCATTAGGGCAATTATCTGCTATTTTTCGAAAATTATTTTCGGATTGCAAAGTAAGTATTATTATTTACTCTGCATTTTACTTTACTTTTTTGATTGCTATGGGCTCAGATAACCACTTAATGTTAGAGAAGCACGTCCACCCATCTAAGAACAAAACAATATTTATAAAAACACAAATTTACATCTTTTGAAATGCTGCCAACTTATGTTTGACTACGAATAATAGGTATGGTTCCTTGGATAAAACAGAATTTTGAGGGTTGGCAGAAGAATAGTTAGTTAATTATGTTCGGCTCGGCTCTGCCCCTGGCATTTCTGAAGTCCTTGGGTGACGGTAACCACTCACCATCAGGTGAGCCGTGTGCCTACAAGGGCAATAAAAAAAGCTGTTTAGTTTGAAACTATTTTTTTGAATATTTTTTTCCTCAAATTCGTTGTTCTACAGTATTCTACACTATCTACAGTTTTCTACTGTCGATATAAAAAAATAATAAAAAGACAAAGCCACTGTCTTTATTATTATGTTATAGTAAAGTTTGACTTTTTGTAACATAGATTTTTTATTCGTACCTGTTTGCCGGTAGTCTAAGGCGCTATTCTAGCTACTCTTGGACGGATAGGTGAGCTCATGGGCAGTGCTTCCTAGAATCTACCATTGAATCTGAACAAAACACATAAAAACATAATATCTCATTTGAATAGAATAAATTACTTATAAAATATTTACTTATTACTTGCTGATACAACTGTCAGTTTTGAACACAATGGATAGAAAGATTGCCTATTTCTTAAAATCTTTTTTGTGTGAACGAAATTGTTTTCAGGGCTTATTCGACTTGGAAATGATTGAAATATGTTTGGAATGCGAAGCCATGCTGAAAAGGATTGACGATTTTTACAATCGTGTGCAAAGAGCTATCGGACTATTGTTGAGTGGAACGGTATGTAATTGGTAAAATTATTAAATCAATGCCAGTCTCTAAGCATTTACAGCAATCACTCGAACGTAAATTAAGTCATGGAGCTTTCAGTGTAAAGGAGTCACGGGGCTCGTAGATAGCACAACATGAGTGTTGCTACCTATGGGGATATTCAGTTTTACATGCCAATAACACTGAGTTCCACAATCCATATATTTTGTGTTCGATCAACAGGTCGATCGCGATCTACCAGTTGGCCACCCCTGCTATAAGGTATTAATGTAGGTGCATATTTTGATTTCAGAAATTCAAGAGTAGCTCTCTCTCGTTCCCGGAAACAACGAAGCAATGCGTGCAAACAGAATGTGTAGAGTTAAAAAGAGAATTTAACAAAGAAGCTTCTGTAGTTTTAGATGCGGAAGAAATTGAAAATAAAAAGCAGAGAATGAAAAAGCAAAGTAACTGGGCGAGAAGACGAGCCTTATTAAACAAAAAGCCCAAATATGTAATAATAAAATTACAAGAGAACACAATGTTTAAGAAGAAGAGATTCAACAACGTTGACGAATTGAATTCATTTCTGAATACCCACAGATGCAGTGATCTTTTTAAAGGGAAAGAGTTCAAATGTGAATCTTGCGTGTACTTTTTCAAAAATAATAGGTTACTGGAGAGTCATAACAAGAGATATCACAATGTGAGTTCCTTCTGCACTAACTCTGTAATTCAGTAAACTATGGCTATGATTTTTTTTCTCGTATGTTACCACAAAAGTAACATACTTTATAACCTGGATTAATACAGAATTTTTATCACAGTTTTATCTGTGAGATGTAGGAAAAAAAGTATTGCGATATCCACGGTAATCTGTTAATACTAGGGCTTTAATTGTCCCTGTAGTCTGACGAGCGATACGGGCCACCTGTGTGCTTAGTGCGAGTTTTTTAACGTTCTCGAGTTAAAACGTTTACCTACGTTTGCCGCTAGGGACGCTGTTCCAACTGCATACAAATTTAAGTTAACTTTTACGCTATCGAGAACGTTAAAAAACTCGCACTAAGCACACTGATAATGAGTGGATACCGTTGCTCAAGGCATGGCTAAGCCACTTGCCTATTACCGTTCAATAATCGTTGCCAATAAATAAAAAAAGGTCCACTAAAAAACTTTGTAGTCTTTAAACATTTTATATCCTCGATTTATCAACACGCAACTGAAAGAACTATCTATTGGTCATTGACAGAAGAGATTGTCATACATCTGTGATATCTGCGAGTCGAATTTTCCCGACAAGCTTCGCCTGAAGATGCACATCGCCAGCCATTTTGACGTTTACGAATGTCAGTATTGCCGACAGATATGTCAGGGTGACAGCTCGAAAGGTAGACACGTCAGAGAGCACGGCGCAGTGTTGCAGTGTTTGAAATGCGACGCTAAATTTAGGTAAGTGTTTTTTTTTTCGAACTAAACCAGTGGCTCTCAAACGCCGTGACCCTAGTCCCCTGTCAAGTTTGTATCGTTATTTACCAATACGATATTTTTGACGTGATAAAGTTGTATGAATCGTGTGCATGTTGAGCACTCTGGATCCAAACCAGCCTATAGGTTAAGGTAGTTTTGACATTTATTTTAATTTTTTGTTTTATTATTATTATTATTATATTTCGAAATTGTACTTATTGTTTTTATTTAATTTTGATATACTAAATGAAATGTTATTGTTAATGAATGTAATATGGATGCAAAATCTGAAGTAAGTGAAATAATTAAATAAACGAAATAAATCGATGAACACCGGCTGCACGCACGAAAAAGTGTCACGTTCCGCCCGAGCCTGAGCGTGCGAGCGAGAGCACAGAACAAGCGATAGAGAGGCACGATCGGCCCAAGCGTTGGCTTGTGACACATTGTATCTCTGTTCTCGCGTGACGTCAGAGCTAGCAGTTCGAATAGTTCCGCTGCTGACGTCATCACGTCAAACTATCGTCCGTAAAGTGACTTTACAGACAAGCAATTAATTTTTTTGCCTGAATCTCGCTTTCGACATTTTTAAGATAAGCTTGCATATGTACAAGCTCTGAACAACAACATTAGGACCGCCCGTCTACCGAGTAATATCACCCGCTCGGTAGAAGATTTTTCTTTTAGTCGTTTAAGCATCCGACACTATGGTTTAGCGAGCGTCGTGACTTCTACGCGCACCACAGACGGCTCCACGAGATTTTCGTCTGTCATCACTGCGGAGTGTCCTTCAAAATGAGGTACTGCATCAAAGATCATTTGAGGTGAGTCAGAGCTGGTTAGTCTGCCTTAGCCTTCAGCAGCGGGGCTCGGCTGTGTCCTGGCGTCGCTTGTGCCCATGAGCCTCTACCGACGACGGCAATGACAAAAGCTTTCGAAGCGATGATTATATTGGCAGTGCGTCGGTCTGGCGGTAAGTGGCCACCGGAGATCATCGTAAACACTGTCGTCTGAGTTTAATAGCAACGCGGATTGGTTTTTTTTATTGCATCTAAATGGGCGGACGAGCTCACAGTCCAGGTGTTAAGTGGTTACTGGAGCATTTAAACCTTTTTTTTTAAATCTGAAAGTTTTTTAATTTTTTAAGAAAGCACGTTATACATCTTTTTGAATGTACAAAGCCAGAGAGCAATTCCAATTATAGAATAAACATAGCTTCCACCATAGATAATACTATTATGATAGTCGAAGCTAATGCGCGGGAAATTGAAGCTTCATTTGCATATATAGTAATAGTAAGGTTCGTAAGTGCATGCGGCAGAGATGCGAATGTTGAGATGGATCTGTGGAGTGACAAGAATGGACAAGATAAAGAATGAGTATATCAGAGGAAGTGTGAAAGTAGTTCAGGTGATTGACAAATTAAAGAGCGGACGGTTAGCGGTTGGTGTGACATGTGATGCGTAGAGAAGAGATGCATGTGACTAGGGGATCTATGGAAATGGTAGTACAATGTAGAGGGGGAAGAGGTCGACCGAAGAAGACATGGATTTGGTGTGTGAATGACGATATGAGAGAGAGAGAGAGGAGTGAGTGTTAAGATGACGGCTGATAGAAGAGAGTGGAAGAGAAAAATTAGCTGTGCCGACCCCATCTAGTGAGATAAGGTAGAGAACAAGAAGAAGAAGAGTAAGGTTCGTATTTCGTAAGCGCATTCGAATTCAAACGAGGCCGTTGACCTCTCATCTATTCGTGATACATTGCGTGTCCGTCTTCAATATCAGAAGGAGACACGCCCCGAAGAAGTGCACGTGCTGCAATAAGACGTTCGCCCGTTACAAGTCGCTGTGGATGCACACGAGGTTGTCGCACGCATCCGCCGTGCCCGCTTACTGCGTGGAGTGCGACAAGCACTTCACCGACGTGTACAAATACAGAAGACACTTGAACGGCCCGAAACATAAGCCGGGGAAGAAGCGGAGGTTGGTGAAGTATTGGTCGCTCCGGGGATAACAGTTGTAAGGCCTCTTGTGAGTACGCACGGGTAGGTACCACCGCCCTGCCTTTTTCTGTCGCAAAGCAGTAACGCGTTTCGATTTGAAGAGTAAGACAGCCGTCTCGAGGCTTGGGGCGGCTATCTCGTTGATGATGTCCATGGTCTCCGGAGACCAATTAATACCAGGAATCTCGTCCACCCGACTAAAAAATAAAGCAATTATATACATGTGTGTGCTTATACAGAGTGTAAATATTCATGAATGTTTTTCATTTATTTAAAATGCTTTGAAACTTGATGTCGGTCGTGATTAGGTCGTGGTCTATTGGAATATACTGTTTCACCGAAATGGGCAGATCGGTGGTGCCACTCGCGGAGACCATACCACCAGTGAACCGCGGTAATAACTATTCTGGTGAGTCTCTCAGTCGCTTTACCAAGCTCAGGGTTAGCGTATTCTGGGTAGATTCGTAAGCTATACATCCAAAAAAGGAACTCATCGATATGGTTGTTTTAGAAGTGAAACTTCTTTAGGCGCGTTGAGGGTGAAATTTAACTCGCGGCTTCGTTACGGCTAGAGGAAATATACAATTTAGGGAGAGCGATAGGGAGAACATATACAGAGCGTCGCGCTAACCACTCAACCGCGGAGAGGGAGAAAGCGAGCTAGGTCGTCTCTCTTATACAAGTCCTGCTTACCAGCGTGGGCCACTAGATGGCTTGTTATTATTTTCTAATTGCTCCTGTAGATGGCAGTAACATATTAACTATCTTATATTTTGCTTTTATTTTGCAGGATAAAAAAAAATATATATATTTCTATAATTTAAAATATATATAAACGGTAAAAAGGGGTCGTTTTTCTCATACATAGCATTCCCTATTACAAAACTTAAGAAAACCACAATACTACACACCGCAAAAGAAGTTTCACTTCCTTCACGTGCACCAAGTTGCACGCGCACTATTTTATTGGTTTTTTTTTTTTTTGCCTGTTCAACAGGATCCCATGTCCGAATTGCGGCAAGGTCTTCAGTAAAAACATATACATGAAGAACCATTACGATTTGGTTCATTTGAAGAAGATTCACAACAGATGTGAAGAGTGCGACAAGGTAACATCTGTCAAAATACGTTTTTAGCCTAACTGAAATTTTGTTTGTTTGTATTTGGTTGGTTTGTGTGATGCGTCCGCCTGTGACCTTTGTAATCTGTAGTCACTTATGGCGGTCAGTGGTATTATTTGGTGATATCAGCACACAACTATTCCCATAGACCTCAAGTCTCGTATTGGGTGGCGACATTCACTTTGCAGTGTCTATGAGCACCGCTGACCACTTAAAACCGAGTGAGCTCGTTCACTTGTGTCCCCCCTTAAAACTGGGAAGTTCTCGGTTGACGAAAAAGTAACGTCGCGTCCGCATTAGCTTCAGTTTGTATCAAGAGACGCGTCAACAACCACACTGATCTCCAACAGAACTACTTAAGGAAGGCGGATCTGTTGAAGCACAAGCTGAGGATCCACGAAGGGGTCTCGCCGCCTCGGAATAAGATCTGCGGCGTCTGCAGTAGGGGATTCACGGTAAGCTCTTTCAGGCACGTTCTAGATTGTTCGACGGGAACGCGAAGTCGGATGAATTGATTTATTTTGTCAATTTTGTCTGCGGGTCATCATAATTTCCTACAGGGGCAAGGGACGGTCCTTGAGGCTAATACCTCCGTCCTTCAAGATACGGATTAAAATGATTCAGTCCGCATTTGTGAATTGGCTAAAGCACATTGATATATATCTCGGAGACGATCATTAGTTTGGTAGCTAAACGAAACGCAGCACAGTTGCCTAGAGATGGCAGCGAGATTGCGGTATCGTCGGAACTCTGCTAACTTCGTGCTGCGACAGAGCCTAGCCGATGGAGGCGCGTAGATGCCATCACACTTACCAGCCTTCTTGAAGAGCGGTGCCTCCGTCCTAAGAACTGTCATTCGTTTTCATTTGCTGACGTCAAGAGAAGATTTATAAATTGTTCTAAGACAACAAACGTGATTGGTGTACTCAATATTTCTCTTAGTTCGATCGCCCTTTTCGCTTCTACGATGTCTGACGATGGTGTTAATAAATGTGGTTTCTCCGACATATATGTACTTACGTACTATCAGCCCACAGACGTCCAATGCTAGACATAGGCCCCCAAGTCTCGCCACAAATATCGGTCCTGCGCTGCTTGCATCCAGTGGATGCAAGATATATGATATACTTTTTTTAGATACTTCATTAAAATATTGGACGCCACACATTGCTAACGCTCGCGCTGGCCTGTAACAGGTATACTACGCGCATGCGTGCAAGTGCCACGCATTTACACTCGCTCTATGTCTTTCTATTCCCCTTCTTACAGGTGGTAGGACCTCTTGTGAGTCCGCGCGGGTAGGTACCACCAGCCTGCCTATTTCTGCCGTGAAACAGTAATGCGTTTCGGTTTGAAAGGCAGCGCAGCCGTTGTAACTACACTTGAGACCTTAGAGCTTATATCTCAAGGTATGTGGCGCATTTACGTTGTAGATGTCGATGGGCTCCAGTAACCACTTAACACCAGGTGGGCTGTGAGCTCGTCCACCAATCTAAGCAATAAAAAATAAAAATAAATCCCCAGGAGCGTTGAACGTTTAACGCAACCTTGTTGGAAGTCGCAAGTTTTTGCTTCACGTATTTAGGTATATTACAGACGAACAGAATACTCGCGAATCATGTCCGCACGCACACAGGCGAACGTCCGTATTCGTGTGCGATCTGCGCCGCCACGTTCACGCAGAACTCTGCGCTGTCAACTCACGTTCGATCGAAGCATAGAGACGTGTGAGATTCTTCTTAAGGGACTTTATGACATGGTAACTAAGACTTTTAGGTCAAGCATTATTTTAATTTTAATGGAAACTGCACTATATGAAAATTGATATTGTGAAATGAAATGAAGTTGATTAATATAAAACATGGCATGAAATGAAATATGAAATGTTATTGGATGAAATATTATATAATCTCAGTAAAATGGTGGTCGTTTACGGAGACTTTTTCAGTGGACTTTTTGGAGGATCCCGAGAAGTTAGGAAGTTACGTTCAACGGTTTTATTTAGTTTTTCCACATTTGTGCACTTTCACAGATTAATAAACCACCGTTATTACACATTTAAACCTGAAGAAATACTAAATAGACAACAAATCATACAACTTCACTCCTCGCGTTCCCGCCAAAAAGTCTCGTGTGAAATTCATTCGCGAAGCAGCTGCTCTTGAGTTGTTAGGTCTCCTTCGGAGGCGCTCGGGCAGCTGTAAGCTAATCCCACCCCTCCTGGCTGAGCATTTGCTCGTCCACCGGTCCTGCTGCAACTGGAAAGGCCTCCGAGCCACTAGTAATGCTTCGATCATAAAAAAGAGAGGTATGAGCACAGAGCTTCTCAAAGTTTTATTCTAAACGGAAATCTTTGTTTCGGCCTGTTGTGGACATAAATGTCGCTCTAAAGGAGATATCTCACGGAGTCCGGTCGGGGACGTGTTGCCAGTTGAATTTTACATTGTGCTTGCTAGCTGACTACAAGAATTTTTATAGAAAATTACAAATAATAAAATAAAGGTAATAGAATTGAAATTGAATCTTATAAAGCAGTTTAATAATAAGTATTTGTAAAAAAAAAGAAGCGTTATCTGGTTTTTGTTACGTTCGCACTTAATAGTAATTAATTTTGAAATAAAAATGACAAAATAAATTAATAAATCATTTGTAACAATTGTTGTTTTTTTTTTCATTTTCGTCGAGTGATGTCATTTAGCTAAGACCCGTTTGCCTAGATAGACAAAAATAATAATTTGATCTCATGTCTCATAACGGTGACAACGTACCAACGCTGGGGGCGGGTGGTGATCTGCCAACAAAAGCAACGAAAACGTCGCGCTGATTAGAATTATTGAGAAATTGAGTTTCAAAACGAAATTTGGCAGAACGCCCGTTTGACGCTAAGTGGTCACCATCCACCACCAGTGAGCGCCATCGACTTAGTCTGGTCTTTCGACGTCATGGAATATATTTGTTCATCTTTACCCTGGGTCGCACGCGGAAACCAATATTCGCCACTATATCAAGCATATAATTTAAGATCATAGTTTATTACGTTAGGTAAGTGAACGAGTTAACCATCCACTTTTTTTTTTGCTTTGCTGGGTGGACTAGCTCACAGCCCACCTGGTGTTAAGTGGTTACCGGAGCCCATAGACATCTAAAACGTAAATGCGCCACCCACCTTGAGATATAAGTTCTTAGATCTCAAGTATAGTTACAACGGCTGCCCTACCCTTCAGACTGCTTCACGGCAGAAATAGACAGGGTGGTGGTACCTACCCGCGCGGACTCACAAGAGGTCCTACCACCAGTAATACCACTAATAATACCACTTTGCATTAAGTGGTTATCGGAGCCCATAGATTCCGTAACGTAATAAAAATATCGCTTTTTTGTAAATACGGGGGCTTGCGAAATGAGGGTTGAGAGCCGCTGACCTTTTTTTGTAATTGCTTCGATGGATGGACGAGCTGATGGTCCACCTGGTGTTAAGTGGTTACCGGAGTTCATAAAGCCCTGTTTTCGGCAGCCCAGAGTTTCATGCCGATTTATCTCCTTGTTGGAACCGCATTTCGAATCGATGGTAAAGTTAGGATCATTTAAGAGCACCTATAATCAAGATTATCCATGGATTTATGTCTAGATCTATTTATATAAGTATGACTAGCTGACTCGGCAGACTTCGTAGTGCCTCAATCGATAAATAAAAGACCTTAACTTTTGTATAAAATAAACTTAAAATAAACAAAAGGAATCCGTCCGACGGGGGACACATCAAGGGAAAAACAAAATTGCTATTTTTATTTAATTCCGAGCTTTTTCATACTTATCTATTATATAATTCAAGACGAGTTTTAGCGAGACTAACGAACAGCAATTCATTTATATATATATATAAGATTAATAGTACACCGCAACATACCTTTTTTTTCGGGTCGGGGGCCGAACCTTCTACTAGGTCCCCGCGCCTAGGGGGCTCGCGGGGTATGTGGGACTGATCCACGACTGAGAGACTGCGGACCCAAGGATGTTTTCAGGGGCCTACTCACCGAACGACTCCCCTGCACTCTTCGCCCAAGCGTCCGATTCCTTCCGGGGTCAGTTTTTACTGGTGGTAGGACGTCTGGTGAGTCCGCGCGAGTAGGTACCACCACCCTGTCTATTTCTGCCGTGAAGCAGTCTGAAGGGTAGGGCAGCCGCTGTAACTATACTGGCGCATTTATGTCGTAGATGTCTATGGGCTCCAGTAACCACTAAACACCAGGTGGACTGTGAGCTCGTCCACACATCTAGCAATAAAAAAAATAATAATAAATAAAACTAAGTATTTAACTATATATTTTATTAATACAAACACAATTAATGTTTATTATGGAAAGAGGTCAACGTCGAATGCGGCGCGTAGGGCACCGGTGACCTACACCGCAGTCAAAGGGTCATATTTCACTTCGCATTCCTGTGCACCAATCTAGAATGCGTATAGAGAGCGGCCGGCTGTTTGAACGTGTCCCCGCACTCCTCGCACATGTAGCCCCTCTGCGGGTCGTGGATCAACTGATGACCGTGCAGGCTGGATAGAGTCTACACGTAAATGAAGGGAGATAATTTTTTAAGAGATTTTATGACCTGGTAACTGAGATCTTTAAGTCATGTCTTATTTTAATTTATATTATTCATATTTTTATGAAAAATGATATTATGGAGTGAAATGAAATGAAGATGATTAATTTGAGACATTAATCAACTGGGGTGAAATTAAATGAAATTAATTGAGATGATATGGGATGAAATATAATCTCAGTAAAATGGTGGTCATTTACTAAGATTTTTTCAGTGGACTTTTCGTTCCCGCCAAAAAGCCCAGGGAGATAATAAAAAAAAACTAACAGACATGCATAAAAAGCATTACACAGCACGCATAAAAAGCAAAGGGATATTTAAGAAAAAAAAATGGTGACACGGACACTCCTAAATTGCAAAGGGATATTTTTTTTGTCACCTGAGACCCCCTGTATAATGAAAAAATTGAATAGAAAACAAAAATAAATTCATAATTTGTTAGTAAAAATTTGTTTTAGTATTAATTAATTGTAGTAATTAAAATTTTAATAAGTTAATAGATCTTTGGTCTTTTTTTTAAACGCTACGGCTGTAGTCTACATAATTTACGCATAAACAGCAAAGGGACATTTAAAAAAAAAAAAATACACAGACACGCCTAAATGGCAAAGGAATTTTTTTTAGTCACCTTCTGCGACCCCCTTTATAACGAAGGAATAGATTTTTTTTAACACACACGCATAAATAGCAAAGGGATATTTTTTGTCAACTTCAGCGACGGCCTGTACATATATATATAGAAAGAGCCTAACAGATCCTCATCCATTCCATTTTAATAAAGCTAAACTTCGAACAAAAAGCTCTCTGCATCAGCCATTTGTTAGAAAAGCTCATAGTTTTGGGTCGCATAGAAGGCAAGCGCGTCGTGGGCGGAACACCAGACATATGGTCAGATCTGGTTAAGGAAGCTGGTTGGCCCATGCCACCCATGACCGAGCACTATGGAGGAAAGTCACGTGTGGTCACGATTCCCAGTAGTGAGGGAACGATGAAGAAGAAGATCCTCATCTAATAACTAATAATTAAAAAAATCCATTTATCTTCAATGTCGTCTCTAAGAAAATCATTTATGTGATAATAATTTTCTATACTAATATTATAAAGAGGAAAGATTTGTTTTTTTGTTTGTACTGAATACGCTCCGAAACTACTGAACCGATTTGAAAAATTATTGCACTGTTTGGAAGCTACACTACTCCCGAGTGACATAGGCTACAATCTTTTTTGAAAAAAATTAGGGATCCTTACTAAAACTCTAATAATGTAACCCAAGGTGTAAAAAAAATAGCTAAAATAGTCTTTACATCGCGTGCCCTGCGAAAACTATTCATGATAGAATAAAATAATGTACTACGACTTTGTAGAACACAGTATTATTTACAAAAAGTGTCGCGACAGCATATGTCTAACTATTATAGTTATGCCGCAATAAGTGTTCTTTTATTTAAAAAAATAAAACAACGTCAAATATCGTTGAAATTTTTATTAAAGACCCGAGCGGAGCCGGAGCGAGCCGTTAGTCACTAATAAGTTTATCTTTTAGTTTTTTTTTTTTCTTAAAATGAAAATCGTCAAGGGCTCTTAATTTCTTTGGTAGTTTATTAAATATCCTAACGCTCATACCTAGTATACTATTAGTCTTTAATGTAGTTTTGGATTTTGGAAAATATAGTTTATGGTCGCGCCGATTTCTATTTGCCACATTGATAATCATCATCATCATCATCATCATCACTAACATCATTATCACTAACATCATTATCATAACCATCTTCAGCATCATCATCATCAGTATCATCATAATCGTCATCATCATCATCACCACCACCACATCATCATCATCAACTGATACTCACGTAGAATCTCTTCCCGCAGGTCTTGCAGCAGTGGTCCCTGGGTCGGCTCGACCCGTGGTGCTTCCTCTCGTGGTCCTTGAGACGCCACTTCGATATGAGGAGCTGGGATAGGGGTATGCGGATGTACTGGTACCCTCATTAATATATTGGAGGGGTGAAAGAAAGACTACTGGTGGTAGGGCCTATTTCCGCCGTGAAGCAGTAATGCGTTTCGGTTTGAAAGGCGAGACAGCCGTTGTAACTATACTTGAGACCTTAGAACTCATGTCTCAAAATAGGTAGCGGTATTTACGTTGTTGATGTCCATGGGCTCCGGTGACCACTCAACACCAGGAGGGCCGTGATCTCGTGCACTCATCTATGCAATAGAAAAAAAAATTCATTACGACGATGCGTGTTACGTCATAAGTGGCTAATCGTGGATTTACGGTTAATTTATTTATTTATCAGCGAACGAGTTCAACGTTATCTGGGCCCATGGACATAACTATGTGAAGTCCGCCACTCACTTCGAATTGTAAGATCCAAAACGGATTTTATTTTTAAAGCTTTCTTCGTTTTTTTTTTTATTGCCTATAAGTGTGGACGAGCTCACAGCCCACCTGGTGTTAAGTGGTTACTGGAACCCATAGACATCTACAACGTAAATGCGCCACCCACCTGAGATATAAGTTCTAAGGTCTCAGTATAGTTACAACGGCTGCCCCGCCCTTCAAACGGAAACGCATTACTGCTTCACGGCGGAAATAGGCGGGGCGGTGGTACCTACCCGTGCGGACTCACAAGAGGTCCTGCCACCAGTGTCTCGTGCTAGTCTATCGTGCTATCTCTGTCACGCGCGCGTCACGTCCAACGGGGAGCGAAAGAGACGGAAAGTCATATTGAATTTGCTCACCTTGTTACACGCTTCGCATTTATATGGCGATTTACGTAAATGATAGAAGTTGTAATGCTGACGTCTGTAAACGTTTGAGGCGAACTTCTTGTCGCACTCCGGGCAGGGATACCTGGATTAGAACGAAGCCGCTCTCAGTAATCTATACTAATATATAAATCTACAGTGGTTTTTACGGATGTTCCGTTATAACTACCGAACCGTGCATCCGATTGACTTGAAACTTGGTATCCGTGTAGAAAATACATGTACTTAATGGATAGGCTAATATTTATATGAGCGTTGGACTCCCTAATAATAATGATAAATGATAATGTTAATTTTAAATGCCCAGCGAAGCGGGCGAGTACGGCTAGTACATTTATAAATAGATTTAAATCAGTAACGTGTAATGGTGAAACGACAGCGGCCTCGCCACACGACCCTTTTAGTCGATTTTGAATTCGTAGGGAAATAATGCGTTAGCGGATTGCCATATTAAAAAAAGATTTAACTGATTTTGAAATCGTATGGCGAAACTACATTAAGGAATTGCCATAATAAAAAAAATTGCATATTTCTTTGGGGCTTACGACAAAGGGAAATCTTCCACCGAGCGGGTGATATTGCTCGGTAGACCGACGGTCCGAATGTTGTTGTTCGGAACTTGTATATATGCAAGCTTATCTTGAAAATATCGTAAGCGAGATTCAAGCATCTGTTAATTATCTTGCGTTGTATGATGGCTACCCGCCACATTTCGAATTAGCATGGCAATAATACGTTAGCGGATTGCCATCATAAAAAGATTTTCCGATTTCAAATTCGTATCGCTATAATTCGTTGTCCCCAATTGCCATATTAAAAAAAGATTTAACCGATTTCGAATTCATATGACAACATTGCGTTAGCCAATTCCCGATCCTGCGGACAGAATGGAAAGCAGTCGACGTCGCCCCAAAACACGTCATTTCGGATCTTCCCGATCCACTAACGTTGATTTTAGGTACCTCAAGCACCGGTCATTGTTCTCGTCGAACCCGTCGTTTGCGACGAAGGGCTTGACGAGTAAATTAATCCACAGACACAGCCCACTGAGTTTCTCGGATCTTCTCAGTGGGTCGCGTTTCTGATCCGGTGGTAGATTCCGCGAAGCACGGCTCTTGCTAGGGTTCGTGTTAGCAACGTCGTCAGGTTTGAGCCCCGTGAGCTAACCTACTAGTTAAGGCTACGCTGATATAGCCTCTCAAGGCTATCAGCTTAGGTAGGAAAAACAAAAAAAAGTTAGCCAATTGCCATAATAATAAAGAAATCAGCGGATTTCGAATTAGTATGGAAACAATGCGTTAGTCGATTGCCATAATAAAAAAAAGTCAACACTCACAGTCTCTCCGTGTGATTGGCGCTGTTCTTCAAATGGTTTCTATACACAAATATGTTCTTGTACTGCACGTTGCAGACGGTACAGAAGGCCAACTTCTTCGCTAAGGTTTCGTCGTGACCCACTAAGTGAGATTCGAGGCGCGACTTACTGACAAAAGTCCTGCTGCACACGCCGCACACGTGCTGCCGCTTAGCCGAATGAACTCGTCTGAAAAACGATAGGATCTTGAACCAGCATCAGGTACCATACCACCGCCCCGCCTATTTCTGCCGTGAAGCAGTAATGCGTTTCGGTTTGAAGGGCGGGCCAGCCGTTGTAACTGTACTTGAGACCTTACACCCGTATCTTTAGTCGTTCACACGAGCTTAACTCGACTCGACTCAACCTCCAACGCGCGTTTTGGTATGATTAGTCGTAAAAATAAACTCCACTCAAACGTCCTTGGAAAATTTTCCTAACCGGAGTGAAGTAAGCGAACTGTCAAGTCAAGGTACGTCGCGACGTACCTTGAACGTTCCTCAAGGCTGGTTTTCTATCAATGTCCAAATAGTATGTGGACCGCAAATGGAAATATATGATATTATTGTGCAATGGCCTGGATCTGTGCATGATTCCCGCATATTTTGATAATTTAAGTATGATAATATTTATTAATAAAGTAAATAGTTCGAGGTTAGATATTTGAAACTATTTATTTCATTTACCTACATAAGAGTCATATTTTGCTTAGTACCTGATAAATAAAGTCAATGCGATTATTTATATAATAATAAACTGGTGGTTGTGGAAAAGCACTTCAACAACACGATGCAACCAAAATCACACAAAAGCGGCGAATAAAAATACAAAGCCGGATCCGAAATCTAAAATAATAATAGGTTAGAAAATAAATAATACACTTTCAGATTTACCGCACCCACACATATTTACGATTAACTCAGCAACCAAAACATCAAACAAGTTCATCTAGTGTCAAACAGACAGCGGCAGCTTGACTTTGACATTAAACAATGACCATAGACTACAGAACTCTATGGGTTTGATGCTAGCTTGATCAAATTTTCATCATTATTACCTCACTCGAGGACAGTTGAGGAATAATGTAATGGTCGACTAAAAATACCAAACTCGAGTAAGTTTGGAGGGAATTCTTGAGCATCATCGGATGAGTTAAGAGTGGAGGACTATTTTACGAAACGTCTAAAGATACGGGCATTAGAGTTTATATCTCAAGGTAAAAGTAAAAGTCGGCGTGGCCTAAAGGATAAGACGTGTTCGAATCCCGCAGACGGGTACCAATTCTTCTAATGAAATACGTACTTAACAAATGTTCACGATTGACTTCCACGGTGAAGGAATAACATAAGGTGTAGTAAAAATTAAACGCGCAAAATTATAATTTGCGTAATTACTGGTTGTAGGTCCTCTTGTGAGTCCGCGCGGGTAGGTACCACCGCCCCGCTTATTTTTGAAGTGAAGCAGTAATGCGTTTCGGTTTGAAGGGCGGGGCAGCCGTTGTAACTGTACTTGAGACCTTAGAACTTATATCTCAAGGTGGGTGGCGACTTTTACGTTGTAGATGTCTATGGGCTCCGGTAACCACTAAACACCAGGTGGGCCGTGAGTTCGACCACCCACCTAAGCAATAAATAATAAAAAAAAGTACAACCAATCCGCGTTGCTATCAAACTAAGACGGCGGTGTTCACGATTATCTCCGGTGGCCACTTACCGCCAGACCGGCGCACTGCCAACATAAACATCGCTTCGAAAGCTTTTGTCATTGCCGTCGTCGGTAGAGGCTCATGGACCTAAGCGACGCCAGGACACAGCCGAGCCCCCGCTGCTGAGGGCTAAGGCAGACTAAGCAAAAGACTTTAGAGATAACCACCTTCTCCTCTAAAACTCACCTCATGTGCGTTCTCAGCGTGTGTTTCCCTTTGAACTTCTCACCGCACTCATTACAGAACAATACATGTTTGAGTCTCATGTGCTCAGACAATTCGTCTCCGGTTCTGTAATGTGACCATTCGAATTACTTTCCCGGTGGTGCAGAGGTTAGCGACCCTGACTGTAGCGTCGAGGGTCGCGGGTTCGATTTCCGCGTCCGGCAAACGTTCGTGCGGTGAGCATGCTTGTTTGCTCTTTATCTGGGTGTTTGTTATCTATATATGTATATAAAAGAGAGGCTGGTTCCGTGGTGTTTTTAAAATGATGACGTCAACGTCGCTGACGCCATTCTCTTCATCACTATCATTGCCTTCCATAGTGATACAGTAACTAAGACTCACTTTTCCAATGAATTCCATTTATTACATTTCAAGTGCAGAAAGATAATCACAGAGAGCTCCGCCTCGTTCGGCTGCTCGAGTCGGAATGCTTTGTGCGACAATAGTCACTCGTATTTTTAGTGGTAGGTAGGGGTAGCTTAGTCATGAATTATCTTGAATACAGTCTTAAAAATTTGTTTACATTGTTCACGCATTTAAGAATGTATGTCAGTCGCTGGTGCCCATAACACAGGAACTCCTAAATTAAGGCCGGATTACCGGGCGTGATTTATTTTATTTTATTTTTATAGCTTTGATGGGTGGACGAGCTGACAGCCCACCTGGTGTTAAGTGGTTACTGGAGCCCATAGACATCTACGACGCAAATGCGCCACCCACCTTGATATAAATTCTAATGTCTCAGTATAGTTACAACGGCTGCCCCACCCTTCAAACCGAAACGCATCACGGCAGAAATAGGCGGGGCGGTGGTATCTACCCATGCGGACTCACAAGTCCTACCACCAGTAAAAAAGTCCAGTCCAGTTATAAAAAAAAACCAAACAACTGAACAATGGCGATTTCTTTTTTTAAGTCGATTCATTTTCTACAATGCGACTAAGACGATAATAGGACGGGCTCTCGGCCAATTTCGCTCATATAAGTACGGTCAGCAGCGAAATTTTAATACCTAAAGAAAAAAATCAACGCCATCTATCTAAAAATAAGTAATCTAGAACATACAAAAAAAACATTTAAACTAGGATAATTTTTTTTAATTGTCATTAAATATGTAGTTATAAAGATCGATTTTGAGCATGGAAGTACTGATTGCAATCGTTTTTTTTTTTTTTTTTTTATTATTTCGTATTTTTAACGCCTTTTTTATAATATAGAAATATTATTATATGCTAATATATTATAGAGATAACACAAAGATGATATATAAAAAAAATGTTTTTTAAATATCAGCCTTAACTTGCTTATAATTAAGGATCACATTTATGCATAGTTAAGTCGAGCGCCAAAAACAAAGAGCGTAACGCTTTTTCGTTACGTGACGCCTTCTATTTACTGTTGGTAGGACCTCTTGTGAGTCCGCGTCACCACCACCCTGCCTGTTTTTGCCGTGAAGCAGTAATGCGTTTCGGTTTGAAGGGCAGGGCAGCCGTTTGTAACTATACTGAGACGTTAGAACTTATATTTCAAGGCGGGTGGCGCATTTACGTTATAGATGTCTATAGGCTCCAGTAACCGCTTAACACCAGGTGGGCTGTGAGCTCGTCCACCCATCTAAGCAATAAATTAATAATAAAAGATTATACATTCGTTCCGACAACTTACTTGACAACGACCTCACATTCTGCACAATGAATCTTGTCATTACTATCGAATTTGTGCTTTCTCTTGTCGTGTTTTACGGCCGACCAAAGCTCTGACGTTTCGAAGCTGCACAAGCGACATCTGTACGATACGAAATGTTTGCTCTTGTGTTTGTTCATTGAGGCCTCGCAAGCGAATCTTACTTGGCATACCGGACAAACATATTCACCTACGGTCTGTGAAAGAGAACACATATCGACGCTTGAAAGGCAAACGTGACTAAGCGACTATGCCTGAACTTTACAGACTAATTTAAAGTACCTGGAGCCACTGCGGTCATCCACAATGCGTTTCCAGAGATCTTTTTTGCCACGTACCATCCGGCTATGGAATGAGCTCCCCTCCACGGTGTTTCCCGAGCGCTATGACATGTCCTTCTTCAAACGAGGCTTGTGGAGATTATTAAGCGGTAGTCAGCGGCTTGGCTCTGCCCCTGCCATTGCTGAAGTCCATGGGCGACGGTAACCACTCACCATCAGGTGGACCGTATGCTAGTCTGCCTACAAGAGCAATAAAAAAAAAAAGTTGAAATACCTGAAAAAAAATCTATTTTAACGAATCTAGCTGTAGGATTGAAATGATTTTAATAGACCTAGAAATATATTTTTTTTGCGCATCAAATATGGTTATTGCCTATCATTTATGTACAAAGAAATTATTGTCGCTTAGTCACGTTTGTCTTTCAAGCGTCGATATGTTTTAAGGATGTTTAGTCTTTATTGCATATAGGAAAGTTATGTGTATCGAGTTATTTTTAATTATACATATGCCTAAATCACGAACGAAGTAGGATAGGGTAATTTAAGTCGTCGTGGCCTAAAGGATAAGACGTCCGGTGCATTCGTATGTAGCGATGCAACGGTGTTCGAATCCCGCAGGCGGGTACCAATTTTTCTATTGAAATACGTACTTAACAAATGTTCACGATTGACTTCCACGGTGAAGAAATAACGTAACGTGTAATAAAAATCAAACTCACAAAAATTATAATTTGGGTTATTACTGGCGGTAGCACCTCTTGTGAGTCCGCACGGGTAGGTATCACCACCCAGACAATTTCTGCTGTTAAGCAGTAATGCGTTTCGGTTTGAAGGGTGGGGCAGCTGTTGTAACTATACTGTACGTACATAATGCTAGGGTTTATTGAGAGGCTTAAGCTCTAAAGATTTTTTTTTATTGCTTAGATGGGTGGAGGAGCTTACGGCTCACCTGATGTTAAGTGGTTACCGAAGCCCATAGATATCTACAACGTAAATGCCGCCACCTATCTTGAGATAAGAGTTCTACGGTCTCGGAATGTGTAGTCTTTATTGCATAAAGGATAAGACGAATACACACATGATTAAAACACAATCACAAACAACTTCTACAATGAAAGAATAGCATTTTATGATAAAAATAAAACCTACAGAAAACTACATCTTGTTTAATTTCATTTAAGAGCAGCTGAAGGATAATGAGCTAGTTAACCCATGTTTTGTGCCATAAAAATATATTTCCCACATTTTTACCTGGTCGTGTTTTTTGACGATATGCAAGTCGTAATTTTCTTTTCTCATAAAACCCAATACACAACTGTCACATTTGTAAGGTATCTTTTTGAAATTATAATGTTTCCTTTTATCTTCTCTTATCTTTTCCAATTCGTTCTCACTATATTTTACTTCTTCGAATTTATCTTTAAAATCTTGTACACAACCATTGGTTACTTGATTATCTTCTTTTTCAGTATCATCTGAATAACTATCATTATCTTTCCTTAATATTCCTTTGACAATATCACTTTTTGTTATCTTTTTACTTATACTACAGTTAATAGATATATCCTCTTTATCTTTTCTCTTTAATTTCCTCTTTTTTATAGATTTTATGTTTTCTTTATAGACATGTGAATCTATTTTTTGTTTATTTCTAGAATTTAACTCTTTAATTGTTTTAATCTTTCCTAATTTGTTAAATAATGTACTGGTTGTTTTGAATTTATTATTTGAAGTCTCTTTGTTAACGGTTTTTGGTTTCTTGCCTTTTATCTTTGCTGTGCATTCAACTTTTTCTGCATAAGCATTCACTGTGTTGGCTACATTATATGGTGTTTCAATAGAATCTGTGATCTCGTAAACACTTTCAGTTTTTACGTGTGATTTTTTATCTGTATCTGCATTTGTTAATGGATCGTAATCAAATTCAAGCTCGTAATTAAAGTTAGTAGTTGTAGTTACGTCTAGTTTCGATAAAGAATTTCGCATCTGAAATAATATATTTTTTAGTAATCACGAAAACTCTGGTTCATGTTGTGGCTGCATGATATAATTTTTACACTTACATTCTTACGCGTGAGCAATAAATGTTGGGCTTCTACGGTTTGTAGTTTGAATTTATAAAATTTATTTACGATGCCACTACATTCCCAGCAGATGTAACCCATAGGAGGAACCTGCAGAGTTCATTATAAACCTTTATAATTATGACATGGCACATTGACAATAAATTCCACCACCCTTGAATATTACCACGATTTGGACATTCATAATTTATCATATTTTCAATCTACGTGCAAAAAATATTTTAATGTGTTTTATCACAAAACCAACCTCATACAAGTTAACGAACTTAATTTTTCCGCTTATTTTGCTCAGAGGTATCAAACTTCGATCAAAGGACAAACATGTTACACATATAACGTTATTTTCATTCATAATTGTTGTGAAAATAAGTTCTGTTTTGAATTTTGTTTTGGAAATGTTTTTCTTCGATTCGCTTTTGACATTGACACTAATGGCTTTTGACCGATGATAGGTTGACAAAAGATATGTTTTCTGAAACGCCTTACTTTTAACAGTAAATACACTGTTACGAAAAAGAAATTAAACCAGGTTTTTTTTCATCTTTTGATGATTGTAAATCATAAATTAAAAAAATAGATGAAGTAAAAGAAACACTAAAAGCAGTAACAGAAACAGTTCCTCCTAATAGAACGTTGTGATGGACGTACTATTGGAGATTTAACCCAAGAATGAATGATGTAAAGCAGGCGGCCGATCGTACAACTCGTGCTAAATCTATAAGCAGTATGATAAGAGGATATGCTGGGCCGAACCTACATCTCCACTAGACATGTGTAAGTAATGCGAGTGATATTACTCCGGTAATATTACTCTACGGTGTAATGCAACATCACACATTACGCGAAGGAAACAAACATCACACTATCACCCACAGAACACTATTACTTCTAGCGAAGCTATCTATCACCCAACATGTTGCTTTCTTTGTCGTGTAATGTTGCTTGATACACGAACGGAACCGAGCGAGCGAGACAGACCGATCTACGCAAAATAAATGAGCAAGCGACACGGAATTATTCCTAGTGATTTTGAACCGTATGCCCTGGCCACTAGGTACATTTTTACACCTATACGTACGTGTAAAAATGTACCTCTGAATTTTAATATAGGTATTTGTGTTTATATTTTTCATGGGCCAGCCGGTAGCTCCCCGCAAGTAGTTACCTACTTAGTTTTTTATTCGCAACTTTTGTAAAATCGCTATTCGCTCGTAATTGTTTAGTGATATTTCATATTAATTTTTGTGTTTGAATTACTTAAGCACTTGTTTGAATATAGTTTTATTATTTGTTTTAATGCGTGTTTAATAAGTGAAAGAAAGAATGGCGTCTAAATGAAAGTACAGTCCTCTTTGGATGCATTTTGAGGAGACCGCGCCGAAACAATGCGTCTACTGCTCTCGTATATTAACATTATCTTCGAGCTCAATTTACAGTCTAAGTCGCCATATGAAACCCGTTCATCCCACAATAAATTATATTAAGTAAAAAATAAAATTATTATATTATTAAATAAGTCAATCTCTGTCAAGTAATATAACAGTGTATTACAATACAAAGTATGAACACATCACTTAAGTAATGATTCGGGTGTATAGATACAATGTATTCGTCACAGTATCTATTGAACGCACCGAGTAATGTTAAGAGTGATGTGTAATGTTTTCGAGTAATATCACCTGTCTGCAAAAGTGATGTCATATCACATTACATTGAGAAGTGATGTTTTGCGCAAGTCTAATCTCCACAGTGTGGTGTCCGTCTGGCGGACTCCACAGATACGTGAAATGTCAAATCACATTTATCTATCAACGGTGACCCGTCCGCTCAGCGGACTTTCTATAATATGGGCTGTTACATTTTTTACTAGAGTTTTCGTTCTGAAGTACTTTAAAAATCGACTAAGCATGAATAGGTTCGCCTTATTACATAAAATTTGTTTGATCGGTGGAACAAAATCAAGTTCGTTGATTTAGCCGTTGGCAGTCTCAAATATATAAATATATATAAATATATAAATCTATAGTTGGATGCTGTATGGGCTTAGATCCCCTTGCCTTTCGTAACAAGGAAAAATTGTACCCAAAAAAAAAACTATGGTTGGCAGTTTCAAAACTTTCAAACAGTGCTTCCCGCGAAATAGTCGGTCGTACAGCAATTAATTTATCAATAAATTTGGTTCGTCTGCTGAGAAATATGCAACAGTAAGTATTAATTAATTTTATTTACTAATAGGGGTATATCCTTTACATTTTAAGGTAAAAACCACCATCGAAGCTACGACCAAGTCATTTTTCGAAGTCTTAAGTGGATTTTGTTTTGTGATATCTGTTTGAAAAATTATGAAATTTATTAAAATTATTGTGTAATCAGAACATTATTTAGTGAACTTCAATCTAATAAGTACAAAATACGTGTATTTTAGTAGCAAATGTAAAAAATTCAACCGTTAAGATACCGTAAAAAAACCGTTAGGTCCGCTAAGCGGACTTGCCACAGGCGGGTCAAATGACAAAATGGCTGGCGGTAAAAATATTAACGACAGGACCTTTGAATTTCATATGAAATTTTTTAATGATTTTTTTTATTATTTTAGATATTTGATTATTTTTTTACATATTTTATATTAGGATACCAGATTCTTCACATAAGCTAATCATCTTGTTTTTTTAATTTTTTTCTTAGAGATTAGATTTTTTAAATGTTTCTTTGTAACTTAAAGTAATTTTGATTAGATTGATTGATTTTGGTTGATTTTAGCACTTCTAATGTTCAACATTTTTTAAACATGCGTGTGTTTATTTTGCGTGCTCAGTTGGTTTATGTTGGCTTTATTTTTCACAAAATAGTACTAGTAAGAACTGTGAAGCAAGTGGGCGTGGGCTTGTAAGAGGTGGTGGTAGAGCCCGTTCACGTGGCGGTGTGGCAGCCCGTAGCGGTGTGGCAGCCCGTGGCGGTGTGGCAGCCCATGGCGGTGTGACAACCCCTGGCGGTGTGGCGGTGCAAGGACACGTGGTGGCCAAATTCGTCGTGTCCCGGACAGGCCTTCGGTTTCTGAGCCGTAATAACTTTTTTAAATTAAAACTCAATTTTTATTTTATTATAATATATTGTAATTATTTATATATTGGTTTATCGTTTTTCTTTTATCTTTTTTTCTTGTAACTTGTTTATTGATTTATTCCTTAAATATTTATTTTAATGTCAATGCGTATTTCAGAATATTCTCTAATACACTAACAAATGTACGCAGTGGAGAACCGTTAGAGACACCACTCCACCCTAAAAGGGTAAGGGTTCTCCCGCCTGTGGTGGAAACAAATCCAAGGTGACTATTCTGATTGATATTTATGTTGATATTTATGTTCTTGAAAGTAAAACAAATATCCTTATTAAACAAATGTTTGTTATGGTTTTCAGAGCAGAGTCTATATGGTCATCCATGGGGGTGATCGACCAAACAATGCCATCCACTTCTCGTGGACACGAAAGCATTTTATCCATGCCTGTGTAAGTATTTATCAAACAATTTTTTATACGTTTATATATTTTGTTAAATTTATATGTAATTAAATATTTATTTAATTTTTCAGAAGTCCGGAAGTTAAACATTCTTCAAAAAAAAGTGGTCGACCACTGTAAGTTCATCTCGGTTTACCACCTACAAGATAAAATAATTACTACCATTGATTAAAACATATTTTTCATATTTTAGAAACCGTCCTCTGCGAGATGAACAGATAATCTCACTGCTTAATTATGGTAAGACACAAACCCTATTTTTAACAATCGCCGATGTAAAACACCTATTGTAATTAAAACCAGAACTTTTTTTATTGCTTATGTGGGTAGATTAGCTTACGGCTCACCTGGTGTTAAGTGGTTACTGGAGCCCATAGACATCTACAACGTTAATGCGCCACCCATCTTGAGATATAAGTGCTAAGGTCTCAATATAGTAACAACGGCTACCCCACCCTTCAAACCGAAACGCATTACTGCTTCACGGCAGAAATAGGCAGGTTGGTGGTACCTACCCGTGCGGACTCACAAGAGGTCCTACCACTTGTAAGTTATTTCCTTTCAGGCAACGAGGAAGACTCGGATAGTGAGAGCGAGGGGATGGCGCGGCCGATGATTTCACGAGTCGAAAGAATGCGCATGCAGGAACCTCACGACGAACTGGAAACTCCCGCTAACAGTGCCCCGACACCCGACTTACCGCCGACTGTTCCCATGGAGCCGAACAATAAATTTAAGTTCGACCGAAGAGCGTTTCCGGAGCCTGAAATTGAACCTCGTTTGAGGCGGGAAACATTCTCGCAGATTAATAGTGGTCCTAAGATCTCTTTCACGAGTCCGAAGCATTCGTTGCCATATGGGATCGGGATATTATTGATTTAATTGTCAGGGAGACAAACATTTATGCCCAACAGCTGGCAGCGATCATGCTGAAGAGCGGAGTAATCCGGACTACTAATAGCCGGATTACTCGGTGGCAAGAGACGACGGTTAATGAAATTTATATTTATCTTGTCATCATCTTATCAATGGGAATGGTCGTCAAAAGACGGCTTGAATCAAATCAAATCAAATCAAAAAAAAATTATTCAACATAAATGAAAGTACATACTTGTTGAACGTCAAAAGAACTACCGCCAATTCACAAAAACTAGCCTCCGTCCTGAGAAGAATTGGCAAGAAACTCAGCTCAGCGGGCATGATTTTTTTTTTAATTTTAGATTATTTTTTTAATATTAGATTTTTTTAAATATGTATTCATTTTTACATGAGTATAATAACATAACAATTATTACAATATTGAACTGCCCGGAGCGAGCAACTCATTCCCGCTTTGTGCAATCTTCTAGATAATCATTGACTTTATAGTAAGCTTTATTGCACAGATGTTCTTTAATAGTTTTCGTAAACCTATGTATATGTAGGTTCTGAACATCTTGTGGGATTTTGTTGTACAGGCGCACAGTCAAAACCCGGCTTTTTAGTTCCCGCGCTAGTGCTGGTGAATTGTAAAAATTATCCATCCAGATAGTATGGCCTTTGTGCTCCAGACCATCGAGTAATCTGAGCACAAGAGACGGCACTATTCCCGCAGACTTCATACGTCTTTATTCAAACTGTCGCTGCTTTATTCCGTATGAATTGGTTGATGTCCAGCCAACCTTTCCACATCGTGAGGCTCTCATCAACGGCCAGGTTTTGTGCCAATGTATACAGTTGGGAAAATTTTGAATTTAAGCGTTCAATGACCGGCTTTATTTTAAATATTTTTGCTTCCGGTCTAGGTAATGTTTCTAACATACGATTTACAAATCGATCGTATGATATGTAATCCGAGAAACCCGGAGTTCTGAAAATGTCAGTACTGGTATTCCAGTACTCTTCACTGCAGTGGGGACCTCATATTCATAAATTGGCGAGTAATAAATAATAATTATAAATAATTCATAAATTGGGGACGCTCCGTACAAACCGAAACGCGTTACTGCTTCGCGGCAGAAAAAGGCATGGAGCTGCTACCTACCCGTTCGACTCACATGACGTCCTACCACCGAGAATAGGATTTCTTCAATTAGTAAAATCGCTTTCAATTGTATTATAAAAATCGAAGAAAAAAGACTATTGGATTTTGAACGGTCGAATGACTACTTGAACGGTCGAAGGTCACTTGAATATCTTATATAAGAACGGTAATTTATTATTCGTTCTGTTTCTTTGTATGTCTTTTTGTATGTCTGTCTTTTCAGAAGTCTAAAAATGTACTGCCTCGCTGCTGGTCACGTACGCCCTCGTTCCATTTATTTTTGAATTACAGTCAAACCTGGATAAGCGAGAGTTCAAGGGAGCACAATCTCATTCTCGCTTATAGAGGTTTCTCACTAACCCGAGTTTCTCGCTAATGCCCCTCTAAATTTCATTTCGCGATTTTCCGGATTCAAACGCATACACTATTTTAAGTTTATCACTTAATGACAGTACTTTAATTAACAAACAGGACGGTACACAGGCACACGTGTACATTCGAAAAGAATGCGATAAAATAACAACGTTATTTAGTTTCACGAAATAGAACAGGTTCAATATTGACGAGAAAACAATACAAAAACAATGGAAGGAAGTTCCACAAAAGTTAAGAATGAGTCATAAAATAGCAGATGCTAAATTTGTAGTTTGATTTTTCATTTGAGCTTCCTAAATAATATAAATAAATAAAGCTCGACTGTCGCTTAGAGGTATAGATAAGTAGCAGTCTCACTTACGAAGGTCCATGAGGGAAAAACGACTCTCTCTTACAGAGGTTTCTGTTTCTCGCTAATAGAGGTTTTGGGAGCTTAAAATGACGGGTCCTGGCTATTACTCTCACTTATAGAGTTTTCTCACTTACCCAGGTTTGACTGTATATTCAAATGTCTGTCTTAGTCTGTCTATGTCTAGTCATATATAGGTTTTATGTCTTGTCAATGAGGTTGCACGCCACGACATCCCCACCTCCAGTACCAGAAGGCTGGTACTCAAGATGAGGAGTGTACGTCCAACCTGCACAGTTTCGTCGCCGGTCTTGTGTAGAGTCCATGTCTGGTCCGAACTTTAGCAACGCGAACCATGTCGTCCTTACCAGGGAAGACCTGCTCGATCTTGCCAAGCGGCCACTGGTTGCGGGGTAGCTGGGAGTCAACAACAACTACGACGTCACCAATCGCCAGTGGTCTGTCAGAATCTCTGTACCATTTGTCTCGTCGTGTCAAAGTGGGCAAGTACTCCTTGACCCAGCGTTTCCAAATCAAGTCTGCAAGTCGTTGATATTCTCTCCAAGTCCGTTTCAGTAAATCATGGTCCGTAAACATTCCGAAAGGATGGTCAATAAATTCTGTCTTTGGTAGTAAAAAATCATTCGGAGTCAAGGGCAAGTCGTCGTCAAAATCAAGAGGTACGTATGTCAGTGGTCTTGAATTCACCATGAATTCAGCCTCAGCCAGGAGTGTCATTAATTGTCTGATCGTTAGGTGTTCTGGTCTTGAGCGTTACTCGCAAGCTTGTTTTGACGGATCTCACGAGCCGCTCCCAGCATCCACCCATATGAGGTGCGTCAGGGGCTATGAATCGCCACTCCAAGTGTCGGATGCTACCGAAGGTGATGAGTTCGTCTTTGTCGATAGCTTGTACAGCTCGCTTCAGTTCACGGTCAGCCCCACGAAAGGTAGTCGCGTTGTCGCTGAAAATAATACTTGGACAGCCTCGTCTCGCTATCAGCTGTCTGAGGCTCATCAACACGGAGCTGGTTGTCAAATCGTGAACCAACTCCAGATGGATAGAGCGAACTGTCAGACATGTAAATAGTGCTACCCATCTTTTCTCGTGTCTACGTCCAACCTTCACTATGATTGGACCGAAATAATCTAACCTGGTGTAAGTGAAAGGTCGACTGACCTCCTTCAATCTAACATCTGGTAAATCAGCCATGAGTGGTGGCGAGGGCTTCGCACGACTGTTCTTGCAGAACTGACAGTCATTCCATGTCGTCTTTACTGCATTACGTCCATTTATTATCCAGAATCGTCGTCTCACTTCATGCAGCACACGTTCGCGTCCATTATGCGCTGAGTCCACGTGATACTGCATAAGTTGTAATTTGACATATCTGTCTTTTGGATTCAAAATTATAGGGTGCCTGAAATCGTTATCACCATCTGCTCTGCAGATCCTCCCACGAACACGGAGGATGCCGTCCTTGTCTAAAAATGGTGTAAGCTGACGGAGCGGAGAATCTCGCTTCACTTGTCCGGTTTTCTTGACACTTTCTATATCGTCTGAGAACATTCGTCTTTGGCTTTCTCTAATCCAGATTAGCTCCGCTGCTTTAACTTCGTCGACTGTCAACTCACCGTGTCGCTTGCTACTCTTGTGCATCCAGTTGTGTACTGCAGAACACGGAGGCCTTCGATAGCTCAGTTGGTAGAGCGGTGGACTGTAGTGAGTCAAAGTTGTGGTTATCCATAGGTCGCTGGTTCAAATCCGGCTCGAAGGACCACTTGAACGGTCGAATGACTACTTGAACGGTCGAAGGTCACTTGAATATCTTATATAAGAACGGTAATTTATTATTCGTTCTGTTTCTTTGTATGTCTTTTTGTATGTCTGTCTTTTCAGAAGTCTAAAAATGTACTGCCTCGCTGCTGGTCACGTACGCCCTCGTTCCATTTATTTTTGAATTATATTCAAATGCCTGTCTTAGTCTGTCTATGTCTAGTCATTATAGGTTTTATGTCTTGTCAATGAGGTTGCACGCCACGACAGATTTTTTTATTAAATAACAATAACCTTGTTAATAGAACCAAGTTAGACTGTGACCTTTACGGTTTTAAAATGGCATCAATCTAGTTTTTTTTTTTTACGACATATTATTGTAAATGTCACGATGTCAAAAATAGAAAACTTCCGTCTCTTGAGCTAGGTATTTATTCATTAAAATGTAGTCAATATATTTAATAGAAGTAAATACTTGTAATTTTTTTTTCTATCCTTTATTCTCTTTCATTCCAATTCTTTATTTCACCACAAAATCTAATGAAAATCTGGAATTCGAACGTAAAATTTTAATATAAAAACGCACTTAATTAAAAATCTATAAATTATATCTAATATATAAAATTCTCGTGTCACGGGGTGCGTGATTGAACTCCTCCGAACGGCTCGACCGATTTTCGTGAATCTTAGCGTGCATATTGGCCGGGGTTGAGAATCAAACTTCTATTTTTCATCCCCCTAAATGTTACGGGTCCACCCCTAAATTTATTTTTTTATTTTTTGGACAAATTTTTTTGTTTTTTTTTATGATACAGCATACAAAAATACATACAAACCTAAATTTTCACCCCTCTACGATCAACCCTTATTTTTTATTTGCTAAATAAAATTTTTAAATTTTTTTGCAAGAATTATGTTTTTATTTTGTCATAACTTAGAATAAAAAAAATCATATTACTCTGAAATTTTCACCCATCTACGATCAACCCCTATTTTTTATTTGTTAATTATAAACTTTATTTTTTTTGGCAAGATTTTTATTTTTATTTTGTCATGAATTAAAATAAAAAAAATCATATTACTGTCAATTTTCACTCTTATACGATCAACCCTTATTTTTCCATCCCGATTTTTTTTTTTATTCTGTGCACAGATCCGCAATAAGGTTCCAAGATGGCAATTAAATATTATAATTGTAGTACGATAAATTCTTATTCAGAGTTTATAATTTCAAGTTCCTTTAATTATGTTTTTTTTTTAAATTCAATTTGATCTCCCGCCCTCGCCGGTCGACTACTGATCAACTATCAATCGATCAGTTATCCCCGCCAGGTGTCACCGCTCATCCAGCAAACATCACGTAGTAGGGATGAGGACGAAGCCGGTCTCCCGTCTTACTATACATTTTTCAGCCATGTTTTTTTGGTTTTATTTGTGTATCAATCGTAGCTTGTATGGAATATATGTATGGAAATGGTAGTGCATGGTAGAGGGGGAAGAGGTCGACCGAAGAAGACATGGATGGAGTGTGTGAATGACGATATGAGAGAGAGAGAAGTGAGTGTTGAGATGACGGCTGATAGACGAGAATGGAAGAGAAAAATTAGCTCTGCCGACCCCACCTAGTGGGATAAGGTGGAGAAAAAGAAGAATCGTAGCTTGCCAGCCATGTTTTTTTGGTTTTATTTGTGTATCAATAGTACGTTCAGTAGGTCTGAGAATCGGCTACTATCTATTTTTCATACCCCTAAGTGGTAAGGGTTGTCCACCCCAACATTTATTGTTATTTTTGGGATAATTTTTTTTTGGTTATAATATGGTATTATGTGGTTGAATGAGGTGTTTTTTCCTAAACTAGAATTTCCCTAGAAATCATAATTAGGGCAACACAACTTTTGCCGGGTCAGCTAGTAAGTCTATAAAAAGCAAACTCTAAGTCAAACTCTTTAACAATAAAAAGCATTGTAAACTATAGTTTAATAATAATAATAAATTGATTTTCTATGCTGGATGCAATAATTTATGTCAAAAGCCAAGCAAAGCGTTTCAAAGGTTTCAAAAGAAATAACAATGATGCAGTCACGCCACATAAACCAACATGTGTTGGTCTTCGGGAGGCATTGTGGCGTGTTTTTTTAAGGGAGTTCCGTTCGAATGCGGGGGAGGGAGGGGTCTCGCATTCTTGGCGTCTAGTTTTTACGCACACGTGCGCGTGACGTCACGCCAAGCCCCTGCACACACCTCCAACCGGTTTAGTATAAAGCGGAAAGCGCTGAATCAAGGTTTTTAAAGCGATTCTTAAACACTAGTTGTTTTTTTATCGCGTTCGATTTTATCTTTGAAACAACATCCCGCCTACCATCCGAAGGTCGTTCAATGATGTTATCATATCTGTATCATAATTCAAACACAGTCTGACGTCACAAGGGTTATATCTGCCTATACTGGCGCCATGGCGTAGACCTGTGTAGGTGTGTGTAAACATCCTTTTCTATATTTATTGTATTAATTTTATCATGACATCATTGATCTCTATGTGGTCATTATAAAAAAAAAACTCCAATTGGTGCAACGAAAAAAGTCACTTCCAAAATTTAACATAACCATAGAAGTTAAATTTTAATGTAGTAATATACAAAAGACAAGACCAAATAAAAAAACCGCCTTAGCACTTTTTTGTCGTGTTAAGATATTAGGCAAAATAAGGAATTTTTGATATTGTAATCGATTTAAATTTTTAAGTTATGCGAACATCTTGAAGACATGAAGTTGAAGTCCGTGACTATTGATATTAAAAGATTTCTGTTACATACGACATATAGATACAAATACATATAGTCATGGCGAGTAAATTAACCCACAGACACAGCCCACTGAGTTTCTTGCCGAGTCTTCTCAGTGGGTCGCGTTTCTGATCCGGTGGTAGATTCTGCAAAGCACAGCTCTTGCTAGGGTTCATGTTAGCAATGTCGTCAGCTTTGAGCCCCGTGAGCTCACCTACTAGTTCGTTGAATCTAGAATAACCCCTTGAGGTTACTAGAATAGGTAGGAAAAAAAATACATACAGAGACAAAACGAGCTAATTAAAATGTGTGTTTGTCATTTTTATAATTGAAGGATTACTGGTGGCCCGGAGGTCTTTCCAATTTCACCAGTACAGGTGAGTGAGCTAGGGCTCAGCCAGGATTGGGGGATTTGCTAACAGCTACCCGAGTGCCTCCAAAGGAGACCTAACACTTCAAGAGTAGCTGCTTCGCGAATGAATCTACAACCGGATCGGAATCGCGAACCGCTTAGAAGATCTGTCGAGAAACATGCCAGAAACTCAGCGGGCTGATGTTTAGGTTAGATTGCACGTCGAATTCTTTGCCGTGTTCGACGAGTACATTTACCGGTGTCCCTAAACCTGTTCTTAGTGTTAGAGCTAAAGGCGTCTAATACAAGGGTCATTGAACCTGATAGACCCGTAAGGCCGTGTCTAAGACGAAAGTGTGTTGAATCCTTTTTTTTGTGATCATGAACTTGGTAGGTACAGTTTTTTTGGCACCTGTCGGATTTTTTTTCCTACCTATGCTAATAGCCTTGAGAGGCTATATCAGCTTCTCTTTGAGGTGTAGGTGAACTCACGGGGCTCAAACCGGGTGTTTTGCTAACACGCCCTAGTAAGAGTAGTGCTTCGCATAATCTACCACCGGATCGGAAACGCGACCCACTGAGAAGATCTGGTGAGAAACTAAGTGGGCTGTGTCTGTGGGTTAATTGACTCGTCGAGCCCTACATCGCAAGCGACGGATTCGACGAGCG
Organism: Bombyx mori; assembly: GCF_030269925.1. NCBI lineage: Eukaryota > Metazoa > Arthropoda > Insecta > Lepidoptera > Bombycidae > Bombyx > Bombyx mori. The sequence continues at coordinate 1,973,563 of NC_085117.1, read as the reverse complement.
CGGTGATCTGCCCTCTTCCGAAGTTTTCTATCATAGTACTGTCAACGTATGGGGAGACACGCGAGTACAATACCGTCTTTACCATAAGGGCACACGGGGCCAAAGGCCCCCATTCTCAGGGGGCCCCTAAGGACCGACAATTTCTCTCACACATTTATTCGGTTTCCGTTATCGTGATCGTAACCAACAAACCAGCAGCATTCTAATAATAATGACATATTATATTATACTGTATTTGATTACCTATAATAAATGGTCATACTCAGTAAAAAAATGTTATTATAATTCGCTTTTTTTACTTTCCACAAGGGCCTCAAATTCTTGTGTGCTCAAGGGCCCCAGCCTAATTTAAGACGTCCCTGCGCGAGTATCTAGTAATCAATGATTTTACGTACAATAACCTATATCAAACCACAGTTTCACTTGTACATTACATATATTTTATAAAGCGCTTTAAAGCTGTAAATAATTCGTTACCGCTACACGTAAAATTATGTCACTAACCAAACACATTTCCCGCCACTGCCGGCGCGGCGCGTACGCTTCGACATTCGAATTTCGAACGGTCTACGTTCGCAATGGTGGAGCGCTTCCAATAGAAATTGAAAAAAATACCTTGAGTTTTCTATTAATTGTTTTTGTGTGTTTAAGTGTGCTTTAATATTATTTTAAGTACGGATTTTGTTGTGTTCTGATTATTTTTTTTAAATTAGTAATGGCGGTGAGTAAAGTTTGTTTGAATGTCTAACTTACAACGGAGTTTTATTAAAATATGTAAATACGAGAGAATCTGTTTCTTTATTTACTTTTTTTTTAACTTTTTGGCGGGAATGCGAGGAGTGAAGTTGTCTGATTTATTTTGTCTATTTAGTGTTTCTTCAGGTTTAAATGTATTGAGAAGTCGTCGTGGCCTAACGGATAAGACGTCCGATGCATTCGTGTTGAGCGATGCACCGGTGTTCGAATTTCAGGCGGGTACCAATTTTTCTAATGAAATACATACTCAACAAATGTTCACGATTTACTTCCACGGTGAAGGAATAACATCGTGTAATAAAAATCAAACCCGCAAAATTATAATTTGCGTAATTACTGGTGGTAGGACCTCTTGTGAGTCCGCACGCGTAGGTACCACGACCCCGCCTATTTCTGCCGTGAAGCAGTAATGCGTTTCGGTTTGAAGGGTGGGGCAGCCGCTGTAACTATACTGAGACTTTAGAACTTATATCTCAAGGTGGGTGGCGCATTTACGTTGTAGATGTCTATGGGCTCCAGTAACCACTTAACACCAGGTGAGCTGTGAGCTCGTCCACCCATCTAAGCAATAAAAAAAACGGTAGTTTATTAACTTCTTAATATCTGTGAAAGTGCACAAATGTGGGAAAATGAAACAAACCCGCTGGAGAAAAAACCTCAGTAAATGACCACCATTTTACTGAGATTATATTTCATCCTAGTTAAACGGATTACCTATTACGGATACTATTTCTTAAATTATATATTTAAAAATAAATAATGAATAGTAATAATTTATCTGATCCTTAAACAGAACGACAAATGTTTATCTGAAACAACTGTAATAACATTGTCAATAGAATAAACAGCGTGTGTCGATCAGAAGCGTGAACGAAAATCGAAATAATGCAATGGAAGTGGTTGATTCAGAACTCTTTTCATTCGTTACCTACTAAGATTGTGTTAATAAATCTTACTGAATATACAATTAAAAAAATTAGGATTATCCCTACTAATATATAAATGTGAATGTAAGTTTGTTTGTTACCCTCTCACGCGAAAACTACTCAACCGATCATCATGAAACTTTGTACACATATTCTTGGAGGTATTAGAAGTAACATAGGATACTTTTTATTAAGAAAAAAAAATTAAAATTTTTTTTGTCAAAAAATCTCAAAATCTAGCTTCTTCAACGCCATCTACCGGTTCAGTAATGAAGTTCCAATCCTGAGTGCTGTAAATGAAGTCGCGGGTAAAATTTAGCGTTATGCCAAAGTAACTATTCCGCGCGGACGAAGTCGCGGCCAAAAGCTAGTATGTATCTAATACATTTTTATGAGATAAAACACTAACTATTGCCGCTGGTGGTGGTATCTACAACCCAAGTCACCAGTGGTTGTTAGCCTTCCGGAGTTTTTCTTTTTAGCCTTGACAGGCTGTCAGCGTAACCGGTCGAGTAAGTGAGCTCACGGGGCTCAAACCGGCCCTAGTAAGAGCAGTGCTTCGCTGAATCTACCACCGGATCGAAATCGCGACCCCCTGAGAAATTTACGACGAGAAACTCAGTGGGCTGCGTCTATAGGTTAGTTCGCTCTCGAACGCTTCATCGTAATCGACTAGTTCGACGAGGACGGTATCCAGTGCTTGGGAGGCGTAAAAGCTCCGAAACTGATTCCGGGGAATCCGATAAGACATGTTAAAGGCGATGGCGGCTTTGCGGTCGGGATAAGTAATTAGTAAGAGGGTTATCATGCCGCGCTGCTTTTTCCCGGTCAACGTTCTCGTCGAACCCGACGCTTGCTAAGGCTCGGCGAGTAAATTAACCCACAAACACGGCCCACTGAGTTACTCACCGGATCTTCTCAGTGGGTCGCGTTTCCGATCCGGTGGTAAATTTTGCGAAGCACGGCTCTTGCTAGGGTTCGTGTTAGCAACATCGTCAGGTTTGAGCCTCGTGAATTCACTTACTCGTCCGGTGACGCTGATATGGTCTCTCAAGACCATCAGCTTAGGTAGGAAAAAAAGCTGCTTTTTCAATGTAGCGTTCTGACGCTTCCTTAAGATACATATCGGTACTAAATGTAGGTCGTTGTGTAGATCTACATTCCTCAAATACCACGGTGCTCTGACGGCTATCCCGCAGAATCGTATTGGATGACCTGGAAACAGTGAATGCGTGTACGGGCCCCGTGAGCGAACACTACCCTTGCATAGGTCATGACGGAATGTATGCAAGTTTTGTAGTTGAGTTGCACCTTGTTATGAAGGGACAATTTACTTGGCTCGCAGATCATGGGGTAGAGTCGACTGAGTAGGAATACGGCTCCATCGCGTACTGAGTTAATATGGGACCCGAATGTCATACCTCTGTCGAGGGTGACGCCTAGGTCCTAACTCTGTGAGGAACGTCCTTCGGCTGCATAACTCTGTGACACGCGTATCCACGAAAAGATTATTTTAAATTGGCATTTCTAGATTACGTGTAGTTCTATGTTTAGTAGTGAGGTAATTTTTTTTTTATAAGAAACTGTTTTGTGTGCACAATAAGTTATCGTTAAAATTGCATTGTCACTATTATTACAAAGTTAGCTTGAGATGGAAAATACTTGAGCGAAACTATTTATTTTGACGGTTTGATGTTGGATTTCTTGGGAAATAATTGACTAGAGCGAGGGTAACTAATTTATTTTTATTAGAAGTCCGTTTTAAGAAACTCAATGATCTGTGGTTTGTTATTTATTAGTACCACATTAGCGGGAAGTTTTGCACTCAAAACTAAATAAGGCAATCACACTATTTTTTAAAGACAGTAAAAGCTCCTTATTAGCGCTTGCTTCATTCACGTTTTCACTATTCGCGGATTAAAATATTGCGGTCGAATTCCTATATTCGCGGCTAAAAATTTCTTTATTCGCCATTCTATTAATTAAAATTCGCCGCGATCGGTATTTTTGAGAATCGGTATTTTAATGGTGGTAGGACCTCTTGTGAGTCCGCACGGGTAAGTACCACCACTCCTGCCTATTTCTGGCATGAAGCAGTAATGCGTTTCGGTTTGAAGGGTGGGCCAGCCGTTGTTGTAACTATACTGAGACCTTAGAACTTACATCTCAAGGTGAGTGGTGCATCTACGTTGTAGATGTCTATGGGCTCCAGTAACCGCTTAACACCAGGTGGGCTGTGAGATCGTCCACCCAACTAAGCCATAAGAAAATAAAAAAGTTCAATTGAAGGAGCTTTTAAAAACTGCCAAGCAAGAGAAAATTACAAAATTCTTCAAACCACTGCCGGCGGCTATTCAGCAACAGATGGCGTTAATCTTACCGGCGTATCTTGAACAGTTTTTTTCAACATCTAACTTTAGGGTTTTCTTTAACAGAAAATGAACCCGCGTCTCGCTTTCGCCATTATATCGTCGACCTGCTGGTCTGCCTTCCAGCATGGATACAATACAGGCGTGATAAACGCTCCGCAGGCGGTGAGTCACTACCCTTGAGAGAGAAACAAGAGAGAGAGTGCGAGAGGGAGATAGAGAAGGGGATAGAGTGAGAGAGAGAGAGGGAGAATGTTTTATTGTACACAAAATAAATGAAAACACAAACTATTAAATACAAAATAAAATGGTGCATGCAACTTTGTGCATCTAAAAGAAGTGAAACTTCTTTTGGGGTGTGTAGTTAGTATTGTTAGTTTTCTTTATTTTTCATCCTTAATTGAAATTTATTTTGTAATGGGGAATGCTGTGTATAATAGAAACGACCTCTTCACCATTTATATATGTAATACATATTTTGGATTATTTGGAAAAAATAATATATTTTTTTTATAATACTTCATAAGAAATTAAATTTAACCGTTAATATGTTACTGCCATCTGCAGGAGCAATGAGAAACCAATGACAAGCTATTTAGTGGTCAACACAGGTAAACAGAATGTGTATAAGAGAAACGACCTATCTCGCCTTCTCCCTCTCTCCACGGTCAAGTGGTTCGCGAGACGCTCTGTCCATTTTCTCACTCTCGCTCTTCCAAAATCATATCTTTTCTCTCTAGCCGTAACGAATCTGTCGCGAGTTAAATTATACTCACTACACGCTCAAAGAAGTTGCGCTTCGTAAATTGAATAGGCAGTCTTATTGCTAACAGCGATCTAACGATCCACAGTAGCTGTTGGAGGTCATTTAAAGACTACTTATTGAAGGAAACCAATTGCATAGGTTAATTGTACTTTGGACGTGAAGATGCTTCTATTTTCGAAGGTCATGAGCGAATGGCTTCAGAAAGAGGCGCTTAGTGGGACGAACACCTCGGTCTCCGCCATGGTCGATCCAAAGGTGACTTCGGTCTGGTCGGTGGCTGTCTCCATATACTGCGCCGGCGGCATGATTGGTGGTGTGATCACCGGAATCATTGCCGACAGGTAAACTTTGGCGTCGATATTGAAATTTATGTTCTGTCTCGCTCTCTCACGGCACTGATGACAGTGACGTCACGAACTGTTAGGTGCTTCAATCATTGTTATTTTTAGCTCGCTTATTGCGAAATGTGCATCGCGCGCGGTATTGAGAAAATGTTAACAGCAATGCTTTGCTGAATCTTTTTTTATTTATTGACCTTTTAGGCAGCCAAGCATACGGCCCACCTGATGGTGAGTGGTTACCGTCACCCATCGATGTTAGCGATGCCGAGTCGTTTCTATATGTTTCCGCTATTTGATGACAGATGGCGTTATTCTAACCGGCGTAACAATACCAATAGGAAAATCACGTTGATTTAGTTAATTACTACTTAATAACAAAATAATGAATGAGTCAGAAGTCCTGATTCTGCTGAGCGAAATTAATTTGCAAGTTCTCTGACCTCCGCGGATAGATGGCACTGTAATCAAAATTTCAGATTCGGCAGAAAAGGCGGTCTGCTGCTCAACAACGTGCTGGTATTCCTGGCGGCCGCTCTGCAGGGAGCTTCGAAGGTCGTCAAATCGGCGGAGATGCTCATCCTTGGAAGGTAATCTTTAATATTTTCTTTCGATGACTCATATGTAACTATTGATGATGAACGTGACTAGGAGATGTATGGAAATGGTAGTAGTGCAAGGTAGAGCGGGAAGAAGTCGACCGAAGAAGACTCGATGGAGTGAATGACGATATGAGAGAGAGGAGTGTACCAGTAATTTTCGTGTGGCGTTTAACGGCCGTCTGGTGTAGTGGTAAGTTTTTTCTTTTTATTGCCTTTGTAGGCAGACGAGCATACGGCCCACCTGATGGTGAGTGGTTACCGTCGCCCATGGACTTCAGCAATGCCAAGAGCAGAGCCAAGCCGCTGCCCACCGAAAATGTGATAATAATAAGTGAATAAGTGACATGGTCACTACATAAGGGGGTCGCGGGTTCGAATCCCGCCAAGGGAAGATATTTGTATGATAAATATAAATGTCTTTTCCAGGGTTATGGATGTATATTAAATATATGTATGTGTATAATAAAAATCTTACATTTATTTCCGTTATCTGGTACCTGTAACACAAGTTCTTTACGAACTTAGCACGGGACCAGTTAACGTGGCGTGATTGTTAGTAAATATTTATTTATTTATTTATAATGTGTCAATATCAGACACCGATTGAGATTACGATGTTACTAGTGATTTAGTTTTAATGTTAAAATCCACTTTGATTTCGCCCTACAGTCCCACATCTATACTAATATATACATCTACAGTGGTTTTTACGGATGTTCCGTTATAACTACTGAACCGTGCATCCGATTGACTTGAAACTTGGTATCCATGTAGAAAATACATGTACTTAATGGATAGGCTAATATTTATATGAGGGTTGGACTCCCTAATAATAATGACAATAAATAATAATGTCAATTAAAATAGTATGTGTCTGTGGGCTTCGCATTGCAGATTACTCATTGGCGTTAACAGTGGCCTGAACGCGGGCTTAGTGCCTCTCTACCTGTCAGAGATATCGCCAGTGTCAATCAGAGGCTCGGTGAGCTTAACTTTTTTTTTTTCTTAATTACTTGTGGTAAAACCTCTTGTGAGTCCGCACGGGTGGGTACCACCACCCCGCCTGTTTCTGCCGTGAAGCAGTAATGCGTTTCGGTTTGAAGGGTGGGGCAACCGTTGTAACTATACTGAGAACTTAGAACTTATATCTCAAGGTGGGTGGCGCATGTACTTTGTAGATGTCTATGGCCTCCAGTAACCACTTTACACCAGTTGGGCTGTAATCGTTTACTTATCAAAGCAATAAAAAAAAAAAAAAATTCCTCCTCCTAATTGCTTTTGCTCATTACTGTACTGTGAGGGTCGCGATTCCCCCGCTGCATCGTTCTGTGTGCTTAGTGCGAGTTTTTTAATGTTCTCGATAGCGTAAAAGTTAACTCAGATTTGTATAGATTTGGAACGTTCGCCTACGTTTGCCGCTAGGGGCGCTGTTCCAACTGCATACAAATTTAAGATAACTTTAACGCGATCGCGAACTTTAGAAAAAACACGTGTGGCACTCGGGTACTGCCGCGGTAAAGCTATTGCATAGCATTTTTTTATTAACATATGCAATTATAAATAGACAATAATAATTTAATATTAATACAATAATAAAATAAGACCACCCTATATTTATAAACATTAAAAACCAAAACATTAACTGTCCTCTTCACACTCATAAGCTAGACCGCGCGAGAGAGAGATGGGCAGACTATTCATGATGCGCATGCAGTGCGACGTCACGCCGCGCGCTTATTCACAAACACTACACGTTACTTTTACGCCATCGAGAAAGTTAAAAAACTCACACTAAGCACACTGCACAATTTCCCGACACTTTCGGCCAAAAATTGAGCGAATGTCATTTTCAGATCGGCACAGTTTACCAGCTCGTCATAACAGTCACGATACTGCTGTCCCAGCTGCTAGGGCTGAGCAGTGTGCTCGGCACGGAGGACGGCTGGCCATGGTTATTGGCACTGACAGCGGCGCCGGCCGTCCTGCAGTGTCTCACGCTGCCCCTATGCCCAGAATCGCCAAAGTACTTACTCCTGAACCAGGGTCGAGAGCTGCACGCCCAACGAGGTCAGTTAATTATTTTAACTAGTGATCCCCCGGTATGCGAAATTCGACTATAATTCATTGAAATTATAAGGTTGAAAATTATCATGGTTCTATTGTCTAAGACTCCCTATAATCACAGATTTCGCCAAGACTACACTTAAGACAAATATTATTATAGACAAACAATATTTACTCTATTCTCAATTATTTGACCACCAATTTTAAGCAATAAACAAAAGAGTATATGTTTGAGTGTGTCAAATATATGTTAGTGTGTGCAATGTTTTTTTATTGAATAAGTGTATTTTTTATGCATAATTAAAAAAAAAATTGAAAAAGAAATTGAAAAGGTTGAAATTCAACTAAAAAATGAAAAAGAAATAATAGTTTAAAAAAACTAAAAAACACGCTTTATATAAAATTCAACTAAAAAATTGAAAATAAATTTTAATATATTTAAATTGAAAATAGTGTAAAAAATATATATTTTATTGTAAAAAAAAGCGTGGGGTGCTTTTTAAGATATTATTGAAATAATAATTCCTCTACTCATATCTGTCAGAAAAATATTTATAACTTATAACACCATGCACCCCACGCTTTTTTTACTGGCCCTAACAAGAGTCTTGTCTTGTCCGGGTAGGAAAAAAAAAGGCACACCTTAAAGCTTAAAGTATGCGCTTGATTTAAAAGAGACGGAAAAAATACTTTGTCCTTTTCATTTTATTATTCACTAGCGACCCGCCCTCGCTTCGCTTCGGAAGCATTAAAACACACATGAAACCAAAAAATAAAAATAAAAAAAAATAAAAAAAAGTAGCCTATGTTCATCAGGGACAATGTCGGCTTCTAATGGAAAAAGAATTTTTCAAATCGGTCCAGTAGTTTCGGAGCCTATTCGAAACAAACAAACAAACAAATCTTTCCTCTTTATAATATTAGTATAGATTTTTTAAAAGCCGTTCGAAAATAAAACTCATTTTTTTTTAAAAATTAGTAAAGATAACTCAATTCTAAAGGCGCTTTATATTGAGCCTCTGTTACTAATTATAGCATTGAACTGGCTGCGAGGCGACGTCGCGGTGCACGGCGAGATGGAAGAAATGCATCAGGTGAGAACAATACGTGTGACGTCATTTGGGGTTAAAATTTACGAGCCATTTGATGTAAGGCTCCCCGAACGATCTTGACAGATTTAGCTAATACATGTTAGAATGACGATTTGAATGACGGTATTTTGAAATTAGTTTTTCTCATCTATTCTTTCTAATTGTTGTGTTATCATCGATATGAATGTTCAGTGTTTTTCGTGTTTTTTTGCGAATTCAGGTAGAGACTTCTGATGGTAAGTGGTTACCGTCGCTCATGGACGTCAGCAATGCCAGGGGTAGAACCAAGCCGCTACCTACCACGTAATCCTTTTTTTACTACTTAATACATTGTATTTAAAATCCTTCCACTTGCTACCGTGGCGCCACCTTCATTAGTTTCCTTTCAGCGGACACTTATTTATACTCTGAGATGGTACTTCTTACTTCAACCCTCCGTAGTTGGCGTTCGAAACCAGCAGACTATTTCTGCCTATTTCTCGATGAAATTTGCTCTAGCCGTAATTACATCTGAAGTCGGGTGGCGTTCGTATGATAACCTACCAGATTCATTATTAAACTACCCTCAAATCTACCCCGATTCAAGGAAGCGGAGAAGAATAAGATCAGCAAGAAGGTCACCCTGCGAGAGTTGTTCCGAAACAGGAACCTCCGTCTGCCCCTCTTCATATCCACAGTCGTGATGATAGCTCAACAGCTCTCCGGGATAAACGCTATAATATACTTTTCGACTGACATCTTTGAGAAGACTCATCTCGGATCTGATGCTGCGCAGTACGCTACTTTGGGTAAGGCATTGTAAGGATTAGTGAAAACGACCACACTTAGCTACCATCTCATACCATCAGCAAGCATCTTTGTGCTTAGTGTGAGATTTTTAACGTTCTCGATAGCGTAAAAGTTAACTCGAATGTGTATGCAGTTGAAACAGCGCCCCTAGCGGCAAACGTAGGTAAACTTTCCAACTCTATACAAATTTAATTTAACTTTTACCTACCACCGGATCGGAAACGCGACCCACTGAGTAGATGTGGCGAGAAACTCAGTGGGCTGTGTCAGTGGGTACGGATGGTAAAATGTGATGTGTACTATATGTTATGATCACGTATAATTACCGTGGCCCATGGACATCACTACATGAGCGCCGCTACCGACCTTGAAACACGAGGTCCGAGTCTGGATCATGTTTTAGTAGGACTATGCTATCCTTCACATTGGAAATCATGACTGCTTCGCGCTTATATGCAGAACCACATTCCTTCATCGTGCAAGTCATCCGTGAACTGGAGTTGAGGGTATCATTTGAGCTATGTGCACCTCCAGATCCAATGCAGATCTTCGGTTTCAGGCATAGGCGCCATGAATGTCGTAATGACGATAGCCAGCCTCGTGCTCGTCGAGGTGGCTGGCAGAAAGACCCTCCTGCTGGCAGGGTTCTCGGGAATGTTCATATGTACCGTCGGCATAACAGTCGCTACTTCATACGTAAGTTTGTGTTGAGCTCGTGGCTGTAGTAAGTCAGTGATCCTTCAATCAGTAAAACGTCACGTCGTCGCCACTTAATCATCTCCTCAATCTTTCACATGACAATCATACCAGCAGACTCTTTAACAGCGTGTGGTGTATCTAAGCCGTTATAATTGAAAATAGTATTTTGAAACGCAAATTAAGCTTATTTAGATCCTATTTATTGTACATACGGACTTTAGCTTCGAATGAGTTGAAGGCTTTTTAGTGTTTTCCTTTCTTTTTTTGACGTGATAACGTCTTATAAATCGATGAACGCCGGCTGCACGCACGAAAAAGTGTCACGTTCCGCCTGAGCCTGAGCGTGCGAGCGAGAGGCACGATCAGCCTAAGCGTTGGCTTGTAACACATTTATCTCTGTTCCCCCGTGACGTCAGAGCTAGCAGTTCAAATAGTTCCGCTGCTGACGTCATCACGTCAAATTATCGTCCGTAAACCGACTTTACAGACAACGATTTATTATTATTTTCAGACTCAGCACGTCTGGGTGTCGTATCTGTGCATAGCGCTCGTGGTTCTCTTCGTGACGATGTTCGCGATCGGTCCGGGTTCGATACCCTGGTTCTTGGTGACAGGTAATTATAAAAAAAATCTAACTATTATACATAAGAGAGAAAGAGAGGGAGAGAGAGTATGCTTTGTTGTACAAAAAATATATACAAAAAAGTACGATTAGCGGTCTATACGCTATGAGCGATCTCTTTATTTTTGTAATTAAAGGTGAGTTTTATTTGGTATCAGCATCAACAGTTCGATGTTTTTGATTGAACTTCAATTAAGTTTACTCCATTCGAATAGCTGAAGTTTTTTTTGTCATGATATTTTCTCCAAACTTTAAATGGCACTTGTGGTTGAGTTGTGAAATTTATAAAAAAAACGTATGTGGTGGCGCCATCTGTTGAACTGGGGCGCACACTGGCGGAAATCCAACGCGACGCAAATTTCACGTTAAGATACTAATAGTTGTTATTTCATTAAAAACTACTATAATTTCGAAATACATGTGACTCCTTCTTGTACTATTGTCAAGACAATATCTCGGCATTATGATGACGATAGCAGATTTAAAAGTCCAGTCGAATACACGAATATTTCTCAGTGTGCTTAGTGCGAGTATTTTAACGTTCTCGATAGCGTAAAAGTTGACTCAAATTTGTAAGTATGGAGTCGGAACATTTGCCGTTAAGGGCGCTGTTAGCGCGCTCAAATTAAAAAGCAATTGAAGACATGAGTGGATGAAGGGGCTAAGTACCATTTTTAAGATTTTTTAGTTTTTACATTGAATGAAGGTGTTTTGTGAACAAATACAAATACTGAAAAAATACGGAGAAAAACTAACGAAAAGTTTGTTGCCAGTTTTCTCAAAATTAACAAATTGTATCATATCCCCTTCATCCACTCATGTCTTCAATTACATGGACCAACAGTAAGGCCGAAGTGTGTATACGTATATTATTATAGCATAGCATAGTATATAACATAGTTAATAGATGAATCTCGTATGTCTCTCTAATAAGGTGGCCCACCCAGAAACATAGGCTTCTTCATAATTGTAAGCTAGGATTAAGATGATTATTAAACATGGAATACACGCAAGAAGACGTTTCCTTTAACACCTCCCAAAGTACAACATTACAAGGCAATCTCTTTTTTCTTGTCTACAGAGTTATTCAACCAATCATCTCGGCCGGCCGCGTCATCTGTCGCTGTCACTGTCAATTGGACGGCCAATTTCATTGTCGGATTAAGCTTCTTACCGCTCTCGGTGAGTATAATTAACTCACGACGTGAGGTCACCGGCTTTGAGACGTGAGGTCGAAATCTCGTTGTATCGTGACGCCTTTCAAGTCGGAACTGATTATTGACAGATATAGGTAGAATAATAATTCAGAATATATAGGTACATTTATTAGTATTTAATACTCAATTATAGACTTCGATAAAACAATAAGAATATTGTTAGTTAATTGAGCCATCCCAGAAAGGCTGGTAGATGTGAATTTTTATTTTTATTGGTAGTAGGACCTCTTGTGAGTCCGCACGGGTAGGTATCACCGCCCTGCCTATTTCTGCCGTGAAGCAGTAATGCATTTCGGTTTAAAGAGTGGGGCAGCCGTTGTAACTATACTGAGACCTTAGAACTTATATCTCAAGGTGGATGGCGGCGTTTATGTAGATGTCTATGAGCTCCAGTAACCACTTACAACCAGGTGGGCGGTGAGCTCGTCCAACCATCTAATAAATAAAGCCGATCGTAAGTATAATTCAGTATAATTTCTCTTTCAGCTCGCCCTGGGGAACAATGTTTTCGTGATATTCGCGGTCCTACAATTCCTGTTCATAATTTTTATTTACACTAAAGTACCTGAGACGAAAAATAAGACTGTTGACGAGATAACCGCCATGTTTAGGCAGCGGATGTAGGAGGGGGCAGGGGCAGCGGAGTGGGTTCCCCATCAAGGGATCCCATCAAACATCGGGCCGATATCTTCGACGGCTTGTTAGCGAAATTAAAACATCATTGGCGCCATCTACTGTTGAGGGTGGTAATAACAAGCGGCCACAAGGCACAACCGTTCAAATGACCTTGAAATACCTATATGTCGGAGAAACCACAATATTAACACCATCATCAGACATCGTAGAGGCGAATAGGGTCATCGAGCTAAGAGTAATATTGAGTACACCAATCATGTTTGTTGTCTTAGAACGATTTAGAAATCTTCTCTTGACGTTAGCAAACGAAAACGAATGACAGTTCTTAGGACGGAGGCACCGCTCTTCAAGAAGGCTGCTTGGTAAGTGTGATGGCGTCTACGCGCCTCCATCGGCTAGGCTCTGTCGCAGCACGAAGTTAGCCGAGTTCCGACGATACCGCGATCGTGCTGCCATCTCTCGAGAATCGTGCTGCGTTTCGTTTAGATACTAAGCTAATGACCGTCGCCGACATTTATATGATGCGATATGGGAATCGAATCCACGACCCTCCACGCGGCAGTCAGAACGCCAACTCATGTGCCTACTGAGTCAGTAGATGATGCATACTTTGAGATATCAACTCGAATAACCTAAACGCGACAGTCAATTTTATTGTCTTAAAAACTATTTATGACGTGAATTTTAATACTCTAAGGTGTAGTGAATAAGAAATTTGATACTTAATCTAAGTTATATATATCTACAGTGGTTTTTACGGATGTTCCGTTATAACTACTGAACCATGCATCCGATTGACTTGAAACTTGGTATCCATGTAGAAAATGCATGTACTTAATGGATAGGCTAATATTTATATGAGTGTTGGACTCCCTACACCAGTTGCGGGGGCGTTAATGATGAGAATATTTGTGGGGGTGAGAAATAATAATGTTAATTTTAAATGCCCAATGAAGCGGACTGGTACAGCTAGTTATTTATAATAATATGCATTCATTATGTTACGTGCGAGTTTTTTAACGTTCTCGATAGTGTAAAAGTTAACTCAAAGTTATATGGATTTGGAACGTTCGCCTACTTTGCCGCTAGGGGCGCTGCTCAAACTGCATACAAATTACAGTTAACGTTTAAGTTATCGTGAACGTTAAAACACTCGCACTAAGCACACTGATTTATACAGTTGAGGTTTCGACCTCATGACTCGATGGGTGGCGAAAAAAAAACCAAGCCTTCATTAATCCATTGCAAGATGCGACAATAATTTTAAATGTGGTCTGTATTTTTCGACGGAATATTTTAGTGGCTTGGCTCTTGACTCGGCAGCTATATATTATGGAGGGTGGAAGTAAGAAGCACAATCTTGTATAGGACAAGTTGAACAAGTGTCGATTTGTAATTATTTGTAACAACTTGTAATTGTTTTTTGGGTTAATTTTCAAAATGGAGGGTAGAAGTAAAGGGCGCCATTTTGTATAGCGGAAAAGTATCCACCTGTAAACAGCAAGTTAATGTTGGAAGGCTCACCGAAATAGCGCTAGTGTAGCAAGTGGAAACGATATGATTAATATAAGGGATTTTTTGACCTGGTAACTAAGACCTTTAAGTTTTTTTTTTTTATTGCCTTTGTAGGCAGACGAGCATACGGCCCACCTGATGGTGAGTGGTTACCGTCGCCCATCGACTTCAGCAATGCCAAGGGCAGAGCCAAGCCGCTGCCTACCGCTGCCTACCGCTTAATACTCTCCACAAGCCTCGTTTGAAGAAGGACATGTCATAGCGCTCGGGAAACACCGTGGAGGGGAGCTCATTCTATAGGCGGATGGTACGTGGCAAAAAAGATCTCTGGAAACGCACTGTGGATGACCGCAGTGGCTCCAGGTAGTATGGATGAACTCTACTCCGGTGACGGGCGGTGCGATGGTAAAAACGAGACGTTGGTATCATCTCGAACAATTCCTCAGAGCACTCCTCATGGAACATGCGGTACAAAATACAGAGGGAACCGAAGTCCCTCCGCAGACCCAGAGGCTCCAAACGATCCGTGAGAATGGGATTATCGACAATCCGAACGGCTCTCTTCTGTATGGAGTCAAATGGAAGAAGCTGATATTTGGGAGCCCCGGCCCAGAGATGGGAGCAGTACTCCACGCGAGGCCAGACTTGTGCTTTATAGAGCAAAAGTCTTTGTCCAGGTGTGAAGTACCGCTTGGCTCTGTTGAGGACTCCCAGCATTTTGGACGCCAACTTGGCTTTGCCTTCCAAATGACTCCGAAACTGGACATCGCTCGAAATGTCGACCCCAAGTATCCCGATACTTTTGGAAGGTTGTAGGGATACTCCTTGGAATTGCGGCGCCATGACAAAGGGGTCCTTCTTCGCAGTGAACGCGCAAACTTGTGTCTTTATCGGGTTGAATTGAACCAAGTTCAATTCACCCCATTCGGAGACTCGCCCCAGAGAGTTCTCCACTTCAGACACAAGTTTTGATCGTCTCTCTTGCACCATGCTCCGAGAGAGACTCTGATGGCCGATATATCGCGCATCCCCCGTGCTGTCATCCGCATAGCAATGCATGCCATCAATAGACAGCATGTCATTGATATGCAGGATGAAAAGCGTGGGGGAGAGCACCGAACCTTGTGGAACGCCAGCGTTAATGGTCATGGTATCAGAGCAGTCACCGTCTACAACGACCGTGATGCTCCGCCCATCCAAGAAGCTAGCGATCCACTTGCAGAGACCCTCGGGGATTCCGTAAGATGGTAACTTCGATAGAAGTGCCCTATGCCAGACCCTGTCGAAGGCCTTCGCGATATCAAGGCTCACAGCAAAAGCCTCGCCCTTGCTCTCCAAGGCTTCAGCCCACCTGTGAATAAGGTATACAAGAAGATCGCCAGCTGAGCGACCGTGACGGAAACCGTACTGTCGGTCACTGATCAACTGGCGATCCTCCAGATACTTCAGGAGTTCTATATTTATTATTCGCTCCATCACCTTGGAAAGCAAGGAAGTTATCGCGATAGGCCTATAACTCGATGGGTCCGACCGGTCACCCTTCATGGGGATAGGGTGGACGTGGGCAGTCTTCCATGAAGACAGAACCCTGTTAGTGCAATAAGAGAGGCGATACAAACGCGTTAGCGCAGGTGTCAGCTCAGGGGCGGCTATATATTATGGAGGGTGGAAGTAAGAAGCACAATCTTGTATAGGACAAGTTGAACAAGTGTCGATTTGTAATTATTTGTAACAACTTGTAATTGTTTTTTGGGTTAATTTTCAAAATGGAGGGTAGAAGTAAAGGGCGCCATTTTGTATAGCTGAAAAGTATCCATCTGTAAACAGCAAGTCCGACCGGTCACCCTTCTTGGGGATAGGGTGGACGTGGGAAGTCTTCCATGAAGACAGAACCCTGTTAGTGCAATAAGAGAGGCGATACAAATGCGTTAGCGCAGGTGTCAGCTCAGGGGCGCACGTTTTCAGAACCACTGCGGGGATGCCGTCTGGTCCACTCGACTTATGGACGTCCAGGAGTCGGAGCTCCCGCCTGACTGCACATGTCATGTCATGTCATGTCTTATTTTAATTTATATTCTTATTTTTATGAAAAATGATAATCTGGATTGAAATGAAATGAAGATAATTAATTTGAGACATTAATCAACGGGGATAAAATTAAATGAAATAAGATGAGATGATACGGGATGAAATAATATAATCTCAGTAAAATGGTGGTGGTCATTTACTGAGATTTTTTCAGTGGACTTTTTGGAGGATCCCGAGGGAAGTTACGTCCAGCGGCTTTGTTTCATTTTCCCACATTTGTGCGCTTTCACAGATACCCACTAAGCAGTTAATAAACCACCGTTATTACACATTTAAACCTGAAGAAACACTAAATAGACAAAATAAAACAAATCACACAACTTCACTACTCGCGTCCCGCCAAAAAGTCCGAAACGTTATGAATATATTAGTTTTAAACAGAGTAGCAAAAAAAATTATACAATATTTAAAATCTCAACTATTTATTTTTATTACTATTTTTACGTAGAATGTGTTTATTTCCTTATTAATTTAATATCCTACTCAAATAGTTTAGGGCGCGCTGTTATTAAAATCCTTCCACTTGCTACAGTGGCGCCACCTTAATTGACTCTTTCAGCGGAAACTCTTTTAATACACTGAGATGGTACAACTCACTTCTACCCTCCATACTTGAATATAACATTTTGACAAAGCAAGGTTTGTTTCAGAAGAACTATCCTTTTTTTTTAACTATTAAACATAATGTGTAATTTTTTTTTAATTTTTTTATTCGACCAAATAGAATGACCATCGCCAATATGCGGTTACTAAAAACTCCTCACCGCTTGCAATTTTGACACAACAAACAATATAAAATACCAGAGAACAGTTCTTCCATACTACCTGGAACCACTGCGTTCATCCACAGTGCGTTTCCAGAGATCTTTTTTGCCACGCACCATCCGGCTATGGAATGAGCTTCCCTCCACGGTGTCTCCCGAGCGCTATGACATGTCCTTCTTCAAACGATCCTTGTAAAGCACAAAGTGGGAATGAGTTGCTCGCTCCGGGCATTTCAATATTGCAATAATTGTGACGTTATAATACTCGTAAAAATGAATATTTAAAAAAAATCTAATATTTAAAAAAGTTATGCCCGCTGAATTTCTTGCCAGTTCTTCTCAGGACGGAGGCTAGTTTTTTGTGAATTGGCGGTAGTTCTTTTGACGTTCAACAAATTTAATATGTACTTTCATTTAAGTTGAATAAAAAAAAATTGGTTTGAATTTTTTTTTATTTGATTTGATTTGAAGAGTATTCAACTGTAGGCAGCGGCTTGGCTCTGGCCCTGGCATTGCTGAAGTCCATGGGCGACGGTAACCACTCACCATCAGGTGAGCCGTACGCTCGTCTGCGATAAAAATAAATAAGAAAATACAACCCTTTGAGCGCGTACTGTTGATAGATTGACTCGACTCTTTTTATTGCGTAGATGTGTGGATGAGCTCGCGGCTCACTTGGTGTTAAGTGGTTACTGGAGCCCATAGAAATCTACCACGTAAATGCGCCACCCACCTTGAGATATAAGGTCTCAGTACAGTTACAACGGCTGCCCCACCCTATAAGTTTATAGAAGGTACTTTTCAAAAATCTTTTAGCAGCTTCTGCAGGACTTTTTGGCGGGAACGCGAGGAGTGATGTTGTGTGATTTGTTTTATTTTGTCTATTCAGTGTTTCTTCAGGTTTAAATGTGTAATAATAACGGTGATTTATTAACTGTTTAATATCTGTGAAAGTACACAAATCTGTTAAAATGAAACAAAGCCGCTGGACGTAACTTCTCGGGATCCTCCAAAAAGTCCACTGAAAAAATCTCAGTAAATGACCACCATTTTACTGACATTATATTTCATCCCATATCATCTCATTTCATCCCAGTTGATTGCCCTAAACTAATCATCTTCATTACATTTCATTTCACTCCATATTATCATTTTTCATAAAAATAAGACATGACTTAATGGTCTCAGTTACCAGGTCATAAAATACCTTAAAAAAGCAGCTTCTGCAAAATATCCGAATATAAGCTCTGAACTAAAAGGGTCAAGAGAAAAATTAAGCATGTAATATGGACGAAATAAAACCACTATATTAGTTGGGATTCATTTATTATAGCGACCGAAAGAACTCCTGCACGACCGGCACGTACTGTTTGCGGGTCGCCGACAAGCGCAGCTGTCCACGGACCGCACCGTCACGCGGGCGCAGCTCGAACGACGGCGACGACCATTCAACGAGAAACGAATCGAGCTGAAATTGAACCATGTCAACAATCTACCCTCCGATTTTTGAAGTTATACATACTTCTTTAGGAGCGTTATGAAAAATTGATGAGAGTGAAATTTTACGATGCGCGCGCACCGTGACACAAAATTAACAGAAATGAAGTTGCCCACTAAATCGCTCATTACAATACGACCGACGTAACTTGGCGAGTCTGAATATAGCCGCAGGTGAACTTTCTGAACCGTACCGAGAATTACCGAATTTTTACGATGTCAAGAAAAGGGATGTCCAATATGCGTGTTTGAGGATGTTGTTTAATCGATTTTTTTTCAAATTAATAAAATTCAAATAAAAAAAAAAGACAAATTTAATAAAAATAAAGTATAACTTCTTACGCGCGTACATAAGTACACGCACCCCTTTTTTTTGTTATAAAATCGAAATTTACAACAATCGGCTAAAACAGAACCCGAGATATTTCACGTACCGCAACTTTAGAATTGAAGTGGCTTAATCAAAAATTCTTATTTTTTGGTAAGGGGGCGTTCATTAATAACGTGAGGCCGGATCTTCTCAGCGGGTCGCGTTTCCGATCCGGTGCTAGATTCTGTCAGTTGACAGTCATTCTGTCATACTGACAGTCAAAAATAAATGACACAACTGCCCCAAGTTTTCTATCTAGAATTAAGACTATTTGTTAAGCTATGAATCTAAAATTTTCAAAATTTGCCGACTTTGATAGGCCCTCCTTTAAAAAAAATGTACCAAAGTGCCTTGGCAAGCGCCATTAAAAGTTCGCGCATTTAATCAGGATTCTAAAATGGTGGCTTGTGTGAGTAAAAAACATTTGAACTGAGTAAAATGGATTAGCAAAAATACTTGGTTCTCGAGGTTTTTATTTTTTTTGCTAGTTTTTTTTAATATGAAACTAACAAGTATCGTACCATTTTTCCGCTTTTTCTCATGATGGTTACAATCAATCCTGTCACCCCGTTTCGACTTGACGTTGAGTTCTGGGACACCCTGTATAAAACCTCACTGTCCTCCATGACCACAAAACTATCGAAAGTGGAAGAGTTATTAGTTTAATTATATTACCTTTTCGGCCAGATTCTCATTGTTCGGGGACATCACCGCCATGTCTCTCTTCATTCCACTTGTCAGATCCATTCCTAGCAGCAAAGCTACTAAACACTCGCGCTGGCTCAAGACTTCCTTTACAGCGTCAACAGCATCATCCAGCCGTAGGAACTCCTGGAAACGTGCAGTCTTCTGCAGTTCAACCGTGCCCCCCCTTCATCATTATGGACGTGAGACGGTCCGCTTAATACATGAGGAGCCGTGAGCGCGTCCACTTATCTGAATTCCAGCACTCACCTCCACTAACATCGGGAAGCTGGGTATTAATACGTCTTCGACGATTTTCACGTCTTTCCTGAGCAATTGTGACGCCGTTAATTTCGATACGTCACTTTTGGCCTTTGTCAGCTCATCCAATACCCGTTGCCTTAAAATAAATAAATAAAAACCTAAACCTTTTGACACAGATAAAGCAACAGTAACGTCAATGTCAAAGTTTTTTTTTTTTATTAACCTTTCGTCAATGGGATTTTCAATCATCAAAACTCGCTCCAGCAAGTCAATCATTTCCTCGTCCTCTGGTGTTCCCTTATTGAATTCTTTCGAGAAATTCACCGTGTCTAGGATGATTGTTGCTGATGGAGAAATAAAAAAATATTTCTTATTTTTCATAATTGAAGACATGAGTGGATGAAGGGATTAAGTACCATTTTTATGATTTATTATGATTTCTTACATTAAATGAAGGTGTTATATGCCTATAAACCATATTAGACCTTAAAACTCCGGGTTTAAAGGCAATTTTTGGAAATTGCATGTGACGAAGGAGTTTTGTACCAAGAAATTGTCCGTTTTCTCAAAATTAAAAAATTGTGTCATGTCCCCTTCGTCCACTCATGTGTTCAATTATATAAGAGGAAAGTGTATCAGCAATTCCGTAAGGAGGTCAGTGTGCTTAGTGCAAGTTTTCTAACGTTCTCGATAGCGTGAAAGTTAGCCCAATTTTGTGTGCAGTTGGAACAGCGCCCCTAGCGGCAAACGTAGGCAAACGATCCCATTCCATACAAATATGAGCTAACTTTTACTCTATCGAGAACGTTAAAAAACTCGCACTAAGCACACAGAGCCGCTTTGTGTATTCTCAGAGAGTGAGCCAAAGTTTTCGTTTTGGCCACCTATTCTGGTAGCTTCAAGAGGTTATTTCAGCTTCTCCTTGACGTGTAGGTGAGCTCACGAGGCTCAAGCCGGAGTGTTGCTAACACTGGCCCTAGCAAGAACAGTGCTTTGCAGAATCTACTACCGGATGGGAAACGCGACTCACTGAGAAGATCCGGCGAGAAACTCAGTGGGCTGTGTCTATAGATTAATTCGGTCGTCGAGCTCTTCGTCGAAATCGACGGGTTTGACAAGGATGATGACCGGTGCTTGTCGTACCTAAAAGCACCTTTAATGGATCAGGACCCGTAATGAGAATCAGTCATATATACTCACAATACAGCATTTGACTACAGGGCATGTGGTCTTTGAAGAACTGGAATTCCTTTCCTAATAGTAAGCACATCTCTTTGATTCGACGTGTTACAAGGGTAGCGCATGAACCGACTATCTCAATGATTAATCTTGTATCGCCTTTGTAGGTCCACCTTGATTTATCTGAAAGAATTATAAGCTTTGATCATCACAGTAAAGATATCCGTGAGATTTCACACTCTATGTTACCCTGTGACTGCCCATCAGCTGAAATATGATGTTACCAACAGGCTTCAGCTCTGTATGATAAATAATTAACTAAATTTCTTAATAATTTGTTACTGGTGGTAGGACCTCTTGTGAGTCCGCGCGGGTGGGTACCGCCACCCTGCCTATTTCTGCCATGAAGCAGTAATGCGTTTCGGTTTGAAGGGTGGGGCAGCCGTTGTAACTATACTTGAGACTTTAGAACTTATATCTCAAGGTGGGTGACGCGTTTACGTTGTAGATGTCTATAGGCTCCAGAACCCACTTAACACCAGGTGGGCTGTGAGCTCGTCCACCCATCTAAGCAACAAAAAAAATTAAAAATCTACTGACAATACGGAATGAGCTTACCTAGTGGTCTGTGATCAATGATCTCGGTGACAAAGGCTGACAGAAAAACGTCATTAGCAGCCAGTACATGATGATCTACCAAAACCACGTTGCACTTAGAATCTCGTAGCAAACTGCACAAATCATAATCGTTTCTGCAATGGAAAGCAGAATGATGTAGCCTCGATCAAGAGTTTGATCTTCCCCATCCTTCCAACACTCGGTTTGCTTAAAAGCAACAGCGCCATGTGGGTGAAATTTACTTCAATAAGCACATATTCTTTAAAACATACTACATTTAAAACTTTTAAATGGTTTAATTATTTTTACAAAAACTAGGTGTTTGATACATAAAAAAAAAAACAAGATCAAATCGTAAAAGTAGTTTACTTTTGAGGGTAAGCACAAAGGGAAGGATTTTCACCTAAAGACAAAGTGAGAGGTTGAGATTGCTCATTTATGTTTTGACATTTTGTACATTTAATTATGCAAACTTATCTCGAAAGTGACATTAACAACTTATTAAATAAAAATTTGGTATTAAAAGTTTCATTACATAGGAGCCTAGTCACATTCAAGCCAAGTTATGTCCTTGTTACAATATATTCCTTGGCTAATCAAAATTAAAAAACTTACCTAAAAATTAAATCACCTTCTGTGATTCCCAGTTTATTGAAAAGATACATGACCTCTGTTTTGAGAGCAAAATCCTGTCTGACCATGTTTAATATCGGGATGAATATATCGTCTTTGGATGAAGCACCACGTTTGTCTTTCGTGCATACCTTAGATAATATTCAGATATAGTTAAGCAAATAAAGAGTGTTGGCTGCATTTTTACATTTTACCAATTTCCAGGGGAGAGCTCATTTTAGGTCACAATTTTTTGTCCTGAGTTTAAAAAGGTTTCAATTTATTGTATACTAGAATCAATAGACATCATAAAATGAATGTCATAAGTTTGCAATCTCATATTGCATTGAATCATAATTTACCCACAAAACCAGAATGCATGATTTCGTCAGCCCAAAAACAGAAGAACATTAAGATTGTTCAAAAACAAAAGAAGTACCTTGCATTTTATCTGATTGTGTTGCCAATTTAAATATAGAGCGTAGACAATGGAGCAAACCGCTGAATCTAGATCGCAGCTTTCGTTGCCAATAACGATATTAATGTTGTCATAATCATTGGATTTCTGGAAAAACAGATAAAAATATTTTTGTTTATACCATGCCAATTACTATCTCCTCTACTGAAATATTTATTATGTGTAGAACTGAAATCCAAACTGTACCCTCAAAACATAATCCTTAATTCAAAACCGTACTGAATGTTAACTATGAGTGTACACATCCAGGATAAACATCAGGTTCCTTCTAAGATCGGTGGACGAGCGCACGGTGCACCTGGTAATAAGTGGCCCCTGGAGCTTATAGACATCATAAACATAAATGCCGCCACAAGTCACAGTCGCAGTGTCCAGAAGTTAGAGAACTTCATTCTTCACATGTGATTTGTTTTGTATGTGTTAAACCAGACTTTGTGTGTGTACAGTGTGTAGGTAACATATTGGGTAGAGACATATAAATATGATTTTTTTAAGTATCGGACGAAACTATTTATAGTGTTAATAAAGATATTTTTACCAACTTATTTACAATGTTGTTTAAAAATTCTTTCATAGTTTGTATTTTCCTTTAAAACGCTTTTGTATTTTTCTTCAAATAAATGAAATTTGAAAATTTATGACTACTGCTGTCAATTGTAGTAAATTTCGTTGGACCGGCAAAGGAAACATAGTACATACTATGAACTATCTTAAAAAGTCGTAATAATGTGCTGTATAAAAGTGAAATGGAGAAAAATGAAATAAAATAAATAATGTAATGACACGAAATGAGGTAGCGTTAGTAAAAAATTGAGGTGTTCAAGGAATTGTAGCGGACCAATAATCATTTACAAGAACGTTCCAAACTACAATTTAAGTTTCATACAAGCATTCTCGTCAAAGTTACAATATTATTGGTCATTTCTTACTCGTGGTATTCGTTACAGTTTTGCATTTAAAAATATACGATTATATCTGTGTAGAATATCATTTAACGGTCTATAGGGATGCGTGCGTCGTATCGCTACGAATGAAAACTCCTAAAGTTACAGACTTTACAGTATACTTCCACTTTGTCTTTAATGTTCTAGAGCATTCCTGATAGAACCAGAGCAGGGGTGGCCAACTTGAGTAGCAACAATATTTACTGCATACTGACGAAATCCTCCGCGATCTACCAATGACACTTCTTGAAATTTATTGCAACAAGTGCAGTATACAAACATAGTATATTTGTTTCATTAAAAAGATTAAAATAGAACTGAAATTTAATCTTAGTAACTACTTTTTAGTGCGAGTTTTGCGTCTGAGCATCTTCCCCTAGGTTTTCAAAATCAGGTTGGTAAACTAAAAGAGAACTGTTGCGTACACTAAAAGAGAGGTTAAGTGATGTGACGGAATGCGTTTAACAAATGATACAAAGTGAAGATGATGCGTGCAGTAGTTGGTGTCTATGTTACGCAATCCGTGTGCTTAGTACAAGTTTTTTAACGTTCTCGATAGCGTAAAAGTTAACTCAATTTATACGCCGTTGTAACAGCGCCCCTAGCGGCAAACGTAGGCAAACGTTCCAACTTCATACAAATTTGAGTTAACTTTTACGCTATCGAGAACGTTATACTAGCACTAAGGACACTGTTCTATGTATTTATATTGTTCCACGTTCGACTGGATTAAAGCCGCGATCAACCGATTGGCCATCACTGAACTAGAACATGCAATAAATGTACTAGTTTCGCTTTGCCTATTCCGACAACACCATTATCATTATAACACTAGACGTCACTGCAACACTAAAGAAATGTTCCTTAAAATGTAAGAAATGTTCCGCATTTTTTTTTCGAAATCTGTTTTTGCATTTTGACGACAGATGGCGTTTCTCGTACCGATATAACAAAAACTACAAATTAAATTATAAAGAAAGTGCGCGTTCATTATGATTATTAATTAGCTGAGTGAAATCTTAATTAATCCTGATCATCCGTGTAATTAATGTTACGAAAACGATACATTAAGACGTATTGAGACGCAAGATGAAGACATGCACGATTATTTTATTGGTTTTCGGTAAGAGTGGTGTTTTAAAAAAAAATATAACAATTTGGCCCATTTCGGACTACCTACTTCATCATCAAGCCTACGATTTTATTTGAATTAATGTAATATATTTATTTTCTACAATATTAAAGGGCTGCCAATATATGGCTATCGATACAGCTGTAGGTATAATATGTAGGTACACTAAAATCGTTGGATTGAAAGTCCAAGTGATTTCACACTGGGACATTAGCGCCACTAATTTGTGATGGTGCGGATTATAAGGACCTTAAAAAAAAACTTTTTGAGGCCTCGGGAGACCAGAAGGCCGGTACGTATTTTGCACAAAGAATTAGCATTGCTATCCAGCGTGGAAATGCTGCCAGCCTTCTAGGAACTTTGCCAACCGGCGGTGAGCTAACGCAGATTTTCTATTTATAAGTAGCTTTACCTAAATAATTATTATTTTTATTCATTTATTAGGTTGTTTGTTTATACAAAATTATTTAAGTTAATATCGTATTTTCTTATGATCTGTCTGTTGATAAATGTGAAGCATCTTATTTTCTCATGTAATATATCATATTGAATATTATAAAAAAGGATGTAATTTTATCACAGAAGTAAGCATTGCTTTGAACAAAACAACATTTCTAATCGGTTTTTAATTAGTTCCAGCAACTAACTATGATTCCTTCAAACTTAACTGTTAAGTACTTTAAACTAACTAAAGCACATTTTTTTCCCTACGCGATGGGCTCACCGGCTCAGCCTGGGAGGATTCCTAACACTAGCACCAGCAAAAGCAGGGCTTCGCTGAATCTACCACCGGATCAAATACTCGGATCGAATCGGATCGTAAACTCAGTGTCTACAGTATTTGCATGTACTTACTTCTTTACTTACATGTGGTTACTTCGCTCATCCATTACGGTAACCGGGCTTGAAGAGCCGAAAAGCACCGACA
Organism: Bombyx mori; assembly: GCF_030269925.1. Lineage (NCBI taxonomy): Eukaryota > Metazoa > Arthropoda > Insecta > Lepidoptera > Bombycidae > Bombyx > Bombyx mori. The sequence goes on along the minus strand of NC_085117.1, from coordinate 1,947,615 downwards.
CTGGATCCAGGGAATCTGTGTTCTTAGTGCGAATTATTTAAAGTTTTCGATAGCGTAAAAGTTAACTCGAATTTGTATGCCGTTGGAACAGCGCCCCTAGCGGCAAACGTAGCTAACATTGCAACTCCATACGTATTTGAGTTCACTTTTACGCTATCGAGAACGTTAAAAAACTCGCACTATGTAATTAGCCCCGTCGCTTCAACCTTAAAATTAACTTTTAAGCCACAGCTGCTTCTATTTAAAATGAATTGGATCAATTCGTTTAGTCACAATCTGATACAGCTATCGCTTACTGTTATAGTTTCCCAAGGGTTGACTTCGAAAAGGCACACGAAACGGAACGATGCCAATGTGAAAAATTGCGAAATAATAAAATGTCCTCCAAGCGACGAGCCTGTATGCGCTAAAGTCACTCAGCGAAACAAGAAAGAAATCTTCATAGTCATGGTGAATGAATGTGAAATGAAATATATGAGATGTCATCAAGGTACACGATTATTCGTTTGGCTAAAAAAAAAATTAATACCTGGTAATTATTTGATGATAGCACAGCCCATATCATGAAACCATTGTTTCCTAAATCGAGATAAGAAGAGGCAATAATACTACAATATACGTTAAAGCAGCGGTCGGGGAACTGGGGTAAATTACCCCAAATGGGGTAAAATGAAATTTTGGAGGCTAAAAATGAAAATTTTATGTGTGAAAAAAATATATATAAGTTAAACTTCTTTAGAATCGTTAATTTTGGTTATTGTTTTCTTTTCAAAATTATCATGGGGGCTATATTAAGAAAGATACTAAAAGGAAGCGATTTCGTTTTTTTCTGTTCTTCGCCTTGGGATAATATCAACTTACACAAAAATATTTTGGGGTAATAATTAAAAAAATTCCCCGACCGCTGCGTTAAAGAGTGCGTATTTAAACGAGGTATTTTAATCCCAAACATTCGATTGCATTCCAGGCATAAAAGCGTCTATTGTACCAATGTCGAACTGTAATCACCAAGAACTTCAGAAAGTGGGTAGTTTCATTCGACACTCCAACAAAGGTTAGATGGTTTCAATTTAACAAAAAACTTGTATAGCTCCTGACAGCGCGTAGCTATAATAATCTCTGGAAATACCTACACAGTTGATGAGCACAGCGGTTCAAGCTTAGGCTGCTTCTGACAACAGTGTGGTGGTAAACTATTGACGGCAACATCATTGTAAGCACGCATGAGTAGATGATCGTCGAGTCCCGAAACAGTCTTGGCTGTGTTGTTGTGCCCTGGAACGACACCAGCCCTTCTCTTCTCGTACCGTAAAAAACGACTAAGATATTCAGTGGAAAATAGGCAGCAGCACTATTTGTGGTGTAGTAGATCGGACCGGAGTAGAGTTCACCCTTACTACCTAGAGCCACTGCGTTCATCCACAGTGCGTTTCCAGACATCTTTTTTGCTAAGTACCATCCGATTTTGGAATGAACTCCCCTCCACGGTGCTTCCCGAGCCCTATGACATGTCCTTCTTCAAACGAGGCTTGTGGAGTACTTAACGGTAGGCAGCCTCTTGGCTCTGCGCCTGCCATTGCTGAAGTCCGGCTGAAGTCTATTATTAAGCCCTCACGATTACCCCGCAGTCCTGGGTGATTCTACCATGAAGCAGGCACGCAGTTCAGCTTAAGGGGACAGACGTTTTAATAGACTTCGACTTTGTTTCTCATGATAGATGGTGGTACTGATGGATCTTGATGTCTATAGCGGCCGGTACTAACTTACTAATAAGCTAGAGCGGACTTATCCTTCCTTTGTTGTTTTCAGATACAAAAAATAGGAGAAGAGACAAAGAAGGAGCTGACGAAGAAGAAGCTGACGAAGCTGACGGTGAAGAAGCTGAAGTAGCTGACGGTAAATATGCTACATTTAAAATTAACTTCATTTTAATAGACGCACAGCAAAACTTAATTTCGAAAACGAAACAATGATGAAATTAGTGCTTTATATTTGTACCTATTCCATTTTGACCGCGCTTTTACTAGAGGGCGCTTGGTTTGCATGCGGGTGTTCAACTAGTCTCCTTTGATGACAAAAATGGCGCCTAAAGCAGCTATTACATTAAAATATCCGATTCGGTTACATTTACGTCAAACAATTGCTTAGATGTGTGGACGAGCTCACAGCCCACCTGGTGTTAAGTGGTTACTGGAGTCCATAGACATCTACAACGTAAATGCGCCACCCACCTTGAGATATAAGTTGTAAGGTCTCAGTATAGTTACAACGGCTGTCCCACCCTTCAAACCGAAACGCATTACTGCTTCACGGCAGAAATAGGCAGGACGGTGGTACCTACCCGCGCGGACTCACAACAGGTCCTACCACCAGTAAACTTGCACTCTTTAGTGGTATTTTAAGTTGTGATTTTCTGATTATAGCTATAGAAAGCTTTCTTTCAACTCGTCCCCCATTTATGATAGTAATCCTTAACTTTACTCTCCATCAGAGGATGTAAAGTGTCATATTAAAAATTCAACGACATTGGCGCAGAACGCCTGCAATACTCAATTAGATACCCATAAAGATAGCGTGGGATGCGATGGGTGGTGCGTTGACTGAAAAACTGAAAAACTTTGATATTCTTTGAAAGATTGATATCGAGAAGTGAAAGGCTGTTTGGCTTATGCGACATTTTTGCAACTTTACAGCAGTTCTGAGTTATTTGAATGGAGTATACTTAATAGAAATTCAAAATTAAAAACATCGAACTGTTGATGCTGATACCAAATAAATAGCACTGTTAATTACAAAAATAAATGTCGCGTGTTAAGCGAAATGTCATTTAAACCAAATATCGTGTTTCACCCCTCGATTTTATATTTTATTTACAGTCGATTACAAGGAATACGACGCATTGTGCCCCTCGTCTTGTCCCGCTCTGAACGTGATGGTGTGTGCTGAATGCGGACATGGGATATACAGGACATTTCTATCCGTATGTCATATGAGGATGTTCCGATGCAGACATCACGAGGAGAGTGAGTCAGAGTTGCGCCTAATTTACTGTTGACGGAGCGTCTTGTAAGCCCCCACGAGAAGCTACTACCACTAATACTGCGGTGAAGCAGTGCTTAAGCCCCAGCTTCTCAAACTGAAACGAGTCGATCCACACTATAAGCCAGTGGTCGCCAATCTTGTCACCCAAAAGTCAAATTTAGATGATACACAATTGAAACTTATTTTAGAGTAAAATTTAACTTGCGACAGATTAAATATCTCTTGAATTATAATTGGGTATACACGTACGTTTTCACTATGTAACATCAATATAATCGCATACTAGCTTCCATAATGCATAAAAACTATGGAGGGTAGAAGTAATGACATCATCTCAGTGTATTAAAGTGTCCGCTGAAAGGGAGCCAATTAAGGTGGCGCCACAGTAGCAAGTGGAAAGATTTTATACAAACTACACTTTAATCCAACACACTTTACTCTGTTTATAACTGCTATATTCATATCATTTCCACTTCCTACACTAGCACTATTTCGGTGAGCCTTCCAACATTAACTTGCTGTTTACAGGTGGATACTTTTCCGCTATACAAAATGGCGCCCCTTACTTCTACCCTCCATGTTGAAAATTTACCCAAAAAATAATTATTATAGTTTGTCAAACAGTTTGATACGCAGAAGTTCTGTCAGCTGTGATACTTGATGGTGAATCGAATGATGTTGATAACTTTTGTTGCGTTATGAAATACTCGCAGTTTTCGACGAGGACGGTGACCGGTGCTTGGAGTGCCATAAGCACTGATAATAGATCGAGAGGATCCGATAGGACGTGCTTAGGGCGATGGCAGCCCGGCGTTGCCCCGTCGCCTAGGAAATACAGTTTGAGACAGTCACGATTAGACAATTGTGTTAGATAGATATTTGAATTTCAGATATACAGTTAGCCAGTCGCGAACCGTGCATGATGTCGGCGCCATATTTGTCCGAAGACGTCATGAGGCCTAAAGGACGAATGTCAAAATCTGATGACATTGACACCGTGTTGAAGTTTATTTACGAGAGGCAGAGGGGAAACTCGGCGGGACATAGCTCATAAAATTAACTAAAGAAAAACTAAGTTTCAAGTTACACACAAAATATATGTATCTAAAATTTGAGAGAAATTAATGTGAGATATTATTTTATTTTCCGGAATTCCTTAAAAATAATTAAAAAGTCGTTTGAATGCTGATAATTAATTTCGTGTGACTCGTTTCAGGCCTAAATGACAAACATGACCCTAAACGCATACTGGGAATAATAACCTATAAGGACTTTAAAAGATTAGATTTTTAATTGTGTCGAATCGGTAGGCGATTCTAAGGCTCACTTGGCACGCGATTATCATCCCTAACGCCCCACGACATAGACAACTCAGTGGATTGTGGAAAATAGTGGAAATATTTTTTTATTTTTTTATATCTTAGATGGGTGGACGAGCTCACAGCCCACCTGGTATCAAGTGGTTACTGGAGCCCATAGACATCCACAACGTAAATGCGCCACCCACCTTGAGATATAAGTTCTAAGGTCTCAAGTATAGTTACAACGGCTACCCCACCCTTCAAACCGAAACGCATTACTACTTCACGGCAGAAATAGGCAGGGTGGTGGTGCCTACCCGCGCGGACTCACAAGAGGTCCTACCACCAGTAATTACACAGATTATAATTTTGCGGGTTTCATTTTTATTACACGATGTTATTCCTTCACCGTGGAAATCAATCGTGAACATTTGTTGAGTACGTATTTCATTAGAAAAATTGGTACCCGCCTGCGGGATTCGAACACCGGTGCATTGCTCAACACGAATGCACCGGACGTCATATCCGTTAGGCCACGACGACTTCAAAAAATATGTCATAGATCTATCTTATTTAAAAAGTGTATTAGAGTCTAACTATCATAGATTTATACACTTAATATATTCGAGATAACTATACTGAGACCTTAGAACCTATATCTCAAGGTGGGTGGCGCATTTACCTTGTATGGGCTCCAGTAACCACTTAACGCCAGGTGAGCTGTGAGCTCATTCCCCCATCTAAGCAATAAATAAAAGAAATAATAATAATTGAACACGCCAACTAACAAGCCGCTGAACGTAACTTCTCGGGATCCTCCAAAAATTTCACTGAAAAAGTCTACAATGAAATGACAACCATTTTAATGAGATTATATATTTTCTTCCTATATCATCTCATCTTAATTGATTTCTTTTTCATTCCATTTCGTTTTCATTTCATTTGATTTCATTTCATGCCATGTTTTATATTAATCAACTTCATTTATATGTAAAATTATAATATGAAATAAAATATTATAATTTTACATATAAAAAAGTTTTCATTACAATTAAAATAAGACTTGACCCGAAGGTCTTGATAACCAGGTCATTAAATACTTTAAAAAAAATATATTTGTTTTGTATCATGTTTGACGTTTGTATCATAGAATAAACACTTATTAATTGTGTTCTAAACAGTTAAATAATAAAATAAAAATAATATACTTTCAAAACAGTAAATACACATTACATGGACAATTAAACAACTATAAATAGTTATGTAATCTCGAAACTCCATTTCCAAAACATAACCTCAAAATGAGCTCGATACAAGAGCGTCTTCAGCTCAAAAGAGTTCCTCTGGACACTTGGAATATACGTGAACAGCTATGCCTGGCCTCCGCCGTGGTCAGAAGCGGGGATCAGAACTGGATGTCGGTTTCCCGCGCTCTAAAGACCCTTGGCGAGCCAAACAGGCCTCCGGACTGGTATTCCCAAAAAAGGTTTTGTTTTTCTTTTATATCTACTATATAATTATTGATACAGGTTTGAAATAGCTTGCGATAGTGAAGTGGTGGCTGAGTTGATGAGAAACACATTCGTTTTTACACATTTATTTTTTATTTTCAAACCATTTTTGCATTATTCACCAATGAAAATTCCACCACGCTTTCCACGTTATTTGAACTCGATAAAACTTAAAATTATATTCAGTAGAGCTATTATAGTATTTAGTAGGCTATAATAGGTCAACACACACTCCTCTCTCTCTCATATCGTCATTCACACACTCCATCCATGTCTTCTTTGGTCAAGTTTTCCCCCTCTACCTTGCACTACAATTTCCATAAATCTCCTAGTCTCATGCATCTCCTCTCTACGCATAACATGTCGATACCACGTGAACTGTCCGCTCTTTAAGTCTTTCCACTCGCTAAAAGACACCCTCTATAACTTTGACAACATTAGGATTGGTTAAACACAGCTCTTATATTATATGGCGGGTGGCCCCAATAATTAAATGTTCAAAAGAAATGTTAATACAACATTTTGACAAAACAATAACACCGAGTTAAACAAAATAAAATGAGATCATTGTCAAAAGCCAATTGAATATTCAATATTATAAATAATTTATAAAAATATATTATCAAATAAACTAAAATAAGTAGCATATATAGCAATAAGTTTGTTCTACACACACTTATCACATTTTATTATTATTCTCATTATCCTCTCGCAGGTCTGCTGGAAGAGATTTCTCAAAGAAATAAGTAGTGCCTTTGTACATAATTTTCCTATTACTCTGTACTGTGTCTTGTTTTCTGTGTGTACATAAATAAATAAATAAAATAAATAATAAAATAGCACTAGCTTTAAAATAAAATCATTTAATGTAATTACACTTTGGAAAGAGTTCTGATATAATGGCATATAAAAAGAGTCTAACTAAGTATGTACCTTCTTTATTTAAAATCTATGAAAAAATTTAAATTTTGCAGATTGCTCCTTAAATCCCCAGTAAATTAATCCTATTCATAAAAAAATTAACAAAATTACAAATAACTTATTTGAAAGACACTAAAGCTCTAATTAATTATATTCATTCTATTATTTTAAATAGTTATATTGTTTATGAGCTTATTCAATCCATATCAAACTGCGTAGATGTCATGTCTTCCTCTGAAGCATTGGATAGCTGAATGATAATGAGATTTAGATCTACAAGAACTGTGGGCTCCGTTATCCGTATGTCATTAACACATTTCCATCCATCAGCTGTGCTGCACAATATGGAACGCTATTAGAACATGTGGAAACGCCGAAACGAAAAAAGAGAAACTCTGACGGTGGCGTGGAAACTCCACAGGAGAGTATATTGAAACGTTTAACCCAAGATCGGATAGCCGAGATCCAGAAGAATATTGCTGAAATGAGTCAACAACATGAAGTAATGAAGGTATTTAATTTTCAAGTGAAACTTCTTTCTTTCTTCTTTATGAGGGTAAAATTTTTACAGAACGTCACGCAGGTATGCAACGGAAGGACATCAAACTACTATTAAAATTAAGTACTTGTCAAATGTCAGTAGTAGTAGTTGTTGTATTTTTCCAACTGGAAAGGCAAATGTATCATATCATACAGCCTAATATTTTATTTTTTTGTGAAAAATGTTAATAGGAATTGAAATGAAATGAAAAGAATTTGGAACATAGCATGAAATTAAATTAGTCAATTCAATTGGCAAAATATTAGTCATCTACAATTTAGAAATCTAAGCATAATGTGAATGTCAACACTGAGGTTTGAGATTGACATTTGACAGACTTTTGGCGGGAACATATCTTCCTTTTTCCCTTCTTCTAAGTCTTGGAAATCTAAAGTTTTAGATTTGCATAAATATAAGTAAGACTTATAAATTAGTTCGCCAAAAAAGTTTCACTTCTGACATGTGTACTTTGTACGCACGCACTTTTTTTTTTTTATAAATCTCAAGCTTTTTATAAAACTTTAAGTGCTGTCAGAGTTGTTAAGTATTGGCTAATATCTGACCATTTAGTGACAGTTCGGTGTCAACATCAACATCAACTTTTAAAAGGTTTTATAGCCTAGTAATGAGAGTTTTAAGTCAAAGTCTTATTTTTACACACCAGTGCATCGCTACATACGAATGCACCGGACCTCTTATCCTTTAGGCCACGACGACTTCACTTTGACTCATAAATATAAGCTAGTAATATATCTTTCTTTACCTTTGTACCACAGGATGAATTATCGGAGATCCGTAATCCTTCAACGTCTGATGAGCGTCTGCTTGAGCTCTGGGCCAACATGGAGTCCGCGAAACGGGCTAAAGAAAGAGAAGCAGCGAAGAAGGTAGCTTGGCTCAAAGAAAGAGAGGAAAGGCGGGTCAGAGCCGAGAGGAACTGGCGTCCACAATCGACTCCGTCTTCACCAGCACACGACAGTACGTAGATTTGGACTAAGTTAATCTTTCCAGAATTTCTTATAAACGGTTGGCTGGATAAAAACGCTTTTAGCGATAAGGCTGCCTATTGTACTCGTACAAATATATCTGCTTGTTGACCGTTTTTCTAATGTTAATTGTGTTTTGGGGTGCATTCTCTATCTCTCTCTCTTCTCTCTCTATATATCCGCACTCCTCTCTCACTCTCTCTCCCCCCCCTCTCTTTCTCTCTCACCCCTCCCCCTTTCTCTCTCTCCCCTCTCTCTTTCTTTCTCTCCCCTCTCTCTTTCTTTCTCTCCCCTCTCTCTTTCTTTCTCTCCCCTCTCTCTTTCTTTCTCTCCCCTCTCTCTTTCTTTCTCACCCCTCCCCCTCTCTCTGTCCCCTCTCTCTTTTCTCGTAGGTAGACGACCTCAAATGACCTCTATTCGTTTGACAGACACACCGACTCCAGTGCCCCCAGCCTCCCCGCTCCTGACGTCACTGCTGAAGTCGTCTCCGGTTGTAACAACACCACAGCACATCTCGCATCCAGCCAATCTTGTCGGTATGTCACTTATATAATTACACGGAGTGACTTCATTGAAACTAACCTAACCAGTCTGGATGCAGCGTAAGAATGTGTGACGTCATTTGGGGCCAAAGTGAGTTAACCAAATAATAATGACCTGTGGTCCCCCAGTAGCCGAAATTCGACTATAGTTAATTGAAATCATAAGTTTGTAGGCGATTCTAAGACTCACTTGGCACGCGATTATCATCCCTAACGCCCCACGACATAGACAACTCAGTGGATTGTGGAAAATAGCGGAAATATTTTTTTATTTTTTTATTTCTTAGATGGGTGGACGAGCTCACAGCCCACCTTGTATCAAGTGGTTACTGGAGCCCATAGACATCCACAACGTAAATGCGCCACCCACCTTGAGATATAAGTTCTAAGATCTCAGTATAGTTACACCAGCCGTTTCACCCTTCAACCTGGAAAGCATTACTGCTTCACGGCAGAAATAGACAGGGCGGTGGTACCTACCAGTGCGGACTCACAAGAGGTCCTATCACTAGTGGCTTTGATCTGAAGGGGGGTGGCAGTAACATGGTTTGCTGTTAGCTCATTAATCTTATATCTTTAACCGAGCAATTCTTGTATATAAATATGTACCGTAAAATGGGACGATTCGGGACAAATTCCAACTTTATGAGCAATTTTAAGGTAGTTGTTGATGTATAAAATGCTATATAAGGATCAAAATGATTGAGTCTTGGGGGCATCTTTGTTGTCTAATTTAAAATTATGCAACTAGCATTCCAGTTTAAGCAAAAAATGCAAAAATAGGTGTAATCCCTATTTACCCGAAAATTGCGGTTAATTGGGACGAAATGAGAAATTTGCTAGGGTTGGTACTACTTTTATTTTTATATATAGTTTTAATTAATTTATTTATTTAGTTGCACCAACAAAGTGATCATCAATAAAAAAAATTTAAAAACTGACAAAAGTACATGGCAGACATCACCTCAATTATAGGTGCAATCGACAGTGCTGATATTTCTATCTGGGTTAAGAGATTAGGGGTGTCGGTTATTCCATGGATTAATCAGATGAATACCCCTACTCTGAACAAATATTAAATATTTTATTATGTATTACTTAGACATTTTTGTCCACCTTGAGATTTCATTGATCTTGTTACATGTCTCTGCAAAATCGACTTACTTATATTAAATTGCTTACCTATTTCAACTAAAGACTTATTCCCAATTTCGCTTCGAATAAACCAGATTTTTACCAACAAATTTAAAAAATATTGTTATAACTACATAGACAACCCTACAAACCTGTACCTATTTATACTTAGGTCGTTTCCATTTCACGTATTCTCATCCCAATTGACCTCTTTTTCGTTGTTATTTGTACCTAGGACGTCCCCAATATCCCCAAAAACAACAGATTTTTACATGTATTTTTATTTAATCAAATACATTAAAACCAATAACAACTGAGACTTACCTTTAATATATATGCTGGTTCAAACACTAAATAACGTTTATAAATCATAGTCGTCTTCTATTATTATCAAATAAATCAAAGAGAGCAAAGTTTCTAGCACTAAAATAATTACCACCACAGGAAGTTAATTTGAAACGCGATTTTTTATAAGTTAGCAGCTATTATCATGCATGTTCAGAGTTGTTTTGTGAACTTTCAACATTCTACTATTAAACTACAAAAAATGGAAGATTTTGCAACGAATATAAAACTTATATTGAGCATCGAAAGATTTTCCCGGTTTTTTCCCGATTCGCCTCTCAATCCCTAACCGCCCCATTTTACCGGTATATAATCTGAAACTCGGAAAGGGGTCCAACGATTTTCATAAAATTTAGTATACAGGGGATTTAGGGGGCGATAAATCGATCTAGCTACAATTTATTTTCAGAAAATGTTGTTTTATTCATGTTTTCAATAATCAACTTTATCGATAATAATCAACTTGAACATAAACTTTTTTTTTTGTAATTGAAAGAAAATAACAAATAGTATAATATCAATATGTAATTCGTATTTAAATAAAATTTCTAAAAAACACAATTATTCAAAAGAAAAAAGAAACCGGTCATCCTCTAGTGAAATTTAAAGATGATGTCCGCTGTGTCATTCAGAAACGGTCTCGCCATCAGTCACGGCTCCTACTCTGTCGATGCTGCTGGAGAAGTCCTTGTCCTCGTCCTCCTGCAACCAGCACGAGAGCAAGCACGCGGCCATCGAGCACATCAAGAGTCAGCTGCAACAGATCGAGCACCAGCTGAAGGGTAGGTGGAGGATTAGTTGGCCCCCGAAGCTAGCACTATACTAATGACATCGGGGGGTCATGCTAGATTCACCGAGCGAGTAGGTGAGCTAACCTGGTGACATTGCTAACGAGCAAGAGCAGTGCTTCGCAGAATCTACCACCGGATCGAAATCGCGACTCATTGAGATGATCCGGCGAGAAGCTCAGTGGGCTGTGTCTATGGGTTAATTTACTCGTCGAGCCCTTCGATGCATTGAAATTTAGTCTTCGCGTCTCAGAACTGAGTTAAAAATACAATACTTTTTGGTAGAAAATGAAAAGTCATATAGTGCCTTTTGCATGAATATCGCCCACAGTTGGGCAAATTCTTAAACTAGGGTCCGGCTAAAAATGACAATTAGACCGTAATAACTAATGTCTCAAGGTTTAGATTAAATTTATGTAATACATGTCTTTTGTCTTTTTTTTTTAAAGTAAAACATTTTCAATATCTTACCATATATTATTAGCTTTTTTTTTATTGGCAACATTAGATAATTTTTTTTTATTGTCCTTGTAAGTAGACGAGTATCGGACACGCCTTTGGTTACCGTCGCCCATGGACAAGAGCAATGCCAGGGGCAGAGCCAAGCAACTGTTTAATACTCTCCACAAGCCTCGTTTGAAGGGCTCTCGGGAAACGCGTAGCCGAGCTCATTCTAAAACTCATCAATACATACGAACCAAAAAAGGAAATCGCTCAACAAACAGACCATTTTGCTGCCCATTTATGTACTACTTTTTTTATTTATTGCTTAGATGGTTCGACGAGTTCACGGCCCACCTGATGTTAAGTGGTTACTGGAGCCCATAGACATCTACAACGTGAATGCCGCCACCCACTTTGAGACATGAGTTGTAAGGTCTCAGTTTTAAGAATACTACTAAAATTCTAACATACTCCTAAAATAAATACACTGTAACATCGCTCCGCGAGTGCTCTGTGGTGCGCACGGTGTTGCAAGCGTTGTTTTAATCCGTAGCGAACACGAGCGCGCCGGTGTTGCCAGCCCCCGCCCCCGCCCCCACCCTCGCCCCCGCAGTGGACATCGACGACATCGAGATCAAGGCTGAAGACGTTTACGCCTTCAGGGACGTGGACATACACATACCGCCCGTCGCCTTGCAAAAAGGCGGCGCGGGGGGCAGGTGAGTGACCCCCACCCGGGGGCCCCAGCGGGGGGTTCGGGGTCGATCTTGTGGTCCACGATTAGAGAGTAAAAAAAGTCGGCTTACGGACGATAGTTTGACGTGATGACGTCAGCAGCGGAACTATTCGAACTGCTAGCTGTGACGTCACGCGAGAACAGAGATAAATGTGTCACGAGTCGACTCGGGCCGATCGATCCTCCCGCTCGCACGGTCAAGCTCGGGCGGAACGTGACACTTTTTCGTGCGTGCAGCCCGTGTTCATGGATTTATAAGACGTTATCACGTCAAAAAATCCATTAAAATTTCTATTGAACCCGGGACTTTTTTATAGGATCTTCATCACTTTGATTAAGAAAAAAAAAACTGGTTTATTTGAATTCTCTTGAGCGGAGTCGAAGAAGTTTTGAGGTGACTCCTGAGACGTGTGAATAGAAAATGAATAGAGTCGAGAATAAATATTTAATTCCTTTCTTCTTTTTTTTGGAAGAAAAAAAGATAGACTAAAGAAGTTTCACTTCAAAAAATATTTTATACTCAAAATGTAGTAGTGTTTATTTTTCATTGCCCGTGTAGGCAGATGGGCATACGGCCCATCTGATGATGAGTGGTCACACGTGGACGTCGCAACGATAGGGACACAGCCAAGCCATTGCCTACCAGAAATTCATTTTTTTTTCTTTTATTTACAGCAAACAAGAAAAACCAGCTCCCAAAAAGGATGAAGAGGCTGTCGAAGCTGACGGGGCCGCGGAGGATTCCTCTGAACCAATGGAGGAGAGTATCAAGGTGCGTACTGATTGATCTCGACACAGCCTTGCTTGGCAAGATTTGGTGGGTGATGTCCTAACGGGAGGTATCATCACCGCTGAGTGTCGTCAGAGCGCTGACAGCAGCCGAGATGAGATGAGTGAGAAGCGTCATTGGAGTAAACTTTTATTTATTTATTGCTTAGATGGCTGGACGAGCTCACAGCCCACCTGGTGTTAAGTGGTTACTGGAGCCCATAGACATGTACAACGTAAATGCGTATAGTTACAACGGCTACCCCACCCTTCAAACCGAAACGCATTACTGCTTCACGGCTGAAATAGGCAGGGCGGTGGTACCTACCCGTGCGGACTCACAAGAGGTCCTACCACTACCAGTAAAAAAATCATTAAATTAACTTTAGATTAAAAACTTTAAGCAAACCACACAAGTCTGTTGACTTGGTGACTCTGGTCAGGGTGGTCAGGCCAAATTAGAAAGTACATGAGGTCGAAGTGGCATGTCTCAAGCGCTGTTTACGTCGTGATATAAGTGGTCACTCGTCATGAGTTTAAAAGTACGTGTATCCAGGGGAGAAGACAATCTACAGAGGGTTGTACTTTTTGAAGTGAAACTTCTTTAGGCGCGTTGAGAGTAAAATTTAACTCGCGATAGATTCGTTACGGCTAGAGAGAAAAAATACGATTTGGGAAGAGCGAGAGCGAGAAAATAGACAGAGCGTCTCGCGAACCACTCGACCGTGGAGAGAGGGAGAGGACAAAGCGAGCTTGGTCGTCTCACTTATACACAGCATTCTCTATTACAAGAGAAACTTGATTTAAGGATGAGAAACGAAGGAGACCACAATACTACACACCGTAAAAGAAGTTTAACTTCTTTCACGTGCACGCGCATCATTTTATTTTATTTTAGTAGCTCTTAATGTAATTGGTTATTTTTATTTTTCTCAGGAGGAACCGACGTCCGTGGAGGCTAGCGAAGAGGCTGTGATAGAAGATACGGAGGTGGTAAGTTGGCACGCTCGCTCTGGGCGATCCCCCAGACACAGCCCACTGAGTTTCTCGCCGGATCTTATCAGTAGGTCGTGTTTCCGATCAGGTGGTAGATTCTGCGAAGCACGGCTCTTGCTAGGGCCAGTGTTAGCAATGTCATCAGGTTTGAGACTAGTTAAGGCTACGCTGATATAGCCTCTCAAGGCTATCAGCTTCGGTAGGAAAAAAAAAGGGCGATGAGATATCTTTTCGATAAGCACATCACACTTGTGCTTATCGAAAAGATATCTCATCACACTTGAAGCTGGGTCACGCCGGCAGTCCAATATTAGACATAGAATGACCCAAAAACCTTAAGTGGCTACATACCGTACAGGCTGACGCGACGTTGCCGCCGCAGGAACCGCCGGAAGAGGCTCCGGAAGCGGAGGGGGCCGCCCCCCCGCCCGACCCCCCAGCAGAGACGGAGGTCAAGGTCAGCTTCCCGGAAGTGAAATTCCCGACGACCGAAATAAAAGTCATTCAACCCGAAGTTGAAAAGGTAAGCGTATGCCTTATGTAATTTAATTCGATTAATGGGAGTAATCTATATATTGTTACGCGCTGGGCCTCGAGATAAATAAATCTTTCACCAAAGTACAACTTAAAACTGTATTCATCACTTGGAACACACACAGAACACTTTAAAATTCTCAATTCGCAACGCTTTTATAATCGATACGACATCCCTAGAATTATCGAAAATATTCCACACAAGTCGAGTATTGTGTGTTTCCGCTATCTGACAATAGACGACGTTGTACTTCTCGAGCGCTCTAGATGCTACTAAATCCTTCGATATTCGATAGACGAGCATAAGGCCAACCTAGTGGTGAGTGGCTACCGTCGCCCATGGACTTCGACAATGCCAGAGGCAAAGCCAAGCCGCTGCCTACTAAAGGCAAACTTTGATATCAAGTCTCATACGATGAATCAAGAAATTATATTTATACATACATATATATATAAGTCTACCCTTGAATTTCAGATAAAAGAGGAGATCAAGGAAATAGAATCGACACCCCCTCAACCGGACGTGGAGGAAGAGGAGGTGGTCACGCCGAAAGATGAACCAGCCCCTCCGGTCGAGGAGGAGCCTCTACCCGCGGAAGAGAGTGACGCACTTGAGTGAGTGTTGATGATCCACCCTAGAGACAGTGAGAGCGGTAATTCAACAACAGACTTGAGACATGAAGTCTAATCCTCAATGGTGATATCTTTAATTTGGCTCGAAGGCCCATATGTTGCGTTGTGGTGAATGAGAGTGGACTGTATTATTAGTTTGATATTTTTATTATTTGATAAGTGACAAATTAAAGATATATGAATATAAGAAATATGAAATAGATGGGTCGCCCTTGGCGGCTGGAAATGAAAAGGGGTAAAGTGTCATAGCGCACGTCGCTCGTTGACACTTTTGACGTTCCGAATTCAAACAATGGTATAGCTCAGAGGTCGGCAAAATGCGGCTCTTTGAACTCTTGAGTGTGGCTCTGGTACAAATATCCCACGGGCTTGCCTGGCCTTTAATATTATCCGGCTGTGGACGAAAAAGCCGGTTAATAATATGTACGGTCATTTAATATCAGCACCCCTGACTGATTACTATTATACCTAGTCAGGTCATAAATTCTGTCACATGTTTAATGTAAAATAATTGAAACAAGTTTATTCATTATGTAACCATTCATATACCAAAATGAACATAGCAAAACCTAGATTCTTATGACACTAAAGTTTATTCAAAATGACCTCCGTGATTTTGAATACAGGCCTTCAATCTGCGCGGCCAGTCGTCTATCGCAGCACGAACGAGGTCCATGTCAATATCGGCGGCTGCCTTAATCAAGGATGTCTTGAGTGACTCCAAATTGGGATGAGGCTTTGAGCACGCCTTTTCCTCCAAGTGTTGCCATATCTTGTAATCTAACGGATTCAAATTTGGACTGGAGGAGGGCCAGTCTTCGTGCCTAAACTTTTTTGTGGCCAGCATTCTAAAAGAAAAGTTTTTACTGTGTGACAATACTTATGACCTGACTAGGTATATATTAATCGAAGCAGTATACAATATAGCATTTATTTTATGAGTTGTAATAATGAATGGTTACTACATTTACAAACAGATATGGTTCTCAATTTTTTTGTAAGTGGTTTTAATTTGCATATTTGGCTCTTCTATACTATAATAATAATATTATAAAGAGGAAAGATTTGTTTGTTTGTTTGTATTGAATAGGCTCCGAAACTACTGAACCGATTTGAAAATTCTTTCACTGTTTGGAAGCTACACTATTCCCGAGTGACATAGGCTATAATCTTTTTTGAAACAAATTAGGGATCCTTACTAAAACTCCAATAATGTAACCCAAGGTGTCAAAAACAATTACCTAAAATATTCTTTACATCGCGTGCCCTGCGAAAACTATTCATGATAGAATAAAATAATGTACTACGACTTTGTAGAACACAGTATTATTTACAAAAAGTGTCGCGACAGCATATGTCTAACTATTGCAGTTGTGCCGCAATAAGTGTTCTTTTATTTAAAAAAATAAAACAACGTCAAATATCGTTGAAATTTTTGTTAAAGACCCGAGCGGAGTCGGAACGGGCCGCTAGTCACTAATAAGTTTGCCGACCACTAATCTAACGTAACGACTATCCAGTCTTTCGTACCTTCAGATGAAGAGTTACACAAATTTCAGCCCCGAACCACCTCCGGTCCCTGTAGAAGAGAAACCAGAGCCGTCCGCGAGCGAAACGGAAGTTGTAACCCCTGAAGCACTTCCTCAAGATGAGTCGGTTGAAGAACCGCCTCCCGCGCAACAGCCGGAGGACGTCGAGGAGGAGTGTCTGAGGGTGCTGCCCGAAGATATACCCTTGCCACCGGAGCCGGAACCGGATGCGAAGGAGCCCGACGCACCAGAAGCGGCTGAGAACCCAGGTTTGAGTCTTTGACGCAGTCATCACTACATAGTATAAAACAAAGTCACTTTCTCTGTCCCTATTTTTTTTTATTGGTTAGATTTTTTTTATTGGTTAGATTGGTTGATTGGTACAACGCAAATGCGCCACCCACCTTGAGATATAAGTTCTAAGGTCTCAGTATAGTTACAACGGCTGCCCGCCTTCAAACCGAAACGCATTACTGCTTCACGGCAGAAATAGGCAGGGCGGTGGTACCTACCCGTGCGAACTCACAAGAGGTCCTACCACCAGTAGAGTACCTTCAGTATACTTCCGGGGACTTGTGTCAGCGTTATCTAGTCTAATCTTAAAATATAATCTACGGGTCAGTTTCAGCGCCACCAGAGGAGACTCCGGTCGAGGAGCCACCGCCCGAAGCGAAGCCGGAAGCCGAAGAGGAAACACCACTGGTGGAAGTCAAGACGGAGCCGGAAGTGGCGAACGAATCGGCCGCACCGGAACCGGAAGCGGCCATCGAGAAGACAGAGGACGGACTGAAGAGAGACGAAGATGCCGAGGTGCGTGGTTCATGATTTGTGAGGTCGAAGCCGGTTTTCAGACCTCAAGGGAATTTGAAAGGCGTCCCTCAATATCACTAACATTGGGGGCGAATTTAAATCGATATCCCGACAATATGACTTACAAGTACCTAGGTTTGTCGGATCTTCTCAGCGGGTCGCGTTTCCGATCCGGTGGTAGATTCTGCGAAGCACGGCTCTTGCTGTTGTTTAACAAATGTTCACGATTGACTTCCACAGTGAAGGAATAACATCGTGTAATAAAAATCAAACCCGCTAAATTATGATTTGCGTAATTACTGGTGGTAGGACCTCTTGTGAGTCCGCACGGGTAGGTACCACCGCCCTGCTTATTTCTGCCGTGAAGTAGTAATGCGCTTTGAAGGGCGGGGCAGCCGTTGTAACTATACTGAGACCTTACAACTCATGTCTCAATGTGGATGGCGCATTTACATGCATGCGCGATGGTGCATCGAAGCTCCGCGAACTGACGCTTCTGTGATGCTGGTTCGGAACTGACCCCACTGCTGATAAATATAATTTCAACCACATATGACGTCATTAGACCTGACTTTAGACCCGTTGAGTTTTTTAAGGTGGGTGGCGGCGTTTGTAGATGTCTATGGGCTCCGGTAGCCACTTAACATCAGGTTGGCCGTGAGCTCGTCCACCCATCTAAGCAATAAAAAATAAAAATTAACAACTTCACTCCGTCTTCTGTCAAAAAGTCCTTCCTCATTCAAGTTTCCTGTGCTGCAGGATTCAATACCGCTGAACCAGATGCTCATCCAGGCGGTCGCGAAGCGGGAGCCGCCGCCCCCCGAGGAGACGCACGCCGAGACAGACGACGACACCCCCATGGAGGTGACGGGACATCAGCATTATTTTTATTGCCCTTGTAGGCAGAAAAGCACACGGCTCACCACGGATGGTGAGTGGTTACCGTCGTCCATGGACTTTAGCAATGCCAATAACAGAGCCAAGCCGATGCCTACCGCTAAATAGCCTCCGCAAGCCTCGTTTGAAGAAGGACATGTCATAGCGCTCGGGAGACACCGTGGAGGGGAGCTCATTCCATAGCCGGATGGTACGTGGCAAAAAATATCTCTGGAAACGCACTGTAGATGACCGCAGTGGCTCCATTATCCTGCCCTCCTCCTAGTCACCAGGGGTCGCTGCAAAATGTTTTCTCCCTCCATACTCCTCTATCATATACCATTTCATCTCTCACTCCCCTCCCACACATATCGTCTTTGACGCAATCCATCCGTTTCTTCTTAAGTTTACCTCTTACTCTAAAGCCTAAAGATTTAGGTAATGGGACATCTGGTCTTTAATACAAGGCGCGTCTATGAAGGCGATGCTGCTGTCCGAGGGCTGATAGGTTGCCGGCGTCCCTAGTAGCCTTTTTTATTTTATTGTTTTCATTTATTGATCCACAAAACAAATCACAACCATAGGAATTATAAGTTTAATTATTGAATATAACAATTTGCAATTGCAATTGTTATATTTATTTATTATTTTATATTTATTATTTATATTCAAATTGAATTGCAATTCAAAACAGGTGCATACACAAAATTTATAAAAACACACACAGACACAACCGTATAAATAAATTTTGACATAATATTAACAACAACAAAAAAGAGGGTAGTTAGTATCCGACTCTACCCATAGATTGATTTGTCATAATCAATGGCATGTTGTAAGCGGCGGCTCGGCGTGCCCTTGACATTGCTGATGTCCATGGCGCTACTGTAACCACTTACCATCAGGTGGGCCGTATGCTGGTCCGCCTACAAAGGCATTTAAAAAAAAACGTTAAGTCGGATTAAGAGTTAATCTGCGTTTACAGCTAATATGTTCTTTATTTCAATAGTAATAAGCACTAATTTTGCACGCTCGCTTGTTTGTTTGGAATACTTGAAACACGAATATACTACGTGCATAGAAAATTGATCCGTATTTGATATAAAATAGAGTTTAAATTAAATTAAAGTAGGCGATTGTGTACCTTATTTATATACGACACATGGATCATTTTCCTGTACTAATACTTTCAAAAGCTTCTCGCCTCGTTTTGATAATGCTTTCCGTTTCGCAGTTGAGCAGAGAAGAGGAGAAGGACGGAAAGAAAAAGAGAGACTATTCTAGAAAGAAGAAATCCGATTCTCGAAGTGAGTCGCTTCTGTCTTTTTTACCTCCAAACTTCCTCGAAAGCTCCTCAGACATTCTTGACTTCAAACACATAATTATGTCTTGCTTATTACCACCATGAAGCAGTAAACTTCGAATTCGACCTCATGTCTCAAGATGAGTCATGCGGTGATGTCCATGGGCACTGATAACCACTAAACATTGATTATGCGGTCAGCTTATTCATGTATATAGAGTAATAATAGAAAAAAAAACACGTGTGGTACTTGGGGACTGCCGCGGTAAAGCTATTGCATAGCATTTTTATCAACTTATGCCATTATAATTAGACAATAATAATTTAATATTAAAACAATAATAATAAGATAAGACCACGCTATAACAATAACTGTCCCCTTCACACTCATAAGCTAGACCGCGCGAGAGAGAGATGGATAGACTTTTCATGATGCGCATGCAGTGTTTGTCTCTTTTTATACGCTTTATATTAGCTTCACTTGTATGTATGTATGTAACTGACTCCTTTAGACGCGATTTTGACCCACTTAATAAACGGCCAGATTTCATTCAAACTTTGTAGATCTATCGAGAACCGATGACAATTCAATATTAAAAAAAAAATTATAAATAATAAAAAAAAACTAAAAAACACGCTTTATATAAAATTCAACTAAAAGATAGAAAATAAATTTTAATAAATTTATTTTGAAAGTAGTGTAAAAAAATATATTTTTTATTTTTTAAAAAGCGTGGTTTGCATGGTGTTATTGGTTATAAATATTTTTCTGACAGATATGAATAGAAGAATTATTATTTCAATAATATCTTAAAAAGCACCCCACGCTTTTTTTACAATAAAAAATATATTTTTTTACACTATTTTCAATTTAAATTTATTAGTGTCGCTTTTTTCATTTCATATCACTTAATAATATAGGGCTGTTATAGAGAATGTCCCAAGTTTGATGATGATGATGATGCGATTTGATAACTCGGCCAACTCTTCCAGCCTGCTCAGGGTCGGAGAGCGCTGCGGAGACCAGCGCCCCGGACTCGCCCAGCGGCAACGACGCCGAGAGACAGCACCGCCTGTGGAGGAAGTCCGTCATGCTGGTCTACAGCAGGTAGAACCACTCCACATGTTTTTTTAATAATTTTTTTATTGTCTAGATTGCTGGACGAGCTCACAGCCCACCTGTCGTTAAATGTTTACTGGAGCCCATAGACATGTACAATGTAAATGCCGCCATTTACCTTGAGATATGAGGTCTAAGGTCTCAGTATAGTTACAACGGCTGCCCCGCCCTTCAAACCGAAACGCATTACTGCTTCACGGCAGAAATAGGCAGGGCGGTGGTGCCTACCCGCGCGGACTCACAAGAGGTTCACACAAAACGCTACAAAACCAAAGAATTTTAAAATATTACATACATTTTAAATTACTTATCATTTGAAGTCGTCGTGGCCTAAGAGATAAGACGTCCGGTGCATTCGTGTTGAGCGATGCACCGGTGTTCGAATCCCGCAGGCGGGTACTAGTTTTTCTAATGAAATACGTACTCAACCAATGTTCACGATTGACTTCCACGGTGAAGGAATAACATCGTGTAATAAAAATGAAACCCGCAAAACTATAATGCGTTTCAGTATGAAGAGGGGGACAGCCGTTGTAACTATATACTACTACCTTAGAATCTATATGTCAAGGTGAATGACGGCATATACGTTGTAAATGTCTATGGGTTCCAGTAACCACTTAACACCAGGCGGGCTGTGAGCTCGTCCATCCATTTAAGCAAAAAAAAAACCAATATAAAAAGTATTTAGTTAATATTTGTTCCAGTTTTTAGTATATAATATACAAAGTTAATTAATTAATCCTGTGTTTACAAAAATGTAATAATAATAATAATTTTTAAAATAACAAAATTTAATTTAATTTCTTGTAAATAAAAGTTCTAGAACATAATACATATATCTTATTTATTTATTTATTTTAGATTTTTTTATCATCATTCATCCCCCTGATTCCAGATTGTGCGCCCATAAATACGCTTCGTTGTTCCTCCGTCCGATCAGCGACGAGGAGGCGCCCGGGTACAGCGTCGTCGTGAAGCGGCCCATGGACCTCACCACGATCCGCAGGAACATCGACAACGGAAACATCAGGTTGAGTTTCAAAAATGGCCACGCTATACAAAAAATAGACTTAATTCGAGGCCAATAAGTAAACTGATAACCGTTCGTTGTTAACCCACGTATGACGTCATACAACAGAATCGCCAATGTTTCACCAGAACGTTTATTGCAGTATTATTTGATGTCCGAAATGAAACTTTAAAAGCTTAAAAGAATTTTTTTTAATACAAAAATTATCGAAGATGCAATAACCAACTAGAAGTACAAAATCAAGTCAATATTGTCTATGTCATTAACTCTGACAGCGCGAACCGTCGATAAGACGACCTTCTACCAATGTGTATAAAATACCGAGCGTCGGAATATCGACTGTTTTAATTATTATTTTATAAGGTTACCTTTTTTTGTTGAAAATCATTTAGCGATTTCTGCAAAATAAAATTAGTGTCCAAGACGATTCGCCGGACCCTCGACGAGCGCGCCTCTAGCGGTTGACGATCGGAGTTCTGTCGGCGCGGCTTCGCACCCTGGTCCGATAGATGGCGCTGCTATTCCTACTGATTTTATGGTCTTTTCCGATCGCTCCCAGGACGACGGCCGAGTTCCAGCGCGACGTGCTCCTGATGCTGTCCAATGCCCTCATCTACAACAGCACGGAGCACAGTGTCCACTCGATGGCGAAGGAGATGCACGAGGAGGTATGTAGGCGGGAGGGTCGATAGCTCGATTGTTGGTTAAGTGACGTCATCATTGCTGACGTCATTGTTCCATCGGGGTTTTTTACGTGGGTGGGCAAACTCACGACCCACCTGGTGTTAAGTGGTTAGCAGAGCCCATAGACATCTATAACGTAAAAGCCGCCACCTACCTTGAGATAAGAGTTTTAAGGTCTCAGTATAGTTACAATGGCTGCTACACCCTTCAAACCGAAACGCATTACTGTTTCACGGCAGGGTAGTGGTGCCTATCCGTGCGGACTCACAAAAGGCCTTATGACCAGTAAAATGATGGATGGTGGCAGCTCTTGTTGACCGTGATTGTGTTGACTTGTAGGCTCAGTGTCAGCTGGGCATGCTGGTGGCTGCGCAGGCGCACGCCGGACTGTGCGCCGCCCCCCCGCTGCGGAGGAAGAGGAGGCGCCACCACTCCCCCCTGCACCACCCCGCGCACTACACGCGCCCGCACTGAGAGGGGACCACGTCAACACGAGCGCGCAATGTAACGCAAAATCGGTCACTAAAGCGACTAGTGTCAGAGCTTAATAAATACATATTTAATTATTACTAGCGGTCCCGCAGTAGTAGAAATTCGACTATAATGAATTGAAATTTTATGTTGAAACATTATTATGGTTCTATTGTCAAACACTGTTATACTTTTAATCACAGATGTCGCCAAAACTACACTATAGATAAATAATATTAGTCTATTCTCAATTTGACCACAGACTTTAAACAATAAACAAAAGTTTGACAATTGACAATAAAGAGTATATTTATATGTATGTGTTGTGTCAAATACATGGTAGTGTGTGTAATGTTTTGTTTTTATCGATTTAATGTATTTTTTATGCATAATTAACAAAAATATTAAACATTCTGTACTCATTCCATATATTCTCTATAAGTGTGGGAAATTTCACACTCCTCCGTCGGGCAATTTTCTTAAAAAGGGATACAAAGTTTTTGCTTCACATATTAATTTAAAAATTAATCTTAGTTCAGTCTCCGCGTACTATATTGTTGAAACTATGTAATTAAATTCACAATAATAATAATAATATGTATGAAGAATAGTGATTGTAAAATGGAATATAGGGAACCCGAGCAAATACCAGGCCCCGCCTATTTCTGCCGCAAAACAGTAATGCGTTACGGTCTGAAGGGCGGGACAGGCGTTATAGAATTAAGACAACATCCTTTGGGCCTTAGCTCAATTTATCTGTTTATTTAATAAAATCGAAAAGGATAAGTATAAAATTATTCACAGGAGGATAAGCCTTCGTAAATTTTTTTTTTTTAAATAAATGAATGTTTATCTAATTGAGACTTTATCCATTTTTGTTTTCTTTTTAAAAATAAATGAAACCTTTACTTGTAATAACTGACTGTTGTTATTTTTAATTTTATTTTATCCGACTTTTAAATGAATCTATGGTCTGGAAACTAGACCTTTAAGCCAAAACTTTAATTTTCTTGTTATATTCTGTTAGAATACGGTATGGCTATAACGGTAGACAGCGGTTTATCTGTATCTTTGGCTTTCCTGACGTCCATAGGAGACGGTAACCGCTCACCATCAGGTAGGCCGCATGCTCGTCTGCCTACAAGGGCAATACATACATTTACTACATTTATTTTTATTAATAGATAGACGAACTCACAGCCCTGTTAAGTGGTTACTGGAGCTCATAGACATCTACAACGTAAATGCGCCACCCACCTTGAGATATAAGCTCTAAGGACTCAGTATAGTTACGACTGCTCCACCCTTCAAACCGCATTACTGCTTCACGGCAGAAATAGGCGGGGTGGAGTGTACCCGTGCGGACTCACAAGACCTCCTACCATCAATAAAAATTGAAATTAGTTCCTGTGACTTTAATTGTCGAATTTAATGATGCAACTGAAAAGACAAATAAATAAATTGTCTTTTAAATGTATAATTTTAGAGATAATTAAGAAATTCAACACATTGGTCGATTATGACAAAGATTAACCCACAGACAGCCCAATGAGTTTCTCGCCCGATCTTCTCAGTGGGTCGCGTTTCCGATCCGGTGGTAGATTCTGCGAAGCACTGCTCTTGCTAGGGCTAGTTGGTAGCTAGAATAACCCTTTAAACTACCAGCGAATAAGTAGGAAAAAAATATATAAGTGAGGCCTTGTTTTCATAAATAATCTGAGTATAGTTTGTTTATATATTTTAGCCTCAAATGACGTCACACGTGTTGAATTCCCGCGCGCCTTTTAGTACGAACCAGTAAAAACCAAATAAAACAACAAATGATACATGGAAATGTATTTATAACATTCGACTTAACATCTAAAGAGTCGCGTCAGTTATTAAAACGTCACGGGACGTGCGGACAGCGCGGGCGACGGTAAGCGACTAGAGTTTGTTGTGTTTCAGTGCGTTCGCGATGTCCCTCACGTCCAGGCAGACCTTCGGCTTGTGCTGGGGCGGCTCGAAGTAGAACTCGAAGCGCTTGAAGCTCTCGATTTCTCGTTCGGACAGGTCCAGCGATGATAAGTTGGTTATCGAGGCGTCGGGGAGGAACACGCTGGACTCGTGGCCGGCGCCGGGCGGGGGGTGCCCCACCGGACCGAAGCCGCGCGGGGGGACCGGGGGGGGCGCGTCTGGGGGAAGCATTACAAGTCATTAATTAGCGATACAGTTAACCGTGGTCACACCGATACTGTCCTCCACAAGTGCAGACCTTAACTGTACCAGTTGTTCGAATCCCGCACGTATTAATTATTCTATTGAAATACTTAAATACAACGGTAGACTTTTTGGCGGGAACGCGAGGAGTGAAGTTGTGTGATGTGTTTAATTTTGTCTAATTATTGTTTCTTCAGGTTTAAATGTGTAATAACGGTGGTTTATTAACTGTTTAGTATCTGTAAAAGTGCACAAATGTGGGGAAATTAAAGCCGCTGAACGTTAATATTCGGGATCCTCCAAAAAGTCCACTGAAAAAATCTCAGTAAATTACTACCATTTTACTGAAATTATATTTCATCCCATATCATTTCATTTCATTTCGTTTTTAGTACAAAAATGTTATTATGGAGTGTAATGAAAGGAAATGAAGATGATTAATTGACTGGGATGAAATATAATCTCAGTAAAATGGTGGTCATTTACAGAGATTTTGTTCAGTGGACTTTTCGAAGGATAAGTTACTATAGTAGTAATAGTACTATAATATAATAATATAGTATAATAGTAGTAAAGTATAGTAGTTAATCCTGATAAGTTACGTCCGGCGGCTTTGTTTCATTTTCCCACATTTGTGCACTTTCAAAGATATTAAACAGTTAATGAACCACCGTTATTACACATTTAAATCTGAAGAAACACTAAATAGACAAAATAAAACAAATCACAAAACTTTACTCCTCGCGTTCTCGCGAAAGTCTCGTCGATGGTCTACACTGACGGAGTTGGCGGCCCACCGACCTGGCTGCGCGTGCGGGTACATCGCGTCGGGCCACACGTGGCGAGGGTCGTCCAGGGGCGCCGCCTCCACAGGGCTCCCGTCCTGTAACAAGTGAACAATCATCGCAACTTGAATTTCATTAGTTTGGATTGTGATATCCGGTAAACACATTGAAGGGTGACCTGGTGTCCAGTGGTTACTGGAGCTCTAAGGTCTCAAGTAACAACGGCTGCCCCACCCTTCAAACCGAAATGCATTACTGCTTAACGGCAGAAATAGACAGGACGGTGGTACCTACCTGTGCGGACTCACAAGAGGTCCTACCATCTGTAAAACTTCAGCAGAGCTTCGTAAATAAGTTTTCACCAAGTGTACAATATTTAAGAATAAATAAATAATTAAATAGCGTATATCTCAATTTACCTCTTTCTGAACTTACTCTGACAGACAAAATAATACTATCCAAAAACACATAGGTACGCTAAATATAGTATAATATATATAAATACTAGCTTTTGTCCGCGACTTCGTCTGCGTGGGATAGTTACTTTGGCGTAACGCTAAATTTTATCCCCCAACTCCATTTACGTAGAAAGTGAAAATATTTTAAATTATAGAATGTTACAGAGCTATTTAAACCCATATTTTGAAACATTCTTTATTGTTGCTCCGCTTGTATTGGTCTTACCATGATGTCATATTATATATTCCTCGATAAATGGGCTAACCAGTAAAATAGCTACGAAACTAAATTCAGTACTAACCGGAGTCTTGAAGAACTTGGAATCGCTGACGTGATGAACGGATATTTCGCTGTTCAGCTTCGAGCCGACCCTCAAGCGCTGGAAGTACGGCAGCGAGTCACCGTTGGCCAGGTGGTGCTGTCCGGGGTCGTCCGCCTTGAGGTCGGGCGCGTCCCTCGAGTCCGTGAAGAGGGCGTTCCGGAACAGATTCCCGTCCTCCTGACCGAAGGGCGTGTAGAGTGGGCCGGCGTAGTCCGCCGCGCGCACCGGGTCCGGGCGCTGGTTGGCGAATAGAGACGCACCGTTGGACTCCGGGCGCGTGCCGATCGGGTTGGGGCTCGTCTCTAGCCTGGACTCCGGCCGGGGGAAGCTCCTCAGCCTCCCCTCGTCGTTGCTCCTGAACAGCGAGTACCCCTCGTCGTTGCCCTGGGTGAAGGAGGACAGGCTGAGCATCCTGTCGTGCAGCTGGTCGGGGCGGGGGTGGGGCGCGCGCTGCTGGTGCATCATCGACATGAGCGGGTTCCGGATGGTGTACATCCCGTTGGAGGTGGGCGTGATGGTTGCCTGGCAGGCGGCCGGCGGCATGGGTAT
Source organism: Bombyx mori (assembly GCF_030269925.1). Classification (NCBI taxonomy): domain Eukaryota; kingdom Metazoa; phylum Arthropoda; class Insecta; order Lepidoptera; family Bombycidae; genus Bombyx; species Bombyx mori. Next base: position 1,920,253 of record NC_085117.1, on the reverse strand, counting down.
GGGCTCCGGTATCCGCAGCTCGCTCTTCTGCTGCTGCGGCTCGGCGCTGATCTGCACGGGCGGCAGGTCCGGGTGGAACATCGGGTTCCTCAGCGTCACCATTTTGGTGCCGTCCCGGGACTCGGGAAGTTCGGTGGCGTTCTTTTTCGCCTTCTTCTTGGACTTCTTCGACTTGGTCGCTTGCGGAGACGGTGCTTCTGGAAACCATAGTATAATATTAATGTTGTACACTGTACCGATGGAGAATGAATTATTTTAATTTTACTGTATACAATCAAACAATACTCAAAGTGACAGCGTGTCTAAATCTTAATTGTAATATCTAACGATTTCCTCACTCTTCAAACTGGAATGCAGGAATGTTTCGTGGTAATTATAGGCAGAACAGGGTTACCTACCCGTGTCGCCCCACGGAATACACTACTATACCAGTGCTATAAAGTGCAATCCGATAATAATGTTGAAATGTGTGTATATAAATATTTTTAATATACCAATAAAAACAAAACAGTAATTTTTGAGTTATTCTTAATAAAGCACATACTTGATACAATTAATTGACTTCACCTACATTGCTGATAATCTCCTATTAAATTTATAGTTATACTAGCTGGCTCGGCAAACGTTATCTTGCCATATAAATTATTTCTAAGAAAGATAAATAACCTAGATACCGACTGCAGCGCCGTCTGACGGACCGATTAGTGAATCTAAGCCATCCAGGGCGCCACACAAATGCATACAAAAAAATCATTCAAAACGGTCCAGCCGTTTAGGAGGAGTTCAGTAAACGTACAGAAAGTAACGTACGTATCAAAGTTTTGTTTGTTATATCGAAGGCTGAAAGGAAAGCTGGATTAAGCGACATTTTTAAAACTTTACATTCAAGTCTTTACTTTATAGAAAAACTTTCTTCAGCTATTTGAACGGAGTAAGCTTAATTGAAGTTCAATTAAAAACCATCGAACTGGAACCATCGTTCTGATACCGAACTGATGCTGATACTGAATAAAACGGATCTTTAATTACAAAGATAAATGTCGCTTATACCAGCCTTTCACCCTTCAATATGTTAGAAAAGTTTTGGATAATCTACGTATAATATACTACGGATAATATATAACTAGCTGTACCCGTCCGCTTCGCTGGGCATTTAAAATTAACATTATTATTTCTCACCCCCGCAAAGATTCTCATCATTAACGCCCCCGCAACTGGTGTAGGGAATCCAACACTCATAAATATTAGCCTATCCATTAAGTACATGTATTTTCTACGTGGATACTAAGTTTCAAGTCAATCGGATGCATGGTTCAGTAGTCATAACGGAACATCCGTAAAAATCACTGTAGATTTATATATTAGTATAGATTTTTATTGGCTCATAGGTCGACACCATTAGGCGTTGTTACCTGGTTGGCTGGTGGAGAACATCATGAGCGAGGGGTCCGCGGTGATGAGGGGCGGCGGGCGGGCGATGGGCGTGGGCGTGGCGGCCAGCTGACTTCCTTTCCACAGCGGCTGGAATTGACAAAGGAAATGCTAACTTAATTGTTTAAATGGGTGGACGAGCTCACAGCCCACCTGATGTTAAGCGGTTACCGGAGCCCGTAGACATCTACAACGTAAATGCCGCCAACCACCTCGAGACATGAGTTCTTAGGTCTCAGTTTTTAAAGTACAACGGCTACCCACCCCAGCTTTCAAAGCGAAACGCATTACTGCTTCACGGCAGAAATAGGCGGGACGGTTATATATTGTAATGTCACTTCTGAGATGCCAATAAAGGAAAGATCTCGCTCTGAGCTGGTAATCATCAGACCATCAGGCATTAGACCGACCGACCATTATTTGAGTATAACAATAGATTGGTTTTAATTAATTTTTCAAACGCGAAACATCCTACTAATATTATAAACGCGAAAGTCTGTAAAAAATATGGATGTCTTTTTCTGTTACCCTCTGCTGGGGTGTAGGGCTGGAATCAAATCCTACCATTTACATCAGTCCTGGACAGTCCGTTTTAACTTCTCCCACGTCATGCCCAAGACGCCCACTTCTTGCTCCAGACACTGTTTTTATTGCCCTTGTAGGCAGACTAGCATACGGCCCACATGACTGTGAGTGGTTACCGTCGTCCATGGACTTCAGCAATGCCAGGAGCAGAGCCAAGCCGCTGCCTACCGCTGACTTTCCACTTGCTCTCTTGGATAAATGGATGTATGTTTGTCATATCTACTGATATAATATCTACTGTGATAAAAACACAGGTGAATAGATTGATACATTCTAATTATTTTTTTAAAAGGATTTTATTACCTGGTAACTAAGACCTTTAGGTCAAGTCTTATTTTAATTTTTAATCTTATTTTTAATGTTTAATGATTAAAAATGATAATATCAGTGGACTTTTTGGAGAGGATCCCGAGAAGTTACGTCCAGCGGCTTTGTTTCATTTTCCCACATTTGTGCACTTTCACAGATATTAAACAGTTAATAAACCACCGTTATTACACATTTAAACCTAAAGAAAAAAAAAGCCGCCAAAAAGTCGATACAGTTTAAGGACTAGGAAGTGATACAGACAATCCTTTATGCTTATACTGCGACATGTCTTCAAGTTAGTGCAGCGGTGGCTTCGTGATGTCTCCGGGCCACATGAGGCCCGCCAAGGCTCACGTCGGGCAGTTATAGTCGAAGAGTATGCTCCGATGTCAGCACGGCAGGCGTCCCGAGTCGGTTCCTTGCGTTGACTCACCACAGATTTGATGGGAGTGGGTTCTCTCTTCTCGCTGGGCTGAACGCGCGTCAGGGTTATGCCGGGAGGGAGCTTCAGATCGGCAACCTGAAATTATATTGTAACGCCGATAAGAGTAACGCCATCTATCGCCGAATAGTCGAACGAATATCGAAGGACCTAGAACGCTCGAAAAGTACAACGCCATCTATTGTCAGATAGCGGAAACTACTACTAGAGATGTGTGAAATATTCTCTATATTTCTAGGAAGGAAGTATCGGCTATAAAAGCGTTGTAGGGATGGCACTTTGTATCGAGCCATTATAATATATTGTACAATTTTTTTTATATTGCTTAGATGGGTGGACGAGCTCACAGCCCACCTGGTGTTAAGTGGTTACTGGAGCCCATAGACATCTACAACGTAAATCCGCCACCCACCTTAAGATATAAGTTCTTATGGTAGGCAGCGGCTTGGCTCTGCCCCTGGGATTGCTGACGTCCATGAGCAACGGTGACCACTTACCATCAGTCGGGCCGTATGCTCGTCTGTCTACAAAGGCAATAAAAAAAATATCTATACAGTTACAATGGCTGCCACATCCTTCAAACCGAAACGCATTACTGCTTCACGGCAGAAATAGGCGTTGTTAAATGTATTATAATCTTATCGGGATTGTCTCGTGCCATTTAGACAATTGAACAAGTATTGGCGCGGTAAAAGGTCATCGCGGCGTTAAGTTCATGGACCGCATCGTGGGTGGGCATCTAATACGTTATCCTGGCCGCGTCCTATTCACCTGCACTCCGCTGCTGAGCTGGTCCATGATGCTGCACGACGGCGGCTTCTCGAGCTCCGACGCAGCCATCACCTGTGGAACAGGACCCATGGTGATAAGCGTAATGCTCATAAATACTCACGTACGTTTTTAGAGTGTATTGACGCTCACGCCATATACAAATGCTAACGTTGACCCAATTAAAAGTTTATTCACATAACGTATATTATGCTCACGAGTGCTCATGGAATATTTAATGAAATACCGACGCTGCTCTGATTAAAACATCCAGCACACGCCCCACATAGTAGCTATGTTCACGACACGTAAATGCTCACGAGTGCTCATGCCATAAAAAAAATACCCACCTTCTTATTAACAGCCTCTATCGTTGTGTGCGCGGTGATGTTGATGACTTGCTGTCTCGGCTGCTGCTGTGTTTGCTGCTCCCTCTTCTTAGCTTCCTTCTTGTTGCTGCCCTGTGGCGCTGGTTGCGTAACGGCCTTCTGCTTGTTGTTGACCTTGGACGGCTGCGGGGCCGGAGCTTCGGAACAAACGCACCACATTCAACGACCCAAGTGAGAACACAAGCAGCACCGATGAGCAACTCCAATAAGCATTTAATCATATGGAGTAGCTACTTCAGAATGAATAAACAATAAAATACTTAATTGAGTTTTCTGTTATACTAGTGTACCCCTAGTAGTCTTGGTTTGAAGGGTGGGGTAGCCGTTGTAACTATACTGAGACCTAAGAACTTATATCTCAAGGTGGGTGGCGCATTTACGTTGTAGATGTCTATGAGCTCCAGTAACCACTTAACACCAGGTGGCCTGTTAGCCCGTCCACACATCTAAGCAATAACAAAAAATCGACTATAATTAATTGAAATTATAACTTTGAACATTACTATGGTTTTATTGTCAAAGACTATTATTATCTATGCTAATAAAAAGAAAAAGATTTGTTTGTTTGTTTGTTTCGAATAGGCTCCGAAACTACTGGACCGATTTAAAAAATTATTTTTCCATTAGAAGCCGACATTGTCCCTGATGAACATAGGCTACTTTTTTTTTTTTTTTTTGTTTCATGTGTGTTTTGATGTTTCCGAAGCGAAGCGAGGGCGGGTCGCTAGTACTTCTATAAACACAGATTTCGCCAAGAATACACTATACCCAAACAATATTAATCAAGCAATACAACAATAAACATTAAACAATGAACTGTATTAATAAACTATACAAATCTGAACTCTCTTTTTTTACTCAATGATATTGAAGAAAAATCTTATAAATAAACTAAAATTTTAAATAATAAAGGTATTTCTTTGCATACATATATGTTGCAAAATCGGTACTTTTTAATTAGGTTCGAACTGGCACACTAGAACTATTTTAGAATGAGAAATAAGATAAATGACAGTCATCGCTTGACATGACGATGTTACACGAGTTTTTTTTTTTTGAAAAATAAAAGATTTTGGTATTAAACTAAAAAGCCACTATATTTCGCCCTACCTCACCAGATATGTATTGAAGTATACAAATCATAAAGATTCAAGTTGAAAGCTCAAATGTACTGTGTGCATAGGCGCGTTTCACCATAAGTGACCACATGGCGGGTGAGCGATCACCAAGCCGCCGCCTACCGCTAGCCTAACAAGAATCTAACTTAAGCTATACTAACTTTTTTCTTGTCTATCTCTATTTTTTTCCGCTTCCCTCTGTTGTTTCTTCTCTTTCTTTTCTTCCTTCTTCTTGACCGGCTCCTGTTTCTTCTCTGGCTTCTTATCCTCGTGCTTGGGCGCTTCAGACTTTCTCGTTTCACCCTTTTTGCTCTTCGCTTCTTTTTGGGCTTGGAGTTGTTTCTGCTGCAGAGCCTTCCTTTCTTCTTCTTCAGCCTGGAAGTCAATATAGAAGGTCGCTTTTATCAACGATTTTGTTGGTACATATGTAGACCTCAGTGGTGGTTGGGTGTCTTATAAGCCCGCACGGGTAGGTTCCACCACCCTGCCTATTTCTACGAGACCCACCTGCTGCTTGGCCAACAGTCTCCTCTGCTTCTTAGAGAGCGGCTGCGTGTCCGCCAGCCTATCGGGTTTCTGTTCTTCCTTCGCCCTCTCCTGTTTGCTCAGCTGAGATTCTTTGCTCTTCTTCTGCAAATAAATTAATAAGTACATAATTGGAATGTTGCTACGTTGCGTATAGCGGTTCATTTGACGCGGTGGACTATTCAACGGCCTGTTCCACCATTTAAACCAGAAAGCGTGACTATATTGCGGCAAAAATGGGCGGGGTCGCGGCACCCACCTGACTTCGAAATAAAGTTCTTAAATGAATTAAGTACGTATTTTATTAATCCTTTGATCGTGAACTCTCTCTCTGTCTCTCTCTCCCTCTCTCCCCTTCCCTCTCTCCATATATCTCTCAGCACTAAATGAGTTGAGCATGATCGCTCGCAAGACTACTTGCCTTCTCCTTGTTGGAGCCCTTGGCCACTTGGTTCATCTGCGCTATGGCCTGCTCCCAGGTCAGCTTGCGATGCCCCTCGGGCTTCGGCGCCGGCTTGGGTTCCGGCGCGCGCCCCGGCGGCTCACCCCGGACCTGCGCAGCTGTGGAGCAGCAAGACTATCAGTTAGTATTCGAACGCGAACTTATTTAATATTTATATACTAGCTGACCCGGCAGACATTGTAGTGCCTCAATTGATAAAAAAAAAGACCTAAGCTTTTGTATAAAATAAACTTAAAACAAACAAAAGGAATCCGTCCAACGGGGACCCATCAAAGGGAAAACAAAATTGTTATTTTTTATTTAATTCCGAGCATTTTCATATTTATCTACCTTTTAAACCTTCTCTGGACTTCCAAAAATAATTCAAGACCAAAATTAGTGAAATTGGTTCAGCCGTTCTCGAGTTTTAGCGAGACTAACGAACAGCAATTCATTTTTATATATAGAGATTTCTATTTTAAAGATGAGAACTCCTGAATGAGTGATATAAAAGACATATATCACTCGCACTAGCTCCGAATGTATCAGTAGCTCAGTTCTAGCCCACTAGATCACTAGCTCATTTGTCTCATGACATTGTTATGTATCGTTAATTAATGAGCGAATGAAAAAAATGAATGAGTGAGATAGACGCATTCTGTGGCCGGCTGACGAGAATGACCGTTCACTACCCGTTAATTTCGTTTCGGAGTTCTCGGAACACAGCGAGCGTTTGATTGATTGCTTCGATCTAAAGATTTTACAAGCAAGGACCAGGGGGGAGTGGTTATAAAGCATATCAGTGTATCCAAATTACGCAGGGACCCCGGGTTGCCAACCACTGTACCGAAAACCACCACAATCAGGCCTCGGGAAAGTACGGAAAACCTTCGTCAAACTCTTACTGGTGAAATTGTATCCTGAACCAGTGGTACAATCATGAGCTAATCAAAAGCTGACCGAGGTGTTATTTCTGATAAACAAGCTCAATGCTCAGCTAATTTTAAGCGGTTGCAGGAGTACACACTCACCCATATTGAGATATGAGTTAAGAGTCTAACTTTTACAACGGCTGCCCCACCCCTCACGGTAGGACCTCTTGTGAGTCCGCACGGGTAGGTACCACCGCCCTTCCTATTTCTGCCGTGAAGCAGTAATGCATTTCGGCTTGAAGGGCGGGGCAGCCGTTGTAACTATACTGAGACTTTAGAACTCGTATCTCAAGGTGGGTGGCGCATTTACGTTGTAGATGTCTATGGGCTCTGGTAACCATTTAACATTAGGTGGGCCGTGAGATCGTCCACCCATATAAGGAATAAAATAAAATATAACCCACGGGTGGTGCGGTGCGGTGCGGAGTGACTGGCGGGCACGGTGAGGGTGACGGCGCCGTCGCCCGGGGACCGCCGCACGCACACCACGCCCCCGGCCCCGCCGACCGCCCCCGCCGCCTCTGCAACATGCCCCGGGGGGGAAGTGTGAGTATGGATCCAACTCTTTCAACAACACTTTAATATATATAGAGAACTATATACTATTTCGATAATATTTTTAATTTCAATTATATAAAAAAAACAAGTCGTATATATATATATATTACTAGCGGCCCGCTCCGGCTCCGCTCGGGACTTTAACAAAAATTTCAACGATATTCGACGGTGTTTTATTTTTTGAAATAAAAGAACAGTTATTGCGGCATAAATATAATAGTTAGAGATACGCTGTCGCGATACTTTTTGTAAATAATAATGTGTTCTACAAAAGTACATTATCTTATTCTATCATCAATAGTTTTCACAGGGCACGCGACGTAAAGAATATTTTAGGTAATTTTTTTACACCTTGGGTTACATTATTGGAGTTTTAATAAGAATCCCTAATTTTTTTCAAAAAAGATTATATCCTATGTCACTTGGGAATAGTGTAACTTCCAAACAGTGAAAGAATTTTTCAAATCGGTGTAAGAGTTTCGGAGCCTATTCAATACAAACAAACAAATCTTTCCTCTTTATAATATTAGTATAGATATAGATGTCATGTCATATCAAGACGTCTAAAGAAGTTTCACTTCCAAAAAAAAAACAACATTCAAATGTGTTTTTTTTACTGATATCATAACGACGCTTGAAAGGCAAACTTGACTAAGGGACAACGCGTGAACTTTACAGTAGACTAATTTAAAGTTGAGATTAATTTAAAATATACATGGAAAATACCTGAAAAAAAAAAAAATTTTAACGAATCTAGCTGTAGGATTGAAATGATTTTAATAGACCTAGAAATATATATTGTTACCGAGTCCAGGCAACCCCCGACCGAGAGTCAGCGCTAAAACTATAAAAACGATCCCTCGCTGCGCCTTTGCCTCTTTTTGGTGCGTGGCGTTCGTGCGTGCGGTTCTTGTTGAAACATGTTTGATTCTTGCGTAATTTTAACAGTTTTCGTTAATAGTAAATTGAAATCATTTTGTTAGAAGTTTTGTTAATTCAGTGAAATATAATTAGGCCAGTTCTGTGTTATTTATTAATTTTTGTTAACTACCTCACTTCTGGTCGATAATAATATGTTTTTGCGCATCGACTATGGTTATTGCCTATCATTTATGTACAAAGCAGTTATTGTCGCTTAGTCACGTTTGTCTTTCAAGCGTCGATATAGTTCCTCTATCGCGGGCACCGATTCGGGTAAAACAGACTCATAGTTTAACGAGATCAGCTCACTGATGTAGGCGTCGTTCTGCTTCTGCTTCTCGCTCATCTGCCTCTCCAGCTCCTTAAGCTGCAGCTGCCTCTCCAGCTGGAGCTGCTGCTGCTTCTGCGCCGCGAGCGTCTCTTCGTCCTGGAAGCAACACACTGCGCTTTTATCGTGACGAATATATGTACAGGCGAAACGAATGAATTTTCGACATTCTTTTTTTTTATGGCTTAAATGGGTGGACGAGCTCACAGCCCACCTGGTGTTAAGTGGTTACTGGGGCCCATAGACATCTACGACGTAAATGCGCCACCCACCTTGAGATTTAAATTCTAAGGTCTCAGTATAGACAACGGCTGCCCCACCCTTCAAGCCGAAACGCATTATTGCTTCACGGCAGAAATAGGCAGGGTGGTCGTACCTACCTGCGCAGACTCACAAGAGGTCCTATCACCAGTAAGCCGGGCGGGTGATATTGCTCGATAGACCGACGGCCCAAAATTCTTCTTCTTCATCATACCCTCACTGCTGAGGATCGCACATGTGATGTTCCACCACTTTTATTATTATTATTTAGACATTAAGAGACGTATGTATATATATATATATATATATATATACATATGTGTGTGTATGTGTGCCCATTATTACAAAATTTTATTTTGCAAATAGTAGAGTAGCAGTGTGCTTAGTTCGAGTATTTTAACATTCTCGATAACGTAAAAGTTAACTCAAACTCGTATGAAGTTAATAGACGGTAGTTGTGAGACGGTAATGGAACGGACGAGTGGAGTGGGGGTTGGGGGGTCGTACCTGGGGCTGTGGGGGCGCGAGGGCCCGCACCTCTGCCAGCTGCCGCTCGCACTGCTCCAGCTTGAGGCTGTACTCCGACATCTTCTTCTCTGCCACGCGCAGCTCCTGCACACACCACACCCGTCATGGATCTCCGTGCGAATACTCCTCTTAAAGAATTCTTTATTCAATCAATAAGAATTGTCGCACAGTTTAAAGGCATTCTTACAGATGTCCATGGACATTACAACGTTAATTCCACCACATATTCCGAGACTCGTATGTATAAATTCATTGTGTAATTATTTTACGAACTGCAGTTAATTCCACGTTTAAATTGCGTGACCTCAAATGACGTCACGCAATGAAGTTGCGCTCAGTCTTATTTTTATTGCCCTCGTAGGCAGACGAGTATACGACCCACCTGATGGTGAGTAGTTACCGCCGGCCATGGACTTCAGCAATGCCAGGGCAGAGCCAAGTCGCTGCCTACCGCTTAATACTCTCCACAAGGCTCGTTTGAAGAAGGACATGTCATAGCGCTCGGGAAACACCGTGGAGGGGAGCTCATTCCAAAGCCGGATGGTACGTGACAAAAAGACCTCTGGAAATGCACTGTCGATGAACGTAGTGGTCCCAGATAATATGGATGAACTCTGCTCCGATGGCGGGAGGTGCGATGATAAAAAGGGGATGAGGAGATCATCTCAAACAATTCCTCAGAGCACTCCCCATATACGGTACAAAATAGTGAGGTAACCGAATTTCCTCCGCAGACCCAGAGGTTCCAACACATGAGGAGGAGCAGTCCCCGCGCAGACCGGTCCCTCGACAGTACCTTGGCAGTCGTGTTCATGACGGTGGTGAGCTCCCCGATTTTTTCAGTGACCAGTTGCATCTTCGCCTGATGCGCCGGATTGATCTTCTGTTTCTTACCTGAAACGTGATGATATAGCTTCAGATTACGTCACAGGATGAGAATACCAGGTGACCTCATCTTGTGACCTTAACTTGTATTAGACGGGAGCAGGTCCTAGAAGAGCACACACCCCAGGGGAAGACCTCCTGGGAGTCTTAAAGCGACTGGAGATTCGAATGGGCGATGGCGTTTTGCGATCGAGCGCGGTTTAGTGTGGTGCTGCTACACGGATGAGTTGAACCCACATAATTCTGCATGAAACAGATCAGTGTTCCAATTCGTAGGGGGGATAACCATTACACAGCGAATTCTCTAAGATACCCTTTAGATCAACAAATAAACTAAACTTGGCATCCAAGAACCCTATTCCTGACCGTCTATTCCTAATCGTCACCTAAGAGTACTGGTGGATATGGTCTCTCGAGACCATCAGTTTAGGTAGAAACAAAAAAGTTAGTTTCACGGGATTGGGTATGTATGAATGCTGTTGTTCAAAACTTGTATACATGCGAGCTCCTCTAAGCGAGATTCAGGCGTTGTGTTCTGTGATGGGTACCCGCCACACAGTGCCATGAGCTCCCCTCCACGGTGTCTCCCGAGCGCTATGACATGTCCTTCTTCAAACGAGGCTTGTGGAGAGTACTTATCGGTAGGCAGAGGCTTGGCTCTGCCCCTGGCATTGCTGAAGTCCATGGGCGAGGGTAACCACTCACCATCAGGTGGGCCGTCTGTCTGGCCGGTCCGCTCGCTAGTGGAGGGTGTGCGGGTCCCGTACCCTTCCTGCGCACGGAGTGGTAGTGCTGCAGGGCGCGGCGCGCGTCGCGCACGTGCTCGGCGGCGGTGGCGAGCGACACGCTGAGCCCGTCGCGCTCGCCGCACGTGTACGAGTACGCGAAGTGCAGCCGGGCCTGCTCCTCCATCAGACGAGTCTCCAACTGAAATTTACAACAAAAAAAAATTATTACTTAAATGGGTAGACGAGCTCACAGCCCGCCTGGTGTTAAGTGGGTACCGGAGACCATGGACATATACAACGTAAATACCGCCGCCCACCTTGAGATATGAGTTGTCTTGGTATAATTACAACGGCTGCCCTTCAAACCGAAATGCGTTACTACTTCACGGTAGAAATAGGCAGGGTGGTGGTACCTACCCGTGCCGACTCACAAGAGGTCCTACCACCAGTAAAACATGTCATTCATACATAGATGTGTGACTTTCTAATGTATCGAAATAGTAGATGGGTATATTTTAAAGCTTTAAAAACTGGTTTTGTTATAAAACATAAATAAATATACAAAAATAAAATAGTAAATAATAAACTACTATTTAAGCAAATTTAAATACAATTACATGTGTTTATGTATGTGTATATGTATATTTAAATGCAATATTTTACTATATATAGGTTTATAACTACGAATTCAAATTTTATAAATATGATACAGCTGTGTCTGGCTTGTTGACCAAAAGAGTCAAATATAGATAACACAATTGTTTTTATTTATAGGCTTGTGTTTGAAAAATGTTTACTTTTTTTTCCTACCTATGCTGATAGCCTTGAGAGGTGTAGGTGAGCTCACGGGGCTCAAACCGGGAGTGTTGCTAACACTGGCCCTAACAAGAGCAGTGCTTCGCAAAGTCTACCACCGGATCGGAAACGCGACCCACTGAGAAGATCCGGCGAGAAACTCAGTGGGCTGTGTCTATGGGATCTTTATCAATTATCACTGTCTAGTTTAGATATTTGAAAAGGCTCACGGGTGATTCTCATGGCCCAACAGGTTCAGTAAGATAAGGCTTGTGGGTGAGCACCGCGGCCTGAATGAACACACTCCAACTTTCATATAGCCTTCAGCGTGTTAAGATAACATTTGCATGAATTACTTTATTATGTGGGCAGTTAGTTTTGATGTTATATACAGATATTATTATTATTATTATTATTATTTTTTATTGCCTTTATAGGCAGACGGGCATACGGCCCACCTGATGGTGAGTGGTTACCGTCGCCCATGGACTTCAGCAATGCCAGGGGCAGAGCCAAGCCGCTGCCTACCGCAAGCCAAGCCGCTGCCTACCGAGCCAAGCCGCTGCCTATTCATCCCTTACTATATAATAAGTACTATTTCGTGAACTAAACATTTCGCGGAAGAACCAGAGTCAAAGAATAGTCAAATAGCCAAAGAACCGCGGGTTATCGACTCTTGGACTAACAGAATACCAACCCGGGACAGCATAGACCAGTGGTCGGGGAACTTTTTTAATTATTACCCCAAAATATTTTTGTGTAAGTTGATATCACCTCATGGCGAAGAACAAAAAAAAACGAAATCGCTTCTTTTTAGTATCTTTCATATTTATAGCTCCCATGATAAATTCGAAAAAAAAAAAAAAATTTTTCGTTACGTTTCATTTCGTTCCATCGAGTTTGAAATCACAAAGATTCTAAAAAAGTTTCACTTCAATATATACTTTTTACTCACAAAAGTTTCATTTTACCCCATTTGGAGTAATTTACCCCGGCTCCCCGACCGCTGGTATAGACCAAAAGTACCTTTTTCGTTTTCTGCCGTTGTTTCTTGGCTCGCTTCTTCCCCCTGTCCACGTTCCTGCTCGGACCCTCGATGTACTGCAGCAGCGCGTCCAGGTCCCGGGTGTCCTCAGGCCGGGACTCGCGCCAGCACGACCCTCTGGAATTCACACAGTATGGCATATACAGGGTGTTTAAATCAAATCCATTTTTTACTGGCGGTAGGACCTATTATGAGTCTGCACGGGTAGGTACCACCGCCCTGCCTATTTCTGCCGTGAAGCAGTAATGCGTTTCGGTTTGAAGGGCGGGGCAGCCGTTGTAACTATACTGAGACCTTAGAACTTGTATCTCAAGGTGGGTGGCGCATTTACGTTGTAGATGTCTATGGGCTCCATTAACCACCTAACACCAGGTGGGCTGTGAGCTCGTCCACCCATCTGAGCAATAAAAAAAAAGCCATGGTGCCACTCAAAGGACCTCTCCTCCTTGCGTCGATAATCCTCAGTGCTGAGGGTCGTAGCCTCCTCTACGGCAAAGCACGGGCTCGGTATAATGGGGAGCAACTCACCCGGAGCAGCCCGAGGACGTGGAGAAGACACTCGTGTCCCGACTGGACAGCGACACGGCGCCGTGCTGCCGCTGCTGCGCCGCGAGCTGCTGCTGCATCTGTAGCTGCTGCTGCTGGAGCTGGACAGGAAACGACAACGGGCCGTCAGGTTTAGAGCACCACATACCTCCCCCCCCCTTGACCGTTTAGCTCAATTTCGATTCACGGATGATGACCGGCGGATTATCCTAGGTATTACACCGGTGAACCATATCGTGGTATTCATACGAATTCATTCCTAAGGATATATTAATGTGGGAAACGGAGCGTTTAGAGCGAAAGTGATGAAGGTACGAGGAAGAAAGGGACGGAAGAGGGATGGTTTTAAGATGGCGATCGGGCATCAGAAGTGCGAACATTTTATGACGTGTGCTTAATATAATAAAGGACAATGCCCAAAAGTGGGCCAACTTTATGTCAAAACTATTTGTACTTGAAAAACTATGCCTTATTTTTTATGTATCAACATTTCTTTCAACCTGGCATTGTTTTACATAAAAATAAATTACTTATTTGATAACATCCCAAAACCGAGTGCCATAGTTTTTAAATTCGCCAATAGGCAAAGGGCTTAGCCCATAAAGCCTTATAGTAAACCTTTAAGCTGCCAAACGAAAGAGTTGTCTGTGACTTGAACAACAAATAAAAAAAAAAAGCTAATGGTTATAATTCAGACTTTTTAGTTTATTTTTGTTCAATTCAATATTTATATATTGTAATAATAATTATTACTTAAAACCATGAATTATTTAATATTTTTAGATATTATTGATTTCATTAGTAAAAATCTTAATGGCCTACCATTACTCTATTCTTATTATATATGATCAGAGAGTTTTGGCAGCAACCCGAGTGAAGCGTCACTTGAAGTTTTATTTTAATGTTTTTTTAATAGTTTATTGTGATGTATAATATCTAAATTGAGTGTTGTTTTGTGTATTAAATGTCAACAATCGTTGTTCACGATTATTAAGGCATTGGAATAAAACTGTGGCTAACATAGCAGTGACTGTTTTTTTTTTTTTTCAAAATAAAAGGTCTGCGGAAATTTTCGCTCACTCAATGTGCTATTCATCGAGTTGACGTCAAAACTCCCAAAAAGCAATAAAAAGAGATACACCAGCTTTTTATTGAAATAAAATTATATATAACTACGACAGACTAGGCTGTATAGGCTACGCTCTTTGCCTGCTTATTGGTGAATTTAAAAACAACAACAACAATATCGTTGCCGGTTTCCGGATTTTCATTTCATTTTATTATTATTATGAGGATATAATAATAATAATAAAATGTACGTAAGGGCTTATTTCTAGCAACATTAACCACAATTAACTTATTTAATACTGTAAATAATGACGAGGGCGATTATTGATTTCGAAGAAAACAATTAACAACTTAATTTTAGCTGCAGAAAAAAACAGATTTCTCTTAAACCTGGGTGAGAATATAAAAATCGTTTCCTGAATATGAAACGATATTTCTTTGTCTATCAAATTAAGTTAAAACCATCATGACCCGACAACTTTTTTTAGGGGCCCAAACGCCCTAAGAAAAAGGGCATTGTCCTTTTGATACTTTTTTTTTTATTGCTTAGTTGGGTGTACGAGCTCACAGCCCACCTGGTGTTAAGCGGTTACTGGAGCCCATAGACATCTACGACGTAAATGCGCCACCCACCTTGAGATATAAGTTCTTAGGTCTCAAGTAAGTTACAACGGCTGCCCCACCCTTCAACCCGAAACGCATTACTGCTTCACGGCAGAAATAGGCGAGGTGGTGGTACCTACCCGCGCGGACTACCACCAGTATTTTTTATTTATTTACTTTGAGCTATTACATTAATATCCGTATTCGGAATTGCAATACACGTAATCACTGTGCAATTGAGACATAAGCCTCAAGCCTCAAGGTGGGTGTCTGCGTGACGCGGTAGACACCTCGATCCCTCGTCTGTGCAAGACCAGATCTGAGCACCCTGGCTCCGACTCCTGTTAACGTTCGAAAATCAAACCGAGACCTGTTGCTGCTGCCGGATCTGCTGCTGCTGCTGCGGGGTCAGCGTTAGCCTGTTGTGTATCGGCAGATCGTAAATGGGCTCCGGCTTGCTCTGCTGCGCTGGCGGGTGCTGGGCGTGCTGCTTCAGTTGCTGTCGATGAGAAATACAAGTTACACTACGAACTGCCTGCCGTTTGCCTGCGTGGCTAAATTATAGAATGTCAAGGAGCTATTTAAACCCCTATTTTGAAATATTCTTTATTGGTGCTCCGCTTGCATTGGTCTTACTGTAATGTTATATAGCCTTATAGCCTTCCCCAATAAATGGGTTATTTAACACTGAAAGAATTTTCAAATCGGACCAGTAGTTCCTGAGATTAGCGCGTTCAAACAAACAAACGCTTCAGCTATAATATTAGTATAGATTATAGATGTCTCTTAACGTCTAAATAATAATAATAAATGTGGTGGAACATAACATATGCGATCCTCAGCAGTGAGGGAACGATGAAGAGGAAGAATGTCGAAAATTCACTCTTTTTTTTTATTGCTTAGATGGGTGGACGAGCTCACAGCCCACCTAGTATTAAGTGGTTACTGGAGCCCATAGACATTTACAACCAGTGTCAAGCAACTAATGCATTGTGATGTCCATGGGCAGCATCGCTTGAGCTCCAGCAGTCTTACTGAAGTCTGTTTGCAGCTTACTTTTAATTACAAGCGTTCCTCACCTGCAATCGGATCTGTTCCATGGCGTTAGGGTTGACCTTTCCTTCCGTGTTTACAGCAATCGGGGGATTCACCTGTGAACATTTAATGTAATCTATGCTAATACATAAATCTACAGTGGTTTTTACGGATGTTCCGTTATAACTACTGAACCTTTCATCCGATTGACTTGAAACTTGGTATCCATGTAGAAAATACATGTACTTAATGGATAGGCTAACATTTATATGAGTGTTGGACTCCCTAATAATAATGGCAATAAATAAAAGTACCCAGCGAAGCGGGCGAGTACGGCTAGTAATAATATACAATCTGCGTCCCATATAATTATAGGATCCCTTACTATGGAAACCAGAGACTGATTTCCACACTTATATATATTTAAATATATACATATACACATAATAAATACTGAAATTTATCTTATATATTAAAATCAAGATCGTAATCCGAAATTAAGCCGCGACCCACACATATTTCTCGACAAAGAATGGTGGTGGTTTTCACAAATTGATAACTAAACACAATCCATGCATGACCCGTCTGATTTTAGACCTTATGTCTAAATTTTAAGTGTCGGCTGTCCTTTCCCTCAAAAGGGAATGCGGTCCAGTCCCCCGGGGGAGACCCATCAGATGTACCATCAATGCTTCGTAGATTCTGTAGAACGGACGCCTATTCACCTTTGGCCTGACCACGGGTTGTTCGTCAACGGTGATCTTCGCCATTTTGTCGGTCAGAGCTTTTTGCTGAGCTTCGACGGCTTGACGCTTTTGCTGTTGAGCTTGTACTGAGGGCAAAGTCGGCGGGAGGGTTTTTGGTAACGCCTGTAAAGAAATATAAAAGTTATACGGCAATGCAATACGAAGTGACAGGAGGTCGTCGACCCGGGCCTCATCAGACTAAGTTGCAATGCTTGTTCTCTATTTTTAACTCCATTTTGTGCTTAACTTAATTAGACATACTTTACAGAAATTTATAAAGTATATTTGAAAAAAAAGAGGACATTTTAAAAAAAATCAACTTAAAAGAAATACAAAAATCAATGCTACAAAATTAACAGCAAAATAATTTTAAATTGGTTAATTAAAAATTAGTTAAATAAGGTTTATTAACTTATAAAAACATACGTGCGCGCGCTAACCATCCGCACAGGTCGACACTTAATACCTAAGTCTAACTTCACAATTGTTAGCGATGCGTTAAATATAAATTTGGAGCTGTGATTGGTATATTTGGTGTATGTTTGTTTGTGTGGTGAATTCGTTTTGTTAAAAGAAGTTAGCAAATTTTTAGCTTAGTTTTAAATTAACAAGATTTGTAAGAGGGAGTGCGCGGGGTTCAACGAGAGGTGAGGGAGCCTCGGACCGGTGACCTGAGGCGAGCGAAGTCAGTGCTGTCACCCAAGCAACGAACGCCGCGCGCTTCCTAACCACTAAAGTTTTGTCATCCGACGCCACTATAGGAAATAAACATTTTTCTCACAAAACACCTCTGTTAGTGCATTCCACGAACCTACGAACCAACATAAATTACAACAATAATATTCCGACGTTCCGCACTTTATATGCATCAACAGAGTCGATATATCGACGGTTCTCGCTAAAATCGTTTGCGACTGCGGTCCGCCTGTGACGGTCTCACACTCACGGGTGGCTTTGGGGTCGGCTGCTGCGCCGGCTTCGCTGGTTTGGGCGCCGCCTGAGTCTCGACCGGCTGCGGCTGACCCGTGACCTGCTTCCTCTCAGGATTGTCCGATTCGCTCTGAAAAACAAACCAACTGTACTCCTCAAGACGTTCACAACAACGATACGGTACCATCTAGCCGCGTTGAACGACGCCTCATAACTTGTCCAGACTCATTATTTTTATCTCCATCCCACCTGTCAATGGGAACAGTCACTTGGATCATCTCAACACATACCCACATTTACCGTTTTATCATTATTTTTAGAAAATCGTTTTCGTTCTATGGAGATGGTAAATGTTACCCACAAAAAAGATCAATCTCAGAAAAAGGACTTAGTTAAAAATTATACAACCCTCTACAGGACCTCTTGTGGGTCCGCACGGGTAGGTACCACCACCCCACCTATTTCTGCCGTGAAGCAAAATGCGTTTCGTTTTGAAGGGTGGAGCAGCTGTTGTAACTATACTGAGACCTTAGAACTCACATCTCGAAGTAAATGGCGGCACTGACATTATAGATGTCTATGGGCTCCTGTAACCACTTAACACCAGCTCGTCCATTCATCTAACTAATAAAAAAAAATGTAATAAAAATAAATTAAATTATATTATTAGGTAACTACCCGCTCGTTCAACTCACGTTATTCGATTTGCATTGCTGTTTCTTCTTGTTCAATATAGAACGAAGCCTTTCTCTGGTTTCATTGAAATTCCGAGGGACCGGAGTCGTCAATGGTGGCTGTAAATAGTTAAGCACGCATTTTACTGATGAAAATTATACAAATATAGTCAAAATACAAAATAACGACTGAATTTGAGAAAACAGAAATTCCATTTTTATTCAATTAAAATTAAATAGAATTTCAAATTTATTGTCAGTTAGTTATATAAATTAAAATCACCATGGTATTGTAAAAGTAATAAAAACAATACATCTTGCTATAATCCGAATACCCGAAGTTTTTGCACCTATAACGAACTAGCAAAGTCGTCAACTGAATTGGATTTTTCTACTCACAAGTTAGAGATGTTTATAAAAAAAATTTTTTTTTTAGGAAAAACGCACAGACGTACTGTAACAAAAATTCTTAAATAAAATTTATCTAGACATTTTTTTCCGATTGGAGGGTCGCTTCGAGGTTGTTTCTCTAAGTGGATGGCGGCACTGAAATGTTCATGTCAAGGACGGATCGTTTGGAACCTCTGGGTCTGCGGAGGGACTTCGGTTCCCTCTGTATTTTGTACCGTATGTTCCATGGGGAGTGCTCTGAGGAATTATTCGAGATGATACCGTCATCTCGTTTTTACCATCGCACCGCCCGCCACCGGAGTAGAGTTCATCCATACTACCTGGACCATCCGGCTATAGAATGAGCTCCCCTCCACGCTCTCCCGAGCGCTATGACATGTCCTTCTTCAAACGAGGCTTGTGGAGAGTATTAAGCGGTAAGCAGCGGTTTGGCTCTGCCCTTGGCATTGCTGAAGTCCATGGGCGACGGTAACCATTCACCATCAGGTGGGTCGTCTGCTCGTCTGCCAGCAAGGTAATAAAAAAAAGGATCGGGTGTCCTGTGACCGGGTGTTCATACGCTCAGACCAACAAGTGATATTTTCTGGGTAACAAGATTCACGTGGGAGCCGCCTCCCGCACTGACCGCGTGCCCGAAGACGGTGCAGTAACAGCACGAGCAGGGCTGGTCCGAGGCCGCGCCCTCGCCGGCGCAGTTCCCGTTTCCGTTTCCGTTCGCGGTGTGGCCAACTGAGAACCGATAAAAAAAAACGAAATTACTTGTGTTCCATTGCGAATGGGAATAGTTCATGATATACTTTTTTTCTTATATTTCAAAACAAACCCGATTATGGCATTTAAGGAGTCATAGTTTATTGTAAATGTCAGTATTCTTATAGTCGGATTTGTTGTGACTGTCTAGTCAGAAGCTGGCACTAGTATACAAAAGCTTCAAGAGCGCTGGTACAGGCCAAGAATAGCACGGCCCATCTGATGGTAAGTGGATACCATGGCTCATGAAAGTCAGCAATGTCAAGCTGCTGTCTACAAATCTTAAAATTATCTTAAATTATACACCCGTATACCGTAATGGCGACAATGGAAGCCGAAGCACACATCTCGGGATAAAATACTGTGATGCCCATGGGCACCAATAACGGCCACTGAGATCCGATCATAGGAACAACCTACACAAACTATACGTGAACATAAAGCTTCACTAGATTAAAGCTCACCTTTACAAACGTGCGACTGTCGGCTCGCCGTCTCGCAGACCTTCGGCTGGGCTTTCGGCGGTTTCGCGACCGGCTTCTTCCCGTATTTGGAAGCGAAGAACTCCTCGACGGACTTCTTGGCTTTCTCGAAGGCCTTCCTACCGGTGTCGTCCAGGGTCGGGCTGCAGGTGTCGCATACGCAGTCGCTCGTCCACTTGCAGTCCGTCCTGGGGGTGTCGCAGGCCTCACCATCAGCTTTCTGCGCGGGTTTGGTCATCGTCTTGAAGGCGACGGCGTTGAGGGTCTGCTTCGCGTTCCTCAGCGCCTGAGCCGAGTACTTGGCCAGCTCCTCAGAGCTCTGAGTCTCGAGGACGATTTGCTCGCCGTCCTCGAAGGCCGCCTTCAGCGTCTCGACCAGTTCGCAGTCCAGCAGCTTGGCGTCGACGTTCGAGCAGATGGCGACCACGTGCTGCTTGTAGCTCTCCGGCACCGGTATACCCTTGCTGATGTACGACTTTATCGTGTTGAAGCTGTCCAGTAGAGCCTTCTCCCCCTTCGTGGTCAGTACGGCTTCGCATTTCGACAGGACCACTTCGTTTCTAGTCTTGTTATCTTCCGTCACTGGTTTCTCTGGTTTCTCTTCTCGCTTCGGTTTGGGCTCGACTTTGCTGGGCGGCTTGGCGCTGGACTTGCCGATTATCTTGCTCAGTCCCCTGGCCGCCACGATTTCCGCCTCGTTACTCTGACTGGGTTTCGTTGGTGGGTTGATTTTCGTGAAGGAATCCTTCATCTTCTCCTCGAAGTTGTCCAGCATGTACAGCATGACGAGCCACTCTTCGCTGGTGATGCTCTCCTTCGGAAGGGACTCCATGTAGGCTCGGTTCAGAGCCTTCAAGCGCTGCAGGAAGTACTGCCTCTTCTTTTTGTTTGTCTGGTTCTTCAGCTCGGGATTGCTGTCCGGCTTCTCGGCTTTCAAATCGGACATGTCCAGGATGATGTTGGCGGCGGTTTCCGGGTCGTTCTGTATCCAGGCAGCGAGCTGAACCGATTCGGAGCACCGTTTTACGACATCGAGATATTTGAATTTTAGACTTTTTACCGCGAAATCCTTCTCGGCCATCTTGGATAGCTTCATTATTAACAAGTCGAACGTGTTGCCGGCAGACGTGCTCAACAGCTTCGTGATCTGCTTGAGGGACTCCTTGGAGGCGGGACAGGAGTCCGGATCCGAGTCCTCGTCCATGTCCGCGTTCCTGCGGTACTCGTCGATTTTCTCGACTATCTTGTCGGCGTCGTTCTCGCATTGCTTCACCGTCAAGTCCTGGATGAAGCCGTAGAACTTGTCCAGAACGCTCTCGATCTCGTGGGCGAGCAGCTCGCTGACCGGTATGCTCTTGACCTTGGTCGCGGCGTACTGCTTCCAGGCGTTGAACCGCGACTTGGCCATTTCGCGCATGAGCTCGTCCATGCTGAGCGCCTCCTTGACTGAATTCCCAAACGGCACCGTCGCTTCCGCCGGCATCTCCGAATTGAAGTACTTCTTCTGGAGCGACAGCAGGTCCCTGCTCTCCTCCAGGCCCCTGGACGGCTCGGGGCTCTTGTTCTGTTTGCTGTCGAATTCGAAGACATTGTTGGCGACGAACTGTGCGGAGACCGACAGCAGCATCTCCTTGTAGTCGTCCCTGCCGCCGCGCTTGAGGCAGGCGACGCCGCCCTCGTCCTTGAGCAGCTGCGTGATGTCGCGGCCGTCCAGCTCGACGGTGAGGGTGCTGACGTCATCGCTCCGGAGTCGACGCGTGGTCTTGCGCTTGGCGGTGTTCTTTGTGACCTTGACGCTGTCCCTTATCTTGTTCAATTTCAATTCGCGTATCTGCTTGAGCGTCTCCGGCGTCAGCTGAGCGTCGCTGCCCAGCTCCGGCAGGCTGCTGACTATGGAGGCCAGGCCGGGTATCTCGAAGGGCGAGTTCGTGAACTCAGACAGTTGGCAGGCTATTGCCGGTGTGTTGGCCAATATTTGCGGCATGCTCTCGACCAGCTGGACGAGCCTCGCGTTGTGGGCGCCGGGATCCTCGCCGGGGCCGCCCGCCGGCTCATCGTTCAGCCTCAGCATGACCTCGCACATTTTCTCCAAGGACACATTATCGTTGCCGGGATCACTCTCGGTGCCCGTGTAGGAGTCTATTATATTCTGACATTCCTCCATGGCCTTCTTGATTTCCTGACCAAAGCTTCCATATTTCCTCTCGCCTTTGTCCGCGTCCTGTTTGGGCTCGGCCTGAGCTACGTCCACGTCCTGTGCGGTCGGAGGAGGCTTTACATCCGCAGCGCTCTCGTTGGCAACGTCCTCTTTAATCTCATTTTTCTGCAGAAACTTATTGACCGGCAGCAGCCTCTGGGTCGACTTCGAGAACACCGGCATGGGGCCCGCCGAGGTGGGCGACGGTTCCTGCAGCGGCGGGCTGACCGAGTCGGGGAACTTGACCTCTGCTTCCTTATCGTTAAGGGCGAAATTGGCGAACTTGGCCAGGCACTCCTTCATGTCCTTGCAGAGCTCCGTCTCCTTCTCGCCTACAACCGTCTCGGTGTCGGTGTTCTCCTCTCTCTCGAGCGGGCACGCGTCGGGCGGCTCGGCTCCCGGCTTGGTGGCTTTGTCGTCATCGTTTTTGAGTTCCATTGCGCGCGGACTTTTGTGCTTCAGCATGTGGAGTATTTTATTCGGTTTCGTGATTGATGGCGAGATCGGCTTCAGTTTGCGTTTCGGCGCGGTGGCCAGGCGCGGCAGCCGGGGGCTGGCCGGGCGGCGCTTGCGACGAGGCACCTCCTCTAGCAGCGTCACGTTGTTCTCTGGTAGACTGTGAGAAACACGTACGAGTTTAATTACATCGTCCACAGTAGCGGGTAGGTACCATAGACCCGGGTTCTGCGGCTAAGCTATAGCCGACGAAATACAACCTGACATTATCTATGGGCAACGATAGCCACTTAACGCTTCGGTGGAGCAACTCAAGTTAACTTTTCAAACTATGGTAAACTCTTATTTATTTATTTAATTAGTTTTACCGACAAAGAGATCATAAATTCAGAACATCGTCAAATCGACAAGAAGGTAACATACGTGGTGAATGTTACTTCAATGATGACAAACAATTATAAAAAACAATGTTGCAATAATTCTAAAATACTAAAAATAGTACCTTGAAATGAAATTACAAAAATTGTAAAATCCATGATAACATACAATTTGCAATTTGAGTATGTCTGATTGGATTAATTTTTATTAGGTTTTATTTGGTTAGATAATCACACCGGAATTTTCCGGTATAAGAGTTTTCCTGTAAGATAATTAGAAAAAAAAAATGTATGCGTGCAGCTTGGTGCAGGTGAAAGAAGTGTAACTTCTTTTGCGGTGTGTAGTATTGTGGTTTTCTTCATTTTTCAATCCTTAAAATCTCTCTTGTAATAGGGAATGCTGTGTATAATAGCTCGCTCTCTCCCTCTCTCCACGGTCGAGCGGTCTGCGAGACGCTCTGTTTATTTTCTTACTCTCGCTCTTCCTAACTTGTATCTTATCTCTCTAGCCATAACGAGTCTGTCGCGAGTTAAGTTTTACTCTAAGCGCGTCTAAAGAAGTTTCACTTCAAAAACACCCACTTCATGGCTTCTCTTATATTTTTAGTAATGAAATTGAATTCTATATTTTTAGGAATGAAATAATTATAACAATAATAAAATGACAACCCACCTCCCCTTCTCCTGTTTGAGCTGGTCCTCCAACCACATCCTCAGCCGGTGGTAGTAAAGCTGCTGATCCCGCATGTGCATCACTTTCCGTCGGACCTGTCCGAGGAATAGCGAACGTTTAGGGGATCAACATTCCAATGCTTCGGATCCACAGTTGACGGCTGTCAAAACTGACAGCAGTCAAATGTGAATTAAAAGGCGGGCCTTATAGTAACGACCTTGAACTAGACTTCAGATCGCGTCATCGGTGAAGTGGATGACGAAACGGAATAACAGCACCCCGCGCCTCTTCCTGTGGGCGTCGTAACGCCACCAAATGATTCGCCACAGCCAACGTCACAGGGAAACAGCGCAGAAACAGAAACACTTTCTGTCCCGCTCTCGCATCGACCATATTCTCCCATCAAAACGGGGATCAGAATGTAATCCTGGCAATCCTGAATACCCGAACCCATCCAAACTAGAACCTCGATATTTAATATTATACCTTACACCGTTCGCAGAATGACGCTAATCGAATGACACTTAAATGTGGAAATCGCTCAAAAGATTTAGACTAAGTAATTTGACAGAGATTTGCGCATACACCCCTCTTTCGACTATCAAGTAATAAATAAAACACCGGTTGGGAATAACTAGTCTGTGCGTTGCAGTTTGGAAGTTGGGCACAACATCACCGGTTCAGTGCAAGAATCGTTCCGACAGCACGCAATGGAATACAATTAATTAACCGGCGTGCGGGTCGTTGACCCTACACGGCCCGCGCCGCTAGATACGTCATAGAACCGGTACCTCTTTGAACCTTTGCAGATGGTACTCGGGGCAGAGCGCGCGGCTGGCGGTGCCGGTGCTGGTGTTGGTGGGGGAGGGCGGGGGCGAGCAGGGCGCGGGGGGCGCGGGCGCGCGGCCTCCCACCAGCTGCATGCACACCTGCAGACGACCAGAACAGATCACGGCCTGCCGACATTTCAGAAAAAAACGAAACGCGCTCTACGTCTAGTGCACGCTTACCGTCGATAGTTTTTTCTGCTTCCTGTACACCTGCAGCTGTCTCCGATGCACCTCGGGCAGCCTCCGGTACATGGCCATCAGCTTCCGGTCGACCTCGGAGAGGCCCAGGTCAACTCGCTTCCTGCATTTAGATTTTCAACTTTTACAACACTTTCCGACACTTTTCAACTTGTCCTTTATACAAGATGGATGCTCCTTAGCTCTACCCTCCATACAGCTTTTTTTTTTAAATTAAATGTTTATTTTTTTACTGTTGGTTTCCCAAATAAATAAATAAAAAATCATTCATTTTACAAACACGCCTTATGACAAAAACATTCTTTGACCGTTCTCTCTGTTCTCTTTACTTCCGCTGACAATGCAAGCTGGCGCCTGATGCTTGCAGTCTACGTCATACATCCCACCTGGAGACGACTATACAGCTCACACACTTTTTTACTAGTTGTAGGACCTCATGTGAGTCTGCAGGGGTAGGTACCACCACCGCGGCTATTTCTGCCGTAAAGCAGTAATGCGTTTCGGCTTGAAGGATGGGGCAGCCGTTGTAACTATACTGAGACCTTATAACTTATATCTCAAGGTGGGTAGCGCATTTACGTTGTAAATGTCTATGGGCTCCAGTAACCACTTAACACCAGGTGGGCTGTGAGCTCGTCCACCCATCTAAGCAATAAAAAAACACACCTGGCCTCCTGGTCGCTCCTGCTGGGCGGCGCCGGCCACTCGTCGCAGTGCTTCAGCACCCGATCCATCAGCCTCTCTATGGAGGCTATCGACCGCATCAGGTGCCTGACGGTGCGGCACAGCTCGCCGGGCGCTTCGCCCTCCGAGCCGCCGGACTCCACGGCGGCGGCGGCGGCCAGCAGCAGCTCCGAGGCGGAGTCCAGCGACGACGAGGTGGAGAGTCCCAGCGACGCGGTCCCGGAGTTCGCGTCCGAATCCGTTACAGTCAGAAATGAACCTGTGACGTAGCACGCGTGAGTCGATAACCTTAATCGCGCTAACAATATTAGAAAGTAATTTTTTTTTTTGCGATTGCTCTTACACTGCAGATGAGTGTTTTTTTTCCTACCTAAGCTGATGATAGCCTTGAGAGGCTATTTCAGCGTAACCTTAACGAGTAGGTGAGCTCACAGCGCTCAAACCTGACGACGTTGCTAACACTGACCCTAGCAAGAGCAGTGCTTCGCAGAATCTACCACCGGATCGGAAACGCGACCCACTGAGATGATCCGGCGAGAAACTCAATGGACTAGACGAGTGTACGGCTCGCCTAATGACTAGTAGTACTACTCACTATATACTACTACTGGCAGACCCGACCACACGTTGCTGTGGCTAAGGTTTTTGTTTCTAAATAACACGTGGCCGGCTATGCTAATACCAAGTAAGAACAATTGGATTTCACTGTATTGCGGTTACTACGAAATAAATTTCACTTATACTTCAGCCTCAGCAACACGTGGTGTTTATGCCATTCAATTGTAGCTTATGTGAAACGTTGGTATTTTTAACACAGCGCCATCTATGAGATATTAATGTCAGACATTATTACAATTGTCTGTAAAAACTGATTTAAGGCGCTATCTGTTTTAGACTTATGAAACTTACAATCAATAACAATAATCAACATAAGAAATCATTTTATTGTTAATTAATAAATATTGCGACCATTAATCGAAATAAAAACCATCCTATGGTCTAAGTTGGAACAAAACACATATTTAAAATTTAAAAAAGTTAAAATAGGTTTAGTAGTTTAGGTGTCTATCGCGGACAAACAACATGACACGTAATTTATATATATTAAGATATATAATTATACTCACTATCGTCTAAATCGATCATATTCGAGTCGCTGCGTTCCGCTTCGTACTCTTTCTCCGAGTGCCTCGCGTCCACGTCACCGGGCGACCTGTCAACAAGACCAAACTCCGCTGAACCCTGATCCGGTCTACCGAGGCTCGATACCGCGGTTCTCCGACAAACAGTCGGTCTGAAACTGAACTGCATTTCGCACGACCGCATTTCGGATCGGATTAGACAAGCCAACCATTGAGAACTCAATGATTACTAACATGTGACGTCACGAGTTGTCTTTAACTTTTGACGTTACCTTACCTACTAATTATGAGTGCGTTCCACTAAGCGCCCACAACGATCAAAATGCTCCTTTAGTCGTTCCACTTAGCGACCGCGGTCGTTGTGGTCGCGGCGAAAACGTCACTTATGACGTCATGCCTTACGCTCACGCGAAGCTCACGACGACCCATCTAAAAAGGTGGGTTGAAGTGATCGTTGAGAAAATTAGCGGAATTTTCAAAACTCAAAGCATCAAAAATGGCGACCCTTAAGCTTACGTTAGATACTATCTGGAGCATTATTGCGATCTCTTACCAAATATCTAAGTGCCGCCGCAAAAAACATTTCAATTACATTTGAACGTAAATTAATTAAATACACCACTAATATTAAACATAAAAAATTAAATTATAAATTTTTTCAATATAAATCGATTTAAACAATAATGAATTAAGTTTATTTTCAAGGCTTACAGATTATAACCTAACCTCTTAAATCTTATTATTAATTCGCCGTTTGTATTTTTTACGTCTGCGCTCATAACGCTCTATAATCCATTCCACTTGAGTTTACGACAGTAACGCTCACAAGCAAGTGGAACGGGAAAAATTGCGGTCGTGAGCGTGATCGTTGTGAACGCTTAGTGGAACGCACCCATGTCTTTATGGGCGCAAACGTCACTATTCGCAGTGATTGGCATGGTGATGTATGGTTTGGTTTATTCTACGTTATTATTTACTTGTTGAAACTGTTATTCTGCCATGTTTCAATGTTTGGCGGACACTGTTTTGGTGTGGGAGTGTTCGGGGTGTGTTTAATGTTTATAAACACAAAGGACTGGATAAATAAATAAGTATTGGTAAAGCATAAATATTAATAATAATTTATCCGGACTATATATGTACAGTGGGGGGTGAAGCTGGTTATAGCTATGGGTGGGAACATGCGGGAGCCGAGCCTGTATGGCCTCTATAAAATGCCCAAAAACCTCCCTGCATAACTTTGGTGGTGAAGTATTCAAGAATGCAGGGACCAGCCAGTCCGATGTGTCCACGTCCCCGTCGTACCCCCTGGAACCTTCTGTGACCGGGCCATGTGCACGTACACCATCCAAGTTCTGATCACAGATGCTAAGGACAAAGGGCGAAAGGCGAGTGGCCGGCGCCTTAAAACCGGTCCGAACTCGGTAGGGACGATACCCGATACATAACGGAGTGAGGTTTCGCACTCAAAAGTGGCAGCCCCACTAGAAACCTAGGGTGCAGAGGGTTAATCACCCACTCATCCAAAAATTAAATGATTATGAAAGGAAAAGTAATATTACCGGACCGGATTTTTTCAAAACGAAATGGCGATGTTAAAACGGCAAACGAATTTAGCTTATGCACATGGAATGTTAGAACTCTCTATAGACCGGCAGCCTTCCAGGTCTTATGCCAGCAACTGACACAACACAGAGCCGATGTCACAGCCTTACAGGAGATTAGATGGGTGGGACAAGGCGTAGTTAAAAGGGCAGACTATACAGCGTACTTGTTTGGAACAGGGTTCGTCGTCGGCAAGCGGCTTCAACCCCTTATCATTGACTTCCAGCCAATTAACGAGCGTATGTGTTCAATTAGAATAAAAGGTAAATTTCAAAACTACACAATTATTAACGTACATGCCCCAACGGAGGAAAGCGCCCCAGAAGAGAAAGAGAAGGGGTACTATGATGTGGAAAGTGTATACTCTAAAGCGCCCAAAGGTGACGTTAAAGTAATAATAGGAGATCTAAATGCGAAAATTGGCCGAGAAGAGGTATACCGCCCAACAATTGGACTACATAGTCTCCACGAA
The DNA here is from genome assembly GCF_030269925.1 of Bombyx mori. Lineage (NCBI taxonomy): Eukaryota > Metazoa > Arthropoda > Insecta > Lepidoptera > Bombycidae > Bombyx > Bombyx mori. The sequence goes on along the minus strand of NC_085117.1, from coordinate 1,891,384 downwards.
ACCTCCAATGATAACGGCACCCGACTTATTGACCTTGCTTCATCTTTGAATATGGCTATTGAAAGCACATGTTTTCCGCACAAGAACATACACAAAGTTACCTGGTTTTCCGCTGACGGGGTTACCCGTAACCAAATTGACCATATTTTGATTGACCATAGACATTACTCAAACCTCCTGGACGTTAGGAGCCACAGAGGTGCCAACATAGATTCGGACCACTATTTAGTCGTTTGCAAAATGAGGGCAAGAATATCGCAATACAAGTACACCAAGACTGTTAGGACAAGAAAGTTTGATACCTCAAAGTTAAAGCGACGGCCAGGGGTGAACTCTGAGTACATTGAGTGTGTGGGCCAAGAACTGGATAAGATAACAGATAATAGAAATAGTAATGTAGATTCTGATGAAATATGGCAACGCCTGAAATATGCAGTTACAACGGCAGCTACGAAAGTTCTTAGACACGAAGAAAAGCGAAAACGGAATGGGTGGTTCGACGATGAATGCCAAAAAGTCACAGATGCGAAGAATAAGGCTCATAAATTATTGCAGCAAAAACTCACTCGGTGTCGTAGAGAGGATTACAGAAACCTTAGGATTAAAGAAAAACAGCTACACAAAAGGAAGAAACGAATGTTTGAAGAGCAACAACTTAAGGAAATTGCAAATAGTTACTCAAAGCAGGAATCCAGGATTTTCTACAAGCAAGTGAATAGCGGAAAGAAGGAATTTAAACCAAGAACCTCAGCCTGTAGAAATAAAGATGGCCAACTGCTTAATGACAGAACAGAAGTCATTAAAAGGTGGGCAGAACACTTCCAAGAACTACTAAACAAACCATCAGTTGCTACTCATATCGATGAAGTCGAAGCTCCACTTAATCATCAGTGGCTAGAAGTGTCCCAACCGTCTCTGGAAGACACCAGAGCTGCCAGCCAAAAACTCAAAAACAATAAAGCTCCAGGGAACGACAACATCCAGGGTGAACTGCTGAAATACGCTGGGTCCCAGTTTGAAGAGGAATTCCATAAACTAGTACTGCAGATATGGAATTCTGAAGTTATGCCTGAGGAATGGAACACAGCGGTTATTTGTCCTCTCTACAAGAAGGGCGATGTTCTCGACTGTCAGAACTATCGAGGCATTTCACTCCTCAATACAGCATATAAGATATTTGCGAACGTTCTCTTTGGCAAATTAAAACCTTTCGTGGAGCCTAGACTAGGAGAATATCAGTGTGGTTTCCGACCTGGCAGATCAACCATCGACCAAATCTTCTCCCTACGACAAATACTTGAAAAAACGATGGGCAGGATGTGGTTCGAATGGAGAGTACCAGAATGCCGAGACAATTGCTCTATGGCAAACCAGAGGGCCGCAGAAGTCGTGGCAGACCCAAACTCCGATGGTTGGATGGCGTGGAGCACGACCTCAAAAATATCGGCGTCAAGAACTGGAAGGAGAAAGCCCTGAACAGAGCAGTCTGGAGAGACATACTGGACCAGGCTAAGGCCCACCCTGGGCTGTAAGGCCTAAGATGATGATGATGATATATGTACAGTATAATCTATCGCCTCACTTGACTTCGATGACGTCTTCGTTCTGCACTTCCCCGCCTCCCGTCTCAGGCGGAACCTCCTTTGGTGTCTGCAAAAAAAAAAAAACTTAACTTCTTATATTTCATTCGTGAATATTTGTCATTTAAGGATGGCAGAACGTCTTATGAGTCCGTACGGGTAGGTACCACCGCCCTTGCCTGTTTCGGCCATGAAGCAGTAATGCCTTTCAGTGTGAAGGCTGGATCAGCCGGTGTACTGTAAAAACTGAAACCTTAAAACTATTATTCCAAGGTGGATTTCGGCATATACGTTGTAGATGTCTATGGGCTCCAGCAACCACTTAAGACGAGGTGGGTTGTGAGCTCGTCCACCCGTCTAAGCCATATAAAAAATAAAACTTCATCCGTGAATGCCAACTCAATACGTGCACACTGCTAATCTTATCTGAGCCACAGACGCTACTTACATTTTTGTATTATTATTATAAAATGAACATCTGACAATTACCTCTAAAACTTCAACATTATCCTTTTCGTTGCTCGCCTCGTCGACAGCCTGCATCATTCCAAAAAACGATATCCTGAAAAAGGACTAAGCTTTAATGAAAGTTTCAAATCTAATGCTAGACACGGAGAGCAATAGTTTGTCACGTCATTTCGGATCCTCCCGATCCACTAACGGTGCTTTTAGGTACCTCAAGCACCGGTCATCGTTCTCGTCGAACCCGTCGCTTGCGACGAGGGGCTCGACGAGTAAATTAACCCACAGAGACAGCCCACTGAGCTTCTCACCGGATCTTCTCAGTGGGTCGCGTTTCCGATCCGGTGGTAGATTCTGCGAATCACGGCTCTTGGTAGGGTTCGTGTTTGCAACGTCGTCAGGTTTGAGTCCCGTGACCTCACCTACTAGTTAAGATTACGCTGAAATAGACTCTCAAGGCTATCAGCTTAGGTAGGAAAAAAAAGTTTGTATAGTGACGTCATAGTTCCCGTAGACATTGCAAAGTAAATTCGAGATGGCACGACGCCTCATCCGTTCAGACCTGGGCCGTACGCCCGTCTGCCAGTACGGCAATTAAAAAAAAATGTATCGAATAATATGGCTAAGAGATTGTTTACTAACTTGAGCAACTGTTTCCTTTGCTGAGCACAGAGCGTCCTTGGCGTTAGGCAGTCACACTTGTGCTTATAACTGGCCCATGCGCTTACTGAAAAAAAGACAATATTAATATAATTACAATGCGAATATAATAAATATAGTCAAAGTCAATTAAATATGCTTTTTTTTTTATAGCCAAGATGAGTGGACGAGCTCACAGCCCACCTAGTGTTAAGTGGTTACTGGAGCCCATAGACATCTACGACGTAAATGCGCCACGCACCTTGAGATATAAGTTCTAAGGTCTCAGTATAGTTACAATGGCTACCCCACCCTTCAAACCGAAACGCATTACTGCTTCACGGCAGAAATAGGCAGGGAGGTGGTACCTACCCGTGCGGACTCACAAGAGGTCCTACCACCAGTAATAACGCAAATTATAATTTTGCGGGTTTGATTTTTATTACACGATGTTATTCCTTCACCGTGGAAGTCAATCGTGAACATTTGTTAAGGACGTATTTCATTAGAAAAATTAGTACCCGCCTGCGGGATTCGAACACCGGTGCATCGCTTCAACACGAATGCACCGAACGTCTTATCCGTTAGGCCACGACGACTTCCTATGCATTATTAAGGACAACCCAACACCTAATGGTCGGGTCTTGATAAGATTTAAAGAGGACCAAATGAGAATCGACAGCCTCAAAGTTATAAAAATGAATCTTGAAAATCGGTTCACACAGAAAAAACTTTAGAGATCGATGCCTTTTATATTTAAAGTACCAACTCCACCATAAAGGATATTTGGAAATATCACCGCTTGGTAGTGCAATAAGAGACAGACGGTTCTGTTGAAGGCAGTTGAAACTTCAAAAAGAACACTCCTAACAAGATGAATGGTGATAAATACGTATGATATACTTTCCACACGATATCTTGTTTAATGCAAGACAGCTTGGGTTGAGAATTTGAATATAAAGTATAATATATGTGAATAAATGTTTATCTGAATAAGATAAGTTTTAATGAATAATGTTAACTTCTTTTTACAATCACCCCGCATCGGAGCAGAGTTTACTTAAAGTACATTTTAAGAATACTTGCCACCTATAGTACGGTGACCTTATACGGTAGGCAGCGACTTGGCTCTGCCCCTGGCATTCCTGAAGTCCATGGGCGACGGTAGCCACTCACCATCAGGTGGGCCGTATGCTCGTCTGCCTACAGAGGTAATAAAAAAAAAGTGAGCGCTCCTCTGCTGTTCTCCTATAACGGAGGCTTATTCGCTATCTTAGTAACAAGTGAACGTACGGTCTTTGGGCTTGGTGGTGGCGGCCATGTGCTGGAGTCGCGCGGCGGCGGCGGCTCGCTGGTGCGGCGCCAGGTAGCGCGCCAGGCGGGCCCGCGCCCCCCGCACCCACCCGCCGCTGCCCAGCACCTCCACCTGCACACACGACACGGCTACACGCTCTAGCCCACATACATGGACATCACCAGCCGACCCTACAGGACAGGGTACTGTTACGGGGTGGGTCTTGGTGGGGTAGGTCTAAATTTTCTCTTCACTACATAGTATAAAACAAAGTCGCTTTCTCTGTCCCTATATCCCTATGCTTAAATCTTTAAAACTATGCAACGGATTTTGATGCGATATTTTTTAATATTGTGATTGAAGAAGAAGGTTTATATGTATGATAAAGTCCATTAAATAGTGGAGAAATCAATAATAAATGACAGTTTCCGAAGCGAAGCAAGGGCGCGTCGCTAGTTTTAAATAAATAATAGTTTAAAAAAACTAACAAAATACGCTTTTGTAGAAAATAAAATAAAAAAATAGAAAATAACTTTTAATAAATTTAAATTAAAAATAGCGTAAGAAAAAATGATTTTATTGTAAAAAAAAAGCGTGGGGTGCATGATATCAGTAGTTATATTTTATGAACAAATTTGAGTAGAAGGGTTATCTTGATAACATCCTGAAAAGCTATTATTATCCTATTATTTATTTTTCATTTTTTAGTTGAATTTAAATTTTTTCAATGTTTAATATTCGAAAACGAAGTCCATATCAGAGGAAAATTGCTATGAAATTTTGAACATAAATATATTATTTACATTTAACAAAAACTGCTTTTATATGAAGCCATGTGAAGTTCTCTTTGTTTATGCGAATACTTTTAAATAAATTATGGAAACTAAATTTTTGAATACATTATATAATAACACTGATATAAAAATTATCATGAAGAAGTCATCTCGCCATACTGCACGTGGTCAATGACCTCTCTCGTCAGCTGTTCCAGTGCGTGTCATTGACCCTCCTCGTCAGCTGATTCCGTGCGGGTCATTGACCCTCCTGATTAGCAGTTCCCCTGCAGGTCATTGACCCTCCTCATCAGCTGTTCCCGTAAAGCCCTACATAATGCTTTGTAAAGCTAATCTCTAAAGCTTTACTCACCTTGAACGCAATTGTGGATGCTATTTTAAAATTTTCTAATATCTTACAGAAACGATCCACTGCATGTCTGGAACATAATAAGATTCGGTTTGCATATTTATTATATCAAAGATTATTAATATTATATAAGACGCACGCGCCAGACGAGACCAGAACATTAGTTGTTATCGTAAGATTATAGATTCCCCCCAAGTAGTCATTCGGTTTGAATTTTAGGGCCAAACAGTCATTATAATATACTCAATTGCAGAGAAACAGACGTCAATTGGCGTTTCACTCCTTCGTTCGTCGCGTTTAACCTGTGAGCTTCGATAATTACTTAACAATAGGAGAGAGTCGCATTCAGCCTATGGGGTTCAATAATCACTTAACAATAGATGAGTTGATTCAACCATGTGCGCAAATAGAACTTATATCAAGGCCATAGGATACCTTTGAATGATTTTTTCATCCATAAAAACAATCGTACCTTCACAGTGTCAGAGAACAATGGGCTGTCTGTGAGTTACGGTGACTACTTACCATCAGGTAAGCCATGTACTTGTTTGCCTGTCAATCGCTTGTCAAGACACGGGTAATCTAATCACACATTTCACTGTTTCTCTTGTCTATACTAATATTATAAAGAGGAAAGATTTGTTTGTTTGTTTGTTTCGAATAGGCTCCGAAACTACTGGACCGATTTGAAAAATTCTTTTTCCATTAGAAGCCGACATTGTCCCTGATGAACATAGGCTACTTTTTTAATTTTTTATTTATTTATTTTTTTTGGTTTCATGTGTGTTTTAATGTTTCCGAAGCGAAGCGAGGGCGGGTCGCTAGTATATTAATAAAATAAACACATTTGACAGTGATAATGTTACTTAACTCTGTTCATACATACAGGTCGTATATTTTTCTAACATGTTGACTTCCGTGTAGGCCACCGGTGCCCTACGCGGCGCACTAAAGTAATTAGGTAGTTAGTATTTAGGTCGATTTCTGTTACTAAGTTCTTCTTTTTTGCTAATATTTTAGTCTTTTAAGCCTCTTAGAAATAGATTCATTCTTAGTATCTTCAGATTCATTTTTCCCAGAGTCTACTAGATATTCCGTGCTTTAGTAACATGATCGAAAAGAGAAACCGATATAATTACTTTAGTGCGCCACGTAGAGCACCAATGACCTACATACATGGCAGTCACCATGTTAACTCTTGTTTTTCAAATCTGGTCCCAGCCTACGTGCGGACCGTGGACCACACTCGAATTCGTAGTATCGTCGCTTCACAATACTCATTAAATTTTCAATAACAATACCATTCCCTGACATACATATATAAATTTATACGCACTCTTTGTCCATTGGCTGATCGTAGCTTCGACACAGACATATCTTGTCGACTATCTGTTCTGTTGTCTTGCTCTCCTTTGCCAGACGTATCAACTGCTCGTACACAATGGTAGCTCCGGCTGGAATTAGACTTTTTTTTTATACACAGCAAAGAGACTAAGACGATTTTCATTTTAAGAAACAACTAAACGATAATCTTATTAGTGAAAATTATTATCACAAAATTGATTTTCATAGGGACGACATTGAAAATAAATGGATTTTTTAATTATTAGTTGAATTATGTATGAATTAATGGCAAATTATATAATATTATAACATCTTGCAAAATACTGACAGTTACGTAACCAAACCCGAAACTAAACATTACCGATATTCACATTTAAAAGCGTTCACTAGTTCCAGTTTGAAGTATGTCACAGTCGCTGAACTATCCAAAGTCGATTGACAGTGACAGTCGAAACAGTGACGTCACAGACGATTAAACACGTCACCCCAGATAAACATACAGACATGCTCGGTCGGTTGCGGCATCAACAATTACTAGCGCACCATTAGACAGGTACGTATAAGCGGTCCAAATCTGACGGTGTTTCGTAACAAATGTATTGAAGTTCTAAGGAGACACACAATACTAACGCCTGTAGAAGTGCCTCGTGCTTCGGCATCCTTCGGCACCCTTCATCCAATATCAATAAGACGTAATACATGATGGTATTTGTACTAAATGTACCCGGCGTAAAATTTATAAGCAAAAAAGTTTTTTTTTTCATTGCTCAGATGGGTGGACGAGCTCACAGCCCACCTGGTGTTAAGTGGTTACTGGAGCCCATAGACATATAAGTTTTAAGGTCTCAAGTATAGTTAAAACGGCTGCCACACCCTTCAAACCGAAATGCATTACTGCTTCACGGCAGAAATTGACAGGGTGGTGGTACCTACCCGTGCGGACTCATAAGAGGTCTTACCACCAGTATCATATACGTTTAATTTTCTCAAGATAAAGAAATATTTGCGTCCGTAAACTGCCAGTAATTGATTACATAGCAGATTTACCGGCGTTGCTCGTGGCTTGAAACAACAAGGATAAGTGTTCAGATGAAAAATCATCAGAAATGTATTTTACACATTTTCAGCCACCTTCAGGTCACTTACCGTCCTCGTGGGACATGAGGACGGCCCTCAGTCTGGGCAGGTCCCAGTGAGCGAGATGGCACGTGGTCTGTCCCGCTTGCACGCCCAGCGACCTGACCACGCCGACCGCAGCAGCGCTCAATCCACCTGGATTCAGATGCATTACAATATTATATTTAAGGTTCAGGTCAGCTAGGTAAGGTAAGGCCATCTGTCAATTAATGTGAAACAAAATAAAATTTATTAGCTTGGGCGTGAGAGTAGAAATTAACTATATATTATCTATATATTATTACATGAAGCAAAAACTGTGTACCCCTTTTTACCAAAATTATGCAGACGGAGGAGTATGTAATTTCCCACACTTATAGAAAATATAGACGAGTGCACAGTGCTAATATTTTTTTAAAAATAATGCATACAAAATAAATTAACCAACAAAGAAAACATTACACAACTAACATGTATTTCTCACACACACACTCTTAAAGACTATTATATTTTGTTTATTGTTAAAGCCTGTGGTCAAGTGGAGAATAGATTAATATTGATTTCTTTAATATTATTTGTTTTAGCGAAATCTGTGATTAAAGAAGTTAAAGTCTTTGACGTCTTATCCTTTAGGCCACGACGACGTCCTAACACCACCAGTAAGACTAGTATATATATATATAGACGGCGTACCGTGCGCCAGCGACCAGACCAGGTCTCGTATGAAGACTGCCAGAGCGGCGCTGTTGTTGGCCGTGCAGAGGCACAGGCGGCAGTGACACCCGAACCTCGCGCGGTACACCCAGTCCTCAGACACTCGCTCCACGGACCTGAAGTACAAAATGTACAAATTTAAGTATCTTAAGACATCTAAGCGATAGGCAGCGGCCTGGCTAGGCCCCTGACATTGCTAAGGTCCATGGACGACAGTAAACACTCACCATCAGGTGGACCGTATACTCGTCTGCCTACAAGGACAATAAAAAAAATTGTGTGACGCCAGAGCTAGAGAGAGATAGCTATATGACAACACGAGATATATGATAGATGCCTGAATCTCGCTTGGGACAATTTTAAGATAGGCTTACATATATACAAGTTCCGAACAACATCATTCGATTAACCCACAGACACAGCCCACTGAGTTTCTCGCCGGATCTTCTCAGTGGGTTGCGTTTCCAATTCTCTGGTAGATTCTGCGAAGCACTGCTCTTGCTAGGGCTAGTGTTAGCAACATCTTCAGGTTAACGCCCCGTGAGCCCACCTACTCGCTCAGTGATGCTGGTATAACCGCTCGAGGTAAGCGGCATAATTAGGAAAGAAGAAAAAATAAAAAACATTCAGACAGTCTGTCTATTGTGCAATCTCACCGGCTCAAAGGAAGATCTTCCTTTCGTCATGAATACTGACAAATCAAATGGAAGTAGCATTGGTCAATAGACTGATTGTTTATTTTTATACTTATCTGTCAAACCTATCTCGACTGAAATAGGCAGAATAGCCCTACAAATATTAACTTAGGAAAATTAGTATACATTAAGATCCGGACGCAGACTTCTCGCTCATGGTCACTGGCCCTGCTACCTACACATGCCGAGTACTCACATGTCGGCACCGATGAGCGTGTAGACCAGGGCGCTGATCTCGCACCAGGAGTGGTAGACCCCGAGCAGCCACTCCGGGACCGGCTCGAACTCGCGCACCGCTACATCCGTTTCCGCTTCTGCAATGTCAGCGCGAGCTTACACTTGAGCACTTAAAGCTTTAATTTAGCGTCCCCCTCCTATTTGCGTTGATAATCCACAATGCTGAGGGTCGTGGCTAATAACTTTCTCCTGGGATATTCTGAGCTAGGCCTGTCTATCATCAGCTGCACGGATGGCATTCTAGACTAAGGGGTACAAAAAAATAGGTATCAACCAGCGCATTGGATTTCTGTCTCAAGGGCCTTCTTCCATGAACGTTTAACATTAATTACATTTAACATCCATAATTAGGTAATTTGAAGATATCCTTTATGACATCAGACATGATACAAACATAGTCTAGCTTTTATGCCGAAAAAATTCTCTCTCATCGAAATCTCATTCACATGTTTCTAATATGTATGCATTCTAGAAACATGTGAATGAGATTTATTTTTCATATATATGCAACATATGTATCATATGTATGATATGTATGTATTCTTATACACGCGTTTGTGTATTTTTATTTATATAGAGAGAGATATTTATATTTATGTATATACAGACCGCATATGTAGTGAAGCAGGGCTGCTTCCTCATCAGGCGACACCGGCGGCTCCTCGAACTCAAACGAATCCATGTGAGACAGACTGTAACGAAAAAAGTGTATAATATGAGTCACAATAGCAAGTCGGACTAAAAAAAAAACAAAAATATTTTATTTTATCTTAGCTGTCTCCTATATTAGGCCAAAGTGATATAATTATTGTGAAGTTATATATTCTTGGTGTGTGTGAAAATTTACAAGTCAATGGGACATCCCGAAGCCGGTGAAAATGAAATACGAAGTTTTTTTTTTTTTTTTTATTGCCCTTGTAGGCAGACGAGCATACGGCCCACCTGATGGTGAGTGGTTACCGTCGCCCATGGACTTCAGCAATGCCAGGGGCAGAGCCAAGCCATATGTATATTCAGTCATATACATAGCTGTGGGATTTATAATCTATCTGAATGGTAGATGAGCATGCTAGATGTATCAGAAAGCAAGAATGAGTTAAGTGATTTGTAATTGGTAGATGGATGTACTGGAACAACTGAAGAAACAAGTGGTATGAGAGCATATTGAGGAATGAACGGTTTAAGAGGCATTTATCTTCGTAATTAAAGGTCCCTTTAATTTGGTATGAGCATCAATTGTTCGACCTTTTTAATTTAAGTTTACTCCCGCACAATAGCATCATAAGGCAAGGAAAACTTACGCATGATGAGGCTGCAAGGGAACTTCGTCAGCTAAAGGATTACTGTCGCGGGCGTTCTCCTCCGCTGAAGCCAGCAACTGGAAGATAAAGAAAAGTTATATTCAAGCATCTTCAGCAACTCAAAAAGGCCGTAGCCGACTGAGATGTTTTTCGTGCAAACTACCGCCTATTTAAAAAAAAAAAAGATTTGTTAACTTTGACCCTTGATATCACATATAACGAACTAATAGTATCTGAAATAGTTTGATACATTTTACATATGGATAAGTTTACATATGGACTTGTTTTTGCCTGAAATAAATAATAAATAAAATAATTAAAAATACTAATAGTTTCTTATCTATCTCCAGTCCATAATGAACAAGCTAAGAAGTATGTTATGCATTTTATTTTCTGTATTTATCAGGATGGTAGGTAATGAAAATGTGTGAACCAACACTACACGCCTGCTTATTCAAAGATCTGACCCGTGCAAGGTAGTAAATTTAGGTAGAAAATCAATAATAGTGTTTTGCGAGTACAACCACCTTTGGTAGTAGTGGAGAGTATTATGAACATGGACTTTTTTTATTGCCTAGATGGGTGGACGAGTTCACAATCCACCTGGTGTTAAGTGGTTATTGGAGCCCATAGATATCTATGACGTAAATGCGCAGAGATAGGCAGGGCGGTGGTACCTACACGCGCAGACTCACAAGAGGTCCTGCCACCAGTAATGACGCAAATTATCATTTTGCGGGTTTGATTTTTATTACACAATATTACTCCTTAACTGTGGAAGTCAATCGTGAACATTTGTTGAGTACGTATTTCGTTAGAAAAATTTGTACCCGTCTGAGATTGCAACACCGGTGCATTGCTCAACACTAATGCACCGCACGTCTTATCTATTACACAACGATCCCGCCTATTTCTGCTATGGTTTAACTACCACCACAGTTAACATGACCACAGTGCTGACACCTATAATGTATATCACCTGCAGTATATCCTCGTGTCTAATCAGGAATCGCTCAGGGGCATTGTTCGCTGATGAGACCTGCTCGCTCAGCAGTGGAAGCAGGTACTGTCCCAGCGCTGGTGCCTCCACCTGAAAAACGTAACAGCGATCTTTGAGCTCATCAAATATAATGCAATTTTTTTTTTTTAAGTGAAACTTCTTTAGAATCGTTGTGGTTTCAAACTCGATGAAACGAAAAAATAAGTCCATAGAGACAGTTTAATACAGCGCCATCTATGAGATTTTTTAATACTAACGTGCGTATGAAACCTCTTGTAATGAATTTTAATTTAGGATTATACGTAAAGTTAAAATATCAATTCACAGAGGGCGCTACCTCATACTATAAAAGATGATTTACAATTATTTACTAATGACAAAATTTTACATATACTTAGACATTTAGGATGATTCTATTTTAATTTTTGAAGGTTTCACTTCTACCACGTGTGAATTGCACACATGTATTTTTATCTTTATTTAAGGAGATTATTCACCTATTGAATATGTAACTCCATTGTGCAACAAAAGAGAGTAACAGAATCATTATATAAAAAAATAAAGGAATCTGTTATCGTCTCTGAAGGCCCACCAAAATGCCCACCTGATGTTAAGTGGTTACTGGAGCCCATGGACATCTACGACGTAAATGCGCCACCCACCTTGAGATATAAGTTCTAAGATCTCAGTATAGTTACAAGTTAGCTGTTTCCTTATTGTTAAATATGTCAACAATTGTTTAAGACTGTATTCAAGTGTATTCATGACTAAGTGTGGGTACACTTTCTACTATAAACACGAGTGACTATTGTCGCACAAAACATTCTGGCTCGAACAGTCGAACGGAGCGGAGCTCTCTGTTGATATGCTGTACACTTGGGTTGCATCTATCATTTAAATAAATTAAAACATTATACATACCCCTTCTTTGTACTCTAAATCAATATTAGTGGGATGTGATTCTGCAACAGATGAACTGTCTGATGAACCTGAAATGATTTTTTTATATTGACAATCTCGCTTTATTTTTATTATGAAATGAAAGAATAGGCTCACAGCCCACCTGGTGTTTAGTGGTTACCAGAGTCCAAGGACAACAACAAGGACATTAAAGCCATCACCCACCTTCAGACATAAGTTCTTTTGTTCGTTATGTTTTAGTCTTTTAGGTCTCTTAGAACTAGATTCGTTATTAGTATCGTTGGGATTCGTCTCTCCCAGAGTCTACTGGATATTCCGGTGCTTTAGTAACATAAATTAGATCAGTGCGCCGCCTAGGGCACCGGTGATCTACAAGACAGTCAACTGTCTTCGAATCAAAGCCGGTTCACTCACATGCATCTTCTAGTTCTGTCCATTGATCGTCGGAGTCCGAGTCGGCGCCGACGTCGGACGCGTCAGAGGCGGGGTCGGCGCCGCGCCGCCTCACGCCAGCCGCGCGGCGCGCCGCTTCGCTGCGGCGACGCGACATCTGCACGACAAGGCCACGACAACGTCACGACAACATTAGACACGGGTTCCCGATATTCAAACGATATTTAAAACGATAAGGAAGGTGTGAAGTGACAGGAATGGGCAAGATAAAGAATGAGTATATCAGAGGAAGTGTGAAAGTAGCCCAGGTGATTGACAAATTAAAGAGCGGACGGTTAGTGTGGTATGGGCATGTGATGCGTAGAGGGGGGATGCATGTGACTAGATGTCTGGCAATGGTAGTGCAAGGTAGAGATCGACCGAAGAAGGCATGGATGGAGTGTATGAATGACAATTTGAGAGAGAAAGGAGTGAGTGTTGAGATGACGGCTGATAGAAAAGAATGGAAGAGAAAAATTAGCTGTGCTGACCCCACCTAGTGGCATAAGGTGGAGAAAAAGAAGACTTAAAATGTGATATTATAAGCCCGTTTAATAGTGTCTGTGTTAACATCGAGAGGTGAAGAAAGGTTGTTTGGTTTAAGCGACTTTTTTTTCTTCCTTTCTAAGCTTGAGCCTTGAGAAACTATGTCAGCGTAACACTAACAAGTAGATAAGTTCACGGGGCTCAAACCTGACGACGTTGCTAACACTAAACCTAGCAAGAGCAGTGCTTCGCAGAATCTACCACCGGATCGGCAACTCGCCGAACCCTTCGTCGCAAGCGACGGGTTCGACGTGAACGATGACCAGTGGTTGGGGTACCAAAAAGCACCGCTAATGGATCGGGAGGATCCTAAACGGCATGTTTATGACGACGTCAGCTGTTTGTTTACCGTTCGGTCCGCAGGATCGGGAATGTTTAAACGACATTTTTGAGAGCGATTTAAAGTTTAAAATTTGGAAAAAAATATCATTAACAAATACACTTCTTTAGCTGGGTATTTGAACAGGGTTAAACTTAATTGAAGTTCAATTGAAAACATCGAATTGCTGATACTGATACTAATAACAAATAAAACGGACCTTTAATTACAAAGATAAATGTCGCGTATTTGGCGAAATGCCGCTTCAACCAAATAACCTTTCACTCCTCAATATGACGTGTTGTACAAATTTCCACTTGCCTCTTTGCCTTTAGCTATAGGTCGGCGCCGGGGTAAGCGTTGCGGCCTCGTGGGGGCTCTCTGTCGGCCTCTGCTGCAAGACCATGATGATGACGAGGACCCACTGCCGGAACCACGATGGCCCATCAGCTGCAAAGTTAAAAAAAACAACGTGTTAGTTTGATAAAACAAACCCTGATCTTAGTGGATAGAACATAACAGCTTCTAGACGCTGCGGACTTCACGTAAACGCCTCAAACAACACAGAAACATATTTAACCGACTTATAAAAAGGAGGTGCTCAAATCGACTCATTTATTTTTAATGGCTGTTAACTTAGAACTAAAAGACGTACACTGACCAGGCGACAAAGTACGAACCGACCGCTCACATGTGTACATGAAATAGATGACAAACGAATGAAACGAAAACTTTTTTACTGGTGGTAGGACCTCTTGTGAGTACGCGCGGGTAGGTACCGCTGCCCTGCCTATTTCTGCCGTGAAGCAGTAATGCGTTTCGGTTTGAAGGGTCGGGCAGCCATTGTAACTATACTGAGAGAACTTAGAACTCATATCTCAAGGTGGGTGGCAGCATTTACGTTGTAGATGTCTATGGGCTCCGGTAACCGCTTAACACCAGGTGGGTCGTGAGCTCCTCTACCACACTAAACAATTAAAAAATAAAATATTTTAAAGCCTGAGTAAGGTTTACGACCTTATCATTAAGTGGCAGTTGACTGATATTGGATTTAACGCTAAACTCCCCACAGTTCTCTTTTTTGTCCAATTTACCAGTAGATTCAAGGGGGTGCTCAGGTGTTATAATTATAATATCAATATTACCGAACGTGTAGGTAAGCTCACAGGCCTGCCTCAGCCTAGTCGACTTTGATAACATCTAAATACAATTTTATTTATTGGTGGTACGACGTCTTGTGAGTCCGCACGGGTAAGTACAACCACCCTGCCTATTTCTGCCGTGAAGCAATAGCGTGTTTCGGTTTCAAAGCGGGTGGCGGTATTTACATCGTTGATAACTATGGGCTCCGGTAACCCGGTTAATACAAGTTTGACCGTGAACTCTTCCAGCCATCGAAGCAAAAAAGAGGTACCAAACTCGAAGCGCTTATAGCAAATTCGTCGTTGATGTTGAGTTGGACGACCACGGGCGCGGTCTGGAGGGATATTGATATTACATCTACGTGCAATGTAAGCGTAGTCTGGATAGAGCTACGGCATGACCTAGGTCATCGGGGCGCCGGGACCACTAGGAAATCGATTCGCAGCCTGACCTCGGGCAAACCGGCGAGGTCAGTCATTTAACAGCAGACAGTTATAGAAAACACATTGCCCGATATATTTTCTCAATTCCATCAGTGCTGCTGTGGCTTTTAAAACAAATCTTTCGCTATGACACACTGAGTTTCTCGCCGGATCTTCAAAGTGGGTTGCGATTTTCCGATCCGGTGGTAGATTCTGCGAACTGTAACTATACTGAGACCTTAGAACTCACATCTCAAGGTGGGTGGCGGCGTTTACGTCGTAGATGTCTATGTAACCACTTAACACCGGGTGGGTCGTGAGCTCGTCTATCCATCTATGCAATAAATAAAAAATACATTTTAATTGACGAAAAAAGAAATCGGATAAGTTTCGTCCTTAAAGAGGTCCTCAAAAATTCTACAAAGCACTGCTCTTGCTAGGGCTAGTGTTAGCAAATTCTCTCAAGTTGAGCCCGTGAGCTCACCTATCTACCTGTCGTAGGTAGAATAGACCGCTAGGCTACCAGCGAATCGATAGGGACACACATTTCGTATAATTAAAACATTCAGCCGCAGATTTCCGAGTAGTTATCGAGCGAGTGCAAGTCTTAGCTTATATAATTATTACGCAGGCGATCTGGGTGAACCTAAGTGCCTGTGTTTTAATAACTAAGATTCCGGAAGTGTGTAGTCATAATATAAAAAACACTAAGCTCACTATTTCGATCGCATTAGATTTTGGGAGAAAGGGGAATCCCCGTGCTTCGTTGCCATATCGTAATATAATCATTATTAAATGCAAAAAACATGATTTTTATGGAATCGTATTTCCAGGTATTAAAATTTATTCAAAATGTAATGTAATATGTAATGTAATGTTTTTTTTAAAGCAGATTGACGAGAAAGCTCTATGCCTCTGACTATTGAGTTTACCATAAGAATGACCTTTAAATCAATCACCTTAAAGCCTAAACTCCAAAGCACTATTTACTGTAAACTTAATATTTATTAATTACGATCTTATTATGATGACATTAGAGACTAAGTTTAATAACCAATTTTGTAAGATTTGTCCTTTAAAAGATTACTACTGTCTCATTTTTCATTAGTGATAATAAGCCGTACTTTATTTACTTGTAACTTGACTGTTAGTTAAGGTGTAGAAAAGCAAAGTATTAAAACATATTTGTGTTGGATAATTAAAGGACCCTATAACCAATACATTTTACAGTATTTTTAATGTTTTCAAGTTTTTTGTTGCATATTATTAAATTATTCATTATTAGTATTATTATCTACTGCAATATTTACTTTTGAATGTGTATTATTTTATGGCTATATCAGCACTTAAACTGGATTACATGATCTCTGCACTGAACTAAGCTGAATAATGTTAGCTATTGTTCTACATCTTACCACATCTATATCCCTATTTACACTTATCCAATAAGTTCGTAACAATACTGTCAAATAGAAAATTGATATATAAAACTGTGTAAAAGAAAATAAACTCCCAACAAATATTTAATTCAGTAAAACAAAGGTAAAGTATCTTACAAACTTAACTGAACCCATCTATGAATATTTCTGCTTTATTCATGGAAAATAATAATTTGTTAGCGATTCAATTTGTTTCCAAAGATATTACTTTTCTATTCTCTTCATTTTTTGTCAATGTTTTTTGACACATATGACGCATAAAGACTCACATTGATAACTTATAAGTTCTAATACCTTAACTTGCACTCGTAGTAAAAACTATCAAGTGTTTTTCAGTAGCTTTCACAGTACTCTGCGGTTGCATAGGTACATATTATTAAGGGCACATATCGTCTTTCCACATTGAAAGTGTTCAATTTCCAAAAATATTCGAAATTGAGTTAATATGCGGAATCATTTGGTATCACCAGTATTTATCTCATAAATACTGTCAAAAGAGCTTAGTTTAATTTTAGCTTTTTTTAGTTTACCTGTTTTGACTACTATTAATAAAATTAATAAATAGTTTTATCTTACTTTAAAAGACAGATAATGTAATTGGTAAATAATAAAAAATAAATGTTGCAAAGATGATAAATATTAAAAATAGCTGACCCGGCAGACATCTTAGTGCCTCAATCGATAAATAAAAGACACATCAAAGGAAAAACAAAATTGTTTGTTTTTATATAACTCTGAGCTTTTTTATATTTTCTCACCTTTTAAACCTTCCCTGGCCTTCCACGAAAAATTCAAGACCAAAATTAGTCAAATCAGTCCAGCCGTTCTAGAGTTTTAGCGAGACTAACAAACAACAATTCATTTTTATATATAGAGATATCACATGTTAAGCCTTTAAAACACTCTCCTGTGAAATTATTAAGTTTTGAGATTATACAGTTTTAATACGAGAAGAAAGATATTTCCCTGAATGTATAATGTATTTCACAATACAGGAGGTCCTATATTACTGCCATCCATGTTGTCAAATGAATATTTGACAACATGGATGGCAGTAATATAGGACCAAAAATATTTTTAAAAACATGTGTCACTAAGCAACTATACTCTTTGATAAATGTACCGAATTTGCAGATTATTTAACTGTGTAAAAGCAATATTATGTAAAACCGTGTAAATAAGGGGGATAGCTTATTGACGTTCACCTCAAATAGAGCTGCAACTCTACTCAGCTAAAGGGAGAAATTTTTTAATGGCTTAATGGTAAATAATCAACAACAATGATGTCAGCAGTGCCCGGCATAAAGTCAATGCCTACTACTGATGACTCTGCAAATCATGTTTGAAGAAAGACCTGTCAGAGCTCTTGATTTTACTGAGACTATCGGAAAGCTTACATATTATTGTCAATGTATGGAAACCAGCTTGTTATTGGAGAACATTTATGTTCATGTCGGAAACAAATATTGTATGTCAACTATTTAGTTTTTTGTATCACTTCTCTGTGACTCCTGCTACTATGAGGATAACAATTATAGGTGTTTTGCATAGCCTGATTTTTTCTGATTTAAGTGGGTGATATTTACCAAATTTTTTCTGTCTATTGTCCTAATTATTTTTCAAATATTAAATAAATTTTTCTTTTAACAAAAGTCACTTGTTCATAGTTTTAGAATTCGTAATTTTACCTTCTGTGTTATTTTCTATTCGATTCTATCCAAAGTGATCATTTTAAATGGTAAATTGCACATTAAATTGTATGCAGGCTTTTGCTGAAATTCAGATTTAAGCAATCAATACATTTTATGAGTGTGCAATACCTGGTGTGTGTATGTATAAAAATACACTGTATATTTTGTTAGGTTTTTCTTTTACCATTTTCGGGAATTCCAAATATAATAGAATAAAAATGAGCTGATTTTAATAGAATAGGAAAATCTATGTAATGTGTTGTATTGATTGTCGCAATAACATCAATTAGCGAATGCCCGAGGTCAATGACTTTGAATAAGAGGCGAAGAGGAGTCAGTAAGGATACATTGTGTGATCTATCGAAGTGGAATAGGCAGCCATGTTGGACTCACAGCTATTTCGTAGAGGGAGGGGAAGTCCTGCTGAGGCTCGTCTGCAAGACCGGCGAGGAGCCCGAGCTCGGCGCTAAGGTCTGCAAGCTCCGCGCCTATGCGGTCCGCACGATCGGCATCACCCAACTCGTCTTTCAAGATGTCACCTATCTCATCAGACACTGCCGCTACAGCAGATGCCACTTCGTCCGTGGGCACACCCTCCTTGCCATTGCCTTCGCCGCCGCCGGCAAACAGCTCCGATTCCTCGGCAATACCAGTCCCGTTGCGCCCTAAGCATTTCTCCACAGAAAACATCATTCACGGTCAAATAAACACAAATTACACGATAAACGAAACATCTAAAGTCACTGTTCTTCGTTTCTAATCACTTGTTTGAAAAGAAATCTGTAAACCGGAGACAAAAAACCATTTTATATCTACACCGATTTATTCCGAAGTTTTTGACAATACCAATATGGCGACGGTATTTTTAGGAATTTGTGACCAGTTGCAGCCGGATAACGTAACATTATTTCTTATAGCAACATTACATGCTGTATTGAAATATAATAAAACAGGCTACAATCAATAAAATATGTGTTTCCAACTCTCTATGAAATGGAATTAGTTTTAAAGAAGCAATTTGAATAAACCAACCAAAACCAAGTGTTCAAGTTAAATTTAAAGTTAAACTGAAGTTCAGCCGAATTTTTATAACAAAAAAAATGTTTTGATCAAATTACCTTTCCAAAATTGAACTTAATAGTTAGTTAAATGAGTATTTTCGTAATGCAGGTTGATGTGACTTTTAAAATACTATCGGGAAAAGTATCGAGAGGAATTTGCAAGAGCGCGAGAAGCAAAGTACTGTGAATTTTTATGTACATTTAATATTTCAACCGGTTTAAACGTATAATAAGGGTAGTTTATTAATTTTTTAACATCTGTCAATGTGTACAAATGTGAGAAAATTAAACGAAGCTGTTGGACATAAATTGTAGAGATTTTTCAAAAAGTCCACTCAAAAGTCTCAGTAAATAACCACCTTTTTATACTGAAACTATACTTCATCCATCCCATATTATCAATTATCAACTCGTTTCGTTTAATTGCATCCCAATTGATTAATGTCTTAAATTAATCAATTTCTTTCAATTTGGCTCCATATTACATATACTTTTATACTTCTATACTAATATTAATACTTAATACTATAATATAATATATATGTCGGCGGCGGTTAATACTATAATATATATAATATTATAAAGAGAAAAGATTTGTTTGTTTGTTTGTATTGAATAAGCTCCGAAACTACTGAACCGATTTGAAAAATTATTTCACTGTTTGGAAGCTACACTATTCCCGAGTGACATAGGATATAACCTTTTTTGAAAAAAAATAAGGATCCTTACTAAAACTCTAATAATGTAACCCTAGGTGTAAAAAAGTATCTAAAATATTCTTTACATCGCGTGCCCTGCGAAAACTATTGATGATAGAATAAAATAATGTACTACAACTTTGTAGAACACATTATTATTTACAAGAAGTGTCGTGACAACATTTGTCTAACTATTATAGTTGTGCTGCAATAAGTGTTCTTTTATTTAAAAAAAAGTGTGTGTGTCCGCTCCGACGCACGACTGGAGTTTACTGGATATAATAAAAAAGTGTGTGTGTCCGCTCCGACGCACGACTGGAGTTTACTGGATATAAAAAATTAAACGAAACAATACGAGAAATAGTTCTATATTACGACAACACGATACACTACAGATTATTAACAAATTAACGAGACACAAAACAAACGACTAACAAATATATGAAAATACAATAATGAGAGAAACGCGCGATCAGTACGAGGCTTTGTGGCGGACTGCCGGCGCAGCAGCCCGGCGTCACCTGCGATAACGCATTTCGTGTGACATGCGCAATCAGGCGCATAACGCATTTCGTGTGACATGCTAGTACGATTTTGGTCCCCATAATTTTCATACCCCGGGCCTATATATGTAAATCGATTCTAAAGGAGTAAACTCCAAAAAATAAAACGACGTTAAATATCGTTGAAATTTTTGTTAAAAACCCGGGCGGAGCCGGAGCGTGCCGCTAGTTTTTCATAAAACAGAATATACAACAGTCCATACATGGTTCTGCGCCATACATAACAATATAAAACAGCTGTATGGTGTGTTACCTTATTTTCTTTTATATTGGCGGTCCTTTTTGATTTCGCCAAAGTCAAGTTGTGTTATCTTATCTTGCCAATGTGATAGCTGTCCAACTGGATATTTGGAAAAATGTAATTTGACTGTAATTTCTACTACTGTCAAAATTGACATTTCTAAATCGACTGACATTGAAGTTTGACGGAGGGTAAAATTTGAAATGTGTGGATTCTGCATAGACCATAGACCTTGGTTTCCTACTTCATTGGGATTCTGCGCGTAACACACCGGAATCATTTTATCGAAATTTCATTATAATTTTAGTATAAAAAACTATAATGCAGGTAAAATGCTGCATTACGAGTCACGTTAGAGGTTTCCGTTTTAATACGGACCAGAAATACAAGTGACTTAATTTAATTAACTCGTAATTTTTAACGTTTTGATGTCACTTTACGAAAGTAAAACTTTAGCTTTTACTTTATATAGTGTTTAACGTTATAATGGCTGTACAGAACAAAGTTTTATACGCTTTCCGGGGATGGATAGCGTTCGTCGCGTTCATGGATTTGGGGACGGCCGGTCGATCGTATATCGAAGGAAGATCATTTCTCAATAACAATGGAGAGACTGAGCACTTAGACGGTAACACACTGTTTATTTATTGGTCATATATTCAGTTTACTTAAAACACACAAATTACATTAAACAGATCTATAAATTTTGACATTATTTTTAATTAAGACTTGTTACTTGACTTGTAATATGTTGCTCTGTAAAAACAAGGAAATCTGATTTAAAATCTATTTATTTTCATAGAAATTCGTTCGCAATTCTATATAGAATTTGATTTTCTAACTTCATATTTTTTCATCTCTGTCACTGGTGTTTTATTGACATACTACATTATTTTGTACTGGTTCTCGACAGCTCAAGCATGGGAAAAGTTAATATTAAAAGGAGTACACTTTCTTCACTTATAGAATAGAATAAATATATTGTACACAACACAACACATATTTGTGCAAATAATATCATGCAATAAAAATTCAACTGTAAATTATATAGAATTCTGTAATTAGGCAGCGGCTTGGCTCTGCCCCTGGCATTGCTGAAGTCCATGGGCGACAGTAACCACTCACCATCAGGTGGGCCGTATACTCGTCAGCTTACAAGGGCAATAAAAAAAAAAGTTAAACTATTTCTACATTTAAGGTCTTATTTTCTATTATTTATTTTTATTGAATAAAAGGATAGTAATCAAAATTAGATTATAAAAATACTATTTTTCAATATTGAGTAGTAAACCCACCAAATGATGTGCATGGGACGTTGTGATTCAGCCTGTCTCAATGATACACCCAGAGCTATATCTAGCTGTCAATGTTGTCATAACATTGTGAATATTCTAGAATACTAGATAACACAGTTCAATTTTGTTGAATTCCAGGTGACTTCACGATATCGAGAATATTAGGAATGTATTCAGTTCTAAAAGCTCTAGCGCTCATACATTGCACCTTATACATACATTACAGACCGTAAGTGAATAAATAATTTTATTTGATTTATTTGAAATGAGAAAGCCCGATACCCACCTATCAAAGAGAGCACTGACCTGGAAAGTTTCTGGCAAAAGGAAGAGAGGCCGCCCCAGAACAACTTGGCATCGCTCGGTGTAGCAGGAGCTAGGGGTCTTGGGCATGACGTGGGAGGAGCTAGAACAGACTGCCCAAGACCGATATAAATGGAAAAATTTGATTCAAGCCCTACACCCCAGCAGAGGGTAATAGGAAAAAATGATGATGATGATGATTTGAAATGTAATGCAACTCTATAACCCTCTTATCCAAACAATTCTTACAACATGCATTTTTCATTCTTTACTTATTTTTTCTCCTTTTTTTTGAAACCATTTATCCCTTATTGAGTAATGAAATCGATAACTTTTGTAAATTACTCTTTAATTAGATCCGACAAGGCACAAATTTGTGCAAAAGAACTGTCAGTATGCTTAGTGTATACATAGACGCAAATGTTTGAACAGTTGTAAGTTGGTTCTTATTTTTGTAGTTTGATGGAAAAGCTCACTGTACCCTTGTATATAAGTTACAATAATATAGCCCTTAGATATCATATTGAGGTGGTTTATGCGACATTTATCTTTGTAGTTACAGGTCCAATTTATTTGGTATAAGCATCAACAGTTCAATGTTTTTAATTGACCTTCAAAAAACTTTTTTTTTGTTATGTTTTTTCCAAATTTTAAACTTGTAAATGGCTCTCTGGTAAAGGGGAATGCCCACTTTCCATAGTGTGCTAGGCCCAAGGTGGACATCAAATATTACTATAAAAATGGACTGATTCAAGTTCTTAAATGTATTAGATATCTAAAAAATATATTAAAATTGACGCCATTATTATAAAAAATATAATAAAAATAAAAAATTCGTTTTGAGGTTAATTTTCTATATAAATACCTCAAGAACTTTTCTTTTTTTAATGTTTAAGATGTTCCTAATGTATTTTTATCCAATTGTAGTTATTAGGGTATAAAAAACACACATACTTCTTTAAATATCTATATTATTCTATTTTTTCTTCATCTTCATACACAATTAGTAAATCATCTAAAAATAGCACAGGAGAGCATATACACGGTTTCAAATCTCGGTCAGGTTAAAACCACAATTCACACAATGGTTTTCAGCCGTAGTATGAAACGTTATTGATAAAAGCAAAATAAATCGAAGAAAAATCAAAACACATCCATTTTGAACGCAAGCACAAGCAGCAAGCGAAGTCCCAATCAGTCAGATTAAAATCAGTGTTGTCAGTATAAAGAAAAATAATTACATGAAATTCATATATCGATCATTTTTTTAAATAACCGATATTGGATTTATTTCTTAATCTTTTTTTTACGAGTATACATTATATTTTATTTTTAATGTTTTTGTTTTAGTTGTACATATTTAAATAACAATACAAGTTAAGTTTTTTTTTATTGCTTAAATGGGTGGACGATCTCACAGCCACCCTGGTGTTAAGTGGTTACTGGAGCCCACAAACATCTACAACGTAAATGCGCCACCCACCTTGAGATATAAGTTCTAAGGTCTCAAGTATAGTAACAAGTTAAAGTCCAATGGGTATGTCTTTGATGTTATTTTATGTGCTTAAAATCGATTAAAATCGATTGATTAATGATAATATTTAAAATGATTTATTTATGTTTTTTTATATACTTAAAATGTTTACTTAATACGTAAAAGGTTTTGAAGCTGGCAATATTTTTCCCGCAAAAATAAAATTCTTGTTTTTTTCAATAGAGTTACTTTTTTTAAACTACTTATTGTAAACTGTAGTGGCGCTTATTTGGAAGAAAGTAAATGCATATTTATTTATGACAAAATTAATGCACTAAGTATTTTTTCTCTAATCTATTGTCCGCTTTGGGCCTGAAATGGGCCGTCCCCTTTGCAAAAATGTCGTTTAAAACAAATAGCTTTTCGCCCCTCAATATTGTGAATTTTCCACTCATGCTCATGGTGATTCATTGTGAATTTGTCACTCCTCCTGATGGGTGAAACTGATTTTATTTGTGTCACAGCTGTTCTACTTTAAGCCATACGCTACCGGGGTCGCCTATGGACTATTTGTGTATACAAGCGAGCGAAATGTGCAGATCTCAAAACTGTGTAATGCCTTCCTCACTCAGAATCAATAAGTAAAACAACATAGCTCTCAATAATATACAATTTAATTTTTTCAGTGTCGTCTCAATGGGTTACTGGTCGTTGATTCTAACGATAATATTGTATTTCACTGAAGCATTTTACTTTAGATCAACGAATCTAAATTTCTATGTGGTGTTTCCGTGCGTTTTGAACAGTAAGTATTATTTTTTCATACATACTCAGTAGAGTATGGTATAATACCATCGAGATTTTGATCTTATGTCTAATTGGTGGTAGGGCCTCTTGTGAGTCCACAAAAGTAGGTACCACCGCCCTTTTTTTTTTTTTTTTTTTTTTTTCGGGTAGAGCGCTGAACCTCCTACGAGGTCCCCGCGCAAAAGGGGCGCGCGGGGTATGTGAGACTCTACGATCTGCATAGTGTTGTGAGCAGACCGCGGGCCCAAGGATTTTAGGGCCCACCCACTAAACGACTCCCCTGCACTCTTACACCCGACGTCCGATCCCCTCCGAGGTCAGAACCCGGATGAGGTAGGGGGGCTACCGCGGTCAACACTACAACCAGACGGCGCGGCTCACCCCAAGGACGCCCAGCCGACGGAGCCTTCGAGGCGAATCGAAGGCTCTGAAACGTCGGCCGTCTCGGTACGGCAGCCCGTCGGGCCGCCCGGACGGTACCGCTGGTGTCCCGGAATACCCCGCTGGACCAGAACCAGCCTGCCGGGTCGGGACGCGATACACCGTCGACCGGTCGCTCTATTTACTCCACGGCAGCGCGCTAGTGCTGGTAGCGCGCCGCGCGGCCTCACCCCCTCAGGTCGCCCCTTGACCTTCACCGGGGGGAGGCCGCTACCTACAGGGGCCGGGACGTACGGGCGTATTCCCGCCTCCGGCCCCCGGCTCGACGGCGACGGATCGGTGCGGAAAGGGAAGAGCTCTCCCTCTCTCGCTCCGCCGCCTCCTTCTGCGAGATGGTGGACTCGCAGAAGTCGAGCATCGCCTTCCAGGACGCGTCGCTGCCGAGCATCGTAGCCACGACGCGCGGCAGCGAGAGGTCCTCTCCTATGACCGCGACGAGGGCGGCACCACCGCCCTGCCTGTTTCTGACATGAAGCAGTAATGCGTTTCGGTTTGAAGAGTGGGGCAGTCGTTGTAATTATGCTGAGACCTTAGAATATCTCAAGGAGGGTGCCGC
This sequence comes from Bombyx mori, assembly GCF_030269925.1. Classification (NCBI taxonomy): domain Eukaryota; kingdom Metazoa; phylum Arthropoda; class Insecta; order Lepidoptera; family Bombycidae; genus Bombyx; species Bombyx mori. The sequence goes on along the minus strand of NC_085117.1, from coordinate 1,865,507 downwards.
ATTTATGTTGTAGATGTCTATGGGCCCCAGTAACCATTTACCACCAGATGGGCTGTGGGCTCGTCCACACATCTAAGCAATAAAAAAATGAGGTTCTTTTTTCCGTCCCGTCATCAAAGGTGTCGTTAGTATTATCGTCTGTCTTCGTTTTCGGAAGCGGTCTCCTGACACCCAGTATAGCAGAGTAAAAAGAAATTCATACACCAATGAAGTCAATATTTTCATTTTCCAGTTATCACACTTCTGGGTCTCGTGTACTTGCCGAACAAGCTGAGACTGTTTGGAACTGTACCCGGCACATCGGGCATGGACAGGGAGGTCGAAGACGAAAACGTTCAAATATTAAGACAAATGGGCAATTTCCGACGCAGAAAAACTGGCAACACTAAGAACAAACACGTCTAGATTCGCGTGCACTGCCAACACTGAGTCGAAGAGATCTGTCTTACACTTATTCTTTGTTTTGTAAGTAGTTAATCAAAATTTAATACACTGGAAGCTAACATCTGTTTTGCCCTGGATGTGTTAAGATGTTGGTGACGGACAAACATTCATGAAATATAGATGTGTGCTTATCGAGACGAGGTTTGTAAATTGTCATTAGCTAATATGGCCAACGGTTTACCAATGTTCATCAGTGGCTGGAAATACAGATTAGTCAGATAATGGAAGATGAAAAATTAACAGAGAATACAGTCTTATTATAGTAGGATCTCAAGGTCCCCCCAAAATAGTCAGTTATTTATTGCTTCTACATGAGCAAAGGAGCTCTGACTCATCTGAGGTTGAGTGGTCAATAAACATGACCTTGTGATGACCCATGACTTATTCAAAGGAGGCTTGTGGAGAGCACTTAACGGTAGGCAGCGGCTTGGCAGTGCCCCTGGCATTGCTGAAGTCCATGGGCGACTGTAACCACTCACGATCAGGTGGGCCGAATACAAGGGCAAAAAAATACTGCCTACAAGGGCAAAAAAAAACACCATCCGGCTTGTGATCTAACCCAAAGTCTCTCAATTGTATTAGACAACGTTTTTCCCACCCTTTAATTCGGAAAGCTCGACTGCTTTGCGGCAGAAATAGGTAGTACAGTGCCAACTATCCATTTACGTGTTGCCTTTTTTGTTCGGTAGGCCAATGTTCTAAGAGTTCCCCACGCTGCGGCAAGCGCGCCTTATATTTGGGACTGCTATGATGGTAAAGGCCACCAACTAACAACCCCCTGCATTTTAGCTCCAAACAAAGTTATTAAAGATAGGAGGGGTAATCGCAATTAACACTGCAACTAGACATGCAGTTCGAGGTCATAAATATCATAAATATGCCCTATCAATAATATTGGCAACAGAGCAATCTAACACCCAACCTTACCTTTGTAAGGATTTGGTGTTAGATGCATCTCTATGCAATTACCATCTTGTGTAAAGCAGTTGAAACTAAGTCAGTCAGATAACTTCTCATGGCTTGTGGATTCTCAGCCCTGTTAGGTTTAGGTTTACTGATTGAACTTATCAATAATATTTATTGATAACCAAAAAATATAAACGGACCATAAAATGTACCATATCAAGATTAATATGGATTTTTGTTTATAATAAATGAATAAAAGTTATGAATACACTGGTTTTTTTTTTCAAAGATAACAATTTTTATTTCATATAAATAAACAGTTTAGGAAGCATAAACGATAATTAAGTACAAATTAAGAAATGGATGGTCTATAAGGAATGTTGCCATTTATAATAATAACATTGCCACACATATAGTGAGTATAAAAAGATCCCCGTGCCGACTATAAACAATAGAATACAATATTCATTTACTAAACTATACATAAATGCTTGTAATTTTAAAGAGTTCATATTATTATATTTAACGAATCTCTAGTGTACAGCAAAGACAGCAAGCAGTGGTTTCTGAGAGGCCATTGACCCCAGATGACGGCTGAGTCGTTCCCGCGAGGTCATTGACCTCGGATGTCAGCTGGTTAACATTTTTTACTTAGTGCCAGCTGTATCTGGTACTTTCAGTTCTACTTGGCTTGCTTATTGCTGTGACGAACTCAACACATCCTGTTTTAATTTTTTTATCACTCAAAAGTATCAATTGATCTCAACATACTATTTTAAATGGTGACACAATAATAGTAACCCGAAACAGGCTGTCAGATGAATTGTGCAATAACACTTTTATTGACAAAGACCAGTGGTTCTCAACCTTCTTTACTCTGCGATGGGCTAACATAATCTTTACACTTTCGCGACACCCTTACTTACATGCAACATTTATGATAATTAAAGTGAAGGTAGGTACTAGGTACATTTATTAACTTATGCATCGTAGATATGTTGAACATAGTTGTACAGTTAACATCTAGTAAACATTTGTATATACAGTCAAAACCGTTTACTTTGACATCGTTTAATACAACATGCCGGTTATAATAACCAAGAACAAAGGTCCCGGCTGAATGCCATATGACCGCCTTATTAAAAATATTGCTTTCTACGACATTGGTAATAACGACATACCTCATAAAACGACCACTAATATTTCGGAGAATTAGATCTGTTACAACGACCGGCTAAGCTGTATTGTAAACAATTTGAATAGGTATCCACATTTGTCTTCAATGGCTTTTAAAATCAGGAAAGAAAACAATAGGATTTAGTTTAGTGTAGGGTCTTTTCTAATTCTTAGAAACAAAACACGTGCATGCGGTAGTCAAAGCCCGCTTCTTCATATCTCTGCAGTTAGTTTGTTACTTATCTATACACAAGACGCACCAAAACTTTGTGGAGTTATTCGTGAAACTTTCAAAATGTCGCAAAGAAAAAGAAAACAAATTAATATTGAAGAAAAATCGCGTATTATGCAAATATATTTTTCCAATAATTCCCTACCGATTTGTTTGTACTTGCACGATACACATTAAACATCACCGGTTTTTACGACTGAATATGAGCAGTCCCTTCGATGCCGTTATAACAGATTTTGACTGTACAAAAAAAATTGTATATACAAATGTTTCCCATATAAAAATATTGAGTTTGTAAATCTCGGAACACTTTATAGGGGTTTACGACACGGTGGTTGAGAACCGCTGGCACAAAGCTTAAAACGGAATTCAATGGTCTCCATTCTGCATAAAACTGGCAGTCATTTTAGTCTTTACGTCGAGCCGATATCGAGTTTAATTCTAATTATGTATATAGATGCATATCTAGAGGTGAAACTATTAGGTTTGAGCAACATTTATCTTTATAATTAAAGATCCGTTTTATTCGGCATCAGCATCAACAGTTCGATGTTTTTAATTGAACTTCAATTAAGTTTACTCCATTCAAATACATAGCTGAAGTAGTTCTTTTTTTGTCATAATATTTTTTTCTTTCTCCTGTTAAATTGCAAAAGTTTCGCTCAAACCAAATATCCTTTCACCCGTCAATATACATATATAATCGTCATAAATATAAAAATTAATTGCTGTTCGTTAGTCTCGCTAAAACTCGACAACGGCTGGACCGATTTGGCTAATTTTGGTCTTGAATTATTTGTGGAAGTCCAGAGAAGGTTTAAAAGGTAGAGAAAATATGAAAATGCTCGGAATTAAATAAAAATAACAATTCTGTTTTCCTTTTGATGTGTCCCCCATCGGACGGATTCCTTTTGTTTGTTTTAAGTTTATTTTATACAAAAGTTTAAGTCTTTTATTTATCGATTGAGGCACTACGAAGTCTGCCGGGTCAGCTAGTTATATTATATATAAAAAATGTCGTTAATAATAGTCCGGAACTGGGGCGCAGGCGATTTTAACGAAGTCTTCGTAGCGCACCGTAGCACTGTTGGAAACATTCGCTTCGCGGAAAATGTTGTCTACCTGCAAATTCAAACAAAGGTCGGCTGAACTGCTGGTTAGCTGAACCAGTATCTAACAAAGCGATTTCCTTTGTTTTGTATAAAACTTCCGTGTTATCTTACAAGGCTGGCATAATCACTTAGAAAGAGAGAGAGAGAGAATGGGATGGGTGGCGCATTTACGTTGTAGATGTCTATGGGCTCCAGTAACGCCTCAAGACCAGGTGGGCTTTGAGCTCGTCCACTCATCTAAGCAATACAAAAAAAAAACATAAAAAAGTATAAGCATTTTTAATTACATCTTAGAACACGTGAAAACTGATGGTAATACTGTTATCTTACTTCTCTGGCTGAGAGCCCTTCTCCCCATTTCTGCAGAAGCGTCCGCAGTTGCTTAGCCGATATCACTCCGGTCTTGTTCGGATCTCCGGCCTTAAACGCGTTTACTACCTATAAAAAAATCACGAAACTCATTTTTTTTTCTTTATTGCCCTATTAGGCAGACGACCGTATGGCCAGGGACAGAGCCAAGCCGATGCCTAAATTTAAGTACTTCTCCATAAGCCTCGTTTGAAGAAGGACATGTCATAGCGCTCGGGAGACACCGTGGAGGCGAGCCCATTCCAAATCCGGATGGTATGTGGCAAATAAGATGTCTGGAAATGCACTGCGTGAACAATTCCTCAGAGCACTCCCCATGGAACATACGGTACAAAATACAGAGGGAACCGAAGTCCCTCCGCAGACCCAGAGGCTCCATTATATGGCTCATACAAGCGCATTATGCTGGAGTACTCCTACAACGTGTTTCCTGTCACATGGAACCAATCTTACCATGTTATATGGGGTGATTACTGTATTTATAATATTTGTGTGAAATATATAAGACTTGACGGATTACCTCTGACGGAAGATTTTCGGCACGAGAATGTATGTGCATAACTTCAAGGAAATCCGCGAACGACATCTTCCCCCCTTTGCCCTTCAGATAACCTGTTGTTCATTAATAAATGTATAGTTTGATTCTATGTTTGTGTTCGTTCCAGCCACCATTATTATAAGCCTAATTCAGAGATGGAATAAATTATTTATTTATTTATTTATTCTTTATTTGTACACACAGTTAATATAATACAGTAATTGTGATAAGATATAAAAAATGGCAAGCTTAACTCAACAATTGAGTTATCTACCAGCTAACTGTTCTTAAGGAAGGAAAGCTTTACATGAGTGGGTAGATGAGTACAATCTAATCAATTTACTTATTTATACAATACACAATTGCAATAAAAATGATAAAAATAAACACTAATACATAATATTATTATATCAGACTATATACATACACAATTAAACACTTAAATAACATAAACATATACATACACATACATATATAATGAAATACATAAAATATAATTATAATCTGACTGTCTCGTTATTAACTTATAATTTAATTAATTTAAATATCCTTTAGATATGTACCTACTAAATTATGTATACAGAAATTGTTCTGAACATAGAGAGATTGCTAACTAAATAAATTTATGATAACTTTCAGATACTTCATCTTCAGTTCGTACTATGATCATCAATGGAGTCTTATTTACTACAATATTGTAATCGTCCACATATACACAATGTATACCCAAACAATCTGGCTGCCGTCTTGAAAAAACGAAGTTATGGTAAACAGCTCAAGAGAAAAGACGTCATATAGTTCAATGACAAATCTTAAATTTAGAGTAGATGGCTCGCTGGAGTCACGCTCTTACTGACTTAGAAAATTTCAACTCATCTAATAAAAGTACTGGATACTGATTGTAGATAAAAAGAGAAAAAAAATATATACACAATAATTTACCGGTAATAGAAAACTTACCAGCCAACTCCTGGATTGTGGGACTCATGCCTAATGACCTCATGATGACGGTCAACTCATCCAGAGAGGTGATTTGACCAGACCGAGCAAACAAGTAGAAACATTCACGGAATTCTGAAATTAACTTCATATTATTCATAATCAAACTTTTTTATCTGTATATATTACTGATAGTACTCTGTATAGGTACTGCTGAGGTTGATTGGGGTCAGGAGTCATGACTTACTGGTCTTGACAACTTTGGACACTGAGGGAATACCTAGAGAAGCTCAAAGGGGGCTTTTAGATCTCATTCACTACGTAAACAGAATTTTATGACATTGAGGTAATTTTCTGTTTCTATGATTTAGTTTGGATGTGCAATAAAAGGCGACTACAAGTTCCAGAGGAGAACAAGCAACATTCTCCACATATGTAAGGTGTGTTGTGAAACCGCACATGTGGGCACTACCGTCCTAAATATATCTGTCTTAAAGCTGATATAAGTGAGATATCAACCTCAGGTTCTGGATGGGTTTTGGCAATCGCATTGTAATTCGTTTGGACTCCGGTAAATAACAGTAGCCAACCCAAACAATGTCATTCCGTCAATTCGTTTTCCAGATTAATCTTATCAAACATTTTCTTCATTATCATCTTTTATCAATGAGATTCATTATCTATTTCTTTTGACGAATATGACTATTACGCTGTTATTTCGTGTTGAACATGTTATCAAATCCAATATGCAAAGTTCCGTTATTTGTCCTACATATAAATTTTTAGTTTTTGTTATAAACTTCATGCTGTACGATGTATGAAAACTGGATAACGACATTACTTAATTTCATATAAATCATTTGTAATGCGCATCAATACCTATTATCTTTTAATTATTACGAAAATTAAAGTGAACGGCGTGGCTAATGAAAATAATTTACCATCTATATCTTGTTCCTTGAAATAACGCGCCTGTAACAAAATCTGTTATGTTTTAAAATGTTAATTAATAATGAACTTATGGACTTTAATTTAGTTTTTATTACATACCATTTTGATAGGTGGTGCTAAAGTATTTTGATTGGAAACGAAAAGATTTTTAGAAAGACGATTGTATTGTTATCAAAATAAAGTGCAATGTTTTTATTTGCTAACTAATTAGGCAAAGGAAACACAGCCCGTGTATTTGAGATTCTATTGTATTATTTAAAAGAACTCATACCTACAAAAAGTACAATCTAGCAATGAAATAATTTTTATTTTGACATAAGAATAAAAAAAAATGAGAAGGAATCACATAAATAAGATTAACAGATATAATCTTTCAGCACAATTATTATTGTAGAAATCGACAGAAACTTTTATGATCTCAAGATTCAAGAAGCCTTGTTCAATGATCAATGGTTTGTTTCTTTTCTTTACATAAGCACGTCGACAGATATTGAATGCTCAAATTAAATTGACTAAGACAATTTCAATTAACTTTATAGATTAAATTGAAAAAAAATAGATGTTTTATTTTTTAAAACGTTTTTATTTGTATTTCAAAACGTGAAGTTTGTTGACCTTTAATGCATATCACGCTTACTACTTATTAAGTATATGATTCGTTTTATAGTTCGTATTGCTTTGGGTATACTAATAATTGTTTTACAAAATTAATTGACACGTTATTGCATTAACTCAGTGAAACTTGTCTTTTCCCTTAAATTTTTTTTTGTCGTGTTTCAAAAGCCTACTTTATTAGGTATCAAATTAAGAAATGAAAAAAACGTTTTAATTGAATATTTTTTTCCCAAATGAACGCTGTATTATCAACAATATAGCAAAAAATATATAATTGCATTTGTCTGTTTAGGTATGAAGACTTTGTACAAAACGGAACATAACGTCTAACGTCTTTGCAACCGAAAAAATTTACTAATTTAATTTAAAATCAATATGGACGTCCAATCACCTGACAGCTGTGAAGGACCATTCGAACTATTTTTCCATAGTGTAATAAACTAAAACATAAGTAAATTATTACATAAAAGCTTCAATAACGTTCATAGTGTAATCAGTGAAGGTTTCTGTGATAACATCATGAACATTTTATTATTTATCGAGTGAGTAAACCTTTTTTTGTAGAAGTGTTTTGCAAAGGATTCTATTGTGTTAAAATAAATTTCATCAAAACCTTCAAAAATCTATAGCATATCTCTTATTTTATTCAGTTTCTCTTTTAAGACAATTGACCAATGTTAAGTGAGAAGCATAATACATAGTTAACTGTCGATCATCTGGATTTTTGTTGGAATACGACATACCCATAAATTTAGTTTTTTTTTTAAATAACTAATTTAACTGTCTAATCTTAATTTATAAAGAAAATTGATACTATAATATTACTTTTGCATTCCGACATTTGCAGCAAACTTGTAGCTACATAATACCAACCTCTTAAATCTTTTTTTGTTCAAAATTCTTTCACTTATTTATTAAATTATGTAATAAAAGACAATAGGATTAGATTGTAAACTGCCTCGGAATCACTTAAATAGAGTACACATAGATTATCAATATAAAAGAAATCTAACCACAAAAATTATTTTTATCTAAATAGTATGATTCAAATAGATTAAATTATCATATAGACAATCTTAACAATTCTTAAATGCTCACGAATAATTCCTACAATGAAACAGAGAAGTACATAGTTATTGACAACAAGTGTTTTGTTATCAATTTCTCTATTATATGTAATATTTAAAACTAAAATTTCCTATAAATTAAATAAAAGTTTTACGTTATAAATAATTTTTATTATGAGTATTAAATACTGGGCAGTTGGTATCAGCATATATTTACTTTGGGGCCGAAATAGACACTATTGCAATATCGACCTTTTGGCATTCCTGATACTATGTGCCGGCAGTAGAAATACTCATTAATAGACCTGAAGTTATCTAACTTGGTAATATGATCTCTGAAGGATTACATGATGAACTGAATATTGGCACAATAAGACACTGAGGATGAAGTCTGGCTAACAAGAAACCGTCATCTGTTTTTTTTGTGGCCCAGACAGGTGGAGGAGTTCACGATCCACTGTATGTTAAATGGTTACTCGAGCTCATAGTCATCAAAAACGTACATGCTGCCAACCCTGAGACATGAGTTTTAAGTTTCTCTTTAAGGGATTTAATGACCTGGTAACTAAGACCTTTAGGTCATAGTTTTAAGTTTCTGTTTTGTAGAGGACAAGAGCAGAGTTGGGACATTGTATTGTTTTGTTTTTCAGGTACTCTTTGCCAGATCTATTTGATTGAAAAAAAAAACACAATGGAAGTACCAATCGAACACAACCACAACACTATTGTTCACTTCATGATAACATAGTCGAGATCGACTCTAAATTTTTTAAGAAAAACAAATAAAAACCATTAGTTTTGAAGTTCTAGTATCCATATAAAAACTGTTAAATCAATAATTCCAATTTAAATTTTAATATTTTATTTGTATTAGATACAAATTAAAAAGTTTATTTATTTGACAAAATAATTTTTTTTTAAAAAAATAGTTACCAAAGACGTTTGTATTATTAAAATTAATCGACAAGATAAGTTAATGTTGCTAAGCTTATGGGAAGAGGAAAAAGTAGAAAAGACAAAAGGAAAATCCAAGATGGCCGCCACCATGGTTGAAACTCCACCCCCTCAATTGATTACCACTATAGAGTGGAGCATGATGGATAAAAGCAAATTTTTCCCATTATATACCATGAGCAGTTTTACAGGTAATATATAAATAAGTTTCTAAGTAAACTTAGGTTAAAACTTACCACTTTTCTGTAGTCAGGGAGGCGACTAAAATGAATTTAACAACTATACTATCTCAAGGTGGGTGGCGCACTTACGTCGTAGATGTCTATGGGCTCCAGTAACCACCTAACACCAGGTGGGCTGTGAGCTAGTCCACCCATCTAAGCAATAAAAAAAAAAATATATATATAAGGATTTATCATTAATGAAATCACATTGTCGCTTCCAGTACGTTGCGCCCTATATCCGCTTACATTGATAAAGACACAGATACAAGTGCAAAGGAGGAGAGAGGCTTATAAAGGCGTCACAGATGCTTTCACGAAGATATACGCCAGCGAAGGTGTGTCTGGTCTCTATAGGGGTTTCTGGCTGTCTAGTGTAAGTAACAGTTATAACTATTTGTGATATAGTTTGGACTGTGTGTAATGTTAAAGGAAGTCTGAAAGTGGCACCTGTGACAGAGAAGTTGAGATGGTATGGACATGTGATGAGACGAAATGACAGTCAACTTGGTAAGAGAGTTATAACTATAAAAGTGGAAGAGGTAGACTGAAGATAAAATGGATGGATTGCATTAAAGACAATATGTTTAAGAAGGGAGTGAGCGAAGAAATGGTATAAGATAGAGTAGTATGGAAGAAGAAAACATGTTGCGCCGACCTCAGATGACTGGGAGAAGGGCAGGAGAATGATGATGATCTAGTTTGGACTATGGCTGCTGGTGTACCTTTGTGACTAGCGGCTACCAGCTTCGCGTCTATTTGATTTTATCGATGGTTTTTTTTTCTTTTGTAAGAAGCTTTAGTGTTGTTAAGAATGTATGAAAGTGGGGAAGAGGAAAATGCTTTTTAAAAAGACTTGGATGTTGAGTGTGAGGGAGGATATGCCATGAAAAAAAATGTCTTAATGGATAAAGAGGGTACGCCGACCCTCCATGGTGGGATAAGGGTTAGAAAAATAATAATAACGAAAATGTTAACTGCAAATATCAATCAACGAATCTCTATGTCTTGAGGCGTACGGTCGAATTTTGTTCGTTCGGAAAAAAACTACCCGCATATTCATTTCATATATTCTCTAAACAGTTTTCTCCAACAGTTTCAGATAATTTCTGGCGTCTTCTATATATCTACGTACGAAGGAGTGAGATTTGAATTAGGAAAATATGACATTAGCCCAAAATGGAAGGTAGGTAATTATAAATTTTGTATATCTTTTTTTTGTAGCTTACCGTTAAAGTGGAGTCTAATATCATCTTAATTTGATAGGACCAGCGTATAGGACCCCTCTATATGACAGAATACATTACTAGAACACTTTTGGCTCAAAGGTCTCGTAACCAGGGCATAAATTTAAAAAATATATCTATACTAATATTATAAAGCTGAAGAGTTTGTTTGAACGCGCTAATCTCAGGAACTACTGGTCCGATTTGAAAAATTCTTTCAGTGTTAGATAGCACATTTATTGAGGAAGGTTATAGGCTATATAACATCACGCTACGACCAAAACAAGCGGAGCACCAATAGAGAATATTTAAAAATCGGATTTTTTTCCCTTTTGAGAGCTTCCGCTGCGTGCGCTGCAGAAACAGTTAAAGTTTCACTAAAATAATGTATGACAGAATTGTTCCTCTGTAAAATATCTAAAAAAAAGTCCGCGACAGCATATGTCTATATGTTAAGGTTGGCTCACGACAACGTTTTTTATGCTAACCAAATTTGTTCTAAAATACAGTTTTATTTGTGAACTATTCCACGCGGACGAAGTCGCGGACAAAAGCTAGTATATATAATATATCGACGCTTGAAAGGCAAACGTGACTAAGCGACAATAACTGCTTTGTACATAAATGATAGGCAATAACCATATTCGATGCGCAAAAAAATATATTTTTAGGTCTATTAAAATCATTTCAAGCCTACAGCTAGATTCGTTAAAATAGAATTTTTTTCAGGTATTTCAAATTTAAATTATTCTACTATAAAGTTCACGCAATGTCGCTTAGTCACGTTTGCCTTTCAAGCGTCAATATATACATTATATCGACGCTTGATATGTATATATCGACCAGTGAGAGTCTATTTGGCTTGAGACGTCACATCACTTCGGATTCCGCACGCTTTTCAGTCGTTCATCGGCGGCGGATGCGCTTCCATCGTCGGGCAGACGATAATAGTGCCGTTTGACGTGCTGAGCCAGCACCTGATGGTGCTAGGCCTGGTGAAGGGTAGGACCGGCGGCGTGAGCACCGTGAGTATACGCTCAACGAGCCTCAGGGTTAAGGACATGACACGGATTGTGCAGTATTTATTTATTTATTTGGGAAACAAACAGTACAATACAAACATATAATAATTTAAAGAATATAGCTAAAACAATAACCAGATATGTTTCCACAATCAAAATCACATATAAGTAGAAAGTGAACAGATAAGAGAAATTTAGAAATTTAAATTACAAAAAACTAAAGCAAAGCACAATACGCACATTTTTATTTTGTACATCAACTTACACTATAAAACTATAATACTCATCGGACTATATCACCTTATAAATATTTTAAAATAACTTTTTTATATGCTACAAGTTACAAGCAAAAGATGTCAGCATTAGATAACTTAGCATCATACAACCTACAAGATCTACAGACAAAAGAATTACAAGTATATGACAGTTGCTCGACAGAAATTGGCTTATTTTTTAAGTGTATGTGACGGGTGGTTCCATGGTGTTTTTAAAACGATGACGTCACCATCGCTGATGACGTCAGCGACTAATGACGCCACTCTATTCATTGTTGTCATTGACTTTCATACTGACAATAATTAAGACTTAATTTTCCAATGAATTCCATTTATTACATTTCAAGTGTACAGCGATAACAACAGAGAGCTCCGTTCCGTTCGACTGCTCGAGCCATAATGTTTCGTGCGACAATAGGCACTCGTATTTACAGTACATTTACAGTATAAGTAGTTTGTTCATTAATTTTCCTGAATGCCGTCTTTAAACAATTATTATTGTTGACATGCGTTGGACTTACAATAGTTATCCAACAATATTAATATTAAGGAAACAGTTAACTTTATCTAATCATAGTTGACTTAATAGTAAGTAACTTTGCGCGATATATATTTAAATGTATTTATTTCAGACGATAAATCCCCTGGGCATAGATTTAGATAAGCGCAGATCGAAGGCGGCCTTAGCCCGGGAGGTGGCGGTGAGGGTGTACCGGCAGCACGGGCCGCTGGGCTACTACAGGGGTTACACGGCGTCCCTGGCGGCCTACGTGCCCAACTCGGCGCTGTGGTGGGCTCTGTACACGGCGTACCAGGGTGAGCAGGTTGCGGGCCCACTCCTATACTAGTGGTCTCGCAGTACCGTAGATTGGGGGGAATAGGGCCAAATCGGGGATGTCACAATACTTTTGTCGGGTTGTTTGGTAAAACAGGGTACTTGATTTATGGCTATTTTGTTTTGTTTAACACGCGACATTTATCTTTGTAATTAAAGGTCCATTTTATTTGGTATCAGCGTCAACAGTTCGATGCTTATTATTGAACTTCAATTAAGTTTACACCAATTATATTTTCCAAATTTTAAACTTAAGCTCTTCAGTAAAGTTGCAGAAATGTCGCTTAACCAAACAATCTTTTCACCCCTCGCATATGAATTCCATGAATTTTTCAGATGAACTTTTGAAGATATCCCCCGTATGGGTGTCGCATCTGCTAATACAATGCGTGGCCGGCACTCTTGGAGGCTTCACCACAACGATACTGACCAATCCCCTGGACATTGTGAGGGCGAGATTGCAGGTAGCCTTATTTTTTATTAAGATTAAGATTCTAGATTCGCAGAATCAGTAGGTGAGCTCACGGGGCTCAAACCAGATGACAATCTTCTTACTAAAGTGCCGGAATATCTAGTAGACTCTGGGAGAGACAAATCCGAACGATACTGAGAATGAATCTATTTTCAAGAGACTTTAAAGACTAAAACTTACATTAACAAACAAAAGAAGGGGCAATGTTAGTCAATCCAGGCGCCTTAGTAAACATAAATCGACATAATTACTTCAGTGCGCCGCGTAGGGCACCGGTGACCTACACGGCAGTCGAAGGGTTAACATTAGTCCTAATAATTACTAAATAAGAAAATAATATGTAAACAAATAGACCAAAAAATGGTACTTTTTGTTTTCGCCTGTTGGCAATGAAAAGTGTGCTTAGTGCGAGTTTTTTAACGTTCTCGATAGCGTAAAAGTTAACTCATATTTGTATGCAGTTGAAAAGTTTGCCTTCGTTTGCCGCTAGGGGCGCTGTTCCGACTCCATACTTGAGTTAAGTCTTACGCCATCGAGAAATAAAAAAAAACTCGCCCTAAGCACACAATGTTTAATTTGGTGACGAAGTCAACGACCTTGTGTGACGTTGCAACTACCCTCCGGTTAGAGCGCGGGTTAATGAACTTTAGTGAGACAAGTCTTTTGACGGCGTCTATGTGACTTGTGAAGCACAGACAATATCCAATCGGAGACCCGTATCTATATATTTATGTGACGGAATGTTTGAACGTAATTTACGTCGATTTCGAGACGTCCAATTGAGTTGACGAGTCGCGCCCGTGCGTCAAGGATCGATGACGTCATTAACATGTTAGTAGGTATAAAAGAGAACATTTACAAGCCGCTATCGTTTCTATTGCGATGCAGTCAGGTCTTCCGTTTTGAGGGGGACTAGTTCCACATACGACATTGCCGCCACCAGACCTATACTGTACAGTACAGACAGTAACTGTACTGAGACCTTAGAACTTATATTTTTAAGGTGGGTGGTGTACTTGCGTTGTAAATGTCTATGGGCTCCAGTAACCACTTAACACTAGGTGGGCTGTGAGTTCGTCCATGCAACTAAGCAATAACAAAAAAAACAAAAAAAAACACACGGCATGACTGCCATCAGACCTTCCATGACCTCAAACATTTCCAGGTGGAAGGCGTCGGCACGATGAAGCAGGTGTTCAAGCAGCTCTGGGCGGAGGAAGGTCTGTTCGGGCTGTACGCAAAGGGCCTGTCCGCGAGGCTGGTGCAGTCGGCGTGTTTCTCATTCAGCATCATCCTCGGATACGAGAGCATCAAGCGGATGGCTATTAGCGACGAGTATAGGCCGAGAGTGCGTTGGTAGTCATTAAAGAAATGAGAAAAAAAACTCGTGTTTTATTTGTGGTGCTGATTTAAATCCGCCTTACCTGTTTTTTGCATAGCTTTTATCGCGGGCTTTGAGCGCGGCGACATAATCAAGAAATTCCGTAACGAAAATAAAACCTAACACTCCGCCTACCATGTAGCTCGCGTTCAACACATTCACACGTTGCGCTGGTGTAGTGTTTGTGAATAAGCGCGCAGCGTGACGTCGCACTGCATGCGCAACATGAAAAGTCTGCCCATCTCTCTCTCGCGCGGTCTAGCTTATGAGTGTGAAGAGGCCAGTTAATGTTTTGCTTTTGTTAATTTTTATAAATATAGCGTGGTCTTATTTTATAATTGTTTTAATATTAAATTATTATTGTCTAATTATAATTGCAGAGATTGCATTGTCTAATTATAATTGTGGGGAGCATCGAATTTTGTTATTCAATTCTCTTCTATCAGCCGTCATCTCAACACTCACTTCTCTCTCTCTCATATCGTCTTTCACACACTTAATTCATATCTTCTTCGGTCAACCTCTTCCCCCTCTAAATTGCACTACCATTTCCATACATCTCTTAGTCACATGCATTTCCTCTCTACGCGTCGCATGTCCATTAGGAAGATATTCCATTTTTAATTTATCAAACAACAGTTTGATATTTTTAATTTAAGATTAAAAAGATCAAATTGTTGATGCTGATACCAAATAAAAAGGACCTTTAATTACAAAGCTAAATGCCGCGTATTTAAGCGAAATAAATCAAAGAGGTAAATAAATCACCAGGAAAATATATTTAAATACTTTTTGTATGTAACGCAATTTTAAAATATTAACTATTTTTACCAGTGAACATAATTTCTGAATCCAAACAACAGATTTGAAGAAGATATCGAAAGTCATGTTAAAGTTTTTGTAATAACATAAGTAATTCAGTAATCTTTCAGTAAAAAAACTTTAAACAAATTCACACAGCGTCATTTCAAATTAGTTCCTTTGCTGTTCCCCAATTAAAAGGTTAATCGACGGACGAATTTCGGTCAAGAGTTAAATGACGTCACAACAGACGGTTGGGAACCATTTGCGAATAAAATTCATCGTTGTTCTCTGACGTTTATACAAAAATATAGCCAATTTTGAAGTCATCGTGGCTTAGAGGATAAGACGTCCGGTGCATTCGTATCTACCTATGCAACGGTGTTCGAATCCCGCAGACGGGTACCAATTTTTTTAATGAAATACGTACTTGATAAACGTTCACGATTGACTTCCACGGTGAAGGAATAACATCGTGTAATAAAAATCAAACCCGCAAAAATTAAAATTTGCGTAATTACTGCTGGCAGGACCTCTTGTGAGTCCGCGCGGGTAGACCATCCTGCCTACTTCTGCCGTGAAGCAGTAATGCGTCTCGGTTTGAAGGGTGCGGCAGCCGTTGTAACTATACTGTGAGACCTTAGAACTTATATTTTATGTTTCACTTATATTTCAAGGTGGGTGACGCATTTACGTTGTAGATGTCTATGGGCTCCGGTAACCACTTAACACCAGGTGGGTTGTGAGCTCGTCCACCAATCTAGGCAATAAAAATAAAAAAGAGCTATGACAACAGACGTAAAATATCTTCCAAACACGAAGTATGGTCGTCCAAATGCAAAGTCATGAATCCTTTTGTCAAGAATCATGATCTCCTCGAAGCCATCAAAGATTCAAATGGTCTAGAGGTGGATGAAAAACCTCGTCTGAGTAATTTTAATAAATATACATTATATTACCTAGCTGTATAAAGGAAAAAAACGCGAATTGCGTTTAACTCTAGTCATATCCTGTGCATTGTGATTAAAGTAAACACATTGTTAGCTTGTGATTCATAGTACAAATTGATAAATGAACTTAAATAAACATTTCACATGCCATGGCATTCAAACATAAACAACATTCTAAAAAGTTGATCTAATTTTTGAACTCCGAAATCTTAGACTAAATTTCTCTTAGTTTCTTGTTTAAAAAGTTTACTTAGCCTGCCAAATTATGACTTCGCAGGCAGACAGACCTATTACCGTCGGGCGTGGATGTCAGGCCCGACGCCAAAGGCACAGCCAAGCCGCTCATGTAACTTAATCACTGTGCCAGTATGGACACATAGGTGGGGTGGATTGGCTTATATACTTGGTTTCTGGTCATTGAAACCCCTGACTTCTCCGAGGAGCTGGATTAGGGCTTGTGAAGTCTCTCTCACCCTCAACTCTCACCTTCACTGGTGGTAGGACCTCTTGGGAGTCCGCACGGGTAGGTACCACCACCCCGCCTATTTCCGCCGTGAAGCAGTAATGCGTTTCGGTTCGAAGGGTGGGGTAGCCGTTGTAACTATAGTGAGACCTTAGAACATATCTCGAGGTGGGTGGCGCATTTACGTTGTAGATGTCTATGGGCTCCAGTAACCACTTAACATCAGGTGGGCTGTGAGCTCGTCCATCCATCAAAGCAATAAAAAAAAAAAATAACATAGGAACTATTTAGGACACTGAAAATCTCTCCCAGTATTGTAATATTTTTTGAAAAATCTATTATTTTTTTATCTGTGACAAAATATAAAATGTGTCAAATAAATCAGACATGTGAGTTTTTTTTTTAAATTACAAAAATTTACTAAGCATGTTTGTGTTTTGTTCTTGTAAATCAAAACAAATAATCAAACATAAATAAATGCATTTATTTCATCATATATACTAAATGTAAGTTCTGTTAAACAGATTTATGGTGATAAAATTATTATTTTTATGGATAATATCCTTTTTTTCTTCTAGAGATCAACTAAGCACAGGGATACAATCAAGTATAAAGCCTCAAAATAATTTCACAGCAATAGTGTTATCATGATAAAAATCAGTGCACACTGCCCCAAATGAACTAAGTCTATAAAACTAGGTCATCTCGTCATTTGTCTGGTTACTTTCGTTAATGATTGTCCAACTAATACTTTATCTCCAGCAGCCATATCAAATTTGAAGTCCTTTGGGGCCTCAAAGAGCAGTATGATAGTACTTCCCATATTGAACTGACCGAAGAGTTCACCTTTGCTCATGCATACCTGCCCTAATTCGAGTTCGTTCACACGATTCCGTTTACCTTTAGTGTTCGTTCTTAATTCTGGATCTTTGAATATTTCTATAGATCCCACATTTGTCGCTCCGACGGCTGTCATGCTGAAGAAGCCATACTCCCATTCTCCGACGTACACAGCTCTTTCGTTGACAGTGAACAATCCAGGTATTAGTTTCGCCAACCAAGGATTTACAGAGAGCAATTTCCCTGAGAAATGTCTCCTGAATGTAGCAGTCCAATCACAAGGAGCATGAAAGCGGTGATAATCCCCGGGCGCTAAATATATTATGCACTGATGTAATATATTCTCTTTATTCTTTAGTAAGGAGTTGTAATAGCTCTCATCTTTCCTTTTTAGCCATTTGTTTTCACCGAGGAATTCCTCAAGGCTGTATGTCACACCTTTTACCTGTTCAATCTTATCGGTATCAGCTGGGCCACAGTTCAAGACTACTCCGTCACAGGGCGATACGCAGGGCGCTGCTGATATGTATCTCGCGCCATCCCTGAGCGGCCTGGTGAAGAACGCTGATAAGCTTTTGTAGTATTTCAGGTCGGTGACTGCTGCATCATTTAGGTTCACGCTGAACATTCTTATGTACGTGCCGTAGACGAAGCTGCGGAGGGACACCGGGATTTCGCAGGCCGCCATTTTCCCCCACAATCGACTGGTCACCCGGAAGGGGAACATTTCGTAAAATTTAATCTCGACTTTTGAAACTTCATAATCTATGCTAGCGCGAATGTAACACCAACCTACGTACATAACACTCCCTAGAGGCATCCATCTAGTGAATATCGCGCGGAAATTTAACCATTTCGTTTTATTATTGGCGTTCGTATTAAAACTCTTTGTTTGAATTGTGCTCGTTTGTCTGAAGGGCCTGTGTGGACGTAACCGCGGTTTGTACATTTGATTCATGACTGGGAGGCAACTCCTTAAGCGCGTCGGCGGAAACATGGCTCCACAAGGCCGCTATAACGTCCGAGGTTTATTAATAGCGTGCGTGTTTATTGAGTTTATTTGATGTTTCTCTCGCAGTTTTCGTGCGCACCAAACTCACTTTATAGTATAACTGAATGACTTTGACATTGACAGTTGACAGTTTTTGTAGGCTTGATACATCATCGTTACTTTTTGAATTTACATGAACAAAACGGAAAAAAGTTCTGAATGTACTCATAACATTGCGTATAAATAAAATTAATTTTGCTATCTATCGATTTTTTTTATAGCTTATCCACTTAAATTTGTTGAAAAATACTACTGAACATTCAGTAATGACATAATGGGCTTAAATTGAACTAGACGAAATTCGAATCTAAAACAAATAAAACTGCCTATAAATTTAGTCTTGGAATACAATTAATTTGCATTAGTGTACCATGAATGAAAATGAAAATTTTTATTGAAGTTCTGCGCTACCACATTTTACCCGTCAAGAGCAGACTTCTTCCACCAATTTCCTACTGCACTTGCTCACAGAGGTGTTTATTGAATTTTGATCAACGAGAAAGTTGAGAACAATATCTGTGATGTTTAAAATACCTTATCATAAAAAATCTAAATACAAAACAGAAAGGCTTTCTTCCTTTTTCATTCTTTCAAAATCATCTTAAAGTAATATAAGATGGCTTTACTAGTGCCGTGGTCTGTCTTGTGCATTCGTTGATAAAACTGTATAGAGCTACCTTTATTTGGTCGGTCCATCGTAACAGCAATCTGCCGCGTGGTCTTTGTCCGAAGAAAGCGACCCTGAAGTGCCCTGAATGTCGGAGGATAGAGGTTGCTTGATGCCTAGTTCCTGTACAATTGACTGATTCGTTCTGAACCCCGTGTATATATATTATTATTTTTATTACCTTTGTAGGCAAACGAGCACCTGACTACCCACCTGATGGTGAGTGGTTACCGTCGCCTATAGACGTCAGCAATGCCAGGGCCAAAGCCAAGCCTTCTCCAGCACCACATTTCGATAGCATCTATAATTTTTTCTCACTTTCTCTTAAGGTCAGCCATGGACAGACTAAAAAAAATATGGGGGAATCTAATGTCGCTAAAATTAGACTTGTCGTCTATTTCATTTTTATTTACGCTGCTGAGACTTGGACATTTAATTACATGGTACTTATAAAATACTAAGAGAGCTCCGCCTATTAAAAATAAAATAAAAAATAAAAGTAGAGTATTCAGATAGAGGATCATAGTAATATGGTGTTGGCAGGTGGATGTTGCTTATTCCATGGATGGCATGTCCGACCAACTTGTCCATTCTGAACGAGCTCGGTATTGCCACAAGGCTCTCCTCTCCGCTATCTGCTTCCAACGTATTCTCGCGTACTTCATATCACTCGTAGAGACCCCAATAACTTAGAGCTGATGGTAGTTGGTCAGGTTGGCAGGAGAAGATCACGCGGACGCTCACCTACACGCTGATCTGATATAATAATTATCTTCACCGGCTTGCCAATAACCGAAGCCTTAAAGACTGCCGACGACATGAAGACGCTTCCCCACGTCTTGTGTATCGAGTGGTCAACATTTCAAATTAGACACGACCTTCAGCAATGAAGCGGCCGACTCAGAAGAAGAAGAAGAAGAAAGAATTACCTCGTTAGTCGAAAAATGTCATTTTGACAACCAAAGCAGTAAGTAATGTCCTGTCGTTCTCATCTGTATTATCTATGGTTCCCATTAGTATGACAGACAGAGTCCTAGGTATTGTTGACGTTCGTTTTGTTAATTTTTAATAGTATTTTATTTTCGTTTTTTCTTTTTCTCCTTTTATTTCATCGTTCCATGTCTATAAACAGTGATGGAGATTCATTTGAGTGCGTCGAAACGCCAACAGCACTCGATATCGGCTCGAAGTCCAATGAAAGTTTCGCTCGTGAGTCTAATGATTTTTTCCCGCCTGGCCCAGGTTTTAGGGGCTTCGAAAAGGTTCCCATCGTACTGGTGGCTAGAAACGACATAGAATTATACTTAAAACGTATGAACAAAGTAAAATCTGACGGCAATAACGTTAAAAAGCTACACGAAAAAAGAATAACGAGTTTGTGCTGTGTGTTGTTGCAGCGAGAGGATTTTCTGTTATTTAGGAACGCGACACGAGAAAATACGAAACAGGTCGACGACACGTCCAGCTCCGACACGGAAAACGAAATGGTTGATCCGAAAATGGCGGTAAAATGCAACATTTGCGAAAAATCATATCCAACCGAGAAGAAATTGCTGAAACATCAAGACAAAAAGCACATGATCGTATACGAGAGGCCAAAGAAACGCGTCTCGTTCTCCGACCACGTTATAGTTCACGAAGTGAAAGAATATCATAAATGCAGAAAATGCCCTAAAATATTCAAAGAGTACAAATCGTTGAAGGCCCACTCTAAATTACACCACAAAAAGCGTAAATGCTATATATGTAATTACTGTAACAAGAAATTTGTAGATCGGGTGTTTTTTAAAGTTCACATCAAACTGCACTGTGATGTTTGTGGACTTCTCTTTTCAAGTAAACTGAAATATCTTCAGCACAGACATAAAGCTTGTCGCATACAAAAGAAACACCAATGCAGAATATGCAACGAATCATATTTCCGGTACATGGACCTCAAAGATCACAGTCTCGAACACCTAAGGCTGTGTTATGTTTGCGATGTGTGTAAAGAACAGTTTGATACGAAATGTGCAATTGCCCACCATTTAAAATTCTTGCATTCCGGTAGACGCCCCCGGACATTATACAAAATACTCAATATAGGCACCGAAAGACTGTACTTGTGTAGGTTCTGCGACGAAAGCTCTGTAGATAAAAGGTTAATAGAGAAACATACACAGCTGTTACCGGATTTGAGTAATCGAGCTATGACGGGCTACCGAGACTTCTACTTTTGCGATCAATGCATGAGGAAGTTCAGCACAGAGACCGATATGCTACAGCACAAATGGACTCATTTCCTGAAGACTTCTGACAACACGCAGGTGCAACTTCAGAGTGTGCTAGTGAATAAGAAGCCAAAGTTGAAAACGACTTACAAAGTCAATGACGTAATACCGGAACGCTTTAATCCTAAAGTGGTTTTAGAGAAATTAGCAATAGACCCATTTCCAAACTACATGAGCTTTAATTGTAAAAAGTTTGATATTGTTACCGGTGAAATTAAGAAAGCTATAGTAGATCCGAAAAGTAAAAAAACGATAGTATCAAAACATCAATGTCCTGTGAGTAAGCTTCTCGATTTATCGTAGCTCAGTATAGTATATAATATTTTACTTTTCAGGTGAATTATGACCTTCTAGCATATTTTGTCACAAATCACTTGCATTGATTTGTTGAATGGATCAGGTGCTCCATCACAATAGAGCTATGGATCTCATGTCTTGGAGTCTGTTACAGAATTCATGTAATGTCATGCATCATCTGGTATCCATTTAAAAGAAGGGAGCTGTGAGTTCAGGACTTGGAAAACAAAAGTTGCTTTTTAATTTTTCATTTATTACTGGAGCCCATAGACGTCAACAACTAAAGGACGCAATCTGCCTTGAGACATGTGTTTTGAGCCCCCTTTTTGACCCTTCAAAGAGGATAACTGCTTCACATCAGAAATAGGCAAGTGGTGGTATAGGTAATAAGGTTCTAGCTTATCTGTGGGTGCTCACAACATGTCCTACCACCAGTAAAACTTGTAGTCGCTTTTTAATATTCTATAGAAAGGTTGCCACCCTTTTTAGCATAGTTTTTTTTTTGCTTGGAAGTTTGGACGATTTCACAGCTCACCCGGTTATAAAAAAAAAAGATATTTCGTCGCTTTCTTCACTTCTTAAAAGCTAAAAATACAAATAAGTTATTGCGAATGCGAGCATCAGCGAATGTGCAAAGTTATTACAATTATTATTAAATTTTAAAAGCATTTGTAGCTTAATAAGCTGATCTATGTGTTTTCACAATTGGAGATTCAGTCGTGCCTTTTTTTAAGGCATTTGAAATCCAACTGCTGTGTGTGACGACTTAGTAAAGGGCGAGAGAATCTGCTGAATATGAGCTGTGCAAGTCATTGTGATGAACCTTGATGGATGCCTATGTCGTCTACATCTGTGGGCTGATGACGACGATGATGCTAGTTTTACTTAATTTTTTGTTTTCTGCCTATTGTTATCATTTCAGGATTACCAATAGTTAGTCATATTAAGTTAATACAATACTAAACTGTTGATTAACATACAATTAACGATTCATTTAAATAAATCAAATCGAGCCAATTGTCTAGTGCAAAATCACATTTCTAAAAAACGTCCGTTAAAGAATTTGTTCATTAAATTTCAGATATGCGGTAAGTATTACTCAACAAACTACTGCTTGAATCGCCATATT
The DNA here is from genome assembly GCF_030269925.1 of Bombyx mori. Lineage (NCBI taxonomy): Eukaryota > Metazoa > Arthropoda > Insecta > Lepidoptera > Bombycidae > Bombyx > Bombyx mori. The sequence continues at coordinate 1,842,304 of NC_085117.1, read as the reverse complement.
GAATCACAGCACAAAAATTCCGAGAATCTTCACTGCCATGTCTGCGAGGAGACCTTTGTTTGGCCTTCACTCTTGAGGTCGCACAAGTGCCTCCGCCTCAACCACTCCGAACACCCATTCCAGAACTCGAACCCGGAGGCCCCCTTCCATAACTACAGTGAACAAAATGCGTTTGATGATTTTAATATATCATACGATGATGATTATTTGAATAACATTGATTTCGAGATACCTGCTCCGATAGTGGAGCTGACGGAAAGTGAAAATGTGTTTATTCCTAATAACTTGATAGATCAAGACGGGGGTAAAGTGTGCATTTCCCAGAATGGATATAAAGTGGTGGTCCAAGAAGTACCTGTCGAATTTTAGTGCGAAGTGATTATTGTGCACGGTGTTTGGGATATGAGGTTTCGGGACCTACATTTTTTTGTGTACAAGTGAATTGATAAGGAGGATTGAAATTGTTTTAAAAGACCAAATGTAATAGTGACAAATGTCAAAACTGGCAGCTGCCATTGTTTCCAAACTTTCTAACTCTCTCAGGTGTCTAAGGGTCTAGTCACTGGAGGATCTATGTATTCATAATCATACAATTATGCTTTGGGTAAGAAACATCATTCCGTATATGTGAGTAGCCATATAATGCTGCTTCACTTGTGAAAGGCTGGACCTATTTGATTGATTTAATTTTTCAAACTATCATGTCAAGTCAAGTATTGTATTACTATTATTACTTTAAATCCACTGATTAAATTTGTATTCAATTAGCTATAAATAGACATAAATCGGGTATAAATCACATACTGTCATCATGCTCTAAACTAGGATTCAGTGTATCGTGAGAACCGGAGACTTATATACATATTACGTTTAAATATATGTACATATACCCGTAGCTACGTAATGTCTATAAAAGGGCCATTCTTGCCTCAGCAGTAGTGAAGTAGAATTTATAAGTCTACCTAACATCATGTGGTAGATCTTCGGTCAACAAATTCCGTATGTTCCTTTTAGGTCAGGAGAGTGACATAGGCTACCTTTATCCTAAAAAAATATTACACAGGATACAACATTGTTTAGGTATAGTTTAAGAAGTAATAGTATGCAATAATTTAATTTTGTGGTTCTACAGATAAAGTATTGTTATAATTTGTCACTGTTATGAGCTGGAGCTCAGGAAAAATTAAAACTGTTCATTGAAACACTAATTAAAAGTCAATTTAATTATAACGACAATTAAGGGTAGACTTAACGGTCATGCTGGTCTTTGCTCTTCCTCTAGGTGATCATTTGTCGCCTACAATCCATGTCGTCTGTGCCAAGATTTATATTCGCTTCGATTTTGTCCACAATGTTACAGAACATTTAGGACGTGTTCCAGTTGTTTCTATATGCGTTTTTGCTATTTGACGACAGATGCCACTACAGTTACTGGCATAATTTTACCTTTCAATTACTTTTAACACTTTTTCTTTATCTTTAATAATTTTAATACGCAATTCATAACTCAAGCGATCCCCTTTTTTATTTTTTGTATCGACAGCTTGAGTGTGATAAAATATATGTGTTTTAAGAAATAAATAAACTTGAAACATGGGTGTCAGCATATTGCGTGAACCTCTCGATAACTGTCTTGGAAGCTCCTCAATTCTACGACACCAGATTGCAGTAGTCATAAGATTTTTGCAATTTCTTATTTATCATCAGCGCGACAGCGCCCCCCATGTTTCTAACATATTACTTTCTTTTCAAATTACTTATTAATAGTAGCTTTCATGAATTTACACGTGTAAAGTTATTAGTGAGTACTTGTAAATATGATTAAAATTTGATTAAGTTTTTATCCATCTCCGAGATTGCAATTCCCGCCATGCTGCTGTTATAACTTTTTTTTTTATTGTTGTAGATGTTAAAGGGTGCGAAACAATCGAGTCACATTGATATTTCGATTATCTTTTCACTTTATTGTTTTTCGTCAGTGTAATTTGTAAGTAGTGCTGTATTGTTGGCAGTTTAAGTGGCAACGTGGATTTTAAAGTCGAATGTTTTATTTAACGTTCTCGAATGTTCGGCTATATGAAAATGTACATACCTACATTTTTTGTTGTTATAAACTCGCCAGAAATAGTTTAAGGATTTCCTTCGGTTTTCACAAGCTGCAGATATAATTAAAAATTAAGTTTAAGTTTATAAAGATAGCGTTGAAAACAAAAGTGAACTTAAGATTTTATTTTATTTTATTTGAGGGTAGCTCGCAAAGAATATTATAATTTCGACGAACAGCACCCCAGCCTTCCGCGACCACGTTCCTTGTGCAGTGCTCGTAACGTCCGAAATGTTATAAGCGAGACTAAACAGTAAAAGTATTTTCAACGGTATATCGAGGGGTGTGACGTCAATGTTAAAACCGAAAACCGACTTCGACTCGAAATTTAACTGAGAAAAGAAAAGGATCAACTTTCTAATTTAAAAAAAAAAAAAACGAACCATCAAAATTAGTTTTCTCAGAAAAAAAGTTCGGAGGTTAAATATAAAAAAGGAAATCAGTCGAATTGAGAACCTCCCTGCATTTTTTAAGTAGGCTAAAATGAATTATATGGTTACTAGTTCATGAAAAAAGTAAACACCGTGACGTCATTTGGCTCTAAATTGTACTAAGCTAGAATGTTTTATTGTAATAAAAAAAAGGTTGTACATTTTTTTTTTTACGCTAGGGAATGCAGGCATCAAGCCATTTAATATATTTATTTAGTTTTTAATTCCTGTGTTAAGTTAAAAATGTTGTTTTGTTGTTTAGATGTTTTTATAAAACACTAGGCCGTGTGCTTTGTAATTAATCATCACGGACCTTGATGCTTTTATTGAGAAAAATGATAACATCTTGATTTCAGTATTAAGTCGCCTAAAATATGAATGTGATGAATGTGTTAGAAAAACATCAACCAATTCAATTTGAAAATAGCATAAAAAAATTATAAACTATTGAAAAAAGATTGTAAATAAATCTTCATTCAGAATCCTAAAATGTTATTTCTTGTTCCGAAATAAAAGCCTACTCTATAAAGCCAGGTCAGTAAAAATATTCGTCCTGGTCCTCTTGGAGGGCTCGGGTTTGACGCGTCCTGAGACAGTTCGCCATCTCTCTCCGCTCTAGGCCATTCTGTTTTACTCATTTCATGGACTGTGGTCCCGATTTGGTCGGTCCATTGCATTGGAGACTCGCGTGCTCTTGTACCGTCCGCTCTTCCTTTTAAATTAGTATATAAATATTAAATTTGCTAAATTAAGCTACATGACAAATATTATGGGGCTACCAGAAAAAAAAACAAATAATTCCTCAGTTTCGGAATTGGTATTGGATTATTTTCTATCGCAAATGTCAATAGAGTTCAAATTAAAATTAAAATTTCGCGGCTCTTTAACAATAGTTTTAATGCGTGTAGTTTAAGTAAACCATAAGAAAAAAAATTTATGACAGATATCTGTGTAAAAAAATTATGGCAAAAGGAGATTTTAAATATAAAGTCAGAGTTTCTAAGTTTATTGAATGAGGCTTAATTATGGAGGGTAGAAGTAAGCCACACCTTCTCATATAGAGGACAAGTTGAAGAAGTGTTCACTTGTAAACAGCGAATTGTTGTTGGAAGACTCACCGAAATAGCGCTAGTGTAGGAAGTGGAAATGGTATGCATATAGCAGTTTTAAACAGAGTCTAGTGTGCTTTATTGAAAATTTTGAAGTGAAACTTCTTTAGGCGCATGAGGGTAAAATTTTTACAGATGTAACGTCACACAGGTATGCAACGGAAGTGTCGAAAAAGAGAGAGCGATCGAGACCGATTGAGAGAGAGTAAGACAGGGCGACGTAGCATGAAGCAACTAGCCATGGAGTGAGAGTAGGGAGCAAGCAAGTGAGAAAGATCGAGAGAAAAAGTGAGACAGAGCGAACGTCGTATCACGCACAGTGCCATGGAACGAGAGGTGGGAGAGAGCTATAGTGAGAAAGATTGAACGAGAGAGAATAAGGGATATCGAGAAATAATACACGCTATATTGGTTTGTGTATTCGTTATTAGCTGATTATTAGAACTTTAGATGGCAATTCTGTCGCATAACGTCATTTGCAGTAAACGCAGATTTTTTATATTTTTCGTGACTTGTGTATTAAAAAAAAAACAGTATTTAAAACTCAAGTATTTATTTTTATTACTATTTACGTAGGACGTGTTTCTTTCCTTCTTACACGCTTAAACAGCGTCCTACGTTAATAGTTTATTGGCACTGTTTTTAAAATCCTTCCACTTGCTACTATGGCGCCACCTTAATAGGCTCCCTTTCCGCGGACATTTTTATTACACTGAGATGTTCCTCCTCACTTCTACCCTCCATAGTTTTAATATATTTGCATAGATTAATAAGCAATCTACGTGTAATAATGTTTTTAGACTAAGTAACATAATAGTATGTTTATTGTATAAAAATGCTTCGAGGAAAACATGAACATGTATATTATAATGAAAAGTATGCAGTGTTGTACATATAAAATATATAATAGAATTGTGAGAAGAGGTTTTGTGTTTAATTTTTAGTGTCTGTGGTTTTGACTCTTTGGTATATGACACTAAAGTCCCAAAGATAAAAAACGGTGCGCGTGCAACTTGGTTGGTGCACGTGAATGAAGTGAAACTTCTTTTTCGATGTGTAGTATTGTGGTTTTCTTCATTTTTAATCCTTAAATTAGATTGCTCTTGGAATAGGGAATGCTGTGTATAAGAGACGCGACATCTCAACATTTATATTATATATATTTTAAATACTTCATTAAATATTCAACGCTACTCGTTGCTAACGCTCGCGCTGGCCTGTAACAGGTATACTACGCGCATGCGTTCGAGTGCCCAACATTCACTCTCGCTCTGTCTCTTTCTAGTATGGAAGCGTTAAACGTTTAACGCAACTTTGTTGGAAGTCGCATTAGAAGTTTCACTTCAAAAAGGTCTGCCAATTGCGTATTTGCCCATTAGTAGAATCTAATTCCACACAGAGATATCGAACTAACTTATTAGTATTCGAATGAAATCTGGTTAGTTCTTGAGCTACATTTTGATTGTAATTTTTTTAATGCTTAGATGAGTGGACGACTTCAGGACTTATTTGGTGTTAAGTGGTTACCGGAGCCTAAACGCAACGGAAATGCCGCAACTCTCTTTGAGTTCTGAGTCGGTTTATTTTTTTACGTGATAACCTCTTATAACTCGATAAAGACGGGCTGGACACTCGAAAAAGTGTCACATTGCGCTTGAGCAAGAGTGTGCAAGCCTGAGCACGGAACAAGCGACAGTGAGGCACGTTCGGCCCAAGCGTTGGCTTGTAACACATTTATCTCTCCTCTCGCGTGTCAGAACTACTTCAAATAGTTCCGCTACTGACGTTATGACATGTGTAGAACCGACTTTACAGTCAATTTACAGATTTAAAATTTTAATTACTAGACCCAGCGGCTTGTTTTATACTATCTACCTCGTTTAATTTAATTACATTCTATAATTAAATTCATATGCAAAGTTAGTTTCGTTTATGTTTTGTGGTTTAAGTTATGTATTTTTATTCTCTTAAAACAATATTATAGAAAAGACTGCCATTGCCAGTTGGCCAGTGCAGTTTAAAAAAAAAACTAACGCTGTGCTGTCATAGTATTTACCTACTAAATTCAGTATTTACATCGTTCGTCAAGAAATTATCACTTTAATTTTAAGACAAACAACGAGGATTTTGCACTAATGTACAAGAATGAGCAATAATTAATAATACCATACATTCTTTGCATCATAAATTATTACGACAGAATTGACAAAAATCACAGTTTATCTGTGCGTGCTTTGGAATTTTTACAACTTAAATAATTGTGCAAAAAGCAATGTCTGTAAGTGAAAAAGTGTCGTTATCGGATGCTCTGAGCAACGTAGATGTGTTGGATGAGCTGACTTTGCCGGGTAAGTTGTCTTTTTCCATAAAATTGCTAGAGATTGATACATTGATTCAGATATGAAACTAGGTGGGGCCGGAAGCTCGCTGCTTAGCGGTTCAGTTGATATTGATATAAAGGTGAATTCGAAGCTACCCTGATATGTTAGAAGAATGGATAAATAGTATTAGGCATAGTGAAAAACCAAAATTCAATGTTGATATTGGAACATTGTTAAGATTCCAATATAACGAAATTATTATGTTTATATGTTGTTATTTCATTTATTTGTCATTAAATAAGTTATATGGTGTTGTACATTGTGTGAACCTGTCTACACAGTAAAAGCTCAAAGCTTTTTTGTTTAAGTTCTGGAAAATATTGGCATGACACTAATTTTAGTATTGCTTCACTTTTTAACTCACAGGTTTGACTGAGCTAAAGGATTAGACCAAACAACATAATTATGAATTTTATTCACATAGATTTGAAATTATGAAATGATAAATAAGTACAAATTAACTTTATTTAACTTTATTGTTAAGGCAATGACTTTTACTATAATCAACAAATTAACACATATATTGTAACTAATTAATGCCAGATGTACTGTGCCAGTTCACTTAGTAATATGCAGGTACTAATTCCATGGAATTCATACCAGCACATAAAATCCTTAATGTTGGGAAGAGGTGTGAAGATATCGAAACTGGTGATAAAACCAATATGAAAAGATAATATTGACCTATCATCTATATATAAAATTAGCTTCTCTACTAATTAGTTCTGAGCAAACCTGTAATTTCATTTTTATAGTTTATAAAAATAACAATATATACTTCTAAATTATAAGAAGTTTCATGTCATTAGTTTTAACAATGGATTTTTTTGTATTCATTAGTGTATCATTTGATAAGAGTTCTACTGTGAATTTTACTCCCTCCTTTATTAGTGATAATTTCTTCATATGAAATTTAGAATTTAAGGTTTGAACCATCCCTTTCCGTTCAAAACGACTCGGTATTTGTTTTTCAAGATGAACAGCCATGTATCGAAGCAGCACCTTGCTCGATCCTGTATCAAGCTAATTTCGATACTAACTTTGAAGACCGCAATGGGTTCATCACCGGTATCGCAAAGTACATAGAGGAAGCGACCGTCCACGCCAACTTGGTGAGTAATTATACCTTGGTACATATTATTATTGTTATACAGCCTCAAGCTGTCGATTGCGAGACCTACGTTTTTGTCATAATGATCAGTTCTATGCTATCGGCATACCGTGCATTCCTGCAACATTCGACAGGTCATTGGTCTGACTTGTGGGAGATCTATTAACCCTATGAGTAATGTGTCCTGCCCACTGCCACTTGAATCTTATTACTTTGGGACATATGTCAATTTCATTGATCATATCGGTTTCTAGAACGAGCTCCTGGAAGAAGGGAACGCCCACGCTGTCATGCTGTACACGTGGCGTTGCTGCAGCCGTGCCATACCTCAGCCCAGGTCCAATGAACAACCAGACCGGGTTCACATATACGAGAGGACCGTTCAAGTGCTGGCTCCTGAGGTTGATAAGCTCTTGCAGTTCATGTATTTCCAGGTTAGTAAGATGACAGACCTCATGTTTAATGTATCTAAGCTTTATACCGGACATCAGCAAAAGCATTAGTGTGCTTTAAGTAACAAAGGCCTGATCCACAAGGTCACTGCTGCAGACCATGTTGACTCAAATAATCAGTTTAATGATAGTTTTTTACAGTGCACGATTTAATGAGGAAAATCACCTCTAGTCAACTGGGCTCAAAGTCATCAATCACTGATGGCTTGAGTCGTACACACAGCTACCTATGGCGTTCTATGTACAGTGTACAGTTCTATGTATAGTGGTTTTTATTATGATTTATATATTCATTACACATTTTTGTATATAAGTGTACATCTTTAAACGAGGCTGGGGGGGGAGAGTATTAAGCAGTAGGTAGCGGCTTGGTTCTGCCTCTGGCATTGCTGAAGTCCATGGGTGACAGTAACCACCTACCATCAGGTGGACCGTATTCTCGTCTGCCTACAAAGGCAATAAAAAAAAATAACAAAAAAAAGCAGAGCAATTCCTTAATAAATGTGTTCAAAGGTTTAATAAATTATAGTAAATATACCTATTAAACATATTTAAAAATCATAAGATATAATATTTATTATATATTATTATAATATACTATACTAATATAAAATATTACCGAAAAGGAATCATGTTACTGGCTTCAAGCCTATCCATCGTCCAATACAGGCACGTTGTTGGACAACGACGCTCTCTCGCTAGCTATTGGCTTACGGTTGGGGGCCTATATTAACGTACCACATTTCTGTGTCTGTGGCGAGTATGTCAATGAGCTTGGACATCACGGACTCTCGTGCCAGAAAAGCGCTGGGCGCATTCCAAGACACGCGTCTTTAAATGATATGATAAGAAGGGCGCTCACTACAGTCAATGTTCCGGCTGTCTTGGAACCCATCGGAATTTTGAGGTCAGATGGGAAAAGGCCCGATGGAGTCACGCTGATTCCATGGTCAGTTGGTAGGTGCCTGGTATGGGATGCTACTTGTGTGGATACTGTGGCTCCCTGTCATTTAGATGGTACTTCGTCCCGCCCCGGTTCAGCTGCAGCTTCAGCAGAAATTACAAAAAAGCGGAAGTATTCGGGTTTGGGGTCTTCTTATTCTTTTTTGCCTTTCGCGGTTGAGACGATGGGCCCTTGGGGCCCTGAAGCAAAAAAATTTTTAACAGAAATCTCCAAACGCTTGAAGGAGGTTACACATGATGCTAAGGCTGGCTGGTAATTTGCACAGAGAGTGAGTCTGGCTGTCCAACGAGGCAACGTAGCCAGTATCTTGGGGACTGTGCCTCCTTCAAGCGCGTTGGAAGATCTGTTCTACTGTGTGGGTTGAGTTATGTTCAATTATTTTGATTTGACTTTTTGTTAATAAAAGATATAAAATATAAAAAAAAAAAAAACAATAAAAAAAATATTAATATATACTAATAAATGTACTAAAAAGATTAGATATAAATTTAATAATACACACATTACGTATTTGGGGATGACAACGAAAGAAAAATGTTCCGTTTCTTTTTTCCGTACTTATTTGCTGGTAGACTAAGGGGCTTCTTTTTTGGGCTGGGGGCCGAACCTCCTACGAGAGCCTAAGGGGTTATCCCAACTTTTGAAGCGTTCAAAGATCATCAGACACCACAGACATCAATCATGTTAATGCCACTGCCCACCTTGAGACATGACTTCTAAGTTTCAGTTTCACAGTACACCAGCTGCTCCAGCCTTCAAACCGAAACGCAGTACTGCTTCACGGCAGAAACAGGGAAGGTACCTACCACTTACCACCAGCAGAGGATAAATCAAAACTTAAAAAACCTTTTTTTTGTTTTTATTGCCCTTGTAGGCAGACGAGCACATGGTCCACCTGACGATGAAGGGTTACCGTCGCCCATGGACTTCAGCAATGCCAGGGGCAGAGCCAAGCCGCTGCCTACCGCTGACTTCGATTCTTTGTTTCAGCGCAAGGCCATAGAAAGGTTCTGTGCTGAAGTGCGTCGGCTGTGCCACGCGGAGAAGAGGAGGGACTTCGTCTCCGAAGCCTACCTCCTGACCCTCGGCAAGTTCGTGAACATGTTCGCGGTCCTCGACGAGCTGAAGAACATGAAGAGTTCGGTCAAGAATGATTACTCGACTTACAGAAGGTGGGGGATATGTTTTTTTTTTTGTTATTGCTTAGATGGGTGGACGAGCTCACAGCCCACCTGGTGCTAAGTGGTTACGAAAACCCATAGGCATCTTAACGTAAATGCCGCACCCCTACCTTGAGATGTGAGTTCTAAGGTCTCAGTATAGTTACAACGGCTGTCCCGCCCGAAACGCATTACTGCTTCACGGCAGAAATAGGCAGGGTGGCGGTACCTACCCGCGCGGCACACAAGACGTACCTACCACCAGTAATTACGCAAATTATAATTTTGCGGGTTTGATTTTTTTTAATTACATCCACGTTATGTTATTCCTTCACCGTGGAAGTTAATCGTGAACATTAGTTAAGTACGTATTTCATTAGAAAAATTGGTACCCGCCTGCGGGATTCGAACACTGGTGCATCGCTACACACGAATGCACCGGACGTCTTATCCTTTAGGCCACGACGACTTCGAAAACGTAACTTCAGCAGGATACGTATACGTTCCCAGGGCGGCGCAATTCCTGAAGGTGATGTCCGACAGTCAGAGCCTGCAGGAGTCTCAGAACCTGTCCATGTTCCTCGCGACCCAGAACAAGATCAGAGACACGGTCAAGGATGCCCTAGAGAAAATTAACGGTATGTTTTTTTTTTTAATTGCTAGATGGGTGGACGAGCTCACAGCCCACCTGGTGTTAAGTGGTTACTGGAGCCCATAGACATCTACGACGTAAATGCGCCACCCACCTTGAGATATAAGTTCTAAGGTCTCAATTATAGTTACAACGGCTACCTCACCCTTCAAACCGAAACGCATTACTGCTTCACGGCAGAAATAAGCAGGGCGGTGGTACCTACCCGCGGTGACTCACAAGAGGTCCTACCACCAGTAAATGTGTGTAGTAATTCTTTCGAAAAGACGATGGACAGATTTATAGGATGTACTGATAGTACTGCCGCGCACCTCAAGGCTTGAGGTCGTATCAGAAAGCCTGGTTTCTTCGGGTCGGTGCACACGATACGGTCAACCACCACTGAATGTTTAATCGCAATTCTAAAAAAGTTGATTATTTCTGAACAATCAATGTAAAGGGAATTCGGAATGAGGTCATCGACCCGTCAAACATATCGTTTATATTTGTAATACATTGCGTTCATTGTTTGATGTTTTTTTTTTTATCGATTTTTAGGTTACGAAGACTTGTTGGCTGATGTGGTCAATATATGCGTGCACATGTTCGAGACAAGAATGTATTTGACTCCATGCGAGAAACACATGCTCGTGAAGGTAAGGACACCTGTTTGGTTGCAGGGCTTTTTTTATAGTTTTTTATTGCATAGCACCTGGTGTTAGTGTTTACCGAAGCCCATAGACATCTACAACGTAAATGTCGCCACCCACATTGAGATTTTTTTTTATTGCCCTTGTAGGCATACGAGCATACGGCCCACCTGATGGTGAGTGCTCACCGTCGCTCACGGATGGCAACAATCCCAGGGGCAGAGCCAAGCCGCTGCCTACCGTTTTTACCTGACTTTATTTTTCAGGTTATGGGCTTCGGACTCTTCCTCATGGACTCAGAGGTGTGCAACATCAATCGTTTGGATCAGAAGAAGAAGATACGTCTGGACCGCATCGACAGGATCTTCAAGGTACTCATTATTATCCGCCAGCGACGCTAACTTAGCGAGGAGCTCACAGCTTATCCACATGTTAAGCACATGTTAAGTGTTCACGGGGGTGATGAAAAAGAAGGATAAAAAGCTATTTACTTTAAGCGTCATATTTGCCACTTTGAGGAGAGCCGTTTAAAATTTTGGAAAAAATGTTCATACAACACACAAAAATACTTCTTCAGCTATTCGAATGGAGTAAACTTAATTGATGTTCAATTAAAACCATCGAACTGTTCAAAGCCCTGCTGGCTCGAGCAGCCGAACAGAGCGGAGCTCTCTTTTGATATCGCTGTACACTTGAAATGTAATAAATGGAATTCATTAGAAAAGTGAGTCTTAATTACTGTCACTATAGAATGCTGACGTCATCATTTTAAAAACACCCCTTAATCGTATATAAGTATGTATGTCAGTCTCTGGTGCCCATAACACAGGGGATCCTAAATCGAGGGATCGTGCGTGATTTCTTCATCCTTATTTTTAATTTGTTATTTTTTTGTAATTTTCTTTTTCTCTTTCAGAACCTCGAAGTGGTTCCACTGTTTGGCGACATGCAAATAGCTCCTTTCAATTACATCAAGAGATCGAAACACTATGATCCGAATAAGTGAGTTTTATCTTTAAATTTATTTTTTTCACATTTTGAAAATGAAAATTTTCTTCTTATACGTTTTAAAATAATAACAAAACGTAAAGCATAGAACTGATAAAAAACGGATATAGAAACACCAAAAAGTAGGAACAGAAGGTTCTTACATATAGCACATCGCAGTTACTAAAAGTGAGTCTTAATTACTATCACCATGGAAGGCAATGATCATGATGAAGAGAAAGGCGTCAGCGATGCTGATGTCATCATTTTAAATATCCCATGGAACCAGCCAGCCCGCTCCGTCATATACCCCTTCAGTTCACTTAACTCTTTAGGTAATTTATATGCAAGTCAAAACATCAGACACATTCCAACACATTCATAGTGATAATTCTATATTTTTTTAAGTATTCGTGAGTTTTGATCTAAACCTACGGCCGTTAGCTTGGGTAACCACTTAACATCAGTGAGCCAGTCCACCCATAAGAATATAATCTGAACGTGAACTCTTCGTTGCCGCAGGTGGCCCCTGTCCTCGAGCCCCAACCCGCCCTCGCCGCAGGCCGACCTGATGGTCCACCTGCCCCAGATCCGGGAGGAGCACCAGAACTACATATCCGAGCTGGCCCGGTACAGCAACGAGGTATCGTGTGGAGATATTGCACCTCAGGAGATTAAGCTGTCTTATCAGTAGAGATCTGAGTAGGTAGATTGATTTAAGGTCGTTGACGTCAAACGTAGAGGATAATATGGATATGCCCCCAAAATACCGGAACTTCATATTTATTCTGATATTTGTTCCGGAATTTTGAAATTAGCATGAATCTGTGTTTAAGGTGAAAAACGTATTAATAATATTAATCTGCACTACCAGTGCTAGCTAATGGTGAAAGAAATCAGTAATTTATTTTATACAAAAACACCTTGGAATATTTACCGTATTTTGTCCCTTTCCGTTGAATTAGAAATGACGCTTGTCAATATGAGACAAAACTTAGACACGGCTTTTTGTTACTTTATCTCATAAATACACGAATTGTATCCGATGAGGATTATTTTTTTTTTATTTTTAGTTTTATATATAATCATTATAGATAAAATGGCATGTCCATATTATAATATCTTGACGCAAGTATATAAAATCAATATACCTACACCGACCACTGCTTATCAGTGAGGCCGGTCATCATTCTCGTCGAACCCGTCGCTTGCGACGAAGGGCTCGACGAGTAAATTAACCCTCAGACACAGCACACTGAATTTCTCGCCGGATCTTCTCAGTGGGTTGCATTTCCGAGCCGGTGGTAGATTCTGCGAAGCACGGCTCTTGCTAGGGTTCGTGTTAGGAACGTCATTAGGTTTGAGCCCCGTGAGCTCACCTACTAGTTAAGGCAACGCTGATATAGCCTATCAAGGCTATCAGCTTAGGTAGGAAAAAAAAAACAGTGAGGCAACAAGAACATTCCCATGTCTGCGTGTTCCAGGTGACGACCACTTTCAAAGAGGCGGGTTCGGACTCCGAGAACAAGGCGGTGACGGAGCTCTGTCTGCGCGGCCTGCAGCTGCTGTCCTCCTGGTGCTCGGTGCTCACGGAGCTGTGCTCGTGGAAGCTGCTCCACCCGACGGACCACACCATCAACGCGCGGTGTCCCCCCGAAGCCGAGGAGTACGAGAGGGTGCGTTCTGTCCGTCCGTCCAATAGAGACGAAACGTTGCTTATATTATACTAAGTTATACTAATACTATATTATACCGGCACTATATTATACCGGCACTATATTATACCGGCACTATATTATACCGGCACTATATTATACCGGCACTATATTATACCGGCACTATATTATACTGGCACTATATTATTCAGCACTATATTATGCCAGTACTATATTATACCGGCACTATATTATACCGGCACTATATTATGCCAGCACTATATTATACCGGCACTATATTATACCGGCACTATATTATACCGGCACTATATTATACCGGCACTATATTATACCGGCACTATATTATACCGGCACTATATTATACCGGCACTATATTATACCGGCACTATATTATACCGGCACTATATTATACCGGCACTATATTATACCGGCACTATATTATACCGGCACTATATTATACCGGCACTATATTATACCGGCACTATATTATACCGGCACTATATTATACCGGCACTATATTATACCGGCACTATATTATACTGGCACTATATTATGCCAGCACTATATTATGCCAGTACTATATTATACCGGCACTATATTATACCGGCACTATATTATGCCAGCACTATATTATACCGGCACTATATTATACCGGCACTATATTATACCGGCACTATATTATACCGGCACTATATTATACCGGCACTATATTATACCGGCACTATATTATACCGGCACTATATTATACCGGCACTATATTATACCGGCACTATATTATACCGGCACTATATTATACCGGCACTATATTATACCGGCACTATATTATACCGGCACTATATTATACCGGCACTATATTATACCGGCACTATATTATACCGGCACTATATTATACTGGCACTATATTATGCCAGCACTATATTATGCCAGTACTATATTATACCGGCACTATATTATACCGGCACTATATTATGCCAGCACTATATTATACCGGCACTATATTATACCGGCACTATATTATACCGGCACTATATTATACCGGCACTATATTATACCGGCACTATATTATACCGGCACTATATTATACCGGCACTATATTATACCGGCACTATATTATACCGGCACTATATTATACCGGCACTATATTATACCGGCACTATATTATACTGGCACTATATTATGCCAGCACTATATTATGCCAGTACTATATTATACCGGCACTATATTATACCGGCACTATATTATGCCAGCACTATATTATACCAGCACTATATTATACCGGCACTATATTATACCGGCACTATATTATACCGGCACTATATTATACTGGCACTATATTATGCCAGCACTATATTATACTGGCACTATATTATGCCAGCACTATATTATGCCAGTACTATATTATACCGGCACTATATTATACTGGCACTATATTATGCCAGCACTATATTATACCAGCACTATATTATGCCAGCACTATATTATGCCAGTACTATATTATATCGGCACTATATTATACCGGCACTATAATAATACTATACCGGCACTATATCCTGGAGTATCCCTGCAACCTTCCGAGAGTATTGGGATACTTGGGGTCGACATTTCGAGCGATGTCCAATTTCGGAGTCATTTGGAAGGCAAAGCCAAGTTGGCGTCCAAAATGCTGGGAGTCCTCAACAGAGCGAAGCGGTACTTCACGTCTGGACAAAGGCTTTTGCTTTATAAAGCACAAGTCCGGCCTCGCGTGGAGTACTGCTCCCATCTCTGGGCCGGGGCTCCCAAATACCAGCTTCTTCCATTTGACTCCATACAGAGGAGGGCCGTTCGGATTGTCGATAATCCCGGTCTCACGGATCATTTGGAATCTCTGGGTCTGCGGAGGGACTTCGGTTCCCTCTGTATTTTGTACCGTATGTTCCATGGGGAGTGTTCTGAGGAATTGTTCGAGATGATACCGGCATCTCGTTTTTACCATCGCACCGCCCGCCACCGGAGTAGAGTTCATCCATACTACCTGGAGCCACTGCGGTCATCCACAGTGCATTTCCAGAGGTCTTTTTTGCCACGTACCATCCGGCTCTGGAATGAGCTCCCCTCCACGGTGTTTCCCGAGCGCTATGACATGTCCTTCTTCAAACGAGCCTTGTGGAGAGTATTAAGCGGTAGGCAGCGGCTTGGCTCTGCCCCTGGCATTGCTGAAGTCCATGGGCGACGGTAACCACTCACCATCAGGTGGGCCGTATGCTCGTCTGCCTACAAGGGCAATAAAAAAAAAATATTATACCGGCACCCTATTATACCGGCACTACTTTATACCGGCACTATATTATGCTAGCACTATATCTCATCAACACTATAAAATACTAATACCATGTTATATACATATATGACTTTGCCCAAGGCATGTCATTTATCATGATAAAGTAATCGTGCTATTTCAGGTTATTCAAGAATATTACAGCATTTTATCTTAAAACGTAGCATTCACTTCTGATGTCCATGGTCATCGGTAGTGATGACGCAACCGAATTCTAAGATCTTGGATTTAAGTACAGAATAGTACATAGAATTGAAATTTAGAACTCTTATCTCAATGTGGTTGACGGTATTCACGTTGACGATGTCCACGGGCCCCGGTACCCACTTATGCGACCTCAATATTGATGGTAGTAGGTAATATTACTGGTGGTAGGACCACCAGGTAGGTGGTAGGTTTAAAGGGTGGGGCGGCCGTTGTAACCATACTGAGATCTTTAGAACTTATATCTCATGTTGGGTGGCGCATTTACGTTGTAGATGTCCACGGGCCCCGGTACCCATTTAGGGGATCTCAATATTGAGTCGTCCCTGACCTCAAACCGTGTGTTCACAGGCGACGCGTTACAACTACACGTCCGAGGAGAAGTTCGCCATGATCGAGGTGATCGCGATGATAAAGGGCCTCCAGGTCCTGATGGCGCGGATGGAGACCGTGTTCGCGGACGCGGCCAGGAGGTCCATATACGCGGAGCTGCAGGACTTCGTGCAGCTCGTCCTGCGGGAGCCCCTGAGGAAGGCCATCAAGAACAAGAAGGACCTCATCCGGAGGTACCCCATTTGAAGTCCAATTGAGCGTAACGGATTGGCTTGTCATTGTCTTCTAAGTGGGTCGCGTTTCCGATCTGGTGGTAGATTCAGCGAAGCACTGCTCTTGCCAGGGCCAGTGTTAGCATCACTCCGGTTTGAGCCCCGTGAGCTCACCTACTATAGTAGAATTATTTTGTCCGTGCAGTTTGGGTCATGAAAAATCGGAGCGGTGAAGCGAATATTTCGCTCTCTCTTCCACTCACGAGCCTTATGGACGGGCATAGTGATGCGCATTACTGTTGTCGATAAGCGTTATCGATAGTGTATTTAGTTTTGTCATTTTGTGGGTTAGTGATAAAAATGAAAGAAAAAATCACTAATCAAACACTTACACCACATATCGCCGCAGCAAGTTAACGAGAACGGCAGAAATTAACACTTTGTAACTTTTCGGGATCTATTCTTATTTCAGTTAAAAATTTTAACACATTGTTGACAACAACACGTGCAAATATTATTTTGAATAAATCCTGCCGTTTTGATACAAAACAAAGGAGTAGCCATTGTGTCACTAAAGAAATTCAGAGAACGAATGCATAAAAACATATTTCTCTTCTACATAATGTACTATAATTTGCAGGTTTAGTACAAATGGCTCTTAACATAACAATGTCTCACCAGCCTTCGTATACCACCCCGCCGCCACCTGCCTTCGATGACTCATTTGTTTTTATCGATAATGGCGTTGCGCCCGCGCAACATGCTCACCGCCCTAGCCGGGCTGTGTTTTATGACCCAAACTGCACGGAAAAAATAATTCTACTATAGTTAAGGTTACGCTGAAATAGCCTCTCAACGCTATCAGCATAGATAGAGAAAAATAATATTAATAATAATAATAACATCTGTCAAACGGGACTTCTTAATTGGAATGGAGTATAGGTATGGAAACACAGTTATAAGTCTTCCACAGCATAATAGTGTCGGTTCGGGAGACGTGTGGTGACTGGGCGCGCGGCTGCGAGCCTCAGCAGGACCCGGCGCTCAAGGGGAAGAAGGACGGCGAAGCCAGCTTCACCATCAAGGTGCCCAGAAGGAATGTCGGTAAGGGGGGACCGGGGGACAGTGCTAAGCAAAATTTAATTGCAAGGTATAATTAAAACTAACAATTGATTTATTGTTAATTGTGACGTTTCAGTACTACTGGTTCAGTTTTACTGGTGGTAGGACCTCTTGTGAGTCCGCTTCGGTTTGAAGGGTGGGGCAGCCGTTGTAACTATACTTGAGACCTTAGAACTTATATCTCAAGGTGGGTGGCGCATTTGGTGAAACGCATTACTGCTTCACGGCAGAAATAGGCGGGGCGGTGGTACCTACCCGTGCGGACTCACAAGAGGTCTTACCACTGGTAAAAAATTTCGCATATAATATTAGTGAGATGTCGTGAATGCCTTGAGGCATGAGTCTTCGCAGTTGTGTCAACTTTCCAAAAAGGCAAGGACGACAGCTTCGCGGCAGAAGTAGGCAGAGTGCTGGTACTCATGCTGATACTCACCAATAATTAAATCTTCGAAGGTCCCTCATCGACCCAGCTCTACATGGTGAGAACGCAGCTTGAGGCCCTCATATCGGACAAGTCCGGAGGCCGGCGGACTCTTCGGAAAGACCTGGACGCAGCCACCCTGCATCAGATCGAAAGCTTCCACAGAACCAGCTTTTATTGGTCCTACCTGCTGAACTTACCTGGTGAGTCTAAATTGAGTATTTCTAGGATGGCGCCATTTTGTGATACGTCATTTGTGTGTTTAAAATTGTATAGCGTAGTTGGTCCAAAAATTTTGCAAAATTATGGATATCTATATGTAACTATACTGAAATTTTAGAACTTATATCTCAAGGTGGGTGAAGCATTTATTTTGTAGATGTCTATGGGCTCCAGTAACCACTTTACACCAGGTGGGCTGTGAGCTCGTTCGCCCATCTAAGCAATAAAAAAAAAACTTCGTTCGAGTTTAAATTTAAATTTAATCTAAACTATAGTCATTTTTAGGATATATTCAAGTAATAATGAAATCTACCGGCGCGTTTCCAAGATCTACTTACCGCTGGAACAGTAAATTAGAATTATTATAAATAAAATAATAAACAACTGGAAACAAATCACGCACTGTGATTCCGATTCCAATTTATGGGTATCAGAGACTGACATACATATTGAGTCAGACATTATTGACTATAATAAATTATGTTCCTTTATTGATCCGGATACTAATAAACTGAACACAAACAGCCCGCAATGTAAGCGGACTAACGCGAGGTCGTCGACCCCGCGTGTGTTCACCTATATTTGCATTACATTACTTGCTGCGTGAAAACATCACTAAGTTATACGTTCTACGGTGATTCTGTTGAATGTGTGTCGCCGTTTTCGAGGGCGGATCGCTTACAGTCGTATGTGTACCGCGCTTGATATTCATTGTGTCCTCGCAGATTCCCTGCAGAAGTGCTGCGATCTGTCTCAACTCTGGTATAGAGAGTTTTATCTCGAAATGACAATGGGAAAGAAAGTTAATGTGAGTATTAGTATTTATGTACCTACCCTACTTTGTTGCTGTTTTTTTTTAATTACTCTTATAGGCAGACGAGTATAGAGTCCACATGACGATAAGTGGCTACTGTCGCTCTTGGACCTCAGCAATGCCAGGGGCACAGCTAAGCCAGATAGGCTAAGGCAAAAAAGATCTCTGGAAACGCAATGTGGGTGAACGCAGTGGCTTTAGGTGGTATGGATGAACTCTGCATCTGGTAGGAGCACCTGTGATGGAAACAGGTGATGCGAGGGATCATCTCAAATAATCCTCAGAGCACTGTCCATGGTACCCACGGTACAGAACACAAAAATGAATCCGAAGGCCCTTCGTTAGACCTAGACTTTTCAAACAGGGCTATCGTCAATCTGTAGGATCCTCTTCTGGATGTCAAATGGAAACAGCTGAATTCAGCTGACGCTTGGGAGCCTCTGTCCTCAGATGGGAGTAGTACTCCATGCGAGGCTGGTTCTGTGCTTTGTAAAGTAAATATCTTTGAACAAACGTGAAGTACCGCTTCATTCTGTTGAGTTTTCTGAGTAAACAGCCGATCTGGTTTTAAGTGACTACCGCGGTCCATGGACCAAACTTGTTATACTGCCACCCTAACAGTTGCCTTTCGTTAATTCGCCATATAGGATTAGGAAGGACAATAAAGTATGAATTAAAATTTTAAAAAAAATCTATCTACCCTCACAGAAATGCATGGTGCGTCATCAGCACAACGAGGAGTGCAACGACCTGGTCACGATGGAGAAGCGGATACAGTTCCCCATCGAGATGTCCATGCCATGGATATTGACCGAGCACATATTAAGGACCAAAGAACCGGCGATGATGGAGTTAGTGGTCTTTCAATGTATCTTTTTATGTATTGTAGTTTAGTGTATATTTTTAATTATTTTAGTGAATCTTTTTGAAGTAGTTCTGTTTTTAACTTTACCTTTTTTATGTATTATTTTTGATTACTTTAATGTATCTTTTTATGTAGCTCTTTAATTTTTTTAACTTTCCTTTTATCTTTTCAAAGTGGAATATTTTATAAAAAAAAATTGTCACCAAAAAAAATGGTACCCCAATAAAAACATTAATGTGTAATATCCTCAGATACGTCCTGTACCCGCTGGACCTGTACAACGACTCGGCCCAGTACGCGCTGACCGTCTTCAAGAAGCAGTTCCTCTACGACGAGGTGGAGGCGGAAGTCAACCTCTGCTTCGATCAGTTCGTGTACAAGCTCTCCGAGCAGGTCTACGCGTACTACAAGCAGCTGGCCGCGAGGTCAGTGCGGGGACCGGGGGGGGGTGGACCCCCGTGGTTGGGTTACGTCATTTGTGGTCAAAACTTAGGAGCTAAACATAAGATATATATATTTTTAATACGTTTTAATTAGCTTTAGATGTACGTTAGTATGTAACTGAATTTTTTAACATGATTTCGACTACCTTCAAAATGTCGTATTAACTCGAAATTTGGTATACTTATTAGGGATCGATGACAATTCAATATTTAAAAAAAATATGAAAAAAAAAATATTGAAAAAATTGAAATTCAACTAAAAAATGAAAAATAAATAATAGTAAAAAAAAACTAACAAAATACGCTTTTATAGAAAATCCAACTAAAAAATAGAAAATAAATTTTAATAAATTTGAATTAAAAATTGTGTAAGAAAATATGATTTTATTGTAAAAAAGTGTAGGGTGCTTTTCAGGATATTATCAAAATAACCCTTCTACTCATATCTGTTCATAAAATATTTATAACTACTGATACCATGCACCCCACGCTTTTTTACAATAAAATCATTATTTCTTACACTATTTTTAATTTAAATTTATTAAAATATTTTCTATTTTTTAGTTGGATTTTGTATAAAAACGTATTTTGCTAATTTTTTTAAACTATTATTTATTTTCAAGTGTTTTTGTAATGGTTAAACTGAATTATATTTTAATGACATGTATCATAATAAATTGAAGACATGAGCGGTTGAAGGTAGATATAATACGATTTGTTGATTTTGAGAAAACGGGCAACAAATTTTTGTTACGTAACTACCCTCATCCACTCATGTCTTCAATTATAAATGAAAAAAATATGCAAACAAAATCTCATATGTACTGATCTGATTCGTTTATAATGCTTTTCGAACGTTTTTTAATTGCATACTCGGGTGAACAAGCTCACGGCTCACTTTGTATTAAGTGGTTACTGAAGCCCATGAAGTCATGAAGACATGAACAATGTGAACACTGCCATGTGCTATCAGACCGTTAGAGCTGATTAAATCTGTCCTAATATTTTTTATTGCGTTACCCGCAATGAATGATGAAGTGGCGGAGGTCAATGCTCTCGCGTTGCCACACGCAAGCCGGCTTCTCTTTACATTGCGTGTTCGAAGATCGCTCGACTTTCGTCGCGTTTATTTCGGGTTTTGTCCTCAGCATGCTGCTGGATAAGCGCTACCGTGCCGAGTGCTTGTCGCGAGGCGCGGGCGTCGGTGTCGGTCCAGGCCGGTACGCCTCCTTACTCAAGCAGAGGCACGTGGCTCTACTGGGACGGCACGTCGACCTCTGCGCGCTGGTAACTAAACTAAACCCGCAAATACACTAATTTGCGTAATTACTGCTGGTAGGACGTCTTGTGAGTCCACGCGGGTAGGCACCACTGCCCTGCCTGCAGCGGCTTCGTTCTGTCCCTGGCATTGCTGAAGTCCATGGGCGACGGTAACCTCTCACCATCAGGGGGCCGTATGCTCGTCTGCCTACAAGGGCAATAAAAAAAAACTATTCTGAGACCTTAGAACTAATATCCCTTAGAACTAATATCTCAAGGTGGGTAGCGCATTTACATTGTAGATGTCTATGGGCTCCAGTAATCATTTAACACCAGGTTGCTTAGTGCAATAGATAGATAGCAATAAAAAATAAATAACACGTTTCGTATGATGATTTGTTTGTATTACCCGCGCGTCATCTATCGTACCTTGACGTACATTGCTTCATCCATTTTGAGACACGAGTGGGCGACCTCAAACTTCATGTGAAATTCTGAATGTCCCCAGGTGGCGCAGCGTATCAACTCGGACATGCACCGCGCTCTGGACGCGGCCATCGCGAAGTTCGAGGCCGGGGACATCACCGGCGTGGTGGTGAGTCGCGGCCCCCTGACGTCACACCTGTCCCACCCCCCAACCCCCCTCGCATGTACTGACCGCCGCACGCCCCTCGCCCTCAGGAGCTGGAGGGGCTGATCGCGGTGAACCGTCTCTGCCACAAGCTGCTCAGCCGCTACCTGACCTTGGACGACTTCGAGGCGGTGCTGCGGGAGTCGGACCACGGCGTGCTGGCCCCGTACGGCAGGGTCACGCTGCACGTCTTCTGGGAGCTCAACTACGACTTCCTGCCGAACTACTGCTACAACGCTGCGACAGCGCGGTGAGCCAGTGTTATGTCAAGTGCCTAATTGAGCCCATGGGCAGCAGCAACGTAAATGCCGCGATCACCTCGAGATATGAGTTGTAAGGTCTCTATATAGTTACAACGGTTGTGCCGCCCTTCAAACTGAAACGCGTTACTGCTTCACGGCAGAAATAGCCGGGCCGGTGGTACCTACCCGTGCGGACTCACAAGAGGTCTTACCACCAGTATATTGCAACTTGTAATATAAAAAAGAATGTGTGGTGTCGTGGGACATCGGATAGGAACGAAGTTCCTTATTATAAAGATATTCATTTTAAGTTCTATTCGAGGTATAAAGAAAATAAAACTGGAGGCTTCGCAACAACCCACGCTCATTCGGTAACGTGCGAACTTATTGTGGTACACTTCATTCTCGGTTGCTTGCATAAGAGTTAGTGTATTGCGCAAACGAACGCTCTGAGATCGTGGTCAATGAATGATAAAAATAAGATGTTATTACAAAGTTAAGTCGCACACTGTGTGCATTACTAATAAAAATCTTACGTTACGGACGTTTTTTCCCCGGTTAGGGTACCCCTCCGCATCGTCTCATAAGGAACTTCATTCCAAAAAGAAAGTGGGTAAGGAAGTTACAGCGGTCCCCCGCGACGGATTCCCTTGCAGGTTCGTGAAGTGTCGCGGGATCCAGTTCGCGGCCAACGTGCAGCGGGAGCGCCCGCAACAGTACGGGCACGCGCTGCTGTGGGGCTCCAAGCAGCTCAGCCTCGTGTACTCCGCGCAGTACACGCAGTACAACGGTGGGTAAGGGGGGACCGGTGGGGGACCGAGAGGGACTTGTACACGTGCAAGCATTGACATTGTCCTGGGCAAGATTGAGGCATCTGTCATGTATCTATCAACAACAGACTCGACAAGGTGAAATCGTTCGGTAGACGGACGCTTCGGAACTTGGGTGTACATGGAGATATCGGTAGTGCGATTCAGGTCTTCAGTTAAATTTCCAGGTTGCTCAGTGCAAATTTTTTAAATTTTTTATTGCTTAGATGTGTGGACGAGCTCACAGTCCACCTGGTGTTAAGTGGTTACTGGAGCCCATAGAAGTCTATAACGTAAATGCGCCACCCACCTTGAGACATAAGTAATAAGATCTCAGTATAGTTACAACGGCTGCCCCACCCTTCAAACCGAAACGCATTACTGCTTCACGGCAGAAATAGGCAGGGCGGTGGTACCTACCCGCGCGGACTCACAAGAGGTCCTACCACCAGTAATTTAGCAAATTATAATTTTGCGGGTTTGATTTTTATTACACGATGTTATTCCTTCACCGTGGAAGTCAATCGTGAACATTTGCTGAGTACGTAATTCATTAGAAAAATTGGTACCCGCCGGCGGGATTCGAACACCGGTGCATCGCTCAACACGAATGCACCGGACGTCTTATCTCTTAGGCCACGACGACTTCAGCAAGTTTTTGAGTTTTTGTAACGTTCTCGATAGCGTTAAAGTTAACTCGAATTTGTTTGGAGTTTTAACAGCGCCCCTAGCGGTAAATGTAGGAACGTTATTTTAACTCCATACCCGTTTTCCTCATTGCTAACTCCGGGTCGTGACTCGCCCGCTGCATCAACCTCTCTTATACGGTCGTTCTCCATCTGCTGCGATCCTTGGCCTCGTGGAGTGCTTCGTGGAGCTTAATGTCCAGACAAAACCGAATTTGGTCCGACCGTCCCGTGGGACTGCTTCCTCTGGGACGTTTGCCGTCACCATAAGCTGCTCAAGACTGTGACCCTCCTTTTGAGCAAAAAACTCCAATACCTTACGAATGCATATTGTGGAGGGGCTCGTTTTAACATTAAACTCCTTCAGTATTGACACATTGGTGCGTAAAAGCAGTGCGGTAGGCAGCGGCTTGGCTCTACTCCTGGCATTGCTGAAGTCCATGGGCGACCGTAACCACTCACCATTAGGTGGGCTGTGTGCTCGTCTGCCTGCAAGTGCAATAAAAACAGAAATCAGTTAACTTTAACGCGATCGAGAACGTCACGAAAATTCGCGTTAAGCACCCTGTATCCAGAAAGACTTATCGGAGTTCAAGCTCACGGAGGAGATTGTCGCGCTGAGCAGGGTTCGTGGGGGCGGCGCACCTGCACGCGCTGGTCCGGCTGCTGGGCTACCAGGGCGTGGCCGTGGTCGTGGGCGAGCTGCTGGGTGTGGCCCGTGGACTGCTGCACGGCTCGCTGGCGCAGTTCACGCGGGCCCTGCTCGCCGCGCTGCCGCGACACTGCCGCCTGCCCAGATACGACTACGGCTCCAATGGTACGTGGAGACACACTATGCCCCTGCTAACATCAGGTGGGCCCTGTGCTCGTCTGTCTACATGGGCAATTTTTTTTTATTGCATGGATCGGTGGATGAGCTCACAACCCATCTGGTGTTGAGTGGTTACTGGAGCCCATAGACATCTACAAAGTAAATGCCGCTACCCACCTTGAGATATGAGTTTTAATGTCTCAGTATGATTACAACGGCTGCCCCACCTTTCAAACCGAAACGCGTTACTGCTTCACGGCAGAAATATACGGGGTATTAGTACCTACCCGTGCGGAGTCACAAGAGGTCCTACCACCAGTAAATCGCTACAGAAACACATAGCACACCTTACACCCCTCCTCTTTTGCCTCGATAAACCTCAACGCTGAGGGTCGTGGCCTCGTGAGGCTTTCCTTGGGAAATTGGAAACGGCAGTGTTTTCGGAAGAGATTTAACTCTTTGAGGCCGCTGAAGCCTTATTTGGGTGTGGCTAATTGACCGTCGTCCGACATTCGGAGCTGATGTTACGGTGGAAAGGATAAACTCCAGCTCAACCCGCCTCTTTTCTCATTTGGGCTTGGGACCGGCATTGGCAGAGTTAACACATTACATACGCATCACACATGGACATACAAACCTTAGTCCGTTGCCTAACCCCACGTGCCTCGACGTGGTCCCTCCTGCCCCCCCACTAAGTCCGTGCGGTCGGCAGGCGTGCTGGGCTACTACCACGCGCAGCTGACGGACATCGTGCAGTACCCCGACGCGAAGACGGAACTCTTCCACGCCTTCAGGGAGCTCGGGAACATCATCCTGTTCTGCATGCTGATCGAGCAGGTCAGTGGAGCCGGCAAGCTTTTAGGCGAGCCAGTCGACCAGCTCAACTGGTGGTAGGAGGTCTGAGTCCGCGCGGGTAGGTACCACCACCCCGCCTATTTCTGCCGTGAAGCAGTCATGCGGATTGAAGGGTGGAGCAGCCGTTGTAACTATACTGAGACCTTAGAACTTATATCTCAAGGTGGGTGGCGTATTTGCGTTGTAAATGTCTATGGGCTCCAGTAACCACTTAACACCAGGTGGGCTGTGAGCTCGTCCACCCATCTAAGCAATAAAAAAACAAAGAGCTTACAACGTAAAGTTGTGTCAGGCCATAGACATGACGACGTCAGTATGGGATTAATGGATACCTCGTCCTACAAACCGGAATGCGTTACTGCTCCGCAGCAGAAATAGGCAGGGCAGTGGTACCACTTAATATAGTAGTAGTCACCAAGTAATATATATTTTTTACGGCTTATATTGACGAAAGGATCTTATTGCGTCGATAATCCTCAATGCTGAGGGTCGTGGCCTCTTTTAATATTTTTTTCCGAAACTATCCTGCGCCAGTCCTTACTGGGCTGTGCGAATGGCACCCTGGACTCAAGAGCTGAGAGTAGAGCATACCTGGTCTGGTCAGTGCATTAGACCACTACCTCTGGGCCTTCTCCCGCATATTTTACATGATACCAGCAGCTTCTAAGCTGTCACCTCTCTGACAATCTTTACAGGCTTTAAGCCAAGAGGAGGTGACGGATCTGCTCCACGCGGCGCCCTTCCAGAACATTCTGCCGCGTCCCTACAGCACAGGTAGGTAGGGGGGCAGGGACTCGTCATTCTTGAGGTCGTGGTCTCTGGACCGCAGAGGGTCCAGAGCGCGGCATATCAGCAGCTCTGTTACGTGCGAGATGGACTGTTCGATTTCCAACACACCTTATTACTAGCGACCCTTCGGAGACATAAAATTTTATAATGGATAGGCGAAGCCCGCCATTTTGCGCGCGGTACGACAATAACTGCGGGTGACGCCGCGGGGCAAAGCTAGTCTAAAAAAAGTAGCCTTAGTTACTCCTTATATCATCAGCTACCTATTAGTTAAAGTCTCATAAAAATCGGTCCAGCCGTTGCCGAGATTAGCCGGAACAAACAGACAGACAGACAAAAATTGTAAAAAATATTACTTTGGTGTATGTACGGTACATATATTCATATTATGCATGTGGTAAAAAGCGGTTATTTCAATACTACAAACAGACACTCTAATTTTATTTATATGTATAAATATGTTTGGGATGTATAGAATAGCACCCCTCATTTCTCGATGGAGAATCGATGTTAGGGTAGATAGTGGGCACGCACGGGTCGGTATCACCGTCTGGGCTATTTCTACCGCAAACACACACGCGTTACATATTGAAGTAAAAATGTAAATAAGACAATAAGGACTTTGCTGAGCTGATGATGAATAGGTTGCTTTGGTCTTTTTCTGTACATCTTATGTCTATATATGTATATATATTTAAAAGTACTGTTATACCCTTATGCTGATCGCTACCAGATGGTCCGGGTAAAAGCTTAGACCGGGTAAACCAGTCATTCAGTCCACTCAGATCCTTTATAAAGAGCTGTTACCCTAACATATTGCGTGTAAAATAAACTTTCTCTTAAAACTCCCATTTCATTTCACGGTCTAACAGCACATAAGTATATTCGACTTTCGATACACTTTCGGAGCTTATAAGCTCTCCAAGCACCGGTCATTGTTCTCCGTGAAACTTTAACCCATAGACACAGCCCACTGAATTTCTCGCCTGATCTTCTCAGTGGGTCGCGTTTCCGATCCGGTGGTAGATTCTGCGAAGCACGGCTCTTGTTAAGTCTGGTGTTAGCAAGTCCTCTCAAGTCGAGCTGGTAAGCTCATCCATCACTCACAAAGAAGACCCACCACTTGAGGCTACTAGGGGATGTATAGGCATAGAAACATCAGTTTCTCTTAATTTGGAGCTAGAGTTAATTGGTCGTGATGTCCATGGACTCCGGTGATCGCTAGACCCCTGTTTTTAGTTGCAGACGGTGATAAGCCCGAATCAAAACAAAAACGTCTGGAGGCCAAGTACGCGTCCCTACAGATCGTCCATAATGTCGACAAGTACGGCACCGCCAAGGTGAGTTTAGGCCGCATGAGGTCGACCTCAAAACCGACCTCAATAACATGCAAATAATACAAAAACAATTTATTGAATTAAATTAGAAATCCAACTCGCAAAATTATAATCTGCATAATTATTGGTAGTAGGACCTCTTGTGAGTCCGCGCGGGTAGGTACCACCACCCTGCCTATTTCTGCCGTGAAGTGGTAATGCGTTTCGGTTTGAAGGGTAAGGCAGCCGTTGTAACTATACTGAAACCTTAGAACTCATGTTTCAAGGTGGACCGTGAGCTCGTCCAACCAGTTAAGGAATTTACAATAAGTACTAAGGTCTCAAGTATAGTTACAACGGCTGCCCTGCCCTTCAAACTGAAACGCATTACTGCTTCACGGCAGAAATAAGCAGGATGTTGGTACCTACCCGTGCGGCCTCACAAAAGGTCCTACCACCAGTAAAAATCATCCAACCAGTTAAGCAATTAAAAAAAAGAAGTGTATCTACCCGCGTCCCATGTGTCCAGCAAGGTCAGCTGTCCCGCGAGGGCGACCTGCTGACCCGCGAGCGGCTGTGCTGCGGCCTGTCGCTGTTCGGCGTGGTGCTGCGGCGGCTGCGCACCTGCCTCGCCGCGCCCGCCTGGCCCGCGCCCCCCGCCGCGCACCACGCGCACACCGACGACACCAACGAGTTCCACAGGTACCGGGGGGCGACAGGGGGAACTCACAATCGACAGTTGTCTAAGACGTAGACTCCTCGCGAGCGTAGGTCGCGTTACACAGGAGAAGTGTTACACAGGGGGTATGCATTCTATCTAGCCAAGGCCAAACGCGAGGCGTTACACCGGGGATATATTTTCTAACTAAGCCCAAAGTTAAAACTTGTTACTCAGAGGAATGATGTCACACAGGGGATATACCGTGTAGCCAAACCGAAACGTAAGACTAGTTACTCAGGGTATATACCTTCCAGCCAAAATAAAACGTAAGACGTTACACAGGGGAGCACGGCTACACAGGAGATATACATTCTAGCCAAGGTCAAGCGTAATACTGGTTACACAGAGGAATATTGTTACACAAGGGATATGCCTTCTAGTGCAGACAAAACGTAAGACGCGTTACACAGGGGAATATTCTTACACAAAGGATCTGCGTTCTACCCAAAGCCATTCGCGACCGGAAGCTGCGTAACAGCATAGCTGATACTTCACACGCTTTCAACGCCGTCTTTCGTTGCTGTCCACGCACCGACAGACCCTCAACAGTCGACTACAGTATTCATCTCCCTATTGCAGATTGTGGTCAGCCCTGCAGTTCCTGTACTGCATTCCGGTCGGCGACACCCAGTTTACCGTCGAGTGAGTACTGTTGATAGGTGGACGAGCTCACAGCCCCCGGCTGCTAAGTGGTTACCGGAGCCCATAACTTCTACAGCATAAATGCCGCCACCCACCTTGAGACATAAGTTCTAAGATCTCAGTATAGTTACAACGGCTGCCCCACGCTGCAAACCGAAACGCATTACTGCTTCACGGCAGAAATAGGCGGGGCGGTGGTACCTACCCGTCCTACCACCAATATAGAGTTTGCCAAGTTATGATGACAGAGGAAGATCATACCCTCGTCGTAGAGTAAATAAGTGCGTAGGCGTTCACTGTATTTTAGCAATTTAATAATACCCTCTTAATACACAGCAGCTCAGTTGTCTTCCAAATCTCTCTTGTAATAGGGAATGCTGTGTATAAAGGAGACGACCTATCTCGCTTTGTCCTCTCCCTCTCTCGACGGTCGAGTGGTTCGCGAGACGCTCTGTCTATTCTCTCACTCTCGCTCTTCCTAACTTGTATCTTAACTCTCTTGCCGTAACGAAACTGTCGCGAGTTTAATTTTACTCTCAACGCGCCTAAAGAAGTTTCACTTCAAAAATGCGACAGTCTTAAAAGTACTTAAATGTAGGTAGGTTCTCACTCTCGTTATTTCCAAATCGTATCTTTTGCCTCTAGCCGTAACGAATATGTCGCAAGTTAAATTTTACCCTCAACGCCCTTAAAGAAGTTGCACTTCATCTATAATGTTGAACTGTCAGGGAACTGTTCGGCGAGGGTCTCCATTGGGCCGGCTG
Source organism: Bombyx mori (assembly GCF_030269925.1). NCBI lineage: Eukaryota > Metazoa > Arthropoda > Insecta > Lepidoptera > Bombycidae > Bombyx > Bombyx mori. Next base: position 1,812,169 of record NC_085117.1, on the reverse strand, counting down.
CACCATCATCGCTCTCCTGGGGCAGCAGAGGAGGTTCGAGGCGCTGGACTTCTGCTACCACATCCTGAGGGTGCAGAGGGTCGACGGAAAGGATGAACTGGTCAAAGGCATTGTGAGTGCGCCGCCATATAACAAAACTTTAGTAATACTATAGTGGTCTTCCCTCAGTAGTCGAAATACTTGAAATTATAAGTTTGAACATTATTATGGTTCTATTGTCAAAGACTATTTATTATACTTCTATAATCAGAGATTTCGCCAAGACTACAACTATAGACAAATAATATTAATCTATTCTCAATTTGACCACACACTTTTATTTATTGTTTATTGTCAAACTTTTGTTATTGTTCAAAGTCTGTGTAAAATTGTAAAAACAAAGTAATTTCAATAAATTATATTTGTATTTCGACTACTGGGGGACCACTAGTTTATATTAAATTACAAACACTTTATTGAAATTAATATTTCTTCCAAAAATAAATTTAAACTTTAAATGGCTCTCCGGTAAAGTTACAAAAATGTCGCTTAAACCAAATAGTCTTTCTCCCCTCGTTATATATATGTATACTAGCTGTACCCGTCCGCTTCGCTGGGCATTTAAAATTAACATTATTACTTCTCAACCCCACAAAGATTCTCATCATTAACGCCCCCGCAACCGGTGTAGGGAGTCCAAAACTCATATAAATATTAGCCTATCCATTAAGTACATGTATTTTTTACATGAATACCAAGTTACAAGTCAATCGGATGCACGGTTCTGTAGTTATAACGGAACATCCGTAAAACCACTGTAGATTGATATACTAGTATAGATTTATGTATTACCTGTGTCCGCAGCCCCTCAAGCGGATGGTGGACCGCATCAGGCGGTTCCAAGTGCTGAACTCGCAGATCTTCGGCGTGCTGTCCAGGCAGCTGTCCGCGGACGACGCGGCCGGCGTCGAGCACGTGCGCTGCTTCCCGCCCCCGCAGGCGCCGCTTACGCTCAACTGAGCCGCCGCGCGACCAGAACTCGACGAAAATTCCATTTTTTTTTATTACTTAGATCAGCCTTTCCCAAAGTGGGTGATAACGCCCCCTTATGGGCGCTGAAGGCCTAAAGGGGGCGGTAAGAGACCCAGAAAAAAATTGGGGGCGCTGTGTAGAGGTTTGGGAGGCAATTTGTAATTTTATCTAGAAGGACTCTTAGACACCGACTGAGCTCTCTCGCTATAGAGGTCTTGAAGTAGGTGATAAAATGGGGGCGCTAAAAAATAATTTATTCTCAAAGTGGGCAGTAGACAAAATAAGTTTGGGAACCCCTGGTTTAGATGGTTGGACGAGCTCACAGCCCAGCTGTTAAGTGGTTACTGGAGCCCATTGACATCTACAATGTAAATGCGCCACCCACCTTGAGACTAAGGTCTCAGTATAGTTACAACGGCTGCTCCATCCTTCAAACCGAAACGCATTACTGCTTCACGGCAGAAATAGGCAGGGTGGTGGTACCTACCCGCACGGATTCACAAGAGGTCCTACTACCAGTAATTGTAATTATACTTTTAACGTCTATTAGCCTTCAGTAATTTCAATTCCATTTGAATTTTATGTTGTTTGGCTGTTTTGTTGATGTCCATGAGCCACGGTGACCTCATGTGGGTCATATACCTACAAAGTTCATAAAGGGCCAACAATATCGATTTGTGATTACACGGTGTGCCAAAAAAGTGCTTCACAGAGCTTTATCTCTGAGCCCCTCAACTTACCATCAGTTGGGCCGTATGCTCGCCAACCTACAGTAGCGATTGGAGAGAATCTGAGATATTAATGTCCTTAATATCAAAGCTCGCGATGCCTTAATGGTGTAGGAACTAAACATTTTGTAACACCCTGTATAATTGTTACTATGATATAATTAAAACTAAGCCATTCCTATGACGTACACGTGGGGACGCTTATGATCGTCTGAGCAGCGTTCTAGACGCGCATGTCACTTGTAATTGTAATAATATTAGTTTTTTTTTAAGAATATCTTTAGAGGCATTAAGACGGACAAAAACTAAAAAATATTTTGGTATATGTACTGTGGTATACATACTTACGCATTTAGACAGACAGACACTCCAATTTTATTTATTTGTGTAGATATATAAATGAGGATTTTTGTAAAATTATTTCGAACTCAAGACAAATAGTATTAGAAAGTAATTATTTGAAGCGATTTGATTTTTACTACTAATATTAGACTTTTTGGCTCGATTTTTTTGTTATATTGTATTAAATGTACTAAAATCATTGTCTAATATAGTAATTATATTTGTAATGTTTTTATAATTGTCGGAGAATTGAGAAGCGAAATGTTTTGTACGCTATACATTGCATGCTCATGATACTCTTTGTATTTATTACTGATACATTGAACGTTTAAATTTTATGTTTAGATAGCCGTCTCGTCTTCTCCATTTTTAATATATCGACAACACATTGACATTGTCAATAGTAAAGTGCGCGTATGCCAATCTTGCAGCACTCAATACTTGTGTTGTTTCTCAATACAATTTTATTATTAAATATAAATTAAATCAAAGCTATGATAAATAAATTGTGTTTTATTTTGTAATTTAGTTAGTCGCTGGATAAAATAATTTTAGTATATTTTAATGATGACAACGAAGCATAAAGTTCTCCTTGGATGTTCGAAGGTTACTGCAATGATTTTTTATATAATTTTTTTATTGCCCTATTATTAAGTATATATTAAGTAGAGGGGGAAGAGGTCGACCCAAGAAGACATGGATGGAGTGTGTGAATGACGATATGAGAGAGAGAGGAGTGAGTGTTGAGATGACGGCTGATAGAAGAGAATGGAAGAGAAAAATTCGCTGTACCGACCCCACCTAGTGGGATAAGGTGAAGAAAAAGAAGATTTTTATTCCCCTATTAGGCGGTGGAGCGTACGGCCCACCTGATGGTGAGTGGTTACCGTCGCTCATGGATCAACAATGCCAGGGACAGAGCCGAACAGCTGCCTACCGTAATCTCCACAATCTCTTCAGAATCAAGTTAAATGCCTCATGTCTCAAGGCGAACGGGTCAAACCCGTACTATATGTGTCTCAAATCTTCAACCGTCACACATGTATTGGCCGAACAGGTAACTGACTACACGAAATAAAGAATTCAAATAAAAATCCACACAAAATTCAATTTCGCCATCTTTTATTAAATTACCTTAATTTCTATTTTACTTCTAAATGTTAAAAATTTAAAAGGAAATCCTTACATAATTATTTATATTATACAAAAAAAAAATATATGTATACATATATCTATTTTTATTTTAAATATATACCTTAATTTTAGCTATTTACAAAACTGCTTCATTCTCTACTCTAAGGCGCTTGTCAAGAGGCTGTCATCTTGACATCTGTCAAAGTGACAGATCGATGCCCTTTCGAAGTGTGTGTGAAACTATCCGATTTTAACTACTGTGGATTGATGTGAGCTGATTGAAGTGGAAATTTAGCCTTTTAACAAGTTCCAAAGAGTAATTGACCGACTTGAGAAATCATTGTTAGTAGCATCGACGTACGCGGTAAAAGCGAGCTCGTGCTAATTACAAAAATATCTCGATAAATTAAATTTAATATTTACGAAAAACAAGAAAAAAAAACAAAAAAAAAACTGTTTTCATTACGAAAATCACTTAAAGAAAAAAGAAAAAAACACTTTTTTCTTTCATTTATTCCGTCTATCAGTTACGCCAACTTTGATAGTTTTTTAGCCATTTTGAATTAGTTATTCATAATAACTTAAATATATATTAGAAGCGGTCCTTCAGGGTAAAGGTGTGGTCCAGGATAACTTGCATCGGCTTAATATACGTCTCATTAGATTAGCAGTGTGTTCAGTGCGAGTTTTTTAACGTTCTCGATAGCGTAAAAGTAAACTCAAATTTGTATGCAGTCGACACGAGACCTTCAATTGCATTTAAAAAAAAACAAAAAAAAAAATTCACTGTCCTTATATTTGTTCAACATAATTATTATACGACAAAAAAAATATATAATTATTTTTAATTCGGGGTTGTATTTTTATATTATTGTTTTTTTTTTAAAAGATTTTGTTTCTTTTTTTCTTAATATTATTATTATTATAGTTAATATATTTTTTACAAAATCACCTTATTCAGATTTCATTAAAATAATAAATAGTGCTATTTACATTGTGTTCTTCGACGAACATTACTGTTGCACAGCGCGTCGAGAAGTTCCCATGGACATTGTCATCGACATTGACATGGTAACGCGGTGCCGGGTTGGCCGAAAATAACTCTAAATTAGCTGTGAAATTTCCTTTCACGCTGGCAACATTGCATTTCTACATTTTGTACTTGCGTCTGCGAACGTGGCAACACCGACCCGTCAAAACCGACGGACTGTGTTTTAAAAAAAAGCAAAACCACCTAAAACCCTTCAATTTACAATACTAATTACTATTACAAATAAATACAATATATACTTATATATTTATATTTTACAAAATTAATAATATTATTATAACAATAATTAAGCTAGTTTTTTTTATTACTATTATTATTATATATTTTTATTAAATTTAAGTTTACTTATTGCAATTCGATCGATGTCGGAGACATCTATTATTGTTTTTTTTTTGTTTTGTTAATATTAGTCTATGGTTTTTTTTTTAATTTAGAATATTCAGTCGTTACAAGTTTCCTTTCTAGTTTCTTAATAAATTTTAATAATGCATCTACTTTTAAATACAATGCAATCAACGTACTATGCCCGAATGTCTTAAAGTTCAACACTTTGATGCATAAGTAAAAAAAAACCAAAAAGAAAAATACATCAAAATACCTCCAAACAAAAAAAAAATAACGAAAAATTCCTAATGAGATATAAAATAACTAAAGAAAAAATGGAATACACGTTTTATCACATTTCCTTTTTTTGAAAAAAAAAAAAAAAACAAACAAATTTACTTTAGCGATGACGTCATCACGTATGAACGATGTCCTTCTGCCGTGACGTCTGTCAGTTTTGACAGCTGTCAACGTCGACACGCGAGTCGTCTCGGGTCCCGAGTAACAAACTTAAAAACAAACTTAATTCGGATTAAGTTTGTCTTAAAATTATGCGTAAACATAATCGAGGGATGAAAGGCTGCTTAGTTAAAGCGACATTTCGCTTATCAAGCGACATTTATCTTTGTAATTAGAGGCCCGTTTTATTCGGTTATTACAGCATCAACAGTTCGATGTTTTTAATTGAGCTTCAATTAAGTTTACCCCCTTCGAATAGCTGAAGTAGGTTTTTTTTGTTATGATATTTTTTCCAAATTTTTAATCTTTAAATGACTCTTCTGTGATGTTGCAAAACTGTCCCTTAAATTAAATAGGCCTTTCGCCTTTAAATAGTTCGTGCGCCCCTGACATATACAGTTCAGGGAGACTATAGCGGTTAGTTAACGCGCAATGAAAAGCGAATCCTATGAGGTCGTTCACCCCGTCAGTCGAGTTTGTATTGCATTGCGCCGTGCATCGCTTCTGCTACAAATACAACCCGTGTTGCTCGCACACAAAGCTCAATTTAATATGTATACTAAAATCGTCGGAATTTACCGAATGAATAAGACTTATATCGCCATCCCTTTCCCTCGCATAATAATTTCAACAAACAAAGGTTGCATCCCAAAATCTAATTTGGCAGTAATATCATTGAGAGCATATAATTTACATTGTGTAATGTAATAAGCTGATGAAGATAAAGCATGATGAAATTTTCTCATCTGTTTTTCAAATACTTTTCTATTTCATAATGACGTGGGTATCAACAATAAAAATAATCAGACTTTTTTTTAAGCACATAATAATATGTTATATTAGAAATGAATAGGAAGCGAATCATAAAATTAATTGTACAACGTTAAACCAATTTGTTACTTGTGCCTTAATGCTTAAGGTCGATATTAGGTCGCATCAAAAACCTACGCTTCCAATAATAGTGGTGGAGGGTGGTGTAGGTGCGAGAGGGACGGCGATACGTCCCGCGAAACCGATCTATATATACAAAATGACGTATGTACTAAATTACCCTTTGCCCGTCCGCGCCTTAATACTACGGTTGACAGCTGTCAATTTTGGCAGGTGTCTTTTAGATAGTTCTGTCAGTCAGATAATTCTGGCCGCACTTAAGAGTAGACCCCTCGCTGGGAGGCAGCGGCGCGGCGGAGCGCGGCCATGTGTCACTGGTCGTAGTGCTTGGCTTTCCTCTCCATCTCATCATCCGAAGTCCTGTTCATCGGGTGATCTGAGGGACAACAGCGCTCATTATACAAACGGAGTAGCTAGAGCCCGGGGACATCAATGCGTGAAGGCCGATTGGCTTTGCAATCATGGGATTTACTCGGACGCCACCTTGTGGTGCGTCTATGGAACTACAACCCTCTTGAAATGTCAGTGACAGACGTTAAGGCCACTGCAGCGGTTTTTTTTAAGCTCACAGCCCACCTGATGTTAAGTGGTTACTGGAGCCCATAGACATGTACAAGGTAAATGCGCCAACCACCTTGAGATATAAGTTCTCAGTTCTCAGTATAGTTACAACGGCTGCCACGCCCTTCAAACCGATACGCTTCACGGCAGAAATAGGCGGGGTGGTGGTACCTACCCGTGCGGACTCACAAGAGGTCCTACCACCAGTAAGTCTAAGTTTCTAATTGTTGTTTACATGGGGGGTCCCGCCAGCGTGACGGTCCCCCGCCCCGGTCCCCCCAGTACAAAGTCACCGGCTACACTCACCTTGGTGTTGAGGCATCTTCGGCACGAGGACCACGTTGCCGTCAGCCGCCTGCTGCAGCGAGTACTGGCCCGAGGACAGCGGCCTCCCTTCGGGGTCGCGGAGGTTCTGCACGAAGCGAAACGAAGCGTTTAGTATCGGTCATTGAGCTGAGCGTTTAGGCTCCCACAGACCCCCCCCTCGAATGAGTGTTACCTGGAAAACGTGTCGGTATAGGGCCGCAAACCTCTCCTTGAGCCTCTGCCTCTCGGCCAGCAGACTGTGGTGGTCCCTCTGGGTCCTCAGCTTCCTGTCCCGGACGGTCCTGACCTCGTCCGCGAGCGAGGTTATCTGGTCCAGTTTCCGTTTCCGGCAGTTCTGTGCTGCCACCTGGTGGAGGATGGGCGGAATTAGAGTACGAATGTTGTGTGTCTGCACGTACGCGTTCTTGTCTGATTGTGACGGAACTCGATGCAATTGTTATTCGGGCTCTAGGGAAGGTTTCTATCGTAGTTACATTGAAGTACGACAGGGGGCGCCCGTGTAGTTTCAATATATAATAATCACGCACGGTCATTCGGTCCCCCAAATTAGGATTCCCTATGTTACTTGTACCAGACACTGACATACATACTGATATACGTTTAAATGTATACATATATAGATAATGAACATCCAGACAATGAACAAACAAGCGTGTTCGTTGCACGAACGATTGCCTGATGCGGAAATCGAACCTGCGACCCTCGGCGTGTCAACAACGGCTTTGCTTATTAATATTTTTTAAAGATTATTATATAAAGCTTAGCTTAATAAAAAAGATTTATATTTGTACTGGCTCCTAGTCCCAGTCATATAACACGGTTTCGCACAACACGCGTCTTTGTACGAATGTATCTACCGCGTTATGTAAGGGGATCATCTGTACGTATCTACCGCGTTATATAGGGGGATCACCTGAACGTATCTACCGCGTTGTATACGGGGATCATCTGAACGTATCTACCACGTTATATAGGGGGATTACCTGAACGTATCTACCGCGTTATATAGGGGGATTACCTGAACGTATCTACCGCGTTATATAGGGGGATTACCTGAACGTATCTACCGCGTTATATAGGGGGATTACCTGAACGTATCTACCGCGTTATATAGGGGCATTACCTGAACGTATCTACCGCGTTATATAGGGGGATTACCTGAACGTATCTACCGCGTTATATAGGGGGATCACCTGAACGCATCTACCGCGTTATATAGGGGGATCACCTGAACGCATCTACCGCGTTATATAGGGGGATCACCTGAACGCATCTACCGCGCTATATAGGGGGATCACCTGAACGCATCTACCGCGTTATATAGGGGGATCACCTGAACGCATCTACCGCGTTATATAGGGGGATCACCTGAACGCATCTACCGCGCTATATAGGGGGATCACCTGAACGCATCTACCGCGTTATATAGGGGGATCACCTGAACGCATCTACCGCGTTATATAGGGGGATCACCTGAACGCATCTACCGCGCTATATAGGGGGATCACCTGAACGCATCTACCGCGTTATATAGGAGGATCACCTGAACGCATCTACCGCGTTATATAGGGGGATCACCTGAACGCATCTACCGCGCTATATAGGGGGATCACCTGAACGCATCTACCGCGTTATATAGGGGGATCACCTGAACGCATCTACCGCGCTATATAGGGGGATCACCTGAACGCATCTACCGCGTTATATAGGGGGATCACCTGAACGCATCTACCGCGTTATATAGGGGGATCACCTGAACGCATCTACCGCGTTATATAGGGGGATCACCTGAACGCATCTACCGCGCTATATAGGGGGATCACCTGAACGTATCTACCGCGTTATATAGGGGGATCACCTGTATACGTAAAGTATCAAGCTCTATTGGCGTTACTTACTTTGTTCTTGCCCCGCCTCCTGATGTCCCGGATCAGCGACAACTGCGCCTCGCTGAGGTCGTGCTTCGACAGTCTCTCGTTGAACTCGTCCATGGGCAGATTAATGATGTCCTGGACTTCGAGGGGGATACCTTGGGGGACGGAAGGGGTCATGATTTATCATCACAGCGACAGAGACAGAGACAGAAAACATTATTAGGGACACAAAGACATCCTCACTAAAACAGTTTGCATATCGTCGTTGTTAAGCCCAAAATCTGCTATGTCCACTTTTTGAGATTTTTTTATTGCTTAGACGGATGGACGAGCTCAAAGGTCAGCTGGTGTTAAGTGGTTACTGGAGCCCATACACATCTACAACGTAAATGCGCCCCCCACCTTGAGATATAAGTTCTAAAGTCTCAATTTAGTTACAACGGCTGCCACGCCCTTCAAACCGATTAAGCTTCACGGCAGAAATAGGCGGGGTGGTGGTACCTACCACGCCTAATCTGATGGTAAATAGTTCGAGAAACCCATAGACACTCACAGCGGACGCGTGCTTCAAGGCAAAATTAGGAGCGCTAGTAGTAGTAGTAGTAGCTAGTAATAGTATCTATGCGTGCTAACTCACAATAAACCCTATAAGTATTCAATAAAATTTAAATTTTGTTTTATCGCGATAAAAAAAAATACTCCCCCGCCCCCAGTTGAGAATCACTGGATTACCTATTCACTTTGAGAATCACCGGCCCGGCATCTTCATTTTTCGAAGAAAATCGTTTGGGCAAACAGACAAGACGGAGGTACTCAAATTTTTTTCACTTTTTAAAAAAAATCCATTATGTTATATTCATTAGAACAGGTACGTCTCGAAACTGACCCTCGATTGAGTTAACAACTGTTTGGTGCATTAAAACCAGAACACACGCCGTGACTGCTTCACGGCAGAAATGAGCAAAAATGGGCAACAATGAGGAAAAAAATGCATTCCCATTTAAACGGCGGGACATCTGAAGTCCAAATTGAGATTCCGACCGTGTCTCTCTTGTGATCTCTTGCGAGATCCCCGCGCCTGGGGGGCGTGTGGGGTCTCTGACACTGGACGGTCCCTAGATGTTGGGAGCGAATCGCCGGCCCAAGAAAACTGTATTTAGCGCCCTATCAATTAAACGTTTTACGTCTTATAAATCGATGAGCACCGGCCGCATGCACGAAAAAGTGTCACGTTCCGCCCGAGCCTGAGCGTGCGAGCGAGAGCGCGGAACAAGCGACAGAAAGGCACGATGGGCCAAAGCGTTGGCTTGTGACACATTCGTCTCTCTTCTCGCGTGTCGTCAGAGCTAGCAGTTCGCATAGTTCCGTTGCTGACGTCATCACGTAAGACTATCGTCCGTAAACTGACTTTACAGAAAGCCAATTAGTTTTTTTGTTAGATTTAGATATGTTTAATCAATGTTACCATGCATGCACAGAAACGATTAATTATCAAAAATGTTTCGTGTAACGTTATCGCGAATTTGTAAAGAGTATGTTAGTGCTTTTTTGTCCTACCTAAGCTGAGAACCTTGAGAGGCTATGTCAGCGTAACCTTAACTAGTAGGTAGGAGCTCACGGGGCTCAAACCTGACGACGTTGCTAACACTGGCCCTAGCAAGAGCCGTGCTTCGCAGAATCTACCACCGGATTGGAAACGCGACCCACTGATAAGATCTGGTGAGAAACTCAATGGGCTGTGTCTGAGGGATGTTAGTGCGTTGCGGATTGAAAAACTGTTGAGTACCGCTGGCCCAGACGACTGAACACACGGACTAATCCTGTGGTGAGAAGATACTGAAACACATCATTACCTAATGCCTTGGCCCGTTTCTCGTCTCGGGACAGATGCTGCGCGCTGGTGCATGATGAGCCCCCGTCCGAAGCGCTACCGTCGGTGAGTCGGCGAACTGTTGACGACACGACCAGTTAATAACAAATCTGTAACGCTATGCGCTGAATGAGCGGACCCAGAGGCCTCTCCAATTTTACCAGGACAGAGGGGGGGGGGGGGGGGGGGGCGAACAAAGGCTCAGCCAGGAGGGGTGGGATTTGCTAACAGCCGTCCGAGCGCCTCACAACTCAAGAGCAGCTGCTTCGCTGAATCTACTATCGGATCGGAATCGCGACCCGCTGAGAAGATCCGGCGAGAAACTCAGCGGGCTGATGTTTAACTTGATTTAAACATCAGTCCGCTGAGTTTCTCGAATTTGATTGGAATCAAATCAAATCAAAATCTCTTTATTCAACATAAATGAAAGTACAAACTTGTTGAACGTCAAAAAGAACTACGGCCAATTCACAAAAACCAGCCTCCGCCCTGAGAAGAACTGGCAAGAAACTCAGCGGGCTTGTCTTTTTTTTTATATTTAGGTTAGGTTGCACGTCGAACTCTTTGCCGAGTTCGACGAGTACGGTCGCCGAGGTCCTAGTGTTAGAGCTGAAGGCGTCTAATGTAATGGTTATTGGATCTAAGCACCAAAGGACATGTCCAGGGCGTCTACGGTGACTGGCTCCTGCGTGATCAGGATTCGCGATTTGGTATTAGCTTCAGGAATTACTGCTGTCCCTGAGCGACGGTGACAACTCACTGTCAGCACACGGCACATTTAGGCAAGGTATAAAAAAAGCGATAAATTCCATTAAACTTGAGGCCATGCTAAAACGGTTTTAGCTCTTCGACAGCAGTGTAGGTCACCGGTGCCCTACGCGGCGCACTCAAGTAATTATGTTGATTTCCGTTACTAAGGCGCCTGGATTGTCTAACTTCGCCTTTAGATATTTGATACCGAATAAATTAGAGCAAAGATTAGAGGTGTTTCAGAGTTATGTGGGTACTTCAAAATTTAATGAATACGCAAGTACAGTATACTGGGTGTTAGGAGACCGCTTCCGAAAACGAAGACAGACGATAGTACTAATGACGCATTTGATGATTAGACATTTGTGCGATTGCGAGAGTCTGCGCCGCGCCGTGCCCCCCCGTTTATACATATATTTTTTGTTTTTATTTTACAGAATATCTCTGAGTTCAGTATGTAGGCCTTCTCTAGCATCTCCCATCGTTGTCTATATTTAGCAGGCTTAAAGAATATAGCGTATGAAAAAATAGCACGTTATTTCCGACACATAACAAAACGAGCGTTATTGAATTCATAACAAATAGAATGCTTTTTTTTCTCAACAAATATCGCGCGCTGTATAGGACTAGATTCCCGCCGAGATAAAAAAAAATGGTGCCCGTGCAGCTTGACCGACGTAAAAGAAGTGAAACTTCACGTAAAAGAAGTGAAACTTCTTTTGCGGTGTGTAGTAATGTGGTTTTCTTCATTTTTCATCCTTAAATCAAGTTTCTCTTGTAATAAAGGGATGCTGTGTATAAGAGAGACGACCTAGCTCGCTTTGTTCTCTCCCTCTCTCGACGGTCGAGTGGTTCGCGAGACGCTCTGTCTATTCTCTCACTCTCGTTCATCATAAATTGTATCTTTTCTCTCTAGCTGTAACGAATATGTCGCGAGTTAAATTTTACTCTCAACGCGTCTAAAGAAGTTTCACTTCAAAATAGATAGCGTGCTATATAAATATAACGAATATCACGTGCTATATAATCATAACGGATATAGTTTGTTACGAATGGAGATAGAGTGTAGTAGTCGTCACTTACCCCTTTTGTCGCGCACGGTGGGGGCGTGCGGGGGCGCGGCGAGGGGCGCGCTGTACGTGTGGTTGTGCCGCACGCGCTCCGGGACTCCGAACCCCGGCCCCACGGCGCCCTGCAATACAAACGGACGGTTTAGCTGGAGCCCATCGGTGTAAGATACTGGAAGAGACATGTACCAAGTCGCTTTCAGATCTAGATAAGAGATATTCTTCGAGAAAAAAAACAAGAAGACTAACTTCTTCAAACAAGGCATGTGCAGAGTACTTAATGACTTAATGCTTAGCGATTCGGCTCTGTCCCTGGCATAGCTAACATCCTCGGGCGACGGTAACCACTCACCATCAGGTATACTCGTCTGTCTGTGAGAATTACGGTCCGCCTGGCGTTAAGTGGTTACTGGGGGCCGCAGACATGGGTAGACTGCGGTTCGACTATGTCCCTGGCATTGTTGACGTCCTTGGACGACGGTAACCACTCACCATCAGGTGGGCTGTACGCTCATCTGTCTACAAGAGCGACGGTCCACCTGCTATTAAGTGATTACCGGGGATCCGTAGACAAACCGTCACGCACTTTGAGACATGAGTTCTAAGTTTCAGTACAGTAACTCGGCTGTCCCCCACCCTTCTAACTGGAACTCTTTAGTGGTTCGCACTAGATCTAGGCAGAGCGGTGGTCCGTGGGGGCTCATGGGACGCCTCCCTCCCCCTTCATACCGCCCCCCCCCTGGTCCCCGGGGCTCGTCGCCGCTTACCTGGAGCAGGGCGTGGCTGGAGTGGGGCGCGTTCAGCTCTAACGCCGGCTGCAGACCCGCCACGTGGGGCGGAGCGACCTGGTGCCGCCCTCCGAAATCTGTACGAAAATAAATGACAAGAAAAATTTAATGTCTTTTCTAATGTCAGATCTTAAGATATTATTAATTCGAGGTGACAAAATTATTGTGACGTCATCGGTTCAGTGATTATTAATTGCATTTGTAGCTTTTCTCATTTGTTTAAGAAAGAAAAAAAAGCTGCTTGTAAATTTTTTATTTTATTTACAACACCACTTAAAAAGAGACTAGGAAATATTGTTCTATCTTTGCCTATTTTATACATACACACATACACACACATATTTTTAATAATAAATAAATTAATGATTGGCCTCAAATTAGACCTCAAATTCACTGTGTTATGGGTAACAGACTTAGTAGATACGTTTATAAATATCTATAGAAATAAATATAATTGGAGTGTCTGTTTGTAATAATAAAATAACTACTTTTTACTAAATGCGTAAGTATGTATACCATAGAAAAATTACCAAAAAATGTTTTTGTAATTTTTTTGTCTGTCTGTCTATCTGTTTGTTCCGGCTAATCTCTGGAACGGCTGGACCGATTTTGACGTGACTTTCACTGATAGGTAGCTGATGATATAAAGAGTCACTTAGGCTACTTTTTTTGGACTAGCTTCGCCCCGCGGCGTCGCCAGCGGTACGACAATAAGCAAGGTGAGGGCGGGTCACTAGTATACATATATAGATGATAAACACCTAGATAACGAGCGAACAAAGCTGTTTTAATATTTGCCCAATGCGAGAATCGAACCCGCGAGCCTCAGCGCACCAGTCAAAGCTGCTAACCACTGCGCCACTGGGTTAGTCACATCGCATAGTTTAACACGTACCGTTGTGCATGTGCAGGCCCTCGTGGTGGTAAGCCTGCTCCGGACACTCGTACTTGACGGGAGTAGGTCGCTGCGTCTGCACCGGCTCCATGGGAGGCGGCGGCTGCTCCTGGGAGATGAGATCGACTGTTACATAACTACAGTCCGTCCGCTAAACGGATGTGCCGATGACGATATGGCTTTAGACCAGGGGCTCTCATTTTTTCCCCCATTTTTTCACCTCCTTAAAAACCACTCTAGCGAGAGCTCAGCCGGTTTCTAAGAGTCCTTCTAAATGAAATTACAAATCGTCTCCAAAGCTTCTACTCAACGCCCCCTTTCTTTTTGTCTCTTACCGCTCCCTTTTTTTTTAGAGTCTCTTACGCCTGCAGCGTCTACAACTACGCGTCTACTTCTTACCCATTATTGTCGGAGTCATCATCATTACTGATACCAGTTGGTTGTAGTTACGGCCAACTCAAGCAGCAGCTAAAGTCTGGTCAACAGTTGAACTTACCTGAAAGCATCTCTTCCCAAACATGTGGTGCTTCTTCTGGGGCTGGTGGGAGGCGGAGCGCTCTCTGCCGTAAGAGCTTTCGAATGGGCGGAATTTGGAACTGGAAAAAAGGACACTTTCTTAAATATCGTCTATTCCGCTTGCCTATATCTGGCGCGAGGGGCAAAAACCGGCTAACCTTAAGGTTTTTTTTTATTGCTCATATGCGCGGACGAGCTCACAGCCCACCTGGTGTTAAGTGGTTACTGGAGCCCATAGACATCTACAAAGTAAATGTTCTAAGCTCTCAGTATAGTTACAACGGCTGGCCCGTCCTTCAAACCGAAACGCATTACAGCTTCATGGCAGAAATAGGCAGGGCGGTGGTGCCTACCCGTGCGGACTCACAAAAGGTCCTACCACCAGTAATATTCTGGCGTGAGGGGGCAAAAACCAGTCTACTTTAAGGGCCGCCCAACGAACGTTGGTACAATTGAGACGTGGACCTAAGTCTCAAAGCAAGGTATGGTTTCAAACGCAACTCACCTGTGGAACTCTTGGGCGGAATCGCTACCGTCGCACCATTCGCCGTCCGAAAGCGAAGGCACGCGTTCGGAGCCCATCGAGGAGACGGCACTGTCTGATGCGGAATCACGCTCTGACGACAAGAACAAGGCACTAATTAAACACACCCCTAATCTTTCTTCAACGATCCATTGATATTGTTACGCCGGTAAGAGTAACGCCATCTATCGCCGAATAGCCGAACTAATATCGAAGGACCTAGAACCCTCGAGAATGACAACGCCATCTATTGTCAGATAGCGGAAACACAATTCTCGAAATGTGTGGAGTATTCTCGATAATTCTAGGGATGTGGTGTCGGCTATAAAAGCATTGCAGAGATGGCACGCAGTAATCGGAACTACTTGAAGCGAAACAGCGAACGGATCACCTGAAGTGAAGCGGAAGAACTGAATTGAGAGTTTTAAAAGGTTTGTTGAGTGTTTTAAGTGTTCTAAGTGTTGAATACGGTGTTGTAATTCTTGTAATTCGGTAGTATTTTTATTTATCCCGGACCCCAGCGTGTAACAATATCATCGGGACACAGTAAAACGTCTTAAGTAGCATATTACAGTGGAGATATTTCAAAGGTGTGATCTGATCTGTGGTGGATCAAGTCAAATCCCCTAATGATTCTTTGTATCAGCTTTGGGGGAACTTCCGCTTCTTTACCAGAGTAGGTATGCCTCAGGATTCCCATCTCTCTCATATTCAAGCAACATCAAAGAGCTCCTGTTTGGATAGCGAAACGAAAGCCGTATAGGATTCAAGGACCTCACCTGGCACCATCATGTGGGAGTGGTTGTGGTGGGGGCCGTGGTGGGAGCTCGCCCCGTCCAGCATTCGCATTGTGTACATTCCTGGTAATTGAAAAATCATAATTAAAGTTTTGCGTTGACTCTCGAACCTATTTACGAAGAGTCTGATGATTGAAAGAATTTGAACGAATTGAATGAATGAAACTGATGATTGAAAGAATTAAAAGAATTTTTCGGGACGTTTACCTTGCTGATGTCCATGGGCTCCGAAGGCCACTTAACAGCATTGAGGGATGCTGCTAGACCACGCGCACAGTATAATAAGGTTGCGATTTCGTTAACCAAAGAAAAAATATATATGTTACTAGTACATGTTTGTGAAATTTCGGTTTCAGATTGTGGCAAATTGTTTAAATTCAGCTTTGCGATAAAATTAATCTAAGCCTTAAGGCACCCGCGAATACGGGCGAATTTCGTTCAGCTTGTAAACGCATATACGATGTTATATGAACACACAACACACACACACACACACCTGTGACGAAAGATAACGCGGTATCTCTATACACACCGGATGTGATAGGCGTGATGATATCAATAAAGAATAAAATAAAAAGATAAAACCATTATAATGAGTCATAATAATTGTAATAATTACGAGATAATTTTGAGTGCTATTTTTGCACCAGTTTAAAATGTTAAATTACAAACAAAACTTGTCACAATTGAAGTTTTTTTTTGGAACGAAGTTCCTTATGGGCGATGCGGAGGGGTACCCTAACCGGGAAAAAACGTCCGTAACGTAAGATTTTATTAGTAATGCACATAATGTACGACTTAACTTTGTAATAACGTACAAATTAGTAATGCACACATTGTGCGACTTAACTTTGTAACAACCTACAAAAAATAGCATTTTTATCATTCATTGACCACGATCTCAGAGCGTTCGTTTGCGCAATACACTAACTCTTATGTAAACAACCGTGAATGAAGTGTACCACAATAAGTTCGCACGTTACCGAATGACCGTGGGTTGTTGCGATGCTTCCAGTTTTATTTTATTTATACCTCGAATAGAACTTAAAATTAATATTTTTATAATAAGGAACATCGTTCCTATCCGGTGTCCCACGATACCACACATCTTTTTTAAGTAATGTTGTATCACTGGTGGTCCGAAGGTCTTTCCGGTTTCACCAGGACAGGTGCCAGAGTCAAAGAGCCTGCATGTGCGTCCCTGATCTGGATAGTTAAGGAGATATAGGAACGGAAAGCCATCCAAGTTTAGACGTGAACCAACCTTGAGAATTACGCGGCAGATTTCCATGATTATATATATTCACCTGAGACAAATAACTAATTCTTTGCGGCAAATTTCCATAGCTATATATCTACCCGTGCGTACCCACATAGTGGTGTGGCAATTCGATTATTTATTTAATCGATCAATCGATTATACGATCGGAGGGTAATCGATAATTAATCGATTAGGTTTGATTATTACTTCGAAATAAAAATTGTTACAGCTTCTCCAGATTATTAAAAAAAACAGAACGTAATCACTGATTTATTGAAAAAAAAAAAACATGTTTATATTAAAAATAAATAAATTTCCAATAAGAGTCCAGTTAGCATTTAAAAAAATTATGTAATCGAGATAACATAATTTTTCTAAATTAGATCTAGCTTTTTTTCCTACCTATGCTGATAGCCTTGAGAGGTTATTTCAGCTTTACCCTAATGTGTGTAGGTGGGCTCACGGGGCTCAAACCGAAGTGTTGCTAACACTGACACTAACAAGAGCCGTGCTTCGCAGAATCTACCACCGGATCGGAAACGCGACCCACTGAGAAGATCCGGCGAGAAACTCAGTGGGCTGTGGCTATGGGTTAATTCGCTCGTCGAGACCTTCGTCGCAAGCGACGGGTGCGACGAGGACGGTGACCGATGCTTGAGGTACCTAAAAGCACCGTTAATGGATCGGGCGGGGGTAGCTGCGATACACGAGTATTTTGAATATAATTTGTACAGATAAAAGTTATTTGTTTTTAATGCTCTTCCAATATTGTAGAGAATTTTTTGTTCTTGCAATTAAAGGCAATTAATTCCAAGTATTGTCGTAATGTTATAATACTCCAATTGAAGATGCAGATGTTGTGTTAAAATTTGATTTCTCCTGATCAAAATGGTCCCAAATCGACCAGGGTTATCATAACTTAAATGTTTTTCTCTCAATAATCGATTTTATAAAAGAAAATCGATTGCAAATGATTATTGTGATAATCGATTATTGATAATCGATTTCGCACACCACTAGACCCACATTAGAGCTTGGCGGCAAATTGCAATGGCTTTATCTACCCGTGTTCAATCACTAATTCTTTACGGCAAATTGGGATGGCTATATCTAGCTATATCTACCCGTGCGGCCTCATAGCGGCTTGGCGGCAAATTGGCATGGTGGCGAGCTAAACACGACTCCAAAAAACAAACAAAAAAAAAATCCACTGCACCATTTATACGACAAAGTCTAAAGTCCATTCAATAAAAAAAAAAAAATCGTATACATAACAATCGCAATTGCAATCGCAATCGCAATCGCAATCGTTATCGCTAACGTAACCAACCGTATCCAATGAATGTATCTCTATCCAAAACGAAATTATTCGTGTGCCATCATCATCTATCAGGCTTATCAGCGAGCGATCCTCCGCTATCAGATAATTCCTAGCAGGTTTTACCAGTCACGGTGAATGGAAAATTCTCATTATCACATTGTCATGCTAAATTGGCAGAAAACAAACAATAATAGGTCTGTTTTTCAAATTCAAAATTCAAATTCAAAATCATTTATTTCAACTTACATGTCAGTATGACACACTTGTTGAATGTCAAAATAAAAATAACAATGTTAACTCTACCACCGGTTCCAAAAAAAGCCACAGTCCTGAGAAGAACCGGCGAAACAAACTCAGCGGGCTTTTTTTTTTGTTTTTTGTTTTTTCTCAAAACATTTCCTTTTTTTTTAAAAAATAAAAATATTTACAATAAAGGAAAAAACAAGTCAAAAATACAATTAAAATAATAATAATAATAATAAAAAATGCGAGCGCCTCATTCCCACGTAGTGCCATCTAGTAAATAATCCATAACTTTATAATATGCCTTGTTGCACAAACGTTCCTTGACAGTTTTCTTAAATCTATGAACAGGTAGTAATTGAATTCGTTCGTATGGATTTTAATGGTAGGCAGCGGCTTGACTTTGCCCCCGGAGTTGCTGAGGTCCATAGGCGACAATGGCTATTCACCATCAAGTATGCTCCGCATGATGTATGCCTACAAAAGTGATTTAAAAAAAAAAACACATATTTTATTGTTTAATTCGCGAAAACAAATTTAATAAAAAAAAACATGCGATATTAAACCGTCAAAATCGTTGTAATTATATTTTGTTATTATTATTTTTATTATTTATTTATTAAAGCCAAACTAGGACTCGTAATGTTAATAGATATCTTAAAATTATGTTCTTATCAAAATGCATAGCCATTATCTAAACTGTTGCCTGGAAGAGATCGCTTTTAGCGATAAGATGCGCTTTTTGAAGTCGTCGTGGCCTAAATGATAAGACGTCCGATGCATTGGTATGTAGCGATGCACGCAATGGAACGCAATTACAAATCACGACTCGCGATCTCTTTTTTTAAGCTATTGCATAGATTTTATCGCGGGCCTTGAGCGCGGCTTGAGAGCGGAATCGTGAAATTCCGTAACGAAAAAAACCTTCCACCCCTCACTACGCCTGTAGCTCGCGTTTGCTGGAGTGGCATTAAAAATAAACTAGCTAAACCGTTGATTCTGGGCGAATGAGAGTTAGAACTAGCATCCAAAGGCGTGTCTCTATCCCATGTGAGGCGCCTTCTAGTGAGTGCGCGGTCAAAATAGAATACTCACAATGTAGCAGATTCATTGAAAGTTAGCCCACTGAGTTTCTCGCCGGATCTTATTTTATTGTTGTTTTAATATTAAATTATTCTTGTCGATAAAAAATGCTATGCAATAGCTTTACCGCGGCAGTCTCCGAGTGCCACACGTCTTTTTTTTAAGGGATTTTATGACCTGGTAACTAAGACCTTTAAGTCATGTCTTATTTTAATTTATATCCTTATTTTTATGAAAAAAGATAATATAAAGTGAAATAAAATGAAACGAAGATGATTAATTTGAGACATTGATCAACTGGGATGAAATGAGATGAGATGATACGGGATGAAATATAATCTCAGTAAAACGGTGGTCATTTACTGAGACTTTTTCAGTGGACTTTTTGGAAGATCCCGAGAAGTTACGTCCAGCGGCTTTGTTTAATTTTCCCACGTTTGTGCACTCTCACAGATATATCACACAACTTCAATCCTCGCGTTCCCGCCAAGCAGTGCCTAGCGATCTCTCGGAAGTGATTGCCAACTGACTTCGCTTTACATTGCGCGTACACGAATTAGCTACTGGCGGTAGGACCGCTTGTGAGTCTGCGCGGGTGGGTACCACCACCCTGCCTATTTCTGCCGTGAAGCAGTAATGCGTTTCGGTTTGAAGGGCGGGGTAGCCGTTGTAACTATACTTGAGACCTTAGAACTTATATCTCAAGATGGGTGGCGCATTTACGTTGTAGATGTCTATGGGCTCCAGTAACCACTTAACACCAGGTGGGCTGTGAGCTCGTTCACCCATCTAAGCAATAAAAAAAAAGAAGCTTATTATCGTGAATTATTTAGTTTCCTCACACTAACCATTGGTAAACCGAATGGTAAGCAGTCGACGTCGCCCAAAACATGTCATTTCGGATCCTACCGATCCACTAACGGTGCTTTTAGGCACCTCAAGCACCGGTCATCGTTCTCGTCGAACCCGTCGCTTGCGACGAAGGGCTCGGCGAGTAAATTAACCCACTGAGTATCTCACGGGATCTTCTCAGTGGGTCGCGTTTCCGATCCGGTGGTAGATTCAGCGAAGCACTGCTCTTGCTAGGGTTCGTGTTAGCAACAACGTCAGGTTTGAGCCCCGTGAGCTCATCTACTTGTTAGGGTTACGCTGACATAGCCTCTCAAGGCTACCAGCTTAGGTAGGAACAATAAAAAAGCGCTAAAAGTAACTTCACTTTGTCATGTCTATTCGAAACTCAATCAGATATCTGATACACTTGAAGAATGATTAAAATTAAAGAATAAAAACGGGGCGAGCTATTTCTAGCTGCTAATATGGAGTTGCTTAGTTTATTTGTGGTATCTCTCCATTCCTGATCCTGCCCCCATCCTCTAATTTTGCTACCCCTACCCGACGGAATAGTAAGGATTACGAACAAACATTATGGTGCATACCTATTGTGGTTTTCTTAATTTTTCAGCTTTAAATCAAATCTCTCTTGTAACAGGGAATGCTGTGTATAAGAGAAACGACCTATCTCGCTTTCTCTCTCTCTCCACGGTCGAGTGGTTCGCGAGACGCTCTATTTTCTCACTCTCGCTCTTCCTAAATCGTATCTTTTCTCTCTAGCCGTAACGAATCTATTCGCGAGTTAAAATTTACTCTCAAAGCGCGTTAACAAGTTTCACTTAAAAAAAATGAAAATAAAATAAAACAAACTTTATATCTTACCATCGTATAGCTTGTAGTAGGACCTTAGATATTCCGGATCGTATATAACGGAGGTCCCGTAATATGGCGTCACGCAATAATAGGGATGCGACGCGTAAGCGTAACTATGCAAATTAATGACGCTCAAATCCATCTTCTTTTTTTACTGTCTCTAAATCTAGCTTTATCCCTTCGATCCCGAGCTTTTTTCTAAAGCTCTCGCTTCAGTAAGGCTTTTAAGCGTACTACGCGGCCCAGCGAGCGTATATTTCGATGGTTAAGCCCGCGGAAGACCCGCTTAATGATAGGTTTAGATCGCACAACGCGTTATCTAAGTACAACAGCCGGTCGATAATATCGGTTTTTGTTTTACTGTAATTTTTTTCTACTTATCTCCTATCTCTTTTCTTATGTATCGTGCTGTCTCTGTCACTCGGCGGTGACGCGAACAAAATTTTTTTAGTGACGCGTAAATTCAAATTCAGAAGTATTATTCTCCTTTGTTTTTTGATTCAGCGTAAAAAAAAAAATTAGAAAATAATTTATTCAAATCTGTCTTAATCGATTTTCGTTTTGAATGTTGCCAGCGCCGTCGGTGTTCTCGTCTCGTCACGTTGTCATCATTGACTTTGTTTTTTTTTTAATTCTTTTATTATGTGTTTTTCCACAGCCACCACGCAGTTTATGAGCGTTAGGAAAATTTCTGTGACGTCACAGACTCGAATAGATCCCAGCGCAAATACTAGAATTTTCTCGTCTCTGATATCTAATAATTTAAATCAAACAAACAACGCTGTCTCCATTATTGTCTTATCTCTCGGCAAACACGGCTGCGCGCGTTGACTCCCAGTCGCATTCAAATCGAAGAACTGTCTATACTTGAAGGACCATAGACAGAAGTTGTATCGCTTGAGAACCGAAACTGGGACCCTGGTTAGGGAGTCGCAGGTCGTGCGAACGCGGCGCAGAGAGCGGCAGTATTTGCAAAGGCATATGCCACCTTCTGTATGCGCCTTAACACTCTTGCTTACACGCAAACGCAGGTAGAATGGCATATGTAGGCTTTTGTCTTGACGTATAGCACAGAAAAAAAAAAAAAAACTTCGCGCCAAACAGTTTTTTTATATTTCGAACGCACCACAAATATGTATAACCGCTTCTAAACTAATTAATGACACTAGTTCGATTTTCGAAATGAATCGAACGCCAAAATGTCTGCCGCGTTTTATTTCGCGCGCTCTCACCGTATTCAGCACGCGACAACGAAACTCTGCATTATGAAGAGCCGGTAAATGTACGATTTCGATTCCATGATGGAATTTTGAAATTAAAAAAAAAAACTATCTCATCACTCGAGTCTCTGGAGAACGGGGCAAGAAAAAAAAAACTTCAAAAAAGTAAATTCAAAACAAAAAAAATTCTAGACCAACTGTTTTCGCTAACGTAACGACGCGGTATGCGAAGTGAAGCTAGAAGAAGCCTTATTCTGTACGATGTATAAATGCGACAATGAACACACACATACACATAAGTCGCTCTTATCGTCTTAATAATACAATAATATATTATTTGCACAGAACCAGATAAAACGTGAAGCCTAAACAAATATTTAAAAGTTCAAATTTAGAAGTGGCGATTAACAATTTGAATTCTTTTGTTGTTTGTGCGAAGCGATTTGAATTTTAGGTAATTTTCCCTCCAACGCGACGCGACGCGATCGCGCGCCAGCGGGAACGCTTTTTTTTTTCTTTTTTTTTAAATTCGATTCACACGTGTTTTTGAAATTCGAATTTAGAAGTTTTTAATGCGTTCTTTATTTGCATTCTTTATTTAGTCTTCGATTTTAGAAAGATTCTAATTCTTTTTTAATCATCTGGCGTTCGAATTAAAAAAATTTGATGTTTATAGAACGCGCATTCTAGAACTATTAAGTATTTTTATGTATATAATTTTATTATTAGGTATGTTGTTTTATTTATATGTATTATATGTTTATTAAAATAAAACTTCAATGTGTTGCTCCGAAAGAACAAAGAAACGACATTTAAAGTTTATTTTATAATCTTGTAACTATCTAAATAGAAATAATTTTTTATAAAATTTTACACAATGACATATTGTTTATCTGTCAAGGCTTCTCGAGTTTACAGCACATGCGCGGACGTTCCGGCACATGTCGACAGCGCATGCGTGACATAATTCAAATTAAAGAAAGGAATAACTTTCTTTACATGTATACAGCAATCTATACTAATATTATAAAGAGGAAAGATTTGTTTGTTTGTTTGTTTCGAATAGGCTCCGAAACTACTGGACCGATTTGAAAAATTCTTTTTCCATTAGAAGCCGACATTGTCCCTGATGAACATAGGCTACTTTTTTTAAAAAAAAATATATTTTATTTTTTTGGTTTCATGTGTGTTTGAATGTTTCCGAAGCGAAGCGAGGGCGGGTCGCTAGTACTATTATAAATATATATTGAGGGATGAAAAACTATTTATTTTAAGCGCAATTTATCTTTGTAATTAAAGGTTCGTTTTATTCGGTATCAGCGTCAACAGTTCGATGTTTCGGCTCTCCTGTAAGTTTTTTTTTATTGTCCTTTTAGGCAGACGAGCCACCTGATGATGAGTGGTTACCGTTGCCCATGGACTTCAGCAATGCCAGGGGCAGAGCCAAGCTGCTGCCTACCGCTTAATACTCTCCACAAGTCTCGTTTGAAGAAGGACATGTCAGTTACAAAAAGTAAAGTAAGTAAGTGAGTTACAAAAAGTCACTTAAACCAAATACCCTTTCACCCCTCCATATAAATTATCTATAATATAAAAATGAATTGCTGTTCGTTAGTCTCGCTAAAACTCGAGAACGGCTGGACCGATTTGGCTAATTTTGGTGTTGAATTATTTCTGGAAGTCCAGAGAAGGTTTAAAAGGTAGATAAATATCAAAATGCACGGAATGAAATAAAAATAACAATTTTGTTTTCCCTTTGATGTGTCCCCCGTCGGACGGATTCCTTTTGTTTGTTTTATGTTTATTTTATACAAAAGTTTAGGTCTTTTATTTATCGATTGAGGCACTACGAAGTCTGCCGGGTCAGCTAGTACCAAATAATAATTGTGACTTAGATATAATGTGTCAAGTCGGAAGGCGGCATAAGTCTATGGATACTGGTAACCGCTTAATGCGAGGCGGGCCGTGAGCTAGCTACATAGTCTAATAAACAAATGTAAAATAAATAAAAAAACGATGTATCAAGGCCCGACGATAATAATATCATTATAATTAAAAAGGATTAAAAAATCAATGTGCAATTTTGAATTTAATTTATCTTTTGGTACAAGATAAAAACGAAAAAAAGCGGACCCTTATCTAAAAGAATTCAGCGTAAAACACAATCGACTTTAATGTTTCCGGGGTCGAATTATCGAGATTAATAAATAAAATAATTTATTTTTTTCATTGTCATTACCTACGCACAGAACATTCGATAGTGTCGTAAAGAAATTCCGAAGCGTCGATAAATCGACTCCCTATTGATGCCACTAAAATGCGGAGCGTCGGAATACTGACTATTGCCCAGTTCGATTAGAGGTATTAAGTATCAACCTGTACGGACGTTTCTTTATTTCTCTCTATGCTGATAGCCTTGAGAGGCTATTTCACCTTCACCCTAACGTGTGAAGGTGAGCTCACGGGGCTCAAACCGGAGTGGTGCTAAAACTGACCCTAGCAAGAGCAGAATCTACCACCGGATCGGAAAGCGCCTGAGGAGATCAGGCGAGAAGGTGTCTTAGAGCGTATAACGTTTTTAATGAGTTAATAGTAACATTTATAATTAATCATTTAAATTTTATTTCGCTATGAATAATTTAGCGTTGATTTTTAAGCTATAGCTTCTATCGCGGGCCTTGAGCGCGGCGACTGAATCGAGAAATTCCGTAACGTAAATAACCTGACACCCCCACTACGCCTACTATGTAGGTCGCGATCAACAAATTCACACGTTGCGCTGGTGTAGTGTTTGTGAATAAGCGCGCGGCGTGACGTCGCACTGCATGAGCATCATGAAAAGTCTGCCCATCTCTCTCTCGCGCGGTCTAGCTTATGAGTGTGAAGGGGACAGTTAATGTTTTGCTTTTGTTAATGTTTATAAATATAGCGTGGTCTTATTTTTATTATTGTTTTAATATTAAATTATTATTGTCTAATTGTAATTGCATAAGTTGATAAAAATGCTTTGCAATAGCTTTACCGCGGCAGTCCCCGAGTGCCACACGTCTTTTTTTTTAAATTAAAGCCTTTTATAAGGTACAAATTTATTTTTCTTCAAAAATCATTAAGGAATTTCTGTAAAATAGATGAAAATAATTTCCTACAATATTTAACGTATCGTGCCAAAATGGCGTTCGGAACGTTTTCAATTTTGCCGCGTAAAACTTTCGGTGCGGTGTAACTACTAATCAGAGAAAAAAAAAATGTAGATTTAATCACATTCATATATCTTTTTGTAACATCAGACGAGTCCAACAAAATTAACATAAAAAAAACACTAACCGTATTAAACCAAAAAGATACATACAAATTAATAAAGTTATTGAAACCGTTCGCTGTTGACATTTTGACGACAGCGCCATCTGTGACCAAATAGTGGAAGCCCGAATCGATATTGTATTTTATATATTGGCGCCATCTATACGTCGCCAACCTAAAACGTGAGACACGTTTCTGGTCTTTTGTGCTAGATGGCGCATTCAGTCTAAAAAATTAATTCTTCATCAGCGCCAAGAAAGTTGATTTTGGATTTTTAAAATCTAATTCACTATGATTGATACGGTGGTGCATTAGTTAATGGTTTAACTGTTGACGCGTCGTGGGTCGTTAGTTCGATTCTCGCATCGGGCAAACATTGTATCTATACTGATAGTAGAAACTCTTGTGAGTCCGCACGGGTAGGTACCACCGCCCTGCCTATTTCTGCCGTGAAGCAGTAATGCGTTTCGGTTTGAAGGGCGGGGCAGCCGTTGTAACTATACTGAGAACTTATACCTCAAGGTGGGTGGCGCGTTTACGTCGTAGATGTCTATGGGCTCCAGTAACCACTTAACACCAGGTGGGCTGTGAGCTCGTCCAACCATCTATGCAATAAGCAATAAAAGTGCAAGTTGCCTGACCTTCGTTCATCGCCATATCCATCAGCTGCAGGTCCTCGTCGTTGAGGATCGACTGGAGGAAGCCGTCCTGGTTGACTGGCCCCGGCATCTCGGCGGGCGTGTTCTGAAACCAAGCGAAGTTATCAGGGTTTCTCTCGCAGCGGATCCCCCCATGACCCCATCTGATCCTCCTGCTGACACCAATAAGGACCGTCATCTATTTACGAATTTTGCGGATATTTTTCTGGACCGATTTAAAAAAAAAGAGGCACTCGATTGTGTTTTTTAATACGCTTTTATTAGCTTGAGACGTATGTATGTTAGTAGTATGTAACGGAATCTTGGAGCATGATTTTGAGCCCCTTAAAAACGTCGGATTAACTCGAAATTTGGTATACTTATTAGAGATCGATGACAATTCAATATTGAAAAAATTTAAATTCAACTAAAAAATTAAATATAAATAATAGTTTAAAAAAAACTAACAAAATACGCTTTTATAGAAAATCCAATTAGAAAATAGAAAATAAATAATAATAAATTTGAATTGAAAAAAGTGCAAGAAAAAATTATTTTATTGTAAATTTGAATGAAATTTTCTGTGTACCTTCAGGTGGATTCGAGAATGGTTTAGATTTAAAGATCAGCCGTCAGACGGCGCTGCAGTCGATATCTAGGTTATTTATCTTTCCTAGAAATAATTTATGTCGCAAAACAACGTTTGCCGGGTCAGCTAGTCTATACATATATATAATTATAATTATATTCTCGTTACCTGATAATAAACTCCATCCTGCTGTTGCGAGGGATGAGTACTCTCAACTTTGTACCCCCCTTCTATGGGAGCAGTTGCCCCTACTGGGAATCAAAGAAAAAAAAAACTTTTTTTTTGTATTTCTGCAAAGGGCTCATGTGCCTGACTTTGAAGGGTGGACCTAATGGTGTACTGTAAAATGTGACCTTAGAGCTTCCGTCTCGAGGTGGGTGGTGGCATTTACGTCGTAGATGTCTATGGGCTCGGGCTACCACTCAATACTAGGGGTGGGGGACGTCGTCCCCGGGTACCCCGGTCCCCGTCGGGTAGCATGGATGATCCTTTGCTAACAATAAGAGTAGGACCATCTTTCTACCACACTTTCCCTCGTCAAGGCAGAGTCATTGTTAGCGCTGTCATAAGCCAGTCTACCACCTAAAGGTCTAGAGGTCCTACCACCAATACAAAAAACTGGTGGTAGGACCTCTTGTGAGTCCGCACGGATAGGCACCACCGCCCCGCCTATTTCTGTCGTGAAGCAGTAATGCGTTTCGGTTTGAAGGGTGGGACAGCCGTTGTAACTATACTGAGACCTCAGAACTTATATCTCAAGTGGGTGGTGCATTTACGTCGTAGATGTCTATGGGCTCCAGTAACTACTTAACACCAGGTGGGCTGTGAGCTCGTCCACCTATCTATGCAACAAAAAAAAACACGTTTTAAATCTAGAATGAAATCCTCTAAACTTTGACTCACCCTTCTAAAAACGAAGAGAGAATCCTCTGCAGTAACAATGTTCCGACATGACTCACCATCAGCAACTTACCGTACGCATCCGGATGTTTATCGGCCACCGGAGCCGGGAGGGGTGCGTGCGGCGCGTGCGGCACGTGAGCAGCGTGAGGTCCGTGAGGTCCGTGGGGTCCGTGAGGTCCGTGGTAGTTCGGAGCATAGCCGGCCGCTCCATGGGCGCTGTAATGTAACTCTCAGATGTTTACACAGATACATGTGATATTGAGTTCCCCAGGGACCGAACCTCGCCATCCCCACTGGTGTAATATGGTTTTTGAGGACATCGCCCGGTGCAAAGTGGTTATTGACCTGGAGAAATGAGGTCTAAGTCTGTCTCGTCCAGTCACGAGAAAGGCAATGTCGAAGGTAATGTTTGTAGGTAGTTATTGACCTGGCGAAATGAGGTCTGTTTTGTCCAATCACGAGAAAGGCAATGGCAAAGGTAATGTTTGTAGGTGGTTATTGACCTGGCGAAATCAGGTCTGTCTCGTCCAGTCACGAGAAAGACAATGGCGAAGGTAATGTTTGTTGGTATCCATCCCCACGCGATCGAATCTATGATGAGGAGTTTCGTACGATAGCCACGGCAACCGTTATAGCGCCCGAAGGATTGTTATGTTGAAATTGGATTGATGATAGAGTTTCTTGTTAGTCCGCACGGGTAGGTGCCACCACCCGACCTATTGTTGCCGTTACGCAGTAATGCGTTTCGGTTTGAAAGCTGAGGCAGCTCGTGTGCTCTAAAACTAAGACTTGGAACTCATGTCTCAAGGGTGACGTAATCAAGTTGTTGGTGTCTATCGCCTTGTTTACCAATGGTAATTTTATTTTTATTTTTTATTGCTTAATTGGGTGGACGTTCTCACGGCCTATCTGGTGTTAAGTGGTTACTGGAGCCCATAGACATCTACAACGTAAATACCGCTACCTACCTTGAGATATAAGTTCTAAGGTCTATAGTTAGAACGGCTGCCCCACCCTTCAAACCGAAAAGCATTACTGCTTCACGGCAGAAATAGGCAGGGCGGTGGTACCTACCCGTGCGGACTCACAAGAGGTCCTACCACCAGTAATATACGCAAATTATAATTTTGCGGCGAACTCTGCTTTGGCGGGGATGGTGAGTATTCTTTCGGCTGGTGTTTCAAGCGTTCGAAGCGGTATCGTCACCTGATGTTGTGCGGGTGCTGGTGGTGATGGTGGTAGTGTTGGTACTGCTCCGGTGGCGGCGGGATGGTCAGCAGAGAGGCGAGGTCCTGCCAGCGTTGCTCCACCGACATCGACCGCATCAACGACTGCCGACAAGGAGACGAGGGATAAGCGACGCATACTCTGACCGATGACTATAAGACCTCCGATATCAGGACGTGAATATCTAATTTGGACATGAGCTTGAAGTCTCAACTGATGCTGAACAGCAACTATTCCGTCTGGAACGCATGGGCGCTTTGCGAAAATCATATTTTTGCTTTCAGTCGACGATTCGACTTTAATTATTGACACATGACACGATTATAGTCATTTCTTTCCCCTTTAAGGTCGGGAAAAGGCTCCCAACTTCTCTACCTTTCATACTGCTCCTTTTATTCTCTACCTAATCGTTGGTATCCTGAGAGCCTTTACAGCTTCGGGTAGGTGAGCTCACGGGCTCAACTTAAGAGAATTGAAACTGGCCCTGGCAAGAGCAGGGTTGAATCTACTGCCGGATCGGAATTGCGATCCGCGGAAAGGATCTTATCTAAGAAGTCTATAGCTAGTTTACACGTCGAAATCTCTCTAGTCGATGAGTTCGACGAGGACGGTGACCGGTAAGTTATTTTTTTCCTTACCCGTGCTGATAAGTCTTGAGAGGCTATATCAGCTTCTCCTTGACGTGGAGTTGAGCTCACGGGGCCCAAGCCGGGTGTGTTGCTAACACTGGCCCTAGCAAGAGCAGTGCTTCGCAGAATCTACCACTGGATCGGAAACGCGACCCACTGAAAAGATCCGGCGAGAAACTCAGTGGGCTATGTCTATGGATTAATTCACTCGTCGAGCCTTTGGTCGCAAGCGACGGGTTCGGAGAGGACGGTGACTGGTGCTTGTGGTTCCTAAGAGCACCGTTAGTGGATCGGGAGGATCCGTTAAGACGTGTTTAGGACGACGTCGAACCGGTAAGTTCTGCTCCATTATCCGTCCTACTCCTCAGCGCCCAATCATCGCTGGCTCAATGACATTCGAAAACCTATAAAACCATAGACAGCTTCGAACGTTGGCGCGAAATCACAGAACAAACATGGCACCTTTCGCGCCATCCAAAATAAATATTAGTTTTGTGTTATTTTTTTTTTGTTTATCGTTCACGACAGAACGACGCTATTTAACGGAGAAATTATTATTTTAAACGTTAAAAATCGCGTAACGCTGTTAATTCGCTATTCGCGTTAACGCTACCGATACGTTAGAGACACGCAGCGTTTCCTCACGACGCAACCGCTTTCCAGAACGTTCTAGAGTGTTCTGGAACGTTCGATAGACGGGCCGATCGGTTCTGTGTTAAGTCTTCGTGATGTAAATGAAGAAACGCCTAGAATGGCACCCGCTTTTCTGAACGCGCACTGTTCATTGCATTGATCGATAAACTATGGCCCTTCTTTTTCACCCAACCGCAAGATATTAGTCGTGGTCCCAATTGCTTCGACCAGAACCGATGGAAGACTCAAAATTTCTCCCCACCATTACGCACATATCCCTTTGTACCAGCTCAATACTCGGAGAACTTTACTAGCAGTCTCAAAGTCATATAGCTACCACAGTCGTTATCCTACGCGATTGGGACTTGGATGTCGCGTCTGAGAATGAGTGGCGGCATTTACGTTTTAGATGTCTATGGGCCCCGATAACTACTTAACACCAGGTGGGCCGTGAGCTCGTCCACTGGTCAAAGCAATAAAAAAAAACTATAAAGACAAATCAGTATAAGAGATCGCGGGCACCATTCTAAGTCAAAAATCGGTCATCGTCCTCGTCGAACCCATCGCTTGCGACGAAGGGCTCGACGAGTAGGTAAATTAACCCACTGAGTTTCTCGCCGGATCTTCTCAGTGGGTCGCGTTTCCGATCCGGTGGTAGATTCTGCGAAGCACTGCTCTTGCTAGGGTTCGTGTTAGCAACGTCGTCAGGTTTGAGCCCCGTAAGCTCCTACCTACTAGTTAAGGTTAAAATAGAATAAATGCTGAAATAGCCTCTCAAGGCTATCAGTTTAGGTAGTAAAAAGAAAAAAAAAGAAATCTAAGCCAACGAACAGACATCAAGTGTAATAACAGTTCGCGCGAAAGTCGCCCAAAATGAGGAGTACCAACAAAAAACCGAGCGCAGACAAGTGTCTCTTGTAACAGTTCTCCAGTGGAATACGGACGGATCGAATGTTGGTCGACCACTTGTGTGACGACAAACATGACTGCTCCATATGGCGGTGTTTGCTTATGGGCACGCGAGTCACGAGAGACGGACTTGAGTTTGAAAACAAAAAATAAAACTAATATGGTATGTCGGAGGCGGTCATTATTTTGGTAGCTAAACGAAACGCAGCACGATTCCCGAGAGATGGCAGCACGATTGCGGTATCGTCGGAACTCGGCTAACTTCGTACGACAGAGCCTAGCCGATGGAGGCGCGTAGACGCCATCACACTTACCAACCAGCCTTCTTGAAGAGCGGTGCCTCCGTCCTAAGAACTGTCATTCGTTTTCGTTTGCTAACGTCAAGAGAAGATTTCTAAATTCTTCTAAGACAACAAACATGATTGGTGTACTCAATATTTCTCTTAGCTGAGAAAACCTTCCCTTTGTCGTCGTCCCTGGTGTTAAGCTGTTACCGGAGCCCATAGACATATACAATGCCGCCGCCGTCTTAGTTTTCATAGTACAATGGCTGCCCCGCCCTTCAGACCGAAACGCGTTACTGCTTCACGGCAGAAATAGGCAGGGCGATGGCCCTACCCGTGCGGACTCACAAGACGTCCTACCACCAGTCCTACCACCGTATACCCCCAAACCCACACTCGTGCACTAAACACGGACGCTAAACCGTTAATAAGCCACCGGTTACTACACCTTAATAAACACTAACCTGACAAACAATAAAACAATTCACACACAACTTCGCTGTTCGCGCTTCTCTCGTTAAGTACGACTTATTGGCTGGTCATTAGCAGCGGCAAAAGCCCGAATTTCGGCACATTTTAGACAAATCGACGAGCATCTTCGAACGCAATCGTGTTTAATGTTTTTATGGTCCGCCATAAATGCGTCTCTGTTTGAGGATGCTACCGACTAAACGTAACTGAGATAATTTTGATAAAACGTGTGAAAGTAAGTATGTAATCTTTAAATTAATACGCGAAGCAAAAACTTTGTACCGGCTTGTTACGAAAATTGCGTGGACGGAGGAGTATGAAATTTCCCACACTTATAGTAGGTATATAGATAAATGTCAGGGACCGGGAACTGCGGTACTTTAAGACATTTTTTTTGTTGTATGGAAACTAGCGACATCTTGTAGCGGTTGCCCCTAAACTTATATGTTGTTAAAGTTAAGACATTTAATTATTAGATAACTAAAGATCTATTATCTATGGGTGAAGCTGGGGATTTTATCATCATCATTCTCCTGCCCTGCTCCCAGTCACCTGGGGTCGGCGCAACATGTTTTCTCCTTCCATACTCCTCTATCTTATATAATTTCATCGCTCACTCCCCTCTTACACATATCGTCTTTCACGCAATCCATCCATTTCTTCTTCAGTCTACCTCTTCCTCTATATCCTTCCACATTCATAGTTAACACTCTCTTACCAACCTCATTTTCATTTCGTCTCATCACATGTCCATACCATCCCAAACGCGCACTTTTCAGCTTCTCTATCACAGGTGCCACTTTCAGACTTCCTCTAACATATTCATTCCGTATTCTATCCATTCTCGTTACTCCACACATCCATCGCAATATTCCCATCTCTGCTGAATGCAATCGCCTTAAAAACTTCTTATGTTTTGAATAAATTGCAATATATATAAATACGAATATGAAGGGCTAGGCCATTTTTGGCGCTGACCGGCTCGTTATTAAACATCTATACGCCGGCGTTAAGTTAATCGCGTCTGTCGACCAGTCGTGACGAACAGTGTGCTTAGTGCGAGTTTTTTTACGCTCTCGACAACCTAAAAGTTAACTCACATTTGTATGCAGTTGGGACAGTGTCCCTAGCGGCAAACGTAGGCAAACTTTCCAGCTCCATACAAATTAGAGCTAACTTTTACGCTATCGAGATCGTTAAAAAACTCGCACTAAGCACACAGATCGAGGCACGGTCCTCGCGTGACGCGCAATTATCTCCACGTGGTCTCGATTACGGAGTGCCGATCGCGTGTTGGAAATAGCCATACGCGGAGGCGGCAACACCGCAATTCTGAGGCACCTTGAGACTTTTCAAGGTTCCACGTTGTACTCTATTGAAGACTGGAGGGCTTTTGTGTAACGACACCCAATCACTAGTGAACTAGGGACTTATTGAAGTTTTTTTTTCTTTTCTTGCTTTGATGGGTGGACGAACCTGGTGTTAAGTGGTTACTGGAGCCCATGGATATCTATAACGTAAATGCGCCACCCACCTTGAGATATAAGTTCTAAGGTCTCAAGTGTAGTTACAAACCGAAACGCATTACTGCTTCACGGCAGAAAATAGGGCGGTGGTACCTACCCGTGCGGACTCACAAGAGGTCCTAGCACCAGTAATTACGCAAATTATAATTTTGCGGGTTTGATTTTTAATACATGTTATGTTATTAATTCACCGTGGAAGTCAATCGTGAACATTTGTTTAGTACGTATTTCAAAAAAAGATCTTCGAATTAAGTGAATCTGATGAAGTGAAAGAGTAAAATTAAACTTGCGACAGTTCGTTACGGCTAGAGAGAAAAGATACAATTTGGGAAGAGCAAGAGTGAGAGAATAGACAGAGCGTCTCGCGAACCACTCGATCGTCGAGAGAGAGAGAGGACAAAGCGAGCTAGATCGTTTCTCTTATACGCAGCATTCCCTGTTACAAGAGAAACTTGATTTATGGATGAAAACCACAATACTACACACTGCAAAAGAAGTATCGCTACTTTCACGCGCACCATTTTAAAAAGTCTATCTTAACGCGCTTTCATTAGTCCTCTATCTATTTATCTATGTGACCCACTAAGTTTATAGCAGGACCTTCTTAGATTCAGCGAAGCACTGCTCTTGCTAGGGCTCGCCTTAGCGAATTTTCTCAGGTTGAGCCCGTGAGCACGCCTACACGTCAAGGAGAAGCTGAAATACCCTTTCAAAGCTGTCAGCGTAGGTAGGCAGAAAAAAAAACCACATTCGGACCGTCGGTTTACCGAATAATATTTAACCAGCCCGGTGGAAGATCTTTCCTTTCGTCGTAAACCTACAGCTTGCATAAAATTACACTGGTACTAAAATTATATTTTCCAGAAAAGAATTATCTTATCTATTCTATCTATATATTAATACGTGAAGCAAAAACTTTGTATCCCTTTTTACGAAAATTTCGCGGACAGAGGAGTATGAAATTTCCCACACTTATAGAAAATATAGAGAAGGAGTGCACAATGCTAATATTTTTTAATATAATGCATAAAAAATACATTAAACCAATAAAGAAAACATTACGCACACTAAAATGTATTTGACACACACACCCACACGTATACCTACTATTTTGTTTATTGTTAAATTCTGAGATCAAGTTGAGAATAGATTAATATTGTTTTTCTTTAATATTATTTGTCTATGGTGTAGCCTTGGCGAAATCTGTGATTATAGGTCTTTGACAATAGAACCATGATAATGTTCAAACTTATAATTTAAATTAATAATTATAGTCGAGTTTCGACTACCGGGCGACCGCTAGTATGTATAAAAATGAATTGCTGTTCGTTAGTCTCGCTAAAACTCGAGAACGGCTGGACCGATTTGGCTAATTTTGGTCTTGAATTATTTTTGAAAGTCCAGAGAAGGTTTAAAAGGTAGATAAATAAATTAAAATGCTCGGAATTAAATAAAAATAACAATTTTCTTTTTCCTTTGATGTGTCCCCCGTCGGACGGATTCCTTTTGTTTGTTTTAAGTTTATTTTATACAAAAGTTTAGGTCTTTTATTTATCGATTGAGGCACTACGAAGTCTGCCAAGTCAGCTAGTCAATTATAAAAATAATACATATTAATTATCCAGTAATTTTTTGTTTTGCGGACCTACTGTCCCCCCTTTGTGAGTAGCGCCGGGGCATGATGTCCCTTCTTGCCCCCTCATTCACTACCCCACTGAGTTTACACTATTACTGTGCAATAAGGTCGATATTCGCATATCACCATTCACTTCTGGACATCCACAAAGGCTCCCTAGATCGAACGCGAAGCGGCGTAATGACACTTATCAACGAAGCAACAAAAAAGACCAAACGAAACTAATAGTATAATGACATGAAATTAAAACAGAGATAGATACTTTGACGAGCCGGCCGTCTCAAGGTCGTGGGGCCGGATACCAACAATGGCCTCCGCGTAATAGGAAACCGATTTGAATATTTGTCGCCGAGACCAAGAGATGAAAATGAAGATCCGTCCCTATATGTATGGCACGTTCTGCAATGCAACAGATTGATGACGGCAGTAAAGCCATCAGCGCGATTAGCAGCGCCCTGCGATGGCCAACCCGCATACCCAGCGTAGCAATTATGGCCAAGCTCTCCTAATAGTCCCGCAAGAGTATGCGCGGGCAAAAGCGTGCCGCCACCACCACTTATTCGCGGCGTTGGCGGGGCTGAGCTAGGAACTGTCCTATGCCCAGGGCAATTGCGCTGCTAAACGAATTTCTGTCGGAAATCCAGGACGCTGACGTGTTTGCCAATAGTTGGGGAATACTTTTTTTCAAAATAATGTATTTTTAGCATAATAATAGTACTTAATAATTTTAATAATGTTTTTTGTGTTCGAGTCAGGCGTTTTGGTGTAAACCTGACTTTGTATTGAATGGAATAAATAAATAAATAATAAATAGATGACGAGCTCACAGCCCACCTGGTGTTAAGTGATTACTAAAGCCCATAGACATCTACAACGTAAATGCGCCACCCACCTTGAGATATGAGTTCTAAAGTCTCAGTATAGTTACAACGGCTGCCCCGCCCTTCAAGCCGAAACGCATTACTGCTTCACGGCAGAAGTAGGCAGGGCGGTGGTACCTACCCGTGCGGACTCACAAGAGGTCCTACCACCAGTAAGTCTCAGTTATGTGATGGTTATTTACCGAAACTTTTTCGGTGGGATTTTTGGGAGAACCCGTAAAGCTTGCTCCAGCGCGGTAATTCCCCCACGCTCGTGCACTAAACACGGACATTAAGACGTTAATAAGCGACCGGTTACTATACCAAATTGACAAACAATTCAAATAACTTCGCTGTTCGCGTTCGAGCCAGAAAGCGCCATGTTATAATATCTAATAATGCTTCTTAATCAACCCTCTCTAACTTAGGTTCTTGTGAATCCATTCTTAAGCATTGACATTATGTTTTTTGTTAAGCTGGTGGACTTAGAGGGCTATGCCAGTGTAACCAAGCGAGTAGGTGACCTCACGAGGTTCTAAACCTGAGGACGTTGCTAACACTGGCTCTAGCAAGGGCAGTACTTCGCTGAATTTAGCGCCGGATCGAAAACGCGACCCGCTGAGAAGATCCGGCGAGAAACTCAGTGGGTAAGCATTGACGAACATGCCACGGTGCCAGGAAAATCATTGTGGGATATGATAAAATATAAAAAAACCATTTAATCTTGTATGGCTCCAAAAACTCAATACAATCGAAGCGCGTGATGGCTTCGCGGCCTGTATAGCCAGCACGCCGTACCCAAAGCATACCAGTTCGAAGACGGCCATTATACAAAATTAACGTGAGATTTTCATTTCGTTTACCCCAAGGCGGGTAGCGCGTCCTATACACGTCTAAGACTTTGTTCGGAGGCTGATCTGATTCAATATTGACATGTGTCAGATTTGACAGCTGTCATTTTCAAAATTTGTCTGCCACTTCATTAGTGTAATTGCAAAGGGCCGAAGACCTGTCCACCCTGTGGACTATTTTGGAGCTATGTTTCATGACGTAAAGCTCGTGAAATAGGAGCTTATTCAGGTCATTTTGGACGTGGCAAAAATGATCACTCGTAGCGGCTGTCAGTGAGAGTTCATTTACTATCAAACACTCACCTGATATTCGTGTAAATCCATAATCACAAACTAATTTAAAGATATAACAAATAAATAGTAGACTAAGTAAAAACTAACTAAAAATATTGCACTTATAATCAGACTGTCCACTGACGTGGTTAATATTGCACGAGTTTACTAAATCAGGTACCTAACGGTTTTTAGTATTATTTAAAAAAAAAAGTCACATTATTCAATCACATTTTTCTTCCAAACAATCCGTACGTCTTTGCCGAATTAAAACAAAAAAAAACAGTCTCATAGTTGAATTAAAAAAAAAAAAACAGCATAACAAAAAAAAAACTTGTATTTGAATTCGCGCGACGAACTCAAATCGCGAGGACGCATAATTCGAAATTTGAAAATAAAAAAATTATTATTATTCCACTCTTGATGCCTGATGCTTTTATTCGTTCAGCCGAAAAGGGCGTTCGATTTTTGAAATATTATTCTTTCGGAATGTCGCGTAGACGGTTCGCGCGCGCTTCGCCTTCATGTTTTTGCGCGCGACTGTACCTACTTCGTTAGTCGGGCGAGCGCTTCCGGCGCTGGTCCGACGCGACTGTCCGAGAGAGGTACTGTACTGTACCGTTGGCGCAATAATGAAAAAAAAAAAAAACGATTATACACACATACACGCACACAGCATCGAAGCGATCATGGCTGTTTGTGCGTTGAAGTATCTGAAGTACAAATTTAAATTCTTTTTTTGAGATTTTCGACCGGATTTCGTTGATGCGGGCATTTGGGACGACATTCGTCTAACGTGCGGTTAGCTTAGGCGCATATTGCGCGCGATTGCCGGTTTGTTCGCATATATGTATATATATAAAATTTCTAACTTGTGAGCTGTATATTTTATT
The DNA here is from genome assembly GCF_030269925.1 of Bombyx mori. Classification (NCBI taxonomy): domain Eukaryota; kingdom Metazoa; phylum Arthropoda; class Insecta; order Lepidoptera; family Bombycidae; genus Bombyx; species Bombyx mori. Next base: position 1,773,807 of record NC_085117.1, on the reverse strand, counting down.
AATATTTCGAATTGTGTCTGTCTGAATAAACAAATTAAATTAAGATTATTTTTTATATTTATCTTATCTATACTGGTCAACATATTAAGGCGAAGTTATGATATTATTGTATCTTGGAGTCTAAAAGGCTAAAAGGCTATATAGGGTTTGAGCGATATTTCGTTTAACACGCGACATTTATTTTTGTAATTAAAGGTCCGTTTTATTTGGTATCAGCATCAACAGGGTACTACATTCAAATAGTTATATTTTTTTTGTTTATGAATTTTTAAATCGCTCTCTTGTATGATTTTGCAAAAATGTCGCTAACACCAAATAGCCTTTTATTTCTACAATTTTTTTATTTTTTTATATGGAAACGAGCAAAGTCGCGCTCTCCCTCTAGCGTATATAATACATCGGTGTGAAATCGCCGGAGTGATGCTTGTAACAGCGCTCTGCAGTCATTTCCTAACGGTAAGTCTGTAAACGAGGCTTCGAGAGTCGCCCGTTGACTTTCTTCAAAAGCCCCCACACCGTTAGGGATGGCGCGCACTGTAAATTTAATAAGGTTGTTTTGAAAGAAAGAAAAAAAAATCGGTTTACGTATGGTAGTTTTACGTGATGACGTCAGCAGCGAACCTATTCGAGCTCTGACGTCACGCGAGAAGAGAGACGAATGTGTCACAAGCCGATCGTGCCTCTCTATCGCTTGTTCCGCGCTCTCGCTTCCACACTCAGGCGGAACGTGACACTTTTACGTGCGTGCATAGGGTGTTTATCGATTTAACCGGTCATCGTTCTCGTGGAACCCGTCGCTTGCGACGAAGGGCTCGACGAGTAAATAAACCCACAGACACAGCCCACTGAGTTTTTCGCCGGATCTTCTCAATGGGTCGCGTTTCCGATCCGGTGGTAGATTCTGGGAAGCACTGCTCTTGTTAGGGTTCGTATTAGCAACAACGTCAGGTTTAAGCCCCGTGAGCTCACCTACTCGTCCGGTTACGCTGATATACCCTCTCAAGGCTATCAGCATAGGATGGAGAAAAAACATCGATTCATAAGACGTTATCCCGTTAAAAAAAAAGTATTCTTGATCAATGTATCTTAGAAAACGGCCAAGAGCCCCTGAACCGGATCTGATCATCAGCGTCGTCAGCACTCCCCAAATCGGACTCCCAGGCGGACGCGTAGATACCTCAATACTGGCCTTACTAACGCGAATCATACCCTTCATTCCAAAGCTCTCCAAGTCTTCCCTTAAGTTTCGTGATGCAAAAACTCGGATATTCCCAACGAAGTATATATTGGTAAATTAAAAAACAAAAGAAAATTATTATAATAGTATTCACATTTACAACGGTTCAAATATTTTATTTATCATTAGAGAATTTATTAGAAAAAAAAAAAAACCTTAAACTAATCCTTTTAAGAAATACGAATCATTAAGAGAATCCAAATTTAAAAATAAATCATTGTACCATCAAAGATCGATCATGCGGACGAAAGTGTAAATTCAAAATGAGAATTAAAAAAAAAAACTATCAAATTCGAAATTCGAATTCTTTTCCTACCATGTTTCAGATTTTTCGTCTTCAATCAAAGTAATGTATCTTCTATTAATTTAAAAATAATAATAAGGAATAAATACATTCTCTTTTCGAATTTCAAATCGAGAACGAGACGATAGTTCACACAGCTCTGCCATAATTAGAAAACGTACAAATCAAATCTATAGATACAAATACGTAAGGTCATAACATCCAATCAGTGATAGGAATATGATCATTACGCGCACGATTTTAATGTCATTTTCCTATTCAACACGATTTACGGGCGATTCGTTGCATCGACAGCCGCGTGATCGTATATTTCGCTTTTGTATTACACTAATTTAGCTTTTATTAACAAGCGCTTAGAGTTTATTTTACTCCGCACTTATGTTTCATGTAGGTCTGTCCGTTTTGGTAATCCCGGAATTTCTATTCTATTCATAGTGTAATGCTAGGCGAATGTGATTGATATAATATTTTCAATTTTCATTGTATAAGTCAGTCGGTATCTGCGATTGACAGCGCCATTTTTTTATTTTCGTCATATTCACCGTTAAAAAGATAATTTATATGAATTTAAACGGGATAAAGACGGTGTGCGGTGTACTAAGTGCGAGTTTTTTAACGTTCTCGATAGCGTAAAAGTTAACTCAAGTTTGTATGGAGTTAGAACAGCGCCCCTAGCGGCAAACGTAGGCAAACGTTCCAGCTCCATACAAATTCGAGTTAACTTTTACGCTATCGAGAACGTTAAAAAACTCGCACTAAGCACAGTGGTATATAAAAGTATTGAACCCTTCGACTGCCGTGTAGGTCACCGGTGTCCTACGCGGCGCACTGAAGTAATTATGTCGATTTCTGTTACTAAGGCGAATGGATTGACTTAACTTGCCTTCTTTTGTTTTTAAGCTATTGCATAGATTTTATCGCGGGCTTTGAGCGCGGCGACTGAATCAAGAAATTCCGTAACGAAAATAACCTGACACTCCCACTACGCCTACTACGTAGCTCGCGTTCAACACAGTCACACGTTGCGCTTGTGTAGTGTTTGTGAAAAAGCGTGTGGCGTGACGTCACACCGCATGCGCATCATGAAAAGTCTGCCCATCTCTCTCTCGCGCGGTCTAGTTTATGAGTGTGAAGGGGACAGTTAATGTTTTGCTTTTATTAATGTTTAATATAGCGTGGTCTTGTTTTATTATTGTTTTAATATTAAATTATCATTGTCTAATTATAATTGCATAAGTTGATAAAAAATGCTATGCAATAGCTTTACCGCGGCAGTTCCCGAGTGCCACACGTTTGTTTGTTTTTCTATAAAAATATATATCGAGGGATGAAAGGCTATTTGGTTTAAGCGACATTTCGCTTAACAAGCGACATTTATCTTTGCAATTAAAGATTCGTTTTATTCGGTATCAGCATCAACGGTTCGATGTTTTTAATTGAACTTCAATTGTTTTTACCGCATTCCTCAATAGTTGAATAATTATTTTTTTTGATACCTATTTGATATTTTTTCCAAATTTTAAACTCTTCAATGGCTCTCCTGTTGAGTTGCAAAAATTTCGCTTAAGCCAAATAGCCCCTCAATATATTTATGTTAATAACTCGGAAGTTTGGGCAGTTGGTTTAAGCTTAGCTAGGACTTTATGGCGGGCATCCGGATAGACGTAAATGCCGCCACCCACCTTGAGTTATGAGTTCTAAGATCTCAGTATGGTTACAACGGCTGCCCCGCCCTTCAAACCGAAACGCATTACTGCTTCACGGCAGAAATAGGCGGGGCGGTGGTACCTACCCGCGCGGACTCACAAGACTTCCTACCACCAGTAAGCTGTAACGTGGGCGTGCTCATTCAAAGCTCCTACACTATATTCCACTCTAGTTAAAGAATCGCGCTTAAATTATAATTAGTTCTAAAGGTATCCTGAGTGAATATAGGAGCGAACGAGCTCACAGCCCGCCCGATGTTAAGTGAAGCTTGTAGATATCACGCGAATGCCTCGTAAGCTACAGCATTAAAGGTTGAATCTCCATTAATAAGGCATAATTGCAAACGACTTTTCCCGTTAGCTTTGCGCAGAGCATCCGAGAGCTTTCACTATCGCGTGTAAAGCACAACACAAAGCAGCTTTCGTACACCGTTACAGACGATGACCGAATGCGTGGAGTATGTTGTCCGTGGACAACAGCAGTCCAGGTACATGGAATTTTATTGCTTAGATGGGTGGACGAGCTCACAGCCCGCCTGGTGTTAAGTGGTTACTGGAGCCCATAGACACCTACAACGTACATGCGTCACCCACCTTGAGATATAAGTTCTAAGATCTCAGTATAGTTACAACGGCTGCCCTACCCTTCAAACCGAAACGCATTACTGCTTCACGGCAGACATAGGCGGAGTGGTGCTACCTACCCGCGCGGACTCACAAGACGTCCTACCACCAGTAAAAGTCGCCGGGTGATGGTACAATAATGATTCGCTCTTTCCATCTTGCCTTGGCACGAGTCGGAGCTGCGAACTATAGGTCAATCACGTTCTATTCAACTGCGAACCGAAGTCATCGTGTCGCGGACCAGATTAAACATCGGACATTTACAGAAATGACTAAGCTTCAATAACCACGTCGACCGACCATCTTGAGACACGAGTTCTAAGATCTCAGTATAGTTACAACGTCTGCCCCGCCCTTCAAACCGAAACGCGTTACTGCCTCACAACAGAAATAGGCAGGGCGGTGGTACCTACTCGCGTGGACCCGCGCTCCGCTTCGGAAACATTAAATTTTATTATTGAATAGTTGAGTCCCGCGATGTTACCCGCGGTTATTGTTGCATCGCGGGTGACGCTGCGGGGCGAAGCTAGTCTAAAAAAGCCTAGCCTAAGTTACTCTTTATATCATCACCTACCTGTCAGTGAAATTCCCGTCTAAATCGGTCCAGCCGTTCCAGAGATTAGCCGGAACAAACAGACAGACAAACAAAAATTGTAAAAAATGTTATTTTTGTGTATGTACCGTATAAGTAAGTATATATTCATATGCATGTAGTAAAAAGCGGTTATTTCAATATGACAAACAGACACTCCAACTTTATTTATATGTATAGATATATACATACATATCTGTGCGTACTGCGTACCCGCAAATAAGTCTACAGTTATTTCAATAAAATCCAAAAGTCGACCTGATCAGCGACATGGGTTACCTACCGCGTTATTTTTTTTCATCTAACTTTCTTCTCGATATCTAAATACATTCCTATTGTGTGTTAGACGGGTATTGTCGCGAACTATGTATACATATATAGATATATACAATTAAATTATTAGTAAATAATTTTAGTTGAATAGATTTCACCTGTGTACTGGTTTTTTTTTTCATACCTAAGCTGATGGTCTTGACAGACCTCATCAGCGTCACCGGGCGAGTATGTGAGCTCACGGGGCTCAAACCTGACGTTTTTGCTAACACGAACCCTAGCAAGAGCAGCGCTTCGCAGAATCTACCACCGAATCGGAAACGCGACCCGCTGAGAAGATCCGGCGAGAAAAAATAAATGGGCTGTGTCTGTGGTTTGAATTTAATCAATCCCTTTATATCCTACGACGATATCACTCGTAATATTTGCCGTGGTCATAGACATGTCTTTTCGGATCCTCCCGATCCTTTCTCGGTGATTCCGAAGTATTCCAAGCACTGATCATGTGGAATACGATTTATATTTCGACGGGCAACTTAACCCATAGACACAGCCCACTGAGTTTCTCGTTGATCATCTCATTGAGTCGCAATTCCGATCCGGTGGTAGATTCAGCGAAGCACTGCTCTTGTTAGGGCTAGTGTTAGCAAATTCTCTCAGGTCGAGCCCGTGAGCTCACTTACCCGTCCACGCATAGCTAGAATAGTCCCTTAGACTACCAGCAAATAGGCAGAGAAAAGACGAAGAAATAACCCTATCCCGCACTCAACATATGAATATTAATCATGATTTAAAAACCGAATCACCCAGCAGAGTTCATGCAGAAAAGAACAATGAAATAGTAATTAGTTTAATAGTAATTATTAACATAATCGTTGTACGGTCTGACGAACATTATTCGATTCAATTCCAATGAATAGCTTTCGGTGAAATAATTTCTTTTTCTATTAATTTTTCCCGAAATTTCGGCAGTTTTTTTTTATTCGTTGTCATGGCAACGCCTTGTCAGTTGAACGAGTAATGCAAATATCGGCCTAAAGGATAAGACGGCCGGTGCGTTCGTATCGATCGACGCGACTTTGCCAAGGTTCGAATCCCGCAGGCGGATACAAATTTTTCCACAAAGTAGGTAACGCCATCCCGCCCATTTTTTCCGAAAAACAGTTTATAAGTTACGAAATTTAAATGAGATGAGAATTTAAACAAAAAAATTTGCATTCTGCACGCCTTTTTTTTTTTTTTTTTTTTTTTTTATGATTGAAGAATTACTGGTGGCCCGGAGGCCTTTCCAGTTTCACCAGGACAGGTGGGCGAGCAAAGGCTCAGCCAGGAGGGGTGGGATTTGCTAACAGCTGCCCGAGCGCCTCCGAAGGAGACCTAACAACTCAAGAGTAGCTGCTTCGCGAATGAATCTACTACCGGATCGGAATCGCGACCCGCTGAGAAGATCCGGCGAGAAACTCAGCGAGCTGATTCATGGGTTAGGTTGCACGGCGAACTCTTTGTCGAGTTCGACGAGTACGGTTACCGAGGTCCCTAAGCCTGCTCCTAGTGTTAGAGCTGAAGGCGTCTAATGCAAAGGTTATTGGATCTGATGGATCCGTAAGAACGTGTCTAGGGCGTCGACGGTGACTGGCTCCTGCGTGATCAGGATTCGGGGAGTAGTCAGCGGCGGCAACGATAAGGCGATTATCATGACGCATAGCCTTATCGAAGTACCGTTCCGACGCTGACTTCATGTATTTCTGAATAGATTCGAGGCCCAGGTCGTCGTGTAGGTCAACGTTCCTCACGAACCACGGAGCTCCGACGGCTAACCTGCAAAAGCGGGATTGTAGAGATTGAAGGGTGTCTATGTTTGTGCGGGCCGCGTGAGCGAACACCACACTCGCGTAAGTCATGACGGGGCACTCCTTCTCTATATTCTATATAAGTGTGGGAAAATTCGTACTCCTCCGTCCGCGCGATTTTCGTAAAAAGGGAGTACAAAGGTTCTGCTTCACGTATTAATATATAAGATATAGATTAGTTTTCGAAAGATTCAGCATTTAACACAAGTTTGGCTGTGGGTCTGCTGCTGGCTTAGTTTAAGACGTAAAAATTGGATCAGAGCTGTAATACCGAAGGATAAAAGGGTATTTAGTATAAGCGACATTTCGCCCAACACGCGAAATTTATCTTTGTAATTAAAGGTCCGTTTTATTTAGTATCAGCATCAACAGTTCGATGTTTTTGATTGACTTCAATTAAGTTTACCCCATTCAAATAGCTGAAGAAGTGTTTTTTTTATGATATTTTTTAATAAATTCGTCATTCTCCTGCCCTTCTCCCAATCAGCACTCCTCTATCATATACCATTTCTTCGCTCACTCCCCTCATACACATATTATTATCGTCTTTCACGCAATCCACCCATTTCTTCTTAGGTCTACCTCTTCCTCTATATCCTTCCACATTCATAGTTAACACTCTCTTACCTCAACCTCATTTTCATTTCGTCTCATCACATATCCATACCATCACATTTTTTACCAAATTATAAACATTAAATGGTTCTCCTGTAAAGTAACAAAAATGTCGGTAAAACAAAATAGCCTTACACTCCCATGATAATATAGTCTTTGATCTTCGCAAGTAGTAATAAAAATTGAGATTACTACGTTCTCCACCAGGACAACCTTAGCTTTTCAACTTTACATTATCTATTGCTAAGATGTACGGACTGGTTCACGATCCGCCTAGTGTGAAGTGGTCACCGGAGCCCATAGACATCTACAACGTTAATGCCGTCGCCTACCTTGAAATAATAGTTCTAAGGTCTCAATTTTTACAGTACAAAGGCCTCCCCATCAAACCGAAACGCATTACTGCTTCGCGGCAGAAATAGCTAAAACAGTGTTACCTACCCTCGCGGACTCACAATACCACAAGTAGAACTGTAAAGGATTCGCAACGAGACATCAAACCGTATGTTTAGTTTCTGGTCTCCCTCTCTCACTCTCTCTCTCTCTCTCTCTCTGTCTGCCTTAAATCGAGACAGCCGCCGTGATCCTCGAGCACTTGACAAATGGTCCGTTGACAGTAGCTTGACAGGTACGTAGGTAACATTTTTTTTTCACTCGCCCGCCGAGCAAAGGGCCGTGTTTATATTGTCCCTCTAATTCTCTTGTAGACACTTTGGGTTAACCGCTAATGCGAGTTTTAGTGGATCTCGTCAGTCTTTCGAAAAAAAAAAAAAAAAAAGCGTATACAGTTTTTCGTCCCAATTAATCCGCTGCTCAACTGCTGTAGATAAGTATGTTATTGCGTTTTAAAGGCAAACATCCGCTTAAATACACGACCTAGTATTTTGAGGTCCATGGGCACTGGTAGGCGATTACCAATAAACGACCCGAAATCTCGTCGAGCCTTCGCGATTACTAAATATTTCAATTGGTTTAGCGTAAATTTACAAAAAAATAAATTATGTCACTTCTAAAAACCAGCAACACTGTGGCATCGTTTCGACGTGTCTTTGACAAATGACTTGTAAACAGGTGGGGACCACCTGCGTGACGTACGGACTGACAAATCGTTTTATTAGTGGATAGACGAAAAAAAAATTTTGAGGTTTGAGGCTAAACTGTTGCGACAGCTGCACAGAACACGAGGGCCTTACAGCATTATCTTCGGTAATGGCGTCATTTCAGATCCTCCCGATCCACTAACACCGGTCATCGTTCTCGTCGTACCCTCCGACACAACCCGCTGAGTTTCTCGCCGGATCTTCTCAGTGGGTCGCGATTGCGCTCCGGTGTTAGATTCAGCGAAGCACTGGTCTTGCTAGGACCAGCATTAGAGCAGCATACCTCAGGCTGAGCCGCGTGAGCTCTCCTACTTGTCAGGTGACAGGTTGACCAGTCTTTTGTTGCTTAGGTTTGTGGACGATCTCAGCCCACCTGGTGTAAAGTGGTTACTGGAGCCCATAGACATCTACAACGTAAATACCGCCACCCACCTTGAGAAATGAGGTCTAAGGCCTCAGTATAGTTAGTTCCGATTCTCGTTCTCGGCTTAGAACATTTAGAAGTTCCGTAATTAGAGTAATTTGTGCTTATTATCTGGGTCGCATACTTCAAAATCTTCGCCACGTTGCTCTGCTATTTCAACGAGAACCATGACCGGTGCTTGGAGACCCTAAAAGCACCGAAAGTGGATCGAATAGATCCGATACGACATATTTTTTGGGACTTGGGTTACCCCCTCTATATTTCAACCCAGGTCCTCCCAATGCTAAGTGTAGATAGCTTCAGATCCCATTCGTCTTATCCCCTCGCCTGGTTCCAATATATCGAGTGGTCAAAGGCTAAGCGACATTTTTGCAACTTTACAGGAGAGCAAAGTTTAAAATTTGGAAAAATATCATTAAAAAAAGAAAACTTCTTCAGCTATTCGAATGAGGTAAACTTAATTGAAGTTCAATTAGAAACAACGAACCGTTGATGCTGATACCGAATAAAACGGATCTTTAATTGCAAAGATAAATGTCGCGTGATTCTTGTCCACCTAATGGTTGTCTGGAAGAGATCGCTCTTAACGATAAGACCGCCAATTGTACTTTTTTGTGTTTAATGTATCGCACTGTTTATTTGTTTTTTGGTGTACAATAAAGAATACTCTCTCTCTCTCTCGCGTGTTAAGCGAAATTTCGCTTATACTAAATAGCTTTTCACTCTACGATATAGCCAGACACAGCTTTGTTATAAACATACGTACTAAACGAATGAATTCTTATTAAAAATACTCCAATCGTTACGATTTAATGACCATAATTACCATATTATTCTTTAGGTAAATGCGTTCTTGTGACGCGAAAATGGTAGGTACACTAAGGTAATTATTATAATTGTAGACGACACTTAAGTCAAAGCATATGGAAAAATACGTTAAGATTCGAAAAATTACACGTCCGTGTGTTTTTTTATTAATTTACTACTAGCTTTTGCCCGCGACTTCATCCGTGTGGAAGTTAGTTTGGGATAAAGCTAAGTTTTACCCGCAACTTCATTTACATAGAAGGAACTAAATAATTTTAATGAATAACGTGTTTATTTGGACAGATTAATATAATTGGATGGATTAATATCCTCTTTATAAAAACAGCTTCACAAATAAGCTTTATTTAGAAAAAAATTGGTTAGCATAAAAAAGATTAATAGTGAGCCAACCTTAAAATATCAAAATTTGCTGTCGTGGACTTTTTTTAGAACTTTTAAAGGGGAACAATTCCGTCATACATTATTTTAGCGAAACTTTAAGCATTTCCACAGCGCACGCAGCGGAAGCTCTCAAAAGGAAAAAAACTCCGATTTTGAAACAATTTTTATTGGTGCTCCGCTTGTATTGGTCTTGCCGTGATCTTATATAGCCTATAGATTTCCTCGGTAAATGCGCTATCTAACACTGAAAGAATTTTTCGGATCAATCAGACCAGTAGTTCCTGTGATTAGCGCGTTCAACCAAACAAACAAACAAACTCTTTAGCTTTATAATATGAATATAGATTTTTATTGCCCTTATCGGCAGACTATCATACGGCCCACCCGATGGTGTGTGGTTACCGTCGCCCATGGACTTTAGACAATGCCAGGGGCAGAACCAAGCCGCCGCCTACAGTTAAATACTGTCCACACGCCTCGTTTGAAGAAGGACATGTCATAGTTGACAGTAAACAACTAAAAAAAACGTATTAACACGAATGAACCTACCGCTGCCGCCATCTGTTATTTAAGGGCTATTACTAAATATAAACCAGGTTCGCTTTGTTGGATTATCCTTCTTTTTTTTTTCGTCTTCCGTTTATTGTTACTAACTATTACCTAGATATTGTACTTATAATATGTACAAAAATGCGCTTAGCTAAAAACACTAAAGATTTTGCAGGTATTGAAAATCTAAATTTTACCGAAAATGTTTATTACAACATCGTGTAATAAAAATCAAACCCGCAAAAATTATAATTTGCGTAATTACTGATGGTAGAACGTTTTGTGAGTCCGCACGGGTAGGCACCACCGCCCTGCCTATTTCTGCCGTGAAGCAGTAACGCGTTTTGGCATGAAGGGCGGCGCAGCCGTTGTAACTATACTGAGAACTCAGATCTCAAGGTGGGTTCTGTGTGGCATTTACATTGTAGATGTCTATGAGCATGGTAAACAATTAATATCAGGTGGGCCGTGAGCTCGTCCAACCATCTAAATACACTTAAAATTTTTTTAAGAAAGAAAGATTTTGTAAGTTTTCAGAAACCACAAATTGATAAAATTTAATCAATTTGTCTGTAACAAATAAATATTTGTATGATTTATTATTTTTTAACATTCTGTGTTTAATATATAAGTTTAGGGGCATCGGCTACAAGATGTCGCTAGTTTCCATATAAAAAAAATTTTTTGTCTTAAAGTATCGCAGTTTGAGGGCCCTGGCCTTATTTGAAGAAGGATATTGTTATAGCGCTCCGAAAACACTGGAGGGTAGTTTCTAGCCAAAGACCTCTTCGTCTTGAGGTCGCATTTTGACGTTAACACGACCTCAATGCGTTCATTTATTCGAACACACATCTCGAACCGTTCTCATCAATGTTAATGCTAAATCCTGCAAATCATTCCGTCCACATTGACAGGATAAAAGCCGATATCGATTCTGATGTATCGATACGAGAACGATTGCGATTTTCATAATCGATATTTCGAATCGACAGCCGGACAGCAAAGGGCGTGGGCTTGAATTATAAAAGGATACGAACGCGCTTAGTCACGATCCTTCGAGAATATTCCACTTTGCGATTCGTGAAAGGGCTTTTAAAATGGCGTATGATTATAAAGTCCTTTTTTTTAGAATTCTAATTATGTGTTAGCCTAATGGATGAGACGACCGGTGTGCTTGAGGGAAGCGACCGTGCCAGGGTTCGAATTCCGCAGACAGGTACCAAAATTGTCATCGTGGAACGAATTACATCATGTACCCGCAAAAATAGTAATATGCGTGGTTATAATTCTGTACAATTCAGACCTCAAGTCTTGAGGTCGATGACGGCGTTCTTGTTGTTGTCTATGGGCTCTACCAACCACTTAACATTAAGCGGGTCGTGAGTTCTTTTATTCGACTATGCAATGTAAATGCGCCTTCGCGGTAAGGCTGACAGATGTCATTGATATTATTTTGTAGAGATATAGATGTATGGAGGATAGTTTACGACAGGAAATTCATGTGACGTAATGAAAAATAAAATGTTATTAATACACTGGTGGTAATTAATATACTGGTGGTAGGACCCCTTGTAAGTCCGCTCCGGTAGGTACCACCACCCCACCTATTTCTGCCGTGAAGCAGTAATGTGTTTCGGTTTGAAGGGTGGGGCAGCCGTTGTAACTATACTGAGACCTTAGAACTTATCTCAAGGTGGGTGGCGCATTTACGTTATAGATGTCTATGGGCTCCAGTAACCACTTAACACCAGGTGGGCTGTGAGCTCGTCCACACATGTAAGCAATAAAAAAAAACATATTATTAAAAAACAGTCGCTTAAAGACTGTATATCGAAGAGCGAAATGCTATTCAGTTTTTCAGTGTCAAGCGACATTTCGCTTAACACGCAACATTTATCTTTGTAATTAAAGGTCCGTTTTATTCGGTATCAGCATCAACAGTTCGATGTTTTTAATTGAACTTCAATCACCTATACTCCATTCGAATAGCTGAGGTTTTTTTCCAAATTTCCAAATTTTAAACTTTAAAAAGTAAAGTTTCTTGTAAAGTAGCAAAAATGTCGCTGAAGCCAAATAAAATTTCACTCTTCGTCGCCACGTCATCAATCGATTTTACGTGAAACTATACGTATATATATATATTATAACTAACGTGTTTCACATCAAAAGAACCATAATATTGTGGTAAGGACCTGATTGCTGACTGAAGGCGGATGAGAGGCGATTGCATTCAGCAGAGATGCGAATGTTGCGATGTATGTGTGGATTAACGAGAATGGATAGAATACGGAATGAATATGTTAGAGGAAATCTGAAGGTGGCACCTGTGACTGAGAAGCTGAGAAATGCGCGTTTGGGATGGTATGGACATGTGATGAGACGAAATGAAAATGAGGTTGGTAAGAAAATAGTAACTATGAATGTGGAAGGATATAGAGGAAGAGGTAGACCTAAGGAGAAACAGATGGATTGCGTGGAAGTCGATATGTGTAAGAGGGGAGTGAGCGAAGAAATGGTATATGATTGAGGAGTATGGAAGGAGAAAACATGTTGCGCCGACCATAGGTGACTGGGAGAAGGGAAGGAGAATGATGATTGTGGTAAGGACCTTCGAATTTTAATTAATTTTCCTAATAGAGTTGATATTAGCTCGCGCGTACAGGCAGCGCTATCCTTTTTTTTATTGCTTAGATGGGTGGACAAGCTCACAGCCCACCTGATGTTAAGTGGTTACTGGAACCCATAGACATCTACAACGTAAATGCGCCACCCACCTTGAGATATAAGTTCTAAGATCTCCGTATAGTTACAACGGCTGCCCCCACCCTTCAAACCGAAACGCATTACTGCTTCACGGCAGAAATAGGCAAGGCGGTGGTACCTACCCGTCCGGACTCACAAGAGGTTCTACCACCAGTACCTAATTACGCAAATTATAATTTTGCGGGTTTGATTTTTATTACACGATGTTATTCCTTCACCGTGGAAGTCAATTGTAAACATTTGTTAAGTATGTATTTCATTAGAAAAATTGGTACCCGCCTGCGGGATTCGAGCATCGGTGCATCGCTCAACACGAATGCACCGGACGTCTTATCCTTTAGGCCACGACGACTTTCTGATCCTGCCTATTACATCTGAGGCAATCCTGCCCCATCCCGAAATATAGCTCCGAAGGCATTCCGAAGGTGGCGTCAGACCCAAAAGCGAACCAACAAAAAATTAATAAAATACAAATCGAAAACTTAAATGAGCTTTTTAAAATTCCGTAGCGATACACAAGACGCGCATCGTCAGGTAAGAAGAATATTTTAATTGTAACATGAACATTTTGAGGTGTCGATCAGTCGTCGGACCTAACTAAACACTTCGTAGCTCCCGAGTGTCGAAGATCAAAAGGATTTGTTTAGCTTCATAATATTGCGGGGAGTACGTGACGTGCTCCGAACCATTCCGATCGAATTTTAGGGTTAAGTGTTTTGTTATCAAAATTACTTTTGCATTAATTCTTTTTCCCAACTATTCACTGGTAGCTTGAGGGGTTATTTCAGTTACGCGCCGGTAGGTGAGTTCGCGGGTTCGACCTGAATATGCTAACACTAGGCCTAGCAAGTGGTAGGATCTCTTGTGAGTGAGAGTCGGCATGGGTTCCTACCACCACCCCTCTTATTTCTGCCGTTAAGCAGTAATGCGTTTCGGTTTGAAGGGTGGGGCAGCCGTTCTAACTATACTTGAGACCTTAGAACTTATATCTCAAGGTGGGTGGCGCATTTGCGTTGTAGATGTCTATGGGCTCCAGTAACCGCTTAACACCCGGTGAGCTGTGAGCTCGTCCGCCCATCTATGCAATACATAAAAAAATCATAAAAACTATAAAAATTGAACGCCTACGATGGGCAGGACGTGTTGTTCGAATAGAGGAGACCAGAATGCCAAGACAACTACTATGTGGAAAATCAGAGATGTTAGATGGCGACCTCAATGTTACCGGTGTCAGGAACTACAAGGAGAATGCCGTCAACAGAGCAGTCTGGAGAGAGATACTAGACCAGGCTAAGGCCCTCCCTGGCCTGTAAGGCCTCAAATTATGATGATGATGCGTTATGGGGACCTGAGATGACATACCTACTTATATTAACTTTTAATATGAACATAATATAGATAATGAATATCCAGACAAAGAGAGACAGAGACAAACAACGCTCATCAAACGAATGTTTGCCCGATGCGGGAATCGAACTCGCGACCCTCGGCGCTAAGTACTGCATCATCGAGTCAGGCAAATTTGGGAAGCACTGGCCCCCGTGGTAGTAGTATATGGAATATGGATCATCTATCCCGTGCTAACGGATAACGCTTCGACACTTAACCCAATAAATGAGCAATTAGTCAAGAATTAACACTAAAAAGATTGATGCTGCGACTTATGCGGGAACACGGCGGATCCGTCGTTGGTCCAAGTTAAAAGCTTTAGCGATTTATTTACATATTATTTTTTGTTTCCCTTGTAGGCAAATAAACATACAGCCCACCCGATATTGAGTGGCTACCGTCTCCCGTGGACTTTATCAATGCCAGGGACAGAGCCAAACCGCTTCCTACCGTCTATTTATTTATTATTACAACAGGTATTGCTACAGTTTGTGAACGACGGCTACTGACCCTCGCATGAGCATGAGCTCATCTGGTTATAGCGTAATCAAATAGAAAGTCAGATGACCCAGCATATAATGCATGTCGGAGAAGCCACATCTATTAACACCATCGTCAGACATCGTAGGAGCGAATAGGGTGATCGAGCTAAGAGTAATATTGAGTACACCAATCACTTTTGCTGTCTTAGAACAATTTAGAAATCTTCTCTTGACGTTAGCAAACGAAAACGAATGACGGTTCTTAGGACGGAGGCACCGCTCTTCAAGGAGGCTGGTTGGTAAGTGTGATGGCGTCTACGGGCATCCATCGGCTAGGTTCTGTCGTGGCACGAAGTTAGCCGAGTTCCGACGATACCGCAATCGTTTTTTTTTTTATTGCCTTTGTAGGCAGACGAGCATACGGTCCACCTGATGGTGAGTGGTTACCGTCGCCCATAGACTTCAGCAATGCCAAGGGCAGAGCCAAGCCGCTGCCTACCGCTAATCGTGCCGCCATCTCGCGGAAATCGTGCTGCGTTTCGTTTAGTTACCAAACTAGTGGCCGTCTCCGCCAAGCATTTCAATGGCTTTTAGTTGTGATATATATAGAGTTTAAGTTCAATGTTTGTCTTCCAAATAAAATAAAATAAAAAAGACTGCTGGTGTTAATCGCTTGAGACATGAGGTGGAATTTTTGATTATTTTCCTTACCTATTCACTGATAGCCTAAGGGGCTATTCAGACTATGCGCGGACAGGTAGGTGAGCTCACGGGCTCGAACTGAGAGAATTTGCTAACATCAGCCCTAACAAAATCAGTGTTACGCATCGTTATCGCGGGATCGAAATCGCGACCCACTGAGAAGATCCGACAAGAAACTCAATGGGCTTTGTCTGTGGGGACCCATACTTCAAATCGGAACGCCAAACTCCTCCGCCACGCGACAGCTCATGCTCCGGACCGCATCCCAACCCCGCACTCTTCGTGTGCGGTAAAAACGACCCGCGTGTCACTAAATCATTTATCAACGTGTCATTTTGAGGGATTTTTTCACTATTCGATTCAACTATTCAAGCCGCCGTGTATTTGAATCCCATTATAACTCATTGGCTGTTTGAAACTGTGCCGGCTCCTTGTTAATACTGGTGCTTTATTAATGGTGGAAGGACCGCTTGTGAGTCCGTACGGGTAGGTACCACCACCCCGCCTATTTCTGCCTCCAATTGATCTCCAGTGCAGTCGGTCATTTGCCCAATGCATCCAAGATGACCCAGCGATTTTTACTAGGACCATCTGGTAGGTAGCCGTCCCAGATGTACTAGTCTCGTGTTACTTATCATACTCATCGAGTGTTTTACACTTCGACGCGCAACTTAACCCATAGACTCAACCCACTGAGTTCCTCGCCGGATCTTCTCAGTGGATCGCGATTCCGATCCAATGATACTGCAGCTCTTTGACTCTTTAAATCGATCTCTTCTTCTTTTTCTCTACCTTATCCCACTAGGTGTGGTCGGTACAGCTAATTTTCTCTTCCATCCTGTTCTATCAGACGTTATCTCAACACTCACTCCTCTCTCTCTCATATCGTCATTCACACACTCCATCCATGTCTTCTTCGGTCGACCTCTTCCCCCTCTACCGTGCACTACCATTTCCATACATCTCCTAGACTCTTTAAATCGATCGTAAGCTTAAATGATAAGACGGCTGGTATGCTCCTAAGAAGGAACGCGACTTTGCCCGCGTTTGAATCCCGCATGCGCCGATTTCTCTAACAATATACCTAACTCATAGTCCGGAATTACTTATGGAATACGAATAAATCATCGTCCAATAATAATCAGACCCGTAAAATGTATTAATTTGCGTAGGCAAGTTTGAAGAGTAGAAGCAACTCTTACACAACACAGTAGCTTACTTCGAAGTCACCCTTTTCATCCCTCAATGTGCTCATAATAAAAATATCCACTGAGTATTATTAAGTTTTACAGTGTAAGTTGATGTAAATAATAATATGTACGTATTGTGTTGTTATTGTCTTTTTGTTTATGTAAACTTAAATTTCTATATTTCTCTTTTTTTGCTTTCCCTAGTTCACTCTCTACTTATACGTGATTTTGAAGGTGGAAACAGGTTATTGTTTTAGCTATTTTTTTAAATATTTCATTAGTTTGTTTTGTACTGTCGGTTTCTCAAATAAATATTGGCTGCGACGTAATCTCGCTGTTCTGATATAAAAAGCCGTTGATTCGATTGACCCAACTCTTCGAGGTTGGTGCTGTCCAAAAGCCCTGCTGATAGTACAAAATCCACGTACCTGGTTGTGGTAATGGGCGAGGGGGTGGTGCGGGACATGCCGCATGGCAGGGTGCAACATGGTGCTCCTGCGATCGGTGCTACTCCCTTCTACCGCCTGCCGAAAAAAGAAAAAAGTGGCTACCATAAGAGTCATCTTCCCTCTCAGCTAAGAGTAACTAACCTGATCATCCCAATCACATAAAGTGATGGATAGAAGAAGTATTAATGAAACGAAGACTACATTACTTGATGGATCAGTATCTACATACGATCTTGTTACATTAATACCCGTTCGGAACCCGTGCTAGCTTATTTATTGGTGGTAGGACGTCTTGTGAGGCCGCACGGGTAGGTACCGCCACCCTGCCTATTTCTGCCGCGAAGCAGTAATGCGTTTCGGTTTGAATGGTGGGGCAGCCACCTAAGGTTACGCTGAAATAGCCTCTCAAGGCTATCAGCTTAGGTAGGAAAAAAAATATGAAGACGCGTTGATAGTCCACTATTTACCTCAGTGGGTTCATCTTTGGCTTCAGCGCCGTCTCCGAGTTCCACCAGCTGAAGCGCCTCCTCCAGCAAATCGAAGCGCGACTCCTCGCCGCTCACCAGCTCCCTGGGCAGTTCTCCTTGGATCACGTATTCGCCTGCACGACAAAACAAACAAAAATCAAATCCGATACATCATTGATAAAACTAGGCAGATGTTTAGCTATCCTTTCCACCATCGTACCTACTTCTAGAAGTATAACCTATCTCTCATCGGCGGAGAGATCTCCTCTATAGGAGATAGAGGAGATCTCTAGAGGATAGGAGAGAAAGTACAGCCCTTAGTAGATTTTTTTATAAAGGATTTTTTTTATTGCTTATATGGGTGAACGAGCTCACAGGCCACCTGTTATTAAGTGGTTACTGGAGCCCATAGACATCTACAACGTAAATGCGCCACCCACCTTGAGATATAAGCTCTAAGGTCTCAAGTATAATTACAACGGCTGCCCCGCCCTTCAAACCGAAACGCATTACTGCTTCACGACAGAAATAGGCAGGGCGGTGGTACCTACCCACGCGGACTCACAAGAGGTCCTACCACAAGTAATTACACCGCCAGTAATTACATCATCATTTTATAAGCCTTTAGTAACTTGAATAGATATCTATACTCCCTTAAGATGACTAAGGCATTCCAGTATACATACAATAGAACAGAAAAGGGGTAGTTAGCTAGTGAACAGTCCAAGATCACAAGGCAGCGATTACAAGCCTGTGTATCTATCGCTTCTGTCGGATTCACATTTCATCTATGGGATCTGCTGATGAGGCCAAAGAACAAAAGCAATCCATGCTAATATTATAAAGGTTTTTTTTTTATGATTGAAGCATTACTGGTGACCCGGAGGCCTTTCCAGTTTCACCAGGACAGGTGGGCGAGCAAAGGCTCAGTCTGGGGAGGTGGGATTTGCTAACAGCTGCCCGAGCGCTTCCGAAGGATACCTAACAACTCAAGAGCAGCTGCTTCGCGAATGAATCTACTACCGGATCGGAATCGCGACTCGCTGAGAAGATCCGGTGAGAGACTCAGCGGGCTGATGCATGGGTTAGGTTGCACGTCAAACTCTTTGTCGAGTTCGACGAGTACGGTTACCGAGTTATAAAGGTGAAACTTGGAGTAAATTGCGCTCTATGGTGGTTCTCGAGCGCTATGACATGTCCTTCCTCTACGAATAGTAATTGTATTATTTATAGTAATACTTTGTTTGTTTGTGTGTTTTTTTGTATGTTTGTCTGCACTTATTTCACATATAAACCAGGCAGGACACTATCCGTATCTCTTGAAAAAACATCACATTACCATGGCAAAAACTGTTTATACTTTTTAGAAAAATTAATGGATAATTTCCTTGACCGTGCGACCGAAGCCACGGCCAATAACCAGTATCCTGTATACAGAAGCATACATGTATAATTTATGTTTCGACATGAAAAAATTGAGGCGTCATCACGCATCCTAATGGTCTATATATAGAATCTGTATTAAATATATCATTTAAGCGGAAAGTGGTCGCAAAAACATATCTACATACAGAACTAGCCCCTGATTGGTCAAGCGTGAAGGACAAGCCGACATGGCGCACGCTAAAATGGCGCGGCTTTTTTTTTGGCGCGAAACAATATGCCACGTTTTTTTTATCTCTCTCTCGTATTTACAATGCCGGACGGAAAACTGCTAAATCGATTGACTATGGTTAAGGTTTTTTGCAACGTGTGTACCTAAATGAAGGGGAAAACTAAGGTTTTTACGAATAACGCGTCACGTTCGTTAGTTTTTTTGTTTGCTGTTCATATATGTATTGTATGTTGAATATAGAGAAAGAATGTTTTGATATCACTTAGACGCAGGGTTATCCTAGGTGGATCTTGTTTGTGGGTCGTGATTTCAATCTGGTGGTAATTTAGCGAAGCACTACCCTTGTTAGAGCCAGTATTAGCAACCTCTCTCAGGGTGAGCCCCGTGAGGTCGCCAACTTGTCAGCCAGAAGCCAAAATAGCCCCTTAGACTACTTGGACCCCTTAGACTAGAAAGATATGTTAGGCAGCGGCTTGCTTTTGCCCCTAACATTGCTGAAGTCCATGGGCACCATCAAGTGGGCCGTATACTCGTCTGCCTACAAGGGCAATAAAAAAATAAAAACAAAAAGCGGGAAAGCGCTTCGGATTATATTGGACTGGACGTATTATCAAAGGGATAGCGCTTCGGATTATATTGGACTGGACGTATTATCAAAGGGATAGCGCTTCGGATTATATTGGACTGGATGTATTATCAAAGGGATAGCGCTTCGGATTATATTGGACTGGATGTATTATCAAAGGAATAGGTAAGTCGCTCATCAAAATACTCCGGTGACCGTTTTTCATCAATCGAACTTAGCATAGAAATAGGCACACCCAACACACTTCTCCTTGCCATTATCTCCCATCGCGTAGGGACCTGGCACGATTAGAAAATATTTATAAATATTACCAGCTGACCCGGCAGATTTCGTAGTGCCTCTATCGATAAATAAAAGACCTAAACCTTTGTATAAAATAAACTTAAAACAAACAAAAGGAATCCGTCCGACGGAGGACACATAAAAGGGAAAACAAAATTGTTATTTTATTTAATTCTGAGCATTTTCATATTTATCTACCTTTTAAGCCTTCTCTGGATTTCCAGAAGTAATTCAAGACCAAAATTAGCCAAATCGGTCCAGCTGTTCTCGAGTTTTAGCGAGACTAATGAACAGCAATTCATTTTTATTTATATAGATAGATTATGAAACGCACTCTCAACGGTGACGCCTAGAAAACACCACAATCCGTAGACACAAAATCGTGTGAATTCCGTAAGCATTTTAATAAAAAAAACCTTCGCACTGCCTCTACAGTTACGTGGAGCAAAAAATTGACACCCTGGCACCGAGCAACGCACACAAAGGAAGGATTAACGCCCGAAATTCGCATTGTTTGTCCGGCAATTGTCGAATTACCCTCATTATATGGCGTCCGTGTGTTTTTTTTTGGTTCAAGTGTTAAGCGGCTTAACGTAAACTCGGAGTCGCCTCTTGAAAGGCAATTCGATCCTTAGCATTACCGCAAAATACCAAACTCGGAAGCCAAGCCGTTCGCGAAAAAACTGCGCAATAATTCCTCAACAGTAGGCAGCGGCTTGGCTCTGCCCCTGGCATTGCTGAAGTCCATGGGCGATGGCAACCACTCATCATCAGGTGGGCCGTATGCTCGTCTGCCTACAAGGGCAATAAAAAACACACTAGCTTGCGACATCAGCTCGCAACAAGACCTAATCAAATCTAACCAAGAAAGGAGGAATCCTGGAGATCAGTAATAATGGTCTTCGAATCTAGTATAGACTTCACCTCTTTCAAAGCCAAACAAAACAATTTTTTCCGCTCATTTGTATTTAGGTTACACCTTTAAGAGGGTAAATAAATATTACTAGTAGTCCTCCAGTAGTCGAAATTCGACTAGGTATAATTAATTGAAATTACAGGTTTAAAACATTATTATGCTTCTATTGTCCAACACTATTTTACTTCTTTAATATAAACAGAGATTTCGCCAAAACAACATCATAGATAAATAATATTAAAGACAAACAAAATTAATCTATTCTCAATTTGACCAGAAAAGCTTTGTATCCCTTTTTACGAAAATTGCGCGGACGGAGGAGTATGAAATTTTCCACACGTATAGAGAATATAGAGAAAGAGTGCAGAATGTTAATATTTTTTTAATTATGCCTAAAAAATGCATTAAATCAATAAAAAAAGACACTACACACACTACCATGTATTTGACGCACACACGCATCTATACTATTTATTTATTGTAAAATTTTTGTTCTTGACGTCTGTGGTCAAATTGAGAATAGATTAAATATGGTTATTTTTTCTATAGTGTAGTCTTAGCGAAATTTGTGATATAGAAGTATAATAGTCTCTGAAAATTGAATCATAATAGTGTACAAGCTTTTAATTTCAATTAATTATAGTCGAATTTCGACTACCCGGCGACCACTAGTATACTTATAATTATAAAAAAAAAGGGACCTTGAGACATTGCCACGATTTAAATGAAACTTAATTTAAATGCGGGTTTAAAAATGCAGGAAAACAAAGAGGAGAGAAATGTTTATAAATATTTTATG
Source organism: Bombyx mori (assembly GCF_030269925.1). Lineage (NCBI taxonomy): Eukaryota > Metazoa > Arthropoda > Insecta > Lepidoptera > Bombycidae > Bombyx > Bombyx mori. The sequence goes on along the minus strand of NC_085117.1, from coordinate 1,751,684 downwards.
TTTTACATACGCCACTCCTTCGACACTCCTTCCTTAGAGCTTAAATTTAATCCTTATTCGACAAGGATCCATCCGTAAGAGAGCCTTACAATATCAGTTAATATGAATCAGTTTGGTTTATAACAGCATCTGTTATAGCCTCAAAGAGTCTGTGGGCGTAAGCAAGAGCGACGTTATTCGATCGTGAGCCAATAAAATACACTTCCAATATTAATTTTGTTTTTTTTTTATGATTGAAAGATTACTGGTGGCCCGGAGGCCTTTTCAGCTTCATCAGGACAGGTGGGCGAGCAAAGGCTCAGCCAGGAGGTTTGGGATTTGCTAACAACTGCCCGAGCACCTCCGAAGGATACCTAACAACTCAAGAGCAATTTCTTCGCGAATGAATCTACTACCGGATCGAAATCGCGACCCACTGAGAAGATCCGGCGAGAAACTCAGCGGGCTGATGCATGGGTTAGGTTGCACGTCGACCTCTTTGTCGAGTTCGACGAGTAAGTTTACCGGCGACCAGTACGGTTACCGAATTAATTTTGTATTCACGAATGAAACATTATAGGCAAAAGTTATTCTCAGCTTAACCAGTTAGATTCATTTTTTGGTTCGATTTCCGTGAATTCTGTTGATTGGCTCGGTGGCGCAGTGGTTAGCGCTGCTCACTGTTGCGCCGAAGGTCGTGGATTCGATTGGAAAGTCGGGCAAACATTGTGCAATGAACATAAATTGTTTCCTTTTGTCTGGGTGTTTATCACCTATACAGGGCTACCTGAAATTCGATACATTCCCTTGGAGGGGTAAAAGTAGAGCTTATTTGCAATAGAATAGCTTTTATCTTTAAATACCGATTTTGGGCAAAAAAAACTTGAATATCTCAAAGAGTAATCAATATCGACTAGGGTCTACAAAGACAAAATCTATTGCAAATAAGCTCTACTTTTACCCCTCCAAGAGAATCGAATTTCAGGTAATCCTGTATATCTATATATTTAAACATATTTAAGTATGTTTCTCAATGGTAAAAGATCTCGTGGACAAAACCGGATGCGCTGGACTAATCAAGTAAAAGACCTTACCAAAAACCCCCACTTAACGAGTAGGTGCGCCAAGCCTCAGTTTGTGGACTACGGAGAACATCTGTCAAGGGTTTAATAAAAAAAGATTTCATATGACCACAAGTGCTCTGCCAAGAGCAACCGACTATGATGATGAAGTATGTTTATCAGTCTCTGGTACCCATAACACAGAGAATCCTAAGTTGGGACCGTATGACAGTGCGTTGTTTGTTCCAGATTACTATTATTTCTACTATTCAGATTCAAAATGAATATTTGGTGACAAGCGGCGCCAAGACTCTTCCACTGCTCTGTTGGCGTCAGGAGACTTCAAATCAACTTAACACACTCCGAAGACAATACAAAAAAATCATCAATGCCCAATGGATGCAGTAACCAATCGATTTATTTCTATTTTCAGATACTAAATTGAAGGATTAATTAAAGACGAATCGGCATCACGCGGCCTTGAATCCGCCGGAACTTAACCCACCGCGGATTTCGCATCGTCCGCATTAAAAATTAACTTAGAACAAGTCGATTTTCGCGTAAACAATCAGACGGACCAGACTCGCAAAAAAACCACGAACATTAGCACGGTTTTTCGGATGCATTAGCCAAAAACGATTTGTATAGGCGATAGAGTCGACCAAAGCCCGACCGCAAGACAAAAGGGCTTTTTTGTTTCACTCGACAATCCTTTCTCCGGCTACCGTATTCATCGATTTATGATTTACAATTCCCGAACAGTGGACCGAGCTTCGAGTCCCTTGATTCCCTTAACCGGCTTATGGTCGAGTCAATGGTCTAAAAGGATTTTCTGGTCGGGTACATTGTTGTAGCTATGAGATAGACACGATTCACAATTTGTCGCTTTTGTTCGACGGGTGCCCGTTAACTGTTTATTGCGGTTGGGTCGTGCCGAATTCAGCTTCGAGAATTAAGATGAAAGGGTTGTGTAGGAGGCTTTTGTTTTTGTATCGCGAATCTTCATTTGTTACAAGCCTTTTTTGGAATATCGGGTACAATGCGGGCAGAAACTGAAGGATTGTAAATATGCCGTTAATGTTACTAGAAATGGTGCGTTCTACATGATTTATAATCTTTACTAATATATAAATCTACAGTGGTTTTTACGGATGTTCCGTTATAACTACTGAAACATGCATCCGATTGACTTGAAACTGGGTATCCGTGTAGAAAATACATGTACTTAATGGATAGGCTAATATTTATATGGTTGTTGGAGTTCTTAATAATAATGTTAATTTTAAATTTCCAGCAAAGCGGGCGAGTACGGCTAGTTAATTTATGTAAGTAATTTATACAGCCACGAGAAAAAGTATCTATTTGTAAGGAACGAGGTAGGTAAATGGCCTCAGCAGCATAGACTTCAGCAGGACAAGGATCCAGGTGTCCTTTTAAATTGACATCAAAGTAAAAATAATTGTATTATCGCCAAAACTCTTTGAAAATCTTTTTTTTTTTGTGAACACGTGTCGTAAGCCCCGAAATCATGGTGCAATGGACGGTTTCGTTCGAACTGAGAAATACAGAGCCTCTTTGGGATACGACTGAGCTCTAGGTGCGCGTGGTGTGCTGGTCACATGACGACTCTAAGCCAGTCCGCAGTGACCCCGCAAAGTCATGACAAATGATACATATAGACGTAAATAAGTCCACGCTGGCGAAATTCCCTGGAACCAGATCATAATCCTATACAACTCTTTATGTTTTGTAGACGCCATTGAGAAAAAAGCCATACCGTTACCGGTACCCGAAAATTCACACTTTTTTAGTGCTTAGATGGGTGGACGAGCTCATAGCCCACCTGGTGTTAAGTGGTTACTGGAGCCCATTGACATCTACAACGTAAATGCGTCACCCACCTTGAGATATAAGTTCTAAGGTCTCAGTACAGTTACAACGGCTGCTCCGCCCTTTAAACCGAAACGCATAACTGCTTCACGGCAAAAATAGGCGGGGTGGTGGTACCTACCCGTGCGGACTCCCAAGAGGTCCTACCACCAGTAATTGCGCATTACTGCTACCTCGATTCATATTCGCGAACCGATCCAGTGTAAACAATCAACAAACAAAAACAACCTGCGTCCTTCGCGATACATTTGTAAAGTGCAGAATCGGCAATCGAATCTCGTCGGATTCGAAGCATTGTTATCGACTAGCGTTCGACATCAATCCGAGACGCATTGTCATTGTCAAGGCAACGTTTACGCAATTCGTTTTTGAGCGAAACTCCGTAGCCTTCCGCGAAGGTTTTCATTGAACTTCGAGTGTTCGTCCAGGTTGGGATCAGGGTATAAATCCTGCTATCTCCCTCTTTTCACGCGTCTCCGAGTGGAACGAGATAGGGACGGCTGTAGTTCGGACCTACGTCTGTTTATAGCCCACTGAGTTTCGCGCCAGATCTTCTCAACGGTTGGCGATTCTGATCTAGCAGTACATTCAACGAAGCACTGCTCTTGCTAGGGCCAGTGTTAGCAAATTCTCTGAGGTTGAGCCCGTGTGCAGTCGGAACAGCGCCCCCTAGCGGCAAACGTAGGCAAACGTTCCAACTCCGTACAAATTCGAGTTAACTTTTACGCTATCGAGAACGTTAAAAAACTCGAACTAAGCACAATGCTTTAGCTAGGGTTAGTGTTAGCAAATTCTCCCAGGTTGAGTCCGTGAGCTCACCTACCCGTCCAGAGGCAACCGGCATAGACATCTAAGCGAATAGGCAAGAATAATTCATTCGGGTGTTTGTCTGTGCGCCTGTACAACAAAATCCCACAAGATGTTCAGAACCTACATATACATAGGTTTAAGAAAACTATCGAAGAACATCTGTGCAATAAAGCTTACTATAAAGTCAATGATTATCTAGAAGATTGCACAAAGTGGGAATGAGTTGCTCGCTCCGGGCATTTCAATATTGTAAAATTTTTATCTTATAACTACTTATTGTAAAAATCAATATTTAAAAAAATCTAATATTAAAAAAAATAATCTAATGTTTAAAAAAAAAAAAAGACATGCCCGCTGAATTTCTTGCCAATTCTTCTCAGGACGGAGGCTAATTCTTGTGAACTGACGGTAGTTCTTTTGACGTTCATTAAGTATGTACTTTCATTTATGTTGAATAAAACTTTTTTGATTTGATTTGATTTAATAAGCACACGTCTATGCGAAAAGTAGGGCCAAAGACCCGATGTTGTTTTTTTTTATGACAATCAAAATTGATAGCATCAGTTATGGGCATCCTCACATCTGAAGCACCTAGGACTGCCGAAGATAGAGACTCGTGGAAGGCAGTTGTGCAATGAGTGATGAGAGAGCAGAAATCAAACAGTATTTTTATACATAGTTAGTAATTTTTCTAATGAAATACGTACTCAACAAATGTTCACGATTGACTTCCACGGTGAAGGAATAACATCTTGTAAGAAAAATCAAACCCGCAAAATTATAATTTGCGTAATTAATGGTGGTAGGACCTCTTGTGAGTCCGCACGGGTAGGTACCACCACTCTGCCTATTTCTGCCGTGAAGCAGTAATGCGTTTCGGTTTGAAGGGCGGGGCAGCCGTTGTAACCATACTTGAGACCTTAGAACTTATATCTCAAGGTGGGTGGCGCATTTACGTTGTAGATGTTTTTGGGCTCCAGTAACCACTTAACACCCGGTGGGCTGTGAGCTCGTCCACCCATCTAAGCAATAAAAAAAAAGTATTTTAGAAAAAGTCCAGTTAAATTATCTAGATCTAGTATTTTATACGGCTCCTCGCCTCTTTTGTTGATGTCCGCGAACCAGACGAACATGCCCCTCAATCATCAACAACAAAAGAGCCGGCCAATGGTCGACATTGTACATTATTAGACACAATTGTTCCCAATCTAAGTTCATTAAGACGCCGCCATCTTGATAACAGCTCTACCAATGTTATAATATACTAACGGATTTATTTGGAACTAAATGTTTTTCGTTCGAATTGCCGAGCACAGTGGCGCCGGCGTGACGGCAAATGTAACTTTGTAACGAACATCGGGCCCGGTCGCATACCAATTTCATATTGGATTCTCCCCGTCTGACTTTAACGAAGGCATTGTGAGAGAGATGCAAGCTTTTTTTTTTTTTAAATTACCGCCGACCGGTCCTTTTCGTTGGAACGGGTTTTTTTTTTTGTTCTTTTTTTTCGTCTCTCTCTCTCCATCGATTGTGTTTCGATTCGCCGCCGATTAATTTTTGTAATATGTAATTTATTTTACCGGTTTTCCTCCTTTTTTTTTTATTTTACAAAATTCATCCTAGGTATATGTATGTATAGAACAAAAAATCAAGTGCCCTTTTGTTAATGTATTTCATATATATAAACAGGTACGCGATTAACACACACAGACATATTGAAGTCGTCGTGGCCTGAAGGATAAGACGTCCGGTGCATTCGTATGTAGCGATGCACTAGTGTTCGAATCCCGCAGACGGGTACCAATTTTTCTAATGAAATACGTACTTCACAAATGTTCACAGTTAACTTCCACGGTGAAGGAATAACATCGTGTAATAAAAATCAAACCCGCAAAATTATAATTTGCGTTATTACTGGTGGTAGGACCTCTTGTGAGTCCGCACGGGTAGGTACCACCGCCCTGCCTATTTCTGCCGTGAAGCAGTAATGCGTTTCGGTTTGAAGGGTGGGGCAGCCGTTGTAACTATACTTGAGACCTTAGCACTTATAGCTCAAGGTGGGGGGCGCATATACGTTATAGCTGTCTATGGGCTCCAGTAACCACTTAACACCAAGTGGGCTGTGAGCTCGTCCAACCATCAGCACCATCAGCATTTGTTGAAATCGTCTACCCTAACTTCATTAATCGAAACAATAAACCAAGACCCTTAACAGCCCTCAGTCCGGATGAATCCAATCGTATCCTAGAGGCAAAGCAATCATGGATTTGGTCACAATACCAAAGCCGTTTTCAAATCGTGCTTTTTCCTTCGGTAACCCGGTCATGTTGATCTTTTTTTTTTATTGCCCTTGTAGGCAGACGAGGATACGGTCCACCTGATGGTGAGCGGTTACCGTCGCCCATGCACTTCAGCAATGCCAGGGGCAGAGCTAAGCCGCTGCCTCCCAAAATCTCTCTGAATATTATTGAAGGGGACTCCTTGAAGAATTTATTAACAAAACCATCGGTCCCCACTGAGTTTCTCGCCGGATCTTCTCAGTGGGTCGCGTTTCCGATCCGGTGCTAGATTCTGCGAAGCACGGCTCTTGCTAGGGCCAGTGTTAGCAACGTCATCAGGTTTGAGCACCGTGAGCTCACTTACATGTTAGGGCGAAGCTAAAATAGCCTCTCAAGGCTATCGAGATAGGTAGGGAAAAAAACCCACCGGGGATCGCCCCCCGCATTTATTTTTTGTAACAAAAAGCTCAGGTCCGTGCCTCTTGAGAGCCCTCCTCGAAAACACGTGGGTTAAGGCTTCGGCGGCGCGATACTCTTTTATTTTGGGTAAGTCACTTCAATTTATATTCTGTATGGGAATGTTATTGTGTTGTCAACAAAAGGATATGTCCGTTGGCTTTGAATATATCTATATATTAATACGTGAAGCAAAAACTTTGTATCCCTTTTTACGAAAATTGCGCGGACGGAGGAGTATGAAATTTTCCACACTTATAGAGAACATAGAGAAGAAGTGCACAATGCTAATATTTTTTAAAAATAATGCATAAAAGATACATTAAATCAATAAAGAAAACATTACACACACTACCATGTATTTGACACACACACACTCACAGATAAATACTCTTTGTTTATTGTCAAACTTTTGTTATTGCTTAAAGTCTGTTGTCAAATTGAGAATAGATTAATATTGTTTATCTTTAATATTATTTGTCTATAGTGTAGTCTTGACAAAATCTAGGATTATAGAAGTTAAGTCTTTGACAATAGAATCATAATACTGTTTAAAATTATGATTTCAATTAATTATAGTCGAATTTCGACTACTGCGGGACCACTAGTATTTATAAATATATATTTTGTTCTAAGCGTTGCAGAGTCGGTTTGCTGTTGCGGCCCGTGGACAGCATACGTGTAACTGTAGGATTAAAAGACTGCACGAAATCTTGAGCGATCCGGTAGTGGGTTCGTCTCATGGAAGCTGCAATGAGATCAGCCTCTTTGCGGAAACAACGATAAGATGAACCTCTTTTATAGTATAGACAGGTAGACGAGGTAGAGACCCGCCAGGGATAAGTGATTACCGAGTCCTACGGATATAGCATTTTTTTTTTTTTTTTTTTTTTTTTTCGGGCCGGGGGCCGAACCTCCTACGAGGTCCCCGCGCCTAGGGGGCGCGCGGGGTATGTGAGACTCAACGATCTGCAGATGTTGAGAGCAGATCGCGGGCCCAAGGATTTTAGGGCCCACCCACTAAACGACTCCCCTGCACTCTTACACCCGACGTCCGATCTCCGTCCGGGGTCAGAACCCGTTCAGAGTAGGGGGGTTCCCGCGGTCAACACTACAACCAGACACGCGGCGCCACCCCGAGGACGCCCGACTGACGGGTCGTCGAGGCGATAGTCGACGACCAACGACGTCAGTCTCCGCGGTACGGCGGCCCTACCAGGCCGCCCGGGCGGTGCCGCTGGTGTTCCGGGATACCCCGCTGGGCCAGAACCAGCCTGCCGGGTCGGAACGCGATACACCGCCGACCGGGTTGCTCTTCAACAGTATGTTCGGCGACGACAGCGACGACGAAAATGCGGACCGCATCGCAGTCCGCAGCCGCCGACGCGCCGTCCCGTCCTCCTGGTGCCAGCGCGCTAGAGTGACGGTAGCGTGCGGCGCAGCCTCAACCCCCTTAGGTCGCCCCGTGACCATCACCGGGAGGAGACTGCCTCCTCATAGGGGCTGGAGCTGGACAAACGCCCTCCTCCGGCCCCCGGCCCGACGGCGGCGGCACGGCGCCGAGAGGGAAGAAGAGCTCTCCCTCTCCCGTTCCGCCGCTTCCTTCTGCGAGATGGTGGACTCGCAGAAGTCGAGCATCGCCTGCCAGGACTCGTCGCTGCCGAGCATCGTAGCCACGACGGTCGGAAGCGACAATATAGCGGATACAGCGGATATAGCATAGTACATCCCACCACACTGACATGTGACATATGAAATTCCGCCCAACCCACCGAGTTTATCGCGTCAGATCTGGTCAATGGGTGATTCCGATCCGGCGGTAGATTCTGTGAAGCGCTGCTCTTGCTGGGGCCAGTGTAATTGTATTAGATTGAACCCGTGAGCTCACCTACTGGTCCGCGCGTAGCTGTAATAGCCTTTTAGGCTTCCAACGTTTAGTTTAGAACGATTAGGGAAATAAAAATAAAAGAAATGAAATTCCATTACCGCTGTCAGATAACCGAATGAAATGCTTTGCAGGATTTTTATGCTTAGATGGGTGGACGAGCTCACAGCTCACCTGATGTTAAGTGGTTACTGGAGCCCATAGACATCTACAACGTAAATGCGCCAACCACCTTGAGATATAAGTTCTAAGGTCTCAGTATAGTTACAACGCCCCGCCCTTCAAACCGAAACGCATTACTGCTTCACGGCAGAAATAGGCGGGGTGGTGGTACCTAGCCATGCGGAATCACAAGAGGTCCTACTACCAGTAAATCTAGTAGATCTGGCACGACGACGGCAACTACATAACTTGGAACGAGGGTCAAAAGAAAGACAAGGTGACTGGTTACTAATGGTACGGAAAGCTTACGTGTCTCGATCCAGTCATCCTTTCTGATATGAACGCCGATACAGACGTGTAATATCACTGACTCTCTTCTCCGAATCTCAAGGTTCACACTAGTTTGACGGAAAACCTGATGAAGCGCCTCCATCAAAACACTTTAACTGAGCGAATCGATTGCGATACATCGGTTGCACCACAATTGGTAATCCCCGTTCGACATTGACATTGACATTGACATCGCGTTATGTCACGATCGATCAACTTTGACGGATTGTCGGTCACAATATTGAATGCCGGAATACGACAAAAAAAACCCACCAACTACACGCGGGATCGCGATTTTGCATGGTCCTCGATCCTTAAGGCTAATAACAAAGCCGCAAATGTATGTGATAGTTATAATGACCTGGGAAAATCACACGCGATGATCTGGCCCCCAATAAGAGTACCCGGTACTATGAGATATGGAGATGGATGGATGGATGGATACTTACATATACTAGTGGTCCCCGATAGTCGAAATTCGACTATAATTAATTGAAATTATAAATTTGTAGGTACACTATTATGATTCTATTCTCAAAGACTAATAATATACTTCTATAATCACAGATTTCGCCAAGACTACACTTTAGACAAATATTAATAAAGACAAACAATATTTAATCTATTCTCAATTTGACCACAGACTTTAGGCAATAGGAAAAGTCTGACAATAAACACTTTGATATGTGTTGTATCAAATACAGGGTAGTGTGGGTAATGTTTTTTTTTTTAAATAGATTTAATGTATTTTTTAAGATTAATTTTAAAAAATATTAACATTCTGCACTCCTTCTCTATATTCTCTATAAGTGTGGGAAATTTCATACTCCTCCGTCCGCGCAATTTTCATAAAAAGGGGTACAAAGTTTTTGCTTCACGTATTAATATATAGATGTACAGTGCTTTCCTCTGCCTATTCTACCTACGCCCGGACGGGTATGTGAGCTCACGGGCTCAACCTGAGAGAATTTGCTAACACTAGCCCTAGCAAGAGCAGTGCTTCGCTGAATTTACCGCCGGATCGGAATCGCGACCCATTGAGAAGATCCAGCGATGATTTTAGCGGGCCTCAATTCAGTCTAACAATGTTATCGTATTAAAAGTTCGGATCCGTGTGGTTAGTGCGATTTTTTTTAAGTTTTAAGTAATAAGTAAAAAAATAATAAAAAAAATAAAGTTTTAAGTTAAGATCCGGCGAGCTACTCAGTGGGCTATCCTATATGTCTTTGACGCGTTACACGCTCCAATTATAAGAGACAGCCGATTGGTGCTGGTCCTAAGTGCCCTCGTGTAAGCACAGAAAGGAATCTGTGAATCATACCATACTAATGGTCTTCATAGTTCCTATTACCATATTTACAGTGGTTTTTCTGCAATAAAATCACCAGAAAAACCAGTTCAGAAGTCGTCGTAGCCTAAAGGATAAGACGTCCGGTGCATTCGTATGTAGCGATGCACCGGTGTTCGAATCCCGCAGGCGGGTACCAATTTTTCTAATGAAATACGTACTTAACAAATGTTCACGATTGACTTCCACGATGAAGGAATAACATCGTGTAATAAAAATCAAACCCGCAAAATTATAATTTGCGTAATTACTAGTGGTAGGACCTCTTGTGAGTCCGCACGGGTAGGTACCACCGCCCCGCCTATTTCAGCCGTGAAGCAGTAATGCGTTTCGGTTTGAAGGGTGGGGTAGTCGTTGTAACTGTACTGAGACCTTAGAACTTATATCTTAAGGTGCGTGGCGTATTTACGTTGTAGATGTCTATGGGCTCCAGTGACCACTTAACACCGGGTGGGCCGTGAGCTCGTTCACTCATCTAAGCAATAAAATAAAAAAAAGATCGCTGTCTAAAGAAAAGGTATTTTGAAGTTTCATCCCATTATCGTGGTTTATAAGCGAACAATGTACCTACTATAAGAGCCGGGTCTCTTTGTCTAAAGCAGGATATTTGATGGTTTCATCATCGCTACGAAGAAATTGTCTTACCTCTTTGATTTGCCGAGGACACAAAAATTTACGGAGGCGTTTAGTAGGAAATCAGAGGAATTGGATATGATCTTCAGACATGAACAAAGCGATCATGAATATGGAGCAATCACTGGTATGGCAGTTAAAGGGTTTTTCGGGTATTTAAGGGTTGTTTTTACTTAAACAGTTGGACGAGCTCATAACCGACCCGACGTTAAATTTTTACCAGAGCCCATACATATTAACAAAGCAAATGCTGCCTTGAAACATGAGTCTAAGTCTCAGATTTTATAGTACAACAGCCGCTCCAGCCTTCAAAGGAAACGCATTACTGCTTCGTGACAGAAATAGGCAGGATGGTGGTATCCACCCGTGTCGACTCACAAACCCTAAATCGAGCTTACTGTTACATTACGACCCGACACCGATCCGTGAGGAACTTAAAAGCTCAAAACCGTGACTTTTAGACGAGAGAAGCTAATTTATCTTGGTTTTACTGAACTAGATCAATCAAAAAGCTCAAAGCCTGGTTTTAGATGTCTTTTGGAGCCCATGGACATCAAAGTCGATGCCGCAGTCCGCCTCTAATTTTCAACTAACCGTATACCTAACTGTTTCGCGGTAAAAGTAGGCAGAGTGATGGTACCTTATCCTGCGATGACACTTATCATAGCCAGACTAATCTCGTGCTCAATTTATATAAGACGATAGACAGACAGACGAGCATACGGCCCACCTGATGGTGATTGTTTACCGTCGCCCATGAACCTCAGCAATGTCAGGGGTAGAGCCAAGCCGCTGCCTACCGCTTAATACTCTCCACAAGCCTCTATTGAAGAAGGACAATTCATAGCGCTCGGGAGACACCGTGGAGGGGAGCTCATTCCATAGCCGGATGGTACGTGGCAAAAAGATCTCTGGAAACGCACTGTGGACGACCGCAGTGGCTCCAGATAGTATGAATGAACTCTACTCCGGTGGCGGGCGGTGCGATGGTAAAAACGAGATGATGGTATCATCTCAAACAATTTCTCAGAGCACTGATATAATAAGAAAACAACATTTAGAGCCCTTAATCTCTTTTTAAAATTAATATTAAAAATTAAACAGTGAACTGTATTAATGAACTATACAAAACTGAACTCTCTTTTTACTGAATGACACTGAAGAAAAATCCTTTTTAAAAACTAGAGCTTTAAATAGTATTAAAGGTTGTTCTTTACATATATACTAGAGGTCCCGCAGTAGTCGAAATTCGACTATAATTAATTGGAATTGTAAGTTTGTACACTATTATGATTGTATTTTATACTTCTATAATCACAAATTTCGCGAAGACTACACTATAAAAAATTATAACAAAGACAAACCATATTCTATTCTCAATTTGACAACAGACGTCAAGAACAAAAGTTTGACAATAAATAGTATGCATGCGTGTGTGCGTCAAATACATGGTATGTAGTGTGTGCAATGTTTTCTTTATTGATTTAATGTATCTTTTATGCATTATTTTAAAAAAATATTAGCTTTGTGTGCACAAAGTGTGTGCGTTCTTCTCTATATTCTGTATAAGTGTGGAAAATATCATACTCCTCCGTCCGCGCAATTTTCATAAAAAGGGATACAAAGTTTTTGCTTCACGTATTAATATATAGATATTTATTTTTTGCCTTATCTAGTTATGGAGAACTACATACCGTATTAAAAAACACCCGCCAAAGTTTTCACTTTGTCACTGCACTGGCCACTGAATGTAATTCTTGAATTAATTAAAGTTTACACTTCCCTATTCAATATTTGTATTTATCAAAAACTTTCTTTTGCGAAGTGAATAATTTATATTATTATAAAAAAAAACCAAATTCGAAATAAACAATTCGAGCGTAAATTAAAACGTTCTATTTTCGAATTCACTTCAGGAAAAACAATAATTTCATTTATTTATTCGTCACTATGCCCATTTTTATTCCGTTCACAAAATGTGTTCTTATTTTAAAACTTCAAAACTTTAAAATGTATTTTTTTTAAATAGTTTATTATTATTTTTATTATTCTTTTACCACAGTACCGCCTGCGGCGAAATTTAGACTGCAATGACGTATGCAAAAAATTCATACGCACTGTATGGAAATTTTAATTTAATTTTTTTTTTTGTTGTTACGCCCGAGCAAAGGATAACGCTCCTTACTGCCACGTCCGCGTTTACAATCTGGAGTCTTTTTGTCCCTACGATCTCATTGTTGCCGAGACGACCTGAGCAACGCCTCTAGGCGGAGTTAGCTCTGTTCACCGACGCACGATGTCTATAAAGCCGTCCCCTTCGCGCACATGTGTAGCGTGTGTGTTGGAACGAGACGACCAGATGTAGTTCGGGTGAGTTGTTTTATTGTAAAGGACGCCAAAGGTCCTGCGTATTGATTTTCTGGTTGCGTTCTCAAACGAGATTAATTTATTGTGTACATATTTTTATTACCCCCTAATATGTACAGTCGTGGTCAACTAATTAGGGACAATCTCTAGTTAAGCCAAATTGTGATTTTATTTTTTATTTTCCAACGAGTCTTAGCAATATTTCATATCTTTTACATGTAAGTGTAATTAGTCATTTATGTGCGCGATTATACAAACAATAACAACTTCTTAAACATTAAACCTCTTTACAGTATAGCTGATACAATATCATAGTGCTATTGGTTCAAAGAATGCTGGCTGGCCATTTAATTAGGGACACTGAGGTATTGCGTTCTAATTTCAAAATTGGAATTTTAATACTTTTTTGTTTCTTTTGTTATTGTTTAGTGGTCGTTTTGGCGGCAATCCAGATTTTTTATTTTAAGTTTTGAGCATTATTTTGAAGAAAAATGGGCTAAAATAAAAGTTGCGATCCAACACTACGAAAAATTATCATGAAGTTTGTCGAGCGTGGTTGGTCATACCGAAGGATAGCACAACATTTAAATTGTTCAAACACTATGGTATGCAATGCAGTGCAACATTTCAAGCGCTATAACACGGCTTTAAATGTGTCCAGAACAAAAAGATCGAGAAAAACGACTCCGCAAGAAGATAGAATGATAACCAGGTTAGCTAAGAAAGATCCGTTTCTAGGCACTATTTTAATTAAACACGAAGTGTTTGGGGCAAACGAAAGAGCCGGTGTATCTGCGAGGGCCGTTCGACGACGTTTGGTAGAAGCAGGGTTGTTCGGAAGAGTGGCTCGCAAAGTACCGTTGTTGAAGAAAGAACATTGAAATGCTTGTTTGGCATTTGCACGTAAATATGGACATTGGACCTACGCCCAATGGCAACATGTACTTTTCTCTGACGAGACCAAGGTTAATTTGATTTCTTCAGATGGAAGGCAATATGTACGGCGTCCTGTAAAAGCGAAAATGAATCCAAGATTCACAAAAAAACAGGTGAAACATGGCGGTGGAAACATTAAAATATGGGGTTCAGTTTCTGGACGTGGAGTGGGACCTGTGAGGAAAGTTCAGGGTAACTTAGACCAACATCAATACAAGGCAATATTGGAAGAAACTATGCTTCCCTATGCTGAGGAGCATCTCCCTATTATATGGACGTTTCAGCAGGGTAACGACCCGAAACATACCGCCCATTCAGTCAAGTCGTTTCTTACCAGTCAGTTTGTATCGGTGCTAGATTGGCCAGCAAATAGCCCGGACCTCAACCCAATTGAGCACCTTTGGCACGAAATCAAGAAAAAAGTTGCCACTTATCGTAATACAAATTTGGATGAACTTCATGAAGCTTTTTGTGAGGCATGGGCAAACATTCCTGTCGAAACATGTCAGAAACTGATAATGTCTATGCCACATCGGTGTCAAGCGGTAATTACTAACAAAGGTTTTGCTACTGGGTACTGATTTTACACGTAATAAAATGGGGCTGTTAAAGATATTATAACACTGAAGATTATAAGTTTTGTATAACTGTATTTTTCATTATACTTTACTGTCCTTAATTAAATGTCCACTACAGAATTGTACCTTAATATTGAATACATGTTTAATCTTTGATATTAAATACTTTTTCTATTTATTAAATCTTTTATTTACAGCCATTTATAGCATAATAATCGGACCACATTATGCAAATAATAGGTGCTGAGAAATCAATAGGGTTTTATATTTAAATGTACATAACCGGTTATAGCCCTTCGCTATCTTGAATGTCCCTAATTAGTTGACCACGACTGTATATGTACACGGTATGTGTAGGTACATACATATCTACGGATCAAAGGCAGTTATAATTGTTCTTTTTGGGCATAGTATTTACTTAATACTGAAAAGTATACATATTTTTTTTATGGCTTATATGATTGGTCGAGCTCACGACCTACCTGGTATTAAGTGGTTACCGGAGCCCATAGACATTTGCAACATAAATGCTGCCACCTACCTTGAACTACCTTTACTGGTGGTAGGACCTCTTGAGAGTCCGCGCGGGTAGGTATCACCCTGCCTATTTCTGGCGTGAAGCAGTAATGCGTTTCTGTTTGAAGGGTGGGGCAGCCGTTGTAACTATACTTGAGACCTTAGAACTTATATCTCAAGGTGGGTGGCGCATTTACGCTGTGGGCTCCAGTAACCACTTAACACCAGGTGGGCTGTGAGCTCGTCAACCCATGTAAGTAATAAAAAAAAAACATATAAGTCCTACCTATACATTTTTAATTTTAACTCGTTGATTATTATTTTAAAATATATAATAATATAACTATTGTGACGTGTGATGTCCCACAATTCTGAAGAGAAATCAAATTACACTCCATTCTATAGTATAAGTGTAATAGATGCAATATTCTTTCGTCTCAGTGACCCTTGCTTTATTAACTCATTTAACAATAACCCCAAAAAGCAACAGCGCATGCGCGACAAATATACCTACACACCTAAAAGAAAATTTTGTTTTTCCTACCTATACCTACTGATAGCCTTGAGAGGCTATTTCAGCTTCTCTTTGACGTGTTGGTGAAGTTCACGGTCTCAATCTGAAGGAATCGCTAACACTAGCCTTAGCAAGAGCATTGCGTCGATCTTCGTGGCACTTATGGACACCGAATTACATTTTTTTTTGTTTTATTGCCTTTGTAGGCAGACGGGCATACGGCCCGCCTGATGGTGAGTGGTTACCGTCGCCCACGGACTTCAGCAATGCCAGGGGCAGAGCCAAGCCGCTGCCTACCGCTAAATACTCTCCACAAGCCTCGTTTGAAGAAGGACATGTCATAGCGCTCGGAAAACACCGTGGAGGGGAGCTCATTCCATAGCCGGATGGTACGTGGCAAAAAAGATCTCTGGAAACGCACTGTGGATGACCGCAGTGGCTCCAGGTAGTATGGATGAACTCTACTCCGGTGGCGGGCGGTGCGATGGTACAAACGAGATGCCGGTATCATCTCGAACAATTCCTCAGAGCACTCTCCATGGAACATGCGGTACAAAATACAGAGGGAACCGAAGTCCCTCCGCAGACCCAGAGCTTCCAAACGATCAACACATAAAATCTCTGAACGATTGTGTCAATTATTTATTATTATTTTATTTTTTATTTTTTTATTAAATAAATAAATATTTACTAACAGTCACGCCACGTTAACTGGTCCCGTGATAAGTTCGTAAAGAACTTGTGTTACAGGTACCAGATAACGGAAATAAATATAAGAATTTTATTATACACATACACATATTTAATATACATCCATAACCCTGGAAAAGACATTTATATTTATCATACAAATATCTTTCCTTGGCGGGATTCGAACCCGCGACCCCCTTGTGTAGTGACCATGTCACTTACCACTACACCAGGCGGCCGTTTATTGAATTGAAATCGAAAGCTTTCTATTCATATACTACTCACAAGGGCTCTTAAAATGCCGTTTCACTGTAGAGAGTAATAAACAAAGCTCACTGTTAGCTTACGCGTGTCTGATTCGTTCGGAAAATTTACCGGTTTATTTTCCCTACCTATTCGCTGACCTGGAAAGTGTCTGGCAAAAGAGAGGTCGCCCCAGAACAACTTGGCGTCGCTCGGTGGAGCAGGAGCTAGGGGTCTTGGACGTGACGTGGGAGGAGCTAGAACAGACTGCCCAAGACCGATATAAATGGAAAAATTTGATTCGAGCCCTACACCCCAGCAGAGGGTAATAGGAAAGAATGATGATGATGATGATTCGCTGGTAGCTTTAACTATGCTTTAGTCATGCAACGCGAGTCCTCGGACCTCATGCCTCAAGGCCTGTGGGTTGTAGTAATGACCCGTCTCTAGATGGGCTGTCGCTTTTCCAGTATTTGGAATTGCATTAAATGCTGTCTTTAACTTAGTAAGAGGTAAGGTAAGTTTTAACTATGAATTTGGAACGATATAGAGGAAGAGGTAGACCTAAGAAGAAATGGATGGATTGCGTGAAAGACGATATGTGTATGAGGGGAGTGAGCGAAGAAATGGTATATGATAGAGGAGTATGGAAGGAGAAAACATGTTGCACCGACGCACCGACCCCGGGTGACTGGGAGAAGGGAAGGAGAATGATGATTCGCTGGTGGTAGGCTAGTAAACTGGTTTTGATGGACGCGTTTCATCGTGTCAGGTTTTCCATTGAACTAGCATGAACCTTGAGATCCGGAGAAGACAGTCAGCGATATTACTCGTCTGTTTCGGCGTTCAGATCAGAGAGGATGATTGTGTCGGAGCCTACACCTTCTCCTTCTTTTGACCCTCATTTCAAGTTATGTAGTTGCCATCGTCGTGCCCAATCCTGGCGCAATGCAGTACATTCGGTTTTCGGACAGTATGATAGAACAATCGTTGGTAGCCTAAGAGGCTATTCCAGCTACGCTATGACCGATAGATGAACTCACGGGCTCGACCTGAGAGTTTTCTAACACTGGCCCTAGCAAGAGCAGTGCTGCGCTGAATCTACCACCTACTAATCAATTTTAAACTATTACTAGAGGCATTTGAAGACCTGCCCCAGTTGAATACCGTCCGAAGACACGATTTGCATTTCCGTATTCACTACAACCGTCAACAAGCGCGCGATGAGTTGAAAAAAATCGAAAAATAAACACTTTCACTGACTCCGTTCGTTAACCGGAAGCTCCGACATTTTCTAGTCATCGTGACGCACGACAAGATGGCCGCCAGTCATCGCACATCAGCGGTTTCGCGTTCACAAAACACTTTTTAGTTAACGATCTTCTTAGGGTATATCTTGTAAAGTTTAACGTTTAAATCAATGCAATGTTCGGTTGGATGTCTCTGCATAACATTCGGGTTTTACTGCGCTCAGGTTCGTCTAAGTAAAGCATGAAAGAGGTGTGCATGCGGCCGAGATGCGAATGTTGAGATGGATGTGTCGAGTGACAAGAATGGACAAAATAAGGAATGAGTATATCAGAGGAAGTGGGAAAGTAGTCCCGGTGATTGACCAATTAAAGAGCGGACGGTTAGCGTGGTATGGGTATGTGATGCGTATAGAGGAGATGCATGTGACTAGGAGATGTATGGAAATGGTAATGCAAGGTAGAGGGCGAAGAGGTCGACCGAAAAAGACATGGATGGAGTGTGTGCTTGATGATATGAGAGAGAGAGAGAGAGAGAGAGAGGAGTGAGTGTTGAGATGCCGGCTGATAGAAGAGAATGGAAGAGAAAAATTAGCTGTGCCGACCCCACCTAGTGGGATAAGGTGGAACAAAAGAAGAATACAACGTTTAAGAGCTATCCAATCAACTTCAAGGCGTGTCAAAGTGACAGCGCAAGAAGTGCGCCATCTGTTTTCTTTAACAATACAACATTTACGAAGCTAAGACTATCAGGGTAACATAACTCATCCGGTGGACCGAATGGTAAACAGGCGACGCCGCCCTAAGCACGTCATTACGGCTCCTCCCAATCCACTAACGGTGCTTTTAGGTTTTAGGACCACAAGGACCGGTCACCGTCCTCGTCGAACCCGTCGCTTGCGACGCAGGGCTCGGCGAGTAAATTAGCCCACTGAGTTTTTCGCCGGATTTTCTCAGTAGGTCGCGTTTCCGATCCGGTGGTAGATTCTGAGAAGCACTGCTCTTATTAGGGCCAGTGTTAGCAACACTCCCGGCTTGAGCCCCGTGAGCTCACCTACACGTCAAGGAGAAGCTGAAATAGCCTCTGAAGGCTATCAGCATAAATAGGGGAAAAAAAACGAGAGGAGCACAGTCCGGTCGGTGTGACGTCATCGCTAACACGTCATCAAACATCAGCGGTTTCGATTGACGCATAGTTGGCTTGCAAACGAACTGACCTAACATTAAGGACTCGGTTTGGAAGGGGACGCGTCATGAGCGCTCGGTCAACACTGCAGTGAAGGGAGGAGAGGGAGGGGGGCGGGATATTTCAAAGCCGAGAATGACAACGGACTATTGCTCTTGTAGGCAGACGAGCATACGGCCCGCCTGATGGTGAGTGGTCACCGACGCCCATGGACTTCAGCGATGCCAGGGGCAGAGCCAAGCCGCTGCCTACCAATTATTTTTTTTTTTTTGTTTTATTGCTTAGACGTGTGGACGAGCTCAAAGCCCATAGACATCTACTACGTAAATGCGCCACACACCTTGAGATATAAGTTCTAAGGTCTCAGCATAGTCACAACGGCTGCCCCACCCTTCAAACCGAAACGCATTACTGCTTCACGACAGAAATAGGCGGGGCGGTGGTACCTACCCGTGCGGACTCACAAGAGGTCCTACCACCATTAATTACGCAAATTATAATTTTGCGGGTTTGATTTTTATTACACGATGTTATTCCTTCACCGTGGAAGTCAATCGTAAACATTTGTTAAGTACGTGTATTTCATTACAAAAATTGGTACTCGCCTGCGGGATTCGAACACCAGTGCATCGCTCGATACGAATGCACCGGACGTCTTATCCTTTAGGCCATGACGACTTCAAAAATACTCTCCACGAGCCTCGTTTGGAGAAGGACATGTCATAGCGCTCGGGAAACACCGTGGAGGGGAGCTCACTCCATAGCCGGATGGTACGTGGCAAAAAAGACCTCTGGAAACGCACTGCCGATGCCGTCGCTTGCCCATATATGTCCAAGAGGTTGTGATGCAGTTGTTGCTTCGATAAAGCGGCGCCAATAGTTAAGCCTTATCGTGGACGTCGCAAGGTCGCAAATTGCGTACACCCTGAACTAAGACCTAGACCAGGCAATGGATGGTCGCCTGGACACGTAATTCCGGTTCCTCTCGATCCAGTCTCGATGCTCCTAAGCCGTTCTCGATTGCGACCAAAAGTTCAACGCGCTCCCTTAACCCATAGATTCATTCCACTGACATTCTCTCTGGGTATTCTCAGTGGGTCGCGATTCCGATCCGGTGTGTGGGAGGCTTAAACGACGAAAGGAAGATTTTCCAGCGAGTGATATTTGCTCGGTAGACCGACGCTCCGAATGTTGTTGTTCGGAACTTGTATATTATATGCGAGCTTATCTTGAAAATGTTAGCGATGATAAATGTTTTTGGTTTAACCGATATTTATGTTTGTAATTAAAGATCCGTTTTATTCGGTATCAGCATCAGCAGTCCGATGTTTTTAATTGAACTTCAATATAGCTGAAGAAGTTTTTTTGTTATAATATTTTTTCTAAATTATCTATATATTAATACGTGAAGCAAAAATTTTGTAGCCCTTTTTACGAAAATTGCGCGGACGGAGGAGTATGAAATTTTCCACACTCATAGAGAATATAGAGAAGGAGTGTAGACTGCTAATATCTTTTTAAAATTATCCTAAAAATACATTAAATCAATAACTAAAACATTACACACGCTACCATGTATTTACACACACAGATACACGCATATATACTCTTTTCTTTATTGTTAAAGTCTGTGGTCAAATTGAGAATAGATTTATATTGTTGGTTTTTAATATTATGTATTTGTCTATAGTGTAGCCTTGGCGATACGTGATTATAAAAGTAAAGTGTTTGACAATAGAACCATAATAATGTCCAAACTTATAATTTCAGTTAATTATAGTCGAATTTCGACTACCAGGGGACCACCAGTAAATTTTAAATGGCTCTCCCTGTAAAGCTGCAAAAATGTCGCTCAAGACTTAAACCTTTATCCCTCAATGTTTATGGTATAACGATTCGCAATTATGAAGTCGTCGTGGCCTAACGGATAAGACGTCCGGTGCATTCGTATGTAGCGATGCACCGGTGTTCGAATCCCGCAGGCGGGTACCAATTTTTCTAATAAAATACGTACTCAACAAATGTTCACAATTGATTTCCACGGTGAAGGAATAACATCGTGTAATAAAAATGAAACCCGCAAAATTATAATTCGCGTAATTACTGGTGGTAGGACCTCTTGTGAGTCCGCACGGGTAGGTACCACCACCCTACCTATTTCTGCCGTGAAGCAGTAATGCGTTTCGGTTTGAAGGGTGGGGCAGCCGTTGTAACTATAATTGAGACCCTTAGAACTTATATCTCAAGATGGGTGGCGCATTTACGTTGTCTATGGGCTCCAGTAACCACTTAACACCAGGTGGGCTGTGAGCTCGTCCACTCATCTAAGCAACAATAAAAAAATAAAAAATTCCTGCGGTTCGATTCGCTAACCACCTCACCGCCGAGTCAGTGAAAACGTAAAAGCTCCCTAAAGCACACGAGACGCTTGCGAATAAAGCCGAAATGAAAAAACCAATCTTAACACAACCCATTAACGGCCATTTGTGATGTTAAACGATGATTATCTTAAAGTTCCGCAGCTTTTTTTTTCCGTTCGAGCTTCCGAACAGGCAGGTAGAGCTTTTTGCTGCAAGCTCGATCGAAGCGGTCTAAATGCGACGACGTATTAATTGTGTATCGGCGAATGTGGTATTTTTTGAAGTACCTACCCGCGTCAATAATGGGAAATTCTGAAAGCTACGACACGTATTGTGGAGATTAAAGAATTTTTCTTGGTAAGCACTTATAACACAGATTGAGAGGTAAAAGGCTATTTGGTTTAAGCGACATTTTTGCAAATTTACAGGAGAGCTAGTTTGAAAAAATATCGTAACAAAATACACTTCTTCAGATATTCGAATGTAGTAAACTTAATTGAAGTTCAATTAGAAACATCGAACTGTTGATGCTGATACCGAATGAGACGGACCTTTAATCACAAAGATAAATGTCGCTTAAACCAAAGAGCTTTTAACCCTTCGATATTATGTAAGTACAAAATAAAAATTCGAAAAAAATATTGTTTTTTTTTTCTTCTATAATCGAACCCGCAAAAATTGAAATTAGCGTAAAATCAAACCCGCAAAATATTAATGTTTTAAGCTTTCACCGGTGGGTTCCGTGTTGAAGAAAGAAAGGACGGCTTAGGAGAGCCATTTAAAGTTTAAAATTTGGATAAAAAATAATTACCAAAAACACTTCTTCAGCTATTTGAATGGAGTAAACTTAATTTTGTTTTTGATTGCTTTGATAGGTGAACGAGCCCACGGCCCACCTGATGTTAAGTGTTTACCGGAGCCCATAGACATCTACAACGTAAATGCGCCACCCATCTTGAGATATGGGTTCTAAGGTCTCAGTATAGTTAAAACGGCTGACCCACTCTTTGAACCGAAACGCATTACTGCTTCACGGCAGAAATAGGCGGAAATAATAAATAGATATAGGAATTGTAATTCTAATTTTAGAAAGAAAAAAACATACATTTTGTATTTCTGTATTTTTTTTAATTGACAACACCAAATTTTCAACATTAGTCACTAAGCAAAACAATAGAGCTTTGTAGATAGTTTAAAAATGAAACAATTATCGCTAATACAGCAAAATTTCATTTTTTGTTTTCTTTATCATGTCGATACCGGTCAGGATATTAAAGCGTCTAGATAATGTTTATGGGTTCAGTAATCTATCAGTAACCACTTAACACCAGGCGAACTGTGAGCTCATCCACCCATCTAACCAATAAAAAAAATATTCGAGAAAACGTAATGAATAAAATGTATACAAAATTTTGGAGCTATGGTAACACCTACCATGGTCATAAAATATTTTTAAAATCGTGCCTATCTCTACCTTTTGTTGCTTCTAGATTCCCTGACCGCTTCGACCTTCAAGCAGACTTATGGGTTCCTAGCGATTCTAACGTCGAACCCTGAACGCTATATACGAGTCGAAACTTAGAACCAGTTCCCATTAATTTCCATCGGCCTTCTCAAAGTCGAAAACGGCTCGAAAGCTAAACGCGACACTTACGACCTTACGCAACCGAAGCGTCGTCTATCGATTCGAAAGGGAGCCGACCAATCGCGTGTCGAGTTAGCACAAGATGGCCGCCAGGGGTAGGTCACCCCGGTCGAAAGAAACCAATTTATTACCGGGCCCGGTACCGTCAGACATTAATCTTTTTCTGGGTAGGCTTTTATTAATGGTCTCATTGTTCATCGATGTTTTATTTTAATGAAATTCTTTGCTTCGGCGGTTTTTATTTCGCGCGCGTTTTCCCTTCACCCGTACCTACCTAGGCGCCATCTTGATTATTGCAATCAAAAAGTTTCTAGACGATTTTGAAATTGGAATTTTCTGACGGGTCCAATTCGGGTTTTTTTTCTTTTTCTTTTCTCAACGGAATTATGTGTCGGCTCGTCTGAAGTAATTATGGATTCGGTTTTTTTTTTTAAAGCGCCCCTATTAGCTGTCCCTATATCTATTTATATATAGCAGTGGTCCCTCAGCAGTCCAAATTCGACTATAATTAATTGAAATTATAAGTTTGAACATTAATATGATTCTATTGTCGAAGACTATACTTCTATAATCACAGATTGCGCCAAAACTACACTATAGACAAATAATATTAGAGACAAACAATATTAATTTATTCTCAATTCGACCACAGACTTTTACAAAAAACAACAGAGTATATTTGCGTGTTTGTGTTAAATACATGGTAGTGTGTGTAATGTTTTATTTATTGATTTATTGTATTTTTGATGCATAATTAAAAAAAAAATCACTCTCCACTCCTTCTCTATATTCTCTATAAGTGTGGGAAATTCCATACCTACTCCTCCGTCTGCTCGATTTCGTAAAAAGGGGTACAAAGTTTTTGCTTCACGTATTTAATATATAGATAATGGAACCTTTCAAAGTAATCTTCAGTGACTTGGAGACATCGTTTTAACTTGAGAATTCACAGGCGCATAAAGCACTGATGACGTCACAATAAGCTTATTGCTTTGCTCTGATTATCACGGTCTATTTAAAAGAACCTGAATCAAAAGCGGTCTTAAGTTCGACTTGATATTGTAGCGTGAGCATTTGTTAGCGAACGAGATCACTTTGCGTGTACCTAAGAACGACCCACTGAGTTTCGCGCCGGATCTTCTCAGCGGGTCGCGATTCCGATCCGGGGGTAGATTCTGCGAAGCACTGCTCTTGCTAGGGCCAGTGTTAGCAACTCCCGCCTTGAACCCCGTGAGCTCACCTACTAGCTCACCGAATCTAGATAGCCCCTCGAGGTTACTAGAATAGGCACGAAAGAAAAAACGGGTAGGTACCACCACCCTGCCCATTTCTGCCGTGAGGCAGTAATGCGTTTCGGTTTGAAGGGTGGGGCAGGCGTTGTAGCTATACTGAGACCTTAGAACTCATGTCTCGAAGTACGTAGCGGCATTTATGTTGTAGATGTCTATGTGACCAACTAACATCAGGTAGGCCGTGAATTCGTCCACTCAGCTAAACAATAAAAAAACCATATATGACGTCATATGTGGCCAATCGTTGCGTATTAGCGTGTGACCTTAGTTTACCTCGTAGCCTCAAATGACGTCACACGCGATGCCTACGTACACCCGTGTTTCGTAGTCAGCGCGACAATTCTACCGAGACCCGCACCGTTGGCTGTTTCTTTTAAAATTTTCATTACAACGTCCCATCGATACCAGGTCCACACGCTGGTTACTGTTCTCCGGCATTCCGATTCCGTCAAGTCACGATATCGGCTTCCTTTGATTCTGTTGCGTTTTAATGATCCCTAAATTCGAAGGATGGGCCGACTGTCACAGAGAAACAGACCTCACTTCGCAGCGATAAGACTGATAATTGAAGATCAACCGAAATAGTTCGATTAATGGAATATGTAGTGCAGTTCTGTGAGGGTCACAATGCGTTGCCAAGGCACATTCCACGTGCCCCAACCGGTGCTCGAGTTAGGTCCGCTTCTTCCGTGAGTCCTTGACTTAGCCCGTGCCCCTCTGCTGCTGACCACTCACGGCCATGCATTTATCACGCGGACGCGGACCTACCCGCTGGTCAGATTTATTTATTTACTAGCGACCCGCCCTCGCTTCGCTTCGGAAATATTAAATTTTATTATTGATAGTTGAGTCCCGCGATGTTACCCGCGGTTTTTGTCGAACCGCGGCTGACGCCGCGGGGCGAAGCTACTCTAAAAAAAGTAGCCTTAGTTACTCCTTATATCATCAGCTACCTGATGAAAGTCCCGTCAAAATCGGTCTAGCCGTTCCAGAGATTAGCCGGAACAAACAGACAGACAGACAAAAATTGTAAAAAATGTTTGGTATATGTACCGTATATATATTCATATGCATGTAGTAAAAAGCGGTTATTTCAATATTACAAACAGACACTCCAATTTTATTTATATGTATAGATTTATTTATTTGGGAAACAAACAGTACAGTACAAACATATAATATTTAAAAAAAATAGCTAAACCAATAACCGAATTGGATGCTAACATAGTAAATTAGCGATCCTGTCCTGTTTACCGCCAATATTTTAGAAAGGAGAAGGTGGATTGATGTACCAGCCTGGAGGGGTCATTCAGGCTTGACCAGTAGGTGAGCTCCCGGGGCCCAGTCAGATCTGATAAAGATGCTGATCCGCCTGCCTATAGAGACCGCCGAGGACAGGAAGAAGTGGAGGAGCACAGTGCGTAGTGCAACACTTCAAGTTAGACACGACCTTCAAAAATGAAGGGATCCACTAAGATGTTTCGTAAGGACTTATTTTTAATTGTCCTTTATGACGACGCTTGCAGCTGAAAGTAAGTATTGTACTTTTTGACGAAGCATGTTGCTGATAGCTCTATTTCTGTAATCTGACGAAGCGTGTTGCGGATAATAACATGTACTGTTAGGTTAGGAATATTATGTTCTTTTTTTTATAATAAATTTAATAGAAACTAAATAAAACATTTACGAGGTACTGTTGAATGATGACGTTACTGTACAAATACACTCTAGTGCAGCAAAAGAATTTGATTTTACTTTCGTTAACTTAAACAGCCAGAGATTGGATAGTGGAAGATGTATATTAAGGTAGTAATGGTTTAAAGATTGATTAATAAAAAATTGTGCATTGTCCTTATAGACAGACTTTTTTCCTGTATCTGTATTTGCTAGTAGCCTAAGAGGTTATTCCAGCTACGTGCCGGTAGGTGAGCTCACGGGCTCAACCTGAGGGAATTTGTTAACACTAGCCCTAGCTAGGGCAGTGCAGAATCTACCACAGGCTCGCAATCGCGACCCATTGAGAAGATCCGGCGAGAAACTCAGTGGGCAGTGTCTGAGGGTTAATTTACTCGTCGAGCCCTTCGTCGCAAGCGACGGGTTCGACGGGAACGATGACCGCTGCTTGTGGTACCTAAAAGCACCGTTAATGGATCGGGAGGATCCGTGATGACGTGAAATCGTGATATTTGTCGTCTTCCGGTCCTGATGAAGAATAGCATATGCAACTCAGAGTAAGACGTCGTCTCAAACCCAAACTCAAACAGCCCAAAGAAAAATCATCAAATTGTCAAGAAGAAACAAAAAATATACATTTTTTTTTCTTTTATTCTGTTTAATTCGTTCGCATTATCCTTTCCACGAACGAAAAAGGAAGAAAGCAGCAATACAAATACACGATTTATGAATAATAAACTAAAAATGCAGCCGGATGACTCTTTGATAGGTAGGACAGCGGCTCTCAAACTTTTTTATAATAACATAACAAAAAAATGTTAAGCATATTTACGTCGAAAATATGAGAACAAACGTGCGTTTGTTTACTTTTTTTATTGGTGTTGAATTGGCATGCGGCACAGCGACGGCGAGTCGCGGTATAAAATAGCCCCCACCTCCCTCTCTTTCCGTTCCCCTCGTGAAAAGCGACTTAGCTCACAAGGCTAGTCTCACATAACACGATTTGGCACAACCTGCGACTTTGTAAGTGTAGGTTGGTTACTGGTGGTAGGACCTCTTGTGAGTCCGCGCGGGTAGGTACCACCGCCCTGCCTATTTCTCCCGTGAAGCAGTAATGCGTTTCGGTTTGAAGGGTGGGGCAGCTGTTGTAAATATACCGAGACCTTAGAACTTATATCTCAAGGTGGGTGACGGCATTTACGTTGTTGATGTCTATGGGCTCCGGCGGGCCGTGAGCAGGTCCACCCACCAATAAGAAGAAGAAAAAAGAACGTATCTACCGTGTTTATAGGAGGGCTACCTATGCACCAGTCGTCTCAGACCACTATTCCATATTATGCGTAAGTATTTTTAAAATTTGAGAACCACTGACCTCTCCTGCTACAATATCGAGAGCGTTAGCTGCCCATGAAAAGATTTTAATACAACAATAAGAGTTATTAATGATCATATTTCCCCAACGGAATTGAGACGTTCAGTGGAATGCATTAATCATAAATTTTGTGACAATGTACCTATCCGAAATGTACAATGCACTATATATATGTATATATATATATATATATATATAACGTATGGACCATTTGTCTGTGTCTAACAATGATGTTATGTAAAACTTAGGTTTATATCAACGGAGATATAATGGTTCCGAATCAGACAGCTGTCACCATCTCGACGGTAAGCCGTCCTTTCTTTCTACAAAACGGAACCCACCGGTGAAGGCTTAAACATTAAAATTTTGCGGGTTTGATTTTACGCTAATTACAATTTTGCGGGTTCGATTTTAGAAGAAAAAAAAACAATATTTTTTTCGAATTAAAATTATGTTATGTAGAACTTAGGTTTGTATCAGTGGAGATGTAATGGTTCCGTATCAGACAGATGTCACCGTCACGACGGTAAGCCGTCCATTCTTTCTTCAAAACGGAACCCACCGCTGAAAGCTTAAAACATTAAAATCCCTAACATGAGTGATCACGTAAATTACAATATTTGCGGGTTTGTTTTTACGTTAATTACAATTTTTGTGGGTTCGATTATAGAAGTAAAAAAAACAATAATTTTTATATTTCGAATTAATTTTTTTGTACTTACATATCGAGGGGTGAAATTTTGGTTTAACGACATTTATCGTTGTACTTGTGTATTTAAAGGGTTATTTTATTTGGCATCAGCATCAACAGTTCGATGTTTTTAATTGATCTTCAATTAAGTTTAATCCATTCGTATAGTTGAAGAAATGTATTTTGTTACGATATTTTTTTCAAATTTTTCAAACTAGCTGTCCTGTAAAGTGGCAAAAATGTCGCTTAAACCAAATAGCTTTTCACCCCTCGATATAACAAATGTGAAAATGTGATTTTGTGTGTTTGTTTGTGTGTTTGCTTGAACTTCTACGGCGTCGCAACGGCTCGGCATGATTTATTTTAAAACTGATATAGAATTAGGTCAGTAGAGTGATATTGGCTAACTTTTATCCCGAAAAAAAAAAACTTCTCTTTCTCACAGCAAACTACACTGACATTTTATTTGATAACGTGGGCGAAGCCGAGTGTCACAGCTAGTAATTCATGGTTTAAGTTTTAATTAAAACTATATAAATTACATTAGTATGTAAGTATATTGGTATATAAACCAAACTATAGTGATTTCATGTTACATATAAACGGCATAAATCTATTTATTGTATTTATGTATTTTCTATAATAATGTATTATTAATAGTACACGGCAAAATACCGTTTTTTTTATTTTTTATTGCCGTATAGGCAGACGAGCATACGGCCCACCTGATGGTGAGTGGTTACCGTCGCTCATGGACGTCAGCAATGCCAGGGGCAGAGCCAAGCCGCTGCCTAGAATATATATAATACCTGCTGTATCATTATATTTTCTAGAATTTCTGTAAATCAAACGGTTGTCTGGAAGCACGGAATAGATAAATAAGGTTAAATAACCTTATTTATCTATTCCGTGTCTGGAAGAGATCGCTTTTACCGATAATACCGCCTATTGTACAAATGTATTTTTTTTAATTTTTTTTATTGCTTATATGGGTGGACGAGCTCACAGCCCACCTGGTGTTAAGTGGTTACTGGAGCCCATAGATATCCACAACGTAAATGCGCCACCCACCTTGAGATATAAGTTCTAAGGTCTCAAGTATAGTTACAACGGCTGCCCCACCCTTCAAACCGAAACGCATTACTGCTTCACGGCAGAAATAGGCAGGGTGGTGGCACCCAACCGCGCGGACTCACAAGAGGTCCCACCACCATTAAGTATTTGCTTGTTGACTGTTTTCTAATGTTAATTGTGTTTTGATTTGCAATAAAGTAAATATATTCTCTATCTCTCTCTCTCTCTCTAAAATATAATAAAAGCTGCTTATTCGCTTGGTTATATGTTCCGTAAATACGCCGCGAATACAGAAACACGTGAATGTGGAATGGTCATTTACATATATGGGATTATAGGCGATACGTTCCGTACGTGACAATATAAAAACATACTTCAGAAACAGTTGTAATAAGGTCTATTTTACTTTGTTATTAATTCATTTGACGACGCGTTGACAAAGATATTCGGTGCTTCCCGAACGCTATGACATGTCCTTCTTCAAACGAGGCTTGTGGAGAGTATTAAGCAGTAGGCAGCGGCTTGGCTCTGCTCCTGGAATTGCTGAAGTCCATGGGCGACGGTAACCACTTACCATCAGGTGGGCCGTACGCTCGTCTGCCTACAAAGGCAATAAAAATAATAATAATAATAATTTGAAGCCCTACATATTGGAATCCTTATTATCAATGTGTATGTACCGATTAGATTGGCGAATCAAGAAATATTTAGCTGCGAACGTAGGAATTATCGCGGCAATTTGCAGCAGCTTGTCTCTGCCCCTAGCATTGCTGAAGTCCATGGGCGACGTTAACCACTCACCATCAGGTGGGCCGTACGCTCGTTTGCCTACTAGGGCAATATTTTTTTTTATGAGGCTTCGTTCACACATCAGTCACAAAACGGAACATAAAAACGTATTCTAAGAGAGAAAATTTTTTTACTAAGAAATAATCGAATTTTAATATTAATGTCTGTGCGTCCGTTACAATTTGGACTTCAAATGCAGCCGAACGTTTGTTTCGATTCCCCGGGGGCGTCTCTGCCTGCCCCCCTCGGGCGCACCATTATGAAGATGACGAAGCAACTTTGGCTCCAACATACCCTTAAAAATATACGGTCTTTTGTTTTTTAAGAACATGCTTTAGGCTGCTGCTTAGTGGCTCGCGGACCGTCCGACGGTAAGCCATCGAAAGTATCGTACGAGGTGAAACTATAATTTGATGGTTCTTTTGGTTTTGGTGAGGTAGAGTAGGAGATATGATTCCGTACTTAAACCCCTCGCGCTTCACCGGGCTTCCCATCATTCGCGTCATTCCGTCTAACCGTATTTGTATCGTGTACTAGCTAATGATTCAGCCAGATGTCTATGGGCTCCAGTAACCACTTAACACCAGGTGGGCTGTGAGCTCGTCCACCCATCTAAGCCATAAAAAAAAAAGCTTCAAGTGGCAGCTGAAGTCATCAAGGTGCATGCCACGACTCAGCACGAGACAGGAGTCTAAGTCTGACTGCACGAACCACGACTGCACCAATGCTTCGAAACCAGATTGACTGCCGCCAGTACACAGCGATTTTACAATACTACTTACCATTTACCACTAGGAAATGATCGCAGCGCACTGGTTTAATGCTCAGAGAAACCGGCTGTCCAATCTCCCATGACTCCCTCAGTCATCTACCGCATCCACTTATTTATTTATTTATTGCTTAGATAGTTGGTCGAGCTTACAGCCTACCTGGTGTTAAGTGGTTACTAGAGCCCATAGACATCTACGACGTAAATGCGCCACCCACCTTGAGATACAAGTTCTAAGGTCTCAAGTACAGTTACAACGGCTGCCCCACCCTTCCAACCGAAACGCATTACTGTTTCACGGCAGAAATAGGCAGGGTGGTGGTACCTACAAGTGCGGACTCACAAGAGGTCCTACCACCAGTATAAAGTGGGAGAGACTGTTGCTATTACAGACTTACAACACCTAAAGCACCCAGGAAAGGCGGTAACCGAACTCGGTAAAGAGTTCGACGTGCAACCAAACCTATGCATCAGCTGGGTTTCGATCCGGTAGTAGATTCATTCGCGAAGCAGCTGCTCTTGAGGTCTCTTTCGGAGGCGGGCAGCTGTTAGCTAATCCCACCCCTCCTGCCTGAGCTTTTGCTCGCCTACACGTCCTACCGAATCAGGGAAGGCCTCCAGGCCACCAGTGCTTTTTCAATCATATAAAAAAACCCACAAAAGCGCAACAAAAATATCGGAACATAAATTTGCCACTTGAAAGCGCCCCTCATGTGAATCCACCCCTCTGTAACACATAAGGCTGATAAACCGAACCCTTATTTATTGGCGCTATCAATGCCCCTGGCACCGAACCCTTATTTAATACCGTTGGGGGAGAATCGGGGAGGTTTCCGTGTATGACATATTTATATAACGAAACTGGTTTTAGCTTGTGATAATTTAAACTTAAGGCTCATGTCGTGAAGAGTGGAAGGGGGTATTTAGAGACCGCTCGGGTTGATACCACCGTTCTGCCTATTAGGCATTTACGTTGCTAATGTCTACGGGCTCCTGTTACCACTTCATATAACAGAAGGGCAGTTTGTTCAGCTAAATAATAAACAACAGACTAAGCCCACTGAGTTTCTCGCCGGATCTTCTCAGTGATTCAAATCCAGTAGTAGATTCAGCGAAGCACTGCTCTTGCTAAGGCTAGTATCGGCAAATTCACTCAGGCTAAGCCCCGTGAGCTCGCCTACGAGTTAAGTCGAAGTCAGAACAAATGCTCGAGTAATATCCACATTCACCTAATACTCATCATCACACATGACAACGAACCGAACCCATAGACACAGCCCACTGAGTTTCTCGCCGGATCTTCTCAGTGGGTCGCGTTTCCAATCCGGTCGTAGATTCTGCGAAGCACTGCTCTTGCTAAGGCCAGTGTTAGCAATACACCCGGTTTGAGCCCCGTGAGCTCACCTACACGTCAAGGAGAAGCTGATATAGCCTCACAAGGCTATCAGCATAGGTAGGAAAAAAAATGAATACAAAATAACCACATCAACATACATTTTCAATTCAATACAAATAAATCACTCACCGGTTTCCGTGTCGACGGTGTAGGATAGGCCAGCCCAGGGATCATCCTACGGAGAAAATAATAGGCGATATCAGATCTGGTCTTCGTTATGCTTGTATCGAACGACGCGATTTTTACTTAAAAGAGTCTTTGTAGATCAAGTATCACCCGTATTACCCTAGTGTGACCTAGTATACGCGCGGTCACAATGGAACAAGTCCATTTAGAGCAGGGGCTCTCAAACTTAGTTTTTCTACTGCCCACTTTGAGAATAAACAATTTTTTAGCGCTCCCATTTTTTCACCTACTTCAAAAAACACTATAGCGAGAACTCAGTCGGTTTCTAAGAGCCCTCCTAGATGAAATTACAAATCGCCTCCCAAGCCTCTACACAACGCCTCCTTTTTTTTCTGGGTCTCTTACCGCCCTCCTTTAGGCCTGCAGCGCCCAGAAGAGGGCGTTATCGCCCACTTTGGGAAAGGCTGATTTAGAGTACTGTGGCTGACGCTCCTGAAGGCCCTACCCCGCACCACAGTTTAGCTCGCGTTAACGAACCGCTCAACTTACTAGGACCTCTTGTGAGTCCGCGCGGCTAGGTACCACCACCCCGCCTATTTCTGCCGTGAAGCAGTAACGCGTTTCGGTCTGAAGGGCGGCGCAGCCGCTGTAACTATACTTGAGACCTTAGAACTGATATCTCAAGGTGGGTGGCGCATTTACGTCGTAAATGTCTATGCGCTCCAGTAACCACTTAACACCAGGTGGTCTTTGAGCTCGTTCACCCACCTAAGCAATAAAAAAATTGGTTGTCTGTAAAGTCGGTTTACTGACGATAGTTGAACGTGACAAAGTCATAAGAAAATACTGATGGAATGGTTTCATTTTTCAAAAGAAAATTTTAATTTTATTTGTTTGATAGATATATATGTAAATGTATTATTGTATAGCAGCTGTCCACGCGGATGCATCGCTCACTCAAGTAGGAGAGAGACAGATGTCGAACGCTGCCGAACGCGGAGGCCGATTGTGCCTCTTTGTCGCTCGTTGCGCGCTCTCGCTTGTACGTCAAGCCTTAAATGGAACGCCTCAGAGCGAGGTAACGTCGCCTGAGTCATGTTTTCTCGTGCATGCAGCCGGAAAAAAAACTCACCTCTTTGACTTCGGGATCCAACAACGAAGCCTTGACCTTCTCTATCTCAACCTTCTTCAGCTCTTCATCTTCATAGTTCTTCTGGATCCTATCTTTGGCCTTCAGCAGTTCCTTGTCGATTTCCTCCCCCAATACCTTCGTGGCTTGCGGACCTTCCTAAAAGTTCAGGTAAATATTAAAGAGATAAGTGCCTTGGATGTAGCAGTAATTTTGTGTAACATTTTTAAAGATCACACTTCGATATAACCATCATATAACGCGGTATTTTACAACACGGTTCCAGCTTAACACGAAGAGTAAAATTCCCCTTTTTTTTCGTACCTATTCTAGTAACATCGAAGGGTTATTCTAGATTCAGCGAGCTAGTAGAGCTAGCAAGAACCATGCTTCGCAGAATCTACCACCGGATCGGAAACGTGACCCACTGAGGAGATCCGGCGAGAAACTCCAATGAACACAATCTCCAATGACCAGGTTAATGCAGTGGCATCAGTGCTGATAAGTACTAACCGGCTGTATTGGATCTTCGAGCGAGAATCCCATGTCCACGTCCTGCTTCCAGAGCACCTCGATGAGATCCATGTCCTGGGAAAGAAAAAGAAAAAAGTTCTTTAAACAAATCAAATGAAAATTACTTTTACAATTACAATTACAATTTATTAAGATGAAATTCTTTGTTAAGTGAATTTATTAATACCAGTGGACTCTTGGTAGTCGACATTCGACTATAATTAATTGAAATTATAAGTTTGAACATTATTAAGGTTCTGTTGTAAAAGACTATTATTTATTATACTTCTATAATTACAGATTTCGCCAAGACTAGACTTTAGACTAATATTAATAAAGACAAACATTATTAATCTATTCTCAATTTGACCACAGACTTAAAGCAATAAAAAAAGTTTGACAATAAACAAATAGTAGATGTGCATGCGTGTGTCAAAAAATACACGGTAGTGTGTGTAATAATAATAATAATAATAAAAATCATTTATTGCCTTTCACATCACAGAAAATAAAATGAAATACAAATAAAGAAAAGAAAATAAAAAGAGAAAAAGGCAAAAGGAGGTGGCTCAGCTATTGCTGTTCGAGGTTGATAAATCGAACAGCGCTGATTTTCAGTCACCCCCGTTTCCCCTTGGTTCTTAGCGGGAATGAAGGATAATTACGTGTGTACATACTTAGAAAATGGTATAAATTAGTAAATCTAGTAAATAATAAAAAATTAAGAAAAAAAACAAAACAAAAATCAAATTAAATTGTGAACCCGAATACATACATATATAACATAATAAGCACACAGTAACAACACCCCGTAGGCAGCCCACAACGAAACAACAAATAAAATAAAATAAAGCACGATAATACTATTACTAATACTAATACTGGCTAATACTGGCTAATAATGTTTTTTTTTATATTGATTGAATGTATTTTTATGCATTATTTTAAAAAATATTAACATTCTGCACTCCTTCTCTATATTCTCTATAAGTTTTGGGAAATTTCATACTCCTCCGTCCGCGCAAATTTCGTAAAAAGGGGTACAAAGTGTTTGCTTCACGTATTAATATATAGATGACAAACATAATAATAACTGATTACCTTTGTTTATTTATTTATCATTTATTATTATTATAATCTATCATCTCTATATATAGGTATATAAAAATGAATTGCTGTTCGTTAGTCTCGCTAAAACTCGAGAACGGCTGGATCGATTTGGCTAATTTTGGTCTTGAATTATTTGTGGAAGTTCAGAGAAGGTTTAAAAGCTAGATAAATAGAAATAAATGCTCGGAATTAAATCAAAATAACAATTGTGTTTTTTTGTTATTGCTTATTATTTAAGTTTATTTTATACAAAAGTTTAGGTCTTTTATTTATCGATTGAGGCACTACGAAGTCTGCCAGGTCAGCTAGTTAGTTATATACAGGCAACTTTTCTTTCTACTACTTATTCACTGGTACCCTTAAGTGGTTATTTCAGCTACGCGCGGACGAAAAGGTGAGCTCACGGGCTCGACTTGAGAGAATTTGCCAACACTAGCCCTAGCAAGAGCAGTGCTTCGCTGAATCTACCACTGGATCGTAATCGAGATCCACTAAGAAGATCCGGCGAGGAATTTAGCGGGCTTCAATTGAGTCTAATAATGCTATCGTATTAAAAAGTCCGACTCCGTGTGTTTAGTGCGAGTTTTTTAACGCTCTCGATAGCGTAAAAGTTAACTCAAATTTGTATGCAGTTGGAACAGCGCCTCTAGCGGCAAACGTAAGTAAAAGTTCCAACTTCATACAAAATTGAGTTAACTTTTACGCTATCGGGAACGTTAAAAAACTCGCACTAACCACACAGATTTATTGTTTTATTATCCGATGCCGTTAGCACCTCCCGATTTGAATCGCATTTTGTGTTTTGGACTTACTGGTGTCCGCGTACATCACTACGTGAGCACCACGTTGAGATTTGAGTTCTAAATCACTATACAAACCAGAGGAACCTACCCCGTACAAATATTTCTTTTTAATGAAATTCCATCGAAGGATAATAATAATAATAATTATTATTATTTATTTATTTATCTCTTAAAGGTATAGTATATATATACAAATGGAAATTAACCTTATAATTTATTTTGTAAGCCTTT
This sequence comes from Bombyx mori, assembly GCF_030269925.1. Taxonomy (NCBI): domain Eukaryota; kingdom Metazoa; phylum Arthropoda; class Insecta; order Lepidoptera; family Bombycidae; genus Bombyx; species Bombyx mori. The sequence goes on along the minus strand of NC_085117.1, from coordinate 1,715,600 downwards.
GAAAGAGCTGAAGTCTGTACTAGGTTCAAAGACCTGTATTGCAGATCTCCAGGCTCCCTCCTTCTTAAGATAGATTAGGTTAGGTTAAGTCGAAGGAAGAAAGACTGTTTGGTTAAAGCGACATTTCTTTGTAATTAAAGGTCCGTTTTATTTGGTATCAGCATCAACGGTTCGATGTTTTTGATTGAACTTCAATTAATGTTTATAACATTAAAATAGCTAAAGATGTTTTTTTTTTGTTACAATTTTTTTTCTAAATTTTTTACCTTTAGATGGCTCTCTTGTACAGTTCCTTTAAACTTCAACATGAATTCATTTAAATTTGATTGTGCTTAAAAACAATCACACAATGGAGCGATATTATTACAAAATATCATCACACAAAATTAATTATAAATAAATATTAATTCATTTAATTTTTATCTAAAAGCGGCCATTTTTAATTGACTCAAACACGTATTAATAACACGTTCGATGCTAGGAATCGTTCGTGAAAGATACAAAAAAAAAGAAACAATACAAAATAAATGTGAGCCTTATTCTTTTATAAATAAAAACTAAATCTCTCTAACATTTCACCATCGAATTCGTTTCGGAATTCAAATATTGGAATTAGCGTTCGGATTGAATTGCGAACGGTCGTAAGCGACAGTCAAGTTTTATGGTAATTCGCTACTTATTGCCTTAGAGTTTGGGGTGGGTTTCGGGTGGAGCGTTTTAATTTATTTCCGGCGCTCCCCCACTAGGGGGCACTGCGTTGAGCTCAGTGGGGCATCGTTATCTAATTCTTGATATAGCATGGCGCGCATTTTAATTAGTAGTTTTTTTTTAAGTCTATTTACTTTTATATAACGATATTGGATTTTTTTTTCAATGTTATTTATCGAAGACTATGTGATTATACTAAGTGATCAAAAAAACGTGCGTTCGAGAATCTTCTCGCCCTAAAAACTGTTTTAATGTGGAGGTAATGCACCTATTGTGACGTCACTTTGAGACGCGTGCAAATTTTTATATCTTTGTAGCCGCTGAATATTACGTTCAAAGATTCCGTTGTATACTTAGACATTATATTTTTTATATCGAGGGGCGAAAGGCCCTAGAGGTTAATAAATTGATTTAAACGACATTTTTGCAACTTCACAAAAGAAGAGCCATTTAAAGTTTAAAATTTTGAAAAAAATCTCGTATAAAATACTTCTTCAATTATTCGAATGGAGTAAACTTAATTGAAGTTCAATTAGAAACATCGAACTGTTGATGCTGATACCGAATAAAACGGACCTTTAATTACAAAGATAAATATGGCGTGTTAAGTGAAATGTCGCTTTAACCAAATATCCTTTGACTCCTGGATATTTGTCTAGATGCCGGACGAGGGCGTTAATAAATAGGGTAGAAGAAATATTTGAGTTCCTTTTCCTTCTAATAGATAAACGGGTTTGATTGGTATCAATTGTAACTATAGGTACTGAGACCTTGGAACTTATATCTCAAGGTGGGTGGCGCATTTACATTGTAGATCTCTATGGGCTCCGGTAACCGCTTAGCACCAGATGAGCTGTGAGCTCGTCCATCCATCTAAGCAATAAAAAAAAACAATAAAAAAATACAAATTTTACATACAACAACCAAAAGAGAATAAGTACTACATACATAAAATGATTCAAATCTTGTGGAATCATTGAATAAAGTCGAATTTCGAATGGTCGGGCTAACACTAATTTAAAGAAATGGAAGAATTGTGCCAGCTGTTCTCAAACTATGCGTTTAGAAACAAAGAGTCACATTAAAATTGCCTTTAAGAATAACAATTTTGGCCGAACACGAGAATTTTGATAGCTATTGTAATTACCTAAGGTCGATTTTGGATTGACTAATTATTGCTTACGGCCTGGCCACGGGGATCGGCGGTGCGAACAGCGAAGCGGTGGACGAAGCGACCATTCGCGCAGCACCGTTTGCAGGCCACGGGTACTCACGTTCGCCGCCGCGACTAGTAAGGAAGTCCGACAGCGAAATGTCTATATCGAAATTATCTCGATATTGCTTACAAATTAATAGTTTTTTTTTTCAGGACCTATTATTTGGAAAAGATTGTGAAGTACATGATTTGAATAAGAATCGGAGTATACCTATAGATGGAGAATTCCACAAGAAGTACGAGAAATACTTTGGGTGGCTAGACTTCCAAATAGCTGGTCTAGCTAGTATTTCAGCTATTTTTTTATTTATTGCTTAGATGGGTGGACGAGCTCACAGCCCACCTTGTGTTAAGTGGTTACTGGAGCCCATAGACATCCACAACGTAAATGCGCCACCCACCTTGAGATATAAGTTCTAAGGTCTCAAGTATAGTTATAATGGCTGCCTCACCCTTCAAACCGAAACGCATTACTACTTCACGGCAGAAATAGGCAGGGTGGTAGTACCCACCCGTGTGGACTCACAAGAGGTCCTACCACCAGTAATTACGCAAATTATAATTTTGAGGATTTCATTTTTATGACACGATGTTATTCCTTCACCGTGGAAATCAATCGTGAACATTTGTTGAGTACGTATTTCATTACAAAAATTGGTACCCGCCTGATATTCGAACACCGGTGCATCGCTCAACACGATTGCACCGGACGTCCGTTAGGCCACGACGACTTTAAAAATATAAAATAAAAAATAAATAAAAAATATAAAAATTTCGGCGTTAATTTTTCGCGGCGAAAACAACTAAACTCATTTAATCACTGTACTATTCGCCGCGACTACCGCTCGACTCCGTGGCTCGCGCCGTCCGTATTCATGCATTTGTTTTGCTCGCCCGCCGCATCGCGCGATTCGCTCGGTACATTTCGCCGGTCGCTTCGCCGGTCGCCGGTGCGCGTGGCTTGTTAGGTACATTTCTATGCGCTTATTTTATTCGCTAGACGCTTCGCCGTTCGCACCGCGCGAATATTCGTCTCGGCGAATGTCCCGTGGCCAGGCTGTTAGACCAGAGGTCACCAAACTTTTCAATGTCTATTATTATTAATTATTTTAAGCTTTTTAACATTTAATTTTCGATGTCTTATTTTTAGGGGTCGACCAAATTAAAACTGCAGTGGGAGGTCCCCTAAATGAGTGCAGTAGAATGGCCTCGAGCAGGGAAAGATGGCGTGACATCGTGAGACGCATCAAGTCTGCCCCTTCCAACACTACATGACGATCACGACCACTCTGTCAAGAGTGACACGACTGAGAAGAAGAAGAAGAAATTTTAATAGGGCGGGATAGCGGTGTGGTTAAATCTGACCAGGGTAGATACTACCAGTGTGATTAGTGCGAGTTTTTTAAAGTTTTCGATATCGTCAAAAAGTTGGAACAGCGCCCCTAGCGGCAAACGTAGGCAAACGTTCCAACTCCATACAAACTTAAGTTAACTTTTACGCTATCGAGAACGTTAGAAAATACGCACTAAGCACACAGGGTACCTATTTCAGCCACTGAGCATCCATGCGTTGCGTTTTGAAGCATGCGACAGCCGTAATAAAATTGAGACTTAAGTTCTACAACATAAGGTCGTATTCACATTGTGACGCACATATGCTTCGATAGGCAATTAACTTCACTAACCCGAGACAAACTCGTCGGCGTGATTATACATTCCTATAATATTTAATCGACCGACAGAAACACGAGAATGAATAAAATTGCTATGCTGTAGACACGAACTTATTTAATTTAGTACAGCAAAAAAAATAACAACTGCTTCGTAAATAAATTCAAACTTGTCAAACCGTAACCACACACTGCCATCTGTTGAGCCACAAAAGAAACTTACCATACACCGCCATCTAGCGGGCACATTAGAAATATACAAGAATTATCACAGCGTTATCTAGATTGGCTATTCATTACTAGATGGCGCTGATTGTAATATATTTATCTAGGTACGTTGGCCGTGAAATAATTCTGTACACAACGTGATTTATTTAAGCCCTTATCTATGATAGTAAAACAAAAAAAAAAAAACAAAAAATATTTTAGTTTCATTTCGGAACAAATCTACGCCATTACCGCAACAGATGGCGTTGAATTTTCTATTAATAATCCGAAAACGTTCTAGAAAACACGCGAATTACGTGGAAACAATCGACTTTGTGCAAATAGAAGCATCTAAACATCGCGTAATGCACGCCATCCACGTGACAACAAGCAACTTTGTTTTAGCAAAATTGTGGGATTGGTGTGAACGAAACCAGCGTGGAACGATGCGTTAAGGTGTGAGCGAGAGAAAACGGTAAGAAAGGGAAAAAAGAATGACAGGAAAGAGCAAGATGGCGATGACGATTGAATGAGCGTAAAAAATTGTCAGTTTTTATTAACATCGGAGAATTTCGGAAGGGAACAATAAAAGTTTAAAAGTGGTATAGTTTTTTGTATTATGCGCCACAATTGTAATTTTACAAAACTAATAATAAAACACGCGTATCATGCAACTGTTTTAATTTTACCGATTGAGAATAATTATGTAGGTACGAATAATCTATACTTTAATAATATTATAAAGAGGAAAGATTTATTTGTTTGTTTGTATTGAATAGGCTCCGAAACTACTGAACCGATTTGAAAAATTCTTTCACTATTTGGAAGCTACACTATTCCCAAGTGACATAGGCAATAAAATCTTTTTTGAAAAAAATTAGGAATCTTTACTAAAACTCCAATAAATAATGTAACTCAAGGTGTAAAAAAAATACCTAAAATATTCTTTACATCGCGTGCCCTGCGAAAACTATTGATGGTAGAATAAAATAATGTACTACGACTAAGTAGAACACATTATTAATATATTTATAAAAAGTGTCGCGACAGCATATGTCTAACTGTTATAGTTATGCCGTAATAAGTGTTCCTTCATTTAAAAAATTAAAACAACGTCAAATATCGTTGAAATTTTTGTTAAAGACCCGAGCGGAGCCGGAGCGGACCGCTTGTTAGTAATAAAGCTTCATTGGGAAAACGCGAATCGGGAAGAAGCGTTTGGCGCGTAATTTTAAAAATCGAATCTTGTGTGAAATTTTCTTCGACAAGAGCGCGGAATTTAATTACATAAAAATATTATAACAATATCGAGGGCCTTTTTAGTTTAAGCGGCATTTATCTTTGTAATTTAAGGGGCATTTTATTCGGTATCAGCATCCAACAGTTCGAAGTTTTTAATTGAACTTCAATTAAGTTTGCAGTTACTAAACATGTTGCTGATAACTCTCTTTCTGTAATCTGACGAAGCGTGTTGCGGATAATAATATGTACTTTTAGGTTATTAAAATAATATTTTGTGTAAATGTTTGGAAATAAATTAAGTTTACTCCATTCAAATAGCCCGAGAAGTTTTTTTGTTGTGATATTTTTTCCAAATGTTAAACTTTAAATGGCTCTCCTGTAAAATTGCAAAAGTGTCGTTTAAACCAAATAGCCTTTCACCCATCGTTACATATATATATAATTTACGATTTTTGTTATTTTTCTAAGCAGAATATATTAGAATTACTACACCAATTGAAATCAGTTTTATTTTTAATTTTTCTTATTTTAAAATTATGCTTATTGGTTTTTTGACTAGAAAAATTCACGAAGTTTTGGCGCGTCAATAAGCAGAAAAAAAAAACACGTAAAAAGTTTGAATGCTCCATAGAACAATGGATGGTAATGTTTTTTTATTATTACTTGAAAAACGAATCCACTCACTTAGCTATTATTACTGAAGTTAACACGTCATTTCGGTTCCTCCCGAACCACCAGCGGTGCTTTTAGATACCTCAAGCACCGGTCATCGTTCTCGTCGAACCCGTCGCTTGCGACCAAAGGCTCGACGAGTGAATTAACCCATAGACATAGCCCACTGAGTTTCTCGCCGGATCTTTTCAGTGGGTCGCGTTTCCGATCCAGTGGTAGATTCTGCGAAGCACTGCTCTTGCTAGGGCCAGTGTTAGCAACACACCCGGCTTGGGCCCCGTGAGCTCAACTCCACGTCAAGGAGAAGCTGATATAGCCTCTAAAGGCTCTCAGCTTAGGTAGGAAAAAAAACTGAAGTTAACACATACAGCTACATTAAGAAAACTGCTCTCTCCCTTGACGATAAGGTTGATTTTAGTTAGTCCTAAAACATTTAAAGCATTTATGACTTGAACACCCAGAGTTTGAGCTATGTATTTATATAATTAAAAATATATATTGTATTACTTTAGAATCAATATTATTTATCTATATTATTATAAATCTATTAATAGAGTATTATTAATTTTATTACTAACAAAATAATATTTTACGAAACTTTCTTCTGTTCATATATTTGTTAATGTTCATAAAAAAAAATTTTTTTTTGCTGTTTTTTTTAACTATATTGTGCGTCCTCAGAAAAATACATATAGGTACTGCCACTTATTAGCCCGCAGATATTGGTACTACCACCCCGCCTATTTCTGCCGCTTCAAGAGGAAGTGGAACTGGGACTTTTAGCTCACATGTCGAGATGGGTATTGGCATTTACGTTGTTGATGTCCATGCGCTCCTTTCAGGTAGGCCGTGATCTCGTCCATTTGTCTATTATATATCTATTCAACTTCATATCGAGGGGTGTAAGGCTGTTTGGTTTAAGCGACATTTTTGCAACTAACTTATTTACGCGCCAAAACTTACGTGAATTTTTCTAGTCAAAAATACCAATAAGCAAAATTTTAAATTAGAAAGATTTAAAATAAATCTGATTTCAGTTGGTACAATTCTAATCTATACTAATAGTATAAAGAGGAAAGATTTGTTTGTTTGTTTGTATTGAATGGGCTCCGAAACTACTGAACCGATTTGAAAAATTCTTTCACTGTTTCGAAGCTACACTATTTCCGAGTGGCATAGGATATAATCTTTTTTTTTTTAAATTAGGGATCCTTACTAAAATTTCAATAATGTAACCCAAGTGTAAAAAAAATACCTAAAATATTCTTTACATCGCGTGCCCTGCGAAAACTATTGGTGATAAAATAAAATAATGTACTACGACTTTGTAGAACACATTATCATTTACAAAAAGTGTCGCGACAGCATATGTCTAACTATTATAGTTGTACCGCAATAAGTGTTATATTATTTAAAAAAATAAAACAACGTCATTGAATATCATTGAAATTTTTGTTAAAGACCCGAGAGGAGCCGGAGCTGACCGCTAGTATTATTATATTCTGCTTAGACGGAAAATAACGGAAATCGTAAATATATAACAAGAGGTAAAGGCTATTTGGTTTAAGCGACGTTTTTGCAACTTTAAGGAGAGAGCCATTTAAAGTTTGAAATTTGCAAAAAATGTCGTAAACCAAAAAAACTTCTTCAGCTATTCGAACGGAGTAAACTTAATTGAAGTTCAATTAAAAACATCGAGCTGTTACGATGCTGATACCGAATAAAACGGACCTTTAATTACAAAGATAAATGTCGCTTAAACCAATTAGCATTTCAGCCCTTGTTATAATACTTCATTCTAATACTTCCTTCAGTAATCAGTCATTTGTGTAAATAGGAAATTAACGAAGCAGTTAATTCACTTGTATACAAAGAACGAACGCGTGTGAGGAAATCTATTTAACACGTGAAGCAAAAACTTTGTATCCCTTTTTATGAAAATCGCGCGGACGGAGGAGTATGAAATTTCCCACACTTGTAGAGAATATAGAGAAGGAGTGCAGAGTAATATATTTTTTTAAATATTGCATAAAAAATTCATTAAATCAATTTCAAAAAAAACCTTACACACACTACCATGTATTTGACACACACACTCATGCATACTATTTGTTTAATGTCAAACTTTTTTAATTGCTTCAAGTCTGTAGTCAAATTGTGAATAGATAAAATATTGTTTGTCTATAATAAAATTTGTCTATAGTGTAGTCTTGGCGAAATCTGTGATTATAGAAGTATATTATAGAAGTCTTTGACAATAGAATCATAATAGTGTACAAACTTATAACTTCAATTAATTATAGTCGAATTTCGTCTACTGCGGGACCACTAGTAGAAATTAAATACGAACATTTCAATTATAACTATGGCCGACCTGGTGGTAACTGGTCACCTGAGCCCATGGACATCAATAAGACACGACTTCTAAATCTCATTTTTACGGTGCAACGAGTGCCCCTTGGAACCAGAAGACGTTCGCGGCAGAAATAGGCGGGGCGTGTTCAAAAGAACGACAATAAATAAAAATTCGACATTAAACCATAGATGGATTCCGAAATCGTTTGCCAGTATGAAGGGAAGTCAAAAAAAAAAACTTTAAATTATTTATTAGCACCGCGGACGAGGTCAGTGACACCATTCGCGAATCGGTTCAGCGACCTCGCATTTTAAGCTTATTCGTGTGAAATAAGGCCTTAAATCTTTTACGTTTTAATATATTGTGTGTATATTTAAGTCAAGAATATACTAGACAGGGATTTTACGGATAGTTTCTGCCCCGAAACGGTAATTCGGTTTAGTCATGTATTCATGTTGCCGATGTCCATGGGCTCCGGTAGCCACTTAGCACAAGTTGGGCCTTGAGGTACGTGTACTGTTGGATGGAAGGAAAAAAAAAATCTGTTTTAGATGGGTGGACGAGCTCACAGTCCACCTGGTGTTAAGTGGTTACTGAAGCCCATAGACATCTACAACGTAAATGCGGCACCCACCTTGAGATATAAGTTCTCAAGTAGGTATAGTTACAACGGCTGACCCACCCTTTAAACCAAACCGCATTACTGCTTCACCGCAGAAATGGGCGGGGTGGTGGTACCTACTCATGCGGACTCACAAGAGGTCCTACCACCAGTTGCGCGATCCAGACTATTGCTGGATCTCTATGCTATGAGGGCCAGCTGTTATCGTGGTAGCATCATCCTCTTCCTTCCACACCGAGAAACTTAGCTCAGACCGAGCGGGATCAACGACTTACGTTCCCCAATAGGACGTCAGGTCATTTGCAGTCTCGGGAATCTAGACTTTTCGAAGGTCATTCCTGGATCGATAAAATGTTTAGCAGCGCGTTCATTGTGTGTGACGTCATCATTCCACTAGACCGCCGCGAGGGTTGAGATGTTTATAATTTTAGCAGCGAATGTGGGTACGTTTATTTTTTCTCTTGTAACTCCTAAACTATCTATGGTGCTTAGCAGTGGCACGCTTCATCTCCTTCCTCAAACAAGGCTTTTGGTAACAGTAGGCAGCGGCTAGGCCCTGCCCTTGGCATTGCTGATGCTGATGATGCCACGGTAACCACTCACCATTAGGTGGGACTATAAGGTCGTCTGCCTATAAGGGCATTAAGCAACTCCGACCTTGGCTATACTGGTAAACAGGTCCTTGAAAGACCTCTGACGAGAGCATGTAAGGGATGAACGAGGGAAGGTCTTCGATTGACAACAAGGCTCTGAAGGGACTGACATCAGTTTGAATGTCCAGAGCTTGTATATACGCAATGTTGTCTCGAAATGACTAGAACAATCTGGGTTTCTGCTGGTTTTCTTCAGCTTTGCTCTAGATGCGAGCCGTAATTCAAGGTTGCTCGGGGTCGCAAGCCGGTTTCCGATAACGCGACAAGTGTGAATGAACGATAATACGATTCGATAAGGAGTTAAGGTCGAAACTTTGGTGCCGCAAATCGCTTTCTTAATCGGAAGCGGTCCTTGGACCATATTCGAGATTTACGATGGCCGTATGCCTATAAATATGGTCCTTTCAGATGCGTATGGGTCCGATACGATCCGTTTAGAAGGAGACTCTTCGCCATTTCCTTGCAATTATCCCACTATGTCCTCTTTTTCCATTCAGACCTAACAAACTTAATCTCTGCACTCATACCCTTTACTCCCACATCCTCTTATAGACAGTCCAATCCAAGATCCTTTTAAGATGCCTCCTCAAATCACTATCTACTTTCATACCCAGAGTCTTTTTGTAGGAGGCCTTTTAGAAGAAGACTATTTCCTACAACTTTCAATATAGGCAATTTTCTTTCGATGACTGTATAGCCCGCAAACATCAGCGTGAATAACCCCCCCCCCCCCAAACCAGGCATGTTGACGGATTTTATAGCGCAACTGCCGTTCTTCCGGTTCTTCAAGCCGAAACGTCAACTTGATAGAATTAGACCGGCCAGAATATGGAATCTAAACGCAAATTGCCCTTACTACACGAAATAAAACATACATTTTAATACACATAAATTCAAAACGACGCCACAATGATACAAATGCAAAGTTCCTTCAAACCCACAATCGAAGACAAGCTTCATCGGAATTGTAAATGGATTGACATTTGACATCGCACCAACATTACGCATGTATAAACAATTCAAAACTGACTGACGTAACACACACCGAACACGGACTCCAAACCACAGGTTGTGTGCCCGCACGGGTAGGTAGATACCAGTTACCTGTCGCGACGCAGTTAGGGTTTCAAGCTCACATCTCAATGGTACGGGTGGCCACATCGTGACGTCTACGGGTTCTGGTATTTCAAGTAGATCGTCAGCTAGTACACCCACTTGAAACCTTGGGACATATTGGTGTACGTACCATATCACCTGATTCTGCTGTGAGGCTGATATATAGAAGCGGTATATACAAAAATGCCCAAATATTATTGTCTCTAAATAGGCGAAGTTGACATTGAAACATTTGTCTATACATTAAAGCTTTCTCTGAATCACCGACTTCTGACCTTAGAACCGAACTGTCTCACATTCAAATGCGGAAATAGAGCCTAGTTTTAAGACGATTTAGCAGAGCCAGAGGGACAGACAGCTGTTTGCTGCTGAAGACTCCTCAAAACTTCAAAGCGCGTAACAGTGTACGTACTTACGCAATGTGAAGGCCTTTATTTCCCACTAGAGTTAACCAAGGTCGTCTATAAGAAGTCTCAGTATCCCCATATGGTAGTGGTGGGGCTTATTGTCTGAACCAGCCCGTATAGAACCACCATTGCGCCTATTAAGATACAAGGAGGCTCGTATGTGAGCGATATTTACTTAATAAACAATAATAAGGACCTTACCTCTTGCGTCAGTTCATCTCCAGTATGGTTCCCCTCATCAGGCTCGACCTTGACGTCATTATAGTCCAACGGCTCGGTTTTGACGTCGGATATGTCCATCTCGCTCACGCCACTCGAACTGGCCGACGTGAAACTAGTGCTAGCTCTTTCCCTCTTAACGTCCAACACCAGTTCCTCTTCAAACATTGGAGCCAATTCATAGACCTCCGCTTCCAAAGGAGTGTTCTCAAGGAGATACTGTTCCAAGTTCTCCTGCTGTTGTTTTATGTCTAGTTCCAGGTCGTGTTTGAGGTCCGGATCGTCGGTGAAGACGTCCCCATAATCTTGAAGGTCGGCCATATTCTGGTGATATAAATTAGGCTCCTCCACCTCGATCTTCTCGGATCTTGCAGCAAAATAAGTCGCAAAGTCGATAGCGTTGTCACTGTAAAAGTCATCGGTGTTCGATTCGTTGACCTTGAGGTCGAAAGCCTCGTCCTGTTCCTTTTTAATTTGCATATTGTCCTGCTGCACCAGGAACTCGGTCACGTCGAAGGTTCTGGAAGCGATCTCCGGAAATATATCCGATTCGGTGCGATTGTGGAGGAAGTTGTCCGACACCGTCACCGTGGACTCGCGACTTTGGTCTTGGGCGTCCTCGTCGGTCACTTTGACCTCCTGGGCGACGTTGTCGTCCGCCGAGACGGCGTCCTGGTCGGTTGCGACCGACTGGGCCGCTGACACGGGTTCGACTGCGCCAGTTGCGACATCGTTCAATAAATATGTATGAAGAATCGGGCCACGGTTCTGCCACATCCGGGCATTATGTGCGCTTGGACCGTACCGGCCCAAGGAGTTGAGCTCTTCAAACAGCTGCCTCTCGTAGTTCACGAGGATGTTGTCCAGGGACTTGGGGTGGACGAACCTCGGCCGTATCAGCGTCCGGGCCTCCTGTTCCGGGGACAGGTCGGAACCGTTCGCGATGTGCAGACCGGCCAGCAACTGGGTCTCCCGTTCGAGGTAGTCGTCTGGGTCGATCCTGAGCAAACTCAAAACCAGAGCCAGGCGAAGTAGCTCGTCGCCATATAGTTTCTTCAGGGCGATCATTTTCGATGTATCAAAATTGTATTAGAATAAACTAATATTGAGCACTAAGATATTTTGAGATCAGATATATTTATTTATAATATGTATATGATATTTGGGGCTTTTATATACGAGTCCTTATTTTGTTACTAAAATGAATTTCCTCTCCGATCCTCCTTTTGCGTTTATCGGGAGACATCTTGGTTCTTTGTCACTTTCGCCCCGAAAAGTACCATTTCAGCGTAAACGTATACATTTTGATGCACACTACTGAGTCAGTTGGGATAGAGCCAAAAAAGTTTTTTTTTTTTATTTCAATTTGTTTATTCACTTTTATTTTTCACTTGACTTTTCTAATCACTTCTAGTACTGTGGCAGTTTGCGTTATAAATTTCTTTCAACTATAATAAAAGAAAATCTGTTACTAATACAATACAATTATTATCATCATAAATGACTAGAGACATTCACAGTTTTTTAAGGTAAACAATGCTTTATTTCATTACAGTTAAAATTCAATTTATTTTTTCGTTTTCCTAAGCGACACGCGCGTAATGCAAAATTTAAAACTTTCTAAATTTAAAATTACTCTGTTCTTTATTCTAAAAGAAATCGTCCGAATTCTATTTTTTCAAAAATGAATTCATTACAGTCGTCATTCAATATTACGATTTACTTGATACGCGTTTAGTGTTTACCGGTGACATTAACAATGTTAATGATTATTATAAACTTTAATCGTCTAAGAAAGAGATAAGTTTACGTTACAAATCACACGGTTTTTTCAAGAGCAGAATTTGCAGTCTTTTGTTTACCAATAATAAATCTATCATTCACGGAATGCAGCGCGACTGATAAACATTGTCAATTTTAAAATTAGAAATTCATGTTCGCAAAACGCCATATTGTTTTTGTTTACGATCGAAGCCCGATTATGATAGTGATAGTAATTTTGTTCAAGATAATAAACAGCAACACAATATCATAATTTGAAATAATACAAAAACATCCGTAACGAACCTTTGTCAAAAAGAAATTTTACAATTTAAGTTTCAAATTACGAACGCTTACAAAAAAAAAAATTCTTCAATTTTTTTTTTCTTTCGATACGTAAGAAACAGCTGATATTTTACATAAAAAAACTATTATTAATGTTTTAAACAGATTTTCACTATTCAACAGGTCGATTTTAGTCTTTTTTTCCGATTCAGAAACGAAAGAAATATTTACGCGGAAACAATGCCTTTGTTTACATGCGAAACGACGCGGGCCGCGCCGTCAGTCTTCATTGGCGCGAAAAACCGAACTGCGACTTCGGAGTTCGAACGCGAGTCGCGAACGTGGCGTCGCGCTGCCCGTTCAACGACCACAAAGTCACGACCCACCCGTCTACAATTATAAACAAACATTGCCAAACATCTGATAGATCAATGTAAACTGGTAGTTTTGCACGCGATACCTAACCAGTTTATCGTGAGCTTATCTTTTTAAGGCGCGTTGAGTAGAGACGGCTCTCTGCACACTGGACGTTGAACTTAGGTCATTTTGCTAGTTTTAGATCTCTCATTCTGTACAAGCCATAGTGACCTTTAATCGTATACGATTTAAAGGTGACTTTGGAATGTCACCGAAGAAATTACGCGCCAACACGTACATTGCACATGGCGCTAATTTTGTGGCAATATTCGATGAAAGATACAACTTTTACTTTTTTTTTTAAATGCATGATTCAGTCTTAACCTAGGTAACATTTTCTATTTAGTCAAATTGACGATTTCCGGCAAAAATAATAATATTATTTTACGGTCTCCGTTTTCAACAGCAATTATGATAATATCGCCTACAGATAAATAAGCATAGACAGTAAACATTTTCCATGTGAATCATTATCATCAAAGTATTTTGAGTCTGACGCAAACGTACTATAGTCTTATAATATGAGTCACTCAAATGAAGTCAGAAATTTAAAAAGTAATAAAAAAAAATATCGCAAATTTTGTTGTATCTGTGGTTTCACTTCCTATGAAGTGTTTTTTTTTAGTTTTATTATTATTTGTATACTGATAAGTGAACAAACGGTTTTAAACCCTACGCCATAGGAAATGATAACAGTTTGTTCTGTCACCGCGTGTCCATGGTATGCAGATAAAAAAAAAAACAAGCATTAATAGGAAGTTCAATTAAAAATCAACAAATAGTTCTCTATCGGTGGGGTTTTGGTCAAGAAATCTGACCAACAGTAATAAAATGAAGTGGTCTTGGCCTAAACAATAAGACGGCCGCCCGGCCGGTGCGTTCGTATCGAGCGACGCCACTGTGCCAAGGTTCGATTCCCGCAGGCGGGTACAATATTTGTAACGAAATACATACTTAAGAAATTCTCACGATTGACTTCCATGGCGAAGGAATAACATAACGTGTAATAGAAATCAAACCCGCAAAATTATAATGCGTAATTACTAGTGGTAGGACCTCTTGTGAGTCCGCGCGGGTAGGTACCAGCACCCCGCCTATTTCTGCCGTGAAGCAGTAACGCGTTGCGGTTTGAAGGGCGGGGCAGCTGTTGTAACTATACTGAGCATTACGCATTTACGTTGTAGACGTCTATGGGCTCCAGTAACCATTTAACACCAGGTGTACTGTGACCTCGTCCAAATAGCAATAAAAAAATGGTTGACTGTCTAACGAGGACTAGCCTACACCATAACAGCTGTGCCACTCTTCAAAACGGGCATCTGCTCAATGATTATCTAGAAGATTGCACAAAGTGGGAATGAGTTGCTCGCTCCGGGCATTTCAATATTGCAATAATTGTTACGTTATAATACTCATTATAAAAAATGAATATTTAAAAAAAAAGACATGCCCGCTGAGTTTCTTGCCAGTTCTTCTCAGGACGGAGGCTACTTTTTGTGAATTGGCGGTAGTTTCTTTTTGACGTTCAACATACCTATGTACTTTCATTTATGTTGGATAATTTTTTTTATTGGATTTGCTACGCTAAGGGCTGAATACATTCTACACCCTAGTGCGTCCAGAATGAGTCCTAAGTTGTTTTTCAGGAAGATCGCACAGGGCCGTCCACGAAAACATAGTCAAACGGGTCCTTTGGCACCATAATCAGATACGTGCAGTCTGTATTTGGTCTGGTCGGAGTGGTTTACCTTGTCGGCCAGTCATGCCTGAAACGGCAGTATGGATCGCCCGACCAAGGCAGATAAGGATATCGGAGAACATTCTTACGTTCCGCTCGTGGACTGAAGGATAAGACGACCGGTGTTCGAATCCTACCTATTCTATGCACACAGAGGACACAGGAATCACCCAAAGCTCGCCACAACGACCGCTTTTGCACTACTATCCCGCGACCCACAGCAGGTCATCAGTCCTACTCTAAATAGCCAAGTACCAAATGTCCCAAGATAATATATAGGTACCTGTGGCGGGTATCAATCACAGAACACAAGATATTTGACAGATGCCTGAATCTCGCTTACGACATTATCAAGATAAGCTTGCAATTACACCAGTTCGATGGAAGATCCTCTTTCCCTTTGTCATTAAATCCCCCAAATACTTAACACGTGGTCACGAATGCTTTCCCCGATGAGCGAATATCGTGTAACAAAAATTAAACCGGTATTAAATGTGATAGCGTAATTACTGGCATTATATATTATGTATTCTGCGGCAGAGCATTGAGATCCTATTTGAGGAGTAGGGCAGGCGCAGAATCGAGACTTCCGTAACAACTAGGTTTTTTTTATTGCTTACATGGTTGGACGAGCTTACGTGATTACTGAAGCCCATAGACATCTACAACGTAAATGCGCCAACCCACCTTGAGATATAAGTTCTAAGGCCTCAAGTATACAGTAGTACAACGGCTACCCCACCCTTCAAACCGAAGCGCATTATTGCTTCACGGCAGAAATAGGCAAGGTGGTGGTACCTACCCGTGCGGACTCACAAGAGATACTACCACCAGTAAAAAATCCCGTAAGTAGATTCCCATTAAATACCCGAACGAAGAGCAAACAAATATAATCATCAGACAATCTATGCCCGATATTCAAATCGGCGACCCTCGGCGGAATAATCAGCGCTAACCACTGCACTAGTCAGTTAGATTATTAGGGGAATCAATTAAATACTAGTGGTCTCCCGGTAGTCGAAATTCGGCTGTAATTAATTGAAATAATAAGTTTGTACACTATTTTGATTCTATTGTCAAACTTATAAACTTCTATAATCACAGATTTCGCCAAGACTAGGTAGTCTTTAGACAAATATTATAAACAATATTTAATCTATTCTCAATTTAACCACAGACTATAAGCAATAAGAAAAGTTTGACCATAAACAAATAGTATGCATGCGTGTGTGTGTCAAATACATGGTAGCGTGTGTTATGTTTTTTTTATTGATTTAATGTTTTTATTATGCATAATAAAAAAAAAAATAGCATTCTGCACTCCTTCTCTATATTCTCTACTAGCGACCCGCCCTCGCTTCGCTTCGGAAACATTAAAACACACATGAAACCAAAAAAAAATTAAAAAAGAAGCCTATGTTCATCAAGGACAATGTCGGCTTCTAATGGAAAAAGAATTTTTCAAATCGGTCCAGTAGTTTCGGAGCCTATTCGAAACAAACAAACAAACAAATCTTTCCTCTTTATAATATTAGTATAGATAGTATAGATATAGATAAGTGTGGGAAATTTCATACTCCTCAGTCCGAGCAATTTTCGTAAAAAGGGGTACAAAGTTTTTGCTTCACGTATTAATAAATAGATAACAATAGTAGGTGGCACCATTAATCGCTGCGAATATCTAAAATCCGCTGTTGGGCGCTACCAGCGAGGGGCATCACTTTCTCCGAATCATACTTAATTTGTGGGCCTCTTAAAGAATTCGCGCGCTTTCTGAGTTTCTGTTTTCGCGAGAGATTCTATCTAAACTTTCGTAATTCGATCGGTCGGGTACAGCGTTGCCGCGCAAACTTTCGCTGGATTAGGCGCGTGTGTGACGTCATTTGTGGCCACGCATGTGTCATTTCGGATGCGTGTAACGTGACAGAACTGCGTGCGTTTTTTTTTATTACAGGATGTTATTCCTTCACCGTGGAAGTCAATCGAGAACATTTATTGAGTACGTATTTTAGAAAAAATTGTACCCGCCTGAGATTCGAACATCGGTGCATCGCTCAACACGAATGCACCGGACGTCTTATCCCTTAGGCCACGACGACTTACTAATCAAAGAAGTAGATCAAAAAGCAACAACGATTCGCTACGTGTGACGTCATATGTCAGTTTGCGGAAAGGCTGGTCATTGCGGTGAAACTTGGGTTAGGCCTATGTCCAGCACTGTGGTCTGATGATGATGACGTCATTTGTGGGCTTTAAGTTTTTTTACATTTCAAAGATACAACAAAAAAATATGGAGGTATACAAAATGAAATTTATTGATTAACATAAGGACAAACAAAATTTTATCCAATTCCTTTTTCGATACATTGCGAAGGTAGTCGATAATAGTATGTGGCGGGTAGCTAACATAGAAGGCAAGATATTTGAGAGATGCCTGAAACTCGCTTACGACATTTTCAAGATAAGCTCGCATATATACAAGTTCCGAACAACCACATTCGGAGCATCGGTCTACCG
The DNA here is from genome assembly GCF_030269925.1 of Bombyx mori. Taxonomy (NCBI): domain Eukaryota; kingdom Metazoa; phylum Arthropoda; class Insecta; order Lepidoptera; family Bombycidae; genus Bombyx; species Bombyx mori. Next base: position 1,697,794 of record NC_085117.1, on the reverse strand, counting down.
AGGAATATCACTCGCTCGGTGGAAGATCTACACATCACATGGTGGAATATCTAACTATTATAGTTATGCCGCAATAAGTGTTCTTTTATTTAAAAAAATAATACGTCAAATATCGTTGAAATTTTTGTCAAAGACCCGAGCGGAGCCGGAGCGGGCCGCTTGTTTTATAATATTATGATTGTCTTTTACATTTTCCCAGAATTGAGGGGCGAAATGATATATTTTTAAGTGACATTCAGCTTAACACGCGACATTTATCTTTATTGTGAGTAAAGGTTCGTTTTATTCGGTACCAGCATCAATAGTTCGATGTTTTTAATTGAACTTCAATTAAGTTTACTCCGTTCATATAGCCAAAAAAGTTTTTTTGTTAAACTTTAAAAGGGCTCTTCTGTAAAATTCCAAAAATGTCGCTGAAACCCAATAGCCTTTCTTCACCCCTCGAATTTTTTTATTATTTTTAAATCGACCTTTGCCTAACACCGTTTACTTGCAGAGACGGATTTTTCACCACTTTTGACGTCATCAGATACGTCAACCGACGCAGAAGTTGGCCCAAGAGTTGTCCAAACGGCGCACAAAAGTCCCCTATTCAATTTTACCTCTTGTTTAAAACAATGTACTCGAACAATGACCTGCGGAATATTCCTTTTCGAAGGCCCGCACCGTTCCAGAGAACAACAGAACGAAGCCATACAAAACGGCGAGTTGGGCACAAAGCACGCGAATACAATTTCCTATGGCAAAACAAGCCAGTTCTGCGGTCTTTTATTGCCCTTGTATGCGTAAATACGGCTCACCTTATGAGTGGTTCGGTCACACACGGACATCAGCAATGCCAGGGACAGGGCCGAGCTGCTGCCTACCGTTACCAAAAGCCTCGTTTGGAGAACGAGATGAAACTTACCACTGCTAAGCACCATATATAATTTAGGAGTTATAAGAGAACAAATAAACATACCCGCAAAATTATAAACATCTCATCCCTCACTGCGGTCTAGTGGAATACTGACGTCACACACAGTGAACGCGCTGCTAAACATTTTATCGATTCAGGAATGACCTTCGAAAAGTTACAGTTAAGTACTCTCCACAAGGCTCGTTTGAAGAAGGACATGTCTAGCGCTCGGGGAACACCGTAAGGGAAGCTCATTGCAAAGCCGGCTCTAGTGGCAGAGTGCACAACACACAAAACACAGTGGTTCTAGGTAGCATGGATGAACTCTGCTTCGGTGGCGGGCGGTGCGATGGTAAAAATGACATGATGGGCTCATCTCAAACAATTCCTCAAAGCACTCTCCAAGTAGAAAAACAGAGAGAACCGAAATCCCTCCGCGGACCCAGAGATCCCAAGCGATACCTGAAAATTATCGGGTAACTACGCGACTCAATCGTGTCGTTGTATAGAGAGAGAAAGAGATGACACCGAAAAACCCAAAACATCAGAACACTAAGTTTCCCGCTGGATCTACTCAGCGGGTCGATCTGATAGTGAATGTATTTGCCAAGCAGTCAATCTCGAGCTCTCAGATCTCCCTCAAAGGCTCTCGGGCGGCTGTTAACTAATCCTACCGCTCCCAACTAACCCCCACCTCACCCCCATGACCTGGTAAAACTAAAGAGACCGTATGGCCACCGGTGACCCTTTTTCCTAATAAAAAGGACAAGAGACAGTCGAGCGCGGCTTTTAATTCGCCAAGTACTCACGACCTGACAATGAGGGTAGTGACGTCATAATTCCTGACGTCACTACTTTCAATAACTCGGCCATCGCATTCGGCGACCAAGCTACGAAGTCCAAGCCTACAGAACCCTCAACCGTGTCCCGACGCGGACTTTGCAATTTTTTTATCTGCATAATTCTCACATGCTAGCGCCTACCGTATATGGCTTAGCATCTCAGCTAGACCGGGCGCCCTCGGTGACTCATTCGACACACTATTGGAACTCGCAAGGTTCGATGCCGACTATTTAGGGCGTGGAACGCGCTAGAAAAGGACAGCGAACCTACAGAGTCCGTAAAGGTTTTTGTTCTATTTATAACATGGATATGTGATTCGGAGGGCCCTCGTCTGCGTGGAGCCAAACGGAGAGCGCTGGTGTATTGGAATTTCGGTCCAGAGATGTGAGCGGAGGCTGCGTGGTGGTCTGGGATGGCTACAAACCATCTCTTCCCTTTGATGTATTAAGGCAACTTAAGGATTCAGCGGATATAATGCAGTAGCGCTCTCTGGTGTTTTCTGGCCTATTGAACCTACACAAGTAGGTACCACAATCCTGCCTATTGCCGCGAAGCATACGTTCCCCTTTGAAGAATTCTTGGAGGAATCCACAAAGGGAGGGTTTTGCACTAAGCGTGTGAAATTTCTTGGTAGACCGACATGCGACAGTCCGAATGTAATTGTTTGGAGCTCTTATATATCCAAACTTAAGACAGAAAAGCGTATGTTACTGAATGTTCATAGCTATTTGGTTTAAGCGATTTTTTTTCAATATTACAGGACAGCTATTTAAAGTTTAAAATTTTGGAAAATATCATATCAATCATATTTTATGTATATAATGTCGTTTCTTTGTTTTCAGAGCAACGCCATGTTTATTGCAAGTTGCAAATCCTAGTAAATTAAATAGAAAAAGTGATATGTATGGCACTGTTTGTCCATGCTGATCGTGACAGTAATAAACCAGTACGCGCTCAGAACGGTTGTTTGTTTTCCTAGTCACATACTTCTCACTGGCGACGAGTCGTATTAATTTACCCACGCGTAAAATAAAAATTAAAAAATGTCTTATTTGGGAAATTTACCAATTTACGATCATAAAACATGTGAATGGTCTATTTTCAAGAGTCGTTTAACACAGTTTTTAAAAGTAAATGACGTATCGGAAGAAAAGAAAAGTGCTATCCTCATTACGCACCTCTCCGATGAGGCGTACCGTCTAGTGCGAAATTTAGCATACCCCAAAGATGCTGATTCATTTTCGTATGTGGAGCTGGTTTCATTACTCGATAATCATTTTAAGCCAAAGAAGTGTTCATATACCGACAAGGCTCGTTTTTATGGGGCTACGAGAACCCCAGGCGAATCATTAGGAGACTGGGCGGCGCGACTTAGGGGGTTGGCAAGTTATTGCGAATTCGGCGCGGCTTTGGAAACGAACCTTACGGATCGTTTTGTCCTAGGCCTGGGCTCAGGTCCAGCACGAGATAAGCTGTACGAGCAGGACCCATCAAAAATGAAAATCGATCGAGCGTTAGAAATAGCCCAGCAGGCAGAGAGTGCGAGGGAGGCTAAGTTCATGGAAGTTAGTGTTAAGGAAGAACCTGTGTACCGTGCCTCCTTCACGCTCGACGATAGACGTGAAGCTAATCGACGAGCGCGGACGAGTGAGCCAAGCAGTGGTTATTCAGGGCAGCGGCAGCGGTCCCACCTTGGTGATGGTCAATCAGTTCGCGGGCAGCAACCACGTCGTGACTTCCCAAGGTGCTCGGTTTGCGGGTTAAGAAACCACGACGAAGAGAAGTGCCGTTACAAGGGCTATCGCTGTCAGAAGTGCGGTGAAAAGGGACATTTAAAAAAAGTGTGTGACAAAAATGTGCAGATCAATAATATTTGTGATGACCACGATAAAGGTGTCGGCCACATTCCGGATCCTGACCATTGTGAGGAATGTCATAATTATAGTTTAAAGTACGTGTCTGATAAGCCGATTAATTTAAAATTATTGCTAGGTGGCAAGAGCATAACAATGGAGTTAGATTCTGGTTCTGGGACATCAGTGATATCAAAATCATTATACGATACATTGTTTTCGAAGTACAAGTTAAATAAATGTAACATCAAAATGTGCCTTTATAACGGACATAAAATTTCACCGGAAGGGTATTTTGATATCGAGGCAAAATTTAATCAACAACAAAAAAACTTAAAATTATTTGTTATTAAAAACGGTGGCCCTCCACTTCTCGGTCGAGATTTTATGTCCGCCTTCGGTGTAACGTTTACCACTGGTCTTCATAACATTTGTTATACCGATAAAGATGTTCAAAGTTTGCTAGAACAATTTCCAGATCTGTGGCGTGACGAATTAGGGTCATTCACAAAATTTCAGGTCGATTTAAAATTAAAAGAGGATGCTGTACCAAAGTTTTTCAAACCTCGAACGGTACCATTCGCGCTCAAAGCTAAGGTAGAAGCCGAGTTGGATAGGTTAGTGCGCTTGGGGATATTAGTTCCTATTAATCATTCGAAATACGCCACCCCCATAGTGCCAATTCTCAAAAATAATGGTACAGTTAAAATAGCCGGCGATTACTCAATTACTTTAAATAAAGACCTTCTTATTGATAAGTACCCATTGCCTAGAATAGAAGAGGTTTTTGCGAAGCTAGGTGGGGGGGTTCAGTATTCTAAAATTGACCTAAAAAATGCATATAATCAATTTATTCTAAGTGAGTCATCACAAGAGCTAACTACAATAAATACGCCAAAAGGTCTGTTCAAATACACTCGATTAGTCTATGGCTTAGCGAACGCTCCAGCAATTTTCCAAAAAACAATGGAAACACTTCTAGCGGGCATAGAGGGCGTGAGTTGTTGGTATGATGATATATGTGTAACAGCCCCCGATAGATATACTAATTTATGTAGGTTACGTGAAGTATTAACTAGGCTTAATGATTCTGGTTTACGCTTACAAAAAGAAAAGTGTGAGTTTTTTAAGGATAGTGTAACCTACCTAGGCTATGTTATCAATAAACATGGTTTACGTACATCCCACGATAAGGTTCAAGCAATTTTACATGCTGCGGAACCCACCAGTGTTACAGAATTAAAAAGGTTCCTTGGCGTTGTAAATTATTACAGAAATTTTATTCCCAACGCATCATGTATTATGAGTCCACTTCACGAGTTACTCCGCAACGGCGCGCAGTGGGAATGGACGGAGCGGCAACGTCGCGCGGTGCATCAGGTAAAGACCGAGTTGGCATCGGAGCGCGTCCTTGCCCACTTCGAGCACGACGCTCAGCTGATTCTGACCGTAGATGCGGGCCCAGGCGGCCTCGGCGCGGTGCTGGCCCAGAGGTGCGGCGCCGACGCAACCGAGCGCCCTCTAGCATACGCGTCGAGATCGTTAACGGCTAGCGAACGCAACTATAGCCAAATTCAAAAGGAGGCTACAGCGATCGTTTTCGGAGTTAAAAAGTTCCACCAGTATCTCTATGGTCGCGATGAGCCGTTTATTTTGAAAACTGATCACCGGCCATTAGTTTCTATTTTTAATCAAAAAAACGGCATCTCTGTAACGACGGCTTTACGATTGCAAAGATATGCAATCATTCTGTCCGCTTACAACTATGTGGTTCAATATACTACTGGCGGTAATAATGTAGTCGCTGATTTTTTTTCGCGTGCCCCCTTGAAACTATCGCAGAGCGAAACTGATCCCGAAAACGATGCTGTATATACCTTGAAATTTTTAGATACTACACTGCCGGCAGTTGTAGTCAGTGACATTAAAAAAGCCACTGAAACCGACAAAAACTTACAAATGGTGATTAAATACATGAACCGTGGTTGGCCACGAAAAATAAAATGTAACCTAATACTACCATTTTTCCATTGCAAATCTGATCTTCAATATGAAAACGGACTCATACTGCGCGGACATAGGGTTGTTATTCCAACAACGTTGCAGGATCGTATGTTGCGTGAGCTTCATAGTACACACCTAGGTATAGTGAAGACTAAGAGTAGTGCCAGAGGTAGGATGTGGTGGCCAGGCATCGACGCCGATATAGAACACTGGATAGGCGCGTGCGACTCCTGCGTGCAGTTGCGCGTTGCGCCACCTCGCGCGCCGCCTGCGCCGTGGCCCCGTGCCCCCGCCCCGTGGAATCGCATACACTTGGATTACATGTCAATAGGGCAACGAATTTACTTAATAATCGTGGACGCATTCACCAAGTGGCTTGAATGTTTATATATGCAAAACGGAACTACTACCTTAGCCTTGATAAATAAATTAAAGTATATTTTTTCTATTTTCGGTATACCTAACGTTATTGTTTCCGATAACGATGTCAAAATAAATTCTTATGAATTTAATGAATTTTGTTCTAGCAACGGAATTAAGTACTTAACGAGTCCTATTTATCACCCATGTAGTAATGGCCAAGCCGAAAACTCAGTACGAACATGTAAAAAAATGATCAAATCAGTAATTATTAATGAAAATTTATCACAACATGCTATTCATGAAAAGCTTTTGGGGTGTTTATTTGACTACAGAAATACCGAGCACTGCACCACGGGGCAAACACCTGCAAAATTAATGTTCGGCCGAAATTTACGAACTAGACTTGATCTTATTGTGCCAGAAAAAAAGGACATAGATAACATTTACGGTTCTGGAAAAAGGGAATTTCAACCCGGTGAAATTGTATGGGTCCGGTGGTACAGTTTTCGGAAAGTAAGCTGGGAAAAGGGGGAAATAAAAAGAAAAATAGGATTAAGGATGTATGAAATTTATATTTTTAAAAATGAAACAACATGTTTTAGGCATATCGATCAGATTCTTAGAAGTAAGGAAGATTTTGAAAAAAAGAGTTGTATTACTAGTACGTCGCCTCCATTTTCCAACACAACAATTTTAGCAAAACCTAACAAAACCAATTATAGCGATGGTTCGATTATGACTTCTGTAGCTCAACAGGCTGTGGGAATGGAAAGTGGAGACGGACGTAACGAGCAAGAAAATGTAGTAACCGATATTGGTGACATTGTCCAGCCAACTGACGAGATCTGGGGTGATTGCGAAGAAGTTGACCTTGAACGGGAGAACCTAGTTCCTGGCAGTTCAGCCGAGCCTCCGGCGCCGCCGCTGGCGTTGTCGTCACCAGTCGCGTCTAAACGTACCTCACCTGTTTCTGATCCACATCAGCCCGGACCCTCGTCCTTAACTTATTCCCCACCGCTCACACGTCGCAAGAAGAGAGTTGATTACAAGCAATTCTATTATTGATTATATTTAATTTCTATTGTTGTCAGGTTCCAAAATTAGTGTGGAGGAATGATATGTATGGCACTGTTTGTCCATGCTGATCGTGACAGTAATAAACCAGTACGCGCTCAGAACGGTTGTTTGTTTTCCTAGTCACATACTTCTCAAAAAGTCTTATAAAACGACATTCAAAGTCCACCAATCTCAATTCCTTTTTATTCTTCCTATTTAATTACTTTTTTTTTAATAATAATAAATAAATAAATATTTACTAACAATCACGCCACGTTAACTGGTCCCGTGATAAGTTCGTAAAGAACTTGTGTTACAGGTACCAGAAAACGGATATAAATGTAAGATTTTTATTATAAACATACATATATTTAATATAAATCTATAACCCTGGAAAAGACATTTTATCTTTATCATACAATATCTTCCCTTGGCAGGATTCGAACCTACGACCCCCTTGTGTAGTGACCATGTCACTTACCGCTACACCAGACGGCAGTTTATTATTTATTAACTAGCTGACTCGGCAGACAAAAAAAAAAAAAGCTTCGTAGTGCCTCAATCGATAAATAAAAGACCTAAACTTTTGTATAAAATAAACTTAAAACAAACAAAAGGAATCCGTCCGACGGGGACACATCAAGGGGAAAACAAAACTGTTATTTTTATTTAATTCCGAGCATTTTCATATTTATCTATCTTTTAAACTTCTCTGGACTTCCACAAATAATTCAGGACCAAAATTAGCCGAATCGGTCCAGGCGTTCTCAAGTTTTAGCGAGACTAACGAACAGCAATTCATTTTTATATATATATAGATAGAAGATAGATAGATAGATATAGATTAACAATATGCACGAACATGGCAGATGTCATCTCCTTCAACATCAATGTATGTCACCATTATCGAAAGCGTCTCCTCTATGATTACATAGGAGCTATAGAACGCTGTACAAATGCAGGTACTATAAATAAATAGTTTCTTTACATATATTCATAAAGTCACACCCTGTATCTGTACATACCTAAGAGATGTCCGTTTACCTATTTTCATTGTATTTAGAACGGACAACGTCAGCCAAGAACTTAAACAATTGTGACAAGGTCGCCTATCAACGAGGATCCGCGAGCAGGAAATTTAATTTGACGTCTTTAATAATTTCTATATACACACAGACTATTTTTTACCGTGATTTTTATCACTACATAGTATAAAACAATGTCGCTTTCTCTGTCCCTATATCCCTATGTATGCTTAAATCTTTAAAACTACGCAACGGATTTTGATGCGGTTTTTTTTAATAGATAGAGTGATTGAAGAGGAAGGTTTATATGTATAATAACATCCATTAAATAGTGGAGAAATCAATAATAAATTACAGTTTCCGAAGCGAAGCAAGGGCGGGTCGCTAGTGTTTAATAATCCCCAAAAAAGGAGTTTACTCAAAGTGGTCGTAAGAAACTAGATTGAGTTAAACTCAAAACCTTTACATGCAGTTACCAGAGGGAGTACTAAAGAGTTACTAGGGAGCTTGGGTAATATAAAGCTTTAGACAATGTGATGGCTTCGAGATATCAAGCGAATGCCCGGTCATCGTTCTCGCCGAACCCGTCGCTTGCGACGAAGGGCTCGGCGAGTAAATTAACCCTCAGACATAGCCCACTGAGTTTCTCGCCGGATCTTCTCAGTGGGTCGCGTTTCCGATCCGGTGGTAGATTCTTTTTTTTTTATGACTGTAAAATTACTGGAGGCCTTTCCAGTTTCACCAGGACAGGTGGGCGAGCAAAGGTTCAGCCAGGAGATCCGGCGAGAAACTCAGCGAGCTGATGCATGAGTTAGGTTGCATGTCGACCTCTTTGTCGAGTTCGACGAGTACGGTTACCGGGGTCCCTAAAGGCGAATTTACATTATATTACGAAATAAGTGGCATGAAATTAATTTCGTGACATTAGTTTTGCCAACAGTTTCACGTGTAATTTAATACTTTCATGATGCATGCATTAATTTCATGCATGCAAATTAGTTTCGTGCCCTGCGCGATTTTTTGGTGAAATTAGTGTCATGCAACTAATTTCATAGTGTAGACGCGACGTAAGCCTGCTTCTACAGTTAGAGCTGAAGGTTTATAATGCTAGAGTAATTGGATCTGATGGATCCGTAAAGAGTTGCCTAGGGCGTTCTTAGTTCTTCGTGGCTTCTGCGTGATCAGGATTTGGGTTAAAATAGTACACGAGAGTTCATCGAACCCGCAAATTGTTTGTTATACATTACGTGCATAATTTTATTCTTTTCTTTAATTAATTTCTCTTGTATTATCGCGTCAAGTTCACTGCGTCCTCTTTAATAATTCGCATACCTAAATACGTATGCGCGTTCGCCTTGGCCCAACCTTGCATGCATCATGCAAGAAAGCGAAACAAATGTTATTAACAACAGAAATTATATTCTCGGAAGAATATCAATCTAGTAACGCGACCTCATTACGTCCGAAGATTTCATTATCATGAGACAAATATAACGTGTCCCCTCTAATTATTCAAGTTACTAATGTCACTATAGAGGATGTTTGTATGTAACGCAAAAGAGACAGATAGGGTTTTAAATATCTAGTTTATTACCCGGATTTAAATATAGGTAACTCGGTAATTTACATGACCCGGATAACGCCAGGTATTTTTTTTTATTGCCTTAATGGGTGGCCGAGCTCTCGGCCCACCTGGGGTTAAGTAGTTAACGGAGCCCGGGTTCGACGTGTAAATTAACCCACAGACACAGCCCACTGAGTTTCTCGCCGTATCTTCTCGGTGGGTTGCATTTCCGATCCGGTGGTACATTCTGCGAAGTACGGCTCTTGCTAGGATTCGTGTTAGCAATATCGTCAGGTTGGAGTCCCGTGAGCTTCATCTACTAGTTAAGGTTACGCTGATATGGCATCTCTAGACCATCAGCTTAGGTAGGAAAGAAAAAGGCTTCAAAATTTAGAAAGGCAAAACCTTTGCAGCATGAGAAGAGCACATGCTGCGCTTATCCCACCTAATATGGAATAAGGGCGAGAATTCCTTAAGGATATGGATGGTTTCAAGGTGGTTGGCGCATTTACGTTGTAGATGTCTATGGGCTCCAGTAACCATTTAACACCAAGTGGGCTGTGAGCTCGTCGACTCATCTAAGCAATAAAAAAAAAACCACTTCGAAACAATATATTATTATTAAGGTATTTTTTGGACATTTTCACGGCCCTGATACGTAAACACACTGGATTCAGTTATATTTCCGTAAACTAACCATATATTTAGTTCAGGAAATGCGGCCGTTGCCAGAATCCAATCTGATGTTATGTAGATTAAACATTAAACTCGATTTTATATCTTTGTCTGCAACGTTCCATCGTCAGAATAATTTACATGGATACTACTGGTAGGATCTCTTGTGAGTCCGCGCGGGTAGATACCACAGCCCTGCCTATTTCTGCCGTGAAGCAGTAATGCGTTTCAGTTTGAAGGGTGGGGCAGCCGTTGTATCTATACATGAGACCTTAGAACTTATATCTCAAGGTGGGTGCGCATTTACGTTGTAGATGTCTATGGGCTCCAGTAACCACTTAACACCAGGTGGGCTGTGAGCTATGAGGTACTGGTGCATTAACGTAGAAGCTTGGAGTTTTTTTTTAATTATTGATCAATGACGTCATATTATGAACATCCCCCCCCATACGTGTGGTCAAAATCTAAATTGTGAACGTATCAAGTCACACCACTCAGTCTGAAGGACGGGTTGCGACCGAACGTAACCAAGAATTCTATGTAAGCTCACATAGCCACCATCAATTTAAAGGACGTATTACAACCGAACGTAATCAAGAATTTAATGTGAGCTCATGTAACCACACCTCTACTCAAAGGACGGGTTACAACCGAACGTAACCAAGAATTTAACGTGAGCTCATGTAATCACACCTCCCAATGTAAAGGACAGGTTGCGACTGAATGCAACCAAGAATTCTACGTGAGCTCATGTATCCTCACTTCTCAGTCTAAAGGACGGGTCACAACCGAACGTAATTAGGAATTTAACGTGAGCTCATATAACCCACTTCTCAATGTAAAGGACAGGTTGCGACTGAATGCAACCAAGAATTCTACGTGAGCTCATGTAACCAGACCTCTCAATGTAAAGGACGGGTTGCGACTGAACGTAACCAAGAATTTAACGTGAGCTCATGTAACCACACCTCTCAATTTGAAGGACGGGTTACAACCGAACGTAACCAAGAATTTAAAGTGAGCTCATGTAACCAGACCTCTCAGTGTAAAGGACGGGTTGCGACTGAATGCAACCAAGAATTCTACGCAAGTTCATTTGCCCTTCTATGTCCAGCTAATGTTTTCTTTGTTCTCATGAGGCCAAGATCTTCACTCCCACGCCCCATTATGTCCTTCCACAGAGAACATTGACTTCGTTTTGATGATCCAATAAAAAAACGCGTAGGCGAACTTTGAGGTTAAAGTTTTGACGTGAAAGCTTCAAATCTACCGCGGCAACTTAACCCGAGCGCTATGAGATCTTCTTCAACCGGGGCTTGTGCAGAGTACTTAAAGGAAGGCAGCGGCTGCGCTCTGTTCTTGGCATTGCTGACGTCTATGAGCGACGGTAACCACTCACCATCAGGTCTGTCTACAAGGGTAATAAAAAAAATTACAAAAAACCACTGGTATAAGTTGTAATTTGCGTTAAAATTGTTTCCTAGTAATTCTTGTCTACCTGATGACTGGTCTGGAAGAGATCGCTTCGCGAGTGTATCCTCGTCTTATTTTGTTGTAGACTGATATTCATGTTTATAAATATAAAATTTTATTTTATTAACGTATTAAATGATACTGGTATCTATGTGTCCTTTTTTATGAAGGAAGGACTACTGGTGGCTCTTAGGGCTTTCCAGTTTCACCAGTGGCGTAGGCGTTACGTTCTTCGGAGCTATATTATAAAAAAATCACACCATAAAATAATGATGGATTCTCTCTTTCTCTCTCTTTGTTTAAGTCTTTATCGATTTTGGCAACGGCTAACGGTTATAAACTTCTTCTAAACACAATAGGACAGAATATTTACATTAAATTCGAATCTTTGTGTGACATGTCAAATGTTTTCTCTTAAATATAAAGTTCATAGACTTTTTAGTTAATATAAAAATAATTAGCGACTCGATGAAAGTTTACTTGACTTAATAAAATCCCTAAAACAATGAATTTTAATAATTGAGGCGTCACTTGTATTTTTTTGTTTATCAATATCAATAATACATATTTTTAGGTATTACATCAAATCAAACAGCCACAAGACGTTTGCGGTACAACGACCCGGCGCGTCCGAACGCCGGTGCAAGGTCGGTCTAAATTTAAAAAAAAAAAGTTTAAATCTCTAGTTGTACGTAATGGCGCGCGAAAATATTTTGTTTTCGCTTCACTTTTCGAAAGATCGTTAAAATTGGCACAGGTCATGGATGTTTAATGCGTTTTTGTGTGTTTTCGATTATATACATTATATATTTTGCATTATATATATTACGACTGACTCGTGCGGCGCGTAGGATGCCTGTATTCGGAATCAGAATTTCGGACCAACAGGTTTGTTTGCTGTTTGTTTCTTTAAATACCTATTTAAAAGTATGTACACCAGTCTCAGGTTGTGTGTGTGACTTCGACCCGGTTATTGTTGTATTTCTATACTAACTGTTCCCGCGGCTTCGGACGCGTTGTCGAAAAAAATAATGTGTATTTTTGCAAAAATAATAAAACAGTTGCTCACGGGAACATATTATTAATTATTTTTCGGGGTAAAAGTCACAGCAGAAAAACATCTCAATGTTGCGTTTTAAGCGAGAGAAGAACAAACAAATACACTTTCACATTTATAATATTATATTAGTATTCGTTTTATTGCTTCTCCGCCAAGTTAATTAATACTGACTGATTTTTCGAATCATTTAATATTTTTTATTTCGTTGACTCAATGACGCCGTAGTTAGAGCGCTTCTAACAACTACGCTAGGGTTGTGAATTCGATACCCGCAATGGGCAAATTATCATTTGACAAGTTTGTTTGCCCACGGGCAGCAAATATAAGTTTATAGATATACCTATATTTAAAAATATAGATGTATGTTTAGCAGTCTCCCGTTCCCATATTATAGTTTTTTTAAAAGGATATTATGACCCGGTAACTAAGACCTTTAGGTCAAGTCTTATTTTAATTGTAACGATATTTTTTTTATATCAAAAATGATATTATGAAATGAAATGAAGTTGATTAATATGAAACATGGCATGAAATGAAATGAAAACGAAATATAATGAAATGAAATGAGATGAGATTATATGGGATGTAAATAATCTCAGTAAAATGGTGGTCATTTACTGAGACTTTTTCAGTGGACTTTTTGGAGGATCCCGCGAAGTTACGTTCAGCGGCTTTGTTTCATTTTCCCACATTTGTGTAATTTCACAGATACTAAACAATGACTAAACCACTGTTATTAAACATTTAAACCTGAAGAAACACTAAATTGACAACATAAAACAAATCACACATCTTCACTCCTCGCGTTCCTGCCAAAAAATCCCATAGTATAGAGAATCTTAGTTTAGGTTCAGATGACCGGGTGTTACTTGTCCCCGGTTACTTTTATTATTAATATGTACCGGACCATAAGAATTCGACTTAATACCAGGTGAGCGGTGAGGTCGTAACTTGGCAACGTTGAATGTGTAACATTTTAAAAAAGGACAAAGGGTATAAACTATTGCCTACATACATTTATATTTCCATTGTGCATCTTTGTAAAACAGTCTTCGGTCCCAAGCAACAGGAAGGCTATCCTAAGCCTAATAATATAATATGTAAATAATGAGTTTCCGCAGTGGGCATATATGGTCACGTTCCATCAAATTAAACAGGCAGAGCTGTCACAATATCGGTAAAGATAATATCGTATTCCAATAATAATGAAGCCAATCAAAATTATAATTTATTTTATGTACAGATTGAGTAGTAATAGTAGTTTTATTTTTCCAACTGGAAAGGCAACGGTGTCATACAGCCAAATTTTTTTTTTCATGAAAAATGATATTATGATGTGAAATGAAATGTAAAGACCGAATTAAACCCAAGATATGTCAAAATGCTAATGATTCGGTATTATCACATTGCATTTACCTAAAAACAATCGAATTGTCCTTTGACAGCTGTCAAGTCTGACTTGTGTCATTTACAGTAAACTATCTAGATTTTTTATTTATAGAAAGAATAATATTATGCATTATATTAACGACTGATTCATGTAGTCTTATATGTAAAGTTTGATAAGTTTATATTATTATGTATAGTTTTTCTTTGGTCATATTAGTCAATAACATTAAAAGAATTCAAAATTAGAACGTATTTAGAATTAATATATTTTTTTACTATATATTTACTATACAGAGTATATATAAAAGTGTAGACGGAATATGTTCTAACTAGAACTAGTAATAACAAGTATCTTTGTACATGGACTAGCTCTACCTTGACCTGCTTTGCTGTTTCATAGTTACTGTAGCTAACTGAGCCGGTAACATAATCAAGAAAAATCAATAAAAACATAATGAATTCTACAAATACGTCATTGTAACATTATAGCATTGATTTCATAGTGTTTTTTTTTTCTGTTCATTATCATAAAATTTAAATTTTGCTCTAATCTGACTTTTAAAGTTATTTTTAATGTTCGTTAAACATTAACATTAGGGTATATTCGTGTGAATATAATATTGTTTTTTTTTTCTAGCCAAGAACAAACTTTTGTTTGTACAACACTAAAATTCCACTAAAATCAGGGTACTGATAAGAAAGCATTATTTCTTATTTGGACAGTTTCTAACTAAAATCCCTTATCTAATAAAGAGTTAAACATTTCGCCAATAAAATTAAATTATATGTGCCGGGTTTTTGAGCACACTCACACGAATATGAATCGTTCGGAAAACAGACTTAAAAGTTTTTTGTTGTCATTAGCAAGGTCGCCGTTAGGTTAAGAATTATTTAGGTGTTTCTTTTTAATGAATATTTACGTGACTGCCACAGTACGTATAGAGGTTACGGACCGCTACCTCCGAAAGCGGTTTGTTACAAACGAAATAATGGTAAAAAGCACTGTAATAATTAACTAGCACTGTCTAATTTCGTCTCCGTAAACACTTAAAACTTCACGTACACTCGTCTAGGCGAATTTCACTTTGTAATGCAACACTAAAGTTAATAAACTAAACTTTGGACCCGTCGATTGTATTTTTATTTTCAATTCTCGTTAATTGTTTTAAATTATCAAAATACAAGTTATATCTTCGACCGTGTCGTTTTGTTACTGACTTCATATCGGATACGGGCATGTGGTGAACACGTCATAATGAAGTTTAGAAAGAGATAAGCTTATACGTTGGAAAGGAATAGCAGATTTTGATTCGTAATTCTAATGATAATAGCCTATTTATTGTTCGACAATCTACAACCAGGTTCAGAAATTAAATCAGCATTTAATTTGATTTCAATTTATATGTAATGTATGTTTTTTTTTTGTATTATCCGAATTTTTTCTAAATAAAATTTCACTAGCACAGCGTCATCTTTTGTCGAGTGGAGGATATACGAAATTATGGCTGATGGCTATTTAATTACCTCACCACTTTCAATACCACGTGAATCAGTAAGAACTTCTGTTTTTATAGACGTTTTGTATTATGATATAATATTTACGATTGTGGTGTAATGATAGTAATATAAGATGATGTCATTTTTGTTAGAAAGAGACAAAACACATGCTTCATTCGTCAGGCGAGATGAAAAAGTGCTTAATTTGGGTAAATACATCATCGATATTGGTGTATACTTGTAAAAACATAATGAAAACACGATAATACGTACTAGAAAAAAATTATTAACCTGTTAGCTGAACATTAATAATACAATTATCTTGATGTACTTATTAAAGTATATTTTTTTAATACAGCGCCATCTAGTTTACTTAACGAAAGTTTTTAAAATAACTATTTCGTCACCTGGATTGTGTTTTTTCTTGTTATCACACCTATGTCTTCCGGATCTGGACTAAGACTCCTCATCGTTGGCATAATTTCTTCTAACATTTCGGGCCACGATTTTTACCTGTAAAAAAAAACCTTATTAAACTTAAACGAATTGTCGTAAAGCATAGCATCACTGCATACTCATCACCGCATAGCATCACTCATACCCCCTGGGTATCGGAAGGCGATTCATGAAATTCCACTAGCAGAGTGGTGGTAGAACGAATGGTGAGGCTGTACGACTGAAGAAGATTCCCAATTTTTTTTCTTTTTTTTTTCCTACCTAATCTAATGGCCTTAAGAGGCTATTTTTTTTTTGTTGTTTAGATGGGTGGATGAGCTCACGGCCCACCCGATATTAAGTGGTTACTGGAGCTCATAGAGATTTACAAAGTAAATGCCGCCACCTACCTTGAGACATGAGTTCTAAGATCTACAGGTCTAAGGTTTTACAGTACAACGGCTATCCTAACCTTAAACCGAAACGGGTTTCATTTTTATTACACGTTATGTTATTCCTTCACCATGAAAGTCAATCGTAAACATTTGTTAAGTACGTATTTCATCAGAAAATTTGGTACTTGCCAGCGGGATTCGAACACCGTTGCGTCGCTACATACGAATGCACTGGAAGTCTTCTCCTTTAGGCCACGATGACTTCTGATGCGATATTCAGATGTTAGATATCAGCGTAACCGTAACAAGTAAGTGAGCTCACGGTGCTCAAACCTGACGACGTTGCTAACACTAACCCTAGTAAGAGCAGTGCTTCGTAGAATCTACCACCGGATCGGAAAGGCGATCCACTGAGAAGATCCGGCGAGAAACTCAGTGGGATGTGTCTGTGGGTTAATTTACTCGCAGAGCCCTTCGTCGCAAGCGACGGGTTCGACGAGGACGATGACCGGAGATTTCCGAGTCACTGCTTGAAGGAATAATACAGCAGCTATTTCGGTGTTGTCAAGAATTTGAATTAACGTCTCAAGTTTGACGCGATTACTGTGGAAATTGTGGACTTTTTAATAGGCTAATTCCGCTGTAAGCTGCGCCATAAGACCATGGTAAGGAAAACATATTTGCGCGCCATCTATGTTGGAATAGTCGAACTAAAACGCGATTTTTTTAGAAGCAGTAAAATATGTGGTTCCCAATAATAACGTCTAATTATTAGTATGGCGTATTATTTTTTTGTATTCAACAACTACATAAGGTAGATACATTCACGTCGTTCGTGAACAAAACCATGATTACTCACAGAGGCAATTATTGTTGACGTTATTTATCGGAACCGCGATGAATTTACACAGCACGACACGACACGCGGATCGAAATCGTTTCCGACTAAATACAACATTAATTTTCAATAGGTATTATACTAAAGATAAATAATAGGTTGGAGAAAAAGTTTCTTCGCATTTTTTAAAGAGAAATCACAACATTTTTTAATATAGTTTATTTACATTTAACTAAATTATGTAGGTACCATTTTGTTCGATAACTTTTTGCCATCTTGTAGGTAGATCCCATTGCTATAAAAATTTTGGGGCTTTTGATCAAAATACAGTGACAATTGGTTTTGGCAGTCCTCTCGTGATGTTAACTTGACACTGCCTCAAGAATTTTGAAGAGACCGAAACAGGTGGAAATCTGAAGGTGCAAGGTCAGGACTATACGGCGGATGCAGTTACACCTCCCAGCCTAGCTCTCTTAATTTTTGCTGAGTGGCTAAAGATGTGTGAGGTCTAGCGTTATCATGATGAAAAACCACACCCCTTCTGTTGATTAATTCCGGCCGCTTTCCCTCAACTTCTAGCTTTAATCTCATCAGTTGTTCGCAGTAGAGTTCAGAATCGATGGGCCTGCTTGGTGGTAACAGATCATAATGAATAATGTCCTTCCAATCCAACCACACACGTAGCATCACCTTGTTGCGAGTTAACCCGGGTTTCGCCACAGTCTGTGAAGCCTGATCGGTCTATGACCACGACCTTTTTCGCACGTTCTTGTCGTACGTGATCCACTTTTCATCACCAGTTATCAGCTTCTTCAAAAATGGTTCGGTTTCATTACGTCGTAATAAGGAATCAGAAATGATGAGTACACGGTTCATTAGGTTTCTTTCAGTGAGCTCGTGAGGTACCCAAATATCGAGCTTTTTTGTGTACCCAGTTTTTTTCAAATGTGCCAAAACTGTATTGTGGTCAATTCCTAGTTCTTCAGCTACATCGTAATTACTGATATGCCGATCTTGCTCTACTTTTTCAAGAATGGCATCCATTTTATCCGTAACAGGGCGACCAGAGCGACGTGCATCTTTGACATCAAAATTTCCGGATTGAAAACGCTTAAACCAAATTTGTGCTACTCTCTCAGACACTGCACTAGGTCCATAAATATTGCCAATTTTTTTTGCGGCTTGCGTTGCATTTTTACCTTTTTTGTCGTAAAATTTTAAAATGTATCGAATTTCTTCATTAGATTCACTCATCTTGATAGTACGAAAAATTAATAAAAATCACACATTTTCCTAATTTTAATTTGGAATTATCTAATTGGAATTATTTAACATTTAAACTTTTAATGATACCAAAACCGGCTAGATACAAATAGTATATAGCCAAAGAGATTTTATTACAAGTTCATACATACTGCACACATCACACGCGATACAAAAATTATACAAAAATCCACGCGAATATTGAAAAAGAAATACGAAATAGTTCTAATAATACAACTATTAACATATTAAACTATTAATATATGTTAATTTCCTGTTAGGTCTCACGAGTATATACGGGTAAATAATTTTTTTACTGACGGTAGGACCTCTTGTGAGTCCGCTTGGATACCACCACCCTGCCTATTTCTGCCGTGAAGCAGTAACGCGTTTCGGTTTGAAGGGTGGGGCAGCTGTTGTAACTATACTGAGACCTTAGAACTTATATCTCAAGGTGGGTGGCGCATTTACGTAGTAGATGTCTACAGGCTCTAGTAACTACTTAGCACCAGGTGAGCTCATCCACCCATCTATATATATAAAAATGAATTGCTGTTCGTTAGTCTCGCTAAAATTGGAGCACGGCTGAACTGATTTGACTAATTTTGGTCTTGAATTATTTGTGGAAGTCCACAGAAGGTTTAAAATGTAGATAAATATGAAAATGTTCGGAATTAAATAAAAATAACAGTTTTGTTTTCTCCGTCGGACGGATTCCTTTTGTTTGATTCAAGTTTATTTTATACAAAAGCTTAGGTCTTTTATTTATAGATTGAGGCACTACGAAGTCTGCCGGGTCAGCTAGTCTAAGCATTAAAAAAAACATGTATGCAAAATCAGAAGTAAATCAAATTAATAAAAATTAAATGTCAAATTAAACAGGTTTAAATCTTATTAGAGAGAATGATCTTAATAAAGCTTTTTATAAAAAAATAATGAAATTCCTTATTTTTCTCTACCTGAGCGTTGCCATTTCACGCGGATCGGTAGAGCTCACGGTCTCAATCTGAGAGAATTTGCTAACACTAGCCTTAGCAAGAGCAGTGCTTCGCTGAATCTACCACCGGATCGGAATCGCGATCCACTGAGAAGATCCGGCGAGAAACTCAGTGGGTATTTTTTTCTCTTTTAAACGTTCTTAAATACACGGATAATATTGAACTATCTAGAAATGTAACTATGTAACTATACTGAGACCTTAGAACTCATATCTCAAAGTGGGTGGCGGCATTTACGTTGTAGATGTCTATGGGCTCCGGTAACCACATAACATCAGGTGGGCCGTGATCTCGTTCACACGCCTAAGCAATAAAAAAAAAGTGACAACATCTGTCAAGGACGGCAGTTAAAACGTCCTAAAATTCGTGTCACGCAATTTACGGACGGTCCCTAATGATAGCATTGTGTAATTGCGCAATTATTTTAAGAAGGCATCTGTTTAAAAAAAATTCAATCAAGGTTGATTGTTTACGTCATCGGTGTTAGTAGCCCTACGTGAAATCGCGGTGCCGCACGCTAAATGCTAGGGGAGGGCGTGGCGAGTGGAGCTATATCGATTCGATCGATTTTAAAATCGATTTTGCTAGGCTCATCTTGTGGTGACACAAAAGAATAAGACGGTCGATGTAGGCAATCGCATCGAGAGTTGCGACTGCGTAATGCGAATACGAATATGCGAATGCGAATGCGAATACGAATTTCCGAATGCGAATAGGAATTTGCGAATACGAATACGAATTTGCGAATGCGAATACGATTTTGCGAATGCGAATACGAATTTGCGAATGTGAATACGAATTTGCGAATGCGAATATGGATTTGTAGGATCGGATGCGTATAGCCGAAGATCGGGTTCAGTGGCGAGCTTTGGGGGAGGCCTATGTCAAGCAGTGGACTGCCGCAGGCTGATGATGATAGGAAAGCTTCATTTATGCTGGTGGTAGGGCGTCATGTGCTCTTACACGGCATTACGGTTTGAAGGGCGGGGCAGTCGTTGTACTGTAATAATTGAGATGGGATGTCTCAAAGTTGGTCACGGAATTTACGTTGTTGAGTTCTATACGCTTTCGAATAATCACTTAACATCAGGTGCGCCCTAAATTCTTCCACCTATATCAGCAAGAACAAAAAAAATCGTTCAACGGATACATCAATGGCATTCATAAAATACGACAGAGAGGCTGGTTCCATCGTGTTTTAAAAATGATGACGTCAGAGCCTCTGACCTCATTCTCTTCATCATTATCATTGCCTTCCACAGTGACAGTAATTAAGACTCACTTTTCTAATGAATTCCATTTATTACATTTCAAGTGTATAGCGATAATAGCAAAGAGCTCCGCTCCGTTCGACTGTTCGAGCCAGAATGTTTTGTGCGACAATAATCACCCGTGTTTATAGTAGAACAGTGGGGGTAGCTTAGAATAAATTATTTTGAATACCGGCTTAAGTAATTTTTGGCATGCATTTTTTTTATTTTTTTATTGCTTAGATGGATGGACGAGCTCACAGCCCACCTGGTGTTAAGTGGTTACTGGAGCCCATAGACATCTACAACGTAAATGCGCCACCCACCTCCTGATATAAGTTCTAAAATCTCAGTGTAGTTACATTTACAGTTAACATTAAGGAAACAGTTAACTTTAACTAATCTTAGTTAACCAAATAGTGACGTTGCTCTGACATACATAATATTAATATTAGTTTTGTTCAAGTTTGAGTCAATGATTATTGCATTTTAAAACTAAATGACAACGAGGGGTGAAAGGCTAGGTTTAAGAGACATTTTTACAACTTTACAGGAGACCCATTTAAAGTTTAAAATTTGGAAGAAATATCATTACAAAAAACACTTCTTCAGCTATTTGAATGAGGCTAAACATAATTGAAGTTCAATTAAAAGCACCGAACTGTTGTCTGCTATAATACCAAGTAAAAATCTACAAAGATAAATGTCGCGTATTTTTTTTTTTTTTTTTTATTGCTTAGATGAGTGGACGAGCTCACAGCCCACCTGGTGTTAAGTGGTTACTGGAGCCCATAGACATCTACAACGTAAATGCGCCACCCATCTTGAGATATAAGTTCTAAGTTCTCAATTATAGTTACAACGGCTGCCCCACCCTTCAAACCGAAACGCATTACTGCTTCACGGCAGAAATAGGCAGGGTGGTGGTACCTACCCGTGCGGACTCACAAGAGGTCCTACCACCAGTAATTACGCAAATTATAATTTTGCGGGTTTCATTTTTATTACACTATGTTATTCCTTCACCGTGGAAATCAATCGTGAACATTTGTTGAGTACGTATTTCATTATAAAAATTGGTACCCGCCTGCGGGATTCGAACACCGGTGCGTCGCTCAACACGAATGCACCGGACGTCTTATCCGTTAGGCCACGACGACTTCACAAAAGAATGCGAATGTTAAGCGAAATGTCCCTTAAATTAAATAGCCTATCACCCCTCGATATGTCTTCATCATTTCTATATCCTTATTATCATGGTCAGGATAAAGATTGAACTAATAAACTTAATATGACATCATCGGTCTGCTTGCAAGTCGTCAAGTCAATCGGACATCTTCAAGTCTGTGAAAATTACTTTCAAAGATTCCTTCACATACATCAGGGGCTCCCAAACCTATTTAGTCTATTGCCCACTTTGAGAATAAATTATTTTTTAGCGCCCCCATTTTTTCACCTACTTCAAAAACCACTATAGCGAGAGGTCAGTCGGTATCTAAGAGTTCTCCTAGATGAAATTACAAATCGCCTCCCAAGCCTCTACACAACGCGGCCATTTTTTTCTGAGTCTCTCTTACCGCCCCCCTTTAGATCTGCAGCTCCCACAAGGGGGCGTTATGGCCCACTTTGGGAAAGGCTGACATACATGAAAGACGATATGTGTAAGAAGGGAGTGAGCGAAGAAATGGTATATGATAGAGGAGTATGGATGTTGCGCTGACACCGGGTGACTGAGAAAAGGGCAGGAGAATGATGAGCCCTTCACATACATACAAAGATACAGGAAGTGTCAATGAAGGCGTGTTAATTAATAAAATAAAAAACAACAAAAACAGACTGTGTGTATCTTTTGTAATTTTTGATTAGATATCATATCGGCAAGACTTGATTTTTTGGGTATAAAATTAATCAATAATGTATAATTGTCTTCTATCTTACATTCGATCAGAACGTGGCAGACATTTAGCAGTAGGTACCACCAGTATACGAAGAATACCAGATGTAAATTAACCCTTTGATTGTCATGTAGGTCACCGGTGCCCTACGCGGCCCACTCAGGTAATTAAGACGATTTCTGTTGTTACTAAGGCACCAGAGTATCTAGTAGACTTTGGGGAAAGACGCATCTGAAGAAACTGAGAATTAATCTGATTCTAAGAGACATAAAAGATTAAAAAGTACATTAACGAACAAAAGAAGGCAAAGTTAGGCAATCTATCACCCCCGGTGAAGGTCAAGGGGCGACCTAAGGGGGTTGAGGCCACGCGGCGCGCTACCATCCCTCTAGCGCGCTGCCAGATAAAAGAGCAACCGGTTGGCGGTGTATCACGTCCCGACTCGGCAGGCTGGTTCTGGTCCAGCCGGGTATTCTGGGACACTGTCTGGGCAGCCCGACGGGATGCCGTACTGACACTGCCGATGTTTCAAAACCTTCGATTCACCTCGATCCGTCAGCCGGGCGTCCTTGCGGTGAGCTTCGCCGTCTGGTTGTAGTGTTGACCGCGGTAGCCCCCTGAACTCATCCGGGTTCTAACCTCGAAAGGGATCGGACGGTTGGGCGAAGAGTGCAGGGGAGTAGTTTATTGGGTAAGGTCCTGAATACATCTTTGGGCCCGCGGTTTTTCAGTTGTAGACCAGTCCCACATGCCTCACGCGTCGCCTTGTCGCGGGGACATCGCAGGAGGTTCAGCCCCGGTCCGAAAACAAAATAAAAGCTATCCAGCACCGGTGACCTACCTGGCAGTCAAAGGGTTAAGCTTTAAATCAGCATTAATACCAGAATACGGAAACTAGTGATGTGCATATTTGTTTATATTTGCGGATGCAACAAACAGCAAATTATGTAAATCGCGCCTAGGTGCTGATTAGTTAAATTCAGAATAAATTTATTTGATAGTTTGCTTATTGATTGCCAATGTGCAGCCGTCTTCCGCGTCTTCGAGGAAACGCTTTGATGTCAATTACCTTCAAAAGGCACTGAGCCAATTTAGGGTAGGTACTGCTATATAATCGCA
This sequence comes from Bombyx mori, assembly GCF_030269925.1. Classification (NCBI taxonomy): domain Eukaryota; kingdom Metazoa; phylum Arthropoda; class Insecta; order Lepidoptera; family Bombycidae; genus Bombyx; species Bombyx mori. The sequence continues at coordinate 1,673,901 of NC_085117.1, read as the reverse complement.
AATAACATACGATAATTTGAAATTGTCGTGGCCTAATGGATAAGACGGTCGGCACATTAGTATCGGGCGACGCGACATACAGTGCCCAAGTTCGAATCCTGAAGAGATCCGGTTATCGTTCTCGTCGAACCCGTCGATGGCAACGAAGGGCTCGACGAGTAAATTAACCCATAGACACAGCCCACTGTGTTTCTCGCCGGATCTTCTCAGTGGATCGCGTATCCGATCCGGAGGTAGATTTTGCGAAGCACTGCTCTTGCTAGGGTTAGTGTTAGCAACGACGTCAGGTTTGAGCTCCGTGAGCTCACCTACTTGTTAAGGATACGTTGAAATGGTTTATGTAGTAAAAAAAACCGCAGACATGTACCCTAATTTTTCCAATTAAATACCCAACTTGAATTACTATTAAATACGAAAAAAAAAATATCAATAGTGTAACAATTGATTATTAATTCACGCTACAGTTGTAATTTTCGTAATTACTGTATTCCAAAACTAAACATCATTCATCTTTCAAATCAAACGGCATTCCCGTTGTGATGCATGGCTCTATATACCTCAATTACCACTTTAAATAATGCGTGTCTAAGTAAAACGAAAAAAAAGCTGAACGTGCGTGTGCAAATTTGTGAACGTGAAAGAAGTGAAACTTCTCTATTTGAAAGAAGTGAAACTTCTCTATTTGAAAGAAGTGAAACTTCTCTATTTGAAAGAAGTGGAACTTCTTTCTTTGTGTGTAGTATTGTGGTTTTCTTCATTTTTCATTCTTAAATCAAAATTTTCTTGTAGAGAATGCTGTTTATAAGCGATCTTCTCTCCGCGGTCGAGTGGTTCGCGAGACGTTCTATCTATTCTCACTCTCGCTCTTCCTAAAGTGTATCTTTTGTTGCTGTAACGAATCTGTCGCGAGTTAAATTGTACCCTCAACGCGCCTAGAGAAGTTTAACTTCAAATATATGCAATCAGTTGCGTATATAACTAAAAAAGAGGATTAGCCGAGCCTGGATTTCTGCCACGAAGTGATTGAATGACAATTAATTGTTTCTGGGAATTACAGTTATCCCCCGATAATACGGTACTCTTATAACGCTTTTAGATATTACGCGACTTCAAGCTCTCGTATAACACGGATATTCACTGCTATAGCGCGGAAATTACACAAGTAATATTTCTGTACTACTATGAATTTTATAATGGTTTGTACAGTCCTTAATTTCGCGTACCTGTTCACATTATGCCGATCGTGCTGTTGTAAAATTTAATAATCTTATTAAAAATGTTGGTCCTAGTTTTTGAATTGTAAAAACTTTATTATATTGTATTATGTGTGTATATATATATATATATTATACTAGCGACCCGCTCTCGCTTCGCTTCGGAAACATTAAATTTTATTATTGATAGTTGAGTTGAGTTATTGTCGTACCGCGGGTGACTCCGCGGGGCGAAGCTAGTCTAAAAAAATTTACTCCTTATATCATCAGCTACTTGTCAATGAAAGTCCCGTCAAAATCAGTCCAGCCGTTCCAGAGATTAGCCGGAACAAACATACATACAGACAAAAATTGTAAAAAATGTTATTTTGGTGTATGTACCGTATATAACTAGTCAGGTCATAAGTATTGTCACACAGTAAAAACTTTTCTTTTAGAATGCTGGCCACAAAAAAGTTTATTGAATTCGAATTTCTAATTGTTCATGAAAATAAAAATGTATACTTTTAGAATTTTACTCATTTTTAAATATGGAGTGGACGCTTAAAGAAGACCGTGTTGCAGTTATTGCGTTGCATCGTTGCGGTTACGCGCCAATTCAAATTTTTAACATACTGAAAAATTTGAATATAACCAAAAGATTCGTTTATCGTACCATCAAACGATACAATGAAGACTCTAGTGTAGATGACAGGTCAAGAAGTGGTCGCCCTCGGTCTGTTAGGACTCCAGCAGTGATAAAAGCTGTGAAGGCGCGAATTCAAAGAAATCCCAAACGTAAGCAGAAACTGTTGGCCCTTCAGATGGGGTTAAGCAGAACCACGGTGAAAAGGGTGTTAAATGAAGACTTAGGGCTTCGGGCATATCGAAGAAAAACAGAACATCGTTTGAATGCTCGTCTAATGGACCTGAGACTGAAGAGATGCCGCGCTTTGTTGAAGCGGTACGCGGGAAATTTTATTCGGGAAATTCTTTTTTCGGATGAAAAAATTTTTACCGTAGAAGAGAACTACAACAAACAAAATGATAAGGTGTACGCACACAGTAGTGAAGAAGCGAGCAACCGTATTCCACGTGTCCAACGAGGTCATTTTCCATCCTCGCTCATGGTATGGTTGGGAGTTTCTTATTGGGGCTTAACAGAGGTACATTTTTGTGAGAAAGGTGTAAAAACGAATGCAGTTGTGTATCAAAATACAGTCCTGACGAACCTTGTGGAACCTGTTTCTCATACCATGTTCAATAACAGGCACTGGGTATTCCAACAAGATTCGGCGACAGCTCATAGAGCGAAGAGCACACAAGACTGGCTGGCGGCGCGTGAAATCGACTTTATCCGGCACGAAGACTGGCCCTCCTCCAGTCCAGATTTGAATCCGTTAGATTACAAGATATAGCAACACTTGGAGGAAAAGGCGTGCTCAAAGCCTCATCCCAATTTGGAGTCACTCAAGACATCCTTGATTAAGGCAGCCGCCGATATTGACATGGACCTCGTTCGTGCTGCGATAGACGACTGGCCGCGCAGATTGAAGGCCTGTATTCAAAATCACGGAGGTCATTTTGAATAAACTTTAGTGTCATAAGAATCTATGTTTTGTTAAGTTCATTTTGGTATATGAATGGTTACATAATAAATAAACTTGTTTCAATTATTTTACATTAAACATGTGACAGAATTTATGACCTGACTAGTATAAACGGATCCTCAGGGTGGCGGCGACAATTGAGACAATTTACATCCACACGAAATAATATATTCTCTTTAGTACACGTTACGGTGGGTAGAATACGAATGCCATAGAGATATGCTAACCGTCGGTATTTATACAATCATCTTGACCTATTTTAATACAAACTGAGTAGGTAATATTAAACATTGTTCATCTTAATTATTCTGCTGATTATTTACGTACAATTATTATTTAATAATATCGAATTATGTAACAAATAACATTAAGACTTATTGCGCCGGAAGCTGTCAAGCGGAAGGCGCCAATAAAATATTATAAGTATAAAGAAATATGAATGAACTATTTACTTGATTATGAAATTACTAATTATATTATAAGAATAATAAGTTCTATATATTTCCTAAGTTCGTAAATAATTTATTATGTGAGGCCGGAAGTGTTGCTCGATAACATTCGGCCATCCTGTATATGCCGTGTCCCACGGCGATCAGCGCTGCTATTGGCGCCTGGTTTGTCGCTGGTGTATGGCACCTGAAATTGACATGTTTAAGCAGTAATTATATCTTGTATTATCTAATTCATACGACACACCTTTTATTTAACATAGATCACACACACCTTTTATTTGTTGTACATCATACACCTTTTATTTGTTGTACATCATACACCTTTTATTTGTTGTACATCATACACCTTTTATTTGTTGTACATCATACACCTTTTATTTGTTGTACATCATACACCTTTATTTGTTGTATATCACACAGCTTTTATTTGTTGTATATCACACAGCTTTTATTTGTTGTATATCACACAGCTTTTATTTGTTGTATATCACACAGCTTTTATTTGTTGTATATCACACAGCTTTTATTTGTTGTATATCACACAGCTTTTATTTGTTGTATATCACACAGCTTTTATTTGTTGTATATCACACAGCTTTTATTTGTTGTATATCACACAGCTTTTATTTGTTGTATATCACACAGCTTTTATTTGTTGTATATCACACAGCTTTTATTTGTTGTATATCACACAGCTTTTATTTGTTGTATATCACATAGCTTTTATTTGTTGTATATCACACAGCTTTTATTTGTTGTATATCACACAGCTTTTATTTGTTGTATATCACACAGCTTTTATTTGTTGTATATCACACAGCTTTTATTTGTTGTATATCACACAGCTTTTATTTGTTGTATATCACACAGCTTTTATTTGTTGTATATCACACAGCTTTTATTTGTTGTATATCACACAGCTTTTATTTGTTGTATATCACACAGCTTTTATTTGTTGTATATAACACAGCTTTTATTTGTTGTATATCACACAGCTTTTATTTGTTGTATATAACACAGCTTTTATTTTTTTGTACATCACACAGCTTTTATTTGTTGTATATAACACAGCTTTTATTTTTTTGTACATCACACAGATATTATTTGTACAGCTTTTATTTGTTGTATATCACACAGCTTTTATTTTTCGTATATAACAGCTTTTATTTTTCGTACATCACACAGCTTTTATTGTTAACTGATGCAGCCTCTATCCTGAAATAGTTTGATTTTGTTTTATCAGTTACTTGCAATTCTGAGTCAGATTGGTCAAGTATCATAACGTTCATACTACTTTGTAGACTCATTTTTATTAGTAATAATTTCCACGCGTGCTTATTAATCAATTATGTTTCCATTCAATGATTTTGTCTCAGATATTAATTATTTTTAAAAAGCAATCTTTCGACCTTACAAGTCCACCCAAAAGTACATAGGACATACAGCCCAGCTCAAAATATACAGAATTCATAAGAAATGTTTCATTAGTGTTAATATTGAGGTAAACTTGTACCAAAGCAGCACTTTACTGTGATATTATACAGCTGTGTCCTAAATACATCGGACAAGTCTGTCTGTAATTTTATTTCACTAAGAGTACTATTAAAAGTTTCACTACTACCCACGAATTTAACAGAATTTTGTGATATTGATATTAATCATTGATTCTCCGATTATTAAATCTATATCAGCGATGTCGTAATTCGTTATTTCCACAAAGCCACAATAATGTTGTCTATATGAACATTCACGGGGATGTTCCTAAAGAGGTCGACGAGTATGAGCCTCCAAAACCTCTCATTGTAACCACGGAAGACAATCTTTAATTTTTTAACTTATCAGCATATGCCACACAGAATATTTAATTTGCTGCCCATGTCTATGTATGCAATGAGACTAGAGCCATTAATTAACATTATTTTTTTTTTGCAAATCTATGCATACGCTGTATGTTGTAAATAAGATATTACTCACTTTTGGGTGTGAAGAGCTGGCCGCATACCATCAGCTGACCGACGTGTGTCCCAGGCGATGGCACACCTCGCAGCGCGGCTCTTTGCAGTTCTTTGTTTCATGACCTTCTCTTCGGCAGGCGTAACATTTCTTTGGTTGGAAGTCGGTCCCTCTTGCAACTGGAGCAACAGCACCTTCTCTTCTCCATGTGGTAGCCATTCGCGGATGTGTAGTATAGTTGCGGTGGTGTATCGCACAATTCCTAGCCGACCCACGAAGACATATCTGCATGATGAACTGGCAGTCTTTGTTGTCCCATCCATATACGTGATCCAACTGGTCGATCTTGTGCAGCCATCCCTTGACGTTGCTAGATTTTTCATCCGGCCGGAACGTTGGAATAACCTCCGCATCGGTTTGGGTGACACGTCGCATTTTGTATCGCCTGTGTTTCTCAGTGGTCTCAAATTCGTCAATGTATGGGCCTGGCATAATCCCGCTTCTGAAGTATAAACGGATCCTCAGGGTGGCGGCGACAATTGAGACAATTTACATCCACACGAAATAATATATTCTCTTTAGTACACGTTACGGTGGGTAGAATACGAATGCCATAGAGATATGCTAACCGTCGGTATTTATACAATCATCTTGACCTATTTTAATACAAACTGAGTAGGTAATATTAAACATTGTTCATCTTAATTATTCTGCTGATTATTTACGTACAATTATTATTTAATAATATCGAATTATGTAACAAATAACATTAAGACTTATTGCGCCGGAAGCTGTCAAGCGGAAGGCGCCAATAAAATATTATAAGTATAAAGAAATATGAATGAACTATTTACTTGATTATGAAATTACTAATTATATTATAAGAATAATAAGTTCTATATATTTCCTAAGTTCGTAAATAATTTATTATGTGAGGCCGGAAGTGTTGCTCGATAACACTAGGTATATTCATATGTATGTAGTAAAAAGCGGTTATTACAATATTACAAACAGACACTTCAATTTTATTTATATGTATATATTTGTACATAACGCGTTATACAAGAATAATCCTACAACGCGTTTACTATAACGCGATACCAATCTACCGTGTTATAAGGAGGATTACAGCTTATGTTGAATCTGATCTGCGATCTTATTCGACACGGTACCGATAATAAGGTACCAAGGAAGGATCGATATCTATAGGCTCTTATCACACAGTCTCATGTTTCGAATATAGATTACCATAAATGACTTGAATTTAATGTTTGCTTACTAAATACGTAGCAGAGATATAAATACGTGGAGTACTAAAAGGTAGCAGTGGCTTTGCTCTGCCCCTGACATTGCTGAAGTCCATGGGCGACGGTAACCATAGATAATATACAACGGTAACCACTCACCATCAGGTGGGTCGTATACTCGTCTGCCTACAAGGGCAATAAAAAAAAACTAATACTTTGCATCTCTACTTAGGTTTTCCAACAAATAATATACTCTGAACAATTATTCTTCAAAGTGTAATAATTGGTTATTAGCATTTGTGCTAATTTTATTACAAGAGTATACAGCATTTATAGAAATACTTAATAAACTAACACCGATTAAAGATCAAGCAAATCATAGATATATAATATAATCCTAATATCTATGATTTGCTGATCATCAATCATAATCATAGATATATATAATCATAATGCATAAAAATATAAAACACGCAATGTAACGCGGACGCATGTGGCAGCAGCGAGGTCGTCGACCTTGGTCAGTAGATTGTGATCCATTGCGTGCTTTACAGAAACATTAAAAAAAATCCATAGTTTCATTTCAGCGGTATCTTTTACGGGTAAGTAAGGTAAGTTCATCTTGAACTAATATTTAAGAGTTCTGATTGAAAAATCGATAAAATAATAAACCCAAATACATTTGCGGGTAGCGTTTGCGTGAGTCCGCACCAGTAGCTACCATTATCCTGCCATTTCCATCGCGAAGCAGTAATGTATTCTAGTTTGAAGACCGGAACAGCCTTTATACTATAGAACTGAGATTTAGACCTCATGCCTCAAAGGACACTGTACCAATCAATCCATCTCAATAATGAAAATTACAATTATTCCGTCGCACACCGCAAAGTTACACCAAAATATGTCCTTATCTTTAAATTTAATCGAAAGAGTTATCTTAGGCATTGAATACAAAACTAGAATTATCTAAGACTTACAGGTTATTCGCAATACTCGTATTGGCCGAATCAAAACGAAAATCGATTATCTAAATCGATCCTCATAGAACACGCGCAACACTATTTCTGCGAATAGACGGAATCAGACGGATAATATTGTCAAAGTTCGTTACAACACTCAAGAGGCCTTTTTGTCTTAAACACGATAATATAAACCATATCTAATTTAAAGAAACGTAAATCTTTGATTATTAATATAAAACTTTAGTTTAAAACTAGACTTTAATTCGCGGGTTCGTCTGTGCATCGCGAAAACGGCATAAGGAAAAATGTGAATTAAAACTAAATATCTAATAACTTACCGGTTTGGATCGAGGAAGTAATCCGTAAAAACATACACAGCACAGCACAAAAAGAAACAAGTTTTTAACACTTCGACACTAGTAAAGTAAATAGCTGAGAAAAACCCGCCAACGAACGCGTGATTGGAAAGAGATAAAGCGGATGACGTATTTTACGCGCGTCCCGCGGTCGCCACCAGACTGCGTATTAAGTAAGACTTTGATTTGACAATGGCGTTACGGCACCTACAAATATTTAATAATAAAAGTCGTAATGCCAGCGATAATGTGTGATAACTTATCTCCGAGCAGACTCAAATCGAAACAAGTTTTTTTTTTCTGTCCTTATCTATAACGACAGCTTATTTTTTAAGTCAACAGTGACGTAATGTTCAGGAACGCGCACCCGATTTTAGATATAACCGGCGAATAAAACATATAGAATTTGGATCTTAAAGCGTGAGCATTAAGGACTGCCTCGAGCGCGTGGGAGTCGAAAGCTTCTGAGCGATTTCTTTGAAATGTTTGCGTTTGACTTATGCCTTTTTTGCAATTAGGCCGACGAATTTTTCTAATCAAATTCAGTTCCGGCAACTCGACAACAGATGTCGCTCGTTGTCGAGATCGTTTTCGCGGTGTTATATTTAAGTCTTAACCTTCGAAACTATTGTACATGATAACAAAAGATATGCGATAAAAAGATATGCGATAAATAAAAATCGAATGGAAGATTTTAGAGACGTTACTGTTTCCGTAAACAGCAAAGGCTTTTTTTTTTTTATTGCTCAGATGAGGCTGAGGCTCGTGAGGTAACTGTTATATTATTTTATAACTAATTTCTACCGGCAGTTTGGCCTGCGTGATCAGGGAGAGATGTGACGTAATTTTTTTAAAGATAATACATTTTTCTCTAACGTTTTTCCGTTTAATTGAGATGTTTTATTTTCGGCTTAAAAGGCATCGTACCACGTCACTTAAAAATCAAATCGGGGGGTGAAAGGTTATGTTTAAGTGACATTTCGCTTAACACGTGACATTTATCTTTGTAATTAAAGGTCCGTTTTATTCGGTATCAGCACCAACAGCTCGATGTTTTTAATTGAACTTCAATTATGTTTACCTCATTTGAATAGCTGAAGAAGTTTTTTTTTTTTCGGTTTTGATATTTTTTCCAAATTTTTAACTTTAAATGGCTCTCCTGTGAAGTTGCAAAAATGTCGCTTAAACCAAATATTGTTAGTTAGTTGGTTACTTCGTTTAGTCGTTTGAAAGAAGGACAAACAAACAAACACACTCATGTTTATAATTTTACCAAGTATAAAGAAGATTCTTAAATTTTATGCGTATTATTTCTAAGGACGATTGAGCGAGCAATGTATACACACACAAAAGGTGTCAATTAATTTTTAGTTACGATCATACGGATGTTGTGATATGAGAACAATAAAAAAAATGTGTGCGTGTACTAGTGTACACACGTAAGAAGTGAAACTTCTTTATGGCCTTATTTTTCGAAAAATGATCTACATGCAACTTTCTAGAAATTGGTTAAATAAAGTTAAATTAGATAAAGTTTAAACAAAAGGATTTTATTATCATAGACATGAATACAAAAAAGTTAAATTAGATAAAGTTTAAACAAAAGGATTTTATTATCATAGACATGAATACAAAACAGATGGCGCGTAACGGAAAAAAGTGACGCGTAACCGAAAAATGTGACGGTAAATTTTTTTCCAACGCCGATAAGGAAGTTTCACTTCAATTATTATACAATCTAATGAGTAAGTTTTATTTTATTTGCCACGAACCCAACGCTAAATTACGGTACACTATTTAAACGTAATTTTCTTTATTAATAAAAGATATAATATTAAAACAAATAAGACTTTTTGGCGGGAACGCGAGGAGTGATGTTGTTTGATTTTATTTTATCTATTTAGTGTTTCTTCAGGTTTAAATGTGTAATAACGGTGGTCTATTAACTGTTTAATATCTGTGAAAGTGCACAAATGTGGGAAAATGAAACAAAAGCCGCTGGACGTAACTTCTCGGGATCCTCCAAAAAGTCCACTGAAAAAGTCTCAGTAAATGACCACTATTTTACTGAGATTATATTTTATCCCATATCATCTCATCTCATTTCATTTAATTTGATCCCATATCATCTCATCTCATCTATATATTAATACGTGAAGCAAAAACTTTGTATCCCTTTTTACGAAAATTGCGCGGACGGAGGAGTATGAAATTTTTCACACTTATAGAGAATATAGAGAAGAAGTGCACAATGCTAATAATTTTTTAAAATAATGCATAAAAGATACATTAAATCAATAAAGAACACATTACACACACTACATACCGTGTATTTGACGCACACACGCATGCATACTATTTATTGTCAAACTTTTGTTCTTGACGTCTGTTGTCAAATTGAGAATAGATTAAATATTGTTTGTCTTTGTTAATATTTTTTATAGTGTAATCTTGGCAAAATTTGTGATTATAGAAGTATAAAATACAATCATAATGTGTAGTGTACAAACTTACAATTCCAATTAATTATAGTCGAATTTCGACTACTGCGGGACCTCTAGTATTTATAATTTTACAAAGTATGAAGACGATTCTTAAATATTATGTGTATTATTTCTAAGGAAGTTTTTTTTTTTTTTTTTAATGCTTAGATGTGTGGACGAGCTCACAGCCCACCTAGTGTTAAGTGGTTACTGGAGCCCATAGACATCTACAACGTAACAGCCTGGCCACGGGACATTCGCCGATACGAATATTCGCGCGGTGCGAACGGCGAAGCGTCTAGCAACTAAAATAAGAGCATAGAAATGTACCTAACAAGCCACGCGCACCGGCGACCGGCGAAGCGACCGGCGAAATGTACCGAGCGAATCGCGCGGGCGACTTACGATGTGGCGGGCGAGCAAAACAAATGCATGAATAAGGACGGCGCAAGCCACGGAGTCGAGCGGTAGTCGCGGCGAATAGTGCATTGATTAAATGAGTTTAGTTGTTTTCGCCGCGAAAAATGAACGCCGAAATTTTTATATTTTATATTTTTGGAGTTTACTCCTTTAGAATCGATTTACATATATAGGCCCGGGGTATGAAAATTATGGGGACCAAAATCGTACTAGCATGTCACACGAAATGCGTTATGCGCCTGATTGCGCATGTCACACGAAATGCGCGCCGGGCTGCTGCGCCGGCAGTCCGCCACAAAGCCTCGTACTGATCGCGCGTTTCTCTCATTATTGTATTTTCATATATTTGTTAGTCGTTTGTTTTGTGTCTCGTTAATTTGTTAATAATCTGTAGTGTATCGTGTTGTCGTAATATAGAACTATTTCTCGTATTGTTTCGTTTAATTTTTTATATCCAGTAAACTCCAGTCGTGCGTCGGAGCGGACACACACACTTTTTTTATAATTTTTTTTTTTTATATTTTTAAACTCGTAGTGGCCGAACGGATAAGACGTCCGGTGTTGAGCGATGCACCGGTAGTCGAATATCAGGCGGGTACCAATTTTTGTAATGAAATACGTACTCAACAAATTTTAATGTTCACGATTGATTTCCACGGTGAAGGAATAACATCGTGTAATAAAAATGAAACCCTCAAAATTATAATTTGCGTAATTACTGGGGGTAGGACCTCTTGTGAGTCCGCGCGGGTGGGTACCACCACCCTGCCTGTTTCTGCCGTGAAGTAGTAATGCGTTTCGGTTCGAAGGGTGGGGTAGCCGTTGTAACTATACTGAGACCTTAGAACTTATATCTCGAGGTGGGTGGCGCATTTACATTGTAGGTGTCTATGGGTTCCAGTAACCACTTAACATCAGGTGGGCTGTGAGCTCGTCCATCCATCTAAGCAATAAAAAAAAAAAAAAGGAAAGATATAATATTAACAATAATTATTACCAATACCAACCCTGACTAGTTATGTTGATTGATTGATAGATAGGTATATTGTAGCCAATAAGCCTGATTTCCTGTGATAAACCCGCAAAATTATAATTTGCGTAATTACTGGTGGTAGGACCGTTTGTGAGTCCGCGCAGGTAGGTACCACTCTCTGCCTATTTCTGCCGTGAAACAGTAATGCGTATCGGTTTGAAGGGCGGAGCAGCCGTTGTAACTGTACTGAGACCTTAGAACTTACATCTCAGAATGGGTGGCGCATTTACGTTGTAAATGTCCACGGGCTCCAGTAACCACTTAACACCGGTGGGCTGTGAGCTCGTCCATCTAAGCAATAAAAAAAAATTAGATCACATGCTAGTTGGTGTCACCGTTCCTCATGACAAGAACCTCGTGAAGGCAGAAAAGGACAAATCAATAAAATATTTAGACCTGGCCCACGAGACTACCGCCATGTTGCATGTTGATTCAGCAATCATAGTTCCAATAGTTGTGTCGGTACACGGTTTGATAGCAAAAAACTTCAATCAACATCGATTTTATTATTGTATTAATATTAAATTATTATTGTCGTTTTAATTAATTAATAATTACAATTATTAATTATGCAAGTCGTCGTGGCCTAACGGATAAGACGTCCGGTGCATTCGTGTTGAGCGATGCACCGGTGTTCGAATCCCGCAGGCGGGTACCAATTTTTCTAATGAAATACGTACTCAACAAATGTTCACGATTGATTTCCACGGTGAAGGAATAACATCGTGTAATAAAAATGAAACCCGCAAAATTATAATTTGCGTAATTACTGGTGGTAGGACCTCTTGTGAGTCCGCGCGGGTAAGTACCACCACTCTGCCTATTTCTGCCGTGAAGCAGTAATAATGCGTTTCGGTTTGAAGGGTGGGGCAGCCGTTGTAACCATACTTGAGACCTTAGAACTTATATCTCAAGGTGGGTGGCGCATTTACGTTGTGGATGTCTATGGGCTCCAGTAACCACTTTACACCAGGTGGGCTGTGAGCTAGTCCACCCATATAAGCAATAAAAAAAAAATTGTTACTTATAGACATATATTTATTGATAGTCAATTTATGCATTCACCAATCTTCTATGGACCAGCCGTAATCGAGGTCCCAATATTTTTTAATGAACGTTTTTGTCGTACGAACTGACGTGAGATATTGGAACCGTCCTTTGTGTAACATTTTCATTCTCTTCTTCCTTTCCCTCTCCAATCGTTTGAGCATTTTAATTCTTCTCTTCTTGTAAGCTTCTATATCTGCTTTTATATCGTTGATCGTTCGATTAGCTTTCTTCGCGTCCGCTGTACAGATAAAAAATATATTAACAGATACACATTTAGTTCTATGCTACACTGCAGCTCTGTACTGATCCTGAGCTCTTCTCGTACACAAACAGACACAGATCCGACCTACATCCAGCCGAGAGTCCTATACTACACTACTGTAGACACAGTCCTCTGCAGCTCTGTACTGATCCCGAGCTCTTCTCGTGCACAAACAGACATAGATCCGACCTACATCCAGCCGAGAGTCCTATACTACACTACTATAGACACAGTCCTCTGCAGCTCTGTACTGATCCCGAGCTCTTCTCGTGCACAAACAGACACAGATCCTATCTACATCCAGCCGAGAGTCCTATACTACACTACTATAGACACAGTCCTCTGCAGCTCTGTACTGATCCCGAGCTCTTCTCGTGCACAAACAGACACAGATCCTATCTACATCCAGCCGAGAGTCCTATACTACACTACTATAGACACAGTCCTCTGCAGCTCTGTACTGATCCCGAGCTCTTCTCGTGCACAAACAGACACAGATCCTATCTACATCCAGCCGAGAGTCCTATACTACACTACTATAGACACAGTCCTCTGCAGCTCTGTACTGATCCCGAGCTCTTCTCGTGCACAAACAGACACAGATCCGACCTACATCCAGCCGAGAGTCCTATACTACACTACTATAGACACAGTCCTCTGCAGCTCTGTACTGATCCCGAGCTCTTCTCGTGCACAAACAGACACAGATCCTATCTACATCCAGCCGAGAGTCCTATACTACACTACTATAGACACAGTCCTCTGCAGCTCTGTACTGATCCCGAGCTCTTCTCGTACACAAACAAACACAGATCCTATCTACATCCAGCCGAGAGTCCTATACTACACTACTATATACACAGTCCTCTGCTGCTCTGTACTGATCCCGAGCTCTTCTCGTACACAAACAGACACAGATCCTATCTACATCCAGCCGAGAGTCCTATACTACACTACTATATACACAGTCCTCTGCTGCTCTGTACTGATCCCGAGCTCTTCTCGTACACAAACAAACACAGATCCTATCTACATCCAGCCGAGAGTCCTATACTACACTACTATATACACAGTCCTCTGCTGCTCTGTACTGATCCCGAGCTCTTCTCGTACACAAACAAACACAGATCCTATCTACATCCAGCCGAGAGTCCTATACTACACTACTATATACACAGTCCTCTGCTGCTCTGTACTGATCCCGAGCTCTTCTCGTACACAAACAAACACAGATCCTATCTACATCCAGCCGAGAGTCCTATACTACACTACTATAGACACAGTCCTCTGCAGCTCTGTACTGATCCCGAGCTCTTCTCGTACACAAACAAACACAGATCCTATCTACATCCAGCCGAGAGTCCTATACTACACTACTATAGATACAGTCTCACTCTTTCAACAGACTCACCTTCGCTTTTCTCCTTAGAATTATAAAACACTCCTAGATCGGTGTTATGTTCATATTTCTTCTCTATCTCGTGTAGCATGTTGCAAAGATGTATAATATCGGTGCTTTGGTGTAAAATGTTCGTATACATATACAACATATATGATGGCATCGCGAAGTCCCTCTCAGGGTGCCGTTCATACCTTAAAACGGAGCGTCTCATAAAAATATAACTATTAAATTATCTCGTCTGGACAACCCTGTTAGGAAATAGATGTTATACGTTCTGAATATTTATGTGACGTAATTTGTAAGTATTTCGCTTGGTTGCTTTAGTTTTAATTTTTATTGCCCTTGTAGGCACACGATCATACGGCCTACCTTACGGTGAGTGCTTACTGTCGCCCATGGACTTCAGCAATGCCAGGGGCAGAGCCAAGCCGCTGCCTACCGCTTAACAACTCTACAAGCCTTTTTTTAAGAAGGACATGTCATAGCGCTCGGGAAACACCGTGGAGGGGAGCTCGTTCCAAAGCTGGATGGTACGTGGCAAAAAAGATCTCTGGAAACGCACTGTTTGTTTACTTACACTAATAAAAATAATAACTGGGAACATATCACAAACAGTCATCCGTCCCCAATTTAGGATTCCCTGTGTTATGGGTACCAGAGACTGACAAACATAATTATATATGTTTAAATATATACATATATAGATAATAAACACCCAGACAAAGAGCAAACAAACCAGTTTAGCGCAAGAACGTTTGCCCGATGCGAGAATCGAACCCGCGACCCTAGGCGCACCGATCAGGACCGCTAACTACAGCACCACTCACTCAAAATGTTTAATAAGAAAAACAAAAACAAAACACGTGTGGCACTCGGGGACTGCCGTGGTAAAGCTATTGCAAAGCATTTTTTATCAACTTATGCAATTACAATTAGACAATAAAAAATTAATATTAAAACAACAATAAAAATAAGACCACGCAATATTTATAAACATTAACAAAAGCAAAACATGAACTGTCCCCTTCACACTCATAAGCTAGACCCCGTGAGAGAGAGATGGGCAGACTTTTCATGATGCTCATGCAGTGCGACGTCACGCCGCGCGCTTATTCACAAACACTACACCAGCGCAACGTGTGAATGTGTTAAACGCGAGCTACATAGTAGGCGTAGTGGGGGTGTCAGGTTATTTTCGTTACGGAATTTCTTGATTCAGTCGCCGCGCTCAAAGCCCGCGATAAAAGCTATGCAATCGTTTAAAAACAAGACATAGTTACATACTTCTTTTGTATTATTTGAAATAGCTCCAAAACGATTTGGTATTTGTAAATTATCTCGTGAGTTAAATAACCGATTTCATATTCTTTGTTGTTAACGTACAAATATCTGATGTAGAAGTATTTACGGATATCTTGAACCCTGGAATAGTGAAAATTGGAATTATTGTGAATTATTTTAAAACACTTAACATCTTACGCTCAGAGAGAGGTACGCTAAGTCGTCGTGGCCTAAAGGATAAGACGTCCGGTACATTCGTGTTGAAGCGATGCACCGGTGTTCGAATCCCGCAGGCGGGTACCAATTTTTCTAATGAAATACGTACTTAATATGGTCACGATTGACTTCCACGGTGAAGGATTAACGTAACGTGTAATAAAAATCAGACCCTCGAAATTATAATTTGCGTAATGAATGGAGGTAGGACGTCTTGTGAGTCCGCGCGGGTAGATACCACCGCCCCGCCTATTTCTGCCGTGAAGCAGTAATGCGTTTCGGTTGTAAGGGCGGGGCAGCCGTTGCAACTATACTGAGACCTTACAACTCATATCTCAAGATTTACGTTAAATACGTTTAGGGGCTCCGGGAACTACTTAACATCAGGTGGGCCGTGAGCTCGTTCACCGATCTAAGAAATATCTTCATCGGCCATTGCGCGTTTAAATTTTCCAGTTACGTTGTAGATGTTTATGGGCTCCAGTAACCACTTAACACCAGGTGGGCTGTGAGCTCGTCCAACCATCTAAGCAATAAACAAAAAAAAGGTAGGAAAAAAAGGCTGAATCTACCATCGCATCGGAATTACGATCCCCGAAAATGTTTTTGGGCATCCAGGGAGGAACTCATTAATTTACTAAAACCTTTGGATACTCACGCATTTTTGTATGTGGTGGCCAGATAAAAACAGACCCTCATGAAGGAGTTGAAGTCACCAAAGTTCCTGATGTCGAAGGTCCACTCCCACGTGATAAAGCTCGACTGTATCTTATTGTTCTTGTAGATGTCCGCCGCGGAATAGTTGTGTGAAACTGAAATTAATTCAAGTAGTAGCGTATAAAATAATAGTCGCCCGATAGTCGAAATTCGACTATAATTAATTTAAATTATCAGTTCGTACATTATTAAGGTTCTATTGTCAAACACTATACTTCTATGATCACAGATTTCGCCAAGAACTACTCTGTAGATAAATAATAATAAAGACAATCAATATTAATCTATTCTCAATTTGACCACAGACTTTAAGCAATAAACAAAAGAGTATAATGTATGCGTGTGTTTGCCAAATACATGGTAGTGTGAGTAATGTTTTTTGAAGTGAAAACTTCTTTAGAATCGTTGTGATTTCAAACCGGGTGCAACGGAAAAAACGACAGGTAAGCGACACAAATACCAAAATGTGTAGGATGAAGCCAGCAAAGAATGAGACAGAAATATACATACTATTTAATACAGCGCCATCTGTGAGATTTTTTAATACTAACGTGTGTATAAAACCTCTTTTAGTGAATTTTAATTTAGGATTATACGTGAAATTAAAATATCAATTCACAGAGGGCGCTACCTTACAATTATTTACTAATGACAAAATTTAACATATTATACTTAAGACGTTTAGGATAATTGTATTTTAATTTTGGAAGGTTTCACTTCTACCACGTGTGAATTGCACACATTTTGTTTTTTTTTATTGATTTAATGTATTAACAATTAAAATATTAACATTCTACACTCCTTCTCTATATTCTCTATAAGTGTGGGAAAATTCATACTCCTCCGTCCGCGCAATTTTCGTAAAAAGGGATACAAAGTTTTACGTCCTACCGGGCTCTTTAGACATCATTGTGCAAACGAACCTTTAGTCTTGTTCAGGAGATTGGCAATGGCATCCGGGGACAGCTCCTTTTCAAGATCTTCTGGTCCAGTTTTGGAATTAGTAGAGTCAGTAGCAGGCGATACGTCCGGACCTATAAGACCAGAAAATATACAACGTCAATCAGCACGTGTTTGGAGAGGGACTTGGAAGTCCCGTAGTTACAGTGGGGGCGGATCATTACAGAGCTAATTCGTGAAGAAACTGGAAAAGCCGCTGAATCTTCTCAATGGGTCGCGATTCCGATCCGGTGGTAGATTCAGCGAAGCACTGCCCTTGCTTTTTATTTTCTTTATCTATTGCTTATGTGGGTGGACGAACTCACAGCACACCTGGTGTTAAATGGTTACCGGAGCCCATAGACATCTACAACGTAAATGCCGCCACCCATGTTGAGATAGGTTGTTTTCCGTACCTATGCTGAAGAAAGCCTTGAGAGGCTATTTCAGCTTCACCCTAGCGTGTAGGTGAGCTCACGGGGCTCAAACCGGAAGTGTCTCTAACATTGGCCCTAGCAAGAGCAGTGCTTCGCAGAATCTACCACCGGATCGGAAATAGGCAAGATAAAACCATTGCTTGGACTAATGTTAGCAAATTCTCTCAAGTCGAGCCCGTGAGCTCACATACCTACCTAGCTGGAATAACGCTTACGTATAGGCAGGTGGAAAAATACACTATTATTTTAACATCACACGTACGTACGATCGGTACCCGGCGTTGTCCAATTCGAGAAATGCGGATGGGTGTCTGACTCCGTCCTAGGCGGTCTCGACTTCGCCGTGGATGAGCCCTTATGATCCGCCTCGACTTTCGAACTACTCATCGAGGACATTAATTTGTGATCTTCGGTCACATTCAAACTAACTCCAGGTTTCGTCGGAGCGTAGGCTAAGTTAAAATTTAACACTGAAACAATAGTCGATTTATTCAACGACATTTGTTCACGCATTTGCAATGCTGAGAATGGAAATGAAATTTTGGGGATATACCAGCTGATACCAGCATCTCGTTTTTACCATCGCACCGCCCGCCACCGGAGTAGAGTTCATCCATACTACCTGGAGCCGTTGCGGTCATCCACAGTGCGTTTCCAGAGATCTTTTTTGCCACGTACCATCCGGCTATGGAATGAGCTCCCCTCCACGGTGTTTCCCGAGCGCTATGACATGTCCTTCTTCAAACGAGGCTTGTGGAGAGTATTAAGCGGTAGGCAGCGGCTTGGCTCTGCCCCTGGCATTGCTGAAGTCCATGGGCGACGGTAACCACTCACCATCAGGTGGGCCGTATGCTCGTCTGCCTACAAAGGCAATAAAAATATATATATATATATATATATACGACAAAGGGAAGATGTTCCACCGAGCGGATGATAGTGCTCGGTAGACCGACGGTCCGAATGTTGTAGTTCGGAACTTGTATATATGCGAGCTTAACTTGAAAATGTCGTAAGCGAGATTCAGGCATCTGTCAAATATCTTGTGTTTTGTGATGGCTACCGCCACAAAATTATTGTATCTGTATTTTGTTAATTATCATATTGGTATTATTGTATACATTTTCGCGACCAATTATAATCGAGCTGTGTGCGATGCTAGAAACGTGTTTTTTATTGCTTAGATGGGTGGACGAGCTCACAGCCTACCTGGTGTTAAGTGGTTACTGGAGCCCATTAGACATCTACAACGTAAATGCGCCACCCACCTTGAGATATAAGTTCTAAGATCTCAGTATAGTTACAACGGCTGCCCCACCCCTCAAACCGAAACGCGTTACTGCTTCACGGCAGAAATAGGCAGGGTGGTGTTACCTACCCCCGCGGACTCACAAGAGGTCCTACCATCAGTGCGATTGCTATTGGATAAGTATGTTGTTCCCTGACCCCACTATCCTATAAAACTGTAAGATTGCTAATTCAGAATACACACGATAACTGGTATCTCAAACAATAGCTTTTAATTACACCGAAACAAACCTTAAATCAAAACAATCAAAATTCGGCGGGCTGCTAAAAGGAGGGCGGTGGCGTCTACGTTGTAGATGTCTATGGGTTCTGGCAATAAATAAAAAATAGTCAAGAGAAAAATATATACAGAAAACAAAAACCCACAAAACACGAATCCAAAATTGATTCTCATCCTAAAATCAATCTTGATTTAGTTCGCTGCATTCCACAGAAACATCTGAATGCACCTGTAACAAAATTACATAATGATAAATAGATAAATGCTTTAACAAAAACCGACTCGAAATAGAAAAAAATATATACCTATATATTCCAAAACAAATTAATATACACTAAAAACAATAATCATCGAAATTGGTTGGCGTGATAATATTGACTTATCGAGTTATTCATCTATTTGTCGCGCACGTACTTAATGCAAATTTAAGACTTATATGGTTTTCTTATGGATACCATTATCAGAACCGGACTAAAATGGGACCACACGGGAAGCGTCAGCTTTCTAATAAAAAAGAATCATCAAAATCGATTCACCCAGTCAAAGGTTATGAGGAAACTAACATAAAAAAAATTACACACAGTCGAATTGAGAACCTCCACCTTTTTTGAAGTCGGTTAAAAATAGATATAACCAAGAAAAAATTAAAATAGATATATCTCAAAGGGTGTAAGCCTATTTATTCAAGCGACAGTTTTGTAATTTGACATGAGACTCATTTATTCGTAGCTTGAAATTTGGATGAAATATCATGACAAATAACTAGAGCAAGAGCCCGTGAACCCCAGACCTTCGTTATTTTATAAAAGCTGAAAGTTTGTCAGCGCATGCTCCCAACACAGGTATGAACGATGGACTATTATGAAGTTTGGGTTACCGTGGCTTTGGCAGGTAAACGGTAACTAAAGGTGTGTAAAATACCGATCTAAATTCATCAAATAATAAAGTGTGCTTTTTTGGTATTACCTTCAGAATATTATTAAAAATCACGTTATTGATTAAACATTATAATAATATGTCGGCGCAAATATGACTATTTACCTACCTATTGTAAAAATAATAATGATTCAATGTGATAATCGGATCATCTGGTCATCAACTAATTACTCTGTGTTTGTTAAGATGAGAAATTAATGTTAAACAGTCCCTTTTATTGTAATTTCAATACTTTAAAAACTTGTAAACACGCTGACGTGTGCCAAGCCCTATAAATACGGCCGTGCTATCTAGCGCTTATTCCACTTCGATAAAGCGGCACGACACGAGAACCCTCTCATCGTGGCCGCCGGTAACTACATTCCCGATCCTGCGGACAGAATGGAAAGCAGTCGACGTCGCCCAAAACACGTCATCTCGGATCCTCCTGATCCACTAACGGTGCATTTAGGTACTTCAAGCACCGGTCACCGTTCTCGTCGAACCCGTCGCTTGCGACGAAGGGCTCGACGAGTAAATTAACTCTCAGACACAGCCCACTGAGTTTCTCGCCGGATCTTCTCAGTGGGTCGCGTTTCCGATCCGGTGGTAGATTCTGCGAAGCACGGCTCTTGCTAGGGTTCGTGTTAGCAACATCGTCAGGTTTGAGCCCCGTGAGCTCACCTACTAAAGTTAGGGTTACGCTGACATAGCCGCTAGGGCTATCAGCTTAGGTAGGAAAAAAAAAAAAAAAAAAAAGCGCTTATTCATTCGTGTCCGAGCCGTAGTACAGTTCGGATCTCTCTGTAACGTTGGTATGCTTCTCGTGCAATATACGCAGTTCTCGTGAAGTTTTGTTTTGGAAGCCCAAACATGAGTCATTCGTCGAGAACATAATAACCGTGACGTCAGCAGTACTGACGTCACACTTTTTAAAGACATTTCGTCGAGAATCGTTTCTACTCCGTCAAATATATTATTAAACTTCTTCTACCTAAATTAATCCCAAGAGAAATCAATTTATTTATTCACAACGAAAAACAAAATAACTAACATTTTCAAGATACATAAATAGTTAGGGGTCACATACGTTCACAGTACCGCTGCCGTGCGCGGGAGAGAAAGAGACGCCAGACAGACTGGCGCCGTAACGCGTTACGTAACGAAGCGTCTTACCCTCCCATAAGAAGTTATCACTTAAAAAAAACAGTACAAATTAAATACCTTTACCGATTCATTGTAAGCGCAGAATTTAAAATAATCATTATTTTGCTCGTAAATAAACACTGCAGGTACCTACGATTTTTCTTTTTTTAATTAGCCCATCAAATGCTCAATTGCTATGACGGATTTTAATTGCATTAACGCAGATATTCGTTGAGTTTGATCGTTCGCCACCTCTTTTGCAAACGTCCGATCGAATTCACGGCTTACCTTGTGATAAGTGGTTACCAGAATCACCAGGGTCGTGATCCTCAGCAGTGAGGGAAGGATGAAGAAGAAGAGCCTGTTGGCATCAACAATGTAAATCCCACCGCCAAGCTTTAGACATGAGTTCTAAGGTCTCAGTTTTTACAGTACATTTTTTTATTGCCCTAGTATGCAGACGAGCGTAAGGCCCACCTGATGGTGATTGGTTACCGTCGCCCATGGACTTCAGCAATGCCAGGGGCAGAGCCATGCCGCTCACTACCGTTAAGTACTCTCCACAAACTCGTTTGAACAAGGACATGTCATAGCGCTCGGGAAACATCGTGGAGGGGAAGCTCATTCTAAAGCCGGATGGTACGTGGCAAAAAAGATTCCTGAAAACGCACTGTCGATGGACGCAGTGGCTTCAGGTAGTATGGATGAACTCTACTCCAGAACGGCTGCTCAGCCCTTCAAACTGCATTACTGCTTCACGGGAGAAATAGGCATGACGGTTGTACCTACCCGTGCAGCCACAAACGCCACTGAATTTGGAGGTATTTTTTTGCCTAGATTAGTCGACGAGCTGACTGCCCACCTAGTGTAAAGTGGTTACCGGAGCCCATAGACATCTACTACGTAAATGCGCCACCGACCTCGAGATATAAGTTCTAAGGTCTCAGTGTAGTTACAACGGCTACCCCGCCCTTTAAACCGAAACACATTACTGCTTCTCGGCTGAATTAGGCAGAGTGGTGGTACCTACCCGTGCGGACTCACAAGACGTCGTACCACCAGTAAAACAAAAAAGACTAAATTTTGACAAGCTTTATTTCCAATCAGCACCGAAATCAAAGTTCCCAGCTTCGAAAGCTCCGCCGTCCCTCCACAACGCCGGTTTTCTGTTTCCGAGTCTGCGACCTCTCCCGCCGCCCCCTTCGAAGCCGAGCGAGCCCCTCATCTTATCCAGCTGCTTCTTCCTCAGCTTCTCCAGCTTCCGTTTCTCACCCTCGTGCTTCGCCAGCACCTCATAGAATAGATTTTGCTCCACTTTGATCTCATTGTAATCGCTTTCTAAAAAAAACAATTTATTTGGTTGCGGTTCGTTCATTAATGTTATATTATTTTTTATTGTTGGTAGGACCTTTTATGAGTCCGCGCGGGTAGGTACAACACCCTGCCTATTTTTGCCGTGAAGCAGTAATGCGTTTCGGTTTGAAGGGCGGGGCAGCCGTTGTAACTATACTGAGATCTTAGAACGTATATCTCAAGGTGGGTGGCGCATTTACGTTGTAGATGTCAATGGTTTTTTTTTTTTTTTTCCAATAACAATTTAACACCAGGTGGGCTGTGAGCTCGTCCACCCATTATAGCAATAAAAAAAAAACATTTTTCAAAAAATATTTATATAAAAAAAAACAGAGATTGCTTTTATGGACACCTGATTGGAACGGAGTTCTTTTGGCAATATATTTTATGTGTTTATTTAAATATAATTTAATGAAAACATCGTAAAAATGTAAAAATCAATTATTAAACTTATAATTGTTAAATTAATTAAAAAAGAAACAGAAACACACACATTATTTATATTGCATCAAAGCTACTTTTACGACGATATTAGGTATGTTTATAGATCATGAATTTGTTTTGGAACAGTTGTTTTTTTTTTCTTCACGAATAATATTCTATAAGCTAAAAAGCTATTTATTATCTGCAATAACAAATTTTATTCGCATTTGTTCACATTTTAGGATGGATACGTCATCATCATCATCATCTCAGCCTGTCCATTGCCCACTGCTGAACATAGGCCTCTCCAAGTGATCTCCAGTGCGGCCGGTCCGTTGCCACCTGCATCCAACGTGACCCAGCGGTTCTTACCAGGTCGTCGGTCCATCTCGTAGGCCGTCCCACACTGCGCTTGCCAGTACGTGGTCTCCACTCGAGAATCTTTCCGCCCCATCGGCCGTCCGATCTTCGCACTATGTGGCCTGCCCACTGCCACTTGCACACGGATGGATACGTAATATAACTTAAATTCACTCACGCAGAACGTGATACGCGTTCAGGCTGTCATAAATTGTGAAGTTCACCGCCATATGCAACGTGACATTCGAATAAATCCTGTATATCTCCAGCATGTGTCTATATTTGTCTTGGATGCCGGCGGCTATAGTGCCTAATTCGTATGTCACTGAATTCTTGTACTGGGACTGGATTTTATCAGCGTGCCTCACTTTTAAATCCGCATCTGCGAATATAAAATGTTTTTTTCTACTACCTACGCCGAAAGTTCGGTTTTCCTCCCGCTGTACAGGGAATAGAGCAAGAGCCCGCGACAGCCAGACCTTCGTTATTTTATAAAAGCTGAAAGTTTCTCTGTGTATGTCTCCAACACAGGTAAGAATGACCCGCGATTATAGAGTTTCGACTGTGGTTACTTGGGCAGGTAACAGGCAGTAAAGGTATATAAAATAGTACCTTAAATTCGTTAAAGTATAAAGGTTTTTTTTTTAATATTTACTCCAGAATATCTTTAGAAATCACGATATCCGTTGCCGGACACTTTTTCCAGTTGTTACCCCCTGCCAGACACCCCTAAACTTTAATAAATTTTAATTATACTTTCGTTATACTAAAATATACATATATAAAAGCTAAATTTTATATATGTTACTTAGGGACTTATAAAAATATGTTACCCCAATAGCCGGACAGTTTTAATGGTTCTTACATCTTGCCAGACACATTGAGAGCCCGCTGTAGGTGCGAGCGCGAGGTAGCAACTGTTCAAGCGAGTGTGAGCGAGATAGAGTGCTTAGTCTATTGTGATCTTTTACTGCACATCAGCTGTCGTTTATAGGATTTATCCGTTCTAAGCAGTGATATCGAGGCGCTACTCGGCATGGGGAGTTCTGTCATTCTGGCGGGCGAGCTAAATTGTAAACACATCAAGTGGAACTCACACACCACAACCCCTAATGGCAGGCGGCTCGACGCGTTAGTCGATGATCTCGCCTTCGATATCATCGCTCCGCTAACCCCGACTCACTACCCGCTAAATATCGCGCATCGCCCGGATAAGTGCCATATTTTGTTTAATATTGATTTTTTATATAATTCTAACAAAATTAAAAAAAAAATTGTATCTCTTTAGTAAGAATAATAAACAAACTTTCTGTAAAAAAAAATTTTTTCATTTAAAGTCTTTTATTTTTTAAAATACAGGTGAATCAAGTTAAGAATCCCACTAAAAGGCTGACTACTGGGTGTTTTACCCTACTCGACATAGCGTTATTAAAAAACGTAACTCTGCGCTTACACTCGATCGAAGTAGTTTTAGAGTTAGATTCAGACCACCGCCCCGTCATTATGAAGCTCGGTCGCGCTCCCGATTCCGTTCCCGTCACGAGGACTGTGGTGGATTGGCACACGCTGGGCATTAGCCTGGCTGAATCTGATCCACCATCGCTCCCGTTTAGCCCGGACTCTACCCCGTCTCCTCAGGATACCGCTGAAGCCATAGACATCGTAACGTCACACATCACCTCGACATTAGATAGGTCATCGAAGCAAGTTATGGCGGAGGACTTCCTTCACCGCTTCAAATTGCCTGACGATATTAGGGAACTCCTTAGAGCTAAGAACGCTTCGATCCGCGCCTACGATAGGTATCCTACAGTGGAAAATCGTACTCGAATGCGTGCCCTACAACGCGACGTAAAGTCTCGCATCGCCGAAGTCCGAGATGCCAGATGGTCTGATTTCTTAGAAGGACTCGCGCCCTCTCAAAGGTCTTACTACCGCTTAGCTCGTACTCTCAAATGCCCCCCCTCGTAGGCCCCTCAGGCCGACTCGACTGAATAAGGCGATATTGATATCGCCTTATTCATCAGTTCAATATCGACGACAATGAGGAAAATTATAAGAACGATTAAATATTTTTCTTTGACATGTAATATTTTGTTTGTACTTTATAATATTAAAATAACATTTTTTATTTTCTATAATATTGCTATGAACGTAATAAAATAATTTTTTTATTGGATATCTTAAAAGATCACAATAGACTAAGCACTCTATCTCGCTCACACTCGCTTGAACAGTTGCTACCTCGCGCTCGCACCTACAGCGGGCTCTCAATGTGTCTGGCAAGATGTAAGAACCATTAAAACTGTCCGGCTATTGGGGTAACATATTTTTATAAGTCCCTAAGTAACATATATAAAATTTAGCTTTTATATATGTATATTTTAGTATAACGAAAGTATAATTAAAATTTATTAAAGTTTAGGGGTGTCTGGCAGGGGGTAACAACTGGAAAAAGTGTCCGGCAACGGATATCGTGATTTCTAAAGATATTCTGGAGTAAATATTAAAAAAAAACCTTTATACTTTAACGAATTTAAGGTACTATTTTATATACCTTTACTGCCTGTTACCTGCCCAAGTAACCACAGTCGAAACTCTATAATCGCGGGTCGTTCTTACCTGTGTTGGAGACATACACAGAGAAACTTTCAGCTATTATAAAATAACGAAGGTCTGGCTGTCGCGGGCTCTTGGGCTAGAAGAAAGTCTAACTTTTTCTCCCTGGATACTGACAAGTGTGCATGCGCGTTATAAGTGTATGCGTCTGCTCTCACGCACCTAAAATTCTCCGCCATTGTTGTGCTCGGGTAATTTGCAATATTGTGTTTAGTTTAAAAGTGAAATAAACAAAAGGCAATAAAATTTAATAGTGAAGTATTAAACACGGATGAGTTCATCAGACAGTTCTTATTCAATTAGTAGTAGTTTATTTAAAAATTCGCCTTCGGCTCGGCTTCGGTAATTTTACACGCGGGAGGAAATGTCCAACTTTTCTCCCTTGGTGCACAATGCACTATTCTTTTGTTCGATTAGTCGTAACGACGTGTTTTCTTTTCCTTACCTATGCGCTGGTAGCCTAAGGGGCTATTCAAGGTACGCCCGGACGGTACGTGAGCTCATGGGCTCGACATGAGAGAATTTGCTAACACTAGCCCTAGCAAGAGCAGTGCTTCGCAGAATCTACCACCGGATCGAAATCGCGACCCACTGAGAAGTTCCGGCGAGAAACTCAGTGGGCTGTGTCTGTGGGTTAATCTTTGTAGCAATCGACGAGGACGGTGACCGGGGCTTGAAGAGCTTAAAAGCCCCGAAAGGGGATCCGGGTATCTTTGTCTATTAAAATCGTTTCTCGACTTTTAAGCTCTGGCAGTTTTCTGGGATTTTCAGGAGCCGTCAGACCACGAAGCATTTGTAACGTCGGAAATAATTTAACGACAGTAATAAATGCGATGGAGGAGCAATGCTCTTAAGTTCGGGTCGCTGGAAAGAGCTGGACGGGAGAAGCTGAGGATTGTGCTCAGTGGTGTGCCAGGCCTATACCCAGTGAAGTGCCATAGACTGATGCTATGATATTCAAGATTAAGGTACAAAAAAGAAAGTTAAATCGTACATTTATACATGGATCTTTTGGTTTTTAATACGCTTTTATTAGCTTCAGACGTATGTATGCTCGTAAAGGAATCTTTGAACATGACTTTGACCCCTTTAAAACGACGGATTAACTCGAAATTTGGTATGCATATTAAGGATCGATGAAAATTCAATAAAAATAAAAAAATAAAAAAATTTAAATTCAACTATAAAATGAAAAATAAATTATAGTTTAAAAAAACTAACAAAATACGCTTTTATAGAAAATCCAACAAAAAAAAATTTTTTTTTTAATAAATTTGAATAAAATGAGTAAGAAAAAATGATTTTATTGTAAAAAAGCGTGGGGTGCTTTTCGGGATATTATCAAAATAAACCCTTCTACTCATATCTGTTCATAAAATCTTTATAACTACTGATATCATGCACCCCACGCATTTTTATAATAAAATCATTTTTGATTACACAATTTTATTCAAATTTATTTTCTATTTTTTAGTTGGATTTTTTTTAGAGCAGGAAATGGGCGTATTGGGCATGACGTGGGAGGAGCTAGAACAGACTGCCCAACACCGATGCAAATGTGAGAATTTGATTCGAACCCTACACCCCAGCAGGTAATAGGAAAGAAAGAAAAAAGAAGAGACCAGTACGCACGTACCTCTGATTAGTTCTGCTGTCATGTTTATAAGATGAATGGCTATCAGCTGGTCCGCCCAGGTCTTCCAGGGCAGCGGGCGCGGCGGCCATCCCGTGTGGTTGGATACGCAGGGATCGATGACTTATTTAGGAAAAATTTAATTATTCTCAATGATATATCTTGGCGCAACATCACTATTAAAACTAAAAACAGTTAAAGTTAACTGTTTCCTTAATGTTACGCATGTCAACAACTGTTTAAGACTAATTTATTACTAAGCTACCCACACACTTTCTACTATAAATACGAGTGACTATTGTCGCTCAAAACATTCAGACTCGAGCAGCCGAAAGGAGCGGAGCTCTCTGTTGTTAACGTTGTACTCTAGAAATGTAATAAAGGAATACATTGGAATAGTGAATCGTAATTACTGTCACCATGAAAGGCAATAATAATGATGAAGCGAATGGCGTCAGGTTTAACAGTATAACGGCTGCTTCACATTTCAAACGGAAACGCATTACTGATTCACGTCAAGTCACGGCAGGGCGGTGGTACCTACCCGTGCAGACTCACAATACGTCCTACCATCACCAGCTATTACGAAAATTATAATTTTGCGGATATGATTTTTATTACACGCTATGTTATTCCTTTACCGTGGAATCGTGGACATTTGTTAAATACGTATTTCATTAAAAAAATAAGTACCCGCCTGCGGGATTCGAACCTTGGCACGGTTGCGTCATTCAATACCGGCTGTCTTATCTATTAGGCTACGATGACTTCGGCTGGTTCTAGCAGTCGACTACAACTTACTATCCTACACAAATCCAAGTCCTTTATCAATATAAAACTAATACTTACACAGAATAGACAGTAATATAGCTATCATGATTTACTCATTGTTCAGATCACGAGATAAGTCGCGCCATAAATCGTTAATATTTCAAACACACACGATTATAATTTAACAAAAAAAAATTACGGTATTAATAATGACAATAAAAAATGTTAGATTAAAAACAGTATGTAACGCTAGCCTTAATTGCGTCTGACTCGCGAATCACGTAAAGAAAAATATTAAAAGTTTTTGTTTTTCAGTTAAATTCTGTGAAAAGCTCAGAAGTGCATTACGAAGTTGATGATTGTGATATGACGTATACAAATAATACGTAAACGAATAGATTAATTAAAAGTTCGCATCAATTTTTGTAATTACCTCGTAAAATGCACTGTGTTATTTAGAGTTTATATCGATTTTGCGTCTACTATTTAATATCTCTACTATCGAAATTTGTTTGTCTGTCTGAAGTGATGTACAAATTGTATTCCAGTTGCGCTAAGGATTATACTTTCCGGTCAAAGATTTACAGGAGAATCAAGACAGTTTTAAAACAACGTGCTATCTATCTTGGTAATAACCTAGATTCAGCATATTGCTGATTCAAGCTGTGTTCCGTATCGGCTCGCAGAATGAGGTTATATGACAATTGAGACGTCGACCTCATATCTCAAGGTGTGTCACGGTGTTCACGTTGCGTCACGTCACGTTCACGTGCTCGTCTGTCTAGTCTAAATAAATAATCGGCCAAAAACACAAAGTGTCTGGTCTCAAACTAACCATAGCTTACACATAACTATGTAGTAATTAATGCCTTTATCATGAAAACCGACGACTAATATACATATATTTAATATTGTTACGCCGGTAACAGTAACGCCATCTATCGCCGAATAGCTGAACGAATATCGAAGGATCTAGCAGCATCTAGAACGCTCGAGAAGTACAACGCCATCTATTATCAGAAAGCGGAAAAACAAAATACTCGAGTTGTGTGAAATATACTCGACAATTCTAGAGATTTCGTCTCGACAAGCTTGTTAAATAAAATAATGTAAAATCCGCGTGATGGTACTAGTTAAAAAACATTAACACTTTATTAACTGAGATTGCAAAGAATAGTACAGACTCTAATGTTTTTATTTCCCTTTGCGTAGCCCGGCTGTCAAAACTGACAGATTGTAATCCGTGCATGTCAGCAAAAAAAAAAAAGAAAATGAACTCTCTATTAATCTTATTGTTTATACGTAAGTGTTTTATGTTATATTTTATGAATTGTTTTCATGTTGCGATCATGGCTTGCTGGTAGGAACGCCGAAATATGGGGAACACTTCAGTATTCTCCAGTCATAGGCATTATTAAAACTATATTGTGACTAAAAAGGCCACTATCAGTCAAAGGCCATTATTCAACCTATTTGAAGGAAGTCGCAAAAGAAAAGGAAAAAATGACAGATGACAAGGACAAAAGAGACGGGAAATTAATAAAACATGAAGGTTTTAAAAAAAAAGATTGTGACGTTAATATAAAGACTATACAAATAGATGCCCACTGAGTTTCTCGCCGGATCTTCTCAGTGTTTTCGCGTTTCCGATTCGGTGGTAGATTCTGCTCTAAGGCTACCTAAAGATTAGGTTTAAAATGGAAACAAGTTCCATACAGACTTCGACATAGCTGGACCATTTTCAACTTCGATCAACAATAGTAACTAGATTTCGGGTCGGTGCATAAAATCCGTCTCGTCAAATAACAGCGCACTTGAAATGTGAGCTCTTATTTTGTTTAGTTCACTTCAAACACAGCCAATGTCAACCCGTCTCACAATACCGCAGTGTGTATTCAAAAGTTGCAAGAATAAGGCCCGAAAAAGCAATTTAACGGCCGGAGTATCATACTTTCGGTAAGTACATGAAGTATAAACTATATTGTAAGCTTTAAACTTATAAATAATATTAAATTTTGAACAAAATTACCGATTTTTAACCACCGCTACAAATGTTGGCCAAGGCTCGGCCAACACATGGACAAACTTTTGCTTAACAGAACAGTAAATGCATGGAGTAGATTTGTGTTGTAATAATTTTTTAAAATTTGTTAGCAGCACTTCAAAATTAGTTGGTTAAATTTGGTTAATGCTGCTTTTGTGTCTGTTTGTTGGACTCTCATTAGATACTTAGCTTTCCATTTTTATTTTAGCTTTCCTAGCAATCACGTGTGCAGAATGGATCTCGATTGTCGCCAGAGAAACAAGAGATGACTTTTATAAGCCAGCTAAGAACTCCGCTTATTGACACTGGACATCTTTGCCTTCCGTGCTCACGGCTACTAAAATGTGGCCGAAACATTGTAATAAAAATACCACGCTTGAAACCGTTTAAACGTTGTTTTATTATGTGCACTGGTCGCGAAAACTTAAAAATATATATTACACAAAAACGTAACGCTAATAAAATAATAAGTAATGTATAGATACTAACAAACATACATTTCCAAAACATAAAAGGAAATAACTAAACTTTTACTTTAATTCATTAATAAATTATTTTAGTGTTAAGCGCGACTCCCTTACCTCCTGTAGTAAATAGAAATCGGCATTTCAAAAAGCAAAAATAAATAAAGCAAAACGATGTTAGTTCTCTGAGCAATTAAGGGAAAAGTTACTTTATTTGTTGCGCCTTAAGATTGATTTAACATTAAAAGTTGTTTAAAATATGTCTTTTTATTGGTAAGTGACAGGAGAAATTTATTGCTTTGCTCGTTTTATGTGACGAATGATTGTAAGTATTAGATAATGTTTTGGAGATTTGTGACTTTATTACTAGGTGCCATAGTTGTTATTAGTTTGAAAGTAAAAGTGTTTCAAAACTTTTTTCTCCGTTTGTTAGTAAACGAATGTAGCTATATAAGTATATATTCACGCGGACAGTTTTTGCTTTAATTTTGTACGTATCCCTTTATCTAGTTACTATTGTTGATCGAAGATTTTCAATGATGTTTTGACGTTTAAGCTATTTGACGTTCAATCGCGGAAGTGTTCGATCGCGTTGTTCGCGTGTTTTGTGCGACAGAGACAGCGCTATACGAAGCCGGAATTAACCTCTTTCTAAAGACCGATGGGCGGCATCTCTCGCCGGGTACTGTACGCTCTCTAGCCCTCTCGAACGCACGTAAGTAAAAACTTTGGACTTGTCACAATTATTGTTTCATTGAATTCTCACGCGGCCATAAGCGGTTACCGAATGCCCACGAAAAAGTGAAACTCAATACCTTAATCTTTTTAGGTAGTGGCTTAACACAGACCTCGGAAAAAACGGAGAAGATAAAGTTGGAAGGTGCCGATCTGTTTTCAGCCCTGTTGATTATAAACACAACGTCGGATATAATACAGGACACCAATCAAAGGTTGTCTGAACTGCAGTACATTAGACAGGTAAGCTGAGGTCTTTGGGTCTGTCAGAGATGAACCTAGTTAAATTTCCAATGCTCGTCCCGGATGGATGAGAGAAAACTGAACCAAAGCAGGCGTCCACTGTAAGAAGACTAAGCATCATGGGCCCAGCCATGCAGACGTTATATTTATTGTAAATATGTATTTTCTTAATTCATATGCGTAATTGCTTGGTCTACCTTGATAGACCACTCTGTATATTCTTAATAGTACAACGCAACGCGTCTACTGTATCTTTTTGGCTGTTTTTGATGTTAATTGTGTTTTAATGCGCAATGAATTATATTCTCCCTCTCTTTCTTTTTCTCTCTTGTCTGTAACCCGGACGCTATTATGCAAGATGGTTAAAGAACAGTTCGGATATTGTCATCTAAGACATGGCCACACTTGACTAGTTTATTGTCAATGTTTGCGACGTCAGAACCTCTCCCGTCCCATGGGGACAGAGCGAGCGCGTCCAAGCCGCAGATAATTCTAGAAGGCTACCGAACTGTCCAGCTCCTGAACGTGTTATTAAAGCATTCCAATGACCTAATAGATAACTGATGATGATTGTTTTTTAATTTTTTTTATTGCTTAGTAAATGCCGCCACCTACCTTGAGATATGAGTTGTAAGGTCTCAGTATAGTTACAACGGCTGCCCCACCCTTCAAACCGAAACGCATCACTGCTTCACGGCAGAAATAGGTGGGGTAGTGGTGGTACCTACCCATGCGGACTCACAAGAAGCTCTACCACCAGTATTTACGCAAATTATAATTTTGAGCGTTTGATTTTCTAACACGTTATGTTATTCCTTAGCCGTGGAAATCAATCGTGAACTTAGTACGTATTTCATAAGAAAAATTCGTAGGTACTTGCCAGAGGGATTCGAACGCCGGTGCATCGCTACATACGAATGCACCGGACGTCTTATCCTTTAGGCCAAGACGACTAACTAACTTGTCCTCTACGGCTGCAGGATAACGTAAACACTCCACCTTTCGAAGTCGGCTACATTACCTACGTGATACAGGAGAAATATCGCAAGATGGTCGATAAATATAACACCAGTTCCTACATGAGGACCAAGCTGTATCTGATGGAGCTTGTGCTGTATTTGGAGGAGATCGAAAGACACTACTGGCAGATCGAGCATCTGGCTAATATGCTGCACGAGATTGAGAATAAATACGCCGTGCCCTATGGCTTCGGCAGTCCATACAATGACGCGGTGACGAAGCAACACTTCAGCATTAATTATCCGACTATGAGGTGAGTGAGGTTTCGTCTAGAATGTTCTGTCCCGTTTTACGAAAATTGCGTGTGGACGGAGGAGTATGAAATTTTCCACACTTATAGAGAATATAGAGAAGGAGTGCAGAATGTTAATGTATTTTTTAATTATCTATATATTAATACGTGAAGCAAAAACTTTGTATCCCTTTTTACGAAAATTGCATGGACGGAGTAGTATGAAATTTTCCACACTTATAGAGAATATAGAGAAGGAGTGCAGAATGTTAATGTATTTTTTAATTATATATATATATATTAATACGTGAAGCAAAAACTTTGTATCCCTTTTTACGAAAATTGCGCGTGGACGGAGGAGTATGAAATTTCCCACACTTATAGAGAATATAGAGAAGGAGTGCAGAATGTTAATGTATTTTTTAATTATCTATATATTAATACGTGAAGCAAAAACTTTGTATCCCTTTTTACGAAAATTGCATGGACGGAGGAGTATGAAATTTCCCACACTTATAGAGAATATAGAGAAGAAGTGCACAATGCTAATATTTTTTTTAAAATAATGCATAAAAGATACATTAAATCAATAAAGAAAACATTACACACACTACATACCATGTATTTGACGCACACACGCATGCATACTATTTATTGTCAAACTTTTGTTCTTGACGTCTGTGGTCAAATTGAGATTAAATATTGTTTGCCTTTATTAATATTTTTATAGTGTAGTCTTGGCGAAATTTGTGATTATAGAAGTATAAAATACAATCATAATAGTGTACAAACTTACAATTCCAATTAATTATAGTCGAATTTCGACTACTGCGGGACCTCTAGTGATAAAAAATACATGATATAAATAATAAAAAAAAACATTACACACACTACCATGCATACTCGCTGTGTTTATTGTCAATTGTCAAACTTTTGTTATTGTTTAAAGTCTGTGGTCAAATTGAGCATAGATTAATATTGTTCGTCTTTAATACTATTTGTCTTTAGAACCATAATAATGTTCAAAGTTTTAATTTCAATTAATTATAATCGAACTTTGACTATTGAGGGACCACTAGTTATTATTATTCTACTATATATATTTAAAAGCTTATTAACCTTACCAGTGGTTAGGAGTCCAGAGTGAGAAACCTCCTCACAATACGCGCAGTATCGAGGATAATTGCCTTCTGTATCAGGCCCTTAACCCAGCTGGATAACGAAAGTTTCTTTTTTACTGGTGGTAGGACCTCTTGTGAGTCCGCACGGGTAGGTACCACCACCCCGCCTATTTCTGCCGTGAAGCAGTAATGCGTTTAGGTTTGAAAGGCGATGCAGCCGTTGTAACTACACTAAGACCTTAGAACTTATATCTCAAGGTGGGTGGCGCATTTACGTTGTAGATGTCTATGGGCTCCAGTAACCACTTAACACTAGGTGGGCTGTGAGCTCGTCCAATGAACTAAGCAATAAAATAAAAAAAATCTTAAGGTGTTGATCGATACTCTTCGCTAACCAGCGTACGTTGTCTGCATTTAGATCCACTAAGAAGAGGAAGATGTTCAACATGAAGAGGTTCTGGAAGAACAGGAATAAGACGCTGTATGGACCCACGAAAAAACCGAAGCACCCCAAGAAAATGTGGGACTTGGATTACGGATGGGAAATCGATTATTATTGGTAGACTTGATTAGTGAATTTGAGAATACCGTCTTAATTATTATAATATTAATATTCTTGACTGACAGCGTTCTTTTATTGCCGAATTTTTAGATCTTCGGTTATAGAAATTCCTTTTTTTTTTATTGCTTAGTTGGGTGGCTTTGTTCAGTTGCCTTGAGTAAGTTGTATTCTTGGGGTAACTATGACAAGTAACTTTTTTTAATTTATTGCTTGGATAGGTGAACGAGCTCACGGCCCACCTGGTTGTTAAGTGGTTACTGGAGCCCATAGAAATCTACAGCGTAAATGTGCCACCCGCCTTGAGATATAAGTTCTAAGGTCTCAATATGGTTACAACGGCTGCCCCGCCCTTCAAACCGAAACCCATTATTGCTTCACGACAGAAATAGGCAGGGTGGTGGTGGTACCTACCCGCGCGGACTCACAAGACGTCCTGCCACCAGTAATTACGCAAATTATAAATTTGCGGGTTTGATTTTTATTACACGATGTTTTTTATTCCTTCCCCGTGGAAGTCAATCGTAAGCATTTGTTAAGTACGTATTTCATTAGAAATATTGGTACCCGCCTGCGGGATTCGAACACCGGTGCATCGCTACATACGAATGCACCGGACATCTTATCCTTTAGGCCACGACGACTATAATACTTTCGCCAAATGCGAAGCTCGGCAAGTATGAAAAGCTTTCTGAATTCGAAAGCTTATTACATTGACTGTCATATAGGGCATATATGCCCTACGCGGCACACTGCAGTAATTATGTCGATTTCTCTCTTCTATCTCCTTAAGGCACCGGAATATCTAGTAGATTCTGGGAGAGACGAATCCGAACGATACTGAGAATTAACCTATTTACAAGAGATTTAAAAGAGCAAAGTTAGTCAATCCAGGCGCCTTAATAACAGAAATCGTCATAATTACTTCAGTGCGCCGCGTAGGGCACCGGTGACCTACACAACAGTTAATGTGTTAATACGCATTCGAATCAAGAGGATTTTACTCTAACAGGCCTTAATTAAAACATATTTTACCGTCACACATTATAATATCATTATAACGTTACTAAACAAAGCAAGCTAGTCACACGTATGTGAAACCATACACGTCATTACGGATCCTCCCGATTCACTAACGGTGCTATAAGGTACCTCAAGCACCGGTCATCGTCCTCGCCAAACCCGTCGCTTGCGACGAAGGTCTCGGCGAGTAAATTAGACACAACCCACTGAGTTTTTCGCCGGATCTTCTCAGTGGGTCGTTTCCGATCCGGTGGTAGATTCTGCGAAGCACGGCTCTTGCTAGGGTTCGTGTTAGCAGTGTCCTCAGGTTAGAGCCTCGTGAGCTCACCTACTTGCCTATAAAGCTATCGCCTTAGTTAGAAAAAAAAACAGTCCATGAAAATAAGACAAAAACACGCTAATCTTGATCCTAAGAACCCTTGGACCCTGGATACTATTAACGCGAAGATAAAAACAAATCTAAAGAACCGACAGACTTCAATATGCTGGTTCATTTTGTGTGAAATGAAACTTAAAAGCTTAGAAATGTTTTTTATTAAAAAATAGACGGTAGTCAACAAAATATTCAAACTTCGATGAATAAAACATATGCGATCATGAAAACTGTGAAGTACCTATTCGAAGCTTTTGGTAGGCAGCGGCTTGGCTCTGCCCCTGGCATTGCTGACGTCCATGGGCGACGGTAACCAGTCACCATCAGATGGGCCGTGCTCGTCTGCCTACAAGGGCAATAAAAGCCGGAGCCGGAGAAAATACCGACTTCAGCGGCTATTCCGTTTTTCGCACGGCAATTGTTTCGGCATTCTGGGGTAACCTGAGAATATCCTTGTGGAATATTTACTGGTTTTGGGGGCGTATTGCCCGCACGGGTAGGTACCACCACCCTGCCTATTTCTGTCGTGAAGCAGTAATGTGTTTCGGTTCGAAGGGCGGGGCAGCCGTTGTAACTATACTGAGACCTTAGAACTGATGTCTCGAGACGGGCAGTGACATTACCTGCTTGATGTCCATCATTACCATAAAAAATAGGTATAGAGTACAGTAGAAGTTACCTTACTTATTCGCGGCGTTGGCGGGGCTGAGGACCCGTAGAGCTAGGAAATGTCCTATGGCCAGGACAATTGCGCTTTTAAACGAATTTCTGTCCGAAATCCAGGATGCTGATGTGTTTGCCGATAGATGGGGAATACTTTTGTCAAAAATAATGTTATTTTTAGCATAATACATAATCTTATATCTTTAAACGAGCAATTCTTGTATATAAATGTATACTAATATATAAATCTACCGTGGTTTTTACGGATGTTCCGTTATAACTACTGAACCATGCATCCGATTGACTTGAAACTTGGTATCCATGTAGAAAATACATGTGCTTAATGGATAGGCTGATATTTATATGAGTATTGGACTCCCTACACCAGGTGCGGGGTCGTTAATGATGAGAATCTTTGTGGGGGTGAGAAATAATAATGTTCATTTTAAATGCCCAGCGAAGCGGACGGGTACAGCTAGTACTTAATAATTTTAGTAATGTAATTCATTTTAATGCTTTGGTACAAACTGTAAACCTGACTTTGTATTGAATTGAATAAATAAAATAAATAGAGACTTATATTGATAACACGCCCAATCATTTTCTAGATGCAACGCTAGCCACCAATGTAACCAAACTCCAGGAGAAAATCCTTAACGACCTCTCTTGGAATGTGAAGTTGAAACTCCTGAACGAGTATCCGTCTTCGAAGCCGTCTGGAGGCTCACCGGTGCTCAGGAACGCGATCAGTGATGCTCTAATGAAGAAACAAGGTTTCTTATTTCTTTATAGATATTTATCATAATAACATTTATATAGATATGTTATTTTTTCAATCGAAAAATATATTTTTTGTATTTATTGCTTAAATGAGTGGACGAGCTCACAGCCCACCCGGTGTTAAGTGGTTACTGGAGCCCATAGACATCTACGACGTAAATGCGCCACCCACCTTGAGATATAAGTTCTAAGGTATAGTATAGTTACAACGGCTGCCCCGCCCTTCAAACCGAAACGCATTACTGCTTCACAGCAGAAATAGGCCGCGCGGACTCACAAGAGGTCCTACATCAATAAAACCGCGACTTTTCCTAGATTATTCTTGTCTACCCCAAAGGCGTCCGTGAGTGATGCGTCTGATGGTAGTAGTGGTGGTGGTAGTAGTGGTGGTGGAAGTAGTAGTAGTAGCAGTAGTAGTGGTGGTAGTAGTAATAGTAAGGTATCTCGCTCGTACATACGGCCCTCACATGACACAGAAATTAACATAATCACTTCAGTGCGCCGCGTAGGGCACTGGTGACGTACATAGCAGCCAACCTTTTCATGAACATTGTTAAATATTCAAAGGTCCAAACGTGATAGACAGGCGAGTCGGCATCGCCGCGCTGATCCAAAGGAGACAGGACGAAGGAACTCAACATCCTGATCCGGAGTCGGACGAGAACACAATGCGTTTGAAACTATTCAGGCTGATGTATGAAACGGTCCGAGATAGCGACATGAAAGCGAACAAAGCCGTGCAGATCCGACAGCAGTATCAGAACTCGACGCCCTTCGAAGTTGGGTGAGTGTTCAGCGTATGGGCGGGCGTCAGCATCGCGTATCCCGCTGACGACGGCCGGTAGGTTAATACCTTGGCTGCGGCAAAATTGTAAACCTTCATCTGGTAGGTCTTATTCGACTAGCACTAAAGTAAATTATAACGCTATAACTTTTCGAAAACATACTGTTTATATATATATCGGGCGCAGCACTGTTATTTACTTGAATAAGATTAGTTAAGTTGACCGTTTCCGTAATGTTAAAAAGAATAATTAAGCATAATAAGTCCAACGCGTGTAGTTAAACAATTATTTAAGAGAACTCCTGAACAAACAACCCCCACTGTTCTACTGTAAATACGAGTGGTTATTGTCGCGCCACACACACATTGCTGACGTCCATGGGCGAACGGTAAACACTCACCATCAGGTTGGCCGTATGCTCCTCAGCCTATGCAAGCAATAAAAAAAAATGCTTATCTACGCCCAAAAATTATACTCATACTGATCTTCCTTCGCAGATACCTAATAGGCGATATTACAGATAAATACAATGTAATGATCGACATAGCGGCTACTTTAAAACGATTGTATAGGGAGTGGAAACCGCTCGAGCATATAAATGCATACGAACAGATAGCCAGTCAAGCGATCGAGATAAGCCATCTAATTGACATGGCCAAATACGTGAGCAAGCGTAAGCAACGGCTTTAAGCGTCAGCAATTCGTGCCCATGGTCGGCGGTCAGCAATCGATTTAAATTGAATTGTATCTGAATAAATAAAACCCAAAATCACAATTGAGATTTTATTGAAGCTTTTAAGCGTTTTTTTTCTCGCTACGTGTGAGGAGTTGCCAGGGTATACGAAGTATTTTACAAGCAAAGAAGTATGTTTCTTATTTATTTTTTATTGCTTAGTTGGGTGGACGAGTTTACAGTCCACCTGGTGTTAAGTGGTTACTGAAGCCCATAGACATCTACAACGTAAATGCGCCACCTACCTTGAGATATAAGTTCTAAGGTCTCAAGTATAGTTATAACGGCTGCCCCACTTTTCAAACCGAAGACGTCCTACCACCAGTAATTACGCAAATTATAATTTTGCGGGTTTGATTTTTATTACACGATGCTATTCCTGCACCGTGGAAGTCAAT
Organism: Bombyx mori; assembly: GCF_030269925.1. Classification (NCBI taxonomy): domain Eukaryota; kingdom Metazoa; phylum Arthropoda; class Insecta; order Lepidoptera; family Bombycidae; genus Bombyx; species Bombyx mori. Next base: position 1,633,970 of record NC_085117.1, on the reverse strand, counting down.
CGTGAACATTTGTTAAGTACGCATTACGTATCTATCTCAAATACATTCTGTATTTACACAAGAACATTTTCTGTCCCTACATATTTATATACGCTTCTTCTTCTTCTTCGTCGTTTTCTTCATTGCTGAAGGTCGTGTCCTTGAAACTTGACCGTTGCCTGTCTCGTGAGCTGTTTCCATCTCGTCCGGTCCTCAGCTGCTCGAATGGCGGTTGCGACTGGCAACCCAGTTAGAGCGGTTACTTGATCACACCAACGGCTAGGTAATCGGCGGGGTCTCTTTCTACTTTGCCCGTCACAATCACTTTGCCCAAGTTATCTGACTGTCGGCGGGCAATATGGCCGAAGTAGCTGAGGATCCTCTGGTAACAGATTGAGAGCCTGACTCGAATGCGAAGCTGATCGAGGATAGATTTATTTGTCGTCTTGGCCGTCCACGGAATTCGGAGCATTCGTCCGAATTCCGTGGACGACGTTAAGCGTATATATTAAGCATATATGAGTCGTCTATTATCAAAGCCGGCAATGTGACTTTTGGACAATTATTGGTAAATCTGAAAAACGAATTATTGACTTTGTATTCCATTGGCAGTCACAAAACTCTTCTGAACGACATCTTAGATAAATAACAGGTTAACTATTAACCTTTATTTAATGCAGGTTTTGAACCATATTCTTTGAAGGAGACGATTATATTCAAATAAATCTGTATTGACATATCAATAACATTTTTTTGTCCAAATGCACAGATTGCCACCTTTGATAACAGACGACTCATATACGCTTAATAGATCAGGTAACTACGCTCACTGGACTCTCTGTTGCGACCGCCCTGAGAGAAGCCGAAACCCGAAGGAAACGGAAGCTGATGGTACAAAGAACCACGAAGGGCTTTCAGGGACACGACCTTCAGCAATGAAGTATACGACTAAGAGGAAGAAGAATAGAAACAAATGCATCTTAATATTAGCTACGTTCTAATTTACAATGCGAAAGTTAAGCTTTCGTTTCCCATCAGACCCAACATCTTCATGGTATACTGCTCACGGTATTTACTCTTCAGCTCCTCCTCCTGTCTCCGAAGCGCCAGGTACGCAGAGTCTAAAGAAACAATTGAAAAATAATTTACATTAAGATTTTCTGGGTGACTCCAAAAAAAGAGAGATTTTTTTGACGTGACAGCGTCTTATAATTCGATAGAGCCGGCTGCACGCACGAAAAAACATGACTCATTGAGGCGTTACTTCGCTCTGAGGTAACGCCGCATGGTAACGCTCGTCAATTGTTTGTAGCAACGATAATTGCGGCGATAAAGGTATGATTCTTTCGATATTAAATACTAGCGACCCGCCCTCGCTTCGCTTCGGAAACATTAAAACACACATGAAACCAAAAAAATAAAATAATTTTTTTTTTTAAAAAAGTAGCCTATGTTCATCAGGGACAATGTCGACTTCTAATGGAAAAAGAATTTTTCAAATCGGTCCAGTAGTTTCGGAGCCTATTCGAAACAAACAAACAAACAAATCTTTTCTCTTTATAATATTAGTATAGATATGTTCAGTGATATATATTGTCGAATATTCGTGCTTTCATCATTAAAATAAACAGCATCGATCCGCTAGTGCAGCGATTGTAGGCAATGCTATAATTGACAAAACTATAACAACTAGAGTTCCTGCAGTAGTCGAAATTCGACTATAATTGATTGGTATTGTAAGTTTGTACAGTATTATGATTGTATTTTATACTTCTATAATCACAAATTTCGCCAAGACTACACTATAGAAAAATATTAAAAAAGACAAACAATATTTAATCTATTCTCAATTTGACAACAGACGTCAAGAACAAAAGTTTGACAATAAATAGTATGCATGCGTGTGTGCGTCAAATACATGGTATGTAGTGTGTGTAATGTTTTCTTTATTGATTTAATGTATCTGTTATGCATTATTTAAAAAAAATATTAGCGTTATGCACTTCGTCTCTATGTTCTTTATAAGTGTGGAAAATTTCATACTCCTCCGTACGCGCAATTTTCGTAAAAAGGGATACAAAGTTTTTGCTTCACGTATTAATATATAGATAAGTTAACAGAACTATTTCACGATGAGTAAAAAACCATTCCATCAGTATTTTCTTATGACGTTGTCACGTTCAACTATCGTCAGTAAACCGACTTTACAGACAACCGATTTTATCTATTTTTGAAGTGAAACTTCTAATGCGACTTCCAACAAGGTTGCGTTAAACGTTCAACGCTCCTGGGGAGGGGGAATAGAATGAGACAGAGCGAGAGTGAATGCAGGCGCGTAGTATATAGTAACCGGCAAACATCGTGAGCAAATGACCTTGACTGCGCAGAACCGAATGTTAGATCACTTTGGTGGTGAGGGTGAGGCGCGACGGCAGGGGAAATCGTATCGAGCGCGTTATTGGTAGATCAGTCGAACCTTGCGTCCCGCACCGCGCCTTCGTTCCGCTTGCTCCCAAAAGTACGCTTGCGTACAGTGAAAAGTCTATCGTTATTAATCGTTAAGTTATATTTTGTTATAATTGCTTGTTGACTTTGTTGCCATTGCTATTTGTTGAGTGTTTGTTGATTTTTTATAAAAAATACACTATGCCGCGACAAACTGGTGTAGTATTCAAAAGAAAGGGTAGAAAAATTGTGTACGACGTATATTGCTTCATTATAAAACAGGGGAAGAATGATATTATGGAAAAAGTAAAACAGACTTCGGAAGCAACAAAAACATCAGTGAGTACTGTTAGGTGCATTATTAACGAAGCTAAAGGCTCTGGCTTGCTCATCGTGCTTGGGACTCCGGGTAAGAAAAGATCAGGGAAGAAGAAAGTTACCGGAATGGATAGTTTCGTTCAATCTGTAATAAAAAGATGTAATCATAATAACTACATAACAAGCAGCGAAACTCCGTACCGTAGAAAGGCTTCGAAAATTTTAAAGAAAATATACATTTTAATGGCTCGGAATGAAGTTTACGACGAATTATGAAAGAGCTAGGCTTCAGATGGAAAAAAAAACAGAAAATAATCGGGAGCTGGTAATTGAAAAAAGTAACATTCGATTACTATGAATCGAATATCTTCAAAAAATAATTAATTATAGACAAAAAAGAAGATCGAACCGACCGAGTCGTAACCTACACCGATGAGCCCTATGTCGACTTATCACGATGATGGCGACTCGGGTGATGAAAACAGTGATGATGATAATGGTCAAGATTATGATAACGAAAAAAAAATTACAAATACCAGCTTCGCTTCAACTGAACGAAGACCTGGCAACAGCTCTAGTTTTGACTTAATAGAAGGAATATCTATTTTACCCCAAGATTAAATTATTACAATTATTAACCTATATTTTTTGTTGATGTTCTAATAAATATATAAATAAATACATATGTTGATTTTAATAATTTAATTGCATTATGACGCAGAGTAAATAATGTTTTTGCACGTGAGTGTACCATGCGCAAACTTACCCCCACTACGTCAACAAATGCTCAAGAAGTTTGCCGGCTATTATACCTGTTAACACGCCAGCGCGAGCGTTAGCAACTAGTAGCTTCCAATATTTTAATGAAGTATTAAAAAATATATATATTTTATTTTCCTATCTATAATTTAAAATATATATAATACTAGCGACCCGCCCTTGCTTCGCTTCGGAAATATTAAATTTTATTAAAGACTAGCTGAGTCCCGCGATGTTACCCGCGGTTATTGTCGTACCGTGGGTGACGCCGCGGGGCGAAGCTAGTCTAAAAAAAGTAGCCTAAGTTACTCCTTATATTATCAGCTACCTATCGGTGAAAGTCCCGTCAAAATCGGTCCAGCCGTTTCAGAGATTAGCCGGAACAAACAGACAGACAGACAAAAATTGTAAAAAATGTTATTTTGGTGTATGTACCGTATATATATTCATATGCATGTAGTAAAAAACGGTTATTTCAATACTACAAACAGACACTCAAATTTTATTTATATGTATAGATAAATGTTGAAGATGTCGCATCTCTTATACACAGCATTCCCTATTACAAGAGCAATCTGTTTTGAGTGGTAATATATCGATGTGTTTTAAGGATGAAAAATTAAGAAAACCACACACCACTACACATCAAAAAAGAAGTTTCACTTCATTCACGTGCACCAAGTTGCACGCTTTAGTTTTATCGATACGATGCTCGGATGGGCTTATGACCTGACGTTCTGTTCAGCAAAGCCTATAGAGATCAACCACGTCAATATTACCGGTCATCTTGACACATCAGACTCCGGTTTTACTACATTAGGTCAGAAATATGCAGGATTCTAGTACCTACCTTGTGGAACCTGAACAGACTTCGCTGGTATGCCCCGATAAAGACTTACCTTCGTTGCTTCTCAAAAGTAACTTGGTGCTATTCTTTATTACTATCACTGAATCCTTAGAGCCCATCATCTTCGTGGGAATGCTTTCCAAGACGCTCACCAACTTATCTATGTCCACCTCCTTAGTGTGGACAAGTTCCATGCTGATTATGTAGTGTAGGGGCTTGAAAACCCTCACGCCCGGACCGGCGAGGAGGGTTCTGTTGGTGTAACGATCTCTCGCGTCACGATACGTCTCCAACATTCGCTTATATTTCTCCCTGATCTGACCTGGAGTTAGTTTAATGGACTATTTGGGTGTAAGGCGTTTGATATTTAAAGCAAATGCCATCACCCGTCTTGAAACAAGAGATCGAAATTTTAATAGATATTAGTTGACTCTATAAGACGTCCGTTGCATTCGTGTTGAGCGATGCACCGGTGTTCGAATCCCGCAGGCGGGTACCAATTTTTCTAATGAAATACGTACTCAACAAATTTTCACGATTGACTTCCACGGTAAAGGAATCGTGTAATAAAAATCGAACACGCAAAATTATAATTTGCGTAATTAATGGTGGTAGAACCTCTTGTGAGTCCGCACGGGTAGGTACCACCGCCCCGACTATTTCTGCCGTGAAGCAGTAATGCGTTTCGGCTTGAAGGGTGGGGCAGCCGTTGTAACTATACTGAGGCCTTAGAAGTTATATCTCAAGGCGGGTGGCGCATTTATGTTGTAGATGTCTATGGGCTCGAGTAACCACTTAACACCAGGTGGGCTGTGAACTCGTCCACCCACCTAAGCAATAAATAAATAAAAGGAGTCCGCACGGGTAGGTACCACCGCCCCGCCTCTTTCTGCCGTGCAGCAGTAATTCGTTCCAGTTTGTAAGGCGGAACAGCCATTGTACTGAAAAAACAAACTTAGAACTCATGACTCAAGATGTGAGACGGCAGTTACGTTGTTGATGCCCATGGGCTCGACAATATAAAATAAACACCCAAAATATATCCAATTTGGAAGGCCACTACGACGCTGTGCTCATCCACGATGTCTCTGATCTGACGAAGCTTCAGTTTTGAGTCCTGCAGCAGCTCCAGCGAAAGCTTTCCTACCTGATAATTAGAAGATAGTATTAGTCTTCAACTGGTTCTAGATATACTGGAGATAAGACGTCTTGTGGAATCGCACGGGTAGCTACGACAGCCCTGCCTATTTCTGCCGAGAAGCGGTAATGCGTTTCGGTTTGAAGGGCAGGGCAGCCGTTGTACTGTAAAAACTGTGACCTTAGTACTCGTGTTTCGAGGTGGGTGGCGGCATTTACGTTATAGATTACTATGGGCTTCGGTAACCACTTAACTCCAATTGAATCGTGAGTTAATTCGCCCGTCAAAGCAATAAAAGACATTGGCATATATATAAATCTTGGGTTGTCAATGTTTATGATCGATTTTCAATTATTAATAATAAATAAATAAATATTTACTAACAATCACGCCACGTTAACTGGTCCCGTGCTAAGTTCGTAAAGAACTTGTGTTACAGGTACCAGATAACGGAAATAAATGTAAGATTTTTATTATACACATACATTTATTTAATATACATCCATAACCCTGGAAAAGTCATTTATATTTATCATACAAATATCTCGGCGGGATTCGAACCCGCGACCCCCTTGTGTAGTGACCATGTCACTTACCACTACACCAGACGGCCGTTATTGAACGAACAGTTTAGCAATTAGCTTTATTATTTACATTATTAGCGAATTCTGATGTTGCCTATCCTCTCGAAATCAATGTCGAACGGCAACCGATGCCATAGATAATACACATAAATCAGTTATAGATAAGCAACTCAAGCACTCAACAAAAATGTTTACGGGCGTCGGCCGCTAGATGGCTTCGATTAGTTTCTCATTGCTCTTGTAGATGGCAATAACATATAACCTATCCTATATTTTATTTTTAATAAAGTATTTTGCAAATTTTTCTAAAACAAATAAAGACTTGTATGATTTATTATTTTCTTATTTTCTGTGTTTAGCTATACAATAAATAAATGCCTTAACTTTAACAACATATAAGTTTAGAGGCATCCACTAAAATATGTCGATAGTTTCCGTACAAAAAAAAATATTTGACTTAAAGTGTCGCAGTTTCAGGACCCAGCCCCTTACTTCTACCATCCATATCAAAAACTAAACAACGCAATATTGTATAAACACTAATTTACCTTGTGTTTATCGCTAACACCCATAATGTCATGGGCATCCCACGAATCAATCTCTCCCTTCAATAAAAGAAGCCCTGGAAACAATAAAGCCTTGATTTTCTTGTAAGCTATTTTATTGTTAAGTTTTATCAAAATCCATTTGGTATTTTTTGCGTGAAAGCGTGACTGGTGATAGGATCTCTTGTGAGTCCGCACGGGTGGGTACCACCACCCCGCCTATTTCTGCCGTGATGCGTGAAGCAGTAATGCGTTTCGGTTTGAAGGGTGGGGCAGCCGTTGTAACTATACTGAGACCTTAGAACTTATATCTCAAGGTGGGTGGCACATTAATGTTGTAGATGTCTATGGGCTTCAGTAACCACTTAACATCAGGTGGGCTGTGAGATAGTCCAGCAATCTAAGAAAAGAAAAAAAACATATAATACACCCATACATTCATACAAACTTTCACGTTTATAATATTAGTAGGATTAAGCTGATAAGTGATTTAGAATACGCTCTTAGCGTGATTCTGCTAGCCAACACTAATTATATATTAGTGATGTTCAAATAATTCGTCCGAAAGCATGATGCTTACCACTCAAAACGAACACAAGTTGTAAGAATATCATAGTTAATTATTGTTGTTATTATTAAACATTTTAATTCAAACAAAACCCATAGCTTTGTTATGGTGATAACGTTTTTGATTAGCTACTAAATTAACATGATTACTACTGGTAGGTACTCTAATGCGTTTCATTGGATATATAAATTTAAGCAGTGTACAGGGTGTGTGAAAATATTATTGGGAATCTATTATTTTTTTATTTCCTTTACCCGCACAAGGGAATAATGCGGACGGATGGTGAGCAGTCACCGTCAAAAATCACCAATAACAGAGCCATAATCAAGTTTATCGGAAAAAAATCTTATTTTTCTTTATACAGGGTTACAGGTTAAGTCGACCTATTCCCGTTAAGAGCATGTAGCTTACATCGTTTCTGACTGATTTGACTATGAAACACCCTACCCTAAATCTAACCGATCTGGAGATATTTCAATTTAACTGTTTTTTATAAAAAATACCCGATTTTCGGCTATCAGCTTAGATATTTTGAAATGCGTAAGTCTTATTATTATTATTACATGATTTTTACTTGTAAAATAAGATGCTGTATGACCCCAATAACAAATATTGTACGTAAAATGAATAAACAAGTCGTTTTAGACGATTACAACTTATAAAAACTAATAAAAAATTAGAAAGATTATTTTTCTTTCAAGGATATCATAAAAAAATATTATGGCGCCTGTTTGGCAGATGTGCTTAACAATATCTACGTTTCATCAGCTATCCAACGAGGTATAACAATCTAAGGTTTTATCAAAAATTTGTCGAAGACACTTAGTTTTATAGGCTACAGGGGAGGCTAAATAAAACAAGTATGTACAAGATACTACATTTATTAAACTTTCAAGTTCCAACAAAACATCCTAAGGTCTAAATTTCATGCCCATTATGTCCGGGACTGTTTTGCACACATGTTCGCATTATTTTACGAAGTCCAGTTTTATTACACCAGTAATTAATTTCCTTCTCATTTCATTCGCCGCATTAATAATCCTGTCTCTCAATACTTCAATTGATGAAATTGGGTTGGGCTCACTGTACACGAGACTCTTCATGTGTCCCCCTACACATAAAAATCCATGGGGGTTAGGTCCGGACTTATGGCTGGCCAGGGTATAGGCCCACCTCGTTCAATTCATTTGTTTGGATAATTTGTGTCTAGCTATTCTCTGGCACTTCTCCTGAAATGCACAAGGCAGCCATCATGCTGAAATCACGTCTTGAATCAGATTGACAAATCATCTAATAGATCATTTAGGTCTCCTCGCAGGAAATGTTCATAGTATGCCTCATTTAAATTGTCGGGGAGAAAGTAAGGCCCAATCAAATGATCGGAAATAATGCCCATCCACACATTCAGGCTATCTCGCTCGCACGCACTGCATTAACATTGAAAGACAATTGGCGAGGGACTGTTAGAACTGCTACCTGGAGGCTCGCAACTAAATATTTTCTATGATGTTTTATTTAAACCCTAGATTGTTATACCTCGTTGGATAGCTGATGAAACGTAGATATTGTTAAACACATCTGCCAAACAGGCGCCATAATATTTTTTTAAGATATCCTTGAAAGAAAGTAGTCTTTCTAATTTTTTATTCGTTTTTATAAGTTTTAATCGTCTAAAACGACTTGTTTATTCATTTTTCGTACAATATTTGTTATTGGGGTCATACAGCATCTTATTTTACAAGTAAAAATCATGTAATAATAATAATAAGACTTACGCATTTCAAAATATCTAAGCTGATAGCCGAAAATCGGGTATTTTTTATAAAATCAATTAAATTGAAATATCTCCAGATTGGTTAGATTCAGGGTAGGGTGTTTCATAGTCAAATCAGTCAGAAACGATGTAAGCTACATGCTCTTAACGGGAATAGGTCGACTTAACCTGTAACCCCAAACCGGGAGTGTTGCTAACACTGGCCCTAGCAAGAGCAGAGTGCTTCGATGGATCGGGAGGATACGCAATGACGTGTTTAGGGCCGATTTTTGTAGTTTACCTGAATATTTGACAGACTTGGGTTTAGCTGCCTTTGATTTTATAGGCCTCTTAAAATAATTATAATAGATATTTCTATTCTATGTGAAATGTTATATTTAATCATTGTAATATATTAAGGATGTAATATCTGAAATAAATGAATATAATAATAATTGTCTATGCGCACAAAGCTACCAAAAAAAAAAAACTTCAGAGGTGTCAAGGGACACCCGGATGGAACGAAGTTCCTTTCGATTAATTAGTGAAGGAATTGTAATTTTTTTTTTAAGTTATAATAATAAATTACGGCATTATGAAGAAGAAAAAAACAATACTATGAACTAAATTACTATTGTTGAAACGCTATCTCGAGAAACTGTACTCATTACGCGGACCAATCGGATACGAGCAATGTCACGCGATAAGCGCCTACACGTTGATTGGTCAGAATGACGGATCTAAAAAGTGTCGTGACAACTTTTCGTAAGAATTTTTTCCGTCTAGCCCCCTTTCACAACGCGCGATAAGGAACTTCGTTCCAAAAAGAAATCGGTCAACGAGCACTACTGCAACCGCACCGACACTTTTCTCGCAGCAACCTTACGCACAACACCTGTGTACCTGTTATATTGTCACGGCCGTTATTTCAAATATAATTTGGAAGGAAAAATAAAACATTCATTTCGTTTGTACACCACTGCTTGCCTCCTCTTCCTCGCCAACAATAATAATAACTAGAGGTCCCGCAGTAGTCGAAATTCGACTATAATTAATTGGAATTGTAAGTTTGTACACTATTATGATTGTATTTTATACTTCTATAATCATAAATTTCGCCAAGACTACACTATAAAAAATATTAACAAAGACAAACAATATTTAATCTATGTTCAATTTGACCACAGACGTCAAGAACAAATAGTATGCATGCGTGTGTGCGTCAAATACATGGTATGTAGTGTATGTAATGTTTTCTTTATTGATTGAATGTATCTTTTATACATTATTTTAATTTTTTTTTTTGCGTTGTGCACTTCTTCTCTATATTCTCTATAAGTGTGGAAAATTTCATACTCCTCCGTTCGCGCAATTTTCGTAAAAAGGGATACAAAGTTTTTGCTTCACGTATTAATATATAGAAAATTACTGATACATAAAAGACATTGATTTTTTCTATATTCCAACTAAGCGCGGACGCGTAGGTGAGCTTACGGGCTCAACCAGAGAGGATTTGCTAACACTAGCTTTAGCAAGAGCGGTGTGCTGAATCAACTTTAAGTCGTCATGGCCTAAAGGATAACACGTCCGGTGCATTCGTGTTGAGCGATGCACCGGTGTTCGAATCTCAGGCGGGTACCAATTTTTCTAAGGAAATACGCACTCAACAAATGTTCACGATTGACTACCACGGTGAAGGAATAACATCGTGTAATGAAAATCAAACCCGCAAAATTATAATTTGTGTAATTACTGGTGGTGGACCTCTTGTGAGTCCGCACAGATAGGTAGGTACCACCGCCCTGCCTATTTCTGCCGTGAAACAGCAATGCGTTTCGGTTTGAAGGGCGGGGCAGCCGTTGTAACTATAATGAGACCTTAGAACTCATGTATTAAGATGGGTGGCGGAATTTACGTTTTAGATGTCTATGGGCTCCAGTAACCACTTAACACCAGGTGGCTCGTCCACCCATCTAAACTAAAAAAAGAGAGATATCGATATAATAACTTCAGTGCGCCGCGTACAGTTCATCCATACTACCTGGAACCACTGCGGTCATCCACAGTGCGTTTCCAGAGATCTTTTTTGCCACGTACCATCCGGCTATGGAATGAGCTCCCCTCCACGGTGTCTCCCGAGCGCTATGACATGTCCTTCTTCAAACGAGGCTTGTGGAGAGTATTAAGCGGTAGACAGCGGCTTCGCTCTGCCCGAGGCATTGCTGACATCCATGGGCGACGGTAACCACTCACCATCAGGCGGGCTCTATGCTCGTCTGCCTTATACGACAATAAAAAAATCTTAACACGCGATTTATCTTTGTAATTAAAGGCCCGTTTTATTCGGTATCAGCATCAACAGTTCGATGTTTTTAATTGAACTTCAATTAAATTTACTCCATTCGAATAGCCGAAGAAGTGTTTATTGTTTTGATATTTTTCCAAACAATGCACTTTAAAGGGCTTTCCTGTAAAGTTGCAAAAATATCGCAGAAGGTAATAAGGCCCTCTTCTTTTCGATTCTTTATTTATCGCCAATACCAGTCCAAGCCGCTGCCTACCCTAAATGAAATAAGCGTTCTCACTACGTATGAATTTCTTTACACACACGCACACACACACACACACACACACACACACACACACACACACACACACACACACACACAGGCATGAAGACCTTCTTAAATGATAACACCTAATGATCTGTCAACACTAGTCCGCAGCATCTGTTCACGACTTAACCCAATCTAATCTATCTTAAGAAGGAGGGAGCCTGGAGATCAGCAATACAGGTCTTTGAACCTAGTACAGACTTCAGCTCTTTCAAAGGCTTACAAAATAAATTATAAGGTTAATTTCCATTGGGGAATGCTCTGAGGAATTATTCGAGATGATTCCCTCATCTCCTTTTTATCAGCGCACCTCCCGCCATCGGAGCAGAGTTCATCCATATTATCTGGAACCGCTGCGTTCATCGACAGTGCGTTTCCAAAGACCTTTTTTGCCACGTACCATCCGGCTTTGGAATGAACTCCCCTCCACGGTGTTTTCCGAGCGCTATGACATGTCCTTCTTAAAACGAGGCTTGCGGAGAGTACTTTATGGTAGGCAGCGGCTTGGCTCTGCCCCTGGCATTGCTGACGTCCATGAGCGACGGTGACCACTTACCATCAGGTGGGCCGTATGCTCGTCTACCCACAAAGGCAATAAAAAAAATATTGTATTTGTACTATATACCATTAAGAGAGAAATAAATAAATTATTATTATTGTTGTTATTATTATTATTTATTTATCGCCAATACCAGTCGATCTCCCAGCCGTAGTCAATTGGCCACCACTTATTATAGGTCTTGTTTAAGACCGGCTTGTATAGAGTGCCCATTTTTAGCGCCAGTTGCCTCATTTTCTTGATTCTCTTTCGATCCGCTTTTAGCTGTAGTATCCTCTGCCTCTCGGTGGCTTCTATCCACTGCTCCCTCTTGAGGACCTCATCGAGATCCGCCTGCCTCATGTCCCTGAGTAATTCTGGTGAATATCTGTATCGGACGATACGGGTTTTTGGATTTTAATTGATGCTATATCGAGGAGTGAAAGCAGTGGCGTAGCTAGGTAACCAAGGGCCCTGGGGCAAATTAAAAAATGGGGCCCCACTGCTATGTAAACTGATTAGGTTTTATCAAATAAAAATATGAAATATACCAATACTTTCAAAATGCTAAGCTACTTAAGCTCTTTTTTTGTGCACTGCAGGGCAGGTAATAAAAATATTAAACAGTAACAACATAAATTAAAATTAATACTTGGTGTAGGTTTGGCTAACAAAACGAAATAGAGAAGATTCAAGGTTTTATTATATAATGGTCGGGCCTTTTTTTTTGGACTGGGGCCGAATCTCCTACGAGGTCACCGCGCCTAAGGGGTGCGCGCTGTATGTGGGACTGGTTCACGACTGCGAGACCGCCGGCCCAAGTACGTGTTCAGGGCCTTACACACTAAACGACTGCCCTGCACTCTTCGCCCAAGCGTCCGATGCCCTCCGAGGTCAGAACCCGGATGAGGTAACGGGGCTACCGCGGTCAACACTACAATCAGACGGCGCAGCTTAGCCCAAGGGCGCCCGGCCGATTCGATTCGCCTCGAAGGCGCTGTCTCGGTACGGCAGCCCGTCAGGCCGCCCAGACGGTGCCGCTGTTGACCCGGAATACCCCGCTGGACCAGAACCAGCCTGCCGGGTCGGGACGCAATACACCGCGTCGGTGTATCGTATCTCCTTGGCGGCGCGCTAGAGTGCTGGTAGCGCGTCGCGCGGCCTCTACGAGCTTACTTACTCCTGATACAGTATTAATTTTTTAACCGCTCTCGAAAAAAATAATCTTAAGTCGAATTCACAATAAAACGCACCTCGATGAATAATAAAACGCACATATCACTATCCGTCAAATTGACAATACTGCCAACCTACAGAAAGAATTTAGGGGAATTCCCTAAGCATAACATTCGAATTTCTCTCATCTGAGTTGTCATGATTTAGGTGGGGTTACAGCCTGTCATGTTTATTTTGAAAATAGAAGAAATTTCCAAAAGTTCAGTTCTATCGAGATTTCTGGTAAGGGTTCCAGGGCCCCCTGAGCTTGAGGGCCCCGGGGCACTGCCCCGCCTAGCCCCTGGGTAGCTACGCCACTGAGTGAAAGGCAGTTTGGATTAAACTTGATTTTTACAACTTTACATGAGAGCCATTTAGAGTTTTAAATCTGGAACATTTTATTTATTTATTGCCTAGATGGGTGGACGAGCTCACAGTCCAGGTGGTGTTAAGTGGTTACTGAGGCCCATATACATCTACAACGTAAATGCGTCACCCACCTTGAGATATAAGTTCTAAGGTCTCAGTATAGTTACAACGGCTGCGCCACCCTTCAAACCGAAACGCATTACTGCTTCACGGCAGAAATAGGCAGGGCGGTGGTACCTACCCGTGCGGACTCACAAGAGGTCCTACCACCAGTAATTACGCAAATTATAATTTTGCGGGTTTGATTTTTAGTACACAGTGGAAGTTAATCGTGAACATTTGTTAAGTAAATAGCAAAAAAAAACTTCAGATATTTGAATGGAGGAAACTTAATTGAAGTTCAATTAAACCATCATGTTTTTTTTTGCGTACAGCCGACTCCATCGTATTATAAGATGTTGTCACGTCAAAAGTTGAAGTTTCTATGGCGTTCTCTTACCAAGTTTGGTATCAGCATCAACAGTTCGGGGTTTTTAAATGAACTTCAATTAAGTTAAATCCACTCAAATAGCTGAAGAAGTTTTTTTTGTTATGATATTTTTTAACCCCATGATATATTTAAACGGATCTAAGTATGTATTTATCAGTCTCTGATACCCTTCTCTGATACTCTGATACCCTACAGGAAATCCTAATTCGGGTTCGGGTAACCATGCGTGATTTGTTGCCAGTTATTTACTTAATATCTAAACTTATCCTTAGTCGTCTAACTACACGCGAAATAGCATAACCGCTCTCACTGGTATTTGATTGGGATTTCGTGCATCATATTGACGAGATGATAGGCTTCGAAGTACAACTTCTGGATGAGCTCAGTTCGCTTTAGCGTGTCAAAGACGCTGTCAGACTTAAATTCCATAGGTCTTTTGACGTGCTCCACCATTTTCTTGTATCTGAGGAGTTGGATATGAGCTTTAGGCGCATCATCATTGGTTCTAACCTAGTTCTGAAGCGAAGAGTTGGACGTGCGACCTAGCATGTAGACACAACCCACTGAGATCCAGGTCTTCTCAGTGGGTCGCGGTTCTGATCCGGTAGTAGATTCAGCGAAGCACCTAGCAAAAGCTATGGCCAGTTTTAGCTATTTCTCTCAGGTTGATCCCCGTGATTTCACTGTTATATTAACAATCGCCAAGCTTTATTTATTTATCATCATCATCGGCCCACAGTCTCCTACTGCTGGAGAAAAGCCTCTTTCAATTTCCGCTACTAAGCCCAGCCTTCGACGATCCTCGACAAATTCCCACCGGTCACCATTCTAAGGTCATCGCACCACCTATTTGGGGGCGTTCCACATTACTATTACTGATAGTCGGGTCTATTGAAAACCTGGCGGGGTACGTGCTAGCTGCAATAAGCTCATGCATCAAGATGACATTCAAGATGGATGACAACAATCACTCAAAACCAAGTTGGACTTTAGCTCGATTTTTTCAGATCTACGAACTCCGCTAACCACTCAAAATCGGTTCGGTGAGCTCACGCATCGAATTGAGCGTTAAAAAATTAAATAAATAATCACGGCCCAATCAAACTTTCATACCGAGGCGGTTATGAAATAAAAAAAGACTCTTAAGGGTCATAACTCCCTCAAAAATCCTGTCAATTCAAACATTTACCAACCGTTCTATGATCTCTCCGATCAAATAGCCCATCTCGTATTGCGGCGTGATCTCGTACGTGAAACGTATCGGATTCATCTCCGCTATCCTGTTCGTGGCGTCTTCATAATAACTCCTCATCACCTGGAGGAGTCTGGTCGGCACCAACTCACTGAATTCGTACTCATTGTACTTCTGATTGTAGAAATCCTGGGACGCACTTATCTTTCGGATACCTTAAGGACTCATTAGAAGTTTATGGGGCAGTGATTGATTTTTTCCAGTTTCACCAGGATAGGTGGGCGAGCAAAGGCTCAGCCAGGAGGGGTGGGATTTGCTAACAGCTAACCCAGCGCCTCCAAAGGAGACTTAACAATTTAAGAGCAGCTGCTTCCGGAATCAATCTATCGGGATCGCGAACCCCCTGAGAAGATCCGGCGAGAAACTCTGCGGGCTGACGCATGGGTTAAGTTGCACGTCGAACTCTTTGCCGAGCTCGAGGAGTACGGTGACCGGGGTCCCTAAGCCTGCTCCTAGTGTTAAGAGCTGAAGGCGTCTAATGCAACAGTTATAGGATCTAAACGATCCATAAGGATGTGTCTAGGGCCTACAGATCGTCTGGTGGCTAGTGGTCTTCAGAATCGATAGGTACAAACCGTTTTGGAGGACGAGGTTACTGGTGGTAGGACCTCTTGTGAGTCCGCGCGGGTAGGTACCACCACCCTGCCTATTTCTGCCGTGAAGCAGTAATGCGTTTCGGTTTGAAGGGTGGAGCAGCCGTTGTAACTATACTATACCTTAGAACTTATATCTCAAGATGGGTGACGCATTTACGTCGTAGATGTCTATGGGCTCCAGTAACCACTTAACACCAGGTGGGCTGTGAGCTCGTCCACCCATCTAAGCAATAAAAGAAAAAACGAGGCTATTTAAAATTCGAATAGGAAGGCAGTGGACGTGACTCCAAAAATACTTCACCAGCTATACCCATGCGTTTACCGATATTGTAGGTTCGACTTTATTTTAGACTCAAACAGTATGGAGGTCAGTCGTGAACACTCGTTAAGTAGGGATTTAATTAGAAACACTCGCCTGCGGGATTCGGGTTGTTAAAAACCCCGATTCTTTCGGTTTTTTTCCGAAGAAAAGGCCACAAAACCCGCACTTCGCTACTTTTACTACTACTTACAGAATAAGAGTATAATCGTTAAATACATGTTCATAGCCAACAATCAATTTCTACATTGTAAACACGATTAAACACATTGAAACAAGAAGCCTGCCAGATTTCTATATTGTTCATTACAGTTGGCTATAAAAAAAATACAATTAAATTTCCTCGTCATTAATTATCCAAATTGAAGTTTTAACGGTTTATTTCGCCGATCTATGATGGAGTTGTTTTTTTATTGTCCTTGTAAGCAGACGAGCATACGGCCCACCTGATGGTGAGTGGTTACTGTCGCCCGTGGACTTCAGCAATGCCAGGGGCAGAGGCAAGCCGCTGCCTACCGCTTAAGTACTCTCCACAAGTCACGTTTGAAGGACAATTCATAGCGCTCGGGAAACACCGTGGAGGGGAACCATCGTAATTACTGATGGTAGGACCTCTTGTAAGTCCGCACTGGTAGGTACCACCACCACCCTGCCTATTTCTACCGTGAAGCAGCACCTAATGCGTTTCGGTTTGAAGGGTGGGGCAGCCGTTGTAACTATACTGAGACCTTTTAGAACTTATATCTCAAGGTAGGTGGTGGCATTTACGTTGTAGATGTCTACGGACTCCAGTAACGGTTTGTCACCAGATGGACTGTGAACTCGTCCACCCATCTAAGCAATAAAAAATAATAATATTTAAGCGCTTTTAAAGGGATCTTGTGACCGGTAAAATAGAGGGGAAAAGGCCTAGGGGTAGAGATCACAAACGATGGTCGGACCAAATAGCGGAGGAACTGGGAGTACTCCACCAAGCTACAAGACGAGATCGATGGAGACAGCTGGTTGACGGAATCGGTAGGAGTCACGATCTTCAGCAGTGAAGAGATCGGAGAGAGAGAGAGAAATGGATCTCGGTAAAGAGATCTCTGTCTGTGTCTGATGCCTGGAGCTTGGCTGGGAGGGAAGGGTTTGCTAACAATTGCCACTCAGAGGCCCGAGGGCAGGTCCGAGGTCCGCCGAGGGGTATAATCATGACCCCGCAATCTGACGCATAAAAATAAAACACTCAAACAATTACATTCATATATTATGTACTATTTAAGTAAATTATATTTGTATTCATTTCGCTAAGCACTATTTTTAATCTGTGGTATGAATTCAATATGGGATACCGACACGACCGTAGACAATTTTTTTTTTTCATTTTTTTGCGACACGTAAACGGTTTGATTGAGGGCCAACGTGAACGATAGACTACGTTTCGGAAGGCACGCATTAATGCTGATTGCGGTAATGCGAAAACGGTCGCCATGTTTGTGTGGGGGTGAGCTTGTTAATTGCACACAGCCTAGCCTGGGATTAATTTCTTATAAATATCAAGTTCACAAAATTCTCGTTCGAAGCGCGATAGATATAATCGATATTGACGCGACCGTTTTAAGAAATTGTTTCATTTTTTTTCGTATGGCAATTTACTGGTGGTATGACCTCTTGTGAGTCCGCAAGGGTAGGTACCACCACCCTGCTTATTTCTGCCGTGAAGCAGTAATGCGTTTCGGTTTGAAGGGTTGGGCAGCCGTTGAGACCTTACAACTTATATCTCAAGGTGGGTGGCGCATTTACATTGTAGATGTCTATGGGCTCCAGTAACCACTTAACATCAGGTGGGCTGTGAGCTCGTCCACTCATCTAAGGAATAAAAAAAAAAAAATACTTTTTATGTGCAGACCGTACCAGTCATGTTCGGGTATCAACTTAAATCGTTACCGTATTGGCACACTTAACATCAATCAGACCGTTCGCTTTTCAGTTCTTTAAAAGCGCTTTATTCATACAATTTCGTCAAAAACAATTTATACATAATTATTTTGAAAGTAAGTATATTTAATATACAATTTATTTTAAATAATCTTTCAAAAAGGCGCTATACTTCACACAAAACGTTTTTCGTTTTTTTTTTGTTTTTTTTTTTTTTTTTTTTGTTGTTTTAGAATTTCGCATTATTTTAATGAATTTGTACATCGTTAAAAAATTCCAATTAATAACTAGATAATATAATTATTATAATTAAAAAAAAAAAAAACATTTTTTATCACTCAGTCACATGATCGTCCACGGCTCGTGCGGAAATGAGCATCACTCAAGAAAACTCATCTCCGCTCACTAATTCTCACTTGAGATCACTTTAATTACGATTCGATGTTGCCATGTGGAACCTATAGTCGTTCGACAATATCATGATATCGTCAATGTATGCTTATCTAGCCGAACGATTGCCTTTATCGCAGTTGCATTCTTCCGTCATCGAGTCCAACGACATGAGGCTCTCTTGTGAGGTCCTCAGGCAAGACCTGCATCTAGAGTCTACTGAATTCCCACTCTGCGAATTGGCGTCTTCCGAAACTGACTCCAAGCTCCTTAAGCTTTCGACAGAAGTAAGTTTGTATGAGCGCCTGAATTCTGCTATTTCTTCTTCGGACATGTTTAAAGCCAAGAGCGAATCCCTTGCCATTTTGCCTAAAGAAGAAACCTTTTTCTTCTTCTTTGTTAATAGAGAATCCATTTTCGTCAGTGGACAAGGTTTGTTCAAGCTTTCGGGCAAAGATTTGGGGCTTGACCCGCTCCTGGACCTCAGTTTGGTCCGTCTTTGGGGTATGTCTTTGGGCGTGCTTTCCGGTATCTTGAAGGCTATCGTTTTCGTCTTCCGGTCACTTTTCTCAGCATCCGTACTCTGTAACTGCGATAAATCTTCTAGGGAGTTTGACTTTTTCAATTTAGCCCTGTCCGGTATTACGGGGGACGCCCTCAATCCCTTCATCTCTTTCGCTGTGAACACGTCCGGTATTTCCAATGCTTCATCTACTATCAATTCTGGTGACAAATCGACAATCTCTTTAAGTTCCGCTTGTTGGAGTTCTTCAGCTAACGAGCTTTGCTTGTTCGCATCCGGCTCGAAATCTTGACTTTCGTAAGCTAAATAAGCTAACGCGTCCTTCCCCAAGTCGACAGCTTCTAAGTCTTGAGTGATTTTTTCTGTGTTCGGATCGGCAAATCCCTCTAAGCATACAACGCCGCTGCGCGCGTGAAGTTTATCAGCGTCTATATATTCCAACTGAATATGAGCATCGGCCGATTCGTCGCACGTTTCATCTATAACCGCTATAGGGGCTAAGCCGACAGCCTCATCCGCTGTACTCTTCTCTAGTAGAGAAGATACAAAAGCAGCGTTAATTAAAGGCTGGCATTTCATCTGCTTCTCAGTCAGTTCAATGGCAAGAGCTCGGGTCGTGCTAGTGTTGGACGTCAAAGTATTTTCCGGGCTGATATTCTCTTTGATCCCCCTTATGACCTTGCTTGGGAGTTTGTCCACAGTTTGACCAGGATCCGGACTGGATTGTTTCTCCAAGGAATTCTCGGAGCCCGAGGACTTTAAGACGGCTGCGAAGGTCCTCGGTCTGGCCGTATCATCGATTTTAATGTCTTTTACAATCACGCCTGGCGTTCGTCCCGGATTTTTGCCGCCTTCAGTACATGGCGCGACCGATTCGTGAATATTCTTATTTATTTCGTTGGGCTGTCTGAGATCTATTCTACTGCTAACTCTATTCCCGTTAGCGTTAGGGTCCTTTTTGCTTAAATCTATTTTTTGTACTAAATTGTCATCGGTGGTAGGGGCGGTAACTATACTTCTCCCTGCGTCACGAGTCGCGTCCGTCGTCTCCGATATCTGTGGAGCGAATGATTGAAATTCGCTTAAAGTATTGTCCGTGTCAGTGGATGGAGTTTTCGAGTCCAACCTCTTCGAGAATGACTCATCAACGAATGATACTTGAATCCTTTCGGACAATGTAGAGTCCGTTGCTTCGGACGAGCTGTCGTCCTTTTCGTCCTTGTCCTTATCTATGCTGCTGCCCCACGTCCAAAAGGAACTAGTCAAAGAGGAGTCCTTCCTGGGCGGGGTGTTGGAAGCCGATTTCCTTTCATCGTCACTCTGAGAGCTCCTCGAAAATATACTTGTCGGATGTTGGAAGATGCTCAAGAGTTTCTCCAAGTGCGAGGGTTTCGAGTCTCTGTCCGCCTCGGGTCTTGGCACTTGGAAGCTCGATGATGGAGCGACCCAGGATTTCTTTCTAGCTCGTTCCAAGCCTTTACTTTTAAGTGCCGGTACATCCATCAAGCTGGATGCTCTCTTCGGGGACGACGTCAGGGTCTCCTCTGTAGGATTCTTCTTTGTATCCCTCAAACTCGAGTTATTCGTCAACGTGCCCTCGTTCGAGGACACATCATCGCGCGGCTCCGTCGGATTCTGCAGAGAGTATTCTATACCCGAATCAGCCGACGTCACCATTAGTTTCTCCTGTCTGACGGAATCTATTGAGCTAACGCTCGCCTCCAGACTCGACAGGGAGCCGTGGATCTTCTTCCCGAAGACCGGAGACGCGCTTTCGTTTGAGCTAAGCGACGTGTTCAAATAGTTGACAGGCGTGACGTCATTGGCTGACTCGACGCTGCTCCCCGCCGACAGAACGCGCTCGGGTCTCTGCCCGTCATCGTCCGAGGCCGCAGCCCTGACGGTCAGCCTCTGGACCTCGTTGAGACTCTCCACAGAGCCCCCGGATATTTCCAAGGACGAGCTGCTGTCGCGGAAATCGGCCAGCTTCTCACTCATCAGCATGGAAACCTCGATATCGGAACTGTCCGGACTCAGTTCGCTTTTAATCTTCTTAATAACTAAATTAGCAGGTACATTTGCACTATTTACACATTCACTATCTAAAACGTTTTGATTCCTCATCGATAGAACTTTCATTTCGTTTATTATGTTACCTAAGTCTTCTGTTAGTATTTCGATTTGTTTGATTGTCTTAACGCGTTTTATTGTCTCGTCGACGTCCGCGGGTCCTGCGGGTCCCGCGTGTCCGCTAGCGTCCGTCTCTGGCGCGTTTTCACTTAAAACACTTCCCCCGTCACATTCACTATCACATTCGCCAATCGTCACATCCCTAATTAGCCCATCCTCAATCTTATCAGTCTCTACGTTTAACTCGGCGCTAATGTCCGTCGCGTTGTCGCATACAACGGGTCGGGGGTCAGGCACGCGCCTTACTTCAAAGAGCCTCGACAGAGGCCGCCCCCCCGGCCCCCGGGAGGGGGAACCAGTGACTTCCTCGTCACAAACACTCCCACTTACAGTTGAAACATAGAACGTTTTTCCTATCACGTTCTCTGATGTCGTACTTCTGTCACTATCAGCTTCGGCGTGAGCTTCGTCTTCGGCACGATGCACTTCAATCGTTTCGCTTCTACCAATAATCTCTTGAATGTTCCTCTTGAACTCGATAACGGTTATATTATCGAATTCATTCTTTGATTCGTCTCTCCGATTGGAATCGGTAAATTCGTCAAACTTCGCTTCGTCTACACCCGCTTCAACATCGCGGACGGCGTCTCTTGTTACATTTACAGCTTCCACAGCAAGTGCTTTAGGTAGATCTTCGGTTTTCGCTTCGACGGCAGTGCTTTCAATGGGAGTTTCATCTCGATCTGTTTTGTTCGTCTGAGTGTCCGTCTGTGTCTTTTCTGGCGTCCTTTGTTGAGGATCGTACGTGGTGTCGTAGTTCCTGGTCACCGAGAAGCGTGAGGGTGGTCGTCTCTGGGTGGAGGCCGCGTCGATTTGTACTTGCAGCGGCTCGACCACCTGAAGGTAGAAGAGTTAATCAAAGATAGCTACCATATGTTAGTATTTTTGAAGTGATAACTCCATATGGGAGGGTAAACCGCTTCTTAAAAGCCGTATAAAGGCATCTTATCTAAAATTATAATTTGCCTAATTACTGGTGGTAGGAGCTCTTGTGAGTCCGTGCGGGTAGGTACCACCGCCCTGCCTATTTCTGCCGTGAAGCAGTAATGCGTTTCGGTTTGAAGGGTAGGGCAGCCGTTGTAACTATACTTGAGACCTTAGAACTTATATCTCAAAGTGGGTGGCGCATTTACGTTCTAGATGTCTATGGACTCCGGGTAACCACTTAACACCAGGTGGGCTGTGAACTAGTCCACCCATCTAAGCAATAAAAAATAATAATAATAATAATGAAATTAATACAAAAGGTAATCTGTACCTGTACGACTTTAAAACGTGAAGGCGTCGGGTAATCTGTGCCGGGAATCGTCCCTGGACTCGGGCTGTCCCTGGGGTCCCGCTCCGGCGTCACCCTGGTCACCTGGACGCGGTCACATCATACGAAGACATGAGTGGATGACGGGGTTCAGTAAATTTTTTAAGGTTTTTGAGTTTTTACATTGAACCAACACCTTAACAACTTAATAAATTTTCGTTATTCAACTGAGTTACCGGCCTGGTACAATAGGCAGGTATCTTCGATACGGCGCGTATTGTGAGGAAGTTTCTAGCTCTGGACTCCTAACCACTAGTAAGGTTAATAAGATTTTAAATAAATACAGTAGAGAGGCTATTGAGGGACCACTGGTTATTATTATTATATGGTCCCCCAGTAGTCTATATTCGATAATTAATTGAAATTATAAGTTTGAACATTATCATTGTTCTATTGTCGAAATATTATACTTCTATAATCACAGATTTCGCCAAGACTACACGTAAACATAGACAAATAACATTAAAAACAAAGAATATTTATTCTCAATTTGACCACAGACTTTAAACAATAACAAAAGTATGACAATAAAGCTCTCTCTCTGTTGCACTGAAATGGAATAAATGGAATTCATTGGAAAAGTGACTCTTAATTACTGTCACTGTCCGCAACGCTGACGTCATCATTTTAAAAACACCATGGAATCAGCCTTTGCAATGCCTCCTGTCATCCAATGACTCCTTTGGTCTACTTTTGGACTACACAGGGAGGTCATATTCTGGGAGCTTATGTATAGTTTATTGCGGGAATAGAACCATACTCACAGAAAACCTGGAGGCGGCGTGTATCGTGGGCACTGGGCTTCCCGCGGGGGAGGGCGCGGGTGAGGGGGCGGGGGAGCGCAGTCTGCACGCGCGGCGCTCCTCCTCCGGCCGCAACGACGACTGATGCGAGAACAAACAAAACGAACACCCTGTATATGTATGTATGTGTATGACGACTGAAGCGAGAACAAAACAAACTCCCTGTATATTAACTGACATATTGCATACACGGTAATGGAATTAAATAACATCGTGTAATAAAAAATAAACCCGCAAAATTATAATTTGCGTAATTACTGGTAGGACGTTTTGTGAGTCCGCATGAGTAGGTACCACCACCCTGCCTATTTCTGTATTAACACTTACAACACTTAACCAACACTTTAAAATTCTCAATTCGCTTCAGGTGATCTGATCGCTGTTTCGCTTCGAGTAGGTAGTTCCGATTAAACTGCGTGCCATCTCTACAACGCTTTTAAAGTCGACATCCCTACATTTATCGAGAACGTTCTGGGCAAGTCGAGTGGCTTCGACGTGTTTCCGCTATCTGACAATAGATGGCGTTGTACTTTTCGAGCGTTCTCGGTGTTGCTAGTTCTTTTGATATTCGTTTCTACTATTCGACAATAGATGGCGTTACTCTTACCGGGGCGTAACAATAATAAAGAAATCGAACCTCACCTTTAGCACAGTTGTGGTGTTACATGTCAAGCTGATCTTTCGGTGGGTCCGTGACGTGGGCTCGGTCGCTACTGGTTCGTTCCTGCGACACAGCGCTCTGATCTCTCGCGTCAGACGGGATACGGTCGCAGCCTCCTGGTCCTCGGCCGCGGGGAGCGAGTCCGGCGAGTCCTGTCGGGAAACTGTGTCTATAGTAGCGTAGTTTAGTACTCTCGGCTGGATGTAGGTCGGATCTGTGTCTGTTTGTGTACGAGAAGAGCTCGGGATCAGTACAGAACTGCAGAGGACTGTGTCTATAGTAGTGTACTATACAGTTCAGTGGAGCCGCTTACCGCCTGATCGTCCAGGTCTATTTGCGTGAGGGTGGTGTTCTCCCTGAGGGCGTTGAGTATGGCTCGCAGCCCGACACTCCCTAGCTTGTTGTCTCGCAAGTCCAATCTCTGAAACACAACAAGTTAAATGCGTTAGGTTTATAGCGTCTCACTTACCCCCTACTACATACGTTGCATGATTTGAGGTCTTTTTTCCCTACTTATGCTGATAGCCTTGGGAGGCTAACTCATATGCTCGATGGAAATCTTCCCTTTGTCGTTTACATCTACAGACTTAGCTTTGAGACGGGGGGAGGGGGGGAGGGTCTGACCTGCAGCCTGGTGTCCGCGATGAGGCACGCCAGCGCCGGCGCCGCGTCGGGCCCGAGCCGCGCCGCCTGCAGCCCGAGCGAGGCCAGCGACGAGCCCGCGCGCGCCGCCCGCACCGCGTCCCCGCCCACCGCGTTGCGCCCTATGTTCAGCACGCACAGCGACGAACAGCCGCGCTGCCCAATACAAACGTCACTATCAATACGCCTTCAAGGTTTTATAAGGTATAAAACAAACAAAGAGAGGAGAGAGAGAGGGAGAGAGGAAAACAGAGATGGGGAGAGAGGGAAAGAGAGATGGAGGAGAGAGAGAGAGAGAGAGATAGGGAGAGGAAGGGGGAGAGAGATAGGGAGAGGGGAGATAGAGAGAGAGAGAGAGAGTGATAGGGAGGGGGGAGAGGTAGGGAGAGGGGAGAGGTAGGGAAGGGGAGATAGGTAGAAGGAGAATATTCTTTATTATACACAAAATTTAATCATTAACCAACCACCTTTCAAACCGCAAAGGAGTATTGCGTTACCAATGGAGCCGCTTATCATCAGGTTGAGGGATATGCGTCTGCTATTGATACTAATAACAAGAGCGTCCAAGGACCGCAGCCGGTACACTCACCAGAGCTTTGCTGAGGTGCACAGCGCAGTTCCTCGTCAACTGATTGTTCCAGAGCACCAGAAACGAGAGACCTCTGACTTCGTGACCTGCGAAAAGATGATTAGACCATCATTATTTTGTTCACATCTCTTCATTTATTTTAATTTAGATTCTGTATCTTTTGTCGTGTACTGGATAATAGTTTGGATAAGTTCATGTAAAGGCAGAGACTTCAGCGCTGAGTCAGGGTTCAAATCCCCCACCAGGACCAATTATTAGTTATTAGTGATCCCGCATTAGTCGAAATTCGACTATAATTAATTGAAATTATAAGTTTGAACATTATTGTGGTTTTATTGTTGAAGACTATTGACTATTATACTTCTATAATAACAGGTTTCGCCAAGACTACACTATAGACAAATAATATCAAAGACAAACAATATCAATCTATTCTCAATTTGACCACAGATTTTAAACAACAACAAAAGTTTGACAATAAACAAGGAGTATGTGTGTATGTGTGTGTCAAATACATGGTAGTGTGTGTAATGTTTTCTTTATTGATATAATGTATCTTTTATGCATTATTTAATCAAAATATTAGCATTCTGCACTTCTTCTCTATATTCTCTATAAGTGTGGGAAATTTTATACTCCTCCGTCCGCGCAATTTTCGTAAAAAGGGTACAAAGTTTTTGCTTCACGTATACAGATTAACCTAAGACTAACAAACAGACTTAAGACATCAACAGACGTATGTAGGCAGCGGCAGGTAAGCAGCGGCAGGTAGGCAGTGGCAGGTAGGCAGCGGCTTTTGCGTTAGGCAGCGGCTTGGCTCTGCCCCTGGCATTGCTGAAGTCCATGGGCGACGGTAACCACTCACCATCAGGTGGGCCGTACGCTCGTCTGCCTACAAGGGCAATAAAAAAAAATTGTTTATTAGAGATATGGAGTCACATACCCTGACCGTAAACCGGAGACAGGGGCGAAGCGACAGCCGAGGGAGGCGTCAGAGCCGCCTGCTCGACCAGAGCATCAGCTATGTGACCGACACCGGAATCCTGCAATGGAAAACGAATGAATGAGGAATATTTTTTCTGACTGATTGTGCCATACAGGGTATAAAGTCTGTCGCTTCATTGGGAATGCTGTGAGTAGTTCTTCTAAAATAGAGCAATAAAAAGTCAACTGCAGAGATAAAATTGGGCTGATTGGTTGCGGTCTGTCTAATGTCTACAAGCGGATCGGAATCGCGACGGAGACGCGATATTGAGAAGATCCGGGGAGAAACTCAATTGGCTGTTTCTGTGATCAAGGTTGAATGTCAAAATTTTCGTCGCATCGACAAGTTCCAAGAGAATGGTGATAGGTGCTTGGAGTACCTAAATGCACCGAGAGTGGATCAGAAGGGTCCGAAATAGCGACCGTATATTATCTTCAACCTCATACCTCAAAGCGTTCGGCTGCATTCACGCTGCTACATGGGCTTAGATAACCACAGGGTCATAAAGGGTATTCTAGTCGCATTTTCGTGCAGAATCTGACAGAAACCGATCGGATCCCTGACCTGAGTGTCTTGAAACTTCCGGATCCATCTCCCGACCAGATCTGCTCACACAAACGCCGCATCTGTCCAAGTGTTACAGCGTCACGACCGGAACTAACCTGTATTTGGTTGTTCGACAAGTCCAACAGTTGTATGTTTGTGTTGTATCTCAGTAACGAGGCGAGCTGGACCGCGTCCGATGAACTCAAATTATTATCGCCCAAACGAAGCTCTCGTATCGAGCTGTTCGATTTTAGCGCTATGACTGAAATTAACAAAACAAACAACATAATTTATAACTTTAGTCTGCATTACATCGGCGCACAAGTTCAAAGCTCGAAATCGCTTATATCACAGTACAATGCTTGCTTCCTTTTTGTATATAACCTTCCTTATGATTCTTAATTGTTTATTCTTATTTATGTGTAAAGGAACAAAAATTATGATCACCTTACATTGTGTATTTGTATGTATATATGTAAGGATTTTGTATATGTTTATATGTATCAATTGATTGGTAAACCGCGAGTAATTAGTTTCCAAACGATTCTTTTCCACCTGATGGTTGTCTGGATGAGATCGCTCTTAGCGATAAGACCACCAATTATACTTTTTTTTGTATTTAATGTTTCGCATTGTTTCTTTTGTTGGTGTACAATAAAGAGTACTCTGTCTGACTCTTTCACTTCCTTGTATTATCTTATCACGCATCACTCTTATTATCGTGCGTATCACACATCACCGATTTCGAGACGAGTAATCAAAATCTTAATAAGTATTGCGGCTTTTCGGTAACGAGCTGAATTAATAGTTTAGCGTCAAGTGGTCTGTAAGAAAACCTGTCTACGGCAATAGAGGACTCGACTTACCAAGGGACAGCAATGGCTCTCCACACAGAGAGGCTCTCTGAAGACACAGGGCTCGGATCCTGCATGTGTGGGTCCTGAGGGCGCGCGCTATGGTGGGTGCGTGGGACGCTTCCAGGGGACCCTCGGTCACTTCTAGTTCCGTCAGATCGGCACTCTTGAAATATAGAACACTGAATCAAAAACCAATTTGGTACTGCTGGTGGTAGGACGTCTCGTGAGTCCGCAGGGGTAGGTACCACCGCCCTGCCTATTTCTGCCGTGAAACAGTAACGCGTTTCGGTTTGAAGGGCGGGCCAGCCGTTGTACTGTTAAAACTGAGACCCTTACAACTCATGTATCAAGGTGGATGGCGGCATTTACATTGTAGATGTCTATGGACCATTTAACATCAGGTGCTCCGTAAGCAAAAAAATTTTTTTTTTGTTTTTTCACTCAATTTCCGCCAGACATTGAAGTCCATGGACATGAGTAGGAGAGACGCCTTAGCCTCAATGACATTGAAAACCTCGCGAGTTTGCCCTAATGGCAGAAGTTGGCAAAACCGTGGTACCTACTCGTGCGGGCTTACAATACGGCCTAGTATTGCCCAAATAAAAAAAATGCTGGTTTGATTTTTACAGTACGCATCGTATAAACCATTCCTAAGCATATGTCGAGTATTTCCCTAAAACAATGTGTATCTGTCTCCGGTATTGGAACACCGGTACCGTCGTGACTCTTGATATGAGTGCAGCAGGCGTCTCATCATTCAGCCATGGTACGAAGCACCCACCTTCTTTATCATCCGGGACGCGGCCTGCCAACCTCTGATCCCGAACTGCCTCGGACCACTGATGGACACGACGACAGCGCTCTCGTAATACTCGATCATATCGAAGAGAGCCTCCTGAAAACGGACAGTTTCACAGCCGATTTCAGGTCTATTCATTTATCTATTTAAATGTACAGTGGTTTTTTCGGATGTTCCGTTATAACTACTGAACCATGCATCCGATTGACTTGAAACTTGGTATCCATGTAGAAAATACATGTACTTAATGGATAGGCTGATATTTATATGAGTTTTGGACTCCCTACACCAATTGCGGGGGCGTTAATGATGAGAATCTTTGTGAGGGTGAGAAATAATAATGTTAATTTTAAATGCCCAGCGAAGCGGACGGATACAGCTAGTTTATTTATAACTTTCTATACTTGACAGTATAAAGGCGGACTTAATGCCATAGGCATTCTCTGACAGTCTACCTTACGGCCTGGCCACGGGGATCGGCGGTGCGAACAGCGAAGCGGTGGGCGAGGCGACCATTCGCGCAGCACCGTTTGCAGGCCATGGGTACTCACGTTCGCCGCCGCGACTAGTAAGGAAGTCCGACAGCGAAATGTCTATATCGAAATTATCTCGATATTGCTTACAAATTAATAGTTTTTTGGTTCAGGACCTATTATTTGGAAAAGATTGTGAAGTACATGATTTGAATAAGAATCGGAGTATACCTATAGATGGAGAATTCCACAAGAAGTACGAGAAATACTTTGGGTGGCTAGACTTCCAAATAGCTGGTCTAGCTAGTATTTCAGCTATTTTATTTTTTTATTGCTTAGATGGGTGGACGAGCTCACAGCCCACCTTGTGTTAAGTGGTTACTGGAGCCCATAGACATCCACAACGTAAATGCGCCACCCACCTTGAGATATAAGTTCTAAGGTCTCAAGTATAGTTTTAATGGCTGCCTCACCCTTCAAACCGAAACGCATTACTACTTCACGGCAGAAATAGGCAGGGTGGTAGTACCCACCCGTGTAGACTCACAAGAGGTCCTACCACCAGTAATTACGCAAATTATTATTTTGAAGATTTCATTTTTATCACACGATGTTATTCCTTCACCGTGGAAATCAATCGTGAACGTTGAGTGTTGTTGAGTACGTATTTCATTACAAAAATTGGTACCCGCCTGATATTCGAACACCGGTGCATCGCTCAACACGATTGCACCGGACGTCCGTTAGGCCACGACGACTTTAAAAATATAAAATAAAAAATAAATAAAAAATATAAAAATTTCGGCGTTAATTTTTCGCGGCGAAAACAACTAAACTCATTTAATCACTGCACTATTCGCCGCGACTACCGCTCGACTCCGTGGCTCGCGCCGTCCGTATTCATGCATTTGTTTTGCTCGCCCGCCGCATCACGCGATTCGCTCGGTACATTTCGCCGGTCGCTTCGCCGGTCGCCGGTGCGCGTGGCTTGTTAGGTACATTTCTATGCGCTTGTTTTAGTCGCTAGACGCTTCGCCGTTCGCACCGCGCGAATATTCGCATCGGCGAATGTCCCGTGGCCAGGCTGTTAGGGGAGTGCAGAGATGAACCTTGGTAGGTACAGTGTTATATTGTTATAAGTTACTTAAATATACGTATACATATAATATACATAGCATTTATAGATACAAATACTCGTAATTAAATAAATATATATAGATGAATATATATCTGTACTAATATATAAATCTACACTGTTTTTTACGGATGTTCCTTTATAACTACTGAACCGTACACCCGATTGACTTGAAACTTGGTATCCATGTAGAAAATACATGTACTTAATGGATAGGCTAATATTTATATGAGTGTTGGACTCCCTAATAATAATGACAATAAATAATAATGTTAATTTTAAATGCACAGCGAAGCGGGCGAGTACGGCTAGTATACATATAAAGATATATTTAAATAAATATCAATTACACGACTATATTAGAGGACTCTGCTAGCTCTCGGAGAAACAGTTCTCGAACCCTAGTCTATTCCATGCGGTCCAAAATTACAGCTTACATAACGAGCCCCCAAACATTAGACGTTTGAGGGACCGCGGGCTGAAACTCAACCAGACCTATAAGCGCCTCATGACATCACGAGGCTGCACGAAATCTGTGACGCCTAGGGCAAGAATTGGCTAGAAATCACGACTAGTGTTGTAACACCCACATCCAAGAGGTTTACATATCTATAGTAGAACAGCTATCCCGCTCTTCGAACCAAAAGGATTGCTGACGATTACATTGCGACAGAAGAGGCAGATCAGTGTTGTCTGTGTCACCAAAAAGTCTCGAACAGCGATAATGTTACATTATTAGCAATTAATTATTCTGAATAGGGTATTTCTAATTTTTATTCATTTTTATTTATCTTTTTTCTTTCTCCTACCTAAGCTGATAGCCTTGACAGGCTGTCAGCGTAAACTAACAAGTAGGTGAGCTCACGGAGATCAAACCTGACGAAGTTGTTAACATTGGCCCTAGCAAGAGCAGTGCTTTGCTGAAACTACCACCAGATCGGAATCACGACCCACTTAGAAGATCTGGCGAGAAACCCAGTGGACTGTGTCTATGGGTTACTTCTCTCGTAGAGTTCAACGATGACAGTAACTGGTGCTTGAGGAGTATAAAAGCAACGATAGTGGGTCCGAGAGATCCAACAAAGCATGTTTCGGGAGACGGCGGCCTTGCGTAGCTCCGTCGGATATGTAATTAGCGGAGACCACGATAAGAAAGTTATCCTATCACGCCGCTTTGTCTGGCCGTGGGGCATTCTTTTTTGCCACGCACCATCCGGCTTTGGAATGAGCTCTCCTCCACGGTGTTTCCCGAGCCATATCCTTCTTCAAACGAGGCTTGTAGAGAGTACTTAACGGGAGACAGCGGCTTGGCTCTGCCCCTGGCATTGCTGAAGTCCACGGGCCACGGTAAGCACTCACCATCAGGTGTGTGTGCTCGTCTGCCTACAAAGGCAATAACAAAAAAAAGCTGTCGTTCCTGACGCAAGGGTCCTGAAAACCGACTTCTGCACCTAACAATCAACGTCTTAGCTAAATCAACTCACGGCTCCTTCGTCGTCCAGTATCGCGTGGTCCAGTTCCAGTCTCCGGAACTGAACCCTCCTGAGCACCGCCTCCAGGGCGTCGACCGGCGCCGGACCCAGCAGCAAGCACTCGCATAGCGTCAGCCTGGGCGCTCTGGTTCCGCCGCCTATACACGACTCCGGTAGCTCCTGTAAGGAATATTATAAAGCATCGCTGAAGCCCTTTCAAACTGTTAATCCTGTACGGGTATATAGCAGATGACATCGTGGCCACGACTTTGGTAGCTCCTGAAAGGAGTATTATTGATCCATCGCTGAGGCCCTTTCAAATTGTTAATCCTGTACAGGTAAATAGCAGATGACGTCGTGGCCTAAAGGATAATAAGTCCGGTTCGTTCGTGTCGAGCGAAGTCACTGTGCCGGTGTTCGCAGACACGTACCGGTTTTTGTAATGAATAAGTGAGTATTTACGTTATTCTGAAGCCATAGAGGACAAGTTAATCGTCGTGGCCTAAAGGATAAGACGTCCGGTGCATTCGTATCGAGCGATGCACCGGTGTTCGTATCCCGCAGGCAATTACCAATTTTTCTAATGAAACACGTACTAAGCAAACGTTCACGATTGACTTCCACTATGAAACAATAACATTGTGGAATAAAAATCAAACTCGCAAAATTATAATTTGCGTAATTACTGGTGGTAGGACATCTTGAGAGACCGCACGGGTAGGTATCACCGCCCTGCCTATTTCTGCCGTTAATGCGTTTCGGTTTGAAGGGCGGGGCAATCATTGTGCAGTAAAAACTGAGACCTTAGAACTCATATCTCAAGGTAGGTGACGTCATTTACTTTGTAGATGTCTATGGGCTCCGAAAACCACTTAACACCAGGCTGGCCGTGAGCTTGTCTACCCACCCAAGCAGTAAACAAAATTAAAAAAATGGTAGCGCTTCTTGCGAACTAATACTGACAGGTACCAAGTACATAAGTAGTAATGGGTTCCGATTTGAGGGGATAGCAGATGTCTATGGCCACTTGGTCCAGTCGAGGCGTTACGGCTGTGCACCCCTAACCTGCCGCATCACGCTGGGCCTGGTTGGAGAGAAGATATCATTACCCTGATCAGCTGCAGCACGGAGTCGATCGGCGTCGTGTTGTACCGCCTGCACAACTCCAAATAGTCCGCCGCTATCTGAGCGCGATTCGTTGCCGGAACTGAAAATATATAACAGAAAATATATAAATGTCACACATTCAATCGCGTATGAAAAGTGCTAAAACATAGCCAGGGAGATTCAATGCAGAATAACACTTTACAAAACACACACACACACGCATAAACACACATATAACACACGCATAATATCCTTTTCTTTCTTTTTTCTTAGATGGGTGGACGAGCTCACAGCCCACCTGGTGATACGTGGTTACTGGAGCCCATAGACATCTACGACGTAAATGCGCCACCCACCTGGAGATATAAGTTGTAAGGTCTCAGTATAGTTACAACGGCCACCCCACCCTTCAAACCGAAACGCATTACTGCTTCACGGCAGAAATAGCTAGAGTGGTGGTACCTACCCGCGCGGACTCACAAGAGGTCCTACCACCAGTAATTACGCAAATTATAATTTTGCGGGTTTCATTTTTATTACACGATGTTATTCCTTCACCGTGGAAGTCAATCGTGAACATTTGTTAAGTACGTATTTCATTACAAAAATACCGCCTGCGGGATTCGAACACCGGTGCATCGCTACATACGAATGCATCGGACGTCTTATCAGTTAGGCTACGACGACTTCCAGTTTTTACGGGTGTTCCGTTATAACTACTGAACCATGCATCCGATTGACTTGAAACTTGGTATCCATGTAGAAAATACATGTACTTAATGAATAGGCTAATATTTATATGAGTGTTGGACTCCCTACACTAGTTGCGGGGACGTTAATGATGATTTTAAATGCCCAGCGAAGCGGACGGATACAGCTAGTATATAATAATATATAATACAAAATATTCCTCCTCATCCTAGCGTTGTTTCCTCACTGCTGAGTGTCGTGACCATTATGTTTAGACAGGATTTTAATTTTTTATTATGTCTTTCCAGCGTTTCCAATCATTGGCCGCGTGAAGGGCTTCATGAAATCAGGCTGCGCCCGCGTGATCCCTTTATCTCGGCCTTACCGATTACTTTAATATAGTATTTTAAAGGTATACTAGTGGTCCCGCAGTAGTCGAAATTCGACTATAATTAATTGGAATTGTAAGTTTGTACACTATTATGATTGTATTTTATACTTCTATAATTATAAATTTCGCCAAGACTACACTATAAAAATAAAAATGTGTGCGTGTACTAGTGTACACACGTAAGAAGTGGAACTTCTTTATGGCCTTATTTTTCGAAAAATGATCTACATGCAACTTTCTAGAAATTGGTTAAATAAAGTTAAATTAGATAAAGTTTAAACAAAAGGATTTTATTATCATAGACATGAATACAAAAAAGTTAAATTAGATAAAGTTTAAACAAAAGGATTTTATTATCATAGACATGAATACAAAAAAGATGGCGCGTAACGGAAAAATGTGACGCGTAACCGAAAAATGTGACGGTAAATTTTTTTCCAACGCCGATAAAGAAGTTTCACTTCAAATATTAACAAAGACAAACAGTATTTAATCTATTCTCAATTTGACCACAGACGTCAAGAACAAATAGTATGCATGCGTGTGTGCGTCAAATATTATGGTATGTAGTGTGTGTAATGTTTTCTTTATTGATTTAATGTATCTTTTATGCATTATTTTAATATTTTTTTAGCATTGTGCACTTCTTCTCTATATTCTCTATAAGTGTGGAAAATTTCAAACTCCTCCGTCCGCGCAATTTTCGTAAAAAGGGGTACAATGTTTTTGCTTTACGTAATAATATATAAAGACCAAACAAGTTTTAATTACTTCAGTGCGCCACGTAGGACACCGGTGATCTACACGGCAGTCAACGTATCAAAAACATCACAGACAGAAAATAATCGGGGGTCATATAAAAAAAATACGGGATTATCTTTATCGGTAGAGATAATATCCGCGAAATCAGCATCTTTCAAATACAAACTCTAAGCCTTATAGGTTAAAATGTATTATTCGATGTAGCTGTAACAGACTTCTGTGACTAGACGACTAGCATTCACAAAATTATTACAACGATAATTTAATCTATTGTTAATAATAAACACTGTTTGAAATGAGTAGATGGATTTATCTACCTTTATAACCTTTTGGGCTTTTTTTTACCTATCTAGCTGAGTGCCTTGAGAGGGTATTTCAGTGTAACCTTAACTAGTAGGTGAGCTCACGGGGCTCAAACCTGACGACGATGCTAACACGAACCCTAGCAAGAGCCGTGCTTCGCAGAATCTACCACCGGATCGGAAACGCGACCCACTGAGAAGATCCGGCGAGAAACTCAGTGGGCTGTGTCTGAGAGTTATATAAAAAAAAAAATTCTGCGAAGCACTACTCTTGCTAGGGCTAGCGTTAGCAACGTCCTCAGGTTAGAGCCCCGTGAGCTCACCCGGTGAATGTAGTATGGACCCCTCAAAGTAACTAGAAGAGCCAGGCGAAAAAAACAACAAAAAAAAAGGTGGGTACATAGAAAAATGAGAAATCGCATAATCAATCATCGAAAGGCCGCATTAAACAGTAAGTACCTACTCGTAATAAAATAGTAAAAAATTCCAACATTACAATATATAGAGTTCCACATTAACATGTCAATGATGTCATCGTATGACCGGATCGGACTAAAATTCGACCCGACGCCGCGGCGAGCCCAGAGCGTGTGTGAGTGACCTCATACTTACATTTTTACGACAGACCATAGTATACTTCGACGGACCTGAAGCTACTCTCATGATACGCACTAAGATTGAACAGAGAACGTGGATAAGAGAAATAACGACATAGAGAATATCAGTGGCAATCAATTTATCAGATTTGAAATAGAAAAAAAATCCAAATACCCGCTATAGAAAGAAAATTAATTCGAAGATACGAAGCGAGCTAATTGAAAATTTAATTTTTTTAAAAACATGTGTCCAATTCACACGTGGTACAAGTCAAACCTTCAAAAATGTTGGCTTCAAGATAATGAGACTAATCAAAAATTTCCGGAAATGGATAATTGTAGGGTTTTAGTAATGCGATAGTGATACAAAGTTTGATAATTATTTTATTGTACACTAGCTGACCCGGCAGACTTCGTGATGCCTCAATCGATAAATAAAAGACCTAAACTTTTGTATAAAATAGACTTAAAACAAACAAAAGGATTCCGTCCGACGGGGAACACATCAAAGGAAAAACAAAAATTTTATTTTTATTTAATTCCGAGAATTTTCATATTTATCTACCTTTTAAACCTTCTCTGTAACCGTACTCGTCGAACTCGACAAAGAGTTCGCCGTGCAACCTAACCGATGAATCAGCTCGCTGAGTTTCTCGCCAGATCTTCTCAGCGGGTCGCGATTCCGATCCGGTAGTAGATTCATTCGCGAAGCAGCTACTCTTGAACTGTTAGGTCTCCTTCGAAGGCGCTCGGGTAGCTCTTAGCAAATCCCACCCCTCCTGGTTGAGCCTTTGCTCGCCCACCTGTCCTGGTGAAACTGGAAAGGCCTCCGGGCCACCAGTAATCCTTCAATCATAAAAAAAAACCTCTGAACTTCCACAAATAATTCAAGACCAAAATTAGCCAAATCGGTCCAGCCGTTCTCGAGTTTTAGCGAGACTAACGAACAGCAATTCATTTTTATATATATATATAGATTTCATTCGTATATATTACATAGATTTATCCAGAATGTATTAAGTACGAATATTAGGTACGAAGCAGAGCACAAAGAGAACCACTAACTGTTTAATGCTTCCCATCTCATTTTCTCCCACGTTAAATCTTATGAATTTATGAATCTGTCTCTTTTTACTGTCGCTTTTTCGTTTCATCGACTTTCGAATCACAACGTTGCTAAAGAAGTGTTTACTTCAAAATGCCCATCCTTTAATCGAGAAGATAGGAACCCAAGTCAAATTTCTAGACCTCAAGATAATAATATTATTATCACTACGTTGTGTTTGAAACCATAAGTAACAAAAAGTAGACTTTTCGTACTTTTGTGGCGGGTAGCCATCATACAACGCAAGATAATTGACAGATGCCTGAATCTCGCTTACGACATTTTCAGGATAAAGCGCATATATACATACAAGTTCCGAACAACAGCATTCGGACCGTCGGTCTACCGAGCAATATCACCCGCTCGGTGGAAGATCTTCCTTCCGTCGTATATATATCGTATATATAAACTCCCCAAACTGGTGACCTCCGACGTGATGTGAACACGCAACCTTCTGATTCATCACCAGCGCATCAATAACTTAGGCTACCACAATCCCCGCATTCTCGAAGATAAAAGCAAGTCATCGACAGTCGTCCCACAGCAAGCCAGCATCGCAGCCTCAACAGGTCCATCGCAGCCGACTCACCGCGCTTCCTGGTCCTACGGCACGCAACTTCACTGCCTCATCACGCCACTACAGTTCATCGCAGCCCACGACCGGATCATCAACGCTTGGGGTCACACATCTCCGGCGTGGCAGCTCTGCATCACATGGACTACGCACGACACGCACGCAACATTCAAGCTCAGTCTCGACTCACCGCAGACTTCGAGCAGCACTGGCGACAATCACGCAGCATTCAGCTCAGTTTCGACTCACTGCAAACTTCGAGCAGCACTGGCCCTTGCAAGCTAATCTCAGCACGGACAACCCTAACTAAAAAATGCCACGACCTCCAGTCTCGGAGGGGAGTGATGTGGCGGGTAGCCATCATACAACGCAAGATAATTGACAGATGCCTGAATCTCGCTTACGACATTTTCAGGATAAAGCGCATATATACATACAAGTTCCGAACAACAGCATTCGGACCGTCGGTCTACCGAGCAATATCACCCGCTCGGTGGAAGATCTTCCTTCCGTCGTATATATATCGTATATATATCTCCCCAAACTTTAAAACAATTAATAACCAAAATAACGTATGTAATCGCTTTTGAAGTCGTCGCGGCCTAATAGATAAGACGGCCGGTGCGTTCGTATCGAGTGACGCGACCGCGCCAAGGTTCGAATCCCGCAGGCGGGTACCGATTTTTCTAATGAAATACGTACTTAACAAATGTTCACGATTGAATTTCACGGTGAATGAATAGCATCGTGTAATAAAAATCAAA
The DNA here is from genome assembly GCF_030269925.1 of Bombyx mori. Classification (NCBI taxonomy): domain Eukaryota; kingdom Metazoa; phylum Arthropoda; class Insecta; order Lepidoptera; family Bombycidae; genus Bombyx; species Bombyx mori. The sequence continues at coordinate 1,596,049 of NC_085117.1, read as the reverse complement.
CCCGCAAAAATTATTACTTGCGTAATTACTAGTGGTAGCGTGTTATGTGAAATAGGTCTGCCTATTTCTTCCGTGAAGCAGTACCACGTTCTGGTTTGAAAGTAACGGCAGCCGTTTTACGATACGGTGAGTCCGTGGCGGCATTAACGCTGCTGATGTCTAAGGGCTTCAGCACCCGTTTAACATCGGACAAGCCGAGAGCTTGGTCACACGAAATCATCACCGCGGCCTTTTGAGATAACAACACCAATACTAGTAGCGTCTTTGGAACAACAGGCAAACCCTAACGCTGATTTCAGACTGCACTGTAATATAATAGCATATTATAATATATAGCTCATAAGCACAACAATTTTTTTTTTCTCCTACCTATGCTGATAGCCTTGAGAGGCCATTTCAGCTTCTTGAAGTGTAGGTGAGCTAACAGGGCTCAAACCGGAAGTGTTGCTAACACTGGCCCTAACAAGAGCAGTGCTTCGCAGGATATAGTTCACCATATAGTATAGCAGCCTATACTTAGTCAATAATACATAGTACAGTGTGAACGTGTCCATAACAATGTATGGTGAGCGATATTGTTCCATACACGATCCTGTAGACCGAATGGTAAACAGTCGACATCGCCTTAAACGCGTCATTACGGATCCTCCCGATTGATTAACGATGCTTTTAGGTACCACAAGCACCGGTCACCGTCCTCGTCGAAACCGTCGCTTGCGACGAAGGGCTCGGCGAGTGAATTAACCCATAGACACAGCCCACTGAGTTACTCCTCGAATCTTCTCAGTGGGTCGCGTTTCTGATCCGGCGGTAGATTCTGCGAAGCACTGCTTTTGCCAGGATAGTGCCCACGTTGCACTCTGTCGACTAATTGGGAAGCTTCCTTAGAACTTTGAGCATAAATACGGTCATTTTGTTAGTTAAAATGTTGCCCAATTGTAAAAAAAATCTCATCCGTAAACAATTTTTTTCTATGACCTCCCTTTGCGTACCGCTTCAGTAGTTGTTTCGATTTTACCACCCTATTCTCTTTTAAATTATCAGTTAAGAAATGACCAGTACGTCTCTTATAGGCTGCAAGTCCTAAGTCATCTTTTAAAATACGCGACATGGTTCTAGGTGCTATCTTCATATCCCGAGATAAAATCTTTTGCTTTCAGACAGGATTTCTTCGAATTCTTTCCTTTACTGCTTTGACCACCTTTTTCGTACGAACACTACGTGGACGGCCAGATCTTTTCTGTCACAAACAGAGGAGGTCTCATTACACCTATTAATAGCCCGGTACACAAACATTTTACTTTGTGTAATGCAATCACAGCGATTCGGTTCTCTTTATCACCCCACTCCATTTTAATATCGCAAAATATTGTACAATGTATTGGCGCCAAAATGAGAAAAATCAATGAGAAATCATATAAAAATGACAGATTACAAATTCAAATGTAATATTTTGTTTATTTTTAATTGTATTTATGGCCAGACTAAGTATTATAGCGTAGTCTGAAAACAGCTTAAATCATATCACAGTTATTCCAGTCTTGTTTTACGCCTACCCGCGTTTGGCTCCGAAATGCAATTAGCCGCGCCGACCAAGTCTCTTAGCTCTTAACTCGCTTAGAACTCGAAAGCCACCGGTGCGTCAGTACTTGGCAGGCGTCCACGCGGAGAGCACGATTATTAACGTGTTATTTATGTTTCGGGAGAACTTGTTTGTTCCGCAGAAAGAAAGGAGCTATTCAAACGAGAGATGACGAGATTACCTGGACCGTAAAACTGCGATACTTTAAGACAAATATTTTTTTATTGTATGGAAACTAGCGACATCTTGTGGCGGACGCCCCTAAACTTATATGTTGTTAAAATTAAGGCATTTAATTATTGTATACCCGGTCGACGGTGTATCGCGTACCGACCCGGCAGGCTGATTCTGGCCCAGCGGGGTATCCCGGAACACCAGCGGCATCGCCCGGGCGGCCTGGTAGGGCCGCCGTACCGCGGAGACCGACGTCGTTGGTCGTCGACTATCGTCTCGACGACCCGTCGGTCGGGCGGCCTCGGGGTGGCGCCGCGGGTCTGGTTGTAGTGTTGACCGCGAGAACCCCTCTACTCTGACCGGGTCTGACCCCGGACGGAGATCGGACGACGGGTGTAAGAGTGCAGGGGAGTCGTTTAGTAGGTGGGCCCTAAAATCTTTGGGCCCGCGGTCTGCTCTCAACACCTGCAGATCGTTCACACATACCACGCGCGCCCCCTAGGCGCGGGGACCTCGTAGGAGGTTCGGCACCCGGCCCGAAAAAAAAAAAGTAAAATTAAAAAGATAAATGTCGCGTAATAAGCGAAATGTCGCTTCAACCAAATAACCTTACACCACACCCCTCGATATATTAGCCCCGATATAAAACGCGCGTCTAAATCGTAAAAATAATTCTGATTGTGTCTACGGCCGAAGAAAAAAAAAAACATTTAGATGAGCCAACAAACATAATCACGTCATAATTCTTTAGAAACGCAAGTGTCCACCTGTATTAGTCACTCTATAACTATAGATACATAGATAATTTCGATTCACCAACACGCCAATGTTGGTCACGTTTGATTGGCTTGTTTGCCAAACATCACCAAACGATCCGACAATTTATTTGACGTAATCCTCGCATCTTTTTGTATCAAAATCTCATCTAATCTTTGCGTAATTATGATGGGTCATTAGTGAGCGCGCACGTTTGTACTGGCATCTTGTGAGGGAGACCCGAAATTCTCGCATTTAATCCAAAAGTCTTTATGAACGGAATCGGTCTTTAGGGAAACCATATTAGACGTTTTTAATTTTATTAAGTAGTCTTTTTTATTGCGTAGATGGGTGGATGAGCTCACGGCCCACCTGGTGTTAAGTAGTTACCAGAGCCCATAGACATCTACGACGTAAATGCCGCCACCCAAAACGAGATATGAGTTCTTAGGTCTCAGTTCCTACAGTAAGTACAACGGCTGTCCCGTCCTTCAAACCGAATCGCATTACTGCTTCACGGAAAAAATAGGCAGGGCGGTGGTACCTACCCTTGCGAACTCACAAGATGTCCTCCTACCAGCAATAAAACAGAAACAGAGTTTAACAGAAGTTTTTTTTCCTACCCATGCTGATAGCCTTGAGAGGCTAATTCAGCTTCGCCCTGACATATAGGTGAGCTCACGGGGCTCAAACCTGACAACGTTGCTAACACGAACCTTAGCAAGAGCCATGCTTCGCAGAATCTACCACCGGATCGGGAACGCGACCCACTGAGAAGTTCTGTGGTTCTGGTGGTCTGTGGATCTGTGTCTATGGGTTAATTTACTCGTCGAGCCCTTCGTCGCAAGCGACGGGTTCGACGAGAACGATGACCGGGTTTAACAGAAATCACAAACATCCCAATATATAGACCAATATTGGCCCAATAATTTTGCGGCAACACGTCCAACATCGATTCCGGAACAGACAGCGCGACGCTGGCACAACAATTTGTCATAATAATTACTTTTAATTGGCCACGTTATTACCTACGCGCACACGATTAATACGCAAGTTGGTTCTCATTAAAAGTTCATTACAATGGTATTTTAAGTATGTTTTATACGTGAATTGCTTATTCTTATGTATGTGTAAAGAAGTAAAATTTATAATAATTATTATTATATTACATTGTGTATTTCTATGTACTAGTGGTCCCGCAGTAGCCGAAATTCGACTATAATTAATTGGAATTGTAAGTTTGTACACTATTATGATTATATTTTATACTTCTATAATCACAAATTTCGCCAAGACTACACTATAAAAAATATTAACAAAGACAAACAATATTTAATCTCAATTTGACAACAGACGTCAAGAACAAAAGTTTGACAATAAATAGTATGCATGCGTGTGTGCGTCAAATACATGGTAAGTATGTAGTGTGTGTAACGTTTTCTTTATTGATTTAATGTATCTTTTATGCATTATTTAAAAAAAATATTTACATTGTGCACTTCTTCTCTGTATTCTCTATAAGTGTGGAAAATTTCATACTCCTCCGCCTGCGCAATTTTCGTAAAAAGGGATACAAATACAAAGTTTTTGCTTCACGTATTAATATATAGATTGCTTATTCTTATTTATGTGTAAAGAAGTAAAAATTTCAATAATAATTATTATGTTTCATTGTGTATTTGTATGTACTAGTGGTCCCGCAGTAGTAGGGAATTCGACTATAATTAATTCAAATTATATGTTTCAACATTATTATGGTTTTATTGTCAAAGACTATTTATTATACTTCTATAATCACAGATTTCGCCAAGACTACACTGTAGACAAATATTATTAAAGACAAACAATATTTAATCTATTCTCAATTTGACCACAGACTTTAAGCAATAACAAAAGTTTGACAATAAACAAAGAGTAAAAGTGTGTGCGTGTCAAATACATGGTGGTGTGTGTGTGTGTGTAATGTTCTTTTTATTGATTTAATGCATTTTTAATGCATAATTTACAAAATATATTAGCATTCTGCACTCTTCTATATTCTCTAAGGTGTGGAAAATTTCATACTCCTCCGTCCGCACCATTTTCGTAAAAAGGGGTACAAAGTTTTTGCTTCACGTATTATTAATATATAGATCTTTACGGATTTATGTATGTATGTTTATGTGTATGTATGTGTATATTATGTATGTACCTAGCCTCACTCACATGTAGTCCTATAACCAGTGTGATTAGCTCATCATCAACTAAGCCTCCGATTTAATTTTTAAAAGAAATCTCTGTGCAAACGCTTCGTAAGATCTTTGTACTGTGTCATTCTTATAATGTGATATCGTGTGATAACAGTTCTTTATCGTGTTTTCAAATATGTCATTGTTATCCGATTTCAAGGTTAAAGTTCACGTGGTAGAGTAGCCGTCTTCGAACGAAGACCTGAAAGTCTACTGGGCGGAAACTAGTCAGTTGGGTGACCCATTGTTAGGTGTTCAGGACCCTTCTACTGTTTAGTGGTAACTGGAGCTCATTGACGCACAGCAGAACGCAAGACTGCTTGCCTTCAGATAGACGCCTTTCCAACAATGAGGTTATATCTAAATAGGGCCTCACAGAAAATTTTATATGCATAAATAGGGCAAGGCCACTAAATACCTTTTTTTTAGTGCATATTTTTAGCTTCAGTGTCACTAATAAAAATAAAAAAGAGAGCCCGGTTTGTTTTAATATGTCACTAATAAAATAAAAAGAGTATGTAATCTATATATATAAAAATGAACTGCTGTTCGTTAGTCTCGCTAAAACTCGAAAACGGCTAGACCGATTTGGCAAATTTTGGTCTTAAACTATTTGTGGAAGCCCAGGGAAGGTTTAAAAGGTAGATAAATATGAAAATGATTTTTAATGAAATAAAAATAAAAATTTTCCGGACGGATTCCTTTTATTTGTTTTAAGTTTATTTTATACAAAAGCTTAGGTCTTTTATTTATCGATTGAGGCACTACGAAGTTTGCCGGGTCAGCTAGTACATAAATATAAACCTTGAGAAATGAGTGATTATGGTCGAATTTAGATATATCGGGTGAACAGAAATAATAATGAATTTATCTGTCGGAGAAGCCACAATTATTAACACCATCGTCAGACATCATAGGGGCGAATAGGGTGATCGAGCTAAGAGAAATATTGAGTACACCAATCACGTCTGTTGTCTTAGAACAATTTAGAAATCTCTTGACGTTAGCAAACGAATGACAGTTCTTAGGATTACCATCTAATAGAACTAATATCTCAAGGTGTGTGGCACATTTACGTTGTAGATGTCTCTATGCTCCAGTAACCACTCAACACCAGGTGGGCTGTGAGCTCGTCCACACATCTAAGCAATAAAAATCTATACATATAAATAAAATTAGAGTGTCTGTTTGTAATATTGAAATAACCGCTTTTTACTACATGCATATGAATAGATAATAATATTTTACTGGTGGTAGGACCTCTTGTGAGTCCGCGCGGATAGGTACCACCGCCCTACTTATTTCTGCCGTGAAGCAGTAATGCGTTTCGGTTTGAAGGGTGGGGTAGCCGTTGTAACTATACTGAGACTTTAGAACTTGTATCTCACAAGGTGGGTGGCGCGTCTACGTTGTAGATGTCTATGGGCTCCAGTAACCACTTAACATCAGGTGGGCTGTGAGCTCGTCCACCCATCAAAGCAATAAAAAAAAAAAAAAAAAAAAAAAAATACGGTACATACACCAAAATAGTCATTTTTTTACAATTTTTGTTTGCTGTCTGTTTGTTCCGGCTAATCTCTGGAACGGCTGGACCGATTTTGATGGGACTTTCACTAATAGGTAGCTGATGGTATAAGGAGTAACTAAGGCTACTTTTTTTAGACTAGCTTCGCCCCGCGGCGTCACCCGCAGTTATTGTTGTACCGTACCGCGCGCAACATGGCGGGCTTCGCCTATCAATTATGAAATTTAATGTTTCCGAAGCGAAGCGAAGGCGGGTCGCTGGTAAATAAATACAATTTTACAGTTTTCATGTTAGCGGACGAATGAAGATTCATCGTCATCTATCATGTATATTGTGCGAACTACCGTCTTTTTTATTAGTACATATATGAATTTTTTTAAGAGATTCAATTAGAACGAACCAACAATATCTTGAGGTATGATAGTTTGATTTGGGTTTTCATCTTCACGACAAGAGGATCTCTAGTGTTTGATAAGCGTCATCTTCTTTCACATCTTGACATCGTCAGTATTTTGTTTCAATAGGTCGGATCTGTGTCTGTTTGTGCACGAGAAGAGCTCGGGATCAGTACAGAGCTGCAGAGGACTGTGTCTATAGTAGTGTAGTATAGGACTCTCGGCTGGAGGTAGGTCGGATCTGTGTCTGTTTGTGTACGAGAAGAGCTCGGGATCAGTACAGAGCTACAGAGCACTGTATCTATAGTAGAGTAGTATAGGACTCTCGGCTGGATGTAGGTCGGATCTGTGTCTGTTTGTGCACGAGAAGAGCTCGGGATCAGTACAGAGCTGCAGAGGACTGTGTCTATAGTAGTGTAGTATAGGACTCTCGGCTGGATGTAGGTCAGATCTGTGTCTGTTTGTGTACGAGAAGAGCTCGGGATCAGTACAGAGCTGCAGAGGACTGTGTCTATAGTAGTGTAGTATAGGACTCTCGGCTGGATGTAGGTCGGATCTGTGTCTGTTTGTGTACGAGAAGAGCTCGGGATCAGTACAGAGCTGCAGAGGACTGTGTCTATAGTAGTGTAGTATAGGACTCTCGGCTGGATGTAGGTCGGATCTGTGTCTGTTTGTGCACGAGAAGAGCTCGGGATCAGTACAGAGCTGCAGAGGACTGTGTCTATAGTAGTGTAGTATAGGACTCTCGGCTGGATGTAGGTCGGATCTGTGTCTGTTTGTGCACGAGAAGAGCTCGGGATCAGTACAGAGCTGCAGAGGACTGTGTCTATAGTAGTGTAGTATAGGACTCTCGGCTGGATGTAGGTCGGATCTGTGTCTGTTTGTGTACGAGAAGAGCTCGGGATCAGTACAGAGCTGCAGAGGACTGTGTCTATAGTAGTGTAGTATAGGACTCTCGGCTGGAGGTAGGTCGGATCTGTGTCTGTTTGTGTACGAGAAGAGCTCGGGATCAGTACAGAGCTACAGAGCACTGTATCTATAGTAGAGTAGTATAGGACTCTCGGCTGGATGTAGGTCGGATCTGTGTCTGTTTGTGTACGAGAAGAGCTCGGGATCAGTACAGAGCTGCAGAGGACTGTGTCTATAGTAGTGTAGTATAGGACTCTCGGCTGGATGTAGGTCAGATCTGTGTCTGTTTGTGTACGAGAAGAGCTCGGGATCAGTACAGAGCTGCAGAGGACTGTGTCTATAGTAGTGTAGTATAGGACTCTCGGCTGGATGTAGGTCGGATCTGTGTCTGTTTGTGTACGAGAAGAGCTCGGGATCAGTACAGAGCTGCAGAGGACTGTGTCTATAGTAGTGTAGTATAGGACTCTCGGCTGGATGTAGGTCGGATCTGTGTCTGTTTGTGCACGAGAAGAGCTCGGGATCAGTACAGAGCTGCAGAGGACTGTGTCTATAGTAGTGTAGTATAGGACTCTCGGCTGGATGTAGTCGGATCTGTGTCTGTTTTTGCAAGAGCTAAGAATCAGTGCTAGCTAGTCAACGTAAAAAACATTCTCCAACCAAACATATGTTTTTTTCCTCTTTTCTTTCCTAAACGCATGAATCTTGAACAAAATAGTTCTCGTGAACAAAAATAGCTTGATTATAAGCACGTTATTTTCACGTGGTCGTACAGATCTTGGCAACGTGAATCCGTTCAGGTGAGAAATGTGTAACGTGGTGTTTATAATGGATTAAATGAGGTAATTATTCGTTCGACTCTAATATAATGAGTTGCATATTAAATAGGGATGGACCTCTTCACATTATTACACAAACTAGTGGTCGCCCAATAATCGAAATTCGACTATAATTAATTTAAATTATAAGATTAAAAAATTATTACGGTTCTATTGTCAGACTATAAAATACTTCTATAATCACAGATTTCACCAAGGCTGCACTATAGACAAATAATATTAAAGACAAACAATATTAATCTATTCTATTAATTTATTTTTCCTACCTATGCTGATAGCCTTGAGAGGCTATTTCAACTTCACCCTAACGTGTGTAGGTGAGCTCACGGGGCTCAAACCGGAGTGTTGCTAACACTGACCCTAGCAAGAGCAGTGCTTCGCAGAATCTACCGCCGGATCGGAAACGCGACCCACTGAGAAGATCCGGCGAGAAACTCAGTGGGCTGTGTCTATGGGTTAATTCGCTCGTCGAGCCCTTCGCCGCAAGCGACGGGTTCGACGAGGACGGTGACCGGTGCTTGTGGTGCCTAAAAGCACCGTTAATGGATCAGGAAGATCCGTAATGATGTGCGTTTCTCAATTTGACCACATACTTTATACAAAAAAACAAAGAGTGTATATCCGTGTGTGTCAAATACATGGTAGTGTGTGTAATGTTTTTATTTATTTATTTAAAGCATGTATATGATGTCGTCGTGGCCTAAAGGATAAGACGTCCGGTGCATTCGTGTGTAGCAATGCACCGATGTTCGAATCTCAGGCGGGTACCAATTTTTCTAATGAAATACGTACTCAACAAATGTTCACGATTGACTTCCACGGTTTTTTTTTTTTTTTTTTATTACCCTTGTAGGCAGACGAGCATACGGCCCACCTGATGGTGAGTGGTTACCGTTGCCCATGGACTTCAGCAATGCCAGGGGCAGAACCAAGCCGCTGCCTACCGCTTAATACTCTCCACAAGCCTCGTTTGAAGAAGGACATGTCATAGCGCTTGGGAAACACCGTGGAGGGGAGCTCATTCCATAGCCGGATGGTACGTGGCAAAAAAGATCTCTGGAAACGCACTGTGGATGACCGCAGTGGCTCCAGGTAGTACGGATGAACTCTACTCCGGTGGCGGGCGGTGCGATGGTAAAAACGAGATGCCGGTCTCATCTCGAACAATTCCTCAGAGCACTCCCCATGGAACATACGGTACAAAATACGGTGAAGGAATAACATCGTGTAATAAAAATCAAACCCGCAAAATTATAATTTGCGTAATTACTGGTTGTAGGACCTTTGTGAGTCCGCACGGGTAGGTACCACCACCCTGTCTATTTCTACCGCGAAGCAGTAATGCGTTTCGGTTTGAAGGGTGGGGCAGCCGTTGAAGAAACAGGAGGGGTGGTGGTACATACCCGTGCGGAATCACCACGCGGAGGTCTCACCACCAGTAATATTTGTTATATTATTATCATTCTCTCAAACATCACGTCATATGACACAACAGCTTAAAAGACACACTGTTCTGTAGACCATGACTCATAACACTATGAGCAAATGATTATTTTAGGCAAAGACGTATAAAAGTTTTTTGAACCGAAAATTTTAGTAATAAAAACAATGTTTGTATATAGGTACATACATTTTTTTTACTGAATCGCCAATATCACGGCCCACCTGACGCTAAGCGTTTAACGTAGCTGAAGAGACGACGAGGTCATGAGATCCTGACACACCAAACTGGCACCTGACACATCCTTGGCGACAGAAACACTTAAATTGGTCGTGTGGCGGGTAGCCATCATACAACGCAAGATATTTGACGGACGCCTGAATCTCGCTTACGACATTTTAAAGATAAGCTTGCTTAAATATATACAAGTTCCGAACAACAACATTTGGACCGTCGGTCTACCGAGCAATATCACCCGTACGGTGGAAGATCTTCCCTCCGTCGTATAGGCAACAAACTAGTGACCTGACGTGATACAGGTCATAAATATAGCTAGTGGTCCCGCAGTAGTCAAAATTCGACTATAATTAATTGGAATTATAAGTTTGAACATTATAATGGTTCTATTGCCGAAGACTATTGTATTCGCCAAGACTACACTATAAAAAAAACATAAACAAAAACAATATTTAATCTCAATTTGACAACAGGCGTCAAGAACAAAAGTTTGACAATAAACAGTATGCATGCGTGTGTGCGTCAAATACTATGGTATGTAGTGTGTGTAATGTTTTCTTTATTGATTTAATAATGTTTTTTTTTTATGCATTATTTTAAAAAAAAATATTAGCATTGTGCACTTCTTCTCTATATTCTCTATAAGTGTGGAAAATTTCATACTCCTCCGCCTGCGCAATTTTCGTAAAAAGGGATACAAAGTTTTTGCTTCACGCATTAATTAATAACAATTATTGCATCGTCATCACTATCCACAATTCTGTTTGAATACGTCGCCTCTCGCTAACTGATAAGAGCATCTCTCTGTCTGATAACATTGTTTATGTAATGCGGTGATTCTGTATCATTCTGTGTGATATAGGCCTATTAGATACGGCCGGTCTGTCCGTGCGGTACCTTTTTTTTTATTGCATACATGGGTGGACGAGCTTACAGCCCACCCGGTGTTAAGTGGTTACCCATAGACATCTGCAATGTAAATGCCGCTACCTACCTTGAGATTTGAGTTCTAAAGTCTCAGTATAGTTTTTTCCTACCTAAGCTGGTAGCCTAGAGAGGCTATTCCAGTGTAACCGTAACTAGTAGGTGAGCTCACGGGGCTCAAACCTGACGACGATGCTAACACGAACCCTAGCAAGAGTCGTGCTTCACAGAATCGACCACCGGATCGGAAACGCGACCCACTGAGAAGATCCGGCGAGAAACTCAGTGGGCTGTGTCTGAGAGTTAATTTGGACGAGAACGGTGGCCGGTGCTTGAAGTACTTAGAAGCACCGTTAGTGGATCGGGAGGATCCGAGATGACGTGTTTTGGGCGACGTCGACTGCTTTCCATTCTTTCCGCAGGATCGGGAATGTAGTTACCGGCGGCTACGATGAGAGGGTTCTCGTGTCGTGCCGCTTTATCGAAGTGGCAGTATAGTTACAACGGCTGCCCCGCCCTTCAAACCGAAACGCATTACTGCTTCACGGCAGAAATAAGCAGGGTGGTGGTACCCACCCGCGCGGACTCACAAGATATCCTACCATCAGCAATACTGTATTATTTAATTTACACAATTTATTTATCTTAACCTAGGGATTTTCGATGTTGGAAAATTTAAACATCAATGATGGCATCGATAATGACATCGATAGCAGAACATCGATTCTCGATGTTCATTAAGCACAAAATATCGATGTCAGCCAACATCGATGTTTTTTGCAAAAATTGATCAATTAATAACACAACCATAAAATCACAACGTTTTTTTATAATTCAACAAAATGAAAAATAAATTTAAGATATCAGGGCATAGGTACACGTTATAAGTTCCAATACTTTTTGTCAATTGACTGTAAAAATAATAACTTTGAAAGCGCGGAGCCATTCAACCTATTGCGCTGTTGATATAGGATTGAACCAAACAGCAGAATTTAGATATGTGTCCGTGACATCGATGTTTTATATTTTAATATCGATTAGCATCGAACATCGATGATAATCGAGCATCCCTATCTTAACCTTAGTTCCCTTGTCATCCTTAGGTTTGTTTCATAACTATATATAAACTCAATTTTATTTCTGTTCATCCGATATATCGAAATTCAACCATTATCACTCGCTTCTCATGTTTTATATTTATGTATTAAATACTCTTTTTATTTTATTACTGGCATGTATATACAAACGTAGCTCTCAGTTTTTTTTTTTTTTAGTTAGCGACACTAAAGCTAAAAAAGGCCACTACACAGTAAAAAAATGGTACTTAATAGCCTTGCCCTATGTAAGCATATTTAATTTTCTATGTGTAACATATTGAAGGGTACAAGGCTATTTGGTTTGAGGGACATTTATGCAACTTTACAGGGGAGCCAGGAGTTAGTTTAAAATATAGAAAAAATATCATAACATAAAACATCTTCAGCCATTAGAATGGAGTAAACTTAATTGATGTTCAATGAAAAACATCAAACTGTTGATGCTACTTAATACCAAATAAAACGCAACTTTAATTACAAAGATAAATGCCATAAAGATAAATCCTTTTACCCCTTGACATGTATTCTTTTTTTTTTAGGTTAAACATTATATTTTATAATTGGCAACATTTGGATTTTTGAGTTTAATTCTTGCTTATAGCTCATTGACACCTGTGACAAAATTCACATGATAGTACTCATGTCTATTATGTCCTATTTGTAATTAATATAGATTAGTAACAAGGTTATTTACTATCACTGGTGGTAGGACCTCTTGTGAGTCCGCACGAGTAGGTACCACCACCCCGTCTATTTCTGCCATGAAGCAGTAATGTGTTTCAGTTTGAAGGGTGGGGTAGCCATTGTAACTATACTGAGACATTAGAACTTAGATCTTAAATAAGGTGGGTGGTGAATTTATATTGTAGATGTATATGGGCTCCAGAAACCACTTAGCACCAGGTGGGCCGTGAGTTCGTCCATCCATCTAAGCAATAAAAAAAAATAAACAATATATATTTGGAGTTCACAATTCACTCAACTAACTAAGATTTTTAATATTGGATAATTCCATTGCGTGTTGCGGTTTTAATCTTCTAGTAGAACCAACATTCAAATAAATTATTACAACAAAAAATGATATATATAAATCAATGGAAGATCTTTGTAAAGTGATAGTTTTAGATCAGGATAGTGAAGATATTGACTACTTTTTATTTCGAAAAAACCTCTCACTCTCATGAGAAATCATACTGACACTTTTCCTTGACCAAGCGGGAGAAGCTGCAGGTAAAAGCTGATATCTTTATATTAATAGGTGAAGCAAAAATTTTGACCACTTTTTTATGAAAATTGTACAGACAGTGAAGTTTAAAATTTCTCACTTATAGAGATTAAAGAGAAGGAATGCAGAATGTTAATATTTTTTACGCATAAAACATACATTAAGTAAATCAATAAATAAATAAAACATTACACATACTACCATGTATTTAACACACACACACACGCATATATACTCTTTTGTTTATTGTTAAACTTTTGTTATTGTTTAAAGTCGGTGGCCAAATTGGGAATAAATTAATATTGTTTGTCTTTAATATTATTTACCTATAGTATAGTCTTGTCGAAATCTGTGATTATAGAAGTATTATAGTCTTTAACAACAGAACCTTAATAATGTTCAAACTTATAATTTCAATTTTTCGACTATTGGGAGACCACTAGCTAAAATCCTAGGCTTCTAGGGCACTTAGATAGGCACTATTACAAATAGAATACTTTTGGATACCCATCAAACAAAGCCCACCTAGCCCTATGTACACATAGTAACAGACATTGGCTTAACTTTTTCTAAGGTCAATAAGGTTTCAATTTTTTATCTCACGGTCAACCCAGTACCGAATAGTTGCCGGAACCCATAGACATCGTAAAGTGTCTGCCACCAACCACCCCAGGTAGTAAGGTCAAATACACAAATTCATTCCTTTTTGTTAATTAGATTGAGTTCAAATACTACAGCTCTTCTTGGTGTGATATATATAGAAGACTTCTTGGGCCATCAATTGAAAAGGAAACATTTAAAAGAGATTGTTTTTTATTTATTGACATTATCGGCTGACAAGTTGATCTAGCTCACACAATCCCAGGGGCAAAGCCAACATCCAATGGCCTTTTAAAGGCAAATGGTTACCAAATTAATGTCACAAGCTGAAAGTGATTAGCCACTTTTAAATATAAAATCAGTGACTCATCAGGTCTGCTTGCTGAAGAAATAGCTTTCAAGGACTTCGAACCTATCTGTAGGGCCTCATAAATACATTTTAGGGATTTAGAAATTATTTTACAATGTGATATCTTTATTAGGGATATTAGAAGTGTTTTTAGTTAGAACAGAGAATGATTTTCAAGGAAGGCCATAGTTTGATAGTTTGATAAGAGGCGACTGGCGTTTCTATATAATCTGGTTTGACATTGAACTCAATTCAAAGTCTCTACAGCCTGCTTGTTGGTAAGGGTTGATGGCTTGAGGACTCTTTCTAGACCTATATGCTTCTATATGCTATTCTGATGACATACTATTAAATAAGATAAAACTAATTAATCATTAAACGGAACTATAATTGCAGACTACGAACTATAGGATAAAGAGCATTGTGATGTTTATTATAAGAATGAGTAATGGATTAGGTCACATATACTAATTTCTTGTTGGAATAGATGTAAAATGAATGAGTTCATATATTTTGCTATTTATTGTTGAAACAGTGATGTAAGTTAGCCTCCTCATCCTCAAAATATATAATAAAATTGCTTTAATAATGACGTTTCTATTTTTTCGCGAGAGGTTGTTTATACGTCTTTCTGTAATGACGGAAGGGACTTACCATGTTTCCAAGGGTTTTCTGGCTCGCAGTACTGTGTGACTAGCTGATCGTCGGCGGGAAATGACACTGTACGTATTTTTTTGTTATTTTTTTCACTAATCTCATTGTCGCATACATTTTGAGCCTTCTCGGTCGGGATCAGTGAGAACGGAGCACATGCGATGTCTTTATCAGGATCGGCAGACATATCTATCACGTAAACTATTGTCACATATCACTGCGAACGACCACATTAGCAAAAGATACACTCGTTACACTCACACAACATATAAGATTTGTTATTACGAACACATTCTGTTGAGATCGATATAAGGACCGCCCTTTGTGCATCACCTCGTTAATAGACCGGCCATAACGCGCTTTTTATTTCGTAATATCATACGGTTCAGTATTTTTTTTGTTACAATTTTTCTCAATCGGTCGTCTTGAATCAAAACATTCTGCACCTTTCATACATCGTTTGCCATATTGGATCAGAGAACGAGACAAAAGGGGAGTTTACATTATACTCCGCCAGAGGGAGACAGGAGCGTGAAAAAAATTGCCATTAGAAAAATTGTATGCCATCTATTGTCGAATAGAAGTAGTTTTTTAATTCGAAATTAATTATGTGAATTTACTACATTTTTGTTTTTTTTTTGTCCCTAAGGAGACTTCATTGTGTGAAGCATTTCATTGAATGAAAAAACAGCGTACTATGCGTTCTGCTTACTGGAAGAGACAGAATTAGCGAAATTCATGTAGTGCTTATTACGAAACTACTACAAAAAAAAATTAGACCTACAATGAATTGCGGCTATGAAGAAAAGTCGCGTTGCATATGGAACAAACATAGAATACCGCGTACAATTATTGGCGATATTGGTTCTTTTTGTTACTAAACTTTTTGAAGTGAAAACTTCTTTAGAATCGTTTGATTTCAAACCGGATGCAACGGAAAAAACGACAGGTAAGAGACACAAATACAAAAATGTGTAGGATGAAGCCAGCAAAGAATGAGACAGAAATATACATACTATTTAATACAGCGCCATCTGTGAGATTTATTAATACTAACGTGTGTATGAAAGCTCTTGTAGTGAATTTTAATTTAGGATTATACTTGAAATTAAAATATCAATTCACAGAGGGCGCTACCTTACAATTATTTACTAATGACAAAATTTTACATATACTTAAGACGTTTAGGATAATTGTAATTTAATTTTGGAAGGTTTCACTTCTACCACGTGTGAATTGCACACATGTATTTTTTTTTCGTAGATAACCTCGCGATATTTTTTATGATTGTCAATAACTCTGACAGACACCAAAGAAAGACACAAAGCGTAGAAAGCTCACGGTTAAAAAGATCACAAATTAGACTAACTTTATTCTTATATATCGAGCGGTGAAAAACTGTTTGGTTAAAGCCAAATTTTTGCAACTTTAAAGGATATCCATTTAAAATTAAAATTTTGGAGAAAATATCATAACAAAAACACTTCTTCAGCTATTCGAATGGAGTAAACTTAATTGAAGTTGAATTAAAAACATCGGACTGTTGGTTCTAATACCAAATAAAGCGGACCTTTAATTACAAAGATAAATGTCGCGTGTTGAGCGAAATGTCACCTAATTTGTTTTAAAAAAACCTTGTTTTATTCGTGTTTTCAATAATCAACTTTATCGATAATCAACTTATGACTCGTCCTGACATCTATTGGCGAATAATAATACTATTTTTCACAATTGAGAGCAAGACACAATAACACTAAAGCTATTTCAGCAGATGGCGTTGTTAAGTCACCCGAAGCGAATGAGTGTTTGGTTTGAGGTTAGACCAAGAAAATGAATTGATTATTTATATTATTTGTGTCTTTTTAACTCACGTGGTCACTTAAAAATGTCTTTTTTTATTTTTTATTGCTTAGATGTGTGGACGAGCTCACAGTGGTGTTAAATGGTTACTGGAGCAATATATTAAGTGTATAAGCTATGACTGGAGCCCATAGACATCTACAACGTAAATGCGCCACACACCTTGAGACATAAGTTCTAAGGTCTCAGTATAGTCACAACGGCTGCCCCACCCTCCAAACCGAAACGCATTACTGCTTCACGGCAGAAATAGGCGGGGCGGTGGTACCTACCCGTGCGGACCCACAAGAGGTCCTACCACCAGTAATTACGCAAATTATAATTTTGCGGGTTTGATTTTTATTACACGATGTTATTCCTTCACCGTGAGGATCTAAAGGGGATCACCTAAAGGATCTTGGAATATTTCATCATTTTCTTCTTCTCAGTCGTATCACTCTTGACAGAGTGGTCGTGATCGTCATGTAGTGTTGGAAGGGGTAGACTTGACGTCTCACGATGTCGCGCCATCTCTCCCTGCTCGAGGCCATTCTACTGCACTCATTTAGGGGACCTCCCACTGCAGTTTTAATTTGGTCGGTCCACCGCATTGGTGGCCTCCCGCGCGGTCTTGTACCATCAACGCTTCCCTGTACAACGAGGCGTTCTATGGACCGGCCATCTCGTCGCGAAACGTGTCCGCAGAAATTCACCATTCGAGACTGTACTATACCAAATAGACGCTGCTTGATGCCGAGTTCCTGAAGTATCGAGACATTTGTACGAAAGTCGGTCCACGAAACTCCAAGCATTCTTCTCCAGCACCACATTTCCAGAGCGTCTATTTTCTTCCTTTCCACGTCTCGCACGGTCCACGTCTCAGCAGCGTATAGAAATATTGAGAATATTAGTGTTCTAACGAGCCTGATCTTTGTGGTTTTGGTTATGTTTCTATTTCTCCATACTTTCCTCAGCCCGTCCATCGCCGACCTCGTGACAGCCATGCGCCTTCTGATTTCGTCCATGCATCCACCATTATTTGAGATTAACGCTCCAAGGTATATGTAGGACTGGACCACGTCGCAACCCGCTATTTGAGTCACGTCCGGCGAGTTATTCATAGCGCGATCGACAATCATCACCTTGGTCTTACTGCGGTTAATCCTTAATCCAAACTCAAGGCTCACACGTTCCATCCTCGACAGTAACTCCCCCAAGCATTGCGCATCAGTTGCAAACAAAGTGATATCATCCGCGTATCGCAAGTTTGCAATTCTATACCCCCCAATTGCTACACCATCTGTCCAGTTCTCCAAAGTGATGCGCATTATGATCTCTGTGTACGCATTGAATAAGAGCGGCGATACAATGCAACCTTGGCGAACCCCAGCACTTGGATGGAAGTTACCAGAGAAAACGTCATCCGCGCGCACCGAGGCCGTACCATTCTCATATAAGCGTCTCAGTAGGTGCACTAGATGTTTCGGTGTCCCCAGATCCAGTAAGGTCTTCCACAAAACAGGCCATTTCACCGAGTCAAACGCTTTGGAGAAGTCAACAAAACAAATGTATGTCGGCCTGTTGAATTCTCTTGCTTTCTCAATTATCTGACGTACGATGAAAATTTGTTCCCGAGTGCCTTTCCTCCTCACGAAACCGGCCTGTTCCGGAGCAATCTCTTTGGACAGATAGGTTTTTAATCGCTCATTCAGAATATGTAACATAATTTTGCTAGAATATGATGTAAGAGCAATTAGACGATAGTTGTTACATTTCTTCGTAGAGCCCTTTTTATGCAGGGGAGTAAGCACGGTATGTGCCCATTCCGACGGCCAAACTCCCGTCTGCCATACCCTGTTGCATATCTTATGAAACATGTCGTCACCGCGTTCTCCTAAGGCTTTTATTGTTTCAATAGGAATTGCATCTCTACCAGTCGCTTTCCTGTGTTTGAGGTGTTTTATAGCAGCCCTAACCTCAGACAGAAGAATGCTCGGCTCCAAGTCCTCATCGTTTGGGTCTGTACTTGTAAATTGCCGTGACTGTGGATCCTGGAATAACGATTGACAATAACGCTTCCATGTTTCAGAGATTTGATCCAACTCTGTTATCAGTTCGTTTTTGTCATTTACAATAGCCCAGGTCTTAGATGGCAGTGATTTGGTAATGAACCGTATTTTGTGGTAGAGATCTCTAGATTCAAGCTTCATAGCATGTTTTTCGACCTCTTCACAAATGTTACGAAGATGAGAGTTATGATCTCGTCTGCAGCTGGCCTGAATATTAGCAGACAATACATTCAGTTTGTTCGTGTCTATGCCTTGAGCTTTCTTTCGACGTCTCTCTTCAATTAGGGCGAGCGTACCATCGGTCATCCAGTGTTGGCGTTTGCGCATTTCCGATATTGGTTTGAACTCTATTACTGCATTTTGAATGAGGTGTTTAGCCTTGCTCCATAACATTTCCGGTGTAGCCTCATTGTGATTAACGTCAATCCACTCTGTCCATTTCCGTTCGAACGCCGCAGTAAACTTTGCCCTATCTGTTACTTCGATCCTCCTTTGCGCTCTAGGAGATCGGGCAGCCTTGAGCTTCAGTCGAATTTTCGCGACCAGGAGTTCGTGATCCGAACCACAACAGGCCCCATGTAGTGTGTGGGCATTAAGAACAGATGTGCGCCAACGAGATCTAATTAGTATATAATCGATCTGATTACGGTGCTTTCCTCCAGGTGATGTCCAGGTGTACAGTCTACGAGGGTGGTGCTGAAATAAGCTGTTCGCCACGGTCAGGCCATTTTCATTTGCGAACCGCATCAATCTTTCACCTCTTTCGTTTCGCAAGCCAAGCCCGAATTTCCCTACACAGTTGTTATACAAATTGGAATTAGCTCCAATTTTCGAATTGAAATCACCCATTATAACAAGCAGCTCTCTGTTGGGAACTTTCGCAATCACTATCTGCAATTCTCTATAAAAATTCTCCAAAACTTCGGGTGGTGCAGTGCTAGTAGGGGCATATACCTGTATAAGGTTTAGGTTTACAGGCGACGCTTTCAGTTTCATAGATATGATGCGGTCGCTAACTGGCTCGTATCCTATTACACAATTTTCCCTATCATTTTATCAATATGTAATTCGTATTTAAATATTATTCCTAAAAAACACAATTTATCAAAAAAAAAAACCGTGCAAAGCTCGGTCATCGTCTGGTATATTTTAATCTGTACAGAATTACGTATTCATTACACAATAATGAGTCGGCGATAATGAAATGAAACAAAAAGACAAATATTTTAAATCTTTAATAATTTTCTTAAAAAAAAAACCGTTTTTAATAAAATATTTATACTCGTACATACAACAATATAAAAACACGTACCTACGTAAATTGGTTATTTACTTAAAGCATTAATATTTATTTGGTCTTAAAAAATATACACAAAAAAATACATAATTATATATCGACGCTTGAAAGGCAAACGTGACTAAGCGACAATAACTGCTTTTTACATAAATGATAGGCAATAACCATATTCGATGCGCAAAAAATATATATTTCTAGGTCTATTAAAATCATTTCAATCCTACAGCTAGATTCGTTAAAATATATTTGTTTTCAGGTATTTCAAATTTAAATTAGTCTACTGTAAAGTTCACGCATTGTCGCTTAGTCACGTTTGCCTTTCAAGCGTCGATATATACAACTTTTTTTTATATGGCTTCAATCTGTCAGTATACATAATGTTTGGAGGTTTGTTTGAATTTTGGTCGACTTAAGGAGGGTAGAATTGCAAAATCGCTCTCGCTCTGCGAATTAAAGATGGCGTTACTTTAGCAAAATTCCTAAATATGAAATAAGTGCGGAATTATCTTTCTAATGACTCCGGTTTTTAGTTGATACAGCAATTATCATATATTCCGCATATAAAAAGTGGAAGATTGTCGTGATATGAACATAATACGCGAAGACATGATAAACGTCTAAGCAAAAACGGTTTTTACTGGTGGGGGGATCGACTTGTGAATCCGCTCCAGTAGGTATCACCGACCTGCCCATTTCTGCCGCGAAGCAATAACGCGTTTCGGTTTATAGGGCGGGGCTGCCGTTGTACTGTAAAAACTGAGACCTTAGAACTATTATCTCATATTATCTCAATTTGAGTTAACTTTTACGCTATAGAGAACGTTAAAAAACTCTCACTAAGCACACTGATGTCGCGATCTTAGTCCGATTTCGAACTTCTGTTATTGCGCCCTCCACTCTTGAACTATTTTACTACCCTCTTATAATTATGTAGTGTGACAACGATGTTTTAAAAAATGTCACCTTTCGGATCGACCTAATAATGTCGGTCAACGTTACTACTGGCACATAATTTTAATTTGGCAATGTACTAAACAAGATTTCTCTTTAACAACTCTATCCAGACTGTTGAAGACTTACGCAATTTTAAACTGGCCACTACAATCGATATCAATAAAAAAAAGGGTGCGTGTACTTATGTAGGCGCGTAAGAAGTTATACTTTATTTTTATTAAATTTATTTCTTTTTTTTTAATTTAAATTTTAATCAATTTGAAAAAAATCGATTAAACAACATCCTCAAACACGCATATTGGACATCCCTTTTCTTGACATCGTATAAATTCGGTAATTCTCGGTACGGTTCGGAAAGTTCATCTGCGGCTATATTCAGACTCGCCAAGTTACGTCGGTCGTATTGTAATGAGCGATTTAGAAGGCAACTTCATTCTGTTAATTTTGTGTCACGGTGCGCGCGCATCGTAAAATTTCACTCTCATCAATTTTTCATAACGCGCCTAAAGAAGTATAACTTGAATAGCATATATTACTTAAATACTTATCGCATAGCACAACGGATCCTAATATTCAGTAGTCATTTTCGTAATTGAAAAAAAAACCGCAAAATGTCAAAAATGACATCTCATAAGGACGCCATTCATTTTTGAAAAATTACAGTAAACTATTTAGTTTGGAGGGTACAAGCCCTCTTTGGTACAAGTACATTTTTTTTCCTACCTATACTGATAGTCTTGAGAGGCTATTTCAGCTTCTCCTTGACGTGTAGGTGAGCTCACGTGGCTCAAACCGGAAGTGTTGCTAACACTGGCCCTAGCAAGAGCCGTGCTTTGCAGAATCTACCACCGGATCGGAAACGCGACTCACTGAAAAGATCCGGCGAGAATCTCAATGGGCTAGGAAGTAAGGAGCAACATCTTTGTGTATTAAAAAGTGTCCGCTGGAAGGGAGCCAATTAAGGTGGCGCCACGTAGCAAGGGGAAAGATTTTAAAAAGCAGCGCGCCATAAACTATTAGAGTAGGATACTAAATTAAGAAGAAAAGAAACACTTCCTACGTTAATAGTAATAAAAATAATTGAGATTTTAAATACTGCATATTTTTGAACTACAAAAGTCACGTAAAATATTAAATTTTTCAACTTCGCTCTGTTTAAAACTGCTATATCCACATCATTTCCACTTCCTACACTAGCGCTACTTCGGTGAGTCTTCCAATAACAACTCGCCGTTTACAGACGGACAGTTTATCAACTTGTCACCTATACAAGACGGTCCTTACTTCTACCCTCCATACTATTAAGAAGGCTTTAACGTACGCCATTTTGTTCAATATTTGACCGCCAAAATTACTGTCAAAGTTATCAAATGTTTTTTTCTTCTTTTGAAACAGGGATCTATGAACACGGGGCATAGAACCGGCTTAAGTGACTGGTATTGCGACGGGTACTGATCCTACCTAAGCGAGTTAGGCGGTTATGCGTTGGTACAGTCGTTCTAAGAATACGACCTTATATCTCAAGGCGGTATTCACACTGTAATTTTCATGTTTTCGATAGCGTCAAAGTTAACTCAAATTTGTATGGAGTTGGAACAGCGCCCCTAGCGGCAAAAAACTCACACTAAGCACACCGTATCCAGATTAACCCGACGATAATTTAAGTACGAATATTTTATTGATAAAATTTCGCTCAAGTTTTAAGTAAGGAATTTAGACGGTTCAATTAAAAGTGGAAGAGGATGATTTATGTCTACATGGTATAAGTGGAAGACCAAAAGTATTGTTGGATTTAATGTGGCAACACTATCTCAGCAGACGTTAGTACTAATTAGAGTCGTTCCCCTGGAAACTTAGATGTGGGCGTTAATGATTTTTTTTTAAAAACCTCGATCAGTGAGGAATTATAGACTTCGATAACCCAGAAACTAGCTGAATCGCCGGACCAAAAAGACGGCTTTATTTCCGAAGCCATTTACTGGATTACATTACGTAACAAGCGTGACGTCACAAAGGCCTCGGTCTCATTCGCAGCGTACAACGCGAGGCTGCTTCACGGCAAAAATAGGCGACCGGTTGCACTTAGATCGCGCGCACTTATGCAAGTAACGTTTTTATCACACCCGCTTTTATCGTTCACATCACTCCTATTTAACTATAAAAAGCTCAGTACACTCGACGTCTTCTTTTAAGCGACGGACGCTTATTACCAGAACGACAGAAAGCATTCGAGTTGAGCTTTATTAATGAATAAACGACTATTTACACCTGTGCCTTAAACTAACTTTTGCACGTTTTAATCAAACTGACAGCTGTCAAATATGACACGTACGTCAACGTCAGACGTCAAATACGCTTTGCGTTTGGCGGCAATTTCGAATCACCTTCACTCAGATTGGTCGTACATTAGAACCCTAAAAACACTGTTTGTTCCCTAGGCAGAGAGACGCGTATAAACTTTGATCTCATACCACGTATTTAAATACTAAATTGTGATTATCGTTCGAAATCGTGTAGGTAATCACATAAGACTTTTCCTCAGGGCTTCTCCGTTTTGATTTTCAAATCCAAAACGTTATCTGGAAATGGAAGATCATAAATAAAATTATTAATCGTGTACATCCTATATTATTAATTATAAATGTGAAAGTGTGTCTGTTTGTCCTTCTATCGCGTCAGAACGAAGCAACAGATTGATATCGAGGGGCTAAAAGATTATTTGATTTAAGCCACATCTTTGCAACTTTACAACAGAGCCATTTAAAGATTAAAATTTGGAAATAATATCATAACAAAAATAAAAACACTTCTTCAGCTGTTTTATTTTGGTAAATATAATTGATGTTCAATTAAAAACATCGAACTGTTGATGCTGAATCGAATAAAACGGACCTTTAATTACAAAGATAAATGTCGCGTGTTAACCGAAATATTGCTCAAACCAAATATAGCCTTTAACCCCTTTTATCTTTTAAAAAAACTAGCTGCCCGCTCCGGCTCCGCTCGGGTCTTTAACAAACAATTTCAACGACATTTGACGTTGTTTTATATTTTTAAATAAAATAACACTTTTTGCGGCAGAACTATAATAGTTAGACGTATGCTGTCGCGACACTTTTTGTAAATAGTAATGTGTTCTACAAAGTCGTAGTACATTATTTTATTCTATCATCAATAGTTTTCGCAGGGCACGCGATGTAAAGAATATTTTAGGTAATTTAAAAAAAAAAGATAATAGCCCATGTCGCTCGGGAATAGTGTAGCTTCCAAACAGTGAAAGAATTTTTCAAATCGGTTCAATAGTTTCGGAGCCTATTCAATACAAACAAACAAACAAATCTTTCCTCTTTATAATATTAGTATAGAAGTATAGAAAAAAGTGAACCTACCCTCACTATCGCAGTACACGATCCGTCTGGGCGCAGTCTGCTTCCGACCGTGGCCCCGGCGGCCGTCTTTCACCGACAAATTGAGCACGCCCTCGTATTTGCTTTCGTTAATGTAGAACGTCTGGGCGCAGATCTTTTTGACGTCATCGCACCTGAACAGGCGATCGACGCTGCGGTCCACCAGCCGGTCCAGTCGCAGCTCGAAAACGTCGTCCTTCGCGAGGTTGCTGCGGTCGCTAGAATATTCGGTGCGCGGAGACGAGGAACGAGATTTCGCGGGAGATTCGTGCGGATTCTGGGCCGGATTTTGTATCGACGGAATCGCGGAGCTGTCCGAACGTTCGCTTAATGCCTGCGAAGGACATATGAACAATCATTTATTACGCGAAATCGGTGAAAACATTAAAAAAGTGGTTACTGGAGCCCATACACATCTACAACGTAAATGCGCCACCCACCTTGAGATATAAATTCTAAGGTCTCAGTACAGTTACAACGGCTGCTCCACCCTTCAAACCGAAACGCATTACTGCTTCACGGCAGAAATAGGCAGGGCGGTGGTACCTACCCGTAAGTAGTATTTAGTTGATCGTTGCATTTTATCAGTTACTTTTTTTGGCTACCCAATTACCAGTGGCCCCAAGGGTCTCTTTTAGCTTCACCTTCTAGGTCAGCCTGAGACGAATCGCTAATACTGGCCCTTGCAAGAGCAGTGATTCGCTCAATCTACCACCGGATCGGAATCTCGACTCACTGATAAGATCCGACAAGGAGCTCAGTGGATGGTATCTATGAGTTAAGTTGCGTTTCGAGCTCTTTGTCACACTCCAATGTTAGTTATCCAGTGTGCTCCTAACGCTTCTTACTTCCACACCTTACATGCATGGCCTCAATGAGATTCATTTAAAGCCTCCCCAAGGACTGTGACGGTAGCCATCAGAGAACACAAGATATTTGACAGATGCCTGAATCTCACGACATTTTCAAGAAAAGCTCGCATGTATACAAGTTCCGAACAACAAAATTCTGGACTGCCGGTGGGTGGACGAGCTCACAGCGCACCTGGTGTTAAGTGGTTACTGGAATCCATGGACATCTACAACGTAAATGCGTTCTAAGGTCTCAGGTATAGTTACAACGGCTACCCCACCGTTCAAACCGAAACGCATTACTGGCAGGGTGGTGGTACCTACCCGCGCGGATTCTCAAGAGGTCCTACCACCATTAAAACCCCGCTCAATGGAAGATCTTCCCTCCGTCGTTAAAATCCTAGAACTTCTTAACGTACCTGCACTAAGTACGCCCGGAGAGCCACGCACTGCTCCCTGATCGAGTCCCGCTGCGCGACCAGACTCCGCCTTTCGGATAAAGCGTCTCGTCTACAAGCGCGCACCGCCCTGAGCTCGCGCGTCAAACGCCTTAAATTTTCAACGCTTCGGCGTCTGCTGTTCTGTGATGCTAACTGCAATTCGTTTTAATTCATAGACTTACTTATACACTTACCGGTGGTAGGACCTCTTGTGAGTCCGCACGGGTAGGTACTACCGCCCTGCCTGTTTGTGCCGTAAAGCAGTAATGCGTTTCGGTTTGAAGGGTGGGGCAGCCGTTGTAACTATACTAAGACCTTAGAACTTATATCTCAAGGTGGGTGGCGCATTTACGTTGTAGATGTCTATGGGCTCCAGTAACCGCTTAACAACAGGTGGGCTGCGAGCTCGTCCATCCATCTAAGCAATAAAAAAAAAATAAAAAAAAACGGGTGTGAACGACCTCCCGATCTACCTACGGGCGCTGTTCCAACTCCATACAAATTTGAGTTAACTTTTACGCTATCGAGAACGTTAAAAACTCGCACTAAGCTCACTGAGCCTGTGGAACTCACAACTTAGATTGTTAAATTGTATTTTTTTTTGTAGCTTAGATTGGTGAACGTCACACGGCCCACTTGGTGTTATATGGTTACCATCTACCTTGAGATGTGAGTTTTAAGGTCTCAGTATAGTTACAACGGCTGCCCCACCCTTCAAACCGAAACGCATTACTGCTTTACGGCAGAAATAGACAGGGCGATGGTACCTACCCGTGCCGACCTACAAGACGTCCTACCATCAGTAATTACGCAAATTATATTTTTGCGAATAATATATTTTTTGAAAATTCGAGATAAATATAATAACACCAAAGAAAAGAAAAAAAACGCTAGATTAAATCGTAAAAATGTTTTTAACTCTGTTAGTGCTTAGCTTTTATTACATAAAAAAAAAACTTTATAAAATTCTTTAACTTAAAAGAAAAACATTATAAATTCCTAGCAAAATAAATGGTTATTTATAAATGTTATTTAATTATTACAAAACGTTACACATGCGCGCACTAAGATACGTCCTAACAGATTGATACTTAATACCTATAATCAAACTGCGCAACAGTCGATATTCCGACGCTCTGCACTTTACACGAATTAATAGAGTCGATCTATCGACGGCTCGCGCTCAAAGGGCCTAATAATTTATAATCAAACCTACATGCGGTATTTAATAATATGTTCGTAATTCAATATCAAAGTTTGCGGTTCGCTGTCATATGACACTCTTAGCTCGATTCCCACAGTACTCACCGATTGAGCCATGAGATATTTCACAAAACCGCCACCGAGCAAGAATGACTGTTCAGGACTACAGCTCTCACTGTCGATGACTTTTTTATTGCTTAGATGGGTGGACGAGCTCACAGCCCATCTGGTGTTAAGCGGTTACTGGAGCCCATAGACGTCTACAACGTAAATGCGCCACCCATCTTGGGATATAAGTTCCAAGGTCTCAAGTATAGTTACAACGGCTGCCCCACCCTTCAAACCGAAACGCATTACTGCTTCACGGCAGAAATAGGCAGGATAGTGGTACCTACCCGCGCGGACTCACAAGAGGTCCTACCACCAGTAATTACGCAAATTATAATGTTGCGGGTTTGATTTTTATTACACGATGTTATTCCTTCACCGTGGAAGCCAATCGTGAATATTTGTTGAGTACGTGTATTTCATTAGAAAAATTGGTCTGAGATTCGAACATCGGTATATCGCTCAACACGAATCCACCGGACGTCTTATCCTTTAGGCCACGACGACTTCAAAACATTGTCTGCATTGACATTATTCTAATGATGGTCACAATTTTTTTATTGCCTTTGAAAGCAGAGGAAAGCAGAGAAAAAAAGGCGCGTTTGATGAATCGGCCCGGTTAAGCCACATGTTTCCCTTTTTTTCTTCCTACCTATTTTAGTAGCCTCGACTAGTAACCCTATACTAGATTTACAGAACGAAGCGAGCTCACGGGGCTTAAACCTGACGACGTTGCTAACATTAGATCTAACAAGAGCAGTGATTCGCAGAATTTACCACCGGATTGTCAGAAGATCCAGCGAGGAACTCAGTGGGCTGTGTCTGTGGGTTAATTTACTCGCCGAGTCCTTCGTCGCAAGCGACGGGTTCGACGAGAACGATGACCAGGGCTTCTCTAAGAGTTGATTGTGGTCTCCCAGACATGAATTAGAGAAGTACATAATTTTGGGTCAGAATTACCACGCAGATTGTCAGATCTGGTTAGGAAAGCGGTTGGGGGTAGTCTATACCATGCGGTTCATGCTACCTATGACCGAACACTATGGAGGAAAGTCACGTGTGGTCACGATCCTCAGCGGTGAGGAAACGATGAAGAAGAACAAGAAGAGTTGATTTATTAATGCATTACGACTAATTTACTGGTGGTAGGACGTCTTGTGAGCTCGCACGGGTAGGTACCACTGCCCCGCCTATTTCTGCCGTGAAGCAGTAAGGTGTATCGGTTTGAAAGACGGGGCAGACGTTTGATTGAAAACTAAGACTTACAAAGTCGTGTCTCAAAGTGGTGGCAGCATATACGCTCCTGACTGTCTATGAGATTTGGCCATATGCTTTAGCAAAAAAAAAAACTAAAACGATCTGGGACTTTATGTCAAGAAATTGAACACCGCATTAATCTAGTGTACACTACACTACTGTACATTGTATTTACACTACTGTACATTATATTTACACTACTGTACATTGTATTTACACTACTGTACCATGGGGTATCTTTGTTTGAAAGGTATATGAATTTCGGTTATTGAATTTAGCTGTTCTTGTCTTGAATGGTTTCCAGAACCCATAATCTAGACGCAGTAGGATTGGAGGAGACATAATCATATGACACTATTAATACTTTGACCTCATCTCCGAGTATCCCTAGGACACATTTTGAGAGCATACATTTAGCACTCCTTACATTTCTAGTTATTACTCTATCTCTCTACTTTACTTATTTATCTTACATTTAGCATGTTAAGTCTGACAGTCTGTCAACGTCAGCCTTGTTTGATTACTGTCTGATATAAGGTTTGCTACGTAGCAGGAGGTTTTATTTCAGTATACTAGATCTACCAATCCTCAGCATGAGTAACTGACCAGTTCCTCCCAAACCAAAAAAATGCAAAAGGTTGAATTCATGACTGATACTCACTCTATTCTTGATCCTTCTTCTTAATCCTTTAAGGAATGCTAAATCGTCTTCACTTAATTTCAGTGAATGAACGCGATCTGCATACTTGCAAGTCGGTAATTCAACCACCTCTTCCACTGTCATTTCTATGCCTCTAGCTGAAAGCAACCATGTTAGGCGTAGAGAATGACCAATATTGTTGTCGTACAATTGTATGGCACCAGAAATTCGGTGCATATCATTCTAAGTAAGTGTAACACTCACATTACTACATTTAGCATTAATTATAAATTTGAACCATCACATTGAGAAATGTAGGTGAAGTCTCTATTTTATAATACAACATCAGACTCCCCTGAAAACTGTTTCACAGTTGAAATGACGAACAGGGTCATATCTGTATTCATCTACCACCAATCTAGTTGGTATTGCTTTGATGTTACCCGCAAAATTATAATTTGCGTAATTACTGGTGGTAGGACCTGTTGTGAGTCCGCGCGGGTAGGTACCACCGCCCTGTCTATTTCTGCCGTGAAGCAGTAATGCGTTTCGGTTTGAAGGGTAGGGCAGCCGTTGTAACTATACTGAGACCTTACAACTTATATCTCAAGGTGGGTGGCGCATTTACGTTGTAGATGTCTATGGGCTCCAGTAACCATTTAACACCAGGTGGGCTGTGAGCTCGTCCACACATCTAAGCAATAAAAAAAAAAAAAAAAAAAAAAAATTAGGGCAAACCTATTTATTTAATTAATTCATTGATCATCACCAAGAAAGTAATCACCAATTTAGAACATCGATAATTCTATGAGAAATTTGTGATAAATTTTGCCTATTTATAGGCACAAACAACAGTGCAATACTTGACTGCTCCTTAATATTAAATATAAGAATAAATTACAGTTATAGAATTTCACTTGAGTAACAAAGTTGTAAAAACTATTGTTAATTAGAGAGATAATGTGTAAGTAAAACTTACTATATTTGATATGATTTTATTTAGTTGGGAAATAATCTATGCCAAATTTTCCTGTAGACAATTATGAAAAGATGATGTAGAGTATAGAATAGAATTGCTCGTCTCATGTTTGCTGTCATACACTCATTCTTCCAGGTTGTCTTAATTGTGTGTGCTTTGCTCTCAAACTCCGAAGAAAACTTAGTTACTCATTGAGAAAACTTTTCTGAGCAAATGTATTTAAAAGTTTTGTAAATATTAATTTGGGTAGGCTCTCGTGAGCGTGGAATTAGTATTCATGTTTTTTATATTAAAATATGTCTTTAATACGTTCCTCGGTGCACGTATTAAATTAAATGAAAATGCGTCATAACAATATTTTGTACCTGTTGAATTCCAAATGATGTTTTATTACGGTTTTGGATGTTTTATTTGTGTACTCACCGTCGAGTATTTCCTGGTCTAATTGATATGAGGATGCGTGTTTCGAGTTATCGTCCATTCTTCATATTTAATTTGTTGTTTATTAACGAGTTTAATCCAGTTTTATCGCTTGTTAGTAATTTATTTAAAGGACTTTAGGTTATGTTTTTGACAGCTGATGTCATTTCTAATCAGTGATGCGTTGAGTAGGTACCTAGGTATATCGATAAATGCATTAAACTGATATCTAATACTTCAGGTGACAACATAGTTATTGCTACTTCGATAAAGCGGCACGACACGGAACCCTCTCATCGTGGCCGCCGCTAACTACATTCCCGATCCTACGGAAAGAATGGAAAGCAGTCGACGTCGCCACAAACACGTCATTTCGGATCCTCCCGATCCACTAACGGTGCTTTAGGTACCTCAAGCACCGGTCATCGTTCTCATCGAACCCGTCGCTTGCGACGAAGGGCTCGACGAGTAAATTAACCCTCAGACACAGCCCACTAAGTTTCTCACCGGATCTTCTCAGTGGGTCGCGTTTACGATCCGGTGGTAGATTCTGCGAAGCACGGCTCTTGCTAGGGTTCGTCTTAGCAACGTCGTCAGGTTTGAGCAGTTTTATTTGAAGCGTTTTATTGCGTTATAGTGTCTTAAGCCCCCAAACACATTAGCTATAGTGCAATAGTCAGTGTAATTACTTACTATTGATTAACTTTGTGAGTTGCAGACTTAATAGAAACTACCACAACCACTTTCATGTTAATTATCAGAAATTTATCATACCAATAAGCGGCACAGCTGCTGTTTATGAATTGGACCCTGTTTGACGTACATAGTTGTCGCAGCATGTTCTTACTTGATTACAAAGTGTGCAAATATAAAATAAATATAGTATTTATTGAAGATTACTAACATGTCAATTTTATAATAATATAATATTCATAAATTATAGTCATATTCATAGTCATAAAGAATTTAAATATATATTAATGCAGGATTCTTCTAATCCCTTAATTGTTGAAAGAAAAAAAAAGAAATTAATTGCTCTGACATTAATTAAACGCATGAAGCTTTTGGGCATTCATTGGGTATTCATCTGATTAATCCATGGAATAACCGACACACCTAATCTCTTAAGCCAGATAGAAATATCTCAGCACTGTCGATTGCACCTATAATTGAGGTGATGTCTGCTATGTACTTTTGTCAGTTTTTCAATTTTTTTTATTGATGATCACTTTGTTGGTGCAACTAAATAAATAAATAAATTAAAACTATATATAAAAATAAAAGTAGTGCCAACCTTAGCAAATTTCTCATATCGTCCCAATTAACCGCAATTTTCGGGTAAATAGGGATTACACCTATTTTTGCATTTTTTGCTTAAACTGGAATGCTACTTGCATAATTTTAAATTAGACAACAAAGATGCCCCCAAGGGTCAATCATTTTGATCCTGATATAGCATTATATACATCAACAACTACCTTAAAATTGCTCATAAAGTTGGAATTTGTCCCTAATCGCCCCATTTTACGGTATTTTACCTTGGAAGCTTCAAAGATTTGAATTTTTGACAATTCCTTGTCAACAAACCATTGTAACCGGTTAACAGAATCGTTTCTTGTTCTTTTACGTACGGTAAGTCTCATAAACTTTTAGATAAAGTTGAAGCGGTGAATAATATCTAAAATTATATAGTTTTAGTTAGTTTTCATTATATAGTTTAGATGTTTCTGACGGAGGCCAATGGAGCGGTTTAACGCGCATCCTCTGTAAAGCGCATGTGTCGATTAACGATTTTCGTTGCTGACTGCAAGGACCTCGTCCGGGCCATATCTTAAAGCACTGCAGTGTTTCATCCTGCAGTAAATCATTACCTACTACACATCTCTCTCTCTCTGCTTTGCCTGTTTCAAAAATACGCGTTCAAGCAATTATTTCTTAAAAAAACCTCGTCCGGCTATTCGGCGTTTACGTAAAGAATACTCCGCATCGAAACAGTAAGTCGTAACTAGTATTCATTATAATGTTGTTTGTATTTCATGATACACTTCTAGAAGCAGAAAAAGTAGTAATACACAATACCGTCTTTACCATAAGGGCACACGGGGCTCGTGCCCAGGGTCCCCATTCTCAGGGGGCCCCTAAGGACCGACAATTTCTCTCACACATTTATTCTGAAAACATTTTTGTCGGACACATTACACTTTTTTCACAAATCAGTAATATTATCAGAAGGTACCTATTTATAAGGCATATACTACGCCATTATATCGATGACTGCGCCTATTCCTACTGTACTAATTAATAATATTTCCGAATGCATCCTACCTTATTTACTAAGTACACCATCTACTAAGTAACCAAAAAACCAGCAGCATTCTAATATCATTAATGACATATTATATCATACTGTATTTGATTACCTTTAATAAATGGTCATACTCAGTAAAAAAATGCTATTATAATTCGCTTTTTTTTACTTTCCAAAAGGGCCTCAAATTCTTGTGTGCCCAAAGGCCCCAGCCTAATTTAAGACGTCCCTGGTAATACAATGTTTATTTATACAAGACATTTAATAGTAAAAAATCGGAATACTTTCAGCTTCGGTCTTGCAGCAACTGAGATTTCGATTTGCACAGTATTGATTTGTAAGACCTTTTGCTTGGAATAAAACTTTTCTCTTAAATGAATACTTATTGTTAATAAGATATATTTTTTGGGGTTTGCTCAGTTATAACACTGCTTATTTTCACCGAGCCATCATAAATTCTCTGTAGAGTAGTGCTACAGTTACTGTAAGCAAAAAAAAAACACTAGTACTTATATTCTTGTAGCTACAACCCCAAAATAAAATAATTTACTAACATGGTTTCTTAGTATTAGTAGCAGTTAATATATTAGATTCAAATATAGCTTATAAATCACTTCAAATCAGAAGTAAGCTTCTTTGCCCTCTAAAGTAATCTTCTAAGAATGCTTGGGTCAGTCGTCATCGAAAAAAACAGAAATCTTTGTCACATACTTAGTTTGTTCCAATTCTTTTGGTTGTTATAATAGCTCACGAAATGTATTTAGTGTTGCTTACTTGTGAAGTCGTCGTGGCCTAAAGGATAAAGATGTCCGGTACATTTGTGTTGAGCGATGCAACAGTGTTTGAATCTCGCAGGCGGGTATCAATTTTTCTAATGAAATACGTACTCAACAAATGTTCACCATTGGCTTCCACGGTGAAGGAATAACATTGTGTAATAAAAATGGAACCCGCAAAATTATAATTTGCGTAATTACTGGTGGTAGGACCTCTTGTGAGTCCGCACTGTTAGGTATCACCACCCTGCCTATTTCTGCCGTGAAGCAGTAATGCGTTTCGGTTTGAAGGGCGGGACAGCCGTTATAATTAGACCTTAGAACTGATATCTCAAGGTGGGCTACAAACTCGTCCATCCATATAAGCAATAAAAAAAACTTGCACTTCATGAATTTTTTGATTACATTCACGAGAAAGTATTTGATATTGATTTGATAGCAGTAGGCAGTGGTTTGGCTCTGTCCCTGGCATTGCTGAAGTCCATGGGCGACAGTAACCACTCACCATCAGGTGGGCCGTATGCTTGTCTGCCTATAAGGGCAATAAAAAAATATATATTTTAGGGCAGAAAATTATAATTTTCTTTGTTTTAATTTTATTTACTTCATTCTAAGTCACCCGGTGTCGGCACAATATTTCCTCTTATCAAGCATGGTTCTACATGCATTTTAAATTAATTTAAATTTAATTTCAACATTAATTAATTAAATTCCAAATATAAGAGCCTATTTTTTAAATAGTTTGTGATGTTAAATATAAGTAGTAATTGTAGCTACTAGGTGTAATTGTAAATTACTTGTAACAGTCCCATAACAGCTCAAGTGGTAGTTTAGAAAAAGCAACAGGCAAGTGTAGAATCAAAGGGAGTTCTTAGTTTTCTAGAAAATAATTGGATGCAGATGTTAAATCAATTAATTATTTTTCCATTCTCTCAAACATTGATTTTTTATTAACACCATTCATCAATCGTTCATATATTATTTCAACCATTCACTCAATCCTTCATTTATTATTCCTATCATACACTTGAATGTTCATTCCTTATCCATATCACTCACTCAATAGGTCATTCCCTATTCATATCATTCACTTTGTCGTTTATTCTTTATGCACTTCTTTCACTCGGTTCTTTATTCCTTGTATACATCATTCGCTCAATCGTTCTATCCGTATTTACTTCATTCACTCAGTCGTTTACTCCTTTTTCACATCATTGACGCAATCGTTCATTCCTCGTTTAGATCATTCACTCAATCGCTCATTCCTTATTCACGTCATTCACTCCATCGTTCATTCCCTGTTCAGATCATTCACTTCGTCGTTCATTCCTTATACACATTATTGACTCAATCGGTCATTCCTTATACACATTATTGACTCAATCGTTCATTCCTTATACACATTACTGACTCAATCGTTCATTCCTTATTCAAGTAATTCGTTCAATCATTCACTACTTATTCACTACAGTCATTCTATAGCTCATTCCTCATTCATATAATACACTCAATCGTTCATTCCTTATTCTCACCATTCACTCAATAATCTATTCATTATTCACAATATTCGCTCAATCTTTATATTTTTACTCACGTCATTCACTCAATCGTTCATTCCTTACTCAAGTCATTCAATCAATATTTCATTTCCCTAGTCTCTCATTCGCTCCCTAGTTCAATCTTTCGGTCATTTTGTCGCTTGGTATCGAACTATCCAAGTGCTCTGCAAGAAGTGGAAGCTAAGAAACCATGCTCTGAACGTTCGTGTGTCTTGTCATTTCTGCACATTAAATCAGGTAAAAAAAAATGTTTTTTTCTGATAATACGCATTCTGTCAACTTTTGAAACAACTATGTGTGTGGTTCTTTCAGTTTTACAGATAAGTATGTATCATCAGTTTCTAGCCCTAGATGAGTAGACAAGCTCCACAGCATATCCACGATATACATCAATTGGGATGTATATCAATAGAAATTTTACGATAGGCAGCGGCTTGGCTCTGCCCCTGGCATTGCTAAAGTCCACGGGCGACGATAACCACTCGCCATGAGATGGTCCGTATGCTCGTCTGCCTACGAGGGCAATAACAAAAAAGAAAATGGAAGATGTAGATGGGGTGGTGGTACCAACAGGCCTTCCAATACGCAGTCTCTCTTTCAAGGCGTGTCCACCCAATGCTGAGTGTAGGTCTCTCGAGTTTCTCATTCAGTCCCTACCAGCCACTTTGACCAGGTCAGTGGTCCACCTCGTTGGCTGTCTGCCCACGTTACGACGTCCAGTACGAGGTCTCCACTCCAGTGCTTTTGTGCCCCACAGATTACCAATACGCAATACAAGTAGGCTATTAAAAATCGATTTCGTTGAGATCGTATCGTTCGCCATTATATCGAGTCAGCGGCGCATGTCGCGCGTGCGCATCGATTGCCGCCCTGCCATTACCGTGCCTCGGTTCGATTTCTGGTGTGCAAAACTCGGTTCCTCATAATACCTACCTTTTTTTTTCAAATACCTATTCGTTGCTATCCTAAGGGGTCATTCCAGCTACGCCCAGACGGGTAGGTGAGCTCATGGGCTCGACTTATGAGAATTTCTAACACTAGCCCCAGAAAAAGCAGTGCTTCGCCGAATCTAGTATCGGATCGCAATCGCGACCCGCTGAGAAGATCCGGCGAGAAGCCTGCGTACCCTATATTACTTTCGGTGGTTTTCATCATTTCCTTCGTCCATTTTATGAATAGAAGAAAATATATATGTATAATTTCAAGATAGCGCATGACTTCCATATTCGGGATCCATGTTTGCCTATTTATCAACATTCCATATTATTTCCATTATATAAAATTACATATTGAAAACATGCTATTTTTGGCCAAGTAGAATCAGAGACGACCAAATCCTAAGCATACGATCTGCGGATCGCCCCTAAGTCTTAGTCAAGCAAAAGGAGTAAATGCCTTTTAATTATTTCATTTAGAGGCTGGACCCCTCCCGCCTCCATCCCTCGTCTCGTTAACGCCCGTCTGGGGTTAAAGAGCGAATCGATCACGCCACGCATGCGCAGTAAGTAGGTCCTGACGATCGATCCGGATGCGCCACTGTCGCTAGTCGGTTCATTGAACTAGACAACTGCGCTGTAGAGATTCTCTCTCGGTCCTCAATAGCGGCTACGACTGTTCATTGGTTTCTGAAGCCAGGACATAGTGCTGCTTTTGCTCAAGTGATTACGCAAATTTAAAATTGAATGTATTAGTCTGATGTTTGTATTTGTATTACATTGCTGTTAGTTCGTCGTTGAAGTTGATCGCGAGGACTTTAGATATGTGGTCAAAGAGGTAAGTGGTAGCAGGACTTGACTGTCTTTGAACTTGTGCCTCGACTAGTGACGCGGTGGTGGGGTTCACGAAAGAGATCGAACATATGACAAAGCAAGTTGATTATCGAAATACATTGCTCGCTTTGATTTAAATTTAAAAAAAAGTATATAACAATCGGGATACGGGCTTTTTTGGTTCTGTAGTTCTACAGCTATTGTGTTCAAAGGTAGATATGACTTTTAAAAAAAAAGCCGTATCTGTATATTCTACATTAATGTCACAAACTGCTCCAAGCTATGATAGTTCGTGTTAAAGGAACCAAAAACACATACGAAACAAGATCGGATACAACCATAAATCAGTAAAGTCTTCGTTCGCAACTTTAGGCAGCGGCTTGGCTCTGCCCCTGGCATTGCTGAAGTCCATGGGCGACGGTAACCACTCACCATCAGGTGGGCCGTATGCTCGTCTGCCTACAAGTACAATAAAAAAATATTTTTTTTTAACAGACTTCAAAAAAGGTTCTCATTTCGACTGTATGTTTTTTTTTTGTTTGTTTCCTCATAACTTTTGACTGGGTGAATCAATTTTGACGATTCTTTTTTTTATTAAAAAGCTGACGCTTCCACTGCATCGGGTTGGTAGTGAACCCGTTTGACCCTTCTATGTAATACCATTTGAAATGGTGGTATTTTTTGTTTTTTAGGATAATGTCGAATCACAGTAGGCCTCAGAGGCGCCGGGAGTGGGACCCGATGAGGGACGATTTTAACGAACACACGTATGACGTGCAATACGCCGATGATAATGCCGGGTACGTATAAATTTATTGTACGGCTTTTGCTTATATGCTTCGCTTTTACAGTGTTAAGTCGTCGCGGCCTGTGTGCTTAATGCGAGTTTTTTAACGCTCTCGATAGCGTAAAAGTTAACTCAAATTTGTATGCAGTCGGAACAGCGCCCCTAGCGGCGAACGTGGCAAACGTTCCAACTCCATACAGAATTGTGTTAACTTTTACGCTATCGAGAACGTTAAAAAACTCGCACTACGCACACCGATGTATAAAGCGGCCGGTGTGCTCGTATCGAGCGACGCGAAGGTGTCCGTGTTCGAATCCCGCCGGCGGGTAGCGGGATTTTTTTTTTCTAATTAAATATAATACGTTCTTAACTCGTGTACACTCAGGGGTAACTAGCGCGAACGCACGCCGCATAAATTAAAGAATAATAATAATAATAATAATTACTTTTTTTCTTTCTCAAAAGGGAACAAGTGCAGCTTGACCACACGAAGCTGTACATAATCAACATACCGAGAGGTCTGAGCGAGGACGGCATTCGCGCCGCCTTCTCGAAGCACGGAAAAGTTTTAAGCGCCCGCTTGAGCAAAAATCCTAACAAGAGATTCGCCATAGTGCAATTCGAGACTGCTAGGTGAGTTTATTATATCTTTGCAGGCAGACGTGCGTACTGCTCATTTATATTGGATAGTCATTGGCGTCTAGTGCTATGTTCGGGGTACAGCCGAGCCGTTGCCCACTGCTGGGCATTCTCCTCAAGCAACATCGAATTCTCATAGCGCTCAAAAATTGCCCGACGAGTAAAACATCCCTATAAAACTAATTAACGCGATCTTTACAAAACGGCCATTCTAGTTCCACAACTAGATGGGGCCAGTTGAAAAAATCTCTCTGGTTCTACAGAGAGATGGCGCCACTTGAAAGGCTATTTACCCAGAGATGGCGCTGTTTAGCACCGAAACGGCCAACCCTTTCTAGTTCCACAACTAGATGGCGCCACTTGAAACGCTTTTTACCCAGAGATGGCGCTGTTTAGCACTGTCATAACTTCACGATTTTCAAAAAAATGAAAACTCTTGTTACTAGGGCCTTCAACTAAAGGTTGGCCCGAAGGGTCTGCGAACTAAGTAACGTAGAATTAATAAACAGTAAATAGATTAAATTTTATGTAAGGTTTTTAAAATTCGAACATAGATGTAACCGAAGATGTAAAATTTATTAACCATTATTAGTATTTTATTATTGTTATATTAGTATTTTATATGTATTCATATTTTATATTTCTTCTTCTTCTTTCTTCTTTCTTCTTCTTTGTCGTTTCCTCATTACTGAGGGTCGTGACCACCTTGGTCCAGTTTTTGCACCAGCTTCCTCCGGTGTTGCCTGCATTCGGCCTGCTTAATGGCGCCCGGGACGCTGGTGTTTGTGGCATCCTTGACAATGTCCGTCCACCTGGTTATTATATATATATATATATATATATATATATATATATATATATATATATATATATATATATATATATATATATATATATATGAGGGTCAGGACCCTCAGTAATGATATATATATATATATATATATATATATATCTATATATATATATCATTATTTAAGATTAATAATGTGAAAATGTATTTAATTGTTTATCCTTCCGTCATGTTGAAACGAAGCAACAAATTTACACGATATTGTTATAGTATAAGGCCACTAGAGCGACAAAATCCGAAGAAACATCTCACTACCATGGGAAAATACACTAACATTTCCTTGATCACACAGGCAAAACTGCCTGCAATACCTAGTTTTACTAAAATTATGTGTAATACGCTTTCGAAAATTCCAATTTATTAGATGTTCCACTAAAATGAACACGTTATTAGTAATATTTTTAAGGGGCAACTAAATCAGTGATTTATTAAAAATTACATTACGATTTGGACATTTTGGACCCTTCCTGTGAATTTTCCACTGCTCTCATCAGAAATAAAGATTAATATGGATTACATTGCATAAATAATTACCAATCGTAACTATACTGAGACCTTAGAACTTATATCTCAAGGTGGGTGGCGCATTTACATCGTAGATGCCTATGGCCTCCAGTAACCACTTAACATCAGGTGGGCTGTGAGCCCATCCACCCATCTAAGCAATAATAAAAAAATAAAAAAAACCAAATTAAACTGAAAATAATATATTCTATAGCTTATTTAGTGCAAAACACTGTCAACAGAGTGAAGAGATTTTAAATGTGATAACATCTTAAACTATGCGATTATGATTGAAAATTTTCAACGATATAACTCACTGTACTATAAAAACTATGCAAAATGTGGGATAGTTTTTACCCGTGCTTAATAACCCGCTTAACCGCAATGATTTGTTTTTTTTACAGTGAAGCCAAACTGGCCATGATGAAAATGAACGGCTCCGAACCTCTGAACCTGAAGATATCCATAGCTCATAAGGTGAACACAAATAGTTTGTTGTATTTGAATAGCAAAAGTTTTAACACTTCAGTATTTCCTTTGGAATTCTCGAGTCGAAGACTAAAGGGTCTAATGAAACATCAGATAAGTTATAATTAACTTCATAGTGCAATAGTTAGCGGCTCTGTCTGCTGGGCTGAGGGTTGTGAGTTCGATTCCCACACCGGGCAGACATTTGTGTGACGA
This sequence comes from Bombyx mori, assembly GCF_030269925.1. Classification (NCBI taxonomy): domain Eukaryota; kingdom Metazoa; phylum Arthropoda; class Insecta; order Lepidoptera; family Bombycidae; genus Bombyx; species Bombyx mori. The sequence continues at coordinate 1,555,777 of NC_085117.1, read as the reverse complement.
ACAGGCTCGTTTAGTGTTTTGGGTGCTTATTATCTATATATGTATAAATAAATAATGTGTATATTAGTCAATGGTTCTCCTAGCACACAGCGGGATACTTGGGACTAATGCAATGACACTAAAAATGCAATATTAAACAGTATGTGGTAGAAATAAAATCATACTGGTTACAATTTGTGCTTGTGAGTTCTTGAATGTCCAGCTTTATCCCTATCATGATACACATAGAATGAACGTCCGATGGGCCAAGATCTACGTGAAGAGTGCAATGGCCCAGCGCATACAAGTATGGGCAGTTTGAGTGGTGGTTATCCGGACTAAGATGGATGAGACCTTCATTTCTTAGAACTCAAAACGAAAGCAAGTGTTTCGTAATTATGCCTGACAGTGCAGTAATTATGCCTGCCTGAGGTGGCATGACGCAAAATGCCCCGAAGGATTAAAGTGATTACTGATGCTTAAAAAAAAGTTGAAGCAAATGTGATCTGTAGGTCTCTGAACGATGTGATTCTGAGAAAGCTTATGATATTTTTTTAGACGATTCGGAAAACGCAACATGATAATAAAGACAGGAATTACAGCACGTCACGAAATGGTCATTGTAGTAGAGATGAAGCATCCAGTATCAGCAGCAAGGGATGGAATATGAGGTATGATTAGACTTTTTTTTTAAGATATAGAGAAATGTACGTAATTGGAAATTTTGTTGAATATTTAAAAAAAAAATGAGAGTTGATCACTTTTCAGCAGTTGCTGGAGCTCATTGACCAATTGAATAGCACTCATACATGCACTACTACATACTTAGCACTACCAAATACTTTGCCATATTAAATTTATAGGTGCAATGGCTTTCCCACGGTGTAAACCAATGTTTCTCGGCCGACATAGGCCTTTGCCTATGGAAATTAAATAAAAGAGTAAATTATTAGTCTGAAAATGGTAAGGTGACACCTCTAGCCCACCATTTTGTAAAGTATATAAAAAGAACCTAACCTGAAAGTTGAATGGAATAAATCTGAAATGTAGGCTGTATATTTCTAAACCCTTTGTAGTTGGACCAGCAACAAAAAAAATACTACAGAAATACTTAGAGGTTATTGGGTTTTAATTTCCCGCCAATCTCATTCCGCTGCGAATAATACGCTTTGATTGGCCGTAGTTTCGCAGATCGCTGGTTGAGTTTTTCAAAATCAAAATGGTCGTTATAACTTAAAGTGAAGTTAGGTGAAGTAAAACTTTTAGTAATTTGAAACTTTCCATAAAAGAGTTCGTAAATCTAATATTTAAATAACTTGTTTGACTTTACGTTTCTACGTAATCTTTCAATAATGCTTATGAATAAGTTTTTGAATTCCGTGTCGTGTTCGAATGCGTAAGTCGACAGTTTTTTGTATGAAATGTATTCATATCATATTACGTATGATAAACATGAACAATATACTTCGTAGACATTTTGGCTTGTTCGCAATAAAATACAGCAAACCAAATACCTATGCTGAAGGTTATTTTTATAATATAATTTATAGTAAGCTATGCGAAAATGTTGACCGGGTTCGTATATTAATGACAAAATCAAAATATATTTTACATCCGAAGACTTAATTTACCATAAAACGTTTTTTTTTTTTTTTTTTTTATTTGTCTCTACAAACAGTAGTAAAATTCCTAAATTTCTATCAGATAGATACATTTGTAAAGTTGCTAATGGTATTAAGTGCTCATACAGCCAACTACTTAGCAGCGCTTTATTGTTATTACATTCCGGCGTAAGGAGAGACCTTTTGGTACCAACGCAGCTTAAACCTCATTGGACATCGAGATTGAGACAGCAATTTTTGGTGATCAAGTTCCTCAGTAGGTACCCATATCAAAAGGAATCAAATCAAGTGCACTGTTTAACTACCTAAATACAGCATCTATTCGCAAATCATTTCACGACTGAACGATAACATCCTGATGTTCAGATTGTATATTATTGGTCTTTAAGTCATTGGTAGAATACCACAATACTCTAAGTAGAACACACGAGTAACAGACAGTATTGCTGTACTGGTTTGAGTCAAGCAGACTCTGTCTACATTCAAACTTCATACTACTACTATTGCGCTGGTGCTATGAGCTCTGGTAATCATTTTAGTCATAGTTTGACAGCAATTAATCATCGTAGCTTGACATGAACAAACCCAACCAACCTTCATGGAGACATTACAGCAGCAACTATTTGAATATTGAGTTACATGCTAAATCTTCAGGTGGAACATTCTAATATAATCATATATTTCATTTGTTTAACAGGAATCTGGACGATGTCATGAACAATGATGAAATTGACGAAATTGATGACATGGTGAGTAAACACTTTTAAGATGGCTAAGGTTTTTTTTTTATTGCTTACATGGGTGGACGAGCTCACAGCCCACCTGGTATTAAGTGGTTACTGGAGCCCATAGACATCTACAGCATAAATGCGCCACCCACCTTGAGATATAAGTTCTAAGGTCCCAGTATAGTTACGACGGCTAGCCCACCCTTCAAACCGAAACGCATTACTGCTTCACGGCAGAAATAGGCAGGGCGGTGGTACCTACCCGTGCGGACTCACAAGAGGTCCTACCACCAGTGAAAAGTAAGAGTGTGAAAACATTAAATAAATTTGTTAATTTCGACAACTATTTTGAAGTTTTATCTGAAAAGTCAAAGTTTACTTTGTGGTAATCCTATGACAGAACTTTACGAAACATGAATTGTGGTAAATTTTCTTCAGTTTAGTTTTGTACCATGATGTGTTGTGGTAGCCATTATAGTTCACAAGATAATTGGCACCTGAATCTCGCAAACAATGTTTTCAAAATAAGCTTGCATCAATATAAATTCCAAACAACCACATCTGGACTGTTGATCTACTGAGCACAATGTCAACCGCTCAAGAGGTTTAAAATCAGTTGGAAAGGAGATCACATAAAAAATCTGCTATTTTATTAATTATCTGTTGAAGATATGAGATGGCAATTTTGAAATTTTGAACCACCAGTTTTCCTTGTAACCTCTTGTTTTGAAATAAATGAATGTTAAATACTCAAAATGTATTTTATAATTTCCGTAGATTCATGAGGATCACGATGACAACCTTGACTTGGAGCTGGACATGCTCACGCTGAAACAGCTGAAGATCAAAGAGGAGCAGCTCATGTGTAAGCGCAGATTGCTCCTGCGACATGCTGAGAAGAGACAGGTGTGTTAAACTTAAAACTGCTGGAAAGAAACAGGTGTGACAATAAAATATGGTCATGAAGTTATTCAGTTTGAGTCGTTGTGGCCTAAAGGATAAGGCGTCCGGTGCATTCGTATTGAGCAATGCACCAGTCTTTGAATCTTGTAGGCGGGTACCAATTTTTCTAATGAAATACGTACATAACAAATGTTCATGATTGACTTCCACGGTGAAGGAATAACATTGTGTAATAAATATAAAATCAGCAAAATTACAATTTGCGTAATTACTGGTGGTAGGACCTTTTGTGAGTGTGCACGGGTAGGTACCACCACTCTGCCTATTTCTGCCGTGATGTAGTAATGCGTTTCGAGGTGAAAGGTTACTACAGCTGTTGTTAAGCGCTAGGCAGCGGCCTGGCTCTGCTCTTGGCATTGCTGAAGTCCATGGACGATGGTAACCACTTACCATCCAGTGGGCCGTATGCTCGTCAGCCAATAAAAAATTGTACTGTAAAAAAATAAGCTTAGAACTAATGAGTTCACGGCCCTCCTAGTATTAAGTGGTCACCTGAGCCCATGGACATCTACGACGTAAATGCGCCACCCACCTTGACGGCTGCCCCACCCTTCAAACTGAAACGCATTACTAACACATTACTGCTTCAGGGCAGAAATAGGCCGGGCGGTGGTACCTACCCCTGCAGACTCACAAGAGGTCCTACCACCAGCAATCTGGTGCAATTGGATCGAGTCTCCCTCCCCGATGGGTTCCTCTGCCCGACACCAGCTCTTAGGCTACGGATTGTTGCAGGTGGCTCCGCATTCGTCTGCCGGTAGATCCGTCCTGCCCGACGGTCGGATCGTCGTGAGGAACAACGCCAATGAGTACGTATGCCGTATTAACTTATCGCTAAACCATACTACTTACTAGAGGTGCTTAATCTATACATCAATATGTGGAGCAAAAACTTTGTGCCCCTTTTTACGGAAATTGCGGTAGGCAGCGGCTTTTGCGGTAGGCAGCGGCTTGGCTCTGCCCTTGGCATTGCTGAAGTCCATGGGCGACGGTAACCACTCACCATCAGGTGGGCCGTATGCTCGTCTGCCTACAAAGGCAATAAAAAAAACAAAAAAAAAGACGGAGGAGTATGAAATTTCCCACACTTATACTTTATATAGAGAAGGATTGCAGAATGTCATTTTTTTCTAGCAGTTCTATGGCCAGCAGTGAACGTCTGTAGGCTGATAGAAAGAATATCAGAAAGAAAGAAACAGAGAGAGAGAGAGAGAATACACTTTATTGCACACCAAAACACAATTTACATTCGATAACAGTAAAAAAGCAGATACATTTGTACAATATGCGGTCTTATCGCTAATAGAGATCTCTTCCAGACAACCGTTTAGTTTAGAGAAATTCTGGAAAATATAAAAATATAGCAGGAACGTTGTGGTGTACTATTGACAATATATTAATATAGAAAATATATTCATACAATAAACAGATATATACCGTTTACAGCTTCTTCTAATATATAAAATTCTCGTGTCACAATGTTCGTTCCCATACTCCTCCGAAATAAACCGCTTGACCGATTCTCATGAAATTTTTTATACATATTCAGTAAGCCTGAGAATCGGCTACTATCTATTTTTCATACCCCTAAGTGATTAGGGTTGTCCAACCCTAAATTTTTTTTTTTTTATTTGGACATTTTTTTTTGTTATAATGAAGTATTATGTGGTTGAATGAGGTTTTGTTATTTTTATTATATATTCCCTCATCGTTCACAGCACTACATACCTCTTTCACTCATTTACCACATCCTTACACACTTACAATAAGTTAGTTTTTTTTTCTACACTACAAATTCCCTAGAAATCTTATATTAGTCTAGTCGACAAGTTAAAAATGGTGTTAATTCGACATACTACTGCTAAAATTATGTGGTTTAGCTCATTCGATTCGGAATAATGTCTAGACCATTGTGCTAAAAAATTGAATTAGCACATAAAAAATTCCAAAAGTTATTAACAATTAAACACCTTCAAAAAATAGCGTTTCGTTTATTGCTTAATGTCCGTAAACTATAAATATTTTCGAAATTTGAAAAAAAGATCCTTAAATAGGAGGAAATTTAGTAAAAAAAAGTTCCAACTCCCGGAACTGTAGCTCCATTATTTATAATTTTAATTTAACGCTGAAAATAGCCCGCCGCGCGCCATTGTTAGGTTGCGCGCACGGCCTCGAAAGCGAGTACGTCACTTAAAAAATTTTTTTTCAAGTACTTAAAGTTAATTGAAAAATCTAAACAAATTATTGCATAATCTAAACACTTTAGAAAATTTATTCCCGTTGGAATTTTTTATAAAAACATATTTTTCAATATTCTAGACGATTGTTAATTAAGAATTTTTTTTCCAATTTCCATCATCCTTCTAAACTAAAAAAAATGTTTAAATAATTACCTTAAAATTATTTCGCTTCGTGGACCTCTTCTTATAAATATATTAAACAAGATTGCGTCGTCTAAGTTATGAAATTGTTAATATTTTGTTAATAATAATTTTTTTAAGTTAACAAAAAAGAAAAAGAACAATTATGTTGTAAAGAAATTTTTTTTCTTTATTTATTATTATATTTTCGTTTTTATTATATATTTTATTATATAGTATATATTTTATTAAAAGATGTCTTTTATTGACATAAAATTTTTTTCTTAATTAACAATCGTCTAGAATATTGAAAAAATATTGGACAGTACAGTGTACAGCGCGCTGCATGACGCCGTGGACAGGGGAAAGTGGAAAAAGATCCTAAAATTGAAGCTCATGGGTGATGGTGGTCACGACCCTCAGACATGAGGAACACGACTCGAGGAGGAGGAGGAGAATATTGAAAAATATGTTTTTATAAAAAATTCCAAAGGGAATAAATTTTTTAAAGTGTTTAGATTATGCAATAATTTTTTTAGATTTTTCAATTAACTTTAAGTACTTGAAAAAAAATTTTTTAAGTGACGTACTCGCTTTCGAGGCCGTGCGCGCAACCTAACAATGGCGCGCGGCGGGCTATTTTCAGCGTTAAATTAAAATTATAAATAATGGAGCTACAGTTCCGGGAGTTCGAACTTTTTTTTACTAAATTTCCTCCTCTTTAAGGATCTTTTTTTCAAATTTCGAAAATATTTATAGTTTACGGACAATAAGCCATAAACGAAACGCTATTTTTTGAAGGTGTTTAATTGTTAATAACTTTTGGAATTTTTTATGTGCTAATTCAATTTTTTAGCACAATGGTCTAGACATTATTCCGAATCGAATGAGCTAAACCACATAATTTTAGCAGTAGTATGTCGAATTAACACCATTTTTAACTTGTCGACTAGACTATATATGGCAAAACAATGTTTGCCGGGTCAGCTAGTATTATATGAAATAATTGATTCATATACCAATATACATACTTAAATACTAATACTAGCTGACCCAGCAAACATTGTTTTGTCATAATATATAAGATTTCTAGGAAATTTCTAGGGTAGAAAAAAAAACTAACTTATTGTAAGGATGTGGTAAATGAGTGAAAGAGGCATGTAGCGCTGTGAACGATGAGGGAATATAAAAATAACAAAACCGCATTCAACCACATCCTCCTCCTCGAGTCGTGTTCCTCATGTCTGAGGGTCGTGACCACCATCACCCATGAGCTTCAATCTTAGGATCTTTTTCCACTTTCCCCTGTCCACGGCGTCATGCAGCGCGCTGTACACTGTACTGTCCAAAGCGGTGCGGATCTGGTCGGACCAACGAGTATGGCTGCGGCCTCTAGATCTGTTGCCTTCAACTTTCCCTGTGATCATAACTTTTTCCAGGTTATCGCCGTCTTTCCTCGCAATGTGACCAAAATATTCGAGGATCCGCTTCAGACATACAGTAGACAGTCTGATTTTGATGCCCAATTGCTTCAATATCGACACGTTATTCAACCACATAACGCCTCATTATAACAAAAAAAAATGTCCAAAAAAATAAAAAAATAAATGCTAGGGGTGGACAAGTCTTACGACTTGGACACGGCAGAGCATACGCTCGTCGCCTGCCCCGCATGGGAGGGGTGGCGCCGTGTCCTCGTCGCAAAAATAGGAACCGACTTGTCGTTGCCGAGTGTTGTGGCATCGATGCTCGGCGACGACGAGTCGTGGAAGGCGATGCTCGACTTCTGCGAGTGCACCATCTCGCAGAAGGAGGCGGCGGGGCGCGTGAGAGACGCACAATCCCGCCGCCGTCGAGCGGGGGCCAGGGAGGCGGATCTCGCCCAAGCCCTGGCCCTCTAAGTGTTTCGGGTCCCCCTCACGTGTCGGTCTGGGGACCGGCGAGGGGGGCCTAAGAAGACGACGTGCAAGCTGCTCTGCACGCGTTTTACGCAAGAGCATCCGGGTGATGGAAGGCCGGCTATCCTCGACCCACGCTGGTTCTGGCCCAGCGGGGTATTCCGTAGGGTAACCCACTCTAACCGGCGCCATCTAGGCGGGCTTCGGACAGTCTGCCGACCGAGAGGGCTGGTGGTCGTGGCGCCGACGACCGCCAGTCCGGCGTCCCGAGGGGGAGGGTGATGGGAGAGATGTGCTCCGCACTAAACGCTTCACTTTCCCCCCTTTGCCTTGTCATGAGTTCTGTCTCATGCGAGGTTTGGACGTTGGTTGTTGAGCGACAGGAGGTTTTAGTCAGTTCGACTCTGACATACCCCGCCCAGTATCCCCAGAAAAGGGCGGAAGTCCGGCGATTTCCTCCTGACCAAAAAAAAAAAAAAAAAAAAAAAAAGGGGTGGACAAGTCTTATCACTTAGGGGTATGAAAAATCGATAGTAGCCGATTCTCAGACCTACTGGATATGCATTTCATAAAAATCGGTCAAACTGTTTCAGAGGAGTATGGTAACTAACATTGTGACATGAGAATTTTATATATAAGATTATTACATGCACATAATAAATGAACAGTATAGAAATGATAAATGATAATAATGATACAAACAGACAACACTAAGCAGATAGGTAGTGTTCCTTCACTATTCTTTTAAAGCAGTTTAAAGTTGGAGCTCTTCCCATAGCATCCGGCAGAGAATTCCACAATCGAACCGTCTGGATGGTGAATGAATTATCAAAGAATGATGATTTTTTTATTGCATAGATCGGTGGACAATCTCACAGCTCACCTGGTGTTAAGTGGTTATTGGAGCCCATGGACGTCTACAACGTAAATGCGCCACCCACCTTGAGATATAAGTTCTAAGGTCTCAGTATAGTTACAACGGCTGCCCTGCCCTTCAAACCGAAACGCATTACTGCTTCACGGCAGAAATAGGCGGAGTGGTGGTACCCACCCGCGCGGACTCCCAAAAGGTCCTACCACCTTGAAGTGATGATGTAGTAGTGCAAGTTTAATAAAAATTTTTTTGTTGTCCACAGAACGGATTCTGCTGAGGTGGAACCTTCGTTCGCTGGAGCCGGTTCAGAATCGGTAAGTCTTCAGATTTTGTTTGCGTGTCTTATTTAACTCTGTCCGGTCGAGGTGTGAAAGTTTTTTTCTTTTTCTTGACGTCTTCGTACGAGTAGAAGATATCATACGACAGGTATATAATATTCATTTGGTATTAATCCTTTACTGCTGTGTAGGTCACCGGTGCCCTACGCGGCGCACTGAAGTAATTATCGTTTTCTGTTACTAAGGCGCCGGAATATCTAATAGACTTTAATGGTGGTAGGACGTCTTGTGAGTCCGCGCGGGTGGGTACCACCACCCTGCCTATTCCTGCCGTGAAGCAGTAATGCGTTTCGGTTTGAATGGTGGGGCAGCCGTTGTTACTATACTGAGATGTTACAGCTCATTTCTCAAGGTGGGTGACGGCATTTAAGTTGTCGATGTCTATGGACTGCGGTAACCATTTAACATCAGGTGGACCGTGACCGTGAGGACTCACAAGAGCTCCTAGCACCAGTAACTACGCAAATTATAATTGATTTTTATATTACACATTATGTTAATCTTTTACTGTGAAAGTCAATCGTGAACACTTGTTAAGTACGTATTTCATTAGAAAAATTGGTACCCGCTGGCAGGATTCGAACACCGATGCATCGTTCAATACGAATGCACCGGACGTCTTATCCTTTAGGCCACGACGACGCTAACACAAGTCCGCATAGGTCCGTACCTCGTACCTGTAATCGAAGCGTGCAATAGACGATTTTCGGACGCTCCGCGCTTAAACGCATCAATAGAGAGTCGATTTATCGACGGTTCGCGATCCAAGGGTTAAATTGTGTCAACGTCTCGCTTATAACCAAAACGAATACTATAATTGAGCAAGGAAATTATAAGGGTCATAAATTAAACACCTGGGTCATTTCATGTCAGAATGACCGATAGTTTGAATTTATTTATTTATTTGGGAAACAAACAGTACAATACAAACATATAAAATAAAAATAAAAAAATTGCTAAAACAATAACCAAATATGTTTCCACAATCAAAATCACATATAAGTAGAAAGTGAACAGAGAAGAGAAATTTAGAAATTTAAATTACAAAAAAAACAAAAGCAACACAATACGCACATATTATTTTATACATCAACTTACACTATAAAACTATAATACTTATCGGACTAAATCACCTTATAAATATTTTAAAATAGACGAATAGAATAATAGAATTATGATTTTAATGAAATTTCGTCAAATAACATTTCGTTCATCTTATATAACTAAGGCTTTTTATTCTTTAAAAGAAAATAAAATGCATGTTGGTAGCATGTTAAATATAATAAATAAATACATATTTACTAACAATCACGCCACGTTAACTGGTCCCGTGATAAGTTCGTAAAGAACTTGTGTTACAGGTACCAGATAACGGAAATAAATGTAATATTTTTATTATACACATACATATATATAATATACATCCATAACCCTGGAAAAGACATTTTATATTTATCATACAAATATCTTCCCTTGGCGGGATTCGAACCCGCAACCCCCTTGTGTAGTGATCATGTCACTTACCACTACACCAGACGGCCGTTATATTTTGTAATAATCTCAAAATATTATGTATAGGAATTCGATGTTAATTCATTTTAAAAAAGGACATTTTTTTGATTATAAAATAAATAAATTTAATGAAAGCGTTTACTAGGAACTGATGATTGATTTGATATTTTCATTCTTTCGGTAATAATTTCGATTAAATGGTTAGCATAAAATCGATCAACATATAGTACGATTTTACATTATTTACTTATGTATTCTTCTATATACCTATTTTTTTTCCTTGTACCTTCTATATACCTTTGAATCATAATTTATGGAAGAAGGTGATTAAGTGGGGAACATTGGATAGTGAAAAATGTTTTCAGGAAAACTAAAGTACTTATTTGGTTCTCAAAAATCGATTTATATAACCATATAAATTTTCGAGATAATAAAAAAAAAAAAACTTGGATGTCCTTTCTTCTAAAAATAAAATTAACTGGAAAATAAATATCACAATACAATTGAAACATCGACGTCATGTCTCAAGATGGGTGGCGGAATTTACATTGTTGATGTCCATTGGCTCCGGTGACCACTTATCAACGTCTAAGCAATATTTTTTTTACAAGTACTTTGCAACTAAGGGAGGACAGACATTGTAAGTAATAAGGAAGTCAGTCTTTTTCATCATCATTCTCCTGTCCTTCTCCCAGTCATCTGGGGTCGGCGCAACATGTTTTCTCCTTCCATACTCCTGTCTTCGCTCACTCTTCTCTTACACATATCGTCTTTCACGCAATTCATCCGTTTCTTCTTAGATCTACCTGTCCCTCTAGCCTATCTATAGAATTCTAGCTAATAATTATTGAAGACATGAGTGGATGAAGGGGATATGATACAATTTGTTAATTTTGAGAAAACGGTCAATAAACTTTTGTTAATTGTACTTGTTTCTCGTAGACAATTCCTTCGTAACATGCAATTTCTAAAAATAGACTTTAAACGTGGAGTATTAAGGTCTAATATAGTTTATAGGGGCATAACACATTCATTCAATGTAAAAATTAAAAAATCTTTAATACTTGACTCCTTCATCCCCTCGATGTCTTCAATTGTGTTACTAGCATTTTGCTTTAATGTGATATTAACTCTTGTCAGCTTAATACGTTGAACGCCATATGATAAAACAAATATTTTCGTTCAGGCCACGGTGCTCACCCGTGAGCCTTATAAAATATCTAAACTAGACGATAAAAGTCGCTAATTTTTATCTGCCGCGCAAACAATATTAATCTATTCTCAATTTGACCACAGACTTTAACAATAAACAATATGCGCGCACAAGTGCATGCGTGCGTGCGTGTGTGTGTGTGTGTGTGTGTGTGTGTCAAATACATGGTAGTGTGTGTGATGTTTTTTTATTGATATAAAGTACATATTTTAAGTACAATTTAAAAAAAAAAAACTTTCCGCACTCCTTCACTATATTAACTCTATAAGTGTGGAAAGTGTGTGCGCAATTTTCGTAAAAAGCGGTACAAAGTATTTGTTTCACGTATATAGATGAATAGAGAAGGCGATATCTATCTATCTATAAAAGTTATCCGGGGTATTCATGCATGCGAATACACATACATCTAAAGGAAGGAATCTGAGGCGAGAATGCGTTTCTGTACAGAGCGAGACCCTATGCTCCTGCCTGACGAAGACATGCGATCGAGCTTCCGTAAGCAGTGCGTCCACGACTGCATGCGATAAATGCGCCGGCGCTGACAAAGCTAAGTCTACGATCCACAATAAAACCGATATAAAGTCTTCCGACAGTAGAGCGCCGATGACGGATCCGTCGAGTCAGTTTGACAGATGTCACTTTGACATTTGCGATCTGGATGACTCCGACTCCGAAACCACTGGGCTGATACAGCTTAGGAGCACTGATTACGCGGGCGCGGTCGAGGAGCGCTTGAAGGTCGTTATAGCTTTCGAAGGATACCCCAAGTCCAGTATTCGGCTGCGGCAAATGGAATCGTTTCAGCGATGTCTGAACACCATTATAGAGATGCAGCTACATAATGGTCTGCTTAAGGAGACGCCGTCTTTTGTAGATTATTACTTGAATCGGGGTGCTATAGTGGTGGTGTGCAAAGATTTGGAGAGTAGAGATTGGATCGTACGCGTTTTTCCGGGTCTAGAAGAGAGGATGAAGGAAAAGATTGTCCTTCTGAATTCGACCGTGAAACGCGTCTATTTGGCTGTCATGAAGTTACCTCGTACGTGCTGGCCCATGAAAGCGAGAGATGTTTTCAAATTGCTACAATACTTCAATCCGAAATTGAAAACTGTTTTGTGGAAAATTTACAGCCAGAAAGTAATGAACGGTGTTGAAGTCACCTCGTTTATCATGGACAGGGTCTCCGGGGAGATAGTCAGAGGCTATTCATTCAACAATGTTATAGATTATTCTCAGATGGAATTCGACATGATCGGTCAAAGAGAAATATACTTTGAGCCCTTGTCCGGTTTAGACGAGGATATCAGCAGTGTAGCGTCTAGAGTAAAACTCTTGGCAGAAATCAAATCAGCTGAATCGACCCCGAAAACTTCTCAAATCAGTTTGATTAATAAAGCTGTTGACGTGGAAAAAGTAATAAAAGTCATCGAGGCTCATGAAAATGAAGAGAAAGTATTCAAGTTTAACTTTCCCGATCCGAACGAAGACCCAGAAAGTTCTTTCCAACAAAAAGTCTTAGATAAACTAAAGGATGTCCAGTATGTGGGAGAGGATCGTGAAGTCTTCGTTTGGTCGAAAGACCTTGGCGGCGTCGAGGATGCGTCGAATGACGGCTTCATGTCCGACAGCAGCAATGTCACGTCTGCGCCCTTATCATATATGTCTGAGGGTACTGATCTCCGAGAGAATCTGTACGTGGACAGCAGTAAAAGGAAACCTTATTACAGGAGAACAAATTATCTACACGTCGAACCGGAGTTGAAGGTAGCTGTGACGCTTGAAGGATACCCGACAGACAAACTAGAAGCTCCCCATATGAAACTTATGAAACGGGCCTTCAAAGACTTTGTACATAAAGACGCGAAAATGAAGAGATTCGATTGTTTGATGCAGCCGCATTTTCATGACGTGTACCTAGCGAACGGCGCTTTGATTTACATATGCAATTGTATAGAAAGTAAAGATTATCTGCTGGAGGTTCTGCCCAAATTGATATTAGCTACCGGCTTAAGGTTGTCCGTGAGGGATATAAAAGATCTTGTAAGATACACTAGAGTCGTGTTTCGGTTGCCCAAAGAGATCGCTCATAAGGCTTCGGAAGAAGTATTGAATGCTTTGAAAAAATCTTATTCTGGCTTAAAAATTGAATGCTGGAAGTATTACTCTAGCGTTATTGGTAAACAGAGACGGGAGTTCGGCTTGGATCCGGAATCGTTATTAATTATAAAAAGTCCAGAGTTCAAACCTACGTACGAAGGTCACATTTTAGAATTCAGAATAATCGACCGTACCCAAAAATATCTAAAGGAATGCGAGAGAGCTTGCGTGAAAACCGAAGAAACTTCAGAATCGGAGAAAAGAAACCAAGAAATATTAAATAAAATTTATAATCCAATTAATCCGTCACTAAAGAATTTGTCTCTATCAAAAATACGTGCGGATCATTATTCTGATTTCATTGACGACGATCTAAAACTGTATATAGGTTCGGTCAATTATCCCGAGATTCGTATCGACTTGGAGTTGTTCAATACGATCAAGACAACATTCGAGAAGATTCTTTTGGAATCCATTGAGAAAGGCGTCATGGGGATCACCAATTTACCAGTGTTCCACGATGTATATCTTTTCGACGGTGTAATATTTGTGATTTGCCAGAACATGGCTTCGAGGCGGTGGATAGAAAATTCTCTGTCCTCAGTTAATTCAAGATTGGGAATAAGTCTGAAGCATACAGAGTATAGAGGAGCGGTTGGTATAATTAGTATGTCTTTACAAACCTCTAAAACACCTGAACGGGTGATCGAAGCGTTGCAAATAAGAAATCCCAGGCTAAGGACTAGATTTTGGCGTGTAATCAGCACTGTGCAGACGAAAAACAATCTGAATATAGTGTTGCAAATCGACAAGTTTTCAGCTCAAATCATAACTAGTAAAGATTTCGTGAATGTGGTCGGCAAGAAGTGTAAAGTTCACTTCAAATTGGGTCATTTAATGCCTTTGCTCGATAACAAGTCGAAACTGACTTGTTATAATAATAATTTCGAAAAATTAACTACAATAGAAGAGTACGCAAATATTGAAAACCTCGAAGCGACAACTAATCAGACGAAAACAAAAAAAAATAAGAAGAAAAGTAAAAATAAAAAAGGACTTAAAATTCCTAATACGGAAGCCGAATCTAAAATCACTTTGGTATCTGAAAGTTCAAACGATAATTCTACAACAGACACGTCTAAAGGAAATGAAAGTGTAAGACCCACTGACGACCATCAAGACAAAGGAATTATTTGTAACATAAATAACAACAGTCTGGTACATGCTATAATGAATGTAACAAAAAAGAATAATGATAAACAAAGTGAAGATAAACGACAAACAAAGGAACCAAATTCGAACTCTGACAGCTCAGATGACATTTTTACAGCAGACACTTCTAAAAATAATGATGAAATTGTTAATGTAACCAGGACTGAGGCAAGCCTACAACACGATAATTTGTTTAGTAACATTAATAATATTCTAGAACAGGCCATAATCAATGTATCAAAACAGAATAATGATGAACAAACGAAAGTTGAAATATTTGATGAGAAAACAAAAGAAAATAACGATCAAAGTAATAATTCTATAAATTTGGAAACAAATTCCAAGTCTGTTGACAATTCTGCAACAGAAACATTTAACTATATCCAGGAACATATTTGTGAAGAAAATACAGATGCTTCCGGCGTAGTTCGTAACTTCGAAGAACAACAAAACAATATAAGTGTAACAGAAAACAATGAACAAACAGTAATAGCAATTCGTCTAGATAAAGAAGAGTTGCTTAAAAACAGCATTGGAAATAAATTAGATGTTTTGGCTGCTGATAATGAGGCTGTTGAAATTGAAACGGAAACTATAGGTGTACCTTTAAGCGAAGACGATACAAACACCAAGGATGTAACGGACTCGACCGAAGCCATACCAGAAAACAATAATTTCGAATTGATTAATGAAGACGTAATGATTGAAAAAGAAACTCCAGCATCAGATTTTAATGATAACATAATAGAGACAAGCAAAACCCAATCTCCTCACGTCTCAGATCCCGAATCTGATTTGAACACAAACGGGCTACAGAAGATACTATTGAGGATACCTATAGAAATATTGCCTGAGGAGGAAGACTTGAATATGGTGTTCGAAGTTTTGAAGAATAAGAATCCAGGTCTGAATCCTGAAGTTTGGAAGATGCACGCCATCGGCTCGTATGATAAAGGTAAATTCGTATTGCACGTCGATGACGAATCTATGAATGTTATTAAAGGCAGCGCCTTTAATAATTACGTTGGCGGTAGGCGGATTTTTTTCTTTTATTAAACCTCGCGAAGGGGGTAGTTAGGTAATTACATACTGTTTTTTTGATTTGTCGTTCGAAGCAACAATTTTTCTTCACTATATGCTGTAGTTACGTCGACGTTGGACGCATGTTTTTGTTTTATTTAGTGTTACGTGTGGGTAGTTTTAATATAGAGTACCATTAAGGCGAACTAAGCTCAAAGAACTTTGTGGTGCTGACTTAGCGGTGGATAATTCTCCATTCAGAATCTACCTCTGTATTTAGAAATACTCTTAGATTTTCTAATATTGTATTAGATATGTTTTTGCTGTTTTGTGCCGGATCTTTTCGTACAAAAATGATTGTCTGCGTTATTGAAGTATCTTAGTTTTGATAAAACGATTATATTTTTACGTACATTAAATCGATGTAATGGTAGGATATGCGAGATGTCCTTTGTCCTTCATTAATTAGTCCTTTATTACTCTCGGGTTTACAATATCAACGCCTACACCCACCCACCTTCAGATATATTAGGTCGAAATCTAGGTTATATTTTATTAGGGCTGCCACGCGCTTTATAGCGGAACGCATGACTGCTTCCCGACAGAGTAATTGCAGGATGGTTGTACTTATTCGTGTGGGCTAACAATATGCCATACCGCCATTCGCTCTACCTATTGATAAAAACTGGATGATAATCTAAACTCTTTATAATAAGCACGGATTGACTTGCTCTGCTAACACCCAAGCGTATGTATATGTGTAAGGTTAGGTTAAAAGAAATTCATTATTTTTACGTAAGCTTCAAGACTTATTTAATAGTCGTTTCGGGGATGCTCAGTTTTGTTCCATAAAATTTGTTGTCATTTTAAGGATAGCTTCATTAATGTCTTTATTAATCTCTTAGAAGTTTTAGTCCGTATCTGTGAAAAACTTCAGTAATTGATTTTCACTATCTCTTGATGCCAATTTCTTATTATCAAGAAAGTTTGGTAATGCGAGAAAGATAATTGTATTAGCTTGGTCGACACCAACTTATAACGGCCCGGACTTATATTGGTGGATGCATCAAAACTTCCCAACTAAACTTCCATAGTTTCCGGATCACTATAGAGGTGTGTGGCTCTGCTTTGTCCTGATGGGACAGTTCATTTCTCCTGTTGGCCAATTCTGGCAGTTTTTGGGCAATCGCTGGCTTCAAATGGTCCAATTGTTGAACGTAAAGCTTAGTATTGGGCCAGATGGATGGAACTCATAATAAATGAGTTCATAATAAACCCACCAAACGCATAACTTAACCTTCCTTGCCGCTAGTCTTGGTTTGGCCAACGTTTGGACTACTTGATCGCTCTTTGACCAAAGTCGTATTCAAACAATGCTGTAATCATATGTGACACATTTCTCATCTCCGCTCACCATTTTTTTAAGAAATGGGTCGAAAAAATTCCAAGTTCGGCCAAGACTCTGCAGATGGTAATTCGACAGTACATGTTTTTGATGTTAATTGATGTGGCATTCAAAATTCGAGCTTGGTGGCATCTCGAGCATATCTCGATACTCTCGGTCCATAGTTTTGGTCTGAATATGGATCTTTGTCAAGACAACACCTTAAGTGATTGTCGTTGAGGTGTATTCGCGTATATCGCGTGCGTAAAAATAGGTGAAGACGAACCGAAGGGAGATTTCTCGAATCGTCAGCAATATAAAGACGTCAGCATTTTCCCTTCCCACAATAATTTTGACATTTGTATAATATCCATTAATAATATATCATGTAATATCGTAATAGTTACATTTGAAATTGAAACTGCATGCTCTTTGTTAATTTTAAGTTTTTATTTTATTTTTCAATATGCATTTGTTGTGACGTGTGATATTATTTTGCTCTTTTTAATAATGTTTTTTAAAACGTGATATTTTGTTTTAGTGATTATCTTATTAAATAAAATGTTTTTTTTTATTATTTCTGTTTTTTTTCTTCTTCTTGTTTCTTTGCTTTTTATATAATGTATATATATTTTAATATCTCACGCATTGCCATTAATTCGTGCAATTAAGATGTAGTTTTGTGGCAAGCTTCTTCTGGCCCTTGAGCTCACCTACCGCACGAAGTTAGAATAGCCCCTTAGGCTACCAAAAATTCGGTAGGGGAAAAATATTGGTATATTCTTATATATCTTATATCTCTAAACGAGCAATTCTTGTATATAAATATATATATATAATCTGAATCTCGGAAACGGCTCCAACGATTTTCATAAAATTTAGTACACAGGGGATTTCGGGGGCGATAAATCGATTAGCTACGATTTATTTTCAGAAAATGTTGTTTTATTCGCGTTTTCAATAATCAACTTTATCGATAATCAATTTAAACATAAACTTTTTTTTATTTATTGAAAGTAAGTAACAAATAATATCAATATGTAATTCGTATTTTAATATAATTTCTAATAGACACAATTTATCAAAAAAAAAACCGACCAAAGCTCTCGGTCATCCTCTATTATTATTAAATTTTGCATAAAGTTATTGATTGTGAACGCGAAAGTCTACTCGCGTTGAAGTCTGCAGTGAAAACTTTATCTGGTATGTTTTTTTTTGCGAAGGCATTTCGTGATTTTTAATAAACGTTTCACACCTTGACCGTCGATGCTGTTAATTCGAATAATTCGTTTATGGAGGGTAGAAGTAAGGAGCAACCATCTCAGTAAGTTAAAAAGTGTCCGCTGAAAAGGGTCTAATTAAGGTAGCGCCACTGTAGCATGTGAAAGGACTTTAAAAGCAGCGCCATAAACAAGACTGCATTTCACTTCAATACAGCACACTTCACTCTGTTAAAAAATCCTATATATTTCCGAGCGCTATGACATGTCCCTCTTCAAACGAGGCTTGCGGAGAGTACTTTATGGTAGGCAGCGGCTTGGCTCTGCCCCTGGCATTGCTGACGTCCATGAGCGACGGTGACCACTTACCATCAGGTGGGCCGTATGCTCGTCTGCCTACAAAGGCAATTTAAAAAAATATAAAAAAATATTCATATCATTTCCACTTCCTACACTAGCGCTATTTCGGTGAATCTGACAACAACAACGTGCTGTATACGATTGGACACTATTTCAACTTGTCCCTTAAACAAGACGGTGCTTTTACCTCTACTCTCCATAATTTGTCTCAACATAAACGTCATTAGATATGAAAACGTGTCATACCGAACTTCGCTTCCAAAAAAGCCACAGTCCAGCGAAGATCCGGCCTAATAATAAAGTCGGCTTGCTAATTAAAAGTGGAATATTCTGCAAGTGATTAATGCTTGATCTAGTAATATCGGCTAACCCTTAAAACACACTAGTCCCTTTCGAAATTGTTCTTAGGACATCGTAACGGGCACGTAAACCTGTAATGTGTCATCTACAGTTACGAGGGCATTGATTATAAAAAAGAAAGCATGGTTTTTGGGAATATCTAAAAAAGCAATAACGGACACCCTATCTCCATGACCCAATATAGTTTGACCAATATTTGTCTTTTTCTATGAGATTTTTTTAATACTTCTAGATTTAGGTTTGTGTGTGTGCGTTTTTCTTAACAAGCGTTCAGTACGTGACTGCAGTTGACGCGGCATTATTGTGTCTAATAAAAAACTTCACATGAATCAGTGGAGGCACATCATACTATACACGTCACACGTGAATTGGTACAGCTAAAAACACCAGGACTAGAACGGAACGCTTCCCGCCAGTGCGTGAAGTGCGGCGCGCCCGCCGACTGGTACTGCTCGCGTTGCGCGATCACGCCCTACTGCTCGCAGACGTGCCAGACGAAGGACTGGACCGAGAGGCACAAGTCCGTCTGCCATTATCTAGCTCCGTAAGTATTACGCCTTCGAAATGTCCCGCTCGTAATGTGTGCTCTGGTCGGATCGCGTTAGAACTGGTGATAGGACGCGCGGGTAGATACCATTACCCTGCCTGTTTTTACCGTGAAGCAGTAATGCTTTAGAAGGGCGGCACTCATGTCCCGAGGCGAGTGGCGACATTTACTTTGTAGATGTCTATGGACCCCAGTTGCTACAACACCATGCGGGTCGTGAGCACGTCCAAACATCACAATTTTTATGGATTAGTCTATCGGTATCGCCACCCACCTTGAGAGATGAGGTCGTACTCTCAATTGTGCCTCACTCGTCAAACTCTTGACTGCTCAGCGGTAGAAATAGGCGGGATGGTGCTACATGATCGTGTGGGCTTAAAATACTCCATACCACCGCCAATGACTGGTACACGGAAATCTTCAGTTCACACGAAAACGCATAATCATCTCACAGCAGAAGTAAGTTTGTACAAGTTCAGAAATCACTATAAAGTTGCTTTCAGACTACGCTATACGCCATAGTGCCATATAATATAGCCGCCTATACTTAGCCAATAATATATAGTACAGTACAGTGTGAACGTGGCTATAACAATATATGGTGTGCGATATTGTTGTGCTATGAGCTATATTATTATGCTATTTATATTATAGCGTAATCTGAAAGCGTCTTAATAGTTGTTGCAAAGTACGACTGTGCGCCGCCCTTAGTTGTGTGAGTGACCAATCTGTATACGCTTTAATGTAGGCTATATGTGTGCTAATGTGACGCTCCGTCGGGTACGCACACTACCTAACGAAAATGTGTATTTACGATTACAACTACAAATAAAGACCACACGCACACGTACTTTGCAACAACTAATTGCAATGTAGTTGCTTAGCCATCAGTATATAAGTTATTGTACAAGGGATGCTCGTGTTTCATGAGTCCGAAAGTAAGTGAAGGTAGTTCGTTTGCGTCACACGAGGTCATCGAACTTGCCCGTCAGTTGATCTTGTTTGTGTTACATTGCGTGTCAAAAAACGTTCGACTTTATTACGTCACAAGTAGAGCTTTCACTCACTGATTATCTCGCCAATCGTGATTACGATCCAGTGGTAGATTTAGTAATGCTCTTCCTTGTTTTTTTATTGTTCTAGTAGGCAGTCGAGCGTACGGCCCACCTGATGGTGAGTGGTTACCCGTGGACTTCAGCAATGCCAGGGGCAAAGCCAACCTGTTGCCTACCGATTCTCAGGGCCAGTGTTAGCCACGGCGTAGCTGGAATAGCCCCTTAGGCTAATAATATAGATTTACATATTATACCCTCCATATTGAAAATGCTAATTTTACAGCTACCTCCCAATACCGGTAAATCCTAGGTATATATTTCTCTAAAACTTGATATTGTGTAATGTCTGAGCAGTAATCATGTTTATCGTTTTCTTAGTTTGAAAACTGCTGGAGGCTTCGAAGCTGAAGCCACGTCTAGTAAGAGGTGAGTGGTCTCACGATCGGCATGTTCATACCGCAAATTAGTTTTAATCAGTCGACCATTGCGTGGGTAGTTGAATATAGTTGTATATCGAGGGATGAAAGGCTATTTAGGTTAAGCGACATTTCGCTTAGCACGCGACATTTATCTTTGTAATTAAAGGTCTTATTCGGTATCAGCATCAACAGTTCAATGTTTTTAATTGAACTTCAATTAAGTTTACTCAGATAGGTGGCGCATTTACGTTGTGGATGTCTATGGGCTCCAGTAACCACTTAACACCAGGTAGTAACCCCTGGGTGGTGCTAAACGGGAGCCGAAAACACAATCGGTGGTAGGACCTAGTCCGACTGGTTGGTGACCACCCTCCAACTAGAGTCTGCCGCCAAATAGCCTAGCTGTGTTCCATTCCATTCGAATAGCCGAAGAAGTGTTTTTTCTTATGATCTTTTTTTTCAAATTTTAAACAGTAAATTACTCTGTTGTAATGTTGCAAAAATGTCCCTTAAACCAAATTGTGTATGTGCATTACTATAATTCTCATGTTGTATTTGTTATTTTAGCTGTTCTACACACACTCATCACTTTTAATTATTATTCTCATGATCCTCTCGCAGGTCTGCTGGAAGAGATTTCTTAAAGAAATAAGCAGTGCCTTTGTACATACTTTTCCTATTACTCTGTACTGTCTTCTTTTTTGTGTGTACGTAAAAAAAAATGCTTTTCTCGATATAGTTATGACCTAGAGACATGAGCTGTAAGGTCTCACTTTTAACGGCTGCCCCGCCCTTCAAACCGAAACGCATTACTGCTTGGCGGCAGAAATATACAGGGCGGTGGTACCTACCCGTACGGACTCACAAGAGGTCCACCACCACCTTGTTGTGTAATTACCACCAGTAATTACACAATTTATAATTTTTCGGGTTTGATTTTTATTACACTTTATGTTATTCCTTCACTGTGGAAGTCAATTGTGAACAGTTGTTAAGTACGTATTTCTTGAGAAAAATTGGTACCCGCCTGCGGGATTCGAACACCGGTGCATCGCTACCTATGCACCGGACGTCTTATCCTTTAGGCCACGACGACTTCAAAATTCAGCGAAGCACTGCTCTTGCTAGGGTCAGTGTTAATGTCGTCAGGATTGAGCCCCGTGAGCTCCGCTACTTGTTAGGGTTACGCTGACATACCCTCTGAAGGCTATTGCTCGCTGTTCGCGACACTTTCTCCTTACGCCGTATAACTAATAATAATGGTCTCACGGCTACGCAGTAGGTTTTGTTTGTTTTAATAAGTTTTAAAAATATTAAGTTTCTCTGTTGTGTTGTACATATACTTACCACCTAATTATAATAAACAAATAAATCAATCAATCAGATGAGGTTGAAAATAATAATAATTGCAGCCTCTCTAATTCGACGCCGATGCGCTCCTCACACTCGCCACCGACAAAGCAGCAGCGGGGCGAAGCAGACGAAACTGACAATAAGGCCAAGGTAAAAACTTGATAATTTATATATAATTATATATATACTAGCGACCCGCTCTCGCTTCGCTTCGGAAACATTAAATTTTATTATTAATAGCTGAGTCTCGCGATGTTATCCGCGGTTGCTGTCGTACCGCGAGTGACGCCGTGGGGCGAACCTAGTCTAAAAAAAAGTAGCCTAAGTTACTACTTATATCATCAGCTACCTATCAGTGAAAGTCTCGTCAAAATCGATCCAGCCGTTCCAGAGATTAGCCGAAGCAAACAGACAGACAGACAAAAATTGTAAAAAATGTTACTTTGGTGTATGTACCGCATATATATTCATATGCATGTAGTAAAAAGCGGTTATTTCAATATTACAAACAGACACTCCAATTTTCTTTATATGTATAGATAAGCAAGCTATATTACAATAAATATGTACTCATCCTGGAGGAAAGCATAAACATATAAATTGGAAGCTCCATGGTCTTCAGTTCTGTGTTAATGATAATAAACAGAACCAATCCCAAAAAACGCGTTGGGTGTGTGTACGTTTGGGACTCGAGTCCGGTCCTCAGGACGTCTCGATAGAGGTAGCAGGAGCGAGCAGAGAGATCAATGACAACTAGACGTGCACCCTCCGGGGCTGTCTGATCAAACCGACCTCATGGCATCACGGTCCGCTCAGATCTCAAAAATCTAGGATTCCCAATCGTCGTGATCCCCGTCGTTAACGGTAGGTAGCAGCTTGGTTTTGCCCCTGGCATTGCTGACGTCCATGGGCGACGGTAACCACTCACCATCAAGTGGGCCGTATGGTCGTCTGCCTACAAGGACAATTAAAAAAAAAACTTCCCCTTCACCCTGATGGGATCCCGGAGGGTAGTTTCCCCTCCCGGTCATAGCTTCCCCCTACTGACCATTAACTTATGTTTGTGCCATTTTTAATAGAACATTCAAGAACCCAGGCAAAATTACCATCGCCCTTCGAACTCTGGCCCCAATAAAAACATTCCGGGGAAGAACCAAGATCCCAGAAGACCCGCTACATCCAGAGAAGCGATAGAAGAGGAGACTGAAGAACGGGGAGCCAGGAGTGAGTTCTTTAACATGTGGTTCATCATTAGGGCTTAAAGTAGTGTGTAACAGTAGTGAGTAGTTGTTCGATTTTTCCAACTGGAAAGGCAAAGGTATCATATCATATAGCCTAATCTTTTATACTACGTGTTACAAAATACCCCGTAAAAATATAATTAATTATCAAAGCCAAAAATTTTGTCAACCCTAGTAAGCTGTCACGCCAGGGAACTAGATTAGGACTTTTTGGCGGGAACTCGAGGAGTGAAGTTGTGTGATTTGTTTTGTCTATTTAATGTTTCTTTAGGTTTAAATGTGTAATAATGGTGGTTTATTAACTGTTTAGTATCTGTGGAAGTGCGCAAATGTAGGAAAATGAAACAAAGCTGCTGAACATAACTTCTCTGGATCCTTCAAAAAATCCACTGAAAACGTATCAATAAATGAATGACCACCGTTTTACTGAGATTATATTTCATCCCATATTATCTCATCTCATTTTTATATAACTCCTTATTATTTCTCATAAAAAAGAAAAAAATATGGGGGAATACCCGTGTTATATGAGGGACTGATATCGCGTAATATGAAAATACGTTGTATGAGTACCGTGTTTAATAATAAGGGGAATCACTTAGTATGTGCCTTGTTTTTCATCCACAGACTCGAAGCCAGCGGAGGTAACGAAAGACAAACATCATCCGATGAACCCGGTTACGTTCCAAAGGCGGCAGCTGAAGTCGAATCCGGTGGTGGATGCCCAGCCGGCGCCGAGAGAGCAGCAGCAGCCGGCGGCGGCCAGGGCGCCCGAGGCATCTCCTACTGAACAGACAGAGTCAGCTCGACGGACCCTCGTACCGGATAGGTTAGACACTTTGTTTTATAACTAGTGGCGGGGCGTATAGGGTTCTAGTTTTAAAGGCGAGAGCACACCAGTTGTAATTTTTTTTTAACCCACCCAAGCTGGTAGGTAGCTTTCAGAGGCTATTGCTAGCAGGTGAGCTTACAGGGCTCAAACCGGAGTGTTGCTAACACTGGCCCTAGGAAGGGCCGTGCTTCGCAGAATCTATCAACGGATCGGAAACGCGACCCACGGAGAAGATCCGACGAGAAATTCAGTGGGCTGTGTCTGTGGGTTAGTTTGCTTAAAACCGATAGTGGATCGGAAAGATGCGAAAGATCCGAAATGACGTTTTATGCAGTGAAACTTTGACCTCACGTCTGTCGGTAAGTGGTTGCGGCGTTCTCGTGGTCTATGGGCTCCGGTAACCACACCGATGTCACACAGCATGAGATCGTTATATGAGACTAGAAGTTAGTACAAAAAGCACGAGTAATCTTTCTGAAACATCTCAACTATCAATACATAAAAAGCAAGCAGTGAAATTTCGTTTATTCCCATACGTTGTGTGTTCTTAATGCATAATGTAATTTTAAACAAAAATCTTGCTATGGTGCTGTAGAAGTAATGTGTTATAAGAGTGGAACTGTCTTGTAAAATATCATCTTATAGGACGAATGATATATTGTGCTCTATGCTCGCTCTAATATCTAGAGTTGTTCCGCAGGTGCCTCATAGACAGTCTCAGCGAGGGGGACGTGGTGCTGGTCTCGGTGGAGCTGAAGGCGAGCGAGTGCTGCACCAAGCAGGGCGGCTACGTGTGCCTCTCCATGCACGAGAAGTACGAGAGCGACTATCAGAAGCTGTGTGAGGACTACGTGCTGGACTGCGAGGCTGACTCGGACGAGTACAAGTGAGTGTTTTGGTTTTAAATTGAAATTCACCTATAGTTATTTGAAACTTAATTAATTAAACTTCTGTAAGCACAGATTTAACCAAGACTACACTACAGACAAATAATGTTGAATCTATTCTCAATTTGATCACAGACTAAGCAATAACAAAAGTTTGACAATAAAAAAGGAGTATATGTGTTGTGTCAAATATCGCGTTTTTTTTAATTGCTTAGATGAGTGGACAAGCTCATGGCCCATCTGGTGTTAAGTGGTTACCGGAGCCCATAGACATGTACAGCGTAAATGCACCACCCACCTTGAGATAAGTACTAAGGCCTCAGTATAGTTACAACGGCTGCCCCACCCTTCAAGCCGAAACGCATTACTGCTTCAGGGCAGAAATAGGCAGGGCGGTAGTATCTACCCGTGTAGACTCCAAGAGGTCCTACCAGTAAACTTAAATTCGACTATAATTAATTGAAACATAATTAGAACTTATATAGGTGGGTGGCGCATTTACGTTGTAGATGTCTATGGGCTCCAGTAACCACCTAACACCAGGTGGGCTGTGAGTTCGGCCACCCATCTCAGCAATAAAAATAAAAAAAAGATCGGCGAGAAACTCAATGAGCTGACAATGTAATAATAACATTAATATTATTATTTTGATCAACAGAATTATAACGGGTGACACCTTCTCGTACCTGAGCCCCGAGGACGGAGGCTGGTACCGGGCGCGGGCGCTGAACACGACGATGGCTGCGCTACTGGATGGCAGCAAAGTCGTATACTTGAGAATGAACGACAAAGTGAAGAAGTTGCCGGCGAAGTACAGCGGGATACCGGAGTTCTGTTGCGTTTTGAACGCTGATGTCGAAGTGAGAATGTCTTCTGTTAATATATAGATCATATCGAGGGGTGAAGGGCTTAAGGTGGTTTAAGCGATATTTTTGAAACTACAGGAGATCCATTTAAACCTTCAGATTTTTTTTATTGCCTTTGTAGGCAGACGAGCATACGGCTCACCTGATAGTAAGTGGTCACTGTCGCTCATGGACGTCAGCAATGCCAGGGCCAGAGCTAAGCTGCTGCCTGCCTACACTGCCTACCTACCATTTGGAAATAGTATCATAACAAAAAATGGAGCAAACTTAATTGAGGTTCAATTAAAAACAATCAACTGTGCTAATATCAAATAAAAGGCACCTTTAATTACAAAGATAAATTTCGCTTAAACAAGAGAGCCTTTCACTCGTCGATATCGTGCTTGGGAAACCTTCTCCGGAGCTGATGTAGTAGGTAACAATAAAACCATTACCTGGCTACTGCCAGAGAGGGTCACTAAAGCATAAAAGAATTTTGGTAATATTGGTGCCAACAAAAGGTCTTATCGCTTATTATGCCAATTCTAGTGTGATTTATTTGTGGTTCAAATATAACAACGTTTTACCCTTACGTTCCTGCTGTCCACGAGCCTCGGTAGCGGCTTATGCCCCAGCCGCACGCCAACGGAAGCGAGATAAACAGAAAATTAATTCTCATATATCTTTAATATATTTCTAGGTGGGGTTAAATCTCAAATGTTCGTTATTGTCCAAAACACCCAATGGATTCAAAGTTACACTTGAAAACGTTGAAACCGAAGCTAACGTCGGCGAAGGGGAGATCACGAGGTGGATTCCCGAGGTGGATTATCCTCCACCGGTCAAGAACGTACCAGGTAATCTACTTGACTATCCATTGTTTTTTTATTGCCTTCGAAGTACATCACAACATAAGTGCCAGCCAGGTTTGTGGAGAGTACTTAACTGCTGCATTGCTGACGTCCATGGGCGACGGTAACGACTTACTATCAAATGGCCCATATCTTCTCTGCATACAAGCCTCCCTATAAGGGCAATAAAAAAATAATTGACAAATGACATTTAATTCGTTTTTTCTAATAGTATTGTATAAATGTCCTATGCTTCAAACAAGAACCCATGACTGTATCTCTTTTAATATAACTCATAAAAAAATATTTCCTCAAATAGTTCAACGGTCAGTTGAAATACCTGAAGTTCCTCGTCCGGAGATCAAGAACAAGAGCAGAGTTATATTAGTAGATGCGACCGACGTGCAGCGTGTGTTTGTGAGGCCGGCCGACACGCGCTCGCAGAAGGCGTTCGATAATATACTACAAGATGTGCTAC
The DNA here is from genome assembly GCF_030269925.1 of Bombyx mori. Lineage (NCBI taxonomy): Eukaryota > Metazoa > Arthropoda > Insecta > Lepidoptera > Bombycidae > Bombyx > Bombyx mori. The sequence goes on along the minus strand of NC_085117.1, from coordinate 1,528,129 downwards.
TGTACGGTACAACGGGTGAGTCATTAAACCGTTCTCTGCAGCTCTGTACTGATCCCGAGCTCTTCTCGTGCACAAACAGACACAGATCCGATCTACATCCAGCCGAGAGTCCTATACTACACTACTATAGACACAGTCCTCTGCAGCTCTGTACTGATCCCGAGCTCTTCTCGTACACAAACAGACATAGATCCGACCTACATCCAGCCGAGAGTCCTATACTACACTACTATAGACAGTCCTCTGCAGCTCTGTACTGATCCCGAGCTCTTCTCGTACACAAACAGACACAGATCCGACCTACATCCAGCCGAGAGTCCTATACTACACTACTATAGACACAGTCCTCTGCAGCTCTGTACTGATCCCGAGCTCTTCTCGTGCACAAACAGACACAGATCCGACCTACATCCGAGTCTTATACTAAATTTATTTATTTCAGCTGAACCCTTGAAAGAGCCTCCAAGTAAGGGACAAACAGTAGTCAGCAAGTACACAGACAATTTGCACTACAGAGCATTGTGCAAACGTACTAGTGTTAACAAAAATAAATATTTACTTGAATATATTGAATACGGTGAGTTTTTGTTTGCTTTTTAAATCTACTTTACGTTTACTATTTAATTGGTCATCTTAGATACAAAAAAATACTGTGGGATAATCACTATACAATGCAATGGAATTTTTGACCTTATGTTCTAAGGTCAGCGGTGGTAACTTAACGCCAAATGGCTTGGAAAAATTACAGCACATCATGACCTTGTTTGGCAAGTGGTTTTAGAGAGTGAGACAGAGAGAGAGAGAGAACGAGAGAATATATAAATTTTACATTTTCCAATAAAATTTGTATTGTTTCTTAAGACGTCCGAAGTCCAGATAATTTCTTCCTGGGGCTACATCCATCATCATGAGTCGAACAATGACAAATATGGCGGCTTGTCTTTGCTTGTTGGTTCGGTTCCAGACGTTATAGAGGGCGCCGTAGGCGGGACTTTGAAACGGAAGTAGTCAAATTTAGCGACCTGCAGTGGAAATCAGACGATTTACTCTCATAACGGACTTCGGACGTTAATCAGAACACATAATATGCTTTATTGCTTATCGAAACATAATTAACATTAAAAAAAAGTAAATAGGTTTTATTATTTTTTAAACTGCAATATTGTTGACAGGCAACATTGAAATAACTCAGCTGAATCGTCTGTACGCGTGCCCCGAGCACCTGTCGGTGACGTCACTAGCCAGTCTGACGTCACACGTGCAACTGGATACTACCGTCGGCGAGCTGACACCTCGCGCTCTAGAATACATTGAGACTATCAAAGAGGAGGAGATGATTTTGGTATTGTATTGAGACTGGAAAATATTCATCTCTATTTCCAGTATTTTTCCTCACAGGAAGTAATTTTGGAAAGAACTTATAAATATTTCTTTATAAATGTTTAATACTTATATGGAAGGAAGTATCTCGAAGAGAAGTGTATATGGTCAAATACTTAAAGCTTGGAAACTTTTTGAAAAGATACGCAAAATTATCAACCAACATTAACTAGGCGTTTAGAGGTGGCTTCATTTGTTTTGTCATATCTGACCAAAGGTATGGGGCAACGCATAACCGTCCTCGCCCGAAATATGTCTTGTCAGATCGCCTAGATGGATCTCTCTGGATCTCGTGCTTTTAGGCCTCTCAAGCGGGTTAGAGCGCCTACTCGCTCTGTGATCTAGTATATAACCCCTCGAGGTTACTTATGTAGAATAGGTACGGAATAAAAAACACTGGTCGTGACAAGCAAATTAACCCACAAATACAGTACACTGAGTTTGTCATTGGATCTTCTCAGTGGGTCGCGTTGTCACGTTTCCGATCCGGTGGTTAATTCTGCAAAGCACTGCTGTTGCTAGGGCCAGTGTTAGCAACGTCCTCAAGGTAGAGCCCCGTGAGCTCACCTCCTCACTCGGTTACTTTGCCATAGCCTCTAAAGGCTACCAGTTTAGGTAGGTTAAATAAAAAAAATTGCAACTGCTGTCACCTTCAAAACTGAAAGCCAACACGTTTTACCACCAGTTATTACACAAACTTTCTAACTTTGCTAGGGCCAATGTTAGCAAAGTCTGTTGAGCCCGTGAGCTCACCTACCCATCCGTGCAGTTGGAATAGCCCCTTAGACTACCAGCGAAAACTAATCCATAATTCAATTTGATCGAGCAGACTCTATCGAGCGGCGGCGACACAGCCCAGAGCGGCGCGGCCCTCGTCAACCTCACCCTGGTCAAGAACAACGAGAACGTCAATAAGAGAATAGAAGAACTGTGCACTCCCGAATGGAAGAAACTCGAGTTGAAAGGAGTCGATGTTATAGGTGACGGATCTGCGCGTTTTTTTTTTGTTTATTGCTCACATGGGTGGACGAGCTCACAGCCCACCTGGTGTTAAGTGGTTACTGGAGCCCATAGACATCTACGACGTAAATGCGCCACCCACATTGAGATATTTTCATTTACTTATAATTTAGCTGTAATTTAAAATTTAGTTAGAACAGGAAAAAGTACGAATTCCGTGTCTCTTAAATCAAGCGGCATACATTAAGCTTTAAGGGATGCGCTTTAAGGCTTAAAGTAAGCGAATCGAAACTGAAAAATTACAATTTAAAACGAATTATTATAACTAACCCAGTTTAAGGTGTATAATTTGAATGATATCGATGTAAGGTACAGTTCGTTGGTGCTATATCGACTGACACGTTTCTAGAAGCGTGGTTTTGGCCGGTGGCATCTCTGCCGCTCCGCCCGCATGCATGCCCCTCCAAAACCCACGAGTAGAACAAATAGGGATGTGCACGTTATAAAACTAAGAACAAGTGATTTAAGTCACTTCAATTCTAAAGGCGCGATGTCATAACTGAATTTGTGGTCCACAGAAACAGAACGTCTGATGTACGGCACCGCTCTGGACTACATCGAGCTGCCGGCCGCGCCCTTCGACCTGCAAGTGCTGGACGAGGTTGGCCTCGACTCTGGGAACATATCTGGCTGCCCCACGAACTCGGACTACGTGCGATACGTCATGACGAAGCTCCCTGCGCGGGTACGACACACGCCTTCTGCTAACTAGTAGGGACTGACTTGACGGAAATCTAAGTAATGGCTTTTTTTTTCTAAGCGATTTTATGACCTGGTAACTAAGACCTTTAGGTCATATCTTATTTTAATTTATATTGTTTTTATGAAAAATGATAATGTGGAGTGAAATTAAATTAAATGAGATGAGTTCTCGTCGAACCCGTCGCTTTAACCCATAGACACAACCCACTGAGTTTCTCGCCGGATCTTCTCAGTAGGTCGCGTTTCCGATCCGGTGGTAGTTCTGCGAAGTATGGCTCGTGCTGGTGGTTAGTGTTAGCAATGACGTCAGGTTTGAGCCCCGTGAGCTCACCTACTAGTTCAGTGAATCTAGAATAATTCCTCGAGGTTACTAGAAAAGGTAGGAAAAAAAGACATGCTTCAGGCATCTGACAAATATCTTGTGTGACTACCCACCACAGTTTTGTCTTTGATATTCTGAAAAGTGTTCACCAAACGTTATTTCACAGATGAGGGAATACTGCGAGAGCGAATTCGGTCGGCAGCCGTACCTGCCCGCGGCCGAGGAGCTCTGCATCGCGCAGCTGCCGCCCTGTAAGTGTATTGCAATAATTACGTGTTACTGGTTGTAGAGCTTATGGCGAGACGCGCGATAATGGTCATATGGTTCGTCCGTTTAGGCAATAAAAAGGTTATGTCGAATAAAACCACAAGACGCAGTACAGTTGCGAAAGAAAAGATTTAATTTCTGCTCAGTATTTTTTTTGTTGCTTCGTTGGACGAGCTCAAGGCCCACCTGGTGTTAAGTGGTTACCGAACCCTATAGACATCTACAACCTAAATGGGCCACCTATCTTGAGATATAAGTTCTAAGGTCTCAGTATAGTTACAACGGCTGCCCCGCCCTTCAAACCGAAACGCATTACTGCTTCACGGCAAAAATAGGCGGGGCGGTGGTACCTACCCTTGCGGACTCACAAGAGGTCTTGCCTACCACCAGTAATTACGCAAATTATACTTAAATTTTAATAGTTAAAAGTATTATTCAACAATATTTAATGTCACGTACCATCTAATATCACAATCGAATGCGGGCGAAACCGGTGGTACGTGCCAACGCGAACGTGTTAATTTCGGATTTTTTTGCTGTCATTATTTCGGACATTTCAAATATGTTACAGTTAACGTGGTCGCTGACAACTGACTGTCGTGAAATATTTTGGATGGAATTTAATTTTGTTTCTTTCTTTCTGGTCGTTCCCGCAATGCTGAGGATCGTGACTGTATGTCAATCTTCTCCACTCGGTCCCGTTCTGCGCCATATGTACCGCTCCCCATATCTGGTTTGAAGTTGTCGTGGTCTAACGGATAAGACGTCCGGTGCATTCGCGTTGAGCGCGATGCACCGGTGTTCGAATCCCGCAGGCGGGTACCAATTTTTCTAATGAAATACGTACTCAACAAATGTTCACGATTGACTTCCACGGTGAAGGAATAACATCGTGTAATAAAAGTGAAACCCGCAAAATTATAATTTGCGTAATTACTGGTGGTAGGACCTGTTGTGAGTCCGCACGGGTAGGTACCACCGCCCTGTCTATTTCTGCCGTGAAGCAGTAATGCGTTTCGGTTTGAAGGGTGGGGCAGCCGTTGTAACTATACTGAGACCTTACAACTTATATCTCAAGGTGGGTGGCGCATTTACGTTGTAGATGTCTATGGGCTCCAGTAACCACTTAACACCAGGTGGGCTGTGAGCTCGTCCACACATCTAAGCAATAAAAAAAAAAAAAAAAAAAAAATCGGCTCCAGTCACCTCCTTGAGTTGGTCAACCCATCTAGCTGGCGCTCTTTCTCTAGCGCGCTTCCCCTCCATCTGTCCGAGAATTGTGAGTTTCTCCAGGCTGTGCAATGAGGATCGCATTATGTGCCCAAAGAAACTCTGGATCCTTTCCTGGCACATAGTCAGCAGGCACTTGGTGACCTTCAGCTCTTCGAGGATGGAGACATTGGTTCTCATAGCTGTCCAAGGAATGCGTAGCAGCTTTCTCCAGCAATACATTTCAAACGCCTCAATCTTTTTGCGTTCCTTTTTCCTGAGACACCAAGTCTCCACCCCGTACAGGAAGATAGACAAGACCAACTTACGAACCAGACGCATCTTAGTTACTCGGCGAATATAACGGTCTTTCGAGATTTTATCGAGGCTATTCATGGCACTTTTAGCCATCCAGATACGGGGTCCGATTTCTTTCTCGCAGTTACCACTGTTAGAGATCAGCGACCCCAAGTATATAAATTCCTCCACTTTCTCATAATCCTTGAGTGCATTTGATGGACTTAAAACTTGAGCTCTGTCCACCGTCATCACTTTGGTCTTAGAGCGGTTTATGTGCAGGCCAAATTCAAGGCTCACTCTCTCTATTCGCTCCAAGATCGCAGCCATCTCGGTTTCGCTGGCTGCAAGGATTGTTGTATCATCGGCATATCTTAGGCTTAGTAAATTTTGTTTACGAGTCACGAAAGTCTGACAAAATGCTTTAGTTAACAGGTTATGTGTGTTTTAATGTGTGATTCGTTTGGCAGCCTCCGAATGGCACAGAGCGGTGGTGCTGGAACAGATCCTGGGGCCCGGCGGCGGCACCGCGCGCGTTCTGTTCCTGGACCACGGCAACGTGGCCGAGGTGCCGGTCTCCGCGCTGCGGAAGATGCTGGCGGAGTTCGTTACCGACCTGCCGGCTGTCGCCTGCCAGATCGTCATTGAAGGTTCCTACATCTTACCGACTCGTTACAGTTAGACCGGTGTGCTAAGTGCGAGTTTTTTAATATTATTTTCCTGCCTAAGCGGATAGCCTTGAGAGGATATGGCAGCCATTCTAACTATACTGAGACCTTAGAACTTATATCTCAAGGTGGCTTATGTTCCAGATGTCTATGGGATCCTGTAACCACTTAACACCAGGTCGGCTGTGAGCTCGTCCACCCAACTAAGCAATAAAAAAATAAAATACAGTTGGAACATTTTCCGCTAGGGACGCAGTTCCAACTACCTACAAATTTGAGTTAACTTTTACGCGATCGAGAACACTCGTCATATCGGATCCTCCCGATCGACTAACAGTGTTTTTACGTACCTCAAGCGCAAGCCACTCAGTTTCTCGTCGGTTCTTCTCAGTGGTTGCGAATTTTAACATGATAAATGTATTAAGGAAAAAAAACTACCTCTATGTTCATAAATATATGTATATACTAGCGGCACGCTGCGGCTTCGCTCGGGTCAGTAACAAAAATTTCAAAATAAAAATTATAATACACACACATTAATTAACCCTTATATTTGCGTTAGGTTTCTAGAAATAGAAAATTATGAAGGTAGTTTGAATCATTATTATTATTTTAATGAACTTTTATTTTCATTTAAATAATATTTGTTTTTATCTATTTTCACTCATTCACTCACTCACTCATTCACTCTCCTTGCAGTTGGGTGAGAAACCTTCAGCCGTTCACCTCAAACATACTATAATTTTGCTATTCAACAGATTTCCCGAAACAAGCAACGGCTGAGATGCTGTCGAAGGCGCGTCGGTTCATGAGCGGCCCGGACAAGGATCGCGCCGCCCAGCTGCCCGTCCGGGGCTGTGACAAGCAGGACGTCGGCATCTACACGATCCGCGTCCCGGAGCTGCTCCAAGCGATGACCGAGTGACTCGAGACTAGATCCAATGCTGTCTTGTTAAAAACTACATAATTTATATCGCGACGTCTGAGGCTTCAAGTACGGGATGTGTATTGCGGAAATGCGTTTTTTATAATGTATATTTATATCGAGGGGTGAAAGTGACATTTATCTTTGTAATTAAAGGTCCGTTTTATTTGGTATCAGCATCAACCGTACGATGTTTTTAAAATTCAATTAAGTTTACTCGAATCAAATAACTTATATTTTTTTCAAATTTTCAAGTTTAAGCGGTTCTCCTGTAAATTTGCAAAAAGTGTCGCTTAAAAAACGTCCTTTTATCCCTCGATATATATATTATACCTATATAATTATACCTATATATATATATGTATTTTCGATTTAGAATAGTATTCAATTTCGTCCTGTGGGCATTGCAAAAAACGATTAAGAGATTTATCAGCAAATTCTCATGAGTTTAACAAAAGCAACGTGCAGCGATCTACAACCGGGAAGAGCGTATTGTAACTACCTCCACGATGCCTATAAAAAAGATAATAAAATCTTAATAATTTATATCGAGGGGTGAAAAGCTATTTTATCCGACCGCGACGGAGCAACGCGAAGCCGCTGTCGATCTGCCATCTGATCCCCGGATTCACTAGGTGCTTTTAGGACCCTTAAGCACCGGTCACCGTCCTCGTCGAACTCGTCGATTGAGGGTCCGACGAGCGAACTAACCCATAGACACAGCCCATTTATTCTCTCGCCGGATCTTCTCAGTGGGTCGCACTTCCGATCCGGTACTTAGATTCAGCGAAGCGCTGCTCTTGCTAGGGCTAGTGTTAGAAAATTCTCTCAGGTTGAGCCCGTGAGTTCACCGCGTAGCTGGTATAGCCTTTTAAGCTATCAGATAATAGGAAAAGAAAAAAAAAGAAAAGCTACTACATGGTTTAAGCGATTTTTCGCTTAATATTGTAATTGTAAATAAAGCAGATTTTTATTTGGTATGATAGCATCAACAGTTGGATTTTTTTATTGGAAATCGATTAAGTTTACTCCATTGAAATTCCCAAATCATCGTAACCTTTAAATGGCTCTCCTGTAAAGTTACAAAAATGTCGCTCAAACCAAATAGCCTTTCACTTCTCGATATAATAGACCGAACTTAAGTATACAGTATAAAAGTCAGATATAATAAAAAAATATTGTTGTGATGTATAAAAATCGTTAAGGCCTCAGTCGAGGTATGTACACTCACTCATCCGTGTCGCTCATACTACTAAGTATGTGTCTTCCAAATGAGAATACAAGTCTTCTCTGGCCATTTGTCAGCCTGAAGACTGCTCAGATCAGACCAAGCCACGCTGCCTCCGTGAAGAACTTGAGATTCCGTCTCCGCGGTGAGACCACAATCTCAATACCGATTTTTTTAACCTGTATTAAGACTATGTTAAGTAGTTTTAAGGAATGTTCGATACATTGATATCATTAAGATAATTAAATCAATAAGATATATTTTTAGTTTGTAAGATTACTCATTTTTTTTTATTAATGATTGTTTTTTCTATTATCTAAACTTTTGTATAACTCTTTAATACGTAGATTTATTAATATGGCGACTGCCGTGTAGGTCACCAGTGCCCTACGCGGCGCACTTATGTCGATTATCTACTGAGTTTCTCGCAGGATCGTCTCAGTAGGTCGCGTTTCCGATCCGGTGGTAGATTCTGCGAAGCACTGCTCTTGCTAGGGTTCGTGCTAGCAACGTCGTCAGGTTTGAGCCCCGTGAGCTCACCTACTAGTTAAGGTTACGCTGAAATAGCCTCTCAAGGATATCAGCATGAGTAGGAAAAAAAAGATGTCGATTTCTCTCTTCGATCTTTTCTTACTAAGGCGCCGGAATATCTAGTAGACTCTGGGAAAGGCGAATCCGAACGATACTGAGAATTAATTCAAATTCAAATTCAAATTCAAAATCATTTATTTCAACTTGGATGTCATCAAAAACACACTTGTTGAATGTCAAAATGTAAAAGAAAATGTTAACTCTACCACCGGTTCCAAAAAAGCCACAGTCCTGAGAAGAACCGGCGAAACAAACTCAGCGGGCTTTTTTATGTATTTTCTCAACTATTTTCTTCTTTTTTTTTTTTAAACAAGAAAACATATTTACAGTATACAAAAAGACAAGTCAAAAAAATACAATTCAAATAAATAATAATAATAATGAAAAATGAAAAGGCCAGGAGCGAACGCCTCATTCCCACGTAGTGCCATCTAGTAAAAAATCCTTAACTTTATAATATGCCTTGTTGCACAAACGTTCCTTGACAGTTTTCTTAAATCTATGAACAGGTAGTAGTTGAACGTTTTGTGGGATCTTGTTGAAAAGTTGTACACCCAGCCCCCTGAAAGAGTTGCTTATTTTCTTAATTCGAGCCGCCGGTAACGCAAGCCTATGTTTGTTCCTAGTGTTCACATTATGCAAATCGCAGACTCTGGGGAATTCTACAATGTTTTTACGCACGTACAATAAATTTTCAAAAATGTATTGGGACGCTAAAGTTAGAATTTTGATTTCCTTAAACTTGTCCCTCAAGGATTCCCTCGGGTGCATATTATAAATAGCACGAATAGCCCTCTTCTGCAGGATGAAAATCGTTTCGACATCGGCAGCATTACCCCATAGCAAAATGCCATAGGACATAACACTATGAAAATAACTGAAATAAACTAGACGTGCCGTATCTTCATCAGTATACGTTCGTATTTTTTTTACCGCAAACGCTGCAGAACTAAGTCTATTCGCTAACTTGCATATGTGAGGACCCCACTGCAGCCTGGAATCAACTGTTATACCAAGAAAAACTGTCGAATCAACAAGCTCCAGTGTCTCTCCACTTACAATGATATTAGTGTCTACTTGTCTAACATTGGGTGTGGTAAATTTTATACATTTTGTTTTTTTGTTATTTAATAACAGATTATTAACACTAAACCAATGTACCACGCGCGAGATAGCATCATTCACATCGTCATAATCTTCCAATTGTCGTTTAATTTTAAACAATAAGGATGTATCATCAGCGAATAATACGACCTCGTGACGGGTTTCAATAAACTTTGGTAAATCATTGATATACACAAGAAATAAGAAGGGACCCAATATGGAACCCTGAGGAACACCCATATTAAGTAAGACACCGGAAGATCTCTTTCCTTTAACGTCTACCTTTTGGATTCTTCCGGATAAATAAGATTTAATAAGTTCTAATGAAACGCCCCTAATACCATAATGGTGTAATTTCCTCAACAATGTATTATGCTCAACACAATCAAAAGCTTTAGATAAGTCGCAGAATACCCCAAGGGCATTATGCGATTCCTCCCAAGCCTGAAAAATATTTTTAATAAGATCTACACCTGCATCAATAGTCGAACGACCTCTAGTGAATCCATATTGTTTGTTATGAAGCAGGTTATTGGAATAGAAATGGTTCAAAAGCTGTTCCAAAATAATTTTTTCAAAAATTTTACTCAATGTAGGTAGTACTGAAATGGGTCTAAAGTTAGTGGGGTCAAAAGTACTACCAGATTTAAACAGAGGTATTATTTTACTATATTTCATTAGATCAGGAAACACACCATTATAAATACAGTCATTAAATATTGTAGCAAGGTAAGGTGCGATTATATCAATAATGGATTTTATAACCTTAATTGATATTCCCCATAAATCACCAGTTTTTTTAATATTAATGCTCTTGAAATTATCAATTATGTCCTTTATAGCAATATTTGTGAACTTAAAGTTAACACTGCATTCATCAACATGATCTTGCAGTAATGATTCGGCGACGGTAGGAGATGAAATTAAAGATTTTGTAGTAGAAGCTGGGATATCAGCAAAGTAGCGCTCAAAAGCACTGGCCACTTCTTGATGAGAAGTTATTATTTTATCATTGATTTTCAAAATTGATTCAGCATTGCTGTTTCTGACATTCCCAGTCTCCCTATTAATGATATTCCAAGTCATTTTAATTTTGTCAGGTGCATTTTTTATAAGTTTGCCTAAGTGCAATGACTTGGCCAATGTACAGACTTTTTTAAAAAGCTTGGAATATTTACAGACATACTCATGAAATGACTTATTATGATTATAGGATTTTTCATGATAAAGGTCATATAATCTCTGCCTACTTTTGTGAATTCCAACAGTCGCCCATTCATTGAATGATCTTTTATTATGTAAGATCAGAGTTTTAGAAGTAAAGATGGCACTAAATTCATCATTAATGCAATTAAATAAATCCATGTAGTGAACATTAGGATCTTCACTATAACAAACATTCGCAATTCTTGCCAAAACTTTACCTCTAAACTTCTCCATACGTCTAATATTAATAGGAACAAACTGTAGGTTTCTTGAACTATTAACATCTGTAACAGATTTAATTTTAAAAGATATGAATTGTCCACTGTGGTCTGAACTTAAATGATTAATAATATATTTATGCAAAGGTTTTACGTTTGTGAAAATATTATCTATACAGGTTGCCGATGTGCTAGTTTTTCTTGTGGGCTCTGAAAATAAATTGCTAAGGTTATATGATTTTAACAATGTTCTGAATCTAATAGTGGCATTTGTATTTTCTAATAAATTTATATTAAAATCACCACAGATAAAAATATGTTTATTAGAAACAGAGAGCTTTAATAAAACATGTTCCAATATATTTTCAAAAGAATCATATAACGAATTCGGGGGCCTGTACACACTTACAACAATGAATCGCTCAAGCTCTACACATGCCATTTCAATAATCCGTTCCACAGAGAGGCTCACAATGTCTCTACGTTCCTTACATTTATAATCTTTATTAACAATGATAAGAGAGCCTCCTCGTATAGCATTCTCTCTGCAGAAGGAACTCATAACCTGGTGATTTTTAAAATTACAATTTAATTCATATTTTTTAAGCCAATGTTCAGTTACACATAGAAAGTTGACTTTGTTGTAATCTAGAAACAAATCAATTTCAAGTTCTTTACCCATCAAACCTTGTAAGTTCTGATGCACCAGGTTGATCACAGTTGTTTTCAAAGAAACAGTATTTGTTGATGGGCTGTGTCCAAATAAATCATATTTACTGCAAGAGGTAAACTCTGTTGTCTTAGTATTTAATTTAAATTACTTGGAACGGATTCCAAATTAATAGATGTATAATTTATTTCTAACAGACATAAAAGACTAAACCATACATTAACAAACAAAAGAAGGGAAAGTTAGTCAATCCAGGCGCCTTAGTAACAGATATCGACATAATTACTTCAGTGCGCCGCGTAGGGCACCGGTGACCTACACGGCAGTCAACGTGTTAAAAAATTTAACTCTTTATAATCTTTGGAACGTTAAATTTAACATTCCCAAAAGTAATTGCCTTCTTGGCTCAGTGAATGTTATGATAGATTTCGTTACATTGCGCGCTAAAGGTGACTTCATTTGCGGTCACCATTCTGTATACTTGCCTCGTTAGCGAGAGCGTTTTGTCATTAAGTTTATATATAAATGGAGGGCGCAAGCGATCTGTACCGATAATTAAGTTCGTGAGCTTCTGTGGTCCCATTTGTAACAAGCTATCGGAGTTTTTTTTGTTACGACCCCAACGAAAGAATTAACTAAAAAAAAGGGTGCGTGTACTTATGTACGCGCGTAAGAAGTTATACTTTATTTTTATTAAATTTATTTCTACTTTTTTTAATTTAAATTTTAATCAATTTGAAAAAAAATCGATGAAACAACATCCTCAAACACGCATATTGGACATCCCTTTTCTTGATATCGTATAAATTCGGTAATTCTCGGTACGGTTCGGAAAGTTCACCTGAGTCTATATTCAGACTCGCCAAGTTACGTCGGTCGTATTGTAATGAGCGATTTAGTGGGCAACTTCATTCTGTTAATTCTGTGTCACGGTGCGCGCGCATCGTAAAATTTCACTCTCATCAATTTTTCATAACGCGCCTAAAGAAGTATAACTTCAATAACTACGCGTATTATAACAAGATTGAACGAATAACCGTTTGAATTATTATTCCGTTCCGGTTTTCCGAACGCGCAATGTAAAGCAAAGGCGGGTGGCCTTTTCTCGCATTTTTTTTTTTAATCAATCTTTAGGGACTTTATTATAATGTTTTAATGCGGCCAATTTGCGTTTACGGTAAGACTACATACAGTATTCATGTGGGAAACGGAACGTTTAGAGCGAAAGGGATGAATGTATGGCTGAGAAAGGGACAGGGAGAGATTGTTAACAAAATATATTGACCCTTTCACTCTAAGCGTTCCGTTTGCTACATTCGTGTTGTTTGGTTTTCGATCGTGGTTACTTTAAGAGATCAGTCTGACTAGAAGACCACAGTATTCATGTTGTGTGTAAATCTTAAATTCTATTCTCGATCCGCGAGGATCCGGATTACGTATAGGTTCGTCATCGACAACAGATTTGTGATAACGATGATGAGAGTACTTACAATTGAAGACATAAAGCGGATATGATATAATTTGTTAATTTTGAGAAAACTGGCAACAAACTTGTAATAAGTGCAATTTCTAAAAATAGCCTTTAAACTCGGAGTTTGAAGGTCTAATATGGTATATAGGCACACAACACCTTCGTTGAATGTAAAAACTAAAAAATCTTAAAAAATGGTACTTAACCCCTTTATCCACTCATGTCTTCAATTATTTCAAACCAAAGAAGCAGCAGGTGGGTGGTAAAAGTTTCGTCATTTCTTAGTTTGAAATCGACGGAATCCGTTAAGGACTTGACATTGTACACGAAAATTGAAAAAAAATGCGATGCTTTAAAAAAAGGTAATTATGTAGATTCTACCCACAAATTTAACTAATACTACAAGCAAATTAAAAAAAATTGATTACGTGTTGTGATATACCAAAAAAAAAGTAATTTGCTAAAATTTCAAGGTCCCCTTGGCAAATCCCATGGACCTATTGTCTTTTAGAAGATCAAAGAGCTTGCAGAGACGTTTTTTCTAGTCTCATAAAAGGTTTTTATAAAATTTTGAGAATCTCTATTATGAGGAGAGTTCAGTTTTAAAATTTGAAACTTTCAGTAGAATTTTACAGCAAACTTCGAAGGCGACGCATTGTTAAATTTAATACTATAAAGGTTCAAGTCAGCAGGAAAGCCTGGTTTTTGAGAATGTCATCATTCTTAAAAAAATATAAATATTTACCTTGTCAGATGACAAGTTTTCGTCCGCTGCCGTGGTTCGGAAGATTCCCATGCAGTGGACCTTTAATTATGTTTCTGTCTCGTGGTGTCTAAGGGCGCTTCCTGCACCATTTGACTTTTCGCCAAGTTAAACTTGAACCGGATTTTGATATCAAATCCTTCAGTAGATTTTTCCAGAAATTCGTTTTTGGAAATTTCGAAAATGTTGTAAAGCACTGTAATTGTTGGAGTGTTCTTTAATTTCATTTCGAGCTTACAAATGATGGCTCGGATTGAGGTTTTTGTGGCCCCAAAAATACCGTCAGCACGAACGGTGTTATTTTTAAGGTCTCTTCGCCAATTTTAATTCGACCTTTTGGGTCGTTCTTGGCGACGCTATTGTGACCCTTTCCGAACATTTAAATGTAGGAGAAATTTCTCTTACAAAGTGATATGTCGGGTCAGGTTCAAACTGAAGCGTTTGGTGACCTGACGACATTAACTTTCAGGATTTTGTACAGGAGAAACACAAAGCTGTAATGATGTTACATTTCAGCGGGTCTTTTTATGTCTTAACATACGTTATTTTAATGTGTGTTGGATTTTATAGTAAGCGGCACGTAAGTTGGCAAGGTTTTGGTGTAGTGGGGGTAATGACGCGCATAATGCGCATTGCAACAAAAAAATGGTCACTTTTATTGGCCGCATATAATTTAATTTTATTTAACTTTTTATTTGCCACAATTTATTTTTAAGCCTGTGTGCTTAGAAGAAAGTTAAAGAAAAGAGAGGAATTCGTGAAGTGTATTAGGTGTTATAAATAAAATACAATTAAAAGTTCAGAAGTTTATTTAAAAAAATATACTTAATATTAAAAATTATGTGTCGCCGTCGTCACTATCGTTTTCTAATAGTGCTACCTCTTGCATTAAATTTATGGTAGCACCTGAGCTGGTGGAAAGAGTTGGCTCCTCATCCTCGACATAACTCTCGTCGCTGGAAGAGTCGCTGTCGTCACTGGCGTAAATAATAAAATGCTCAGTGACTGAATCGACTATATGGTCATTGGTATTTGGTCCTGGCATTGCAAACAAATTTAAAACAATAATAACAACTCGTAACAAAAACTCAATATAAACAAAGGGTTCCACCAACTTTAGTAGGCGCATGTGTAATCGGGAGTGAACGGAACGTGGACGCGGTGCGGGAGGGGAGGGTCGACTGACTCACCAATCGCGCGCTCGGTAAGGTGCTACGTCTTTCCCCGCGTCCCGCTTGACAACCAAAGAAACCTAAAAAACGACTTCTGCGCATCTATTGACTCTTGCCAAGTTACGTGCTGGGGACTATACTTGAATTTTCAAGTTAGTTATTAAATCCAACGGGTTCACTGTTGTGAATACCGTTTTCTAAATCATTTAAGCTTGCTTGATATAGAGACGTCACCAAGGCCATAATTACCTTTTGCCGAGTCTTTTTGGCAGTGACATATTTTTGCCTAATTACATTTTGATCCGCTTTTTTATCAGCTTATTTACGGTCCGGACTAAGCTAAGCTCAGTCCCCCGACAAGTTAGCACGCTATGAACGTGCGCAGAATCGCCTGGAAACGTGAACGCGGCAACTTTCATTTGAATTTTACAGCAAATTTCAAGTTGGAATCTCGTTTCATTTTAGGCACACCCGCTTTATTTCAAAACCCTGCAGATTCCAATGATGGATATTGTAGGGAATTTTTTCGATTTTTCGATCTAACAATTCTTTTGGGGTGACGTGGGCCCTGTAAATACGTGGTCGCATCTGTATAGACTGCATAAGCCACTGCCAAGATATCAAGCCAAGAACTCTACGAATAAAAAGACATACATAGTTTTTTGCGAATCATTTTTGTTTTAATATGGTGCTAATTGAAGCGACTGGATTTGTGATGCGATTGTATTTTTTCAAAAAGAAAAAGAACACTTAACTCTCGTACAGTAAGGTAGTGCGTGAAGTAAACGTACCTATGAATGTGTGTGCTCGATGCATCCTGTATGCTTTTTTTTATAAATGCGACAAATGTTTTTGTAGTTTTACCTTCAAAATCATGTATTCGAAGAATTTGCCTACTAAAATTATATAGGACAGCGCCGTGAGATGACAACGAACCGTTGTCTGAAATGCCACGGCTAGATTGTTCCAGAATTCGAAATGTGTAACCTTTGAATATGTGATTTAAAATAAACGCTTGATTTTGTTTTGTTTTATTTGTTTGCTATTTATTTTTTATCTATTCTAATAGTTGCAGTTTATCTTGTATGGGAGTTGATAAATTAATTAAATGGCTATATTTCCTGTGGAATATTTGGCATCAAGTCAAGTAATGCTTGGACAGAACTTTTTTGTTTTTGTCGCCGTTAATTTTGTGACTTTTAGTTAAGTCGATTCGAGCTCTTGCGGAGAATTCGTCAGTAGAGTTTGACAGCAAATTTCGAGTCACGTTGATAACTCCAAAGTTTTACAGCAAATTTCGAGTCACGTTGTTAACTCCAAATGCTTAACGCGCCGGAATTATTAGAGTTGACTCATTACTTGAATTAATTATAAGGTCATTTGTGGATTTCTTTAAGAATTTGAATTTTAGTAAAGAATCCTTTGACCAAGACTTTGGTAATGTCAATCCAAGCTATGCTTGGTCAGACACAAATCTCGATTGGAGCCATTAATGCTTAAAAATCCAATGGTGCTACTCCAAACTGTCGTAAAGTATCCTTCAGTAGAGTTTTACAGCAAATTTCATGTCACGTTGTTAACTTCAAATGCTTAACGCGCCGGAGTTATTAGAGTTGACTTAATACTTGAATTAATTTAAAGGTCATTCCTGTAGTTCTTTACAAAATTGAATGATGGTAAACAATCCTTTGACTAACATTTTGATAGTGTCAACCCAAGTTAGCTTGGTCAGACATATCTCTGGATTGAAGCCATTAATTTTTAATAATCCAATGCGTTCACTCCAAACGGTGTAAAGAATCCTTCAGTAGAATTTTACAGCAAATAAAGATTAGAGTAATGTTTCAAATCACGCTATAATTTCAACCGTGCGAATGGTTTGGCTGCTGGCCGCCATAGCTCGAAGCGATGTGGATTATTCTCATGCATATCTAGTTCCATGACAAGTTCCTGTTGTGATAACTTGAATGAGACATCTGAGTTTGTCATGTATCTTATAGTTCTTGGATCTGTCTTCGGATAGAACTTGAAATATAATAATTAAATAAATTTCAATCACAGCTCCCGCGGTCCTTTGTTTTACAAGCTTTGTTTACTCTGGGATTTTATGGGCTCAGATAAAGTTATACTTGAACAGAGCTTTTCTGGTTTTAGGGCTGTTTGTTTCATGGCATTTAATTGAAACGATTCGAGCTATTGCAGAGAATCCTTCAGTAGAGTTTTACAGCAAATTTCGAGTCACGTTGTTGGCTCCAAATGCTTAACGCGCCGGAGTTATTAGAGTTGGCTTATTACTTGAATTAATTAAATATTTCTTGGATTTCTTTACGAAATTGGTTTTTAGTAAATAATCTTTTGACCAAGACTTTGATAGTGTCAATCCAAGTTAGACTTGGCCAGATATATTTTACAATTAGAGCCATTTACTTTTAATGATCCAATAGGGTCATTATAAGCTGTCATAAAGAATCCTTCGTAGAGTTATACAGCAAATTTTGAGTCACGTTGTGAACTCCAAATGCTTAACGCGCCGGAGTTATTAGAGTTGACTTATTACTTGAATTAATTAGGAGGTCATTTGTAGAGTTCTTTAGGAAATTGAATTTCGGTAAATGATCCTTTGACCAAGGCTTTGGAAGTGTCAATCCAAGCTATGCTTGGTCAGACACATCTCTCGATTGGAGCCATTAATGCTTAAAAATCCAATGGAGCCTCTCCAAACTGTCGTAAAGTATCCTTCAGTAGAGTTTTACAGCTAATTTCAAGTCACGTTGTTAACTCCAAATGCTTAACGCGCCGGAGTCATTGGAGTTGATTTAGTACTTGAATTAATTTAAAGGTCATTCCTGTAGTTCTTTACAAAATTGAATTATGGTAAACAATCCTTTGACTAACATTTTGATAGTGTCAACCCAAGTTAGCTTGGTCAGACACATCTCTCGATTGGAGCCATTAAGTTTAAAAATCCAATGGAGCCACTCATAACTGTCGTAAAGTATCCTTCAGTAGGGTTTTACAGCAAATTTTGAGTCACTGTTATCTCCAAATGCTTAACGCGCCGGAGTTATTAGAGTTGACTTATTACTAGGATTAATTAGAAGGTCATTTCTGGAGTTCTTTACGAAATTGGTTTTTAATAAAGATTCCTTTGACCAAGACTTTGATAGTGTCAATCCAAGCTATGCGTGGTCAGACATGTTTCTTGATTGAGGTCATTTATTTTAAATAATCCAATCAATCCGCCCGAGCCTATCATGAAGAATCCTTCACTAGAGTTTTACAGCTTTAGCTAATTCTACTCGCAAATAAAAAAAAAACAAATAATTGACGAGTTGCGATGTTCCAAAAAAGCATTGACCTATATAGTAAAAAAAAGTATTTAGATTGCTAAAATTTCAAGGTCCCCTTGGCAAATCCCTCGGACCTATTGACTTTTAGTAGATCAAAGAGCTTGCAGAGACGTTTTTTCTAGTCTCATAAAAGGTTTTTATAAAATTTTGAGAATCTCTATTGTGAGAGTTCAGTTTTAAAACTTGAAACTTTCAGTAGTATTTTACAGCAAACTTCGATGGCGACGCATTGTTAAATTTAATACTATAAAGGTTCAAGTCAGCAGGAAAGCCTGGTTTTTGAGAATGTCATCATTCTTAAAAAAATATAAATATTTACCTTGTCAGATGACAAGTTTTCGTCCGCTGCCGTGGTTCGGAAGATTCCCATGCAGTGGACCTTTAATTATGTTTCTGTCTCGTGGTGTCTAAGGGCGCTTCCTGCACCATTTGACTTTTCGCCAAGTTAAACTTGAACCGGATTTTGATATCAAATCCTTCAGTAGATTTTTCCAGAAATTCGTTTTTGGAAATTTCGAAAATGTTGTAAAGCACTGTAATTGTTGGAGTGTTCTTTAATTTCATTTCGAGCTTACAAATGATGGCTCGGATTGAGGTTTTTGTGGCCCCAAAAATACCGTCAGCACGAACGGTGTTATTTTTAAGGTCTCTTCGCCAATTTTAATTCGACCTTTTGGGTCGTTCTTGGCGACGCTATTGTGACCCTTTCCGAACATTTAAATGTAGGAGAAATTTCTCTTACAAAGTGATATGTCGGGTCAGGTTCAAACTGAAGCGTTTGGTGACCTGACGACATTAACTTTCAGGATTTTGTACAGGAGAAACACAAAGCTGTAATGATGTTACATTTCAGCGGGTCTTTTTATGTCTTAACATACGTTATTTTAATGTGTGTTGGATTTTATAGTAAGCGGCACGTAAGTTGGCAAGGTTTTGGTGTAGTGGGGGTAATGACGCGCATAATGCGCATTGCAACAAAAAAATGGTCACTTTTATTGGCCGCATATAATTTAATTTTATTTAACTTTTTATTTGCCACAATTTATTTTTAAGCCTGTGTGCTTAGAAGAAAGTTAAAGAAAAGAGAGGAATTCGTGAAGTGTATTAGGTGTTATAAATAAAATACAATTAAAAGTTCAGAAGTTTATTTAAAAAAATATACTTAATATTAAAAATTATGTGTCGCCGTCGTCACTATCGTTTTCTAATAGTGCTACCTCTTGCATTAAATTTATGGTAGCACCTGAGCTGGTGGAAAGAGTTGGCTCCTCATCCTCGACATAACTCTCGTCGCTGGAAGAGTCGCTGTCGTCACTGGCGTAAATAATAAAATGCTCAGTGACTGAATCGACTATATGGTCATTGGTATTTGGTCCTGGCATTGCAAACAAATTTAAAACAATAATAACAACTCGTAACAAAAACTCAATATAAACAAAGGGTTCCACCAACTTTAGTAGGCGCATGTGTAATCGGGAGTGAACGGAACGTGGACGCGGTGCGGGAGGGGAGGGTCGACTGACTCACCAATCGCGCGCTCGGAAAGGTGCTACGTCTTTCCCCGCGTCCCGCTTGACAACCAAAGAAACCTAAAAAACGACTTCTGCGCATCTATTGACTCTTGCCAAGTTACGTGCTGGGGACTATACTTGAATTTTCAAGTTAGTTATTAAATCCAACGGGTTCACTGTTGTGAATACCGTTTTCTAAATCATTTAAGCTTGCTTGATATAGAGACGTCACCAAGGCCATAATTACCTTTTGCCGAGTCTTTTTGGCAGTGACATATTTTTGCCTAATTACATTTTGATCCGCTTTTTTATCAGCTTATTTACGGTCCGGACTAAGCTAAGCTCAGTCCCCCGACAAGTTAGCACGCTATGAACGTGCGCAGAATCGCCTGGAAACGTGAACGCGGCAACTTTCATTTGAATTTTACAGCAAATTTCAAGTTGGAATCTCGTTTCATTTTAGGCACACCCGGTTTATTTCAAAACCCTGCAGATTCCAATGATGGATATTGTAGGAATTTTCTCGATTTTTCTATCTAACAATTCTTTTGGGTGACGTGGGCCCTGTAAATACGTGGTCGCATCTATATAGACTGCATAAGCCACTGCCAAGATATCAAGCCAAGAACTCTACGAATAAAAAGACATACATAGTTTTTTGCGAATCATTTTTGTTTTAATATGGTGCTAATTGAAGCGACTGGATTTGCGATGCGATTGTATTTTTTCAAAAAGAAAAAGAAAACTTAACTCTCGTACAGTAAGGTAGTGCGTGAAGTAAACGTACCTATGAATGTGTGTGCTCGATGCATCCTGTATGCTTTTTTTTATAAATGCGACAAATGTTTTTGTAGTTTTACCTTCAAAATCATGTATTCGAAGAATTTGCGTACTAAAATTATATAGGACAGCGCCGTGAGATGACAACGAACCGTTGTCTGAAATGCCACGGCTAGATTGTTCCAGAATTCGAAATGTGTAACCTTTGAATATATGATTTAAAATAAACGCTTGATTTTGTTTTGTTTTATTTGTTTGCTATTTGTTTTTTATCTATTCTAATAGTTGCAGTTTAATTTGTATGGGAGTTGATAAATTAATTAAATGGCTATATTTCCTGTGGAATATTTGGCATCAAGTCAAATAATGCTTGGACAGAGCTTTTTTGGTTTTGTCGCCGTTAATTTTGTGACTTTTAGTTAAGTCGATTCGAGCTGTTGCGGAGAATTCGTCAGTCGAGTTTTACAGCAAATTTCGAGTCACGTTGATAACTCCAAATGCTTAACGCGCCGGAGTTATCAGAGTTGACTTATTACTTGAATTAATTGAAAGGTCATTTCCGCAGTTCTTTACAAAATTTAATTTCGGTAAAGAATCCTTTGACCAACATGTTGATATCATAATCCAAGCTATGCTTGGAAAGATATTGTTCTCGTTTGGAGCCATTAATGTTCAAAACTCCAAAGGAGCCACTCCAAACTGTCATAAAGAATCCTTCAGTAGAGTTTTACAGCAAATTTCGAGTCACGTTGTTGGCTTCAAATGCTTAACGCGCCGGAGTTATTAGAGTTGACTTATTACTTGAATTAAATATTTCTTGGATTTCTTTACGAAATTGGTTTTTAGTAAATAATTTTTGAAGACTTTGATAGTGTCAATCCAAGTTAGGCTTGGCCAGATATATTTTACAGTTAGAGCCATTTATTTTTAATGATCCAATAGGGTCATTATAAGCTGTCATAAAGAATCCTTCGTGGAGTTTTACAGCAAATTTTGAGTCTCGTTGTTAACTCCAAATGCTTAACGCGCCGGAGTTATTAGAGTTGACTCATTACTAGAATTAATTAGGAGGTCATTTGTAGAGTTCTTTAGGAAATTGAATTTCGGTAAATGATCCTTTGACCAAGACTTTGGAAGTGTCAATCCAAGCTATGCTTGGTCAGACACATCTCTCGATTGGAGCCATTAATGGTTAAAAATCCAATGGAGCCACTCCAAACTGTCGTAAAGTATCCTTCAGTAGAGTTTTACAGCAAATTTCGAGTCACGTTGTTAACTCCAAATGCTTAACGCGCCGGAGTTATTAGAGTTGATTTAGTACTTAGAATTAATTAGGAGGTCATTTTTGCACCTCTTTACGAAATTGATTTTTGGTAAAGAATCCTTTGACCAACATTATGATGTCACAATGCAAGCTACAATTGGAAAGATATTGTTCTGGCTTGGAGCCATTTCAAGTTATCGGAAAGAGTCCTTCAGTAGAATTTTACAGCAAATAAAAGATTAGAGTAATGTTTCAAATCACGCTATAATTTCAACCGGGCGAATGGTTTGGCTGCTGGCCGTCATAGCTCTAAGCGATGTGGATTATATTCATGCATATCTAGTTCCATGACAAGTTCCTGCTGTGATAACTTGAATGAGACATCTGAGTTTGTTATGTATCTTATAGTTCTTGGATCTATCGTCGGATGACATTTGAAATTAATAATTAAATAGATCGCAAGCACAGCTCCCGCGGTACTTTGTTTTACTAGTTTTGATTACGCTGGGATTTTATGGCCTCAGGTTTTACTATACTTGGACAGAGTTTTTCTGGTTTTACAGCTGTCAAGGCCATATCTGGAGTTCTTTACGAAATTGAATTAGGGTAAAACATCCTTTGACCCAGACTTTAATAGTGTCAATCCAAGCTATGCGTGGTCAGACATGTTTCTTGATTGAAGTCATTAATTTTAAATAATTCAATGAATCCTTCAAATCCTTCGGACCTATTGACTTTTAGTAGATTAAAGAGCTTGCAGATACGTTTTTTCTAGTCCCATAAAAGGTTTTTATAAAATTTTGAGAATCTATTGTGAGGAGAGTTCAGTTGTAAAACTTGAAACTTTCAGTAGAATTTTACAGCAAACTTTGATGGCGACGCATTGTTAAATTTAATACTATAGAGATTCAAGTCAGCAGGAAAGCCTGGTTTTTGGGAATGTCACCATCCTTAAAAAAATATAAATATTTACCTTGTCAGATGACAAGTTTTCGTCCGCTTCCGTGGTTCGGAAGATTCCCATGCAGTGGATGTTTATGTTTCTGTCTTGTGGTGTCTAAGGGCGCTTCCTGCACCATTTGACTTTTCGCCAAGTTAAACTTGAACCGGATTTTGATATCAAATCCTTCAGTAGATTTTTCCAGAAATTCGTTTTTGGAAATTTCGAAAATGTTGTAAAGCACTGTATTTATTGGAGTGTTCTTTAATTTCATTTCGAGCTTACAAATGATGGCTTGGATTGAGGTTTTTGTGGCCCCAAAAATACCGTCAGCACGAACGGTTTTATTTTTAAGGTCTCTTCGCCAATTTTAATTCGACCTTTTGGGTCGTTCTTGGCGACGCTATTGTGACCCTTTCCGGACATTTAATTGTAGGAGAAATTTCTCTCACAAAGTGATATGTCGGGTCAGGTTCAAACTGAAGCGTTTGGTGACCTGACGACATTAACTTTCAGTGGATTTTGTTACATTTCAGCGGGTCTCTTTATGTCTTAACATATGTTATTTTAATGTGTGTTGGATTTTATAGTAAGCGGCACATAAGTTGGCAAGGTTTTGGTGTAGTGGGGGTAATGACGCGCATAATGCACATTGCCACAAAAAAATGGTCACTTTTATTGCCCGCATATAATTTAATTTTATTTTAGTTAACTTTTTATTTGCCACAATTTATTTTTAAGCCTGTGTGCTTAGAAGAAAGTTAAAGAAAAGAGAGGAATTCGTGAAGTGTATTAGGTGTTATAAATAAAATACAATTAAAAGTTCAGAAGTTTATTTAAAAAAATATACTTAATATTAAAAATTATGTGTCGCCGTCGTCACTATCGTTTTCTAATAGTGCTACCTCTTGCATTAAATTTATGGTAGTACCTGAGCTGGTGGAAAGAGTTGGCTCCTCATCCTCGACATAACTCTCGTCGCTGGAAGAGTCGCTGTCGTCACTGGCGTAAATAATAAAATGCTCAGTGACTGAATCGACTATATGGTCATTGGTATTTGGTCCTGGCATTGCAAACAAATTTAAAACAATAATAACAACTCGTAACAAAAACTCAATATAAACAAAGGGTTCCACCAACTTTAGTAGGCGCATGTGTAATCGGGAGTGAACGGAACGTGGACGCGGTGCGGGAGGGGAGGGTCGACTGACTCACCAATCGCGCGCTCGGAAAGGTGCTACGTCTTTCCCCGCGTCCCGCTTGACAACCAAAGAGACCTAAAAAACGACTTCTGCGCATCTAATGACTCTTGCCAAGTTACGTGCCGGGGACTATACATCAATTTTCAAGTTAGTTATTAAATCCAACGGGTTCACTGTTGTGAATACCGTTTTCTAAATCATTTAAGCTTGCTTGATATAGAGATGTCACCAAGGCCATAATTACCTTTTGCCGAGTCTTTTTGGCAGTGACATATTTTTGCCTAATTACATTTTGATCCGCTTTTTTATCAGCTTATTTACGGTGCTGACTAAGCTAAGCTCAGTCCCCCGACAAGCTAGCACGCTATGAACGTGCGCAGAATCGCCTGGAAACGTGAACGCGGCA
This sequence comes from Bombyx mori, assembly GCF_030269925.1. Lineage (NCBI taxonomy): Eukaryota > Metazoa > Arthropoda > Insecta > Lepidoptera > Bombycidae > Bombyx > Bombyx mori. Next base: position 1,503,463 of record NC_085117.1, on the reverse strand, counting down.
ACTTTCATTTGAATTTTACAGCAAATTTCAAGTTGGAATCTCGTTTCATTTTAGGCACACCCGGTTTATTTCAAAACCCTGCAGATTCCAATGATGGATATTGTAGGAATTTTCTCGATTTTTCTATCTAATAATTCTTTGGGGTGACGTGGGCCCTGTAAATACGTGGTTGCATCTGTATAGACTGCATAAGCCACTGCCAAGATATCAAGCCAAGAACTCTACGAATAAAAAGACATACATAGTTTTTTGCGAATCATTTTTGTTTTAATATGGTGCTAATTGAAGCGACTGGATTTGTGATGCGATTGTATTTTTTCAAAAAGAAAAAGAACACTTAACTCTCGTACAGTAAGGTAGTGCGTGAAGTAAACGTACCTATGAATGTGTGTGCTCGATGCATCCTGTATGCTTTTTTTTATAAATGCGACAAATGTTTTTGTAGTTTTACCTTCAAAATCATGTATTCGAAGAATTTGCCTACTAAAATTATATAGGACAGCGCCGTGAGATGACAACGAACCGTTGTCTGAAATGCCACGGCTAGATTGTTCCAGAATTCGAAATGTGTAACCTTTGAATATGTGATTTAAAATAAACGCTTGATTTTGTTTTGTTTTATTTGTTTGCTATTTATTTTTTATCTTTTCTAATAGTTGCAGTTTAATTTGTATGGGAGTTGATAAATAAATTAAATGGCTATATTTCCTGTGGAATATTTGGCATCAAGTCAAATAATGCTTGGACAGAGCTTTTTTGGTTTTGTCGCCGTTAATTTCGTGACTTTTAGTTAAGTCGATTCGAGCTCTTGCGGAGAATTCGTCACTAGAGTTTGACAGCAAATTTCGAGTCACGTTGTTCACTCCAAATGCTTAACGCGCCGGAGTTATCAGAGTTGACTTATTACTTGAATTAATTATAAGGTCATTTGTGGATTTCTTTAAGAATTTGAATTTTGGTAAAGAATCCTTTGACCAAGACTTTGGTAATGTCAATCCAAGCTACGCTTGGTCAGACACATCTCTCGATTGGAGCCATTAATGCTTAAAAATCCAATGGTGCCACTCCAAACTGTCGTAAAGTATCCTTCAGTAGAGTTTTACAGCAAATTTCATGTCACGTTGTTAACTCCAAATGCTTAACGCGCCGGAGTTATTAGAGTTGACTTAATACTTGAATTAATTTAAAGGTCATTCCTGTAGTTCTTTACAAAATTGAATTATGGTAAACAATCCTTTGACTAACATTTTGATAGTGTCAACCCAAGTTAGCTTGGTCAGACACATCTCTCGATTGGAGCCATTAAGTTTAAAAATCCAATGGAGCCACTCATAACTGTCGTAAAGTATCCTTCAGTAGAGTTTTACAGCAAATTTTGAGTCACGTTGTTATCTCCAAATGCTTAACGCGCCGGAGTTATTAGAGTTGACTTATTACTAGGATTAATTAGAAGGTCATTTTTGGAGTTCTTTACGAAATTGGTTTTTAGTAAAGAATCCTTTGACCAAGACTTTGATAGTGTCAATCCAAGCTATGCGTGGTCAGACATGTTTCTTGATTGAGGTCATTTATTTTAAATAATCCAATCAATCCGCCCGAGCCTATCATGAAGAATCCTTCACTAGAGTTTTACAGCTTTAGCTAATTCTACTCGCAAATAAAAAAAAACAAATAATTGACGAGTTGCGATGTTCCAAAAAAAGCATTGACCTATATAGTAAAAAAAAGTATTTAGATTGCTAAAATTTCAAGGTCCCCTTGGCAAATCCCTCGGACCTATTGACTTTTAGTAGATCAAAGAGCTTGCAGAGACGTTTTTTCTAGTCTGATAAAAGGTTTTTATAAAATTTTGAAAATCTCTATTGTGAGTAATTCAGTTTTAAAACTTGAAACTTTCAGTAGAATTTTACAGCAAACTTCGATGGCGACGCATTGATAAATTTAATACTATAGAGATTCAAGTCAGCAGGAAAGCCTGGTTTTTGGGAATGTCACCATCCTTAAAAAAATATAAATATTTACCTTGTCAGATGACAAGTTTTCGTCCGCTTCCGTGGTTCGGAAGATTCCCATGCAGTGGATGTTTATGTTTCTGTCTTGTGGTGTCTAAGGGCGCTTCCTGCACCATTTGACTTTTCGCCAAGTTAAACTTGAACCGGATTTTGATATCAAATCCTTCAGTAGATTTTTCCAGAAATTCGTTTTTGGTAATTTCGAATATGTTGTAAAGCACTGTAATTGTTGGAGTGTTCTTTAATTTCATTTCGAGCTTACAAATGATGGCTTGGATTGAAGCTTTTCTGGCCCCAAAAATACCGTCAGCACGAACGGTGTTATTTTTAAGGTCTCTTCGCCAATTTTAATTCGACCCTTTGGGTCGTTCTAGGCGACGCTATTGTGACCCTTTCCGAACATTTAAATGTAGGAGAAATTTCTCTCACAAAGTGATATGTCGGGTCAGGTTCAAACTGAAGCGTTTGGTGACCAGACGACATTAACTTTCAGTGGATTTTGTACAGGAGAAACACAAAGCTGTAATGATGTTACATTTCAGCGGGTCTCTTTATGTCTTAACATACGTTATTTTAATGTGTGTTGGATTTTATACAGGGTGGCCCATAAGTCCTTTGATATGAAAAAAAAATTTATTAAAATAAAACTAATTACGTTATGAATTAAATTTTTATTTACATAAAAAGCTTAAAAAACGGGAATTATTTTTTGAAAATAACATCTCCTAAATGTAATCCGTTGCGATCACGGCACTCTTGCAAACGACGTCTAAAATTGTCGATGACTGCGCGGCACGTCACTGCTGAAATGCTTGTCATTTCTCTGCGGATGTTTTCTTTTAGGGCCTCAATTGACCGCGGGTTTGTGTCGTATACTTTAGCCTTAAGGTAGCCCCACAAAAAAAAATCCATCGGGGTCAGATCTGGACTACGTGGAGGCCAGGAAATGTCTCCTCTCTTAGAGATAACTTTGCCAGGAAAAAGTTGACGGATAACGGGCATAGCAGTGTTAGAGGTGTGAGAAGTGGCCCCATCCTGTTGAAACCACGTCCTGGCATTAAAGCCTGAAAAGTTTTGCAATTCTGGTATGAAAAACTCTTCGATCATAGCCACATATCGCTCCGACGTAACAGTAACTGCGCGCCCTCTGCCATCCTCAAAGAAGTAAGGCCCTAGGATACCATGGGCTGACATAGCGGCCCAAACAGTCACTTTCGGACTATGTAAGGGCTTCTGATGCTTAAGTTTTGGATTGATGGGGCTCCAATAGCGGCAATTTTGTTTACTAACATGCCCGTTAAGATGGAAATGAGCCTCGTCAGAGAACATTATGTTATTGAAGGAAGTAAACCGATTCAACATTTCATTCGCATAATTTTGTCTTTGAATACCGTCAGTTTCCTTTAATTCTTGAACCAACTGAATTTTGTAAGGGTGCATATATAAATCTTTCTTCAAAATCCGTTGTAACGATGTCCTGGATACGTTTAATGCTCTGGCGCGCTTACGAGTTGACTGTGTCGGATTTTCGCGAATAGACTGTGTCACTGTGTCTATGTTTTGTTCCGTACGTGACGTCCTTGGGCGACCCAACCGCGGTTTATCTAACGTCGAACCGGTCTCCTCGAACTTAGCAACCCAGTTCTTAATCGTTTGAAGAGTTGGAGTGTCGTCAAAGTTGTGTAAACCTTTGTGTTCTCGAAATTTACGCCGCGCAACGGTTGCCGAATTGTCGTTTTTATAAAACTCGCGCACACAAAACGCACGGTCCGCTCCGGTAAAACGCTCCATCGCGACTAAATTCCCAGAAACCGAAGTTACTCCCCCCGCTTCCCCTGCACCGCTCACGCGCGCCCTGTTCGTTTTATTCAAATTTTACTTTTCAAAGGACTTATGGGCCACCCTGTAGTAAGCGGCACGTAAGTTGGCAAGGTTTTGGTGTAGTGGGGGTAATGACGCGCATAATGCACATTGCAACAAAAAAATGGTCACTTTTATTGCCCGCATATAATTTAATTTTATTTTATTTAACTTTTTATTTGCCACAATTTATTTTTAAGCCTGTGTGCTTAGAAGAAAGTTAAAGAAAAGAGAGGAATTCGTGAAGTGTATTAGGTGTTATAAATAAAATACAATTAAAAGTTCAGAAGTTTATTTAAAAAAATATACTTAATATTAAAAATTATGTGTCGCCGTCGTCACTATCGTTTTCTAATAGTGCTACCTCTTGCATTAAATTTATGGTAGCACCTGAGCTGGTGGAAAGAGTTGGCTCCTCATCCTCGACATAACTCTCGTCGCGGAAGAGTCGCTGTCGTCACTGGCGTAAATAATAAAATGCTCAGTGACTGAATCGACTATATGGTCATTGGTATTTGGTCCTGGCATTGCAAACAAATTTAAAACAATAATAACAACTCCTAACAAAAACTCAATGTAAACAAAGGGTTCCACCAACTTTAGTAGGCGCATGTGTAATCGGGAGTGAACGGAACGTGGACGCGGTGCGGGAGGGGAGGGTCGACTGACTCACCAATCGCGCGCTCGGAAACGTGCTACGTCTTTCCCCGCGTCCCGCTTGACAACCAAAGAAACCTAAAAAACGACTTCTGCGCATCTATTGACTCTTGCCAAGTTACGTGCTGGGGACTATACTTGAATTTTCAAGTTAGTTATTAAATCCAACGGGTTCACTGTTGTGAATACCGTTTTCTAAATCATTTAAGCTTGCTTGATATAGAGACGTCACCAAGGCCATAATTACCTTTTGCCGAGTCTTTTTGGCAGTGACATATTTTTGCCTAATTACATTTTGATCCGCTTTTTTATCAGCTTATTTACGGTCCGGACTAAGCTAAGCTCAGTCCCCCGACAAGTTAGCACGCTATGAACGTGCGCAGAATCGCCTGGAAACGTGAACGCGGCAACTTTCATTTGAATTTTACAGCAAATTTCAAGTTGGAATCTCGTTTCATTTTAGGCACACCCGGTTTATTTCAAAACCCTGCAGATTCCAATGATGGATATTGTAGGAATTTTCTCGATTTTTCTATCTAACAATTCTTTTGGGTGACGTGGGCCCTGTAAATACGTGGTCGCATCTGTATAGACTGCATAAGCCACTGCCAAGATATCAAGCCAAGAACTCTACGAATAAAAAGACATACATAGTTTTTTGCGAATCATTTTTGTTTTAATATGGTGCTAATTGAAGCGACTGGATTTGCGATGCGATTGTATTTTTTCAAAAAGAAAAAGAAAACTTAACTCTCGTACAGTAAGGCAGTGCGTGAAGTAAACGTACCTATGAATGTGTCTGCTCGATGCATCCTGTATGCTTTTTTGTATTAATGCGACAAATGTTTTTGTAGTTTTACCTTCAAAATCATGTATTCGAAGAATTTGCCAACTAAAATTATATAGGACAGCGCTGTGAGATGACAACGAACCGTTGTCTGAAATGCCACGGCTAGATTGTTCCAGAATTCGAAATGTGTAACCTTTGAATATATGATTTAAAATAAATGCTTGATTTTGTTTTGTTTTATTTGTTTGCTATTTATTTTTTATCTATTCTAATAGTTGCAGTTTATCTTGTATGGGAGTTGATAAATTAATTAAATGGCTATATTTCCTGTGGAATATTTGGCATCAAGTCAAATAATGCTTGGACAGAGCTTTTTTGTTTTTGTCGCCGTTAATTTCGTGACTTTTAGTTAAGTCGATTCGAGCTCTTGCGGAGAATTCTTCAGTAGAGTTTTACAGCAAATTTCGAGTCACGTTGTTAACTCCAAATGCTTAACGCGCCGGAGTTATTAGAGTTGACTTATTACTTGAATTAATTGAAAAGTCATTTCTGCAGTTCTTTACAAAATTGAATTTTGGTAAAGAATCCTTTGACTAACATGTTGATATCACAATCCAAGCTATGCTTGGAAAGATATTGTTCTCTCTTTGGAGCCATTAATGTTCAAAACTCCAAAGGAGCCACTCCAAACTGTCGTAAAGTATCCTTCAGTAGAGTTTTACAGCAAATTTCGAGTCACGTTGTTAACTCCAAATGCTTAACGCGCCGGAGTTATTAGAGTTGACTTATTACTTGAATTAATTGAAAGGTCATTTCTGCAGTTCTTTACAAAATTGAATTTCGGTAAATCCTTTGACCAACATGTTGATATCACAATCCAAGCTATGCTTGGAAAGATATTGTTCTCTCTTTGGAGCCATTAATGTTCAAAACTCCAAAGTAGCCACTCCAAACTGTCGTAAAGTATCCTTCAGTAGAGTTTTACAGCTAATTTCGAGTCACGTTGTTCACTGCAAATGCTTAACGCGCCGGAATTATTAGAGTTGACTCATTACTTGAATTAATTATAAGGTCATTTGTGGATTTCTTTAAGAATTTGAATTTTGGTAAAGAATCCTTTGACCAAGACTTTGGTAATGTCAATCCAAGCTATGCTTGGTCAGACACATCTCTCGATTGGAGCCATTAATGCTTAAAAATCCAATGGTGCCACTTCAAACTGTCGTAAAGTATCCTTCAGTAGAGTTTTACAGCAAATTTCGAGTCACGTTGTTAACTCCAATTGCTTAACGCGCCGGAGTTATTAGAGTTGACGTAATACTTGAATTAATTAGGAGGTCATTTTTGCACCTCTTTACGAAATTGAATTTGGGTAAAGAATTCTTTGACCAAGACTTTGATAGTGTCAATCTAAGCTATGCTTGGTCAGACATATTTCACAATTAGAGCCATTTATTTTTAATGATCCAATCGGGTCATTATAAGCTGTCATAAATAATCCTTCAGTAGAGTTTTACAGCAAATTTCGAGTCACGTTGTTAACTCCAAATGCTTAACGCGCCGGAGTTATTAGAGTTGACGTAATACTTGAATAAATTAGGAGGTCATTTTTGCACCTCTTTACGAAATTTATTTTTGGTAAAGATTCCTTTGACCAACATTTTGCTGTCGCAATCCAAGCTATGCTTGGAAAGATATTGTTCTCGTTTGGAACCACTCCAAGTTATCGGAAAGAATCCTTCAGTAGAATTTTACAGCAAATAAAGATTAGAGTAATGTTTCAAATCACGCTATAATTTCAACCGGGCGAATGGTTTGGCTGCTGGCCGTCATAGTTCTAAGCGATGTGGATTATTCTCATGCATATCTAGTTCCATGACAAGTTCCTGTTGTGATGACTTGAATGAGACAACAGAGTTTTTCATGTATCATGATATAGTTCTTGGATCTATCGTCGGATGACATTTGAAATTTAATAATTAAATAGATTGCAAGCACAGCTCCCGCGGTCCTTTGTTTTACTAGCTTTGCTTACTCTGAGATTTTATGGCCTCAGGTCATACTATAGTTGGGCAGAGTTTTTCTGGCTTTACAGCTGTCAAGGCCATATCTGGAGTTCTTTACGAAATTGTATTAGGGTAAAACATCCTTCGACCAACATTTTGGTATCACAACCCAAGCTATGCTTGGAAAGATATTGTTCTCGTTTGGAGCCATTAATGGTAAAAACTCCAAAGGAGCCACTCCAAACTGTCGTAAAGTATCCTTCAGTAGATTTTTACAGTAATTTTGAGTCACGTTGTTCACTTCAAATGCTTAACGCGCCGGAATTATTAGAGTTGACTTATTACTTGAATTAATTAGAAGGTATTTTGTGGATTTCTTTAAGAAATTGAATTTCGGTAAAGAATTCTTTGACCAAGACTTTGATAGTGTCAATCCAAGCTATGCTTGGTCAGATATATCTCTCGATTGGAGCCATTAAGTTTGAAAATCCAATGGAGCCACTCATAACTGTCGTAAAGTACCCTTCAGTAGAGTTTTACAGCAAATTTCAAGTCACGTTGTTAACTCCAAATGCTTAACGCGCCGGAGTTATTAGAGTTGACTCATTCTTGAATTAATTGAAACGTCATTTCTGCAGTTCTTTACGAACATTTGTTTTGGTAAATAATCCTTTGACCAACATTTTGCTGTCACAATCCAAGCTATGCTTGGAAAGATATTATTCTCGTTTGGAGCCACTCCAAGTTATCGGAAAGAATCCTTCAGTAGAATTTTACAGCAAATAAAGATTAGGGCAATGTTTCAAATCACGCTATAATTTCAACTGGGCGAATGGTTTGGCTGCTGGCCGTCATAGCTCTAAGCGATGTGGATTATATTCATGCATATCTAGTTCCATGACAAGTTCCTGTTGTGATGACTTGAATGAGACATCTGAGTTTGTCATGTATCTTATAGTTCTTGGATTTGTCTTCGGATAAAACTTGAAATATAATAATTAAATAAATTTCAATCACAGCTCCCGCGGTCCTTTGTTTTACAAGCTTTGTTTACTCTGGGATTTTATGGGCTCAGATAAAGTTATACTTGAACAGAGCTTTTCTGGTTTTAGGGCTGTTTGTTTCATGGCATTTCATTGAAACGATTCGAGCTATTGCAGAGAATCCTTCAGTAGAGTTTTACAGCAAATTTTGAGTCACGTTGTTGGCTCCAAATGCTTAACGCGCCGGAGTTATTAGAGTTGACTTATGACTAGGATTAATTAGGAGGTCATTTGTAGAGTTCTTTAGTCAGACATGTTTCTTGATTGAAGTCATTAATTTTAAATAATTCAATGAATCCACCCGAGCCTATCATGAAGGATCCTTCACTAGAGTTTTACAGCTTTAGCTAATACTACTCGCAAATAAAATAACAAATAGTTGATGAGTTGCGATGTTCCAAAAAAGCATAGACCTATATAGTAAAAAAAAGTAATTGGATTGCTAAAATTTCAAGGTCCCCTTGACAAATTCCTCGGAATCTTGTGACTTTTAGTCGTTCGACTAATTAGCAGACACGTTTTTTCTAGTCTCATATGAAAGATAAAGGTTTTCGTGAAATTTTGAGAATCTCTATTGTGAGGAGTTAGGTTTTAAAACTTGAAGCTTTCAGTAGAATTTTACAGTAAACTTCGATAGTGACACATTGTTAAATTTAATACTATAAAGTTTCAGATCAGGGGGAAAGCCTGGCTTTTGAGAATGTCACCATTCTTAAAAAAATATAAATGATTACTTTGTCAGGTGACAAGTTTTTGGGCCCGCGGTCTGCTCACAACACCATGCAGACCGTTGAGTCTCACATACCGCGCGCGCCCCTCTTGCGCGGGGACCTCGTAGGAGGTTCGGCCCTCTACCCGAAAAAAAAAAAAAAAAAAAAGGTGACAAGTTTTCGTCCGTTGCCGTGGTTCGGAAGATTCCCATGCAGTGGATGTTTATGTTTCTGTCTTGTGGTGTCTAAGGGCGCTTCCTGCATCATTTGACTTTTCGCCAAGTTAAACTTGAACCGGGATTTTTCCAGAAATTCGGTTTTGGAAATTTAGAAAATGTTGTAAAGCACTGTAATTATTGGAGTGTTTCGAGTCACTTTGTTCACTGAAAATGCTTAACGCGCCGAAATTATTAGAGTTGACTCATTACATGAATTAATTTGACGGTCATTTTTGGATTTCTTTAAGGAATTGAATTTCGGTAAAGAATCCTTTGACCAAAACTTTGATAGTGTCAATCCAAGCTATGCTTGGTCAGACATATTTCTCAAATAGAGCCATTAATTTTTAATAATCAAATAGGGTGACTCCAAAGTGTCGTAAAGTATCCTTCAGTAGAGTTTTACAGCAAATTTCGAGTCACGTTGTTAACTCCAAATGCTTAACGCGCCGGAGTTATTAGAGTTGACTTATTATTTGAATTAACTAGACTGTCATTTGTGGAGCTCTTTACGAAATTAATTTTTAGTAAATAATCTTTTGACCAAGACTTTGATAGTGTCAATCCAAGTTAGGCTTGGCCAGATATATCTCTCGATTGGAGCCATTAAGTTTGAAAATCCAATGGAGCCACTCATAACTGTCATAAGTACCCTTCAGTAGAGTTTTACAGCAAATTTCGAGTCACGTTGTTAACTCCAAATGCTTAACGCGCCGGAGTTATTAGAGTTGACTCATTACTTGAATTAATTATAAGTTCATTTGTTGATTTCTTTAAGAATTTGATATTTGGTAAAGAATCCTTTGACCAAGACTTTGGTGGTGTCAATCCAAGCTATGCTTGGTCAGACACATCTCTCGATTGGAGCCATTAATGCTTAAAAATCGAATGGAGCCGCTCCAAACCGTCGTAAAGTATCCTTCAGTAGAGTTTTACAGCAAATTTCGAGTCACGTTGTTAACTCCAAATGCTTAACGCGCCGGAGTTATTAGAGTTGACTTATTACTTGAATTAACTAGACTGTCATTTGTGGAGCTCTTTACGAAATTGATTTTTAGTAAATAATCTTTTGACCAAGACTTTGATAGTGTCAATCCAAGTTAAGCTTGGTCGGACATATTTCTCAAATAGAGCTATATATCTTTAATGATCCAATAGGGTCATTATAAGCTGTCATAAAGAATCTTTCAGTAGATTTTTACAGCAATTTTGAGTCACGTTGTTCACTTCAAATGCTTGACGCGCCGGAGTTATTAGAGTTGACTTATTACTTGAATTAATTAAATATTTCTTGGATTTCTTTACGAAATTGGTTTTTAGTAAATAATCTTTTGACCAAGACTTTGATACTGTCAATCCAAGTTAGGCTTGGTCAGACATATTTCTCGATTGGAGCCATTCATTTTTTTTAAATCCAATGAAGTCACTCCGACCTAATGTGAAAAATACTACATAAGAGTTTTACAGCAAATTTCGAGTCACGTTGTTAACTCCAAATGCTTAACGCACCGGAATTATTAGAGTTGACTCATTACTTGAACTAATTAGGAGGTCATTTGTAGAGTTCTTTAGGAAATTGAATTTCGGTAAATGATCCTTTGACCAAGACTTTGATAGTGTCAATTCAAGTTAAGCTTGGTCAGACATATTTCTCAAATAGAACCATTAATTTTTAATAATCAAATAGGGTCACTCCAAACTGTCGTAAAGTATCCTTCAGTAGAGTTTTACAGCAAATTTCGAGTCACGTTGTTAACTCCAAATGCTTAACGCGCCGGAGTTATTAGAGTTGACTTATTACTTGAATTAACTAGACTGTCATTTGTGGAGCTCTTTACGAAATTGATTTTTAGTAAATAATCTTTTGACCAAGACTTTGATAGTGTCAATCCAAGTTAAGCTTGGTCGGACATATTTCTCAAATAGAGCTATATATCTTTAATGATCCAATAGGGTCATTATAAGCTGTCATAAAGAATCTTTCAGTAGATTTTTACAGCAATTTTGAGTCACGTTGTTCACTTCAAATGCTTAACGCGCCGGAGTTATTAGAGTTGACTCATTACTTGAATTAATTATAAGTTCATTTGTTGATTTCTTTAAGAATTTGATATTTGGTAAAGAATCCTTTGACCAAGACTTTGGTGGTGTCAATCCAAGCTATGCTTGGTCAGACACATCTCTCGATTGGAGCCATTAATGCTTAAAAATCGAATGGAGCCGCTCCAAACCGTCGTAAAGTATCCTTCAGTAGAGTTTTACAGCAAATTTCGAGTCACGTTGTTAACTCCAAATGCTTAACGCGCCGGAGTTATTAGAGTTGACTTATTACTTGAATTAACTAGAATGTCATTTGTGGAGCTCTTTACGAAATTGATTTTTAGTAAATAATCTTTTGACCAAGACTTTGATAGTGTCAATCCAAGTTAAGCTTGGTCGGACATATTTCTCAAATAGAGCTATATATCTTTAATGATCCAATAGGGTCATTATAAGCTGTCATAAAGAATCTTTCAGTAGATTTTTACAGCAATTTTGAGTCACGTTGTTCACTTCAAATGCTTGACGCGCCGGAGTTATTAGAGTTGACTTATTACTTGAATTAATTAAATATTTCTTGGATTTCTTTACGAAATTGGTTTTTAGTAAATAATCTTTTGACCAAGACTTTGATACTGTCAATCCAAGTTAGGCTTGGTCAGACATATTTCTCGATTGGAGCCATTCATTTTTTTTAAATCCAATGAAGTCACTCCGACCTAATGTGAAAAATACTACATAAGAGTTTTACAGCAAATTTCGAGTCACGTTGTTAACTCCAAATGCTTAACGCACCGGAATTATTAGAGTTGACTCATTACTTGAACTAATTAGGAGGTCATTTGTAGAGTTCTTTAGGAAATTGAATTTCGGTAAATGATCCTTTGACCAAGACTTTGATAGTGTCAATTCAAGTTAAGCTTGGTCAGACATATTTCTCAAATAGAACCATTAATTTTTAATAATCAAATAGGGTGACTCCAAAGTGTCGTAAAGTATCCTTCAGTAGAGTTTTACAGCAAATTTCGAGTCACGTTGTTAACTCCAAATGCTTAACGCGCCGGAGTTATTAGAGTTGACTTATTACTTGAATTAACTAGACTGTCATTTGTGGAGCTCTTTACGAAATTAATTTTTAGTAAATAATCTTTTGACCAAGACTTTGATAGTGTCAATCCAAGTTAGGCTTGGCCAGATATATCTCTCGATTGGAGCCATTAAGTTTGAAAATCCAATGGAGCCACTCATAACTGTCATAAGTACCCTTCAGTAGAGTTTTACAGCAAATTTCGAGTCACGTTGTTAACTCCAAATGCTTAACGCGCCGGAGTTATTAGAGTTGACTCATTACTTGAATTAATTATAAGTTCATTTGTTGATTTCTTTAAGAATTTGATATTTGGTAAAGAATCCTTTGACCAAGACTTTGGTGGTGTCAATCCAAGCTATGCTTGGTCAGACACATCTCTCGATTGGAGCCATTAATGCTTAAAAATCGAATGGAGCCGCTCCAAACCGTCGTAAAGTATCCTTCAGTAGAGTTTTACAGCAAATTTCGAGTCACGTTGTTAACTCCAAATGCTTAACGCGCCGGAGTTATTAGAGTTGACTTATTACTTGAATTAACTAGACTGTCATTTGTGGAGCTCTTTACGAAATTGATTTTTAGTAAATAATCTTTTGACCAAGACTTTGATAGTGTCAATCCAAGTTAAGCTTGGTCGGACATATTTCTCAAATAGAGCTATATATCTTTAATGATCCAATAGGGTCATTATAAGCTGTCATAAAGAATCTTTCAGTAGATTTTTACAGCAATTTTGAGTCACGTTGTTCACTTCAAATGCTTGACGCGCCGGAGTTATTAGAGTTGACTTATTACTTGAATTAATTAAATATTTCTTGGATTTCTTTACGAAATTGGTTTTTAGTAAATAATCTTTTGACCAAGACTTTGATACTGTCAATCCAAGTTAGGCTTGGTCAGACATATTTCTCGATTGGAGCCATTCATTTTTTTTAAATCCAATGAAGTCACTCCGACCTAATGTGAAAAATACTACATAAGAGTTTTACAGCAAATTTCGAGTCACGTTGTTAACTCCAAATGCTTAACGCACCGGAATTATTAGAGTTGACTCATTACTTGAACTAATTAGGAGGTCATTTGTAGAGTTCTTTAGGAAATTGAATTTCGGTAAATGATCCTTTGACCAAGACTTTGATAGTGTCAATTCAAGTTAAGCTTGGTCAGACATATTTCTCAAATAGAACCATTAATTTTTAATAATCAAATAGGGTCACTCCAAACTGTCGTAAAGTATCCTTCAGTAGAGTTTTACAGCAAATTTCGAGTCACGTTGTTAACTCCAAATGCTTAACGCGCCGGAGTTATTAGAGTTGACTTATTACTTGAATTAACTAGACTGTCATTTGTGGAGCTCTTTACGAAATTGATTTTTAGTAAATAATCTTTTGACCAAGACTTTGATAGTGTCAATCCAAGTTAAGCTTGGTCGGACATATTTCTCAAATAGAGCTATATATCTTTAATGATCCAATAGGGTCATTATAAGCTGTCATAAAGAATCTTTCAGTAGATTTTTACAGCAATTTTGAGTCACGTTGTTCACTTCAAATGCTTGACGCGCCGGAGTTATTAGAGTTGACTTATTACTTGAATTAATTAAATATTTCTTGGATTTCTTTACGAAATTGGTTTTTAGTAAATAATCTTTTGACCAAGACTTTGATACTGTCAATCCAAGTTAGGCTTGGTCAGACATATTTCTCGATTGGAGCCATTCATTTTTTTTAAATCCAATGAAGTCACTCCGACCTAATGTGAAAAATACTACATAAGAGTTTTACAGCAAATTTCGAGTCACGTTGTTAACTCCAAATGCTTAACGCACCGGAATTATTAGAGTTGACTCATTACTTGAACTAATTAGGAGGTCATTTGTAGAGTTCTTTAGGAAATTGAATTTCGGTAAATGATCCTTTGACCAAGACTTTGATAGTGTCAATTCAAGTTAAGCTTGGTCAGACATATTTCTCAAATAGAACCATTAATTTTTAATAATCAAATAGGGTCACTCCAAACTGTCGTAAAGTATCCTTCAGTAGAGTTTTACAGCAAATTTCGAGTCACGTTGTTAACTCCAAATGCTTAACGCGCCGGAATTATTAGAGTTGACTCATTACTTGAACTAATTAGGAGGTCATTTGTAGAGCTCTTTACGAAATTGAATTTGGGTAAAGAATTCTTTGACCAAGACTTTGATAGTGTCAATCCAAGCTATGCTTGGTCAGATATATCTCTCGATTGGAGCCATTAAGTTTGAAAATCCAATGGAGCCACTCATAACTGTCGTAAAGTACCCTTCAGTAGAGTTTAACAGCAAATTTCAAGTCACGTTGTTAACTCCAAATGCTTAACGCGCCGGAGTTATTAGAGTTGACTCATTCTTGAATTAATTGAAACGTCATTTCTGCAGTTTTTTACGAAATTTGGTTTTGGTAAATAATCCTTTGACCAACATTTTGCTGTCACAATCCAAGCTATGCTTGGAAAGATATTGTTCTCCTTTGGAGCCACTCCAAGTTATCGGAAAGAATCCTTCAGTAGAATTTTACAGCAAATAAAGATTAGAGTAATGTTTCAAATCACGCTATAATTTCAACCGTGCGAATGGTTTGGCTGCTGGCCGTCATAGCTCTAAGCGATGTGGATTATTCTCATGCATATCTAGTTCCATGACAAGTTCCTGTTGTGATCACTTGAATGAGATATCTGAGTTTGTCATGTATCTTATAGTTCTTGGATCTGTCTTCGGATAAAACTTGAAATATAATAATTAAATAAATTTCAATCACAGCTCCCGCGGTCCTTTGTTTTACAAGCTTTGTTTACTCTGGGATTTTATGGGCTCAGATAAAGTTATACTTGAACAGAGCTTTTCTGGTTTTATCGCTGTTTGTTTCATGGCATTTAATTGAAACGATTCGAGCTATTGCAGAGAATCCTTCAGTAGAGTTTTACAGCTATTTTGAGTCACGTTGTTCACTGTAAATGCTTAACGCGCCGGAGTTATTAGAGTTGACTCATTACTTGAATTAATTATAAGTTCATTTGTTGATTTCTTTAAGAATTTGATATTTGGTAAAGAATCCTTTGACCAAGACTTTGGTGGTGTCAATCCAAGCTATGCTTGGTCAGACACATCTCTCGATTGGAGCCATTAATGCTTAAAAATCCAATGGAGCCGCTCCAACTGTCGTAAAGTATCCTTCAGTAGAGTTTACAGCAAATTTCGAGTCACGTTGTTAACTCCAAATGCTTAACGCGCCGGAGTTATTAGAGTTGACTCATTACTTGAATTAATTATAAGTTCATTTGTTGATTTCTTTAAGAATTTGATATTTGGTAAAGAATCCTTTGACCAAGACTTTGGTGGTGTCAATCCAAGCTATGCTTGGTCAGACACATCTCTCGATTGGAGCCATTAATGCTTAAAAATCGAATGGAGCCGCTCCAAACCGTCGTAAAGTATCCTTCAGTAGAGTTTTACAGCAAATTTCGAGTCACGTTGTTAACTCCAAATGCTTAACGCGCCGGAGTTATTAGAGTTGACTTATTACTTGAATTAACTAGACTGTCATTTGTGGAGCTCTTTACGAAATTGATTTTTAGTAAAATAAATAATCTTTTGACCAAGACTTTGATAGTGTCAATCCAAGTTAGGCTTGGCCAGACATATTTCACAATTAGAGCTATATATCTTTAATGATCCAATAGGGTCATTATAAGCTGTCATAAAGAATCTTTCAGTAGATTTTTACAGCAATTTTGAGTCACGTTGTTCACTTCAAATGCTTAACGCGCCGGAATTATTAGAGTTGACTCATTACTTGAATTAATTAGAAGGTATTTTGTGGATTTCTTTAAGAAATTGAATTTCGGTAAAGAATTCTTTGACCAAGACTTTGATAGTGTCAATCCAAGCTATGCTTGGCCAGATATATCTCTCGATTGGAGCCATTAAGTTTGAAAATCCAATGGAGCCACTCATAACTGTCGTAAAGTACCCTTCAGTAGAGTTTAACAGCAAATTTCAAGTCACGTTGTTAACTCCAAATGCTTAACGCGCCGGAGTTATTAGAGTTGACTCATTCTTGAATTAATTGAAACGTCATTTCTGCAGTTTTTTACGAAATTTGGTTTTGGTAAATAATCCTTTGACCAACATTTTGCTGTCACAATCCAAGCTATGCTTGGAAAGATATTGTTCTCCTTTGGAGCCACTCCAAGTTATCGGAAAGAATCCTTCAGTAGAATTTTACAGCAAATAAAGATTAGAGTAATGTTTCAAATCACGCTATAATTTCAACCGTGCGAATGGTTTGGCTGCTGGCCGTCATAGCTCTAAGCGATGTGGATTATTCTCATGCATATCTAGTTCCATGACAAGTTCCTGTTGTGATCACTTGAATGAGATATCTGAGTTTGTCATGTATCTTATAGTTCTTGGATCTGTCTTCGGATAAAACTTGAAATATAATAATTAAATAAATTTCAATCACAGCTCCCGCGGTCCTTTGTTTTACAAGCTTTGTTTACTCTGGGATTTTATGGGCTCAGATAAAGTTATACTTGAACAGAGCTTTTCTGGTTTTATCGCTGTTTGTTTCATGGCATTTAATTGAAACGATTCGAGCTATTGCAGAGAATCCTTCAGTAGAGTTTTACAGCTATTTTGAGTCACGTTGTTCACTGTAAATGCTTAACGCGCCGGAGTTATTAGAGTTGACTCATTACTTGAATTAATTATAAGTTCATTTGTTGATTTCTTTAAGAATTTGATATTTGGTAAAGAATCCTTTGACCAAGACTTTGGTGGTGTCAATCCAAGCTATGCTTGGTCAGACACATCTCTCGATTGGAGCCATTAATGCTTAAAAATCCAATGGAGCCGCTCCAACTGTCGTAAAGTATCCTTCAGTAGAGTTTACAGCAAATTTCGAGTCACGTTGTTAACTCCAAATGCTTAACGCGCCGGAGTTATTAGAGTTGACTCATTCTTGAATTAATTGAAACGTCATTTCTGCAGTTTTTTACGAAATTTGGTTTTGGTAAATAATCCTTTGACCAACATTTTGCTGTCACAATCCAAGCTATGCTTGGAAAGATATTGTTCTCCTTTGGAGCCACTCCAAGTTATCGGAAAGAATCCTTCAGTAGAATTTTACAGCAAATAAAGATTAGAGTAATGTTTCAAATCACGCTATAATTTCAACCGTGCGAATGGTTTGGCTGCTGGCCGTCATAGCTCTAAGCGATGTGGATTATTCTCATGCATATCTAGTTCCATGACAAGTTCCTGTTGTGATCACTTGAATGAGATATCTGAGTTTGTCATGTATCTTATAGTTCTTGGATCTGTCTTCGGATAAAACTTGAAATATAATAATTAAATAAATTTCAATCACAGCTCCCGCGGTCCTTTGTTTTACAAGCTTTGTTTACTCTGGGATTTTATGGGCTCAGATAAAGTTATACTTGAACAGAGCTTTTCTGGTTTTATCGCTGTTTGTTTCATGGCATTTAATTGAAACGATTCGAGCTATTGCAGAGAATCCTTCAGTAGAGTTTTACAGCTATTTTGAGTCACGTTGTTCACTGTAAATGCTTAACGCGCCGGAGTTATTAGAGTTGACTCATTACTTGAATTAATTATAAGTTCATTTGTTGATTTCTTTAAGAATTTGATATTTGGTAAAGAATCCTTTGACCAAGACTTTGGTGGTGTCAATCCAAGCTATGCTTGGTCAGACACATCTCTCGATTGGAGCCATTAATGCTTAAAAATCGAATGGAGCCGCTCCAAACCGTCGTAAAGTATCCTTCAGTAGAGTTTTACAGCAAATTTCGAGTCACGTTGTTAACTCCAAATGCTTAACGCGCCGGAGTTATTAGAGTTGACTTATTACTTGAATTAACTAGACTGTCATTTGTGGAGCTCTTTACGAAATTGATTTTTAGTAAATAATCTTTTGACCAAGACTTTGATAGTGTCAATCCAAGTTAAGCTTGGTCGGACATATTTCTCAAATAGAGCTATATATCTTTAATGATCCAATAGGGTCATTATAAGCTGTCATAAAGAATCTTTCAGTAGATTTTTACAGCAATTTTGAGTCACGTTGTTCACTTCAAATGCTTAACGCGCCGGAATTATTAGAGTTGACTTATTACTTGAATTAATTAGAAGGTATTTTGTGGATTTCTTTAAGAAATTGAATTTCGGTAAAGAATTCTTTGACCAAGACTTTGATAGTGTCAATCCAAGCTATGCTTGGTCAGATATATCTCTCGATTGGAGCCATTAAGTTTGAAAATCCAATGGAGCCACTCATAACTGTCGTAAAGTACCCTTCAGTAGAGTTTTACAGCAAATTTCAAGTCACGTTGTTAACTCCAAATTCTTAACGCGCCGGAGTTATTAGAGTTGACTCATTCTTGAATTAATTTAAAGGTCATTTCTGCAGTTCTTTACGAAATTTGGTTTTGGTAAATAATACTTTGACCAACATTTTGCTGTCACAATCCAAGCTATGCTTGGAAAGATATTATTCTCGTTTGGAGCCACTCCAAGTTATCGGAAAGAATCCTTCAGTAGAATTTTACAGCAAATAAAGATTAGGGCAATGTTTCAAATCACGCTATAATTTCAACTGGGCGAATGGTTTGGCTGCTGGCCGTCATAGCTCTAAGCGATGTGGATTATATTCATGCATATCTAGTTCCATGACAAGTTCCTGTTGTGATAACTTGAATGAGACATCTGAGTTTGTCATGTATCTTATAGTTCTTGGATCTGTCTTCGGATAAAACTTGAAATATAATAATTAAATAAATTTCAAGCACGGCTCCCGCGGTCCTTTGTTTTACAAGCTTTGTTTACTCTGGGATTTTATGGGCTCAGATAAAGTTATACTTGAACAGAGCTTTTCAGGTCTTAGGGCTGTTTGTTTCATGAAATTTAATTGAATTGATTCGAGCTATTACAGAGAATCCTTCAGTGGAGTTTTACAGCAAACTTCGATGGTGACACACTCACCATCGATCTATTACCATAAGTGGTAATGGATCGATGGTGACACATTATTAAACTTAATACTATACAGTTTCAGCATAACAGGCGAAACTGGTTCTTAGGAAAATCACCATTTTGATGTCAGATGAAAAGCTTTCGTCCGCTGCCGTGCTTCGGAAGATTCCCATGCAGTTGACCTTGAATTATTTTTTTGTCTCATGGTGTCTAAGGGCGCTATCTGCACCATTTGACTTTTCACGAAATTAAACTTTGATTTTGATATCAAATCCTTCAGTGGAATTGTCCAGAAATTTCACTTTGATTAATTCAAAAATATCGTAGAGCACTGTAATTATTGGGGTGCATTTTAATTCAATTTCAAGTCTACAAATCGTGGCTTGGATTGAAGTTTATCTGGCCCTAAGCCGTCGGCACCGATGGTGTCATTTTTATAGTATTTCGCCAATTTTAACTCGTCATTTTACGCCGCTCTATGTAAGCAATTGTAACTCTTTGAGGACACTTTATTTGGACATTTGATGAGGCGCATTGAGCTCCTAGGCTTAAGACTAATTATATCTACACTTACTGGTACCAATTTCTACCAAAGCGGGTGGATAACGGTACACGACAAGTATTACTCAAAATAAACAAAAGAAAACAAAAAAAATTAGTACAATAACTGTAGATTAATTGGTAAGAAAAAGTCATGAAGTCAAAGGTGCCAAATCAATAAGACGACACGTGCATTTTCAATGCGAAAGTTCAAAATGGGTCATTTGACCCGTTAAGGTATTGTTATGCGTTGGGGTTTATTATTTAAAACACTTAACGAACACCTTAAAATTCTTAATTCGTTTCTTCCGTTTCCTGTTCGCTGTTTCGCTTCGAAGTTCTGATTACTAACTGCCTTCGTGACATCCCTGCAACGCTTTTATAGTCGATAAGACCACCCTAGACTTATTGAGAATATTCCTCACAAGTCGAATTATTGATATGCGTTTCCGCCATTTGACAATAGATGGCGTTATACTTCTCGAGCTTTCTCGATGTTACTAGTACCTTTGATATTTTTTCTGCTATTCGACGATAGTTGGCGTTGCTCTTAGCGGCGTAATATTAATTATATAATGTAACCGTATATAATAAATAAACAATTAACGAATTAATTTGGTTTTATTTGGTCACACATCTTGACATGATAACGTCTTACAAATCCATGAGCATTGATTGCACGCACGAAAAAGTGTCACGTTCCGCCCGAACCTGAGTGTGCGAGCGAGACCGCGGATCAAGCGATAGAAAGGCACGATTGGCTTAAGCGTTGCTTGTGACGCATTTATCTCTATTCACGCGTGATGTCAGAGCTAGTTATTCGAATAGTTCCGCTACTGACTGTCATCAAACAGACAATCAATATATATTTTTTGCAGAGTGGTATGAACGATATATTTTTTATTGTTAAAATTGACGGACGAACTCACGGCCCGCCTGGTGTTAAGCGGTCACCGGAGTCCATAGACATAAATACCGTTAATTTCGCCCCCTATATTGAGACACAAGTTCTAAGGTCTCAGTATAGTTACAACGGCTGCCCCACCCTTCAAACCGAAACGCATTACTGCTTCACGGCAGAAATAGGCAGGGCGGTGGTACCTACCCGTGCGGACTCACAAGATGCCCTACCAGCATAATATGTCACGGCCCATCCATGATGTGGTTGCCGGAATCCATAGACATCTGAACGTTTTCTTTAGGATAGGAGGATTACTGGTGGCCCGGAGACCTTTCCAGTTTCAGCAAGTTGGGTGGGAGAGCACGGACGTCAGAGCGCCTCCGAAGGAGACCTAACAGCTTAAGGGCAGAGCTACTTCGCGAATGCTTCTATTACCAGATCGGGTTCGCGACCCGCTGAGAAGATCCGGCGAGAAACTCAGTAGATTGTGTCTATGGGCTGAACAAAGCTGTCCGTCTTGTATTAAATAGTTGCCAGAGCTTATAGACATCAAGCAAGTTAACCCTTTGACTGCCGGGTAAGTAACCATGTCGTTTTCTTTTGTTTGTTAATGTATGTTTTAGGGTTTTAGGTCTCTTAGACATAGATTCTTGGTTACTTTGGTCACATTGCTCGGCGGCCACCAGACAACCTTGAAAATTTGACTGTGGTGGTCAAGGTAGAAGGGAAAAGACCCGCCGGCCGGCCACCAAGCCGTTAGTCAGATGAGATAGCTGCGCTCACTGGACTCTCTATTGCAACCGCCCTGAGAGAAGCCGAAACCCGAAGGAAATGGTGGGTACAAAGAACCACGAAGGGCTTTCAGGGACACGACCTTCAGCAATGAAGTATACGACTAAGAAGAAGAGAAATAGATTCATTCTCAGTAAGGGAACGTACCCATACTACGTGACCCGTTTAGGGGGGTAGCGGACTCTTTAAAATAGTACGGTCAGTCACAGGAGCGGGGGGGGGGGTGGCTCAGGTTTTTGTCACGTAGTCAATTTTAGTGAGAGAAATCTCGTATTTTTTCGACCTATATTCGAATATAGCGCGAAGTTCCTTTCGATTAATTAGTGAAGGAATTGTAATTTTTTTTTTAAGTTATGATAATAAATCACCGCATTATGAAGAAGAAAAAAACAATACTATGAACTAAATTACTATTGTTGAGACGCTATCTCGAGAAACTGTACTCATTACGCGGACCAATCGGATACGAGCAATGTCGCGCGATAAGCGCCTACACGTTGATCGGTCAGAATGACGGATCTAAAAAGTGTCGTGACAACTTTTCGTAAGAATTTTTTCCGTCTAGCCCCCTTTCACAACGCGCGATAAGGAACTTCGTTCCAAAATCATAATTATGAATTACTACGTGAAAACTAAAGGGGGAGAGGGGGGGTCTTGGCATATACTAAGAGTGATCACCGAGGGGAGGGAGAGGTCGAAAAAACAAAAAAAATTGGTCACGTAGTATGGGTACGTTCGCTAACGTACGGATTCGTCTCTCCCAGAGTCAACTAGATATTCCGGTGCCTTAGTAAGAATATCGCAGAGAGAAATCGACATAATTACTTCAGTATCTTTACGAATAAAAATTAAAACTACTTTTAGCAATTTAATATCGCTTTTTTTTTATTATCACTATTACTTCGGGAGCATTTAATAGTATTAAAAAAAAAAGAAAAATTGACCGAAAAACTGACAGAAGATTTAAGTTTAAGACATAAAAAGAGAAATAGACGAAGACCACAATGTAGACTGGTGGTAGGACCTCTTGCGAGTCCGCGCGGGTAGGTACCACCACCCTGCCTATTTCTGCCGTGAAGCAGTAATGCGTTTCGGTTTGGAGGGTGGGGCAGCCGTTGCAACTATACTGAGACCTTAGAATTTATATCTCAAGTTGGTTGGCACTTTTGCGTCATAGATGTCTATGGGCTCCAGTAACCACTTAACACCAGGTGGGCTGTGAGCTCGTCCACTCATCTAAGCAATAAAAAAATAAAAAAATTACTTAAATGGCAATTCCGAAATATCCTATTTACATTTAATTCTAATTCGTCCCGTGAATTTCTCGTCCGTTAAATCTTCATAAACCAATTCCGGGCTATCGATTCTGCATTCCAATGCCTTTCTAAACGTCTCCATTAACCTGGTCCTTTCTCTATCGTTCAAATCGCAACCTCTCGACACGGCCGCCAGTTTCGTGTTCACCCAAGCTTCGTAATACGGTTTTGTTTCGCGATTGAGGCAAGTAGGCGCCCATTTCGCCACCTCCGTGGGCGGTGAGAAGCTCGCCTTCCTCAAAGACGCCGGCGACGCGACCTGCTTCCGCCTAAACCGTCTCCGGCTGCCACTGTTCTTTATATCCGGCTTTTTATCGACGCCTGACGCAATCTCGGGCGGTCGTTTCGCTTCCCGCCGCTCGGTCTCCGTGTACTTAGACGTCTTCTTCGCTCGTGACGTCAAATCGATCTGGATACTGCCCTTTTGCGGTTTCCGATTGATGAACCTGACCACTTTGTATATTCTAGTTCGGTCGTTGTCCGATATAAGCGTGCTCGTTATCGGTACTTTAACGGATCTCCCTTTTTTTATCGATTCATCGTTTTCGCAAAGTCCCTTCGCTGAAATCGATTCCGTATCGATTTTACTCGGCGTTTGGCTTTTGTCTTTCGTAGTATCTACAAACAAAAAAATAACAAATAACAGAATTG
Source organism: Bombyx mori (assembly GCF_030269925.1). Classification (NCBI taxonomy): domain Eukaryota; kingdom Metazoa; phylum Arthropoda; class Insecta; order Lepidoptera; family Bombycidae; genus Bombyx; species Bombyx mori. The sequence continues at coordinate 1,479,813 of NC_085117.1, read as the reverse complement.
TCGCAATAATATTTCGAAGTTAAACTTCTTTACGCACGCCTGACTCCGGGAATACGATGGTGAATAGGTACGTGATCAGAGCGTTACGAAAAAGTGTGATCGACGTTTCGTATATACCTAACTGTAGGAGTCAGAGAGTCCAATCCCTACAATCCCGCTTTTGCAGGTTAGCTGTCGGGGCTCCGTGGTTCGTGAGGAACGTTGACCTACACGACGACCTGGGCCTCGAATCAATTCGGAAATACATGAAGTCAGCGTCGGAACGATACTTCGATAAGGCTATGCGTCATGATAATCGCCTTATCGTTGCCGCCGCTGACTACTCCCCGAATCCTGATCATGCAGGAGCCAGTCACCGTCGACGCCCTAGACACGTCCTTACGGATCCATCAGATCCAATAACCTTTGCATTAGATGCCTTCAGCTCTAATACTAGGGGCAGGCTTAGGGACCCCGGTAACCGTACTCGTCGAACTCGACAAAGAGGTCGACGTGCAACCTAACCCATGCATCAGCCCGCTGAGTTTCTCGCCGGATCTTCTCAGCGGGTCGCGATTCCGATCCGGTAGTAGATTCATTCGCGAAACAATTGCTCTTGAGTTGTTAGGTCTCCTTCGCTCCGACTGCCGCTCGGGCAGTTGTTAGCAAATCCCACCCCTCTTGGCTGAGCCTTTGCTCGCCCACCTGTCCTGGTGAAACTGGAAAGGCCTTCGGGCCACCAGTAAACTTTCAATCATAAAAAAAAAAAAAAAAAAAAAAAAAAAAGTCAGAGAGAGAGAGAGAGAGAGAGAGAGATGTGTGACACACATTTTCTTTCTCTCTCCCTCTCAAATTTATTTAATTTCATAAATTATTAGCTTATCAAGGAAAATCCATAATAAATTTAAATGTTTGTTGAAAAATAATGCACGTGTATATATAGAGCTGAAGAAGTTTTACTTCAGTTGTGTGATTTAAAGCACAATTTGTTTTCTTTTTCAATTTAATTATTGTTTAATATTTTTTTATTTATTGCTTAGATGGGTGGATGAGCTCACAGCCCACCTGGTTGTTAAGCGGTTACTGGCGCCCATAGACATCTACAGCGTAAATGCGCCACCCACGTTGAGATATAAGTTCTAAGGTCTCAGTATAGTTACAACGGCTGTCCCGCCCTTCAAACCGAAACGCATTACTGCTTCACGGCAGAAATAGGCAGGGCGGTGGTATCTACCCGTGCGGACTCACAAGAGGTCCTACCACCAGTAAAATTTAAAACACAACTCTAGTACCTATCTAAAATTGCGTTTTGACCGCAATCACACAGCACTAATCACTGGCAGTCATATTATTTAAATCGTTTATAATTATATATATTTTACAAATTTTCTTTAACATTAACATGAATTTTAATTGAACCGGCTGTGTGTTTAGGTACCCCGGAGCCGCAGGATATAAAAAAAAAAAGTGAAGGCATCATCGTGTGGAGCCTTTACCTTCGCAAGTCGATATTGTCTTAGATCCAACACTAGTATTGACGTTCTGGTCTGCGGCTTTTAATCTGATGGTATACCTCTCCCTAATGCGCTTCCTCTCGGCTAGATCTAAAATTCTCGACTTCTCTCTTTTATCTGAAATATTAACAGCGTTATAGTATTAAATACATAGATTTCCCCACCCGTGTGATTAGTGCGTGTTCTTAAAGTTCTCGATAGCGTAAAAGTTAACTCAAATTTGTATGCAGTCGGAACAGCGCCCCTAGCGGCTAACGTAGTGTTATAGAGATTTGGCCGAAGGCCTTTTTAAAAAATGAAATTAAGAAAGAATAGATTTATTTAATTAAATTACAATAAATTGGGCTCAATTTAGGGCAAGTGTCACGCGCGCGGATGATGGTTTCAAACTGATTTAAATTATACGAGTAATTATAAAGAGCTAATAAAACTGCTGACTTTGTGATTTATAATGGGGTTCCTTAGCACTATTGTATACGGGAACTATTTATAACAGCCCCGGGGCCGAGAGTAAACTTACCCCAAAAGGGTTAGGCAAACGCTCTAACTCCATACAAATTCGAAGTATTCATAGATTTCCCCACTTGTGTGCTTAGTGCGATTTTTTAACGTTCTCGATAGCGTAAAAGTTAACTCAAATTAGTATGCAGTCGGAACTAGCGGCAAACGTTCCAACTCCATACAAATTTGAGTTAACTTTTACGCTATCGAGATCGTTAAAATCTCACGCTAAGCACCCAGGCTTGCCGATTGCAGTTCACTCAGTGGTGGGCATCGACTTGGCTTTGCCTTGTGTTAAAACGTGGATGGTTAGAAACAATTTAGCCTATGTATTTTATAATTTTTTTAAATTAACATTAAAACTTGACAGCGTAACTAAGAACTCGCGACATTTAGGGTAGGCAGCGGCTTGGCTCTGCCCCTGGCATTGCTGAAGTCCATGGGCGACGGTGACCGCTTAATAGCAGGTGGACCGTGAGCTCGTCCACCCATCTAAGCAATAAAAATAAATAAAACAAAAACTAAATAACCTTTCACCCCTCAAAATGAAGAATGAAGATTCAACAGGCATTTCCTTAAAGTACATTTATCTCAATTGAATATTTTAACGACCGCCTCTCGAATCTGTTAGAAAATTCGTGTTCTGACATGAAAAAATTACCGGATGAATCGCCCCGATCCGGCAAATACTTCGTCTGCACTGCATCATCCCTATTGTATTTATCTATGATCTTTTTAGTGTCCCCGCTCTCATTCGACTTTTCCGTCTTCGTATTATTCCTCGTGGACATATCGATGAGGTGATTGATATAGGTATTGAAAATAAACACGATTAAAATTTGGAAATTTTGCGTTAAATTACACTTAAAAATTTTTGAGGTTAAACGTCATGACCTAATTGATTTGTTGATTATTTATTTTGTCAATCAAAAAGAATGATATGTTTGTTGTCAAAACGATGTATTTTGTTTGTATAAATTGTTCATAGATTTTCATTAGATTTGTAGCGTGAAAAATTGGCATTTCAAGTCGGGCGACTTCGGACGAAATCGGAATACCCTATGGAGGGTAGAAGTAAGGAGAGTCAACTGTTTTTTTTATTGCTTAGATGGGTGGACGAGCTCACAGCCCACCTGGCGTTAAGTGGTTACTGGAGCCCATAGACATCCACAACCTAAATGCGCCACCCACCTTGAGATATAAGTTCTAAGGTGTCAAGTATAGTTACAACGGCTACCGCACCCTTCAAACCGCAACACATTACTGCTTCACGGCAGAAATAGGCAAGGCGGTGGTACCTACCCGTGCGGACTCACAAGAGGTCCTACCACCAGTAATTACGCAATTTATAATTTTGCGGGTTTGATTTTTATTACACGATGTTATTCCTTCACTGTGGAAATGAAGCGTGAACATTTGTCGGGTACGTATTTCATTAGAAAAATTAGTACCCGCCTGGGATTCGAACACCGGTGCATCGCTCAATATGAATGCACCGGACCTTTAGGCCACGACGACTTTTTGAATATGAGATGATTCTCGTTAATTTATATAGTTCTTACCGTGATTAGTGTAGTATCTCTGAACACTCTCAACTTTCATTCCCGATCCTGCGGACAGAATGGAAAGCAGTCGACGTCGCCCCAAACACGTCAATTCGGATCCTCCCGATCCACTAACGGTGTTTCTAGGTACTTCAAGCACCGGTCACCGTTCTCGTCGAACCCGTCGCTTGCGACGAAGGGCTCGACGAGTAAACTAACTCCTAGACACAGCCCACTGAGTTTCTCGCCGGATCTTCTCAGTGGGTCGCGTTTCCGATCCGGTGGTAGATTCTGCGAAGCACGGCTCTTGCTAGGGTTCGTGTTAGCAACGTCATCAGGTTTGAGCCTCGTGAGCTCACCTACTAGTTAAGGTTCCGTTGGAATAGCCTCTCAAGGATATCAGCTAAGGTAGTAAAAACAAAAAAAAAACTCAAGTTCGAAGTCCGTTACAACATCAATAATTAAATTAACTCAATAACTAGGTAACTAATCAAACTATTTAATTTCGAACTTTTCGCGAAAACACTCGATCGAACTATATAGTGACATTAAGAAAAACGTCACATCAAATTAAAAACAAGAAACCGCATGAACACGTAAATGATAAATACAATTAAAAAAATATAAGAACAACACAACCACAACATGAAAATTATTCGAGTTATGCAACCGTGAACATTAAGTAACGTTATAAAGAAAATGGAGAAGCCGAACCGGAGAATTCTGAAGTCGAAGTCTTCTTCTAACACAATTAAAACTAAAATTGTTAAAGATAAAACGCTTAATGATAGCGCCCTCAATGTTTTGCCGGAGACAAAGAAGAAAGGTATTTACGTCGAGAAGAGAAACTTCGCGCAGAAGACACAAGGTATGTATGTTTGTGTATGGAGTGTATGTTGTGTATGTGTGTGTGTGTGTGTGTGTGTTTGTTTTTTGTGTATGTATGGGCGCTATTATTGGCATTAAATAACATGATTTATAGTTCAATTTATTTTGTTATTATTTATTTATTTAGTTATATATTATAATCTGAAACTGTAATTTTACCTTAACTAATATTAATATACACTGTTTTGATCTTAAAATGTTCAAAAGATTTTTATTTTTAATTTATTGTTTAAAAACACAAATGACTGTCAAAATACGCATAAATATTAATAAAAAATTGTTTTAATTAACATCAATATGTACATGTTATAATTAAAATCAATACTTTGATTAAGTATTGTAATTACTAGTGATAGGACCTCTTGTGAGTCCGCGCGGGTAGGTACCACCACCACCCCGCCTATTTCTGCCGTGAAGCAGTAATGCGTTTCGGCTTGAAGGGTGGGGCAGCCGTTGTAACTATACTGAGACCTTAGAACTTATATCTCAAGGTGGGTGGTGGTGGGTGGGTTGTAGATGTCTATGGGCTCCAGTAATCACTTAACACCAGGTGGGCTGTGAGCTCGTCCACCCATCTAAACAATAAAAAAATGTTTATGCAAATCATGTTGTTGGCGCCATATATTATTAGACTGGATAATAATAAACTTAGTTTAAACATATTAGATATACCTATAGGTATGTACTTTAAGTAATATAAATTAATTTCAAATTCATGTACTTAAAATTCACTAAAATAATTGAAGACATGAGTGGATGAAGAGGATATGATACAATTTCTTAATTTTGAGAAAACGGGCAACAAAGTTTTGTTCCTTTTTTCTTTTTCCTCGTACGTAGCTCCTTCATTCAATTTAAAACTTAAAAATCTTTAAAATGGTACTTCACTCCTTTATCCACTCATGTCTTCATTTTTTCTGAATATTAAGCTACATTTCGTGAATTGTTATTTCCAGGAAACGCAAGATTCACAAAAAACTCAAACTTTCAGGAAACATATCGATTTTCTAAAATTTGATTTGATTTTTTCAGTGACTAAACGTTTGAAAACGTTGCCAAATCAAATCACACGGAGACGCGACAACAAACAATTTCTTAGTTCAGTTTTGAATATCCTATCTAAAGGCACAACAAGTACGCAGTTTCCGGAACCAGCCCCGGACAAAAGCGGCGAAGAAATTATACCAAAAACTACTAAAATCGAGAGAGCGAAAGCGATGAACAACGAAAAAAAGAGTAAATTTAAATCTAAAATCTTAAACAGGAATTACGATGATAATTTCATTGTATTGAAATCAACGAACAGTAGCAAATTTAGTAGTCCGTCATTATATTCTGATCAGAGCCGGGACGTTTGTAAAATCAATTCCAATAACGTGACGGCTATAGCCAAGGAAGTTTTAGAAGGGAAAAAGACAAAGAGAGTTACCATAGACGAACCGGCGACTCTGGTTTCAGAACATAAAGCGAACGACAAAAATTTGTATAATTTCTTTGTGGACATCTTAGAAACGACTTTCAGCGCTTGCGACATGAAAGAAAGCCTTGAAACGAATAAATTGAAATTGAGCGAGTCTAATCTTGGCTTTGAGATTGAGGAATCCGTTGCCAAAAAACTCGTAGACAACAATATAGAGGTTGCCACGAAAATAAATGATTCTAATAAAAAAATTGTAAAACCTACTACAAATTATTATGATAATAATTTTGTACTTGAAGATTATTTATCGTATAAAACAGTATTTAAAAGTGACAACAGAAAACCTAAATTACATGAGAAGAATCGATTAAAATCGACCCCTCAAAGTACCAGCAACTATAGTCGATTCAATAAATCGACTAAAAAACGAATGAAAAGTGACTTCATTGACATTCTCAAACGCGAATTGACTAACAGCTCTCTAGGCAGCGTGGAACCACAAAATTTCTATCAATCGTTAAAGTTCATTGCTAAAACTAAAAAAGCCAACGCGAAATTGAAGTATGCTGACGAGATGCGCGACAAAAATCCCGAATGCGTGTTCAAGAGACGAAAGATCATCGCGAAATCGAGGAAGAATAGAAGAAATATTGTTGGTAGTACGAAAACGCTTAACGCAGTTCAAGTCGCTTGATAATTTTCAACAGTTTTTAGCTTTTAAAGTAATTGTTAATAATTGCGACAATATACACAAAAATACGCATTGTCTCAATCGTAGTCTGATAAAACATAAGTATTCATTTCATGCACAAACTAATAAAATGCACGCATAAAATTGTTTGATTTTTTAATTAAATTAGCCTAACCAGTTGATCCGTAACAGCGTCAGAACGCTCCTTCGAAAAGACGCGCAAGGACCTTCTTAGCGTGACTGTCTCTAACTACATATTCGATCCAATTAACGGTGCAATGCAAAACTTCCTGATCCACACTGGATGATTTTAGGCTTTCCAAGCACCGTCCACGGTCTCCGTCGAATGGGACGTGCAACTTAAACCACAGACACAGCCCACTGAGTGTCTCGCCGGATCTTCTCAGTGGGTCGCGATTCCGATCCGGTGGTAAATTCAGCAAAGCACTGCTCTTGCTAGGGACAGTATTATCCAGTTCTTTGAGGGTGAGCTCGTGAGCTCATCTACTCGTCCGCGTCGATATATCGACTCTTCATTAACGCGTATAAAGCGCGGAGCGTCGGAACAAAATTTTTTTTTATTAGATGTGCGGACGAGCTCGTAGCCCACCTGGCGTGAAGTGGTTACTGGAGCCCATAGACATCTACAATACAAATGCGCCACCCATCTTGAGATATACGTTCTAAGGTCTCAGTATAGTTACGACGGCTGCCCCACCCTTCAAACCGAAACGCATTACTGCTTCACGGCAGAAATAGGATAGGATAGGATGGTACTTAGTAGCATCGCCTTGACCCGTGCGGACTCACAAGAGGTCCTACTATCATTAATTACGCAAATTATTTTGCGGGTTTGATTTTGGAACGAAGTTCCTTACGGCAGGCTTGGAGGGGATAGGGATTTTGCTGCGCGACCGAACTGAAAAAAATGTGATAGTAAAACCGTAAGAAAAAATCCGTGGAAAAAAGTGCGTGGAATAAAACCGTTAAATGAGACGTGCGCAGGCGCGACAGTCGCATACACAAGCGAGTAGTGTACCTTTTAGTAGAGTACCTTTCTCTTTCTCCCTCTTTCTTTTCGTTCTCTCATCCATTCTCTTTCTATTATTATTTCTATTTTTCTATTTCTATGTCATTTTTTGTTGTCAAACATTGTATGTCATTTTATGTTTTATTTTAAGTAATTTATTATTTCCTAAAATACTGAATATCCTAAATACTTTCTTGTACTTAAATAAAAACTAATCAGCAAAATTTAAGGGAAAAATCAAGAAAACCAACATAAAATTGAGCACGATTTTTTTTGCAATTTGTGTAGATTCTACATTAGCCGAAGGAGCTTCGTTCCTACCTGGTGTCCCACGACACCACATATCATTCCGATCCAAGCACTCGCCGCGTGCTGACGTGCTCATTGTTCGTTCGATCGCCCGACCTCGGTTCGTGGCACATCTGGCGTCCAAGTGTTTTCTCGAAAGTGACTACCTGTGCTAATTGCGTCGCACCGCCGTTTGTGAACGGGCGGACCCCTAAATTCCTGGAATTCGTTCGGCAACTTAGTGGCCCGTTTGTAAACGGACGGTTGTGTGCCGTAATTAATCGTGATTATTATAGTTTTGGGGCCTCGCCGTAAGGCGAGTGTGTTTAAAGTCCCGGGGTAGCCCCCCCTGGGCACGTGACAGTTACAATGGAGTCCACGATCGATCTGTTCGCGGAATTCCTCCGTCTGAGGTACCCGACATTATCGGCCGAATTTTTAGAATTTAAGGCCAATCACGCCGCGAACTCAGAAGCGGTCTCCGTCGCGCCCGCCGCTCCCGTGTCCCCAATACTCGCGAGCAAAGCTCCCGCGTCGATCGCTGCGGTCTCGGTTCCAGCCCTGCGCTCATCCGCAGCACACGTCGCGTCCACGCGTTCATCCGCGGCCTCCATCGCGCCCGCGCCGTCCTCTGCCCCCGAGCGATTGTCCGTGGCCTCCGTCGCGACCGTCAACCCCGCGCCCTCTAAAACGCCCGCCTGCGGGTCGCCCGCGCCCTCCTCTCCATCCGACTCGGAGTCGGACATGGAGGTCGATCTTTCCCCCGCCCCCTCGACTGATGGATTCACGGTAGTCCAAAAAGGTAAGAGGCGCGCTGCGGAAGCCCGAGCTCCCGCGGCCGCCAAAGTAAGCAGAGCCGCGAACGCGTCGCGCCTCCGTCCACCGACCCCCGTTGCTGCCCCTGCCCGTGCTACACCGTCGCCGCGCCCGGTAGTACAAAAGAAAATCCAAGCCCCTCCCCCGGTAATCCTTCAAGAGAAGGCAGCCTGGGAACGAGTTTCCCTGGCCCTTAAGGCCAAAAATATTAATTTCACGAATGCCCGTAACCTCGCGAACGGCATTCAAATTAAGGTTCAAACACCCGACGACCATAGGGCCCTCTCTTCTTACCTCCGTAAGGAGCGTATAAGTTTCCATACGTATACGCTCCAGGAGGAGCGCGAACTTCGTGCCGTCATACGTGGCATCCCTAAAGAGTTGGATGCCGAACTCGTCAAGGCCGACCTTCTGGAACAAGGCCTACCAGTAAATTCAGTGCACCGCATGCACACCGGCCGCGGTAGGGAGCCATATAATATGGTTCTAGTCGCCCTCCAGCCTACCCCCGAGGGTAAGCAAATTTTTAACATACGTACCGTCTGTAGGCTCTCCGGTATCGCCGTCGAAGCCCCCCATAAAAAAGGCACTCCTAGCCAGTGCCATAACTGTCAACTGTACGGGCATTCTTCCCGTAACTGTCACGCGCGCCCCCGATGCGTCAAGTGTCTAGGCGATCACGCTACGGCCCTTTGCACTCGCGATCAAAAAACCGCGACGGAACCGCCTAGCTGCGTCCTGTGTCGAACACAGGGTCACCCCGCAAATTACCGCGGATGCCCCCGAGCCCCGAAAATAAATCGCCGCGTCGCCCGCCAAAACCGCCTCCGAGCTTCCCACCCAGACATCAAAGCCTCGGCACCCTCTGTGTCGCAGGCTAAGCCAGCATTCGTTCCGGCGCCGTTGCCCAGTGGCTCGGCCTGGGCGAAACCGCTGCCGTACACGAACACGGCTACAACTCCCTCCTTCGCGATTCGTCCCGCCCCCGCGATACGCCCCTCCCCCGCGAATTGCCCTCCGACAGCGTCCGACAATCTTGCTCTAGCGATCGACTTCTTTCAATCGATTAACTTTGAGCGCGTTAACGCTTTAGGTGACGCCATCCGCGCCGCCTCCACTGCACAGCACTTCATCGCCGTTGTGCAAGAATACGCCGACGTATACGCGTCGTTAAATACGTACGTCCTCCCCTCACTCCGCCGGTAATCAATGGCGTACAAAAGTAGGCTGAAACCCCTATCCGTAACAATAGGATTTTTTAACGCATACGGTCTCGCAAATCAACGTGATCAGGTTTGTGATTTTTTGCGTGACCATCAAATTGACATATTTTTAGTACAGGAGACTCTACTTAAGCCCGCGCGCCGCGACCCTAAAATCGCGAACTATAACATGGTTAGGAACGACAGGCTCACTGCTCGTGGTGGTGGTACCGTCATCTACTACAGAAGAGCCTTGCACTGCATCCCGCTCGATCCCCCCGCGCTCGTTAACATCGAAGCATCAGTATGCCGAATCTCACTGACGGGACACGCGCCGATCGTTATCGCGTCCGTTTATCTTCCACCGGATAAGATTGTTCTAAGCAGTGATATCGAGGCGCTGCTCAGCATGGGAAGCTCTGTCATTCTGGCGGGCGACCTAAATTGTAAACACATCAGGTGGAATTCTCACACCACAACCCCTAATGGCAGGCGGCTCGACGAGCTAGTCGATGATCTCGCCTTCGATATCATCGCTCCGCTAACCCCGACTCACTACCCGCTAAATATCGCGCATCGCCCGGATATACTCGACATAGCGTTATTAAAAAACGTAGCTCTGCGCTTACACTCGATCGAAGTAGTTTCAGAGTTAGATTCAGACCACCGTCCCGTCGTTATGAAACTTGGTCGCGCTCCCGATTCCGTTCCCGTCACGAGGACTGTGGTGGATTGGCACACGCTGGGCATCAGCCTGGCTGAATCTGACCCACCATCGCTCCCGTTTAGCCCGGACTCTACCCCGTCTCTTCAGGATACCGCTGAAGCCATAGACATCCTAACGTCACACATTACCTCGACATTAGATAGGTCATCGAAGCAAGTTGTAGCGGAGGACTTCCTTCACCGCTTCGAATTGCCCGACGATATTAGGGAACTCCTTAGAGCTAAGAACGCTTCGATCCGCGCCTACGATAGGTATCCTACCATGGAAAATCGTATTCGAATGCGTGCCCTACAACGCGACGTAAAGTCTCGCATCGCCGAAATCCGAGATGCCAGGTGGTCTGATTTCTTAGAAGGACTCGCGCCCTCTCAAAGGTCTTACTACCGCTTAGCTCGTACTCTCAAATCGGATACGGTTGTAACTATGCCCCCCCTCGTAGGCCCCTCAGGTCGACTCGCGGCGTTTGATGATGACGAAAAAGCAGAGCTGCTGGCCGATACATTGCAAACCCAGTGCACGCCCAGCATTCAATCCGCGGACCCTGTTCATGTAGAATTAGTAGACAGTGAGGTAGAACGCAGAGCCTCCTTGCCACCCTCGGATGCGTTACCACCCGTCACCCCAATGGAAGTTAAAGACCTGATCAAAGACCTACGTCCTCGCAAGGCTCCCGGTTCCGACGGTATATCTAACCGCGTTATTAAACTTCTACCCATCCAACTCATCGTGATGTTGGCATCTATTTTCAATGCCGCTATGGCGAACTGTATCTTTCCCGCGGTGTGGAAAGAAGCAGATGTTATCGGCATACATAAACCCGGTAAACCAAAAAATCATCCGACGAGTTACCGTCCGATTAGCCTCCTCATGTCTCTGGGCAAACTGTATGAGCGTTTGCTCTACAAACGCCTCAGAGACTTCGTCTCATCAAAGGGCATTCTCATCGATGAACAATTCGGATTCCGTGCAAATCACTCATGCGTACAACAGGTGCACCGCCTCACGGAGCACATTCTTGTAGGACTTAACCGACCAAAACCGATCTATACGGGAGCCCTCTTCTTCGACGTCGCAAAAGCGTTCGACAAAGTCTGGCACAACGGTTTGATTTTCAAACTTTTCAACATGGGCGTACCGGACAGTCTCGTGCTCATCATACGAGACTTCTTGTCTAACCGCTCTTTTCGATATCGAGTAGAGGGAACCCGCTCCTCCCCGCGACCACTCACGGCTGGAGTCCCGCAAGGCTCCGTTCTCTCTCCGCTCCTATTTAGTTTATTTATTAACGATATTCCCCGGTCGCCGCCGACTCAGCTAGCCTTATTCGCTGACGACACAACCGTTTACTACTCAAGTAGAAACAAGTCCCTAATCGCGAGTAAGCTCCAGAGTGCAGCGTTAACCCTCGGACAGTGGTTCCGAAAATGGCGCATAGACATCAACCCAGCGAAAAGCACAGCAGTGTTATTTCAAAGGGGAAACTCACCGCTTATTTCCTCCCGCATTAGGAGGAGAAATATCACACCCCCGATCACCCTCTTCGGCCAACCTATACCCTGGGCTAGGAAGGTCAAGTACCTGGGAGTCACCCTGGATGCATCCATGACATTCCGCCCGCATATAAAAACAGTCCGCGATCGTGCCGCATTTATTCTCGGCAGACTCTATCCCATGATCTGTAAGCGGAGTAAAATGTCCCTTCGGAACAAGGTGACACTTTACAAAACTTGCATAAGGCCCGTCATGACTTACGCGAGTGTGGTGTTCGCTCACGCGGCCCGCACACACATAGACACCCTCCAATCCCTACAATCCCGCTTTTGCAGGTTAGCCGTCGGGGCTCCGTGGTTCGTGAGGAACGTCGACCTACACGACGACCTGGGCCTCGAATCGATCCGCAAACACATGAAGTCAGTGTCGGAACGTTACTTCGATAAGGCTATGCGTCATGATAATCGCCTTATCGTTGCTGCCGCTGACTACTCCCCGAATCCTGATCACGCAGGAGCAAGTCACCGTCGTCGCCCTAGACACGTCCTTACGGATCCATCAGATCCAATAACTCTTGCATTAGATACCTTCAGCTCTAACACTAGGAGCAGGCTGAGGAACCCCGGTAACCGTACGCGTCGAACTCGACAAAGAGGTCGACGTGCAGCCTAACCCATGCATCAGCCCGCTGAGTTTCTCGCCGGATCTTCTCAGTGGGTCGCGATTCCGATCCGGTAGTAGATTCATTCGCGAAGCAACTGCTCTTGAGTTGTTAGGTCTCCTTCGGAGGCGCTCGGGCAGTTGTTAGCAAATCCCACCCCTCCTGGCTGAGCCTTTGCTCGCCCACCTGTCCTGGTGAAGCTGGAAAGGCCTCCGGGCCACCAGTAATCCTTCAATCATAAAAAAAAAAAAAAAAAAAAAAAAAAAACCACATATTAATTTTTTATTATACGATGTTATTCCTTAACCGGTGAAGTCAATCGTGAACATTAAAATTTGTAAAGTACATATTTCATTATAAGTAAAATTGGTACCCGCCTGCGGGATTCGAAAAAATTGCGCAGTTTTATTATAGGCATTAGGTATATCAGTTATTCAGAATACAAACTACCCAACCCGTCAGAAAGCCCCTTTGACTACCAACGGATAAGTAGGAAAAAAATGATTGCTGTAGAAATTCGTGTGGCTCAATAAAAGACAACCAAAAATAATCATATATATATTAATCCGACATGAATGTATCAACGTCTAACACTTGTCTGGCCATCTTCAAAGCTTGCAGGGCTCTTCGAGGGTCGTTTCTGCTCTCCTTACGACAAACAACCAATCTTCCTATAAGCCACCTTATCATCTCCATCTTCGAGACCAAGGTTCGAAGGCGTCTGAATGAAAAAATATATATATATTACAAATTTAGTTTTTAAGCTATTGCATAGCTTTTATCGCGGGCTCTGAGCGCGGCGACCGAATCAAGAAATTCCGTAACGAAAATAAAACCTAACACCCCCACTCCGCCTACCATGTAGCTCGCGTTTAACACATTCACACGTTGCGCTTATGTAGTGTTAGTGAATAAGCGCGTGGCGTGACGTCGCACTGCATGCGCATCATGAAAATTCTGCCCATCTATCTCTCGCGCGGTCTAGCTTATGAGTGTGAAGTTAATGTTTTACTTTTGTTATGTTCATAAATATAGCGTGGTCTCATTTTAATATAGTTTTAACATAAAATTATTATTGTCTAATTATAATTGCATAAGTTGATAAAAAATGCTATGCAATAGCTTTAACGCGGCAGTCCCCGAGTGCCACACGTATTTTTTTACACGCTTTATATTAGCTTCACTTGTATGTATGTTTGTAACTGACTCCTTTAGATGCGATTTTGACCCACTTTAAACGGCCAGATTTCATTCAAACTTTGTAGATTTATCGAGGACCGATGACAATACACTAATTTGATAAGATTATTCCATTATACAATTTGCAAAATAACATTTTTGCCAATTTATATAGTTTTTATCTATAGTCGATAAGACAGGAATTGTTGTTAAAGTACTTAATAGTTTTAAAAATACGCTTTTATAGAAAATTTAACTAAAGAATGAAAAATAAATAATCGTTTAAAAAAACTAAAAAACACGCTTTATATAAAATTCAAATAAAATATATATATTTTTACACTATTTCCAATTTAAATTTATTAAAATTTATTTTTTATTTTTTAGTTGAATTTTATATAAAGCGTGTTTTTTTGTTTTTTTAAACTATTATTTATAATTTTTTTTTTCTTATGTGGGTGGACGAGCTCGCAGCCCACCTGGTGTTAAGTGGTTACTGGAGCCCATAGTAAATATATTGGTTTACTGGTGGTAGGACCTCTTGAGAGTCCACGCGGGTAGGTACCACCACCCTACTTATTTCTGCCGTGAAGCAGTAATGCGTTTCGGTTTGAAGGGTGGGGCAGCTGTTGTAACTATACTTGAGACCTTCGAACTTATATCTCAAGGTAGGTGGCGCATTTACGTTGTAGATGTCTATGGGCTCCAGTAACCACTTAACACCAGGTGGGCTGTGAGCTCGTCCACCCATCTAAGCAATAAAAAAAAAAAATTACTTAAATGAGTGGATGAGCATACGGGTCACCCATCGCCATCAGCGACGTAAATGTTACATTGAGGTATATATCTCAGTTTTAAAGTACAACGGCTACCGAATTCATCAAACCGCAACGCATTACTGCTTCACGGTAGAAATAGACAGGGCCAAGTATTTTAAATAATTAAATTAATTATTAAATATTAAATAATTAATTAATAAATTAATTAATTAAATAAATTAAATAAAATTACTGGTGATCTTGGTGGATATCTTGTGAGTCTGCACGAGTAGGTACCACCACCTCGCCTATTTCTGCCGTGAAGCAGTAATGCGTTTCGGTTTGAATGGTTTGAATATGTACTATGCAAAACTGAACTTCCCCTTTTTATTGAATGGCAGATAGGTGAGTGATTCCGTCTAAGAAAAACCTTTCTTAAAAACTACAGTTTTAAAGGTTTTAAATGATAAAGGTTTTTTTTACATAATATGTATACATTTAAACGTCTATAAGTTTGAATGTGAGTCTCCAGTACCCAAAACACAGGGAATGATAAATTGAGACTGAATGACCATGCATGATTTGTTCATATTTATTATTATTAGCTATTTGTTACACACAGACATTCTCTTTTTTATATTATCAATTTGAGCTAATATACATATATAGATATTATATCGACGCTTGAAAGGCAAACGTGACTAAGCGACAATAACTGCTTTGTACATAAATGATAGGCAATAACCATATTCGATGCGCAAAAAAAATTTATTTCTAGGTCTATTAAAATCATTTCAATTCTACAGCTACTAGCTAGATTCTACTACAGCTAGATTCGTTAAAATAAATTTTGTTTTCAGGTATTTCAACTTTAAATTAGTCTACTGTAAAGTTCACGCATTGTCGCTTAGTCACGTTTGCCTTTCAAGCGTCGATATAAATTGGGCTAACGGTTCACGAGTTATAGTTGAACTAACATGCACACATGCATTCTCTTTTATATAAATCTAACAGTACTAACACATAATATGCACTGTTTGTGTCCATTTCCTCGTCATCACTGACTGCTGCCTTCATATCCCTCAATTCACCGAGCGATTTATCCCACTCAGCCCGCAACAAGTTGTGCTCGTACTGTTTCTCTTGTAATATCATCTCAAAATGACGAAGACTGGTTTCCTTATCTCTATAGTTTGTCAAGGCTTCCATTATATTTCTGCAATACATACCGCAATTAATGACACATGCTTAGCATATAGAGGGGTGAAAGGATGTTTGGCTTGTGATTGAAGGTCCGTTTTATTTGATATCAGCATCAACAGTTCGACGTTTCTAATTGAGCTTCAATTAAGTTTACTCCATTGAAACAGCTGAAGATGTTTTTTTGTTATGATATTTATTCCAGGTACTCGGTAAGAGCTTACTATAGAAATGATCCTATGAAGTAAAGTGTCAACCACACCTAGCGGGATAAGGTGGAGAAAAAGAAGAGAAAAGAAGATTTTTCCAAATTTTAAACTTAAAAACGACTCTCCTGTGAAGTTGCAAAAATGTCGCTTAAACCAAATAGCCTTTCACCCTTCGACATTAAATACAGAAACGGTCAGTAACAAAATCATATGATGTATTTCATCTTTTAAGAAAATTATTACATTTTTTTTTTTTTTTTTTTTTTTATTGCCTTTGTAGGCAGACGAGCATACGGCCCACCTGCTGGTAAGTGGTCACCGTCGCTCATGGACGTCAGCAATGCCAGGGGCAGAGCCAAGCCGCTGCCTACCATAAAATATTCATGATGATCTGATATATTCAGATTTTCATTTCTACTGAAATCCCAGCAAATTTGAATTGAGCGGTATCATTAGATAAGTGATAAAGCATTAAAACATTGTTGTTGTGATTTCATTGTCTCTTTATCTCGTATTTCAAAATGGTTACAGGTAAAATATTTATAGGCGTATTTAAAACTACTTTTACACTAAAATCTCTCTTGTTTAATACATATTGTCATTTCATTATTTGCAATGGCTTACATGGGTGGACGAGCTCACAGCCCACCTGATGTTAAGTGGTTACTGGAGCCCATAGACATCTACAACGTAAATGCGCCACCCACCTTGAGATATAAGTTGTAAGGTCTCAGTATAGTTACAACGGCTGCCCTACCCTTCAAACCGAAACGCATTACTGCTTCACGGCAGAAATAGGCAGGGCGGTGGTACCCACCCGCGCAGACTCACAGGTCCTACCACCAGTAAAAAATAGTATTCCAAATAGTTTTGTGGTTTTAACTTAAACTCTTTGTGGTTAAAGAGAGTTTATATGTCAGACAGTTTTTTAGCATAGGTAAACGAGCTTGAAGACCATCTGGTAAGTAGAGTAACCATAGACATCAAATTGAGGTTGTCAGTGCAAAAGTTGCCTAACATAATATAATTTTTCATATTCATGCTTCAATTGCAATAAGTTATTAAATCATTATAAATTTTGATGCAAAACCAGCCTACCCCTAGTATCACCCATACATAACAAATGGCTTTGTAAGCATTACTTTTGCAAACAAAGCAGTTTAAAAGTAAATTCAAACTTTATTAAGATTATTTATAACTATATTTTTTATTATTTTATCTTCGTAAAATTGGTGCATGATATAGGATTTGACTAATATTATGGAATAAGCTGTCCATCATTTAAGCCATTGTTAGTTTTTACGGTTTTAAATCCCTTGCTAACTTTCTGGCTAACAGTGGCCACTGAGCTATTTACTACTGCACAACCATAATTTTTAATTAACCTCACTTGATCTAAATTTTAACATACTGTTTCCTTGTAAGCATCTCAGCATCCAGAGCTCTGTCCGGTGTCGTTATAAGTTTTTTTACAGCATGTGTTTGTGCAACGCATTTCACAGTGACCTTCTCTAATAATTTGATAGCTGCTACATCACCGTATTCTTTAATGATTTCTTCGGTCTTGACTTGTTCCGTTATTTGTGGAGTCACTGCAATTAGTTTATAATACTCGATCATTATATACAACGAAATATGTTCACAGCTAAATAATATTTTGGTTTATGAAACAGTAGTAAAATAATATCTTCAGTAAATACATTACTGGATATCAGTTGGAGAGACCTATCATCCATCAGGTGCCT
Source organism: Bombyx mori (assembly GCF_030269925.1). NCBI lineage: Eukaryota > Metazoa > Arthropoda > Insecta > Lepidoptera > Bombycidae > Bombyx > Bombyx mori. Next base: position 1,461,970 of record NC_085117.1, on the reverse strand, counting down.
ACAAGGGCAATAAAAAAAAGGGAACTTCTAGATAGAATAACGCTATTAAGATCCGTATATATATTTCGGGCACAGTTGAAGTACCTCACGGTGGAAAATTATTACACTTTAACGCAAGCCAGCTATAGTATTGGCAATGAGAAACGCATTCAAATTAAAAAAAAAGGTTTTTAATGTATTCTTTTTCTATTCATTTATTTTTAAAATTCGAATACGACTTACGTGATACAGGTTTCGCTCTCAGAAGCTTAAGTTTGGAGGAGAATAGAGATAGCTCCTGCAGTTTCTTTGAAACCGCATCCTCGAAGGTCTCTCCGATTTTAGCGGAGAATAGCACGTTGGACAGCTGCTTTAACTCCTGCTCGAAGTTCTGACTGACTTCTTTTAAAGTTTTAAAAGCCGACATTGTTTTATTTTTTCAAATGTAAACAATTTCCGTTGCTTGCTTTTTTGTTTTTTGTTCCTCCGTTCAACAGGCAAAAGTAATACAGTTCAAGCAGCCAGATCTTTTGTAACAACGTAAACTTTTTGTAAAGCCATGCGTATGAAATGTGAAGTGGAACTAAATCAAATGAAATAGAATTTTAAGAAGTAATATAACCCTGTAGATGCTCCGTAAGATGAAATTAAGTAGTAAGTAAAATGGGAGGAATTTACTGAGAGTTCAACGACTTGTTACACATGACATCTGCGGTTATAAAACCACTCATCAACCATAGACCATTAATATTACTTTCATAGACGCAAAATGGTCAATAAGCCATAAACCACCATTTTAACAAATTAAACGTAATAAACCATGAGGAAGCATTAACATTAGAACCTGCAGAGGTATTAAGTTACAAAAATAATGCAATTCAAACATTTTAATAACTTTAACATGCTGTGGCCAAATGATCCAGTTGATTGCTCTCGGTAGATTTTTTCTGTTCTAATAAAAACTTAAGAAAATATATGAAAATAGTTTTATAAAGTATTTTTATATCTGTGAATAAACTCAAGACACCCCACGTCCACTTACCAAGTGGTTACCGAAGCTTGTAGACAACATGCTGATGATTAATTCACCATTTAAACCGGAATAGCATTAATTTTGTTATAGGGATATTAATATTTCCTACTATTACTATTAAATTTGACTGTATATGCTATTTTTCCTTTGCTTGACTAATTGGACCTCAAATATATTAAGTGTATAATCTATGAATTGGACATACACCGTAAAACCTTTAAAAAACATCAAACTTCATTATTGAATCAAAAATCCCAGTGGAAATATGTTTTAAAATATTAAAATTACATAAAAACTACACTACACTAAAAACTTCAAAATGATTTTCGATTGAATAAACTTCTATATAGGTAGTGATAAACTTGCACACATTATTGTAAAAATGTCGGACAACGAAGACGAAGTGACACCTTTAGAATCGTTTCCCACCGAAATATTATCGCACATTTTCACTTTTCTACCAGCGAAACAGTTGACGAAATGCCGGGAAGTTTGCATCCGCTGGAAGAACGTCATCGATACCCTCAACAAATACCATTCATTGTGGTATAAGTTTTGCGGAAAGGACTTTAAAAACGTTTACAAATTCGCTCACCGGCTCTCCCGTCCTCAGATCACTTGGCACGAGCTCTACAGGTCTCTGACTCTGTGGAGGCAACTGCACCTCGCTAGACAGCACTACGACGAATTCGCGTCAGCAACCACGGTGGCCAGCGAAATCCAGGGCTTCAGATATTTACGAAACGGAACGGCCGGCGTCCACACTAAAGCCGGCGTGGTGTATTATGATTTGGACACGCTACAGCGAAGCAAACGCGCAGTTATTTACGGCGACTACAACCGCTATGTCGAAACCGACGACACAGTACTCCTGATGAATAGCAATCTACATTTGTTCATAACAAGAAAACTAATACGTAGCCCCAAGCACATAGCTAGTATTTCTCATGATAATTGTAAACTGTTTTATGTGATAGACAACGTAGTTTATTACGTATCTCTAAACGAGAGTATATACGCTGTGTACCTGTCCGATAAAGAATTAAAATCGCATTTCCTAGTACAGTCTACGGAGGGCATCATTTGTTTAGGGCATACAGGCAAAAACTTGAACATCATTACGTTGGAACGGAATATTTATACATTAATCGGACATGAATTACAACTACAGTGTACTATAACAGAGGAGAGTAATTTGTTACATGAATTCAATAAGTATAACCTGTTCGACCATTTCGATTGGAGAGTATACATTCAATGGATGTTTGCTCTATGTTTCAAATTACCGGAAGGTCCACTACGAGATATAGTGACGGTGAGGTCATATGGAGACATATTTTTTGTCGGCTCCGATTGGGGTGTACTAAGAATATATCATTCGCCGTTCACAAATGGAGAGTTAGACTTCATGAACCACATGCCATTGAAACAGTATAATTTTATGGAGAGAAGCGACTGCCCAGTGCTCTCGGTGTGTCCAATAATTGAAATCGAAGTAATGGAGATAGTCGACGGGCATATAATCATGGTAGCGATGCCTAAGAAAGTGGCAGTACTCACATTTAGTCACTGTTTCAAGAGGGCTGCCTCGATAGCAATGTTTTCCAATTCCAATCTTCAGAGAGTTAAGTTTTTGAAGATTGAGGAAGAAGTTGGAGCCATATAATTTTTAGTACAAGTTTTTTTGTCTGAAAACTAATGTAGGGAAGAAATCTGATAGTAAAAAAAAATTCGAAGAGGGGCTTGGATGACTGAGACTAATTCAATGCAGAAGCACATTTTGAGATGTCGTTACAGAGAGAACTTTCAATCGAATCTCGTATAAATTTAAACATATAATATGAAGTTTAATAGAATATAATATAGATTATGGTCTGAGATCTAAGTTATATACATATTCCTACTTAATGTTGAATGATAGCAGCATCAGCTATTTACTTGTTTTTCAATTAAACAGTATTAATTGGGTCTTTTAAACTCACTTTAATTATGTACATATGTTTAAGTAATATCACCTTCACACTACACCTACCAAGCTTCATCTCTGCACTCCCCTAAGGTAGACTGTTAGAGAATGCATATGGCATTAAGTCCGCCTTTATACTTTCTAGTATAAGAAGTTATAAATAAAAAAATAAAATAAAAATAATTAGGTTGGTATGTGTGTGTGTATCTCTTTTTGTATGTAACATAATTTTTAAACGTGATTTTAACTGACTTTAATACCTATGTCAGATTAACTTGGAAATTAGTGTGTGCATCTATCTAGGACTGATAAGAATATTTAGTTGGTAATCTACATATTTGTTAACTATAATTTATTAGAGTATATATACAGTATATACTAGTATATGTAATTTATTATATATTAATTGCATTATTATATTATAGTTAAATATATGTACCTACCTGGTTAGCAAATTTCAACCAAACTTTTGTTTTTCGGGTGGCGTAGATTTAAATTCTATTTAGGAACGGAAGGATGAGCGATTGTTCTTATATATATCGACGCTTGAAAGGCAAACGTGACTAATCGACAATGCGTGAACTTTACAATAGACTAATTTAAATTTGAAATACCTGAAAACAATTTTTTTTTAACGAATCTAGCTGTAGTAGAATCTAGCTAGTAGCTGTAGGATTGAAATGATTTTAATAGACTTAGAAATATATATTTTTTTGCGCATCGAATATGGTTATTGCCTATCATTTATGTACAAAGCAGTTATTGTCGCTTAGTCACGTTTGCCTTTCAAGCGTCGATATATAGAAATGTGGTATTGAAATTTTAAGGTTAGCTTGTTGATGGGGTGAAACCTATTTGGTTTAAGCGGCATTTTTGCAACTTTACCGGAGAGCCATTTAATGTTTAACATTTTGAAAAAATATCATAACAAAAAAAACACTTGTTCAGTTATTCGAATGGAGTAAACTTATAAGTTTAATTAAAAACATGGAACTGTTGTTGTTGTTTAAAAACAGCGCCATAAACTATTAAAGTAGGATACTAAAATAGGAAGGAAAGAAACACTTTCTACGTAAATAGTAATAAAAATAAATACATAGTTGTGATTTTAAATTACCTACTCCATACTTTTTTTATTCACATACTTCCCACTTCTTAGCTGCACACGCGCTATTTCGGTGAGTCTTCCAACAACAATTCGCTTTTTACAGATGGACTTAGATGGGTGGACGAGCTCACAGCCCTCTTGGTGTTAAGTGGTTACTGGAGCTCATAGACATCTATAACTGAAATGCGACACCCACCTTGAGATATAAGCTCTAAGTATTGTTACAACGGCTGCCCCACCCTTCAAACCGAAACGCATTACTGCTTCACGGCAGAAATAGGCGGGGTGCTGGTACCTACCCGCGCGGACTCAAGAGGTTCTACCACCAGTATCAATTTGTTTCAGCTACACGCACTTCTATCATAAGTTGATTGTACGGGTGGAAGGAGAAAGGCGAAATTACTAAATTTTTTTTTTCTAGACCGACTTCAAAAAAAGTAGTTTATATATTCGACTTTTTTTTTTGAAGTTATACTTCATTAGGCGCGTTATGAAAAATTGATGAGAGTGAAATTTTACGATGCGCGCGCACTGTGACACAAAATTATCCGAAATGAAGTTGCCCACTAAATCGCTCATTACAATACGACCGACGTAGCTTAACGAGTCTGAACATAGCCGCAGGTGAACTTTCGCGCATGTACACTCGTAAAAAAAAGTGTTATTAGCATTCATTATTTAGTAATAATATAAATGACAAAATTATTATTTTATATAATTCATACTAAATATTATTAAATTATTAACGTTAAATATTTATTATTATTTATTTAATATTTAAAAAAAAAGAAATAAATTTAATATAAATAGAATAATAGAAACATAACAGAATAATAGAAAAAAAAACCTTTATTTCATATATATTTGAATTTGATACTTAGCGCGGTTGGCGCTAGTATAAGTATAAAATATTGTAAAGTATAGTCTATGTACTGAATGTTTTGATAGTGGGCTAACCGTTGTCACGCAATAGCAGTTTTTATGTGTCGTGTTGGCTTTGTTTCCAAAATAAAAAATAGTAATTAACTAATTTAGCGGCTTTGTTGATTTGTATTAGTTTCTGATGTCTAAGGCAATTGTGCAGTGTAGGATAGTGATTGTTTAAATTCATATTATGGTAAATATGGTAGTGTCGACAATTGTTGTTTTTTTTTATATTGTTAGTTATCAATATGTGTAATTTTCAGATGCCTGACGAAGGTATAATAAAAGACCGAAACGTTGCAAAAATAATAATGTAATTTGTTATGATAGTCCTATCTTGTCCACATTCCTGAGATACACAAAAAAATATTTTATAAAAAAAAAAAAGTGTGTGTCCGCTCCGACGCACGACTGGAGTTTACTGGATATAAAAAATTAAACGAAACAATACGAGAAATAGTTCTATATTACGACAACACGATACACTACAGATTATTAACAAATTAACGAGACACAAAACAAACGACTAACAAATATATGAAAATACAATAATGAGAGAAACGCGCGATCAGTACGAGGCTTTGTCTACCAGTGAATTCTGTGCACCGTATGCACACCGGTCGCGGTAGGGAGCCATATAATATGGTTCTAGTCGCTCTCCAGCCTACCCCCGAGGGTAAGAAAATCTTTAACACACAGACCGTCTGTAGGCTCTCTGGTATCGCTGTCGAAGCCCCCCATAAAAAAGGCACTCCTAGCCAGTGCCATAACTGTCAATTGTATGGGCACTCTTCCCGTAACTGTCACGCGCGCCCCCGATGCGTCAAATGTTTAGGCGATCACGCCACGGCCCTATGCACTCGCGATCAAAAAACCGCGACGGAACCGCCTAGCTGCGTCCTGTGTCGAACACAGGGTCACCCCGCAAATTACCGCGGATGCCCCCGAGCCCCGAAAATAAATCGCCGCGTCGCCCGCCAAAACCGCCTCCGAGCTTCCGGCCCAGACATCAAAGCCTCGGCACCCTCCGTGTCGCAGGCTAAGCCAGCGTTCGTTCCGGCGGCGGTGCCCAGTGTCTCGGCCTGGGCGAAACCGCTGCCGTACACGAACACGGCTACAACTCCCTCCTCCGCGATTCGTCCCGCTCCCGCGACTCGTCCCTCTCCCGCGACTTGCCCTCCGACCGCGTCCGAAAATCTCGCTTTAGCGATCGACTTCTTTCAGTCGATCAACTTTGAGCGCGTTAACGCTTTGGGCGACGCCATTCGCGCTGCCTCCACTGCACAACACTTTATCGCCGTTGTGCAGGAATACGCCGACGTATACGCGTCATTAAATACGTACGTCCTCCCCTCACTCCGCCGGTAATCAATGGCGTATATAAGTAGAATAAAGCCCCTATCCGTGACGATAGGATTTTTTAACGCTTACGGTCTCGCAAATCAACGTGATCAGGTTTCTGACTTTTTGCGTGACCATCAAATTGATATCTTTTTAGTGCAGGAGACCCTACTTAAGCCCGCGCGCCGTGACCCTAAAATCGCGAACTATAACATGGTCAGGAACGACAGGCTCTCTGCCCGTGGTGGTGGTACCGTCATTTACTATAGAAGAGCCCTGCATTGCGTCCCGCTCGATCCTCCCGCGCTCGCTAATATCGAAGCATCAGTGTGCCGAATCTCACTGACGGGACACGCGCCGATCGTTATCGCGTCCATTTATCTTCCACCGGATAAGATCGTTCTAAGCAGTGATATCGAGGCGCTGCTCGGTATGGGGAGCTCTGTCATTCTGGCGGGCGACCTAAATTGTAAACACATCAGGTGGAACTCACACACCACAACCCCGAATGGCAGGCGGCTTGACGCGTTAGTCGATGATCTCGCCTTCGATATCGTCGCTCCGTTAACCCCGACTCACTACCCGCTAAATATCGCGCATCGCCCGGATATACTCGACATAGCGTTATTAAAAAACGTAACTCTGCGCTTACACTCGATCGAAGTAGTTTCAGAGTTAGATTCAGACCACCGTCCCGTCGTTATGAAGCTCGGTCGCGCTCCCGATTCCGTTCCCGTCACGAGGACTGTGGTGGATTGGCACACGCTGGGCATCAGCCTGGCTGAATCTGATCCACCATCGCTCCCGTTTAACCCGGACTCTACCCCGTCTCCTCAGGATACCGCTGAAGCCATAGACATCTTAACATCACACATCACCTCGACATTAGATAGGTCATCGAAACAAGTTGTAGCGGAGGACTTCCTTCACCGCTTCAAATTGTCCGACGATATTAGGGAACTCCTTAGAGCTAAGAACGCCTCGATACGGGCCTACGACAGGTATCCTACCGCGGAAAATCGTATTCGAATGCGTGCCCTACAACGCGACGTAAAGTCTCGCATCGCCGAAGTCCGAGATGCCAGATGGTCTGATTTCTTAGAAGGACTCGCGCCCTCCCAAAGGTCTTACTACCGCTTAGCTCGTACTCTCAAATCGGATACGGTAGTAACTATGCCACCCCTCGTAGGCCCCTCAGGCCGACTCGCGGCCTTTGATGATGACGAAAAAGCAGAGCTGCTGGCCGATACATTGCAAACCCAGTGCACGCCCAGCACTCAATCCGTGGACCCTGTTCATGTAGAATTAGTAGACAGTGAGGTAGAACGCAGAGCCTCCTTGCCACCCTCGGATGCGTTACCACCCGTCACCCCGATGGAAGTTAAAGACTTGATCAAAGACCTACGTCCTCGCAAGGCTCCCGGTTCCGACGGTATATCTAACCGCGTTATTAAACTTCTACCCGTCCAACTCATCGTGATGTTGGCATCTATTTTCAATGCCGCTATGGCGAACTGTATCTTTCCCGCGGTGTGGAAAGAAGCGGACGTTATCGGCATACATAAACCCGGTAAACAAAAAAATCATCCGACGAGTTACCGCCCGATTAGCCTCCTCATGTCTCTAGGCAAGCTGTATGAGCGTCTGCTCTACAAGCGCCTCAGAGATTTCGTCTCATCCAAGGGCATTCTCATCGATGAACAATTCGGATTCCGTACAAATCACTCATGCGTTCAACAGGTGCACCGCCTCACGGAGCACATTCTTGTGGGGCTTAATCGACCAAAACCGTTATACACGGGAGCTCTCTTCTTCGACGTCGCAAAAGCGTTCGACAAAGTCTGGCACAACGGTTTGATTTTCAAACTATTCAACATGGGCGTGCCGGATAGTCTCGTGCTCATCATACGGGACTTCTTGTCGAACCGCTCTTTTAGATATCGAGTCGAGGGAACCCGCTCCTCCCCACGACCTCTCACAGCTGGAGTCCCGCAAGGCTCTGTCCTCTCACCCCTCCTATTTAGCTTATTCGTCAACGATATTCCCCGGTCGCCACCGACCCATTTAGCTTTATTCGCCGACGACACGACTGTTTACTATTCTAGTAGAAATAAGTCCCTAATCGCGAAGAAGCTTCAGAGCGCAGCCCTAGCCCTAGGACAGTGGTTCCGAAAATGGCGCATAGACATCAACCCAGCGAAAAGTACTGCGGTGCTATTTCAGAGGGGAAGCTCCACACGGATTTCCTCCCGGATTAGGAGGAGGAATCTCACACCCCCGATTACTCTCTTTAGACAACCCATACCCTGGGCCAGGAAGGTCAAGTACCTGGGCGTTACCCTGGATGCATCGATGACATTCCGCCCGCATATAAAATCAGTCCGTGACCGTGCCGCGTTTATTCTCGGTAGACTCTACCCCATGATCTGTAAGCGGAGTAAAATGTCCCTTCGGAACAAGGTGACACTTTACAAAACTTGCATTAGGCCCGTCATGACTTACGCGAGTGTGGTGTTCGCTCACGCGGCCCGCACACACATAGACACCCTCCAATCCCTACAATCCCGCTTTTGCAGGTTAGCTGTCGGGGCTCCGTGGTTCGTGAGGAACGTTGACCTACACGACGACCTGGGCCTCGAATCAATTCGGAAATACATGAAGTCAGCGTCGGAACGATACTTCGATAAGGCTATGCGTCATGATAATCGCCTTATCGTTGCCGCCGCTGACTACTCCCCGAATCCTGATCATGCAGGAGCCAGTCACCGTCGACGCCCTAGACACGTCCTTACGGATCCATCAGATCCAATAACCTTTGCATTAGATGCCTTCAGCTCTAATACTAGGGGCAGGCTTAGGGACCCCGGTAACCGTACTCGTCGAACTCGACAAAGAGGTCGACGTGCAACCTAACCCATGCATCAGCCCGCTGAGTTTCTCGCCGGATCTTCTCAGCGGGTCGCGATTCCGATCCGGTAGTAGATTCATTCGCGAAACAATTGCTCTTGAGTTGTTAGGTCTCCTTCGGAGGCGCTCGGGCAGTTGTTAGCAAATCCCACCCCTCTTGGCTGAGCCTTTGCTCGCCCACCTGTCCTGGTGAAACTGGAAAGGCCTTCGGGCCACCAGTAAAGATTCAATCATAAAAAAAAAAAAAAAAAAAACGAGGCTTTGTGGCGGACTGCCGGCGCAGCAGCCCGGCGTCACCTGCGATAACGCGGCCGCGCGTTGGCTCCTGATTGGCGCGCGCACGCATCACGCAATCAGGAGCCAATCAGGCGCATAACGCATTTCGTGTGACATGCTAGTACGATTTTGATTGGCGCGCGCACGAATCACGCAATCAGGAGCCAATCAGGCGCATAACGCATTTCGTGTGACATGCTAGTACGATTTTGGTCCCCATAATTTTCATACCCCGGGCCTATATATGTAAATCGATTCTAAAGGAGTAAACTCCAATAACGTATAACTTTTTACGCGCGTACATAAGTACATAAGCACCCTTTTTTAAAATGTGAGATACCTCAGATCGTAATGCACATAGAACACAATGTTGCAAAAAGCAAATCGAAGGAGTGGAAATAAAACAAAGTGTAATTAATGATTATTTTTTATTTAATAAAAATTACAATTTATTTCTCCGTACTGTTGTTCATTCGATGTTATAAATTTAAAATACTAACGTCCGCTGCATGTTGTCCCGTAAATAGCGTCTCTAATGTTCGCCCTGTTGGATAAATAAAATAATTTTTGTGTAATAATATGAAGATGTCACGGCCTAAAGCCTTCGTCAAACAGAACGCGTACCTACATAGCGTCGCGTACTTAACGTCGCGCTCTTCAAATTGACTAGATGAGTCCAACGCTCCTTGACGCAACGCATTCTCCAAATCATAGTGCCTTTCGATAGCAGTGTGAAAATTTAAAAGTATTAAGATGTTGAGTGATTCAGATTGGCACTGTATAAGCATGGGTATTTTCTAACTATTTATATCATTTTTTCGGGCATTATCTAGTATGTTAATACACATTCACTCGGACTCTAAAATAAATTTTGTAAAAAATTACAACGCCTGACGTCAAAGCGTCCTAACGCCGCGACAGAGCGCTGCGTACTTATAGCGCTGGGGCTCTGTTTGACGGTATGTTACCATAGAAGTACAACACGTCTCGGCGTCATAGCGCGGCGTCAGTTTAGCGCTGTGACGCGCGCTAATTACGCGTTCTGTTTGACGAAGGCTTAAAGGTTAAGAAGGTCGATCTACTAAAGCGATGCAACAATTCCCGTGATCGAATCCCGCAGGCGGGTATACTTTTTTTATTTTTATTTTGTAAAGATAACCTCAAAGGGACGATTTTTCAGCGAGCAGGTGTAATTCTTCGGTAGACCAACTATCCGAATGTTGTTGTTCGGAACTTGTATATATATGCAAGCTTTTTTTTATTATTGCCGTGTAGGCAGACGAGCGTACGGCCCACCTGATGATGAGTGGTTACCGTCGCTCATGGAGGTCAGCAATGCCAGGGGCAGAGCCAAGCCGCTGCCTACCGTTAAGTACTCTCCACAAGCCTCGTTTGAAGAAGGACATGTCATAGCGCTCGGGAAACACCGTGGAGGGGAGCTCATTCCAAAGCCGGATGGTACGTGGCAAAACTGATCACTGGAAACGCACTGTGAATGACCGCAGTGGCTCCAGGTAGTATGGATGAACTCTACTCCAGTGGCGGGCGATGCGATGGTAAAAACGAGATGATGGTATCATCTCAAACAATTCCTCAGAGCTAATCTTGAAAATGTGAGATTCGGATGTTAATTAAGTCTATGATAGCTACCCGCCACAATATCAATTATGTATTTGAGGCATTCACATGAAATCTTTCTGCTATTAGGACCTAACTACATGAAATAAAATGCAAACTCAAAAAATTGTGTAATTTGCACAATGAATATACAATTCAGACAATAGACCTCATGTCTCATGGTGGGTGTCGGTAACTACGCTATTTTTTTATTGCTTATATGGGTGGACGAGCTCACAGCTCACCTGATGTTAAGTGGTTACTGGAGCCCATAGACATCTACAACGTAAATGCGCCACCCACCTTGAGATATAAGTTCTAAGGTCTCAGTATAGTTACAACGGCTGCCCCACCCTTCAAACCGAAACGCATTACTGCTTCACGGCAGAAGTAGGCAAGGCGGTGGTACCTACCCGTGCGGACTCACAAGAGGTCCTACCACCAGTACGCAACACAAGTCCAGCTATCACTCTACCAAGAACCTCATAATTTCACTTCGGCCAATAATAGCCTATGGCTAATGACCCCCAAACATTGAACTGTATATAATCAAGACATTTACCTGTAAATAAAGAAGTTATATTCGTTCGTGTCGAGCCTAGCATAACCGAAGCGCGGCAACGAATTCGCCATTAACCACACCTCGCCGTCTGTTATGTGAAGATCTGTCAAAAGAAATATAGAGTATAATTGTTATCGAAGTAGACTTAGCGGGAAAAAAAAAGCAGATTAAACAAACAACTATAATAAGAATATGTGTGGCACTCGCCACTGCCGCGGTAAAGCTATTGCATAGCATTTTTTTATCAACTTATGCGATTATAATTAGACAAAATCGATTTAATATTAAAACAATATAAAATAAGACCACGTTATATTTATAAACATTAACAAAAGCAAAACATTAACTGTCCCCTTCACACTCATAAGCTAGACCGCGCGAGAGAGGGATGGGTAGACTTTTCATGATGCGCATGCAGTGCGACGTCACGCCGCGCGGTTATTCACAAACACTACACAAGCGCAACGTGTGAATGTGTTGAACGCGAGCTACATGGTAGGCGGAGTGGGGGTGTTAGGTTTTATTTTCGTTATGGAATTTCTTGATTCAGTCGCCGCGCTCAAAGCCCGCGATAAAAGCTATGCAATAGCTTAAAAATACACGCAACTATGGAGGGTAGAGTAAGAAGGATCAGCCCAATGCATTAAAAAGTGTTCTCTGAAAAGGTGTCAATTAAAGTGGCGCCACAGTAGCAATTAGGATTTTAAAAACAGCGCTACAAACTATAAGACTAGGATATACATTAAGAAGGAAAAAATATTTGTTACGTAAATAATAATTAAAAATAAATAATTGAGGTTTTAAATATTGCACATCTTTTAACTAGACAACCCACAAAAAATATTAAATATTTCAATCTAGCACAATTAACTCTGTTTAAAACTGCTGTAACTCGTCGTGGCCTAAAGGATAAGACGTCCGGTGCATTCGTCTTGAGCGATGCACCGGTGTTCGAATCCCGCAGGCGGGTACCAATTTTTCTAATGAAGTACGTACAAACAAATATGTATTCACTTTTTTTCCCTACCTATGCTGATAGACTTGAGTGGCTATATCAGCTTCGCCCTAACGTGTAGGGGGGCTCACGGGTCTCAAACCGGAGTGATGCTAACAAGAGCCGTGCTTCGCAGAATCTACCGCCGGATCGGAAACGCGACCCACTGAGAAGATCCGGCGAGAAACTCAGTGGGCTGTGTCTGTGGGTACCATTCCGTGCTACGCCTTTTTAATTATTGCTTCTTGTTTCGTATACCTGCCTGTGTTGCTCGGACTATCTATTCCTTGTTTATTTTCTCCTTCATTCTATATTTTGTGTTCGTCTTAAATAAAATACTTTCTTTGTGTCCTTTTGTTATAATACCGACCTAAGACAATTAAAAATGTATTAGATTTGAGTACCTGAAGGATAGCTCAGCCTTATGGCGTCTTTGGCTAGTATTTCCACGTTGCTCGGCGTCAGGGGCTTCGCAGTGTTCCAGCAGGAGAAGGCGTCCCGGCCGACTTCGGCGTAAAACATTACGTTGGTCTCCGCGTCATGGGCATGCATGGTAGATTGACTGTTTGGGCCGCGTTCACCGACTATCTGAAAGAAGCGCGATTTCAATCGATTCGATTGATTGACGGATTGATTGATTGAAAATTATTGAAGTGAAAACTTCTTTAGAATCGTTGTGATTTCAAACCGGATGCAACGGAAAAAACGACAGGTAAGAGACACAAATACAAAAATGTGTAGGATGAAGCCAGCAAAGAATGAGACAGAAATATACATACTATTTAATACAGCGCCATCTGTGAGATTTTTTAATACTAACGTGTGTATGAAAGCTCTTGTAGTGAATTTTAATTTAGGATTATACTTGAAATTAAAATATCAATTCACAGAGGGCGCTACCTTACAATTATTTACTAATGACAAAATTTTACATATAGGTACTTAAGACGTTTAGGATAATTGTATTTTAATTTTGGAAGGTTTCACTTCTACCACGTGTGAATTGCACACATTTTGTTTTTTTTTTAAGGGATTTTATGACCTGGTAAGTAGACTTATGGTAGGCAGCGACTTGGCTCTGCCCCTTGCATTGCTGAAGTCCATGGGCGACGGTAACCACTCACCATCAGGTGGGCCGTATGCCCGTCTGCCAACAAAGGCAATAAAAAAAAAAAATCATGTCGTATTTTATTTTATATTCTTATTTTTATGAAAAATGTTAATATGGAGTGAAATGAAATGAAATAAAAGGGAATGAAGATGATTAACTTGAGACTTTAATCAACTGGTATGAAATTAAATGAAATGAGATGAGATAATATGGGATGAAATCTATACTAATATTATAAAGAGGAAAGATTTGTTTGTTTGTTTGTTTCGAATAGGCTCCGAAACTACTGAACCGATTTGAAAAATTCTTTTTCCATTAGAAGCCGACATTGTACCTGATGAACATAGGCTACTTTTTTTTAAAAAAAAATTTTATTTTTTTTATTTCATATGTGTTTTAATGTTTCCGAAGCGAAGCGAGGGCGGGTCGCTAGTATATTATAATCTCAGTAAAATGGTAGTCATTTACTGAGATTTTTTCAGTGGACTTTTTGGAGGATCCCGAGAAGTTACATCCAGCGGTTTTGTTTCACTTCCTCACATCTGCGCACTTTCACAGATATTAAACAGTCAATAAATCACCAGCTCGTAGATACGCCATACCTATTTTAACTAATTGAAACCTCTAGTTTGGGACTGTCAAAGGATTCTACGCGTGATCCAACTCACTGAGTATCTGGTCCAGTAGTCGCTGTCTGAGGACGCGGTGCGGTTATTCAGGAGGCACGTGGAGACAGCGAACTCGTGCGTGCTGATCAAAGGATGGAAGTAGGCCGTGTCGCATCTGTCTTCCGTCTTCTTTATAGTCAGACTGAATATTCCGTCGCTCCATTGGAACGACTGGCCTGAAATGAATACAGTATTCAGTACTCTTAGTGCGAGCTTTTTAACGTACTCGATAGCGTAAAAGTTAACCCAATTTTGTGTGCAGTTGGAACAGCGCCCCTAGCGGCAAACGTAGGCAAACGTTCCCATTCCATACAAATATGAGTTAACTTTTACGCTATCGGGAACGTTAAAAAACTCGCACTAACCACACAGATGGCTTTGCAGATGGAGAGTCGAAAAGGACGAGGTGGACTGCTCCACCCTTCGAACCGAAACGCATTACTGCTTCACGACAGAAATAGCCGGAGTGGTGGTACCTACCCGCCCGGACTCACAAGACGTCCTACCACCAGCTGTGTGCGAATTGTTTGATTATGTCAATTTAGTGTTGCTTCATGTCTTAAATGTGTAATAACGGTGAATTATTAAGCATTTAGGGTCCGCGAAAGGACACGGGTATGGGTAGATGTAACAAAGTCGCCGGACGTGGCTTTTCGTGCTTTTATTTATTTATTGCATAGTTGGGTGAACGTGCTCACAGCCCACCTGGTGCTAAGTGGTTATCAGAGCCCATAGACATCTACAACGTAAATGCCGCCGCCTACTTTGAGACACGAGTTCTAAGATCTCAGTTTTTACAGTACAACAGCTGCTCCACCCTTCGAATCGAAACGCATTACTGCTTCACGGCAGAAATAGGCAGGCCCGCGCGGACTCACAAGAGGTCCTACCACCAGTAAAGTTGGTACCCGCCTGCAGGATTCGAACACCAATGCATCGCTACACACGAATGCACAGGACGTCTTATCCTTTAGGCCACGACGACGCGTTACGAACTCACCGGCGATGTTCAAGTTGCCCGCTATCGGATTGAAATGGAAGTAGCTGTGCGATATTCTCCAGCTGTCGTTGTCCCTCAACGAGTACACGATGATGCCGTATGTGGTCAGGTCCGGGACGTAAGCGTGAGCCGTATCGCAGCCCGACTTCGTGTCGATCGTTATCGATGCCAGTCCTGTGTGTGTGAGCAAAAATCATACATCAAGTTTAAGTTATGGGGAAATAAGACTGGAGTTCATAGACATCGTCTACCTCAATGCTGCTATCCGCCTTGGGAAATGAGTTATAAGTCTCCATTTTATACAACGGCTTCACGGAAGAAATAGGCAGCGGACTCACAAGAGGTCCTACCACCGCTAAGTTTGCATTACTGGTGTAAAGGCAGATTATCTAGTCATACCCCGCAGATAACCATAATTAGAGGGGCAGCAAAATTTTTGAAAAGCCAAAATTTCAGAGACTCGAAAAAGTAAAGACAAAATTATTTCAATTCCTTTGAAAATGAATTCAGATTATTTTTATAAAAAATATATATAGATATTTTAAATTTAAAATAAAAATATTGGATCAAAATTATGAAAAAAAAAAAATTTGTAACGAAGTGAAGAAGTTTTTCTGTTATGATATTTTTTCCAGATTTCAAGCTTTAAGTAGCTCTCCTGCAAAGCTTCAATAAAAATCAATTTTTTTTATTGCTTGATGGGTGGACGAGCTCACAGCTCACCTTTCATCCCTCGATATATTCAAACTGGCTACAAATTACGGCTTCGGAAATACATAGAATTAAGAACATTTTTTTTTTTTTTATAACAACTAATAGGTAAACGAGCAAGACGGGTCACCTGATGGTAAGTTCACCGCCGCCCACGGTCACCAGCGTTTACGCCAGTGCGTTGCCTACCCTTCAGGTAAGAATATGCTCTTTTCTTGAATAATCCAATGTCGCACGTAAATGTAAATTATACGCCACTTAAGCTTTGGCATTAAGAAAGCATAAAGTTCACCTGTTGGAGTGTTCTCGGCCGGTATGTCAGAGCTTTTGAACTGGTATCTGAATAATTCTCTGTCGGTATTCAAATCGAAGACCACGATCGCCGGTGGCTGTACTTGCTGGTGATTGTCTGAAATGTTATTGAAAATGAAGGTAGGAAATAGGTAGCTAGGTAGGAAAATAAAATCCGTGAAAAGACACGGGTGTGGGTAGATGTAACAAAGTCGCCGGACGTGGCTTTTCGTGGTTCTTTTTTTTATTGCATAGATGGGTGAACGTCCTCACAGCCCACCTGGTGTTAAGTGGTTATCAGAGTCCATAGACATCTACAACGTAAGTGCGCCACCCACCTCGAGATATAAGTTCTAAGATCTCAGTATAGTTACAACGGCTACCCCACCCTTCGAACCGAAACGCATTACTGCTTCACGGCGGAAATAGGCGGGGCGGTGGTACCTACCCGTGCGGACTCCCAAGAGGTCCTACCACCAGTGATTACGCAAATTATAATTTTGCGGGTTTGGTTTTTATTACACGATGTTATTCCTTCATCGTGGAAGTCAATCGTGAACATTTGTTGAGTACGTATTTCATTAGAAAAATTGGTATCCCCCTACGGGATTCGAACACCGGTGCATCGCTACATACGAATTCACCGGACGTCTTATCCTTTAGGCCACGACGACAAACGCATTGATAGCATTGATTCTGTTTTTAAGACAATTGAGAACTCGTTTATTGATTACCCGGTCAGCGGATTCTCACTATTTTACGAGTCTGGAGATTCTACCATTAACCCTTTGACTACCGTGTCAGTCACCGTCGTCGGTTACGCATTGATATAATTGTTTCGATTTTTCTCTTCCATTTTCTTAATAAGGCGTCGGGATATCTGGAGACTTTGGGAAAGATGAATCCAAAGATACTGAGAATGAATCTATTTCTAAGAGACCTAAAACACTAAAGCGTACATTAACAAACAAAAGTTAGACAATCCTTAAGCGCCTTAGTAACAGAAATCGACATATTTAGTTCAGTGCGTCGCGTAGGGCACCGGTGATCTACACGATAGACAAAGGGTTAATTAGCTTTATAAGGTAGCTTAATAAAAACAAATATTCCTCTATTATTCTCTTATATGGATGGGGCAGAGCTCTCAAAGTATACCACGATTCTGTCTATTATTGACGAACCGGTTTGAAGCTTTGGATTTGAATGGTTCGATTACTTAAATCTCATGTTTTAAGTTTGTTTGTTTATTTACTCCTTCTACTTAGCATCGATTTTATTTGGCAGTGAGTTCGCCGTGGTCAATCAGTATCTCCACTCACTATCACTCACCAGGTATCTCCAGTCTTCCAGTATCCACCATCCAGAGTCTGCCGCATTCATCAGCTCTTGTTCTATAAACAGACACCAGAGAACTACCCTCCCTCAGGCTAGGGTAAGGTCTCAAAGCCGGCGACCGTGTGTTGGAGTCCGTCGTTAGATCTACGTAATTTAACGTGGATGGTATACCTGCAGAAGAAGAAGTTGTGATAAGATCACGAATTGAAGGTTTTTTTAGGTATGCTTTATGAAAAATGTAGCGCTGACTAGCATGTCATCTAGTTTTTTTTTAATTGCCCTTGTAGGCAGACGAGCATACGGCCCACCTGATGGTAAGTGGTTACTGTAAGAGCCAAGCCGCTGCCTACCGCAAACCGCTATAAACATAAATGATTTTAAGACAAGTGTAAGTAATACGTCCTGTCGCGGTCTTTGGGATTCAAAGCTTGGTACTTTTGATGGCATTTGTCCTGACGGGTAGCTTCAGAATATAACCAAATATACTATAATGAAACTTAATACCTCAATACAAATCAATAAACCGAACAAAAAATTTATCTAATTATTTTAAAAATCCTCGCAATCCTGACAAGATTATTACACCGGAGTAATAATACATCAAGGGGGGAAAGGCTATTTGGTATAAGCGACATTTTTGTAAATTTACAGGATAGCCATTTGCAGTTTGAAATTTGGAAAAAATATTTTTTTTTTTTTTTTTTTTTTTTTATTGCTTAGATGGGTGGACGAGCTCACAGCCCACCTGGTGTTAAGTGGTTACTGGAGCCCATAGACATCCACAACGTAAATGCGCCACCCACCTTGAGATAGAAGTTCTAAGGTCTCAAGTATAGTTACAACGGCTGCCCCACCCTTCAAACCGAAACGCATTACTGCTTCACGGCAGAAATAGGCAGAGTGGTGGTACCTACCCGCGCGGACTCACAAGAGGTCCTACCACCAGTAAATATCTTTTTTTTTTATTGCTTAGTTGGATGGACGAGCTCACAGCCCAAAGTGGTTACTGGAGCCCATAGACATCTACACCGTAAATGCGCCTCCCACCTCGAGATATAAGTTCTAAGGTCTCAGTATAGTTACAACGGCTGCCCCACCCTTCGAACCGAAACGCATTACTGCTTCACGGCGGAAATAGGCGGGGCGGTGGTACCTACCTACCCGTGCGGACTCCCAAGAGGTCCTACCACCAGTGATTACGCAAATTATAATATCATAACAAAATAACTTCTTCATCCATTTCAATGGTGTAAACTTTACTGAATTCCAATTTAAAATATCTAACTGTTGATGCTGATACCGAATAAGACCTTTAATTACAAAGATAAATGTCGCTTGTTAAGCGAAATGTCGCTTAAGCCAAATATTTTGTATCTTTATCGGCCCTGGATACGTCGTTTGCAAATTATCAAGTTAATTGGACGTCTTCAAGTCAATGACAATTACTTTGCGAGTTTCCTCACACACACACATATATATATATACAGTTAGAGTTAATGGCTGATAAGCTTACCATATCTCCGTCTAGGGACTGTAATGAACAATCTGTCGCCAACCTTTTCAACGCCCATTGGCACATTGTTATATTGAACGAAGAATCTTCCTGTTTCGTTCTCTGCAATAATAATAATCTATAAGTAACTTGTTGAGAACAAACGAGTCCATTCTAAGGCAGCTAGACATCCGAAAAAGGCTCTCTTCCATCTGCCGGGAACGTGTTATGAGCTTCTTCGGACACATCATGCGGTCTCCCAGACATGAATTAGAGAAGCTCATAATTACGGGTCGTATAGAGGGCAAGCGCGCCGTGGGCAGAACACCAGCCAGATGCTCAGATCTAGCAAGAGAAGCACTTGGTGGTAGTCTGTACCATGCAGTCCATGCCACCCATGATCGAGCACATTGGAAGCACGTCGCGTGTGGTCGCGATCCTCAGTAGTGAGGGAACGATATAGAAGAAGAAGTAACTTGTTAATGAGGTATAGTTCTGTGAACAACTTCTCTATGATTGTCTGTGCGAACTAATATGTCGCGAGCGCTTAGTTACGCTGTCAAGGTATAATGTTAATTTAAAATTATAAAAGACTAGCTGACCCGGCAGACTTCGTAGTGCCTCAATCGATAAATAAAAGAGATTAATAAGCTTTTGTATAAAATAAAACAAACAAAAAGAATCCGACCGACGGGGACACATCAAAGGAAAAACAAAATTGTTATTTTTATTTAATTCCAGCATTTTCATATTTATCTACGTTTTAAACCTTCTCTGGACTTCCGCAAATAATTTAAGACCAAAATTAGCCAAAACGGTCCAGCCGTTCTCGAGTTTTAGCGAGACTAACGAACAGCAATTCATTTTTATATATATAGACTAGCCGTACTCGCCCGCTTCGCTGGGCATTTAAAATTGACATTATTATTTATTGTCATTATTATTAGGGAGTCCAACACACATATACATATTAACCTATCCATTAAGTACGTGTATTTTCTACATGGATACCAAGTTTCAAGTCAATCGGATGCACGGTTCAGTAGTTATAACGGAACATCCGTAAAAACCACTGTAGATTTATATATTAGTATAGATATAGGCTAATTGTTTCTAACTATGCACATCCTAACATAACTATTACGCACTTAAAGCTTGTATTGGACATCGTTAATGCTTGTTCAGAGGTCATTCCTACTGCGTACGAAAAATCCAGAAATAACTCCCTTGCTTAACAACATTAAGCAATGTCTTTCGACAGATAAATGTCAGAGAGTTCACCCATATCACTTGGAATCACTGCGATAGTTAATGCGTTTGCAAAGATCATTTCTCCCACGTATCAACTCTACTTGGAATTTACTGGTGGTAGGACCACTTGTGAGTCCGCGCGGGTAGGTACCACCACCCTGCCTATTTCTGCCGTGAAGCAGTAATGCGTTTCGGTTTGAAGGGTGGGGCAGCCGTTGTAACTATACTGAGACTTTAGAACTTGTATCTTAAGGTGGGTGGCGCGTCTACGTTGTAGATGTCTATGGGCTCCAGTAACCACTTAACACCAGGTGGGCTGTGAGCTCGTCCACCCATCTAAGCAATAAAAAAAAAAATTACTGCAATGATTAATACTTTCGCAAAGATCATTTCTCCCACGTATCAACCCTATAATTAACTCCACTGTGTCACAGCTCTGTGTCATCTACAAACGAAATGTCCAAATCAAATTAATTAAAACGGTAAATAGAACAAAATAAACTCACCGACAGGCTTCACGAATGGTCTCACGATTTCGGGTCCTGTAATGATTAGCAGCATTTTAATATTGACGGTTCCCGCAACTTTCGCGTGGCCACACGGAAAACCACATGGTAAACATTTCGCGATGAAGTTCAGGTCATTCCAGAGAAAGGTGATTCGAACTTCGAACCTTGCAATGCTATTAGGAGAGGGAGAGGGGGAGTGGGAGATGCGGAGTAGGAGAGCGGGAGGGACGAGGAGATAATCTATATATTAATACGTGAAGCAAAAACTTTGTATCCCTTTTTACGAAAATTGCGCCGACGGAGGAGTATGAAATTTTCCACACTTATAGAGAATATAGAGAAGAAATGCACAATGCTAATATTTTTTTTAAATAATGCATAAAATATACATTAACTCAATAAAGCAGCAGAGCAGAGGACAAAGCCTAAAATCAATAACATTTTATCCAATTATTAAGGAGATCCGGCGAGAAACTGAGTGGGCTATAATATGTGTTAATATACTCGTCGAGCCCTTCGTCGTAAGCGACGCGTTCGACGGGGACGGTGACCGGTGCTTGTGGTACCTAAAAGCACCGTTAATGGATCGAGAGGATCCGTAATGACGAGACATCGCTGATGACAGACCCTAGTCATATTTCAAATTGATGTACTTTTTTATTTTTATAAACAAGAATATCAAAAAAATACGGCACTTACTGAATAGATTCCAACTCGGCCTGAGGGGTAGATCTCCGCGATTTGATACTGTCAAAATAAATTAACACGTTAACTGCAGGATCATTTTTGAGGGACTTTTAGCCCGTGCGTATGAGACCTTTTCGAGGCAAGATTGGACTTCTTCACAGTGCGTATGAGGTCTGATAGGCCTCACAAAGAATCGTTATTGAATATGCACACACTGATAGAAGTGTGTATGTAGACGCCTCTCGCACAGAGCGAAAGAACGCGATTTTAACTGCCGCACTAGAGGGCAGTCGCGCATAGGGCTTTTTAAGCAGCATAACGCAGTCAGCGTGTTAAGGTACTGGAGTTATCTTTTATCGCTACCGCTGGGACGAGAGGTTTAGCTTAGCATTTCAGTCGGTTCTAGCGAGTCGTAGAAGTAATTAAAACAGTTTTACAGTTATAATATCGTGTAGTAACTGGTGGTAGGACGTATTGTAAGTCCACACGGGTAGGTACCACATCAGATACCACAAAATTTTTACGATTTTATTATTTTATGCATAAATTTATGGACGAGACCATAGCCCACCTGGTGTTAAGTGGTTACAGGAGCCCATAAACATCTATAACATAAATGCGCCACCCACCTTGAGATATAAGCTCTAAGATTTCAGTATAGTTACAACGGCTGCCCCACCCTTCAAACCGAAACGCATTAGTGCTTCACGGCAGAAACAGGCAGGGCGGTGGTACCTACCCGAGCGAACTCACAAGAGTTCCTACCACTAGTAATTACGCAAATTATAATTTTGCGGGTTTCATTTTTTATTACACGATGTTATTCCTTCATCGTAGAAGTCAATCGTGAATATTTATTGAGTACGTAATTCATTAGAATAATTGGTACCCGCCTGCGGGATTCGAACACCGGTGCATCGCTCGACACGAATGCACCGGACGTATTTTCCCTTAGGCCACGACGACTTCAAGAAATCCAACAAATCACTTACGCTGATTCCGATTGTCTTGTCTGAATCCGCTGTCAGTTTGTCTCCTCCTTCTGTCAGTGTCAGTAGCGAATCGATCTTCTAAAACTGAAAAGTGTTATTTTAATTTAAAATGTTGTTAAAGACGGATAATTGAGCAAAAGTTATGGTTGTTGGTATGGTAGCTCGCTTTGTCCTCTCCCTGTCTCCACGGTCGAGTGGTTCGCGAGAGGCTCTGTCTATTTTCTCACTCTCGCTCTTGCCAAATCGTATCTTTTCTCTCTAGCCGTAACGAATCTGTCGCGAGTTAAATTTTACTCTCAACGCGTCTAAAGAAGTTACACTTCAAAAATATTTAAAGACTTTAATATCCCTATTTAAATTAATATTTTAAATATTATTATACTATATGTGACTGAATTATTCTTGTTCATTGAATGACAGGTTACTGAACTTGTCTAAGAAAAATCCTTATTTGTCATTTAAGGACCATCCATTTAAGACCTTGCTCCTAGCTTAATCACAAGAGCTTTTTTTTTCTCCTACCTATGCTGATAGCCTTAAGAGGCTATATCAGCTTCTCCTTGACGTGTAGGTGAGCTCACGGGGCTCAAACCGGGAGTGTTACTAACACTGGCCCTAGCAAGAGCCGTGCTTCGCAGAATCTACCACCGGATCGGAAACGCGACCCACTGAGAAGATCCGGCGAGAAACTCAGTAGGCATAACTTACTGAGTATGCTTTGTGTATGTAACATAATAAGCCATTCGAAATATATTGTTAGCAGTTGTAACACAACCGTTCCACTGATACCTTGACCGAATTTCGGAGAATTAAAAAAGAAATCTAAAATATCCAATAAACGATTAAAATAAAAACAAATTAACAGTAATGAAATCTAATATATAAAATTCTCGTGTCACAGTTTTCGTTGCCATACTCCTCCGAAACGGCTTGACCGATTTTGATGAAATTTTTTGTGCTTCTCCAGTATCTATGAGAATCGGCCAACATCTATTTTTCATCCCCCTAAATGTTAAGGGTGGTCCACCCCTAAATTTAATTTTTTATTTTTTAGACAAAAACTTTGGTTTTTATTTTTTTATGATACAGCATACAAAAATACATACAACCCTAAATTTTCATCCCTCAACCCTTATTTTTTATTTGCTAATTAAAAACTTTAAATTTTTTTGCAAGAATGTTGTTTTTATTTTGTCATGACTTAGAATAAAAAAATTCATATTACTCTGAAATTTTCACCCCTCTACGATCAACCCCTATTTTTTATTTGTTAATTATAAACTTTAATTTTTTGGCAAGATTTTCATTTTTATCTTTATTTCGTCATGAATTAAAATAAAAAATCTGATGTTACTCTCAATTTTTCACCCCTCTATGATCAACCGCTATTTTTTATTTGTTAATTATAAACTATTTTTTTTTGGCAAGTTTTTTATTTTATTTTGTTATGACTTAAAATAAAAAAATCATATTACTCTCAATTTTCACTCTTATATAATCAACCCCTATTTTTCCACCCCGATTAATATTTTTTTTTCTATGCACAGATCTGCAATAAGGTTGCAAGATGGCAATCAAATTTTATAATTGTAGTACGATAAATTCTGATTCAGAGTTTATAATTTCAAGTTCCTTTAATTATGTTTTTTTTTAAATTGAATTTGATCTCCCGCCCTCGCCGGTCGACTACTGATCAACTATCAATTGATCAGCTATCCCCGCCAGGTGTCACCACTCATCCAGCAAACATCACGTAGTAGGGATGAGGACGAAGCCGGTCTCCTGTCTTACTTACTCACTATACATCATAGATTATACACTTAATATATAATTTGAGAGCTATACAATATTATACATTTTTCAGCCATGTTTTTTTTGGTTTTATTTGTGTATCAATAGTATGTTCAGTAGGTCTGAGAATCGGCTACTATCTATTTTTCATACCCCTAAGTGAAAAGGGTTGTCCACCCCAAACATTTATTTTTTATTTTAATTTTTTGGATATTTTTTTTTGTTTATAATGAGGTATTATGTGGTTAAATGAGGTTTTTTTTCTACAGTAGAATTTCCCTAGAAATCTTATTTAAGGCAACACAACGTTTGCCGGGTCAGCTAGTACTTTATAAAATACAATGGTTTTAAAAACGAAGATGCCTTTAATATGTAGATATATTGTGTAATGTTGCGAAGGACCGTTGTTATGATTAATCTTGTCCAAGTGAATCAATAGATAAACAAATATGTTTAGTTTTTTTATAGCTTAGATGGGTGAACGAGCTCAGCCCACCTGGTGTTAAGTGGTTACTGGAGCCCATAGACATCTAAAACGTAAATGCGCCACCCACCTTGAGATATAAGTTATAAGGTCTCAGTATAGTTACAACGGCTGCCCCGCCCTTCAAACCGAAACGCATTACTGCTTCACAGCAGAAATTGGCAGGGTGGTGGAACCTTCCCGTGCGGACTCACAAGAGGTCCTACCACCAGTACAAGATACATATTCTTATACAGTCGAACTTAGTTAGATTTAGGGACATTTACTGAATTATTTATCTATAAAAACTTTGTTGTACAGTTGAAATCTAGCAAACCATTGTATTTTTATCCTGTACAAATGACGGAGATTAAATACCCCAGGGCAAGCTAACATAAAAATGTTGTATTTGTAAGCCTAGCGACGTATTTTAGAAGGGGCCAGCGACGCGATGTTTGAGAGCCACTGGACTAAGTGAATTCCGTGTATTGAATGAGATAATATTTACCTACTAATAACATGTTTTCTGGCCTTGAAATGTAAACAGTTTTGTTGCGATGCAACTATTCATGAATATCAGTTATTGTACGTTTTTGCCATCATAAAATGACGTTGCAAATAAACCTGTTTTAAGAACATTAACATTTTTGATTGCACAGGACTGTTTTTATAGTATAGTAATATAGAATTCTCGGCAAGATGTAGGTCTGATCTTTGGTCTGTTTGTGTACGAGAAGAGCTCGGGATCAGTACAGAGCTGCAGAGGACTGTGTCTATAGTAGTGTAGTATAGGACTCTCGGCTGGATGTAGGGCGGATCAGCGTCTGTTTGTGCACGAGAAGAGCTCGGGATCAGTACAGAGCTGCAGAGGACT
This sequence comes from Bombyx mori, assembly GCF_030269925.1. Lineage (NCBI taxonomy): Eukaryota > Metazoa > Arthropoda > Insecta > Lepidoptera > Bombycidae > Bombyx > Bombyx mori. The sequence continues at coordinate 1,436,088 of NC_085117.1, read as the reverse complement.
GTGTCTATAGTAGTGTAGTATAGGACTCTCGGCTGGATGTAGGCCGGATCTGTGCCTGTTTGTGTACGAGAAGAGCTCGGGATCAGTACAGAGATGCAGAGGACTGTGTCTATAGTAGTGTAGTATAGGACTCTGGTCTGGATGTAGGCCGGATCTGTGCCTGTTTGTGTACGAGAAGAGCTCGGGATCAGTACAGAGATGCAGAGGACTGTGTCTATAGTAGTGTAGTATAGGACTCTCGGCTGGATGTAGGTCGGATCTGTGTCTGTTTGTGTATGAGAAGAGTTCGGGATCAGTACAGAGATGCAGAGGACTGTGTCTATAGTAGTGTAGTATAGGACTCTCGGCTGGATGTAGGTCGGATCTGTGTCTGTTTGTGTACGAGAAGAGCTCGGGATCAGTACAGAGCTGCAGAGGACTGTGTCTATAGTAGTGTAGTATAGGACTCTCGGCTGGATGTAGGTCGGATCTGTGTCTGTTTGTGCACGAGAAGAGCTCGGGATCAGTACAGAGATGCAGAGGACTGTGTCTATAGTAGTGTAGTATAGGACTCTCGGCTGGATGTAGGTCGGATCTGTGTCTGTTTGTGCACGAGAAGAGCTCGGGATCAGTACAGAGCTGCAGAGGACTGTGTCTATAGTAGTGTAGTATAGGACTCTCGGCTGGATGTAGGTCGGATCTGTGTCTGTTTGTGTACGAGAAGAGCTCGGGATCAGTACAGAGCTGCAGAGGACTGTGTCTATAGTAGTGTAGTATAGGACTCTCGGCTGGATGTAGGTCGGATCTGTGTCTGTTTGTGCACGAGAAGAGCTCGGGATCAGTACAGAGCTGCAGAGGACTGTGTCTATAGTAGTGTAGTATAGGACTCATCTAGATTTACTCACACAGGTTTCCTTGTATGTTATAAGTCAGTTGCTTCCAGGCGAACACTTCGGTTAATTTCCCGACTTTCCTGCTCATCAACTGACCGGAAGCAGTGACGGCGAGCAGCAAAAACAACAGGAAAACCTTCATTTTGATGATCTAAGCAAAAAAAAAGAACCAAATCTTAATGTGTTTTTTTTGGCACTGATTTATAATACACGACACTGTAATATCAGTTTAGTTAGTTTGAAATAGAACAAAAACAATAAAACGCGTCATGTTGCATTTTGTTCAAGGGCGCTCGCGGCTTTAAAGCTAGCGGAGAGCAAGCTCGGATGTGCTTTTACGAAAACCGTCTCCGAGAATGTCTCTCTAAATCGATTATTTAAAATGAGATTTTTGAGGAATTTCTCGATAAAGACGTAGAATATTAAATGTCATTTGTCTAATGAAATACTTAACAAATGTTCACTAATGAATTCGAATGAATTACATCGACTGCACAAAAATCAAGGAAAACGCAATAAAATATACCTAATTAGCTTAATTACGTAGTAGGTAGGAAGTCTTGTGAGTCCGCGCGGGTAGGTACCACCGCTCTGCCTGTTTCTGCCGTGAAGCAGTAACGCATTTCGGTTTGAAGAGTGGGGCGGCCTGTTAAAACTGAGACCTTAGAACTTTTTTTTCAAGGTGGGTGGCGGCATTTACGTTGTAGATGTCTACGGGCTCCGGTAACCGCTTTCGAACTAGAAGATGTATCCTTCCACGCACGGGAGGTCCCATCATCTCCTTAAACAAACTATTTCCTCCAATAATCCTACGTAAATAAATGTAAACTTATTATTGCTTAGACGGGTGATCTAGCTCACAGCCGTCCTGGCGTTAAATAGTTATTCTTCATAGACATCAACAAGAGACATGAGTTGTGAGGTCTCAGTTTTACACTCTCATTACTGCTTCACGGCAGAAATAGGCAGGACGGTGCTACCTACTCGCGCGGACTCATAAGACGTCCTACCACCAGTAATTACGCAAATTACGTGCAGATTGGACTTTTATTACATGTTATTCCTTTGCCGTGGAAGTCAATCGTGAAGATTTGTTGAGTACGTATTTCATTAGGAAAATTGGTACCCGCCTGCGGGATTCGAACACCGGTGCATCGCTACATACGAATGCACCGGACGTCTTATCCTTTAGGCCACGACGACTTCTAAATGTATTTAGCGAATTTTAAGTGAACGAACAATAATTAATGGTGTAGGTATTTAAAATAAGTAATTATTAAAAAAAAAAAGTGTAAGTATCGAGGGACGAACGGCATTTGTTTAATTAATAATTTAATAATTAATATAACTAGAGGTCCCGCAGTAGTCGAAATTCGACTATAATTAATTGGAATTGTAAGTTTGTACACATACTATAATCACATATTTCGCCAAGACTACACTATAAAAAAAAAATGTGTGCGTGTACTAGTGTACACACGTAAGAAGTGAAACTTGTTTATGGCCTTATTTTTCGAAAAATGATCTACATGCAACTTTCTAGAAATTGGTTAAATAAAGTTAAATTAGATAAAGTTTAAACAAAAGGATTTTATTATCATAGACATGAATACAAAAAAGTTAAATTAGATAAAGTTTAAACAAAAGGATTTTATTATCATAGACATGAATACAAAAAAGATGGCGCGTAACGGAAAAATGTGACGCGTAACCGAAAAATGTGACGGTAAATTTTTTTCCAACGCCGATAAGGAAGTTTCACTTCAATATTAACAAAGACAAACAATATTGAATCTATTCTCAATTTGACAACAGACGTCAAGAACAAAAGTTTGACAATAAATAGTATGCATGCGTGTGTGCGTCAAATACATGGTATGTAGTGTGTGTAATGTTTTTGAAGTGAAACTTCCTTATCGGCGTTGGAAAAAAATTTACCGTCACATTTTTCGGTTACGCGTCACTTTTTTCCGTTACGCGCCATCTGTTTTGTATTCATGTCTATGATAATAAAATCCTTTTGTTTAAACTTTATCTAATTTAACTTTTTTGTATTCATGTCTATGATAATAAAATCCTTTTGTTTAAACTTTATCTAATTTAACTTTATTTAACCAATTTCTAGAAAGTTGCATGTAGATCATTTTTCGAAAAATAAGGCCATAAACAAGTTTCACTTCTTACGTGTGTACACTAGTACACGCACACATTTTTTCTTTATTGATTTAATGTATCTCTTATGCATTATTTAAAAAAAATATTAGCATTGTGCACTTCTTCTCTATATTCTCTATAAGTGTGGAAAATTTCGTACTCCTCCGTCCGCGCAATTTTCGTAAAAAGGGATACAAAGTTGTTGCTTCACGTATTAATATATAGATTACAAAGCGACATTTGTCTTGGGAATTAAAGGTCTGTTTTATTTGGTATCAGCATCAACGGCTCGATGTTTTTAATTGAATTTCAATAAAGTTTACTCCGTTCAAATATATGAAGAATTTTCTTATTCGTTATGATATTTTCTCGAAATTTTAAACTATAAATGGCTCTCGTGTAAAATAGCAAAGATGTTTCTTAAACCAAACAGCTTTTCACCTCTTGAATTATAATTAAAATTAAAGTTTAAATAAATACAATAAACTTACCGATTAATAACTAATTTAATTTTAGTGAAGTCTTATACGTCTTATCGATGTCTTGTTCCTTGCAGGTGATTCTATCGACTGGTGCGAGGTATGTTGCTACAAGCTGTTTATTTGCTTCGATTTGACCTATGAATTAGTGATGCGATCTTATATCGATATAATGGTTTATCGATATCTCATGTTAGTCGTTTCCCGTTAATGTCATGGGGGAGGATCGATTTGTGTTCTATGTTCGGGTGGTTTTTACTGGTGGTAGGACCTCTTGAGAGTCCGCACCGGTAGGTACCACCACCCTGCTTATTTCTGCCGTGAAGCAATAATGCGCTTCGGTTTGAAGGGGGGGGGGGGGGGGCAGCCGTTGTGACTATATTTGAGACCTTAGAACTTATGTCTCAAGGTGGGTGGCGCATTTACGCTGTAGATGTCTATGGGCTCCAGTAACCCCTTAACACCAGGTGGGCTGTGAGCACGTCCAACCATTTAAGCCATAAAAAAAAGATGAGGATTTTGGTCTTTTGTCTAAAGGTGTCTTTCTCATTGGACTCTAATGATTATTGACATTGTCAGCTCGTGTATTTTGGCCATAAGCTTAGGTATAGCTATGATATGATTAGGATACTAAGTTATCCAATGCTCACATCTTTTGCTTATCACTCGTGGCATATAGAAATGCTATTTTGGATTTTTTTTAAAGTTGAGGCAGGTCCGATGTGTATTGTTAAGTTTTAAAGTATATTATATACACATAAAATAGAGGTGGATATACACATGTGCGTTTAGTGTTGCTTTTCTTTTTTGTTTTATGTAAAACTTAAATCTATAAATTTATAATAAAGTCGTCGTGGCCTAAAGGATAAGACGCCCGGTGCATTCGTATTTAGCGATGCAACGGTGTTCAAATTCCGCAGGCGAGTACCAATTTTTCTAATGATCGTACTTAACAAATGTTCACGATTGACTTCCACGGTGAAGGAATAACATCGTGTAATCAAAATCAAACCCGCAAAATTATAATTTGCTGGTAAAAGGATAATTACTGGTAATAAGACGTCTTGTGAGTCCACACGGGTAGGTACTACCACCCTGATTATTTCTGCCGTGAAGCAGTAATGCGTTTCGGTTTGAAGGGTGGGGTAGCCGTTGTAACTATACTGAAAACTTAGAACTTATATCTCAAGGTGGGTGGCGTATTTATGTTGTAGATGTCTATGGGCTGTGAGCTTGTCCACCCATCTAAGCAATAAAAAATAAAATAAAGAAAAATTATTCCACGTGATATTCCCGAAGCGTTTTAACTCTGACAATGCCGGTCCTAAGCCTGGAGGAGAAAAGAGGCGGGTTTAGCTGGAGTTCGACCTTCCCTGTCTGTCAACGCCGAATATCGGGCGGCGGTTAATTAGCTGGACCCAAATAAAGCTTCAGCGATCTCCAAAAACGAAATCTCTTACAAAACCACTGCCGTGGAAAGACGCCGGACCCCATCATGTGTATTTTCTCAAGAGGTTTAGCTGGTTAACCGGCCTATGAGTATATTTTCCCAAGAAAGCCTCATGAGTATATTTTCTCAAGAAGGCCTAATGAGTATATTTCCCCAAGAAAGCCTCATGAGTATATTTTCCCAAGAAAGCCTCATGACTATATTTTCCCAAGAAAGTCTCATGAGTATATTTTCCCAAGAAAGTCTCATCAGTATATTTTCCCAAGAAAGCCTCATGAGTATATTTAATTTTTCTCAAGAAAGTCTCATGAGTATATTTTCCAAAGAAAGCCTCATGAGTATATTTTCCCAAGAAAGCCTCATGAATATATTTTCTCAAGAAAGCCTCATGAGTATATTTTCTCAAGAAGGCCTAATGAGTATATTTTCCCAAGAAAGCCTCATGAGTATATTTTCACAAGAAAGCCTCATGAGGCCGCGACCCTCAGCATTGAGGTTTATCGACGCAAGCGAGGGGACCCGGGGCCTGATCGACAGAGTTTTATCGATAGATTTATTAAACGTTCCCATCCCTAGCGCTGCTCCTACCCGCTTTAAGAATTTGAATATCCGACCGTAATTTTCCATTGTTGATCTCGGTGAAGTCGGTTCATGGGCAGGTCTGTGTGATATATGACCTCACGATCGGCTGGTACGTGCCGTTTATTTATTTATGGAAATTGTATTAAATTTAATGGCGAATATTAAGCGGAAGGCTTACGTTGTGTGTGAAGAGAGAGTCGCCTTTACTGGTGGTAGGATCTCTTGTGAGTCCGCACGGCTAGGTGCCACCACCCGACCTATTTCTGCCGTGAAGCAGTAATGCGTTTGGGTTTGAAGGGTGGGGCAGCCGTTGTAACTATACTGAAAACTTAGAACTTATGTCTCAAGGTGGGTGGCGCATTTACCTTGTAGATGTCTATGGGCTCCAGTAACCATTTAACACCAGGTGGGCCGCTAGCTCATCCACCCATCTAAGCAATAAAAAAGCGACATTGAGGATGTTGACGCTATGAATGTTATATTTCGGAATTCGTGTTTAGGCCATATATTGATAACAACATTTTCAAGCTAAGATTAAGTAGGTACGTATTGTAAACTCACTTACTGTCATAAAGCGTGAAGACACATTCCTAAAGTCGATCTTACTTACCTCTTTACATATTTACATACCCGATCCTGCGGACCAAATGGTAAACAGTCGACGTCGCCCTAAACATGTCATTATGGATCCTCCCGATCCATTAACGGCGCTTTTAGGTACCACAAGCACCGGTCATCGTTCTCGTCGAACCCGTCGCTTGCGACGAAGGGCTCAGCAAGTAAATTAACCCATAGACGCAGCCCACTGAGTTTCTCGCCGGATCTTCTCAGTGGTTCGCGTTTCCGATCCGGTGGTAGATAGAAGGTTACGCTAAAATGGTCTCTCAAGACCATCAGCTTAGGTAAGGGAAAAAAATTATCACAGACGTGTAACTAATTTTTCCAATTAAATACCCAACTTGAATTACTACTAAATACGAAAAAAAAAACTGCAACAATTGATTATTCATTCACGCTACATTTGTAATTTTCGTAATTACTGTATTCCAAAACCAGACATCATTAATCTTTCAAATCAAACGACATTCCGGCTGTGATGCATAGTTCTATACACCTCAATGACCACTTCAACTAATCCGCGTCTAAGCAAAATCACATACTCGTCCGATAACGCTAATATAGCCTCTCAAGGTTATCAGTATAGGTAGGAAAAAAAGAAAAAATATATACATACATGCTTTTTTATTTTTATTGTTTATATGGTTGGACGAGCTCACAGCCGACCTAGTGTTAAGTAGTTACTGGAGCCCATAGACATCTATAACGTAAATGCGCCACCCACCTTGAGATATAAGTTCTAAGATCTCAGTATAGTTACAAGGGCTACCCCGCCCTTCAAACCGAAACGCATTACTGCTTCACGGCAGAAATAGGCAGGGTGGTGGTACCCGCGCGGACTAACAAGAGGTCCTACCACCAGTTCATATCAGATTTAATTTGAACAAATCACGCACGGTCAGCCGGTCCCAATTTAGGATTCCCCGTGTTATAAGTACCAGAGACTGACATACAAACTTATATACAGTCAATATATACATATATAGATAATGAACACCCAGACAAACAGCAAGCGTGTCTGTTCATCGCACCAACGTTTTGCCCGATGCGAGAATCGAACCCACGACCCACGCCGCAACAGTAATGGCTGCTATTTATTGCACCACGGAGCTAATCAAATATACGTGTCTTCAAAAATTAAAAGGACCTAAAATATGTAGATATGCTAAGTCAATTTGGACGCTGGTCAATTACTGGTGGTAGGACCTCCTGTGAGTCCACACGGGTAGGTACCACCACCCAACCTATTTCTGCCGTGAAGCAGTAATGCGTTTCGGTTTGAAGGGTGGGGCAGCCGTTGTAACTATACTGAAAACTTAGAACTTATATCTCAAGGTGGGTGGCGCATTTACCTTGTAGATGTCTATGGGCTCCAGTAACCATTTAACACCATCTAAGCAATAAAAAAAAACAAAAAAAAAACGCGGAAGCACTTGTTCTAATTCAGTTTTAACTCGTTTAATAAGGAAAACTTTGAAAAAGCATTATATTACACGTAAAAATATTCAGATTTTTTTTTTGAATAGCAAATATACTAGAATTTAAATAAAATTAATGGTAGATAATTTAAAAACTAAAAATCAGTCGATTAACAAATCGAAATAAAAATTTAGTTCATCTGTTTCTTTATCGGTCAGGATCTTTGATCGAAGTTCATAATATTATTATGACGTAATAAGTCCTTGTAGCGTGCGCGAATTGTCAAGTCAATCACACGTCTTGATTTATAAGCTACTGCATAGCTTTTATCGCGGGCTTTGAACGCGGCGACCGAATCGAGAAATACCGTAACGAAAATAAAACCTAACACCCCCACTCCGCCTACCATGTAGCTCGCGTTCAACTCATTCACACGTTGCGCTTGTGTAGTGCTTGTGAATAAGCGCGTAGCGTGACGTCGCACTGCCGCATGCACATCATGAAAATGCTGCCCATCTCCCTCTCGCGCAGTCTAGTTTAAGAGTGTGAAGGGGACAGTTAATGTTTTGCTTTTGTCAATGTTTATAAATATAACGTGGTCTTATTTTATTATTGTTTTAATATTAAATTATTATTGTCTAATTATAAGTGCATAAGTTGATAAAAAATGCTATGCAATAGCGTTACCGCGGCAGTCCCCGATTGCCACACGTGTTTTTAACAACATATAAGTTTAGGGGCATCCGCTACAAGATGTCGCTAGTTTCCATACAAAAAAGTATATTTGTCTTAGAGTATCGCAGTTTCAGGGTCCTGATGGTGTCTTTGCGCGCCTCCGTTGGCTAAGCTCTGTCGTAGCACGAAGTTAGCCGAGTTCCGACGATACCGCAACCGTGCTGTCATCTATTGGGAATCGTGCTGCGTTTCGTTTTGTTACCAAACTAATTACCGTCTTCGACATAAAGTCGTCGTGGCCTAAAGGATAAGACGACCTCGAAGGAGGTTCGGCCCCCGGCCGGAAAAAAAAGTCCGGTGCGGTGCATTCGTGTTGAGCGATGCACCGGTGTTCGAATCTCAGGCGGGTACCAGTTTTTCTAATGAAATACGCACTCAACAAATGTTCACGATTGACTTCCACGGTAAAGGAATAACATCGTGTAATAAAAATCAAACCCGCAAAATTATAATTTGCGTAATTACTGGCGGTAGGACCTCTTGTTAGTCCGCACGGATAGATACCACCGCTCTGCCTATTTCTGCTGTGAAGCAGTAATGCGTTTCGGTCTGAAGGGTGGGGCAGCCGTTGTAACTAGGTATACTGAGATCTTAGAACTTATATCTCAAGGTGGGTGGCGCATTTACGTTGTAGATGTCTATGGGTTCCAGTAATCATTTAACACCAGGTGGGCTGTGAGCTCGTCCACTCATCAAAGCAACAAAAAAAACCCATATAATATGATAATGTAATGAAAATTGTAACATAAATTGAAAAAGATTTTTTTTAATATTTTTTTTATTGCTTAGACGAGCTCACAGCCCACCTGGTGTTAAATGATTACTGGAGCCCATAGACATACACAACGTAAAATGCGCCACACACCTTGAGATATAAGTTCAAAGGTCTCAAGTATAGTTACAACGGCTGCCCCAACCTTCAAACCCTATAAATAGTTAGGATTTAACGACGCTCTCATCTCGGTACTTAAGTACTGGTACTATAATTAGTACTGCGTACTAGTACCTATTACTAATTATAGTTGAATTTCGACTCCTGTTGGACCACTAGTACATAATAAAAAAAGATTAGATAAAGCAGCATTATATAGAATTATATTATTTAATTCGATAAAGTAATTTATGATTCCAAAAAAAAACAGATTTTTATACCTAATATTTATGTGCAGGAAAATCGTTCAAAATGCTAAACTATTCCAAACTACATATTTTGGAGTCGAAAAATTAATAATAACCTAATTTATTATTGTCAGACTGAAAATAAATTAATAGAATTCAAGTTATTCAAATGACATGTAAAGCTAAATATTTGAATAAAACTGGTTTCAATCTCCTGGTAGGACGTCTTGTGAGTCCGCACGGGTAGGTACCACCGCCCTGCCTATTTCTGCCGTAAAACAGTAAAGAGTTTCGGTTTGAAGGGCGGAGCAGCCGTTGTAACTATACTGAGACCTTAGAACTTATATCTCAAGGCGGGTGGCGCATTTACGTTGTAGATGTCTATGGGCTCCAGTAACCACTTAACACCAGGTGGGCTGTGAGCGCGTCCACCCATCTAAGCAATAAAAAAATAAAAATAAAAGTGAGACCTTAGAACTTATATCTCAAGGTGGGTGGCGCATTTGCGTTGTAGATGTCTATTGGCTCCAGTAACCACTTAACACCAGGTGGGCTGTGAGCTCGTGCATCCATCTAAATTCTAAATAAAAAAAGGCAATTAAAAAATGAAAATGAAACAAAATTGAGCCTTAAATAAGGTTTTATTTATTCAATGAAGTCTTTTTCTGTGTATGTCACTTCTGGGATCGGTAAGCGCTGTTTTTTCTTGACAAGTTTCTTATTAATCTAATTTCGCGACTAATGCGAATTACGCGCAATTATATCTAGACGACGTATTCTTGAACCGGACGTTAGTAAAAATTAAATAAATAAAATCATTTAATTATCACAAACAGTTCCTTTGATTAGATCGTAAACTTGTCCGCTGAAAATTATAAAAAAAATTATATTTAAATATATTTCACTGATTAGCACTAAAACATGTAAATGCTGCCATTTTTTATATTAGCCTAGAGGTTGTCGTGGCCTAAAGGATAAGACGTCTGGTGCATTCGTGTTGAGCGATGCACCGGTGTTCGAATCTCAGGCGGGTACCAATTTTTCTAATGAAATACGTACTCAACAATTGTTCAAGATTGACTTCCACGGTGAAGGAATAACATCGTGTAATAAAAATCAAACCCGCAAAATTATAATTTGCGTAATCACTGTTGGTAGGACCTCTGAGGAGTCCGCACGGGTAGGTACCACCACCCCGCCTATTTCTGCCGTGAAGTAGTAATGCGTTTCGGTTTGAAGGGTGGGGCAGCCGTTGTAACTATAGTTGAGACCTTAGAACTTATATCTCAAGGTGGGTGGCGCATTTACGTTGTAGATGTCTATGGGCTCCAGTAACCACTTAACATCAGGTGGGCTGTGAGCTCGTCCATTCATCTAAGCAATAAAAAAAAAATTGCGCTGTGATCTTGAATGGAGCAAAAATTAAGTTCGGTTCATTAGTTTCAGTACAAATGGTGGTAGGACCTCTTGTGAGTCCGCACGGGTAGGTACCACCGCCCTGCCTATTTCCTTCTCCTGACAAATTTGCTGCCGGCGTTCTAAAGTTATGCGCTATGTACATTATACAGATTCAGTTATATAACATACAAGCGGTCCGCTCCGGCTCCGCTCGGGTCTTTAACAAAAATTTCAACGATATTTGACGTTGTTTTATTTTTTTTAAATAAAAGAACACTTATTGCGGCATAACTATAATAGTTAGACATATGCTGTTGCGACACTTTTGTAAATAATAATGTGTTCTACAAAGTCGTTGTACATTATTTTATTCTATCATGAATCGTTTTCGCAGGGCACGCGATGTAAAGAATATTTTAGGTAATTTTTTTTACACCTTGGGTTACATTATTGGAGTTTTAGTAAGGATTCTTAATTTTTCCAAATAATATTATATTATATAGCCTATGTCACTCGGGAATAGTGTAGCTTCGAAATAGTGAAAGAATTTTTTAAATCGGCTTAGCAGTTTCGGAGCCTATTCAATACAAACAAACAAACATTTCCTCTGTTAGGACGTGCATAATTAGAAACAATTTAGTAGTTCAATAGTATTTTATAATTTTCAAATTAACATTATATTCTGACATATATCAGTTCGCACAGACAATCATAGATAAGTTTGCTCATCGAACTTTACCTTATTAACACCTCCTCTTAAAGTCGTGAGCTTTTAACTACAGACATCACAGATAATTATGATTATTCCATCATTCCTAAATTGTTCATGCATTCATAATGCTTCATCCCACACAAGCCCTTGGTCAAAATATCAGCAGGCATTTTGTCTGTACTCAAGTATTTCAAATCAATCACACCCTGTTCACACATATCTCGAACAAAATGGTGTCTAACATCAATATGCTTAGTGCGAGAATGATAGCTTCTACTCTGTGCAAGCTTCATAGCACCCTGGTTGTCATTAAATAATGTCACACAACCACATTTTACACCAACATTATTTACCACATTTCTGAGATACATAGCTTCCTTAGTTGCTTCAGAAAGCGCCAAGTACTCTGCTTCTGTGCTCGATAATGCAACGGTACGCTGTTTTCGTGCTTCCCAGGTAATTGGGGCACCTGCTAAAATAAATGCAAAACCGGAATATGACCTTCGATCAATCGTATTTGCACCCCAGTCTGCATCAACTACACCAAACAATGGTACACCTGTCCTCTCATACATTAAGCCGAAAGTTGATGTACCTTTCAAATACCTCAACACTCGCTTAGCTGCCTTCCAATGCTGTACATCATAATTAGTGTTAAATTGGCTTAAATAATTTACAGTATAAGCTATATCCGGTCTGGTAGATACAGCCAAATACATAAGGGCACCTATAAGGTTCTGGTAAGGGTACTGACTCATAACATCATTGTTTACACTGTTGGGTTTTTCTAGTTTAACGTTCACATCCATAGGTGTTGATATAGGTTTACAATCACTCATACCATAACGCTCTAATACTTTATCTATATACGCACCTTGCTTTAAATACACTCTATGCTCCTTATCACGTGAAAATTCGATACCCAAACAAGTACTGATTTTTCCCATATCCTTCATTTCAAAGGCATTAGATAACTTACGCTTAACATCATGCAACCACACCTCATCATTAGTAGCTAGGATAATGTCATCTACATAAATAGCAATTAACATCATTTTTTCATCCCTTTGCGCAACAAACACACAAGGTTCTTGTGGTAATGCTTCAAAACCAATATTCTTCAACCTTCCTACTAACTTTTTATGCCACTGTAATCCTGATTGACGCAAACCATACAAAGACTTCTTTAACAAACACACATTATTCTCACACTCATTCAATGCTTCGTTCCAGCGTTTAGCTGTATGAAGTATATTCTTATCTCTTATAATATTTCTTTTTGATCCAATATTTTGGTTTGCTAGTACACTTTCTAAGACATCTGATAGTTTATCTGGTATTTCCATGAATACATCTTCTTCGAGAGTACCATTCAAGTAAGCTGTTACTACATCCATTTGATGCATCTCTAATCCTAACTCAGCTGACACTGCAGCTATGAGTCTCACAGATGAAGACCTTACAACAGGAGAAGAGGTTTCGTAAATATCCTCCCCTGGCCTTTGAGAACATCCCTTTGCGACAAGCCGTACTTTCTTCCCTGTATTCTTTGTTTGAAATACAAATCTGCTACCAATCACTTTTCTATTTTTCGGTCGTGGGACTATTTCCCATGTAACATTCTTTAATTGTGCCAAATACTCGTCTTCTAAAGCCCTTCGCCATTCAGGTTCGTCATCAGTCTTTTCTATTTCTTTCCATGTTTTAGGTTCAATAATCGCAATTCCAGCTGTTGTTTCTTCATTATCTACTTCATACTCTGATTCAGTTTCACTCTCTGTACTGATAGTAGCTGGTTTATACTCTTTGCGCGGTCTTCCCACTAAGCCAGTACGAACTATCCTTGGTCTTCCTCTCCCTCTCATGGGGTTTGTTTTTCGATTTTCCTTCTTCTGATCATGTCCTATCAATTCAACGACTATCTTCGAATTATCAAAACTCTCTTCTTCATCATTTCGTATTTCTTTATACTCATGACAGAATGCTGTCTCGTTCATAAACTTCACATCGCGAGAAATGACGATCCTTCTAGTCTTAGGATCATGTATTCTGTAAGCTTTAGACTCAGTATCATAGCCCATAAATATTCCAAGCTCTGAACTTAATTCGAATTTTCCCTTCTGCGTTCCTTTGTTTTTATAATACGCTTTCGATCCAAACAAACGCATGTAGATTACGGTAGGTTTCTTTCTTTTCCACAGGGTAAATGGTATTTGACCATCAAGAGCTGCAGTTGGGCACCGGTTCCTTATGTAATTAGCAGTATTAATTGCTTCAGCCCAAAAAACAGGAGGGCTTCCCGCCTGACGCATCATACAACGGGCCATCTCCAGCAGTGTCCTGTTCTTTCTCTCCGAAATCCCGTTCTGCTGAGGCGTATAAGGTGCCGTCAACCTCCGTCTTATTCCTTCTTTCTTCAAGAAATCATCAAAGTCTTTGTTAATATATTCTCGACCGTTATCGGATTGTAGATTTTTGATCTTCTTTCCTGTCAATTTTTCCACGTAAGCCTTGTAATCTTTGAAAACTTGAAGTACGTCGCTTTTATTAGCAATAAAGTATACTTCACACCATCTTGATTTGTCGTCGATGAACGTGACAAAATACTTTTTACCGCCCATAGACTGTTGTCTCATTGGTCCGCACACATCTGTATGCACGATCTCCAATAGTTCACTGGTACGATCTTCGCTTCCTTTAGAAAAAGGCGTGCATGTCTGTTTTTCACTTATACATATTTCACACTCTGACAATTTTTCGTTGTCCTTCAATGATAGGCCATGAACAAGGCCATTTTTCGCCATTGCCTTCAAATCACGCTCGTTAAGGTGGCCGAGGCGCTCGTGCCACATATCTATAGGTTTTTTCACCATTTCAACATTATTGACATCATCTTGGCTCATTCGGACGTGGTATAAGTTACCAACTCGATCCGCTCGCATATGAACCTTATTATTGTCATCTATGACAATTGCATAATTTTTATTGAAGCGAACTTCAAACCCGTGATCTGTCATCTTCGCAACTGATAATAAATTAGTTCGTAGATCCGACACGTAGAACACTTTTTTAATATCAACATGGCGCTTTTCGCTGCCTGTGTCTACCATAATACTGACTTTTCCCGAACCGCTAATTTTTGTAGTTTTACCATTAGCCAAATTCAAATCTGTATCAACTCGAGTAAAATCTTTAATCAATTGTTTGTTGTTACACATATGTCCCGTACATCCACTGTCAATACACCATACAGGAGCTCTCTGCTCGGCTATCATCACCTCTTTGGTGGTACTTACTAACATATTTGTCTTGAGCTCATCATCACTATTACATTCTGCTTTATGTGAGCTTTGTTTAAGCTTACTCACGTTTTTAGTTCTGCACTCTCTCGCCATATGCCCAAGACGACCGCAACGATAGCACTCAATGTTTTTAGTTGTGTGCTGTTCGAAGTTCTTCTTCGGGTTGGCATTTGATTAAATATTGGTACGCTTGACGAACATAGCCCTCTGGTCTATTATCTTACTCTTCCGACCTTCATAATCCTCGATAATCTTCACTTTCAGTATATCAGTTGATGGTAAATCATCACGCGATTCCATTGCTGTTCGAAACATTGAGAACGAATCCGGTAAACTATAAAGTAATAAAATAGCAAGCAACTCATCTATCACTATTAATCCGATTTCTTTAAGCTTCTTAACACAGTCGAAAAAATCAGAAATATGTTTTCGTATGTCTCCATCTTCTGGCATACGCTTTAATACAAGTCTCTTTAGTAATGACGCTTTTCGCGCTGGCCCGCTTGACTCATACATAGATTTTAACTTGTCCCATATTGCTTTAGAGGAGTCTAAACCATCCAGTGCAATTAACTCGCTCGGGCTGACAGCTAACAATATGTCCGATTCGGCTTTTCCGTCCATTTTATTCCATTCAGAATATTTAGAATCTGAATGTATTGGTTTCGGTATTTTTCCTGATACGTATTCCCACAAATCATTCTTCTTCAGAATAGCTCGCATGTGAATCTTCCAGGTGTCATAGTTATCACCCGTAAGTCGATCAATCTTAATATTAGAAGTCATTTTGTAGTTTCTTCAACTTCAAAAAATCAGGAAATACTTGACACAACGGATTACGCCTATTAAAACAATTAATCGTTAAATCATTTCTATTTCACTTTCTGCAAACGTCCTGGGCCCATAACCTGTTAGGACGTGCATAATTAGAAACAATTTAGTAGTTCAATAGTATTTTATAATTTTCAAATTAACATTATATTCTGACATATATCAGTTCGCACAGACAATCATAGATAAGTTTGCTCATCGAACTTTACCTTATTAACATCCTCTTTATAATATAACTAGCGACCCGCCCTCGCTTCGCTTCGGAAACATTAAAACACATATGAAACCAAAAAAATAAAATAATTTTTTGGAGTTTACTCCTTTAGAATCGATTTACATATATAGGCCCGGGGTATGAAAATTATGGGGACCAAAATCGTACTAGCATGTCACACGAAATGCGTTATGCGCCTGATTGGCTCCTGATTGCGTGATGCGTGCGCGCGCCAATCAGGAGCCAACGCGCGGCCGCGTTATCGCAGGTGACGCCGGGCTGCTGCGCCGGCAGTCCGCCACAAAGCCTCGTACTGATCGCGCGTTTCTCTCATTATTGTATTTTCATATATTTGTTAGTCGTTTGTTTTGTGTCTCGTTAATTTGTTAATAATCTGTAGTGTATCGTGTTGTCGTAATATAGAACTATTTCTCGTATTGTTTCGTTTAATTTTTTATATCCAGTAAACTCCAGTCGTGCGTCGGAGCGGACACACACACTTTTTTTTTTAAAAAAAGTAGCCAATGTCATCACAGACAATGTCGGCTTCTAATGGAAAAAGAATTTTTCAAATCGGTCCAGTAGTTTCGGAGCCTATTCAATACAAACAAACAAACAAATATATCCTCTTTATAATATTATTATAGTATAGAAGTATAGATATTATTTAATAAAATTATGACACTATCGAATGCGGACCACGAGCCTCACCTGTGCATGAAGAAATTATATTCTTCTTTGTTCAACATTGAAAATACAAAAACTGGCATTTTATTGACCAACACGTAAAGCTCATTCTGCCTTATCGCTAAATCTGAAAATCGGGAACGTCCATCGATTGAATAACTCGCGAGCTGAGCGCCCGGCTATCCGCTCTGGTGTTGTCCATGGGCGCCAGGGATCAATTACAATGTGACGGGCAGTTTCTGGTTGGGCACGGAGTACACTTATCTTTATTGGCTCCGGACACCACTTAATAGAGGGTGGGCCGTGAGCTGGTACATCCGGTTTGAGTTCCGTACCGTGTCTAAAACGACCTCCCCCCCTGACCCCCTGCGGTGTTTCTTGAGTGCTACGCGTCCTCTTCGAAAGAGGCTGGAGGAAAATCTTTAGAAGTTCGGCTGTGTCCCTCACTATGTTAATGTCCATAGGCGATGAATACTACTTCCTTTAATTTTGGTGGTAGGACCCCCTGTGAGTCCGCGCGGGTAGGTACCACCACCCCGCCTATTTCTGCCGTGAAGCAGTAATGCGTTTCGGTTTGAAGGGCGGGGTAGCGGCTCGGATCTGCCCCTGGCACTGCTGATGTCCATGGGCGATGACAACCACTCACCATCAGGTGTGGGTATGCCGTCTGCCTACAAGGGCAATAATAAAAAAATCCGCCCGCCTATCTCTGTCGTGAAGAGCTTAGTTCCTTCCCATTCCTTCCCATTCGAAAACCGGCCTCTATAATTGAAGCTGTCAACGCAAAAGTGGCCTAACCCACCATTTTTCATATTCGTGCTTATGTATTACATTAATTAAAACATAAATTTTGATGCAAAACTGGCCTATACCTAGTTTCAACCATAGATAAGAGAGAGGAAGAAAGAGAGGGGGGGAGAGAGAGAGGAAGAAAAAGAGGGGGGAGAGAGAGATAGTGAGAGAACGAGGGAGAGAGAGAGAGGAAGAAAGGGAGAGGGAGAAGGAGAGAGAGAGGGGGAGAGAGGGGGAGAGAGGGGGAGAGAGAGAGTGGGAGAGAGAGGAGAGAGAGGGGTGAGAGAGAGGGGGGAAAGAGAGAGGGGGGAGAGAGAGAGGGGGAGAGAGAGGGGGAGAGAGAGTGGGGGAGAGAGAGAGGGGGAGAGAGAGAGGGGGAGAGAGAGAGGGGGAGAGATTTAGCGGGTACTGTTTTTGCCTGCGTAGCAGTGTAAAAGTACATTCACACCTCGTTATCTCCACACTAACTATGGTAAGCTTAAGCCACTTTTGCGCTGACGGCTTCAATGAAGGCTCGTCATATCTCAGCACTAGCCAATACATTATCAAGCTGCGTATACACGTATGTATCTACACAGCCTAAGGTCTCTCCGAGTTAAGGCGTGTACACACCGGTGATGTAAAGCAGCTTCTCTCGATCCTGAACGATCAGAGCGACATTCTCCTCGACGAGCGGTTTCTTCGTGTTCCAACAGACGATCCCATCCCGGGCGACATTCGCGTAGAACAATACACTACTCGCTGCGTGGTGGGAGTGTATCCCGCTCTGGGACAGCGGACCACGGCTCCCCAACACCTGGAAGAGGCGGCGGGGGGGAGGGGGGGTTTAATTAAATAAGACCTGATGGGATAATCGGACGGACACGCACATAAGACATCGTTTCTGTAACCTGTTAGCTCTGTGAATATTTCCCCTGTGTTACAGCGCTAAAACCAAACTTTCTGCAAACTAAGGTTAAATAATGTATTCACATTGGAACCACTGCGAATAATAATGTATTTCTAAGAGCCATTTCTGTAACCTATATTTGCTCTGAAAATATTTCCCCTGTGTTACAGCGCTAAAAAATGTCTGTCTGCAAATGAGGTTTAAGCAATTCATCCCCATAGGGGCCACTGTGAACATTAATGTATTTCTAGGAACCATTTCGGTAACCTATACTAGCTCTTGAAACATTTCCCCTGTGTTACGGCGCTAAGACAAGTTTTTCTGCAAACGAAGGATAAGTAATGTATCCATATTGGCACCACTGCGAATTATAAATGTATTAGCAATTGGCATTTCTGTAAGCAATTAACTATGTAACGGTATCCCCCCTTAAAATATCCATTCCCCTACTTTATACTCCTTGTCGAAGTCAGCTCCCCCATTCTTCAGGACGGCCGTGTCTATGGCGTACTCGTGAGTCGACACCATGGGATGGTAGTATGCCAATCTCTTGCCACCAACATCGGATAAAGCGATGCTGAACAAACCATCTTTCCAGCTAATGACGTTGCCTAAAAACAATAAGATCATGAGGAATTGGTCCTATACAAAGGGGGCTTTTTTTCTACCTATTCTAGTAACCACGAGGTGTAATTCTAGATTCACCGAGCTAGCTAGTGAGCTCACGGGGCTCAAACCGGGAGTGTTGCTAACACGAACCCTAGCAAGAGCCGTGCTTTGTAGAATCTACCACCGGATCGGAAACGCGACCCACTGAGAAGATCTGGTGAAAAACTCAGTGGGCTGTGTCTGTGGGTTCATTTACTCGTCGAGCCCTTACATAAAAATGTTTTTCTTTACACATAGATATTAAAATCCCGGCAAAAAGCAAACAAGCCCGTCCATTACACGAATCTTTGCCCGATGCGGGGATCTAACCCACGATATCTCGCGATCCTCAAATTTATACCAACGGCTTTTCAAAAGACTGCTTTGGCAGGTAGAGGAGAGATACTGGTACGAGATCGACTCTCGAAGCGGTGGATTGATCACCTTCAAATGTTTTTTTAAATATTCATTGGGGGACAAGCGGGGGGCCTGGCTTCTCCTCGGCCCCCTCGTCCCCCGGATTCTATTTATACTTGTTTTTCTTTTTTTATAAAATCATTATCTCATTTCTCGTGACTTCAAAGAAATCCCCATTTAAACCATAATATCTCAACGATGTGTTTTTTAACGTGCTTTTCTCATTAGTTCCTACTGTATCTATATATCTATGTGACGGAATCTTTGAATGTAATTTTCACTGACTTCAAGACATCCGATTGACTTGAGTATTTATCAAGGATCCTCATTAAGGATCAATAACGGTGTAATAGTTTCAGCTCTTTGACCAAATAGCCTGACTAGTATAGTTAGGATTTCAAAATAATTATCTTAATATTATCTTAGTTTCTTAATATTAATATTTTATTTTTCACTAGCTGACCCGGCAGACTTCGTAGTGCCTCAATCGATAAATAAAAGACCTAAACTTTTGTATAAAATAAACTTAAAACAAACAAAAGGAATCCGTCCGACGGGGGACACATCAAAGGAAAAACAAAATTGTTATTTTTATTTAATTCCGAGCATTTTCATATTTATCTACCTTTTAAACCTTTTCTGGACTTCCACGAATAATTCAAGATCAAAATTAGGCAAATCGGTCCAGCCGGTCTCGAATTTTAGCGAGACTAACGAACAGCAATTCATTTTTATATATATAGAAGATAGATTATGCCACATGAATTTCCTGTCGTAAGCTATCTTTTCATACATCTATACCATCTATACTTGTATGAAATAATATCAATGTTTCACATCTGCCCGCCTTCCCGCGATGGCTAATTTTTCTTAATTATATATAAGTAAAATTATATATCGAGGGGTGAAAAACTATTTGGTTTATTTAACACGCGACATTTATCTTTGTAATTAAAGGTCCGTTTTATTTTTTTTTTATTTTTTTTTTTTTTTTTATTGCTTAGATGGACGGACGAGCTCACAGCCCACCTGGTGTTAAGTGGTTACTGGAGCCCATAGACATCTACAACGTAAATGCGCCACCCACCTCGAGATATAAGTTCTAAGGTCTCAGTATAGTTACAACGGCTACCCCACCCTTCGAACCGAAACGCATTACTGCTTCACGGCGGAAATAGGCGGGGTGGTGGTACCTACCCGTGCGGACTCACAAGAGGTCCTACCACCAGTGATTACGCAAATTATAATTTTGCGGGTTTGGTTTTTATTACACGATGTTATTCCTTCACCGTGGAAGTCAATCGTGAACATTTGTTGAGTACGTATTTCATTAGAAAAATTGGTACCCGCCTGCGGGATTCGAACACCGGTGCATCGCTTCAACACGAATGCACCGGACGTGTTATCCTTTAGGCCACGACGACTTCAACGACGACGACGACGAATTTGGTATCGGCATTAACAGTTCGATGTTTTTAATTGAACTTCAATTAAATTACTCCATTCGAATAATTGAAGAAGTGTTTTTTTGTAACGATTTTTTCCAAATTTTAAACTTTAAATTGTTCTCCTGTGAATTTGCAAAAATGTCGCTTAAGCCCCTCGATATGTGCTTTTTGAAGTTTGAACTTACCCGCTACGGTGAAGTTCAAAGCTTTCTCGCCATGAACGAAGCTCGGGTGGTCGATCCTCCAGAAAGCTCGGGCTCCCAGAGAGAAGACAATCAGGCCATTAGTCGCCAAGTCCGTTATGTAGGCGTGCGCCTCGCCACAAGCAGTCGGCTCCACGTCGATCGTAAGCGACGTCAGACCTATATAATGTAAGGAAAATTGCTTGAGAATAGTATTGAGGGATTTATTATTATTTTATTATTATTATTACTGCGTAGACGTAGATATGTATCACGGCCTACCTGCCGTTAAGTGATTGCCGTAGCCCACGGACCTCACGAAGTTATTGCCACCATCCACTTTGAGACTTGAGGTCTATGTCTCAATTGTTTAGTGATACCGTCAATCTTAGTTTATTTAAAGTTATTAGATGTCCATCTCGTCAATGTCATAGTGTGTGAATCTCGTCAATTTCATAGTGTGTCAATATCGACAATTTAATAGTGTGTCAATGTCGACAATTTCATAGTGTGTCAATGTAGACACTTTCATAGTGTGTCAATGTCGTCAATTTCATAGTTTGTCAATGTCGTCAATTTCATAGTGTATCAATGTGGACAATTTCATAGTGTGTCAATGTCGACAATTTCATAATGTGTCTATGTCGTCAATGTCATAGTGGGTCAATCTCGTCAACGTCATAGTGTGTCAATCTGATCAAAGTTATAGTGTGTCAATCTCGTCAATTTCATAGTGTGTCAATCTCGTCAATTACAAAGTGTGTCAATGTCGTCAATTTCATAGTGTGTCAATGTCGACAATGTCATAGTGTATCAATGTCGACAATTTCATAGTGTGTCAATGTCGAGATATGTCAATATCAACGAACTCGTGATGTGTATCATCCGTTAAGGTGTATCAGAAAATGAAAATTACGTACCACCAGGAGTTCGCTCATTGACCAATACCTTCGGATCCAGTTCGTATCTGAAATCCAGCTTATGTGTCAGCCAATTGTAAGCCAGGATCGCCGGTGGCTTCACTTGTCTTCTCGCACCTGAAATGAAATGTTTGTTAGCGATAAATGAAAGAAGAAAAAAAACCTAAACCTCACCATCGGCATATTTAAGGTCTTATTTTGTTTAACATACTTTACGACTTTTACGACATTTTAATGATTATGCTATTTAGCTAGTTGAGTTCATCATCATCATCATCATCAGCCTTTATCTGCCCACTGCTGGACATAGGCCTTCCCCAATGCCTTCCACATAATGCGGTCCTCCGCCTTCCGCATCCAACAACTTCCCGCCGTGCGCACTAAGTCGTCAGTCCACCTGGTTGGAGGACGCCCCACGCTCCTTGTGGCCTCCATTCGAGGACTTTCCTCCCCCACCTGGCTAGTTGAGTTGCTTATCTATAGCTAATTTATGTATATTATCTATGTTCCTACTTGACCAGCCGAACAGAGCGGAGCTCTCTGTTTTTATCGCTGTACACTTGAACTATAAAAAATGGAATTCGTTGGAAAAGTGAGTCTTAATTACTATCACCATGAAGAGAATGGCGTCAGCAACGGTGACGTCATCATTTTAAAAACACCATGGAACCAGCTTCTCTCCGTCATATATAATACGCCTCTTTTTTGTTTTGTTTTTTATTGCTTAGATGTGTGTAGGAGCTCACAGCCCACCTGGTGTTAAGTGGTTTCTAGAGCCCATAGACATCTACAACGTAAATGCGCCACCCACCTACCTTGAGATGTAAGTTTTGAGGTCTCAAGTATAGTTACAACATACGTTTATTACGAAATGGTTGTTCGGCAAAGTCCGGTATCATCATCATCATCATCAGCCTATAGCAGTCCACTGCTGCACATAAGCCTCTCCAATTGTTCACCACTGAGCACCCCGCACAGATCATCACTCCACCGAGCCTGAGGGCGTCCTGCACTGCGTTTTCCATTTCGCGGTCTCCACTCAAGAACGCGTTTGCCCCAACGGTTATCGGTTTTCCGGCTAATATGACTAGCCCATTGCCACTTCAGCTTACTAATTCGCTGCGCTATGTCTATAACTTTGGTTCTCTGTCGGATTACTTCAGTCTAGTATACATACCGGGAACCTCTAGCAGTCCGGTATCCACCATCCACAGTCTGGCACACGAGTCGATCGCAGTCCGGTATACCGATGTCAGAGACGAGACCGCCTCTGGATTTGGATAAGGCTTCAGAAGTGGATCCAGTTTTTTACTGTGTCTCCTGTCTATGTAGTTTAACGTCGATGGAATCCCTGAAAATCGATTGGTATTGTCAGGTTAAGTGGTGGTCTTTCGAGGGGGAAGTGTCTTTAAGAGGATAGACAGTGTGGACGTCCAGCTTAGGAGGTGCGAAGGTCCGCTGATGCTGTATAAGCTAAAGTTCATTGATTTCGAGCGGGTTTCAAAAAGACGAATCTGAAATATCGGTTCTTTCTTTATTTTTTTGAAAACCGATTATATTTGAGCAGCCGTACAAAGCTAGTAATTCAATATAATTTTTATGTTCATATACACTCTTCAATGGTTTATATACATCGATATCCCATGTTGGGATGGTACCTCTACCCGCGCGGACTCACAAGAGATCCTACCACCAGTAGAGTGTGGGAGGATTTCCTAAAAATTCCACCTGTCCAACAAAGTCCCGTGGATTGTAATGTGCAATGTCTTTTTCGTAAGAACGGAAAGAAAATTATCTTTGTTTATTTTCTAATTCTTAAATATCTTTTACTAAAAAAAACCCGGTTATATTCCATAAACGTATCCGAAAAACTGATAAAGTAAAAGAAACATCAATAGAATAAATAGAAGGTCCCTCCCTATGCTATGTTCGGAGGGACGTATTACTGGAGATATCACCCTGGTAGGGTCCAAGTCTGACAGGCGACCGGTCGCGCAACTCGTGCCGAGTTTCTGTGCAACATGAGAGGAGATGCTGCACCTACCCCACATAACATGAGATAAGACCGAGAAGATCTCTCACTGAGCGGGTGTCATGGATCGGGAGACACCGCCCTGCCTATTTCTGCCTTGAAGCAGTAATGCGTTTCGGTTTCGAAGGGTGGGGCAGCCGTTGTAACTATACTGAGACCTTAGAACTCATATCTCAAGGTGGGTCCGGTAACGACTTCACATCAGGTGGGCTGTGAGCTCATCCACGCAATAAAAAAAAAACAGAGGGGAATATGACCTAATTATAAAACTCTATCTATAAGCTCCAGTCGTGTCCTGGACCCAGGGTGACATGACCCAGGGTATTTTGAGTTAAACGATCGCATATCAAGCCCACACCACGATAAACCACCTATTTATTTTATCCGTCAGTAGCGCTACTTTCAAATTTCCCCTTATTGCTATCCCCAAATGGCTGGACTGGTGAAATTTTCAGGGAATCCTCCCACAGTTAACCCAGCGGGGAAGCTTTTCAGTCAAATACCACTAGTAAATAAAAAAATTCGTTTACGTACCAAATCTCCTCCTTGGGACCGTCAAAAATAGCAGATCTCCGACAAACTTGATTCCTGTCGGCACATTATTGTACTGTATAAAGAATTTCTCGCTGTCTCCTAGCTCTTGGACGAAATGTATCGCTCCGGGCGAGCGTATGCGGTCTGCATCTTTTATATCTGAAACATATTTTTTTTCCTACCTAAGCTGATAGTCTTGAGAGGCTATATCAGCGTTGCCTTAACTAGTAGGTGAGCTCACGGGGTTCAAACCTGATGACGTTGCTAACACGATCCCTAGCAAGAGCCGTGCTTCGCAGAATCTACCACCGGATCGCAAACGCGACCCACTGAGAAGATCCGGCGAGAAACTCAGTGGGCTGTGTCTGTGGGTTAATTTACTCGTCGAGCCCTGCGTCGCAAGCGACGAGTTCGACGAGAACGATGACCGGTCTACATTTGTGAAGATCGGACGCGGGCAAACGAGCGTACGGCAGCCTGCGGGTAAGTGGCCTCCGCTGCTCTTGGACATCAGCAACGCTATGTCGTTGTAAGTATGAGGTCTTCTGCGTGGTTCAGGTGATAATGGTCTTAGGTCCGTTACCGGAATGACTATGTCCAATTTTACACACGGCTGTTTATTGTAAAAATTCTTTTATAAGCAACCAGAGGAAGAGGAAGGAACGATAGAGGAAAAGGTAGACCTAAGAAGAAATGGATGGATTGCGTGAAAGATGATATGTGTAAGAGGGGAGTGAGCGAAGAAATGGTATATGATAAAGGAGTGTGGAAGGAGAAAACATGTTGCGCCGACTGTAGGTGACTGGGAGAAGGACAGTAGAATGACGATGATTATGATGACTTTTATAAACGATCAGAAGGAGAATAGCAACAAACACAAGCACAGGTAGATAGTTCAAAGCAAATGGTAAGAAAAAGAGAGTCCAGGCACAGAATAAGATATAGACTTTATTCATTAAACATTAAATAAAAATAACTTAATCGATCGAGACATGCGTATTTGCGTCTTGTGTGTATGTCACCACACAAGAGAGCGCCCTGAAACTGTGATACTTTAACACGTTGACTGCAGGATCAGTTTTGAGGGAGTTCCAGCCAGTGGGCATGAGGTATCTTACTGGTGGTAGGACCTCTTGTGAGTCCGTACGGGTAGGTACCACCACCACCCTGCCTATTTCTGCCGTGAAGCAGTAATGCGTTTCGATTTGAAGGGTGGGATAGTCGTTGTAACTATACTGAGACCTTAGAACTTATATCTCAAGGTGGGTGGCGCATTTACATTGTAGATATCTACGGGTTCCAGTAACCACTTAACACCAGGTGGGCTGTGAGCTCGTCCACCCATCTAAGCAATCTATATATATATATATAAAAATGAATAGCTGTTCGTTAGTCTCGCTAAAACTCGAGAACGGCTGGACCGATTTGATTAATTTTGGTCTTGAATTATTTGTGGAAGTCCAGAGAAGGTTTAAAAGGTAAATAAATATGAAAATGCTCGGAATGAAATAAAAATAACAATTTTGTTTTCCCTTTGATGTGTCCCCTGTTGGACGGATATCTTTTTTTTGTTTTAAGGTTAGTTTATACAGAAGCTTAGGTCTTTTAATTATCGATTGAGGCACTACGAAGTCTGCCGGGTCAGCTAGTAAAAAATATAAAAAAGTATTTTCAAGGCAAGATTGCATTTCTTCACAGTGCGTATGAGAGCTGGTAGGCCTCACAAAGAATTGTTGTTGAATATGCACATACTGATAGAAATGTGGATATAGTCGCCTCTCGCAACGAGCGAAAGGACGCGATTTTGACTGCAGCACTAGTAGACAGTCGCGCGTGGGGCTTTTTAAGCAGCATAACGCAGTCAACGTGTTAAGAAAAATATATTTTTTTGTATGAAAATTAGCGACATCTTGTAGCGGATGCCCCTAAACTTATATGTTGTTAAAGTTAAGAGATCTAACTATTGTTTATCTAAACAAGTCTTTATTTGTTATAGATAAATTGATAAACTTTTATCAATTTGTGGTTTCTGAAAATTTACTAAATCCTTTATTAAATGTTGCTGCCATCTACAGGAGCAATGAGAAACTAATCGAAGCGAAGCCATCTAGTGGCCGACGTCCGTAAACATTTTTATTGAGTGCTTGAGTTGCTTATCTATAACTAATTTATGTGCATTATTATCTATTACACAAGGAATGTTCTAGATTACGTAGGACTTGTGTTATGGTGGTAGGACGTCTTGTATGCCCGCGCGGGTAGGTACCATCACCCTGAGTCTTTCTGGCGCGAAGCAGTAGTAACGCGTCCCAGTTTGATGGGTGGGGCAGGTTTTATTGTGATTATTGTTTTTTTCCCTACCATTCTAGTGACCTCGGGAGGTTATACTAAATTCACAGAGCTAGTAGATGAGCTCACGGGGCTCTAACCTAGTGACGATGCTAACACGAACCCTAGCAAGAGCAGTGCTTCGCTGAATTTAGCAACGGATCGGAAACGCGATCCACTGAGAAGATCCGACTAGAAAGCCAGTGGGCTGTGTTTATGGGTTAGTTTGCACGTCGAACTCTTCGTCGGAGTCGACGAGGTGACCGGTGCTTGAAGAGCTTAAATCACTGAGCGTAGATCCTGGGGATCCGACAAGACATGATTTGGGCGACGGCGGCTTTGCTTTGACTGGCGTGCAGGTCACCGGTGTCCTACGCGACGCCCTGGAGTAATTATGTCGATTTCTGTTACTAAGGATTAATGAACCTTGCCTTTTTTTGTTGGTTAATGTATGTTTTAGTTTGTTAGGTTAAAAATATATTCATTTTACTGGTAGGACATCTTGTGAGTCCGCGCGGGTAGGTACCACCACCCTGCCTATTTCTGGCGTGAAGCGGTAACCTTAGAACTTACATCTCAAGATGGGTGGCGCATTTACGTTGTAGATGTCTATGGGCTCCAGTAACCACTTAACACCAGGCGGGCTGTGAGGTCGTCCACCCATTTAGGCAAAAAAAGTTCTCAGTATTCGTTCGGATTCGCCTCTCCCAGAGTATACTAGATATTCCGGCGCCTTAGTAAGAGGATCTAAGAGGAATCGACATAATTACTTGAGTGAGCCGCGTAGGACACCGGTGACCTACACTGCAGTCAAAGGGTTATCAATTTAAGTTAGAAGCTACTTTTTGTGACATAAGTTTCATTAAAGTCTGTCTAATCAGTTTAGAGCAGGGATTCCCAAAGTTATTTTGTTTACTGCCCCCTTTGAGAATAAATTCTCTTATAGCGCCCCCATTTTTTCACCTACCTAAAAAACACTATGGCGAGAGCTCAGTCGGTGTCTAAGAGTCCCCCTAGATGAAATTACAAATCGCCTCCCAAGCTTCTACACAACGCTCCCATATTTTTTCTGGGTCTCTTACCGCCCCCCCTTAAGCCTGCAGCGTCCACAAGGGGGCGTTATCGCCCACTTTGGGAAAGACTGGTTTAGAGGCATTAGGGAAGAGCATGAAATATCAGTTTGTCTTGGCAAACTTTAGGTGTTAATAAAATTGGTTGGTTACATTACGTTAATTATTCAAAATTACGACATATTTTCTGTTCGCAAATAATTGAACAAGACGAAATAAGTTGACAAAACTCTGTGTTAATATTGGTTATTTTAATTTGTGTTATTTTTTCCGTTAAAAATAAAATTAAAAGAAAAAAAAACCTTCAACTATTAGTTACGTTTGTGAGTATAAAATTATATGCAAAGAATCAAATCCGCTTCGAGATTAGAGCAAACAGATTAACAGACTGAATAAATTAACATACAAAACTTACATTTTGTTCCATTAAAATCGTATCCTAATTGCTTCCAAGCGTACAATTGTTTCATTTTGCCATTCCCAATGTAAACATTACAATTAACACAGTTCGATAAAACAAAAATTAACAATACGTAGTTAATTTTAAACATTTTAAATGTTTAGAATCTTATTTTGCTTGTGCGAAACCTGTTGTCGAGGTAAAGTTTCGGGTAGATTAAACTTGTTTTCGCAACAGTTTCGTGGTAATAATCTATGACGTTGACATAACTAGTGATGTGAAAGGTTATCTTGTATTATCTTGGTTAGTCTGTAAATTAATAGGATCCATTGCGTTTTAAAATTAACGCGCGTGGGGAAGCCGTTTGACTATGCTCCTCCATTTCCTCCTGTCTTCTGCGTAGGGGCTCTTTGTCTTTTTTTTGTTGCTTAAACGGGTGGGCGAGCTCACAGTGTTTGGTGTTAAATGGTCACTGGGGCTTATGGACATCTACAACGTAAATGCGCCACCCACCTTGAGATATAAGTCTCAGTATAGTTACAACGGCTGCCCCATCCTTCAAACCGAAACGCATTACTGCTTCACGGCAGAAATAGGCGGGGTGGTGGTACCTACCCGCGCGGACTCACAAGAGGTTCTACCACCAGTATTAATTTGATCGAACCACCGCATGGGACGTACCCCTTGGCCTCTTTCCTTCCAAGAAGGATAGCCATTATTTAACGTGCAGTTTTGCCCGCGATTTCGTCCGCGTGGAATAGTTCACAAATAATGCTTTATTTTAGAACAAATTTGGTTAGCATAAAAAATGTTATAGTGAGCCAACCTTAACATATAGACATATGCTCTCGCGGACTTTTTTTTAGATCTTTTAAAGGGGACCAATTTTGTCATACATTATTTTAGCGAAACATTAATCGTTTCTGCAGCGCACGCAGCGGAAGTTCTCAAAAGGGAAAAAAACTCCGATTTTGAAACATTCTTTATCGGTGCTCCGCTTGTATTGGTTTTAGCGTAGCCTTCCTCAATAAATGGGCTATCTAATACTGAAAGAATCAGAGAAATCGAACCAGTGGTTCTTGAGATTAGCGCGTTCAAACAAACAAACTGTTCAGCTTTACAATATTAGTGTAGATTAGCGGTATTCACATCAATCTGTGAACTGCAATAACTATTTTACATCTGAGCCGTATAAAATTGCTATAAAATTTACTATAATATAAAGTTACTCAATTCATTTAATTATATCCCAATTGAACACTCTGATAATGAATTCAAATACATTGCATATTATATTTAAATGTTAGCATAAATCGTAGGATTTATAAACTCGAAGCTGGCAACATCGGCATCGCAAGAAGCCATTCAAAATCAAAACAGAAAAAAAAACACAAAAACATTTGCGATATATTTTTATTGAGTTAAAAAATAATTAGAAATGATAATCCTATGGCACTTTTTCTTTGTTTTCTGGAAAATAACGAAAATAAATATTGTAAGTATTTAATATTTAGTATTTAGTGAGTAAAATTGGTACATATTGACTAGTAGGTATTACTATAAATCTTTACTATATATAGCCTTTCAACCATCCATATATATTCGTTTATATCACAAATATAAGTAGTTTAGTTTTAGGTTAGAGCTTTTCCCTTGCGTTCCGGAAGTACGTACGTGCTTTTAGCTTTTAAATGACTCGCGAGTGAGACATTCCGAAGTCTCGCCAGGTGAAGAAGTACTGCTTGAATGCTGCAGGCTCCGTGTTCTGTAGAACTCTGGTCACTTGCACCTGTGGAGGGGTAATAATGTGAGAAGGAATTGGTTTATCTGTCTAGTTGCTGGTGGTAGGACGTCTTATGAGTCCGCACGGATAGATACCACCGTCCTGCTTATTTCTGACGTGAAGCTGTAATGCATTTCGGTTTGAAGGGTGGGGCAACCGTTGTACTGTAAAACTGGGACTTTAGAATTCATATCTCACGGTCGGTGGCCATAATTATAATTGGTGTCCACGGGCTCCAGTAACCACTTAACACCAGTTAGGCCGGAAGCTCGTTAATTGATCTAGGTAAAAACAAAAATTTCGAAAGAAGCTCCAGAAGCTTTCCAGCTCTTTCTGAGAATATATGGAAAATACACGCATCGAGTGTTATATATAACAACTCGCGATATTGTTAGACAATGAAAATCATTAAATTTTCACAGAGCTATATTATTTGATCAATATATGATATTCTCCTAAATGGTAATTTTAATTGAGAGCGGGCAACACTGAGTGGAATCGCATCTGTCATGGCGGGCGGACTGATCCTAATTTTATCATCCTATTTCCTAATTCTATAATTCTATCATCCTAATCCCTGACTGTTTTACTAATTTAACCGTCTGGATAATTAAATCGATCAAAGTCAACACCACAATATTTATATTTCAAGGTTTCTTGAAGTCCAACGCCTACGGATTCCAATCCTGGATAGTCCACGATTTAACAATATTAGACGCCCAAATTGTATTTTTAACAGTTAAATATGGTTAATAATCTTCATCTCACCCACGAAGGATAGTTCTTAGCGTTCAACAATTCCTGAGCTTTCGTCATGGCCTGAGATTTCTCCTGTAAAATATAATATATTAATGTGACACGGAATGTTCTTCAAGCGATGATCCGGAGATAGGATGCGTCAGGACCACGACCAGAGAAGGCGGTCAACTTTGAATGCTTTAACGATAGGTGAAAGAAGATTACAGCAAAGTTATTTAAAGATTAAAATTTGCAATAATGGAACTTTTTTCTGGTGGTAGGACCTCTTGTAGGTCCGCACGGGTAGGTACCACCAACCCGCTTATTTCTGTCGTGAAGCAGCAATGCGTTTCGGTTTGAAGGGTGGCCGTTGTAATTATATTGAGACCTTAGAACTTATATCTCAAGGTGGGTGGCGCATTTACATTGTAAATGCCTATGGGCTCCACTGACCACTTAAAACCGGGTGGGCTGTGAGCTCTTCCACCCATTAAAGAAAAAAAATATTAATGGAGTAAACTTAATTGAAGTTCAATTAAAAACATCGAACTGTTGATGCTGATACCAAACAAAACGGACCTTTAATTACAAAGATAAATGTTGCGTGTTAAGCGGAATGTCATACCTTATAGATATGTGTGGAATTAGACATTGTTTTTTTTAATAATTGGGTGATGTTTGGCGTTTCGGAAACCAGTTACAAGGGTGGGTGAACTTTGACGCTCAGCCGAGAGGTCTGGTCCAGGGTAGCTGCTTCGCGAGAGCATCTACTACCGGATCGGAATCGCGATCCGCTCAGGATCCGGCGAGAAACATTCATGGTCTGATGTATTTCGACGACGATCTGTGCTATGACCGTTGTTAGTAGTAGAATTGCGTCTGAATCCACTGAGTTTCCCGCTGGATCTCCTCGATCTGGTGGTAGATTCTGCGAAGCTCTCGCTAGGGCTAGTGTTAGCAAACTCTTTCAGGTTGATCCTCATGGCGTCACCTATCAGCCAGGATGGAGCAAGAATAGCTCCTCGCGGCAACGAGCAGTGGGTAGGAGAAAAAAAATTTTTTTTTTGAATCCATTAAAAGTGTGCTGCGAAGGTTGAGAATCGCTGGTCGACTTACGTTTGCGGTAGCCTGCTTCCCGATCCAAACGTAAATGTTGCCAGATATGGTGTCCAAAATATACGCGTTCTGTAAGAATAATCGGTGAACTGAGTTGGCTCAAGAAGACTCATAGTTCGGGGCGATGTGAAAAATTAGAATTTCATACGAAACAAAATGAATTATTGAATGAAACAAAAAAAAAATAGTGGAATTTGAGGCAGAAATAGGTAGGGAGAAAGTCGCGGCCTAGAGGATAAGACGGTTGGTGCGTTCGTATCGAGTGATGCAACAGTGTCAAGGTTCGAATCTCGCAAGACAGGTACATGTATTTGTAATGAAATATATCGCCTTTTCGCATTAAAGCCTTCGTCAAACAGAACGCATACTTAGCGCCGCGTACTTAAAGTCGCGCTCTTCAAATTGACTAGATGAGTCTAACGCTCCTTGACGCAACGCATTCGCCAAATCATAGTGCCTTTCTATAGCAGTGTGAAAATTTAAAAGTATTAAGAAATCGAGTGATTCAGATGTGGCATTGTATAAGCATGGGTATTTTCTAACTATTTATATCATTTTTTCGGGCATTATCTAGTATTTTAATACACATTCACTCGGACGCTAAAATAAAATTTGTAAAAAATTACAACGCCTGACGTCAAAGCGTCCTAACGCCGCGACAGAGCGCTGCGTACTTAAAGCGCTGGGGCTCTGTTTGACAGTATGTTACTATATTAGTACAACACATATCGGCGTCAGTTTAGCGCTCTGACGCGCGCTAATTACGCGTTCTGTTTGACGAAGGCTTAAAAGTGTAAAATTTCCAAAAATATTCGAAATTGAGTTAATATGCGGAAAAATTTGGTATCACCAGATTTTTTCTCATAAATACTGTCAAAAAAGTGTAGTTTAGTTTTAGTCTTTTTTTTTGTGGTGTTAGGTTATCTTTGTTTTGACTACTATTAACAAAATTAATTCATAATTTTATCTTACTTTAAAAGACAGATAATGTTACTGGTAAATTTTTTTGGCAAAGATGATTAATATTAAAGATATCACATGTTAAACCTTTAAAACACTCTCCTGTAAAATTAGTAAGTTTTGAGATTATACAGTTTTAATGCGAGATTCTTCTTCTTCAGAATCTTCCTTTAAAAGACAGATAATGTTACTGGTAAAAAAATGTTGCAAAGATGATTAATATTAAAGATATCACATGTTAAACCTTTAAGACACTCTCCTGTAAAATTAGTAAGTTTTGAGATTATACAGTTTTAATGCAAGAAGACGAAATATTTAACTCATGATCACGTATGACTTACACGATGAAGGTATCATAACATCGTGTGATAAAAATTTAACAACCCGCTAAAATTGTAATAATTATGCGTGATTACTACAGGTTACTAGGTTCCAGCAACCTGCCTAATTCTGCCGCGAAAGTCGAATGGCGCGGCATTAATAGGCAAATTGAAGACTCACCTGTGGACTCAAGTTCTCTTGCTTGAAAGGCTTCGATAGTGGCGTCACTTTGATCTTTCCCGTGGCGTCTGACACTTCAGAGAGAATCACGTTGCTAGCTTCATTCCTTTCGAACTCCTGCAGGGTTTGTTAGATAAGAGCGGAGAAGACTTATTGTGAGGCTAGAGTAGGAGCACTTTGCCTATTTCTGCCCCAAAGCAATCGTTCCGGTTTGAGGGGTATTTTTTTTTTGCTTAGATGGGTGGACGAGCTCACAGCCCACCTGGTGTTAAGTGGTTACTGGAGCCCATAGACATCCACAATGTAAATGCGCTACCCACCTTGAGATACAAGTTCTATGGTCTCAAGTATAGTTACAACGGCTGCCCCGCCCTTCAAACCGAAACGCATTACTGCTTCACGGCCGAAATAGGCGGGGCGGTGGTACCAACCCGCGCGGACTCACAAGAGGTCCTACCACCGGTAAAAATGTTTCAATTGAGCTGGTGATATCTAAGTGATGTCTATCACTTCTGTGAGCTTGATACGAGTTTTTTAACGTTCTCGATCGCGTAAAAGTTAACTCAAATTTTTATCGAGTTGCAACAGCGCCCCTAGCGGCAAACGAAGAGAAGCTGCTCCAACTCCATACAAATTTGAGTTAACTTTAACGCGATCGAGAGCGTTACAAAACTCGCACTAAGCACGCCGATAACTGTATCTTAGGAGGTTTCTACTATCCTTTGGTTCGATCCACCGACAGGAACCAGACTGTCTCCATTAATCTCTATCAGTGGTAACCTTAACCCATTTCCCATCTCCATCTCGACATCTCCAAAGCTGGCTCCATTATTGTTGACATTGACAGAAGATCAAACGACCCAACCCGCCACTAATAAATTGGCAAGGACATTTTGGGTGACATTAAAAAAATCTGCATTTCAATCAAATAGTTTGAGAAGCAGTGGACCCAGTGGCTCTCAACTATTTTTTCTATGCCTATTAAATTAATGATTAGTACAATCATTTAACGAAAATGGAAGCCAACTTCAAGAAATTAAAATGAGTACATCATCTTAAGCATGCATCATTAGGGGTAAACCGAAACCACTGGTCGGATCTTGATACGAATTTCTAATGAAAAATAAGCCTGAGGTTACACACATAAAAAATTACAGTCTTACGTATGTATTTTTACACGCTTTATATTAGCTTCACTTGTATGTATGTTTGTATGTTTGTAACTGACTCATTTAGACGCGATTTTGACCCACTTTAAACGGCCAGATTTCATTAAAACTTTGTAGATTTATCGAAGATGGATGAAAAAAATTACGATTGAAAAAATTAAAATTTAACTAAAAAATGAAAAATAAATAATAGTTTCAAAAAACTAAAAAAACACGCTTTATATAAAATTCAACTAAAAATAGAAAATACATTTTCATAAATTTAAATTGAAAATATGTAGTGTAAAAATATATATATTTAATTGTAAAAAAAGCATAGTTATAAATATTTTTCTGACAGATATGAGTAGAAGAATTATTATTTCAATAATATCTTAAAAAGCACCCCACGCTTTTTTTACGATAAAATATTATATCGGGCGGGGTGGCGGTACCTACTCGCGCGGACTCACAAGAGGTCCTACCACCAGTAAATAACTTCCAGTTATCGCGATAGGGAACGATTGGAAAATCCGGATAAAGCGGATTTGATTACGTTGCGGCGATCGGACAAAATGCCAACTATACAAAATTAATGGTCACCACATACCTGGTCGTCTCCGCCGGTGCTCTCATCCGGCACCAGATCCTTAACTCCTGAACCAAGAGCCGTGAAGAATTTCTGAACGTCCACATCGCTCGAGTACTTGTCTGTTCAAGACACCCGAAGAATTAGAGGAGAATGAAATCGTTAATGAGTGGTATTTTATTGCGGTGGCTTACTGGTGGTAGGACCTCTTGTGAGTCCACGCGGGTAGGTTCCACCGCCCTGCCTATTTCTGTTGTGAAGCAGTAATGCGTTTCGGTTTGAAGGGTGGGGCGGCCGTTGTAACTATACTGAGACTTTAGAACTCGTATCTCAAGGTGGGTGGCGCATTTACGTTGTAGATGTCGATGGGCTCCAGTAACTACTTAACACCCCCTGGACTGTGAGTTCGTCCACCCATCTAAGCAATAAAAATAAAATACCATCATAAGATAATAAGACATTTGGCGGATGCCTGGATCTCGCTTAAGAGATACTCAAGATAATCTCTCATACATACAAGTTCCAAGTACCTTACTACCGAATCAAACTAGTAATTACACCCGCTCGGTAGAAGATATTTCTTTTGTCGTTCTACTCTCAAATTATAAAAGAAAAATGTGTCTTCATTCACTTAAAAAATTTCATGCTTTTGAAAACTCTCGGAAATTTAAGCTTTATTGCTTGGCGGTGTCAACATGCCCTTAAGCATGAGGTTGTAAATCTAAATTCTATGGTAAAACTTTTCCCCCCGTTCCTCAAACCGGCTTAAAATTCCCTCAGTCTCGTCAAGTTACCCCCGGCTCTGCACAAGTTCTGCTTACCCACAATATCGACTCTTCCGCGTCCGTGATGATCCTGATCCCGTACTTGATTGGCGAACGAAATCGCTTTAAGCTTCTCAACGTTTTTAGCTTTCTCGCCGACAAAGACATAGATGTCGTTGTCTAGATCAAGAACGAAGACGTCGCCTTTGTTCATCGAAGCTATCTGCGGATCGACCTGGAAAAGGCAAGAGAGCATGTATCTGAAGCAATGGAAAAAAGACAGTGAAGAGCTCTTGATATAATAATTAATAATTGGGAACAAATCACGCAAGATCATTCGGCCTCAATTTAAGATTCCTTGCGTTAAAGGAACCGGTGACTGACAAACATACATAAATACGTTTAAATATTGTAACGCCGGTAAGAGTAACGCCATCTGTCGCCGAATAGTCGAACGAATAATGGAGAATCTAGTAACACCTAGAACGCTCGAGAAGTACAACGCCATCTATTGTCATTGTATATGTGTGGAATATTCTCGATAATTCTACGGATGTGGTATCGGTTATAAAAGCGTTGCAGATATGGCACGCAATCGGAACTACTCGAAGCGAAACAGCGAACCGATCACCTGAAGCGAAGCGGAAAAAGCGAATTGAGAATTTTAAAGTGCTTGTGAAGTGTTTTAAGTGTTCTAAGTGTTGAATACAGTTTTTAGTTGTACTTTGGTGGAACATTTATTTATCCAGAACCCTAGCGCGTAACAATAGGTATATATAAGGTCGGCGCAACGTTACCATTTAGATAACTAAGATTAGTTAATGTTAACTGTTTCTTTAATGTTAATATTGTTGGTTAACTATTATAATAATAATAATAATAATAATGTTTTTATTGCAAGTAACCATGACTCATATAAATTGTTAATAAGACTTAGACCTATGTTAGTAGTTATATTTACATCACAATGAATTACTGTCGTAACATCCCATGGGAGATGACACCACAGCGACCCATGTATACACAGTCCAGCCTGCTTGCGATCATGCTCAGGATACTGTTGGAGCTGGCCCTCACTCTGCTTACCAGAGATGCACACCTCTTACGCATGGTAGTGTAAAAACAATCTATGACCATGTCACTTACCACTACACCAGACGGCCGTTTGCCTTAACAACAATTGAAGAAGAAGGACTTACTTGTCTAACGCGGACATCTCGCTTCCCCTTGACCTGGAACATTCGTTTCTGGGCTCCCGCGTTCGTGACGACGTGGTTAAAACCGGACGGATTCCCTCCCTCCAAATAGTTCAAGGCTGGTGGATGATAGGAACGGTTTAGTGAAGGTATCGCTCTAGAATCTTGCTACTGGTGTAGGGCCTGTTGTGAGTCCACACGGGTAGGTACCATCACCCCGTCTATTTCTGCCGTGAAGCAGTGATGCGTTTCGGTTTGAAGGGTGGGGCAGCCGTTGTAACTATGCTGAAACCTTATTATATCTCAAGGTGGGTGGCGGATTTACGTTATAGATTTCTATGGGCTTCAGTAACCACTTAACACCAGGTGGGCTGTCAGCTCGTCCACCCATTTAAGAAACAAAAAAAAAACAAAAAGAAATCTAGAATAACACTGCTTGATGTTTACAAGTGTCTCAAAGCGACTGAGAGATTCATTGGTTCATGGACAGCAGCGTTATCCGAGTATTACACCAGCGTACAGCGTTCGCCAATCGTCATTTACTGGTGTGAGGATGTGCTGTGCCTGCCTAGCTCGGTACCACCAAGCTGACTAATTCTGTCGCGAAGTATTAACGCTTTCCAGTTTAAAGGGTGGGGCAGCCGTTGCAGATGGGCTTTTGAGATACCCACCCCAGTATTCAAAATGATTATTTACAAAAACAAGCATGACGAAAAACAACAACACAGACAAATTTACAAATACAATATCTAACTCAGATCGTATAATCGATTGCCTCTTGAAAGGAAGACTGTAATTATTATAACAACGACAATTAAGATCATTCACGTATTGTTCTCGAATTACGTAAATACTCTCTCAATTGGCTCTCAAGGTGCAATCGAATTGTTGGCCGACCGAGTGATCGTTGTTGCCCGTGGACATCATCAGAACTGAGGACATTAACGTTGATAACGAATCTCGTTTTCAAAGTCGGATGTTTCAATACGTGGTTATATATTGAAAAGCGCTTTGAATGATTCACTGGTCTTTTCAGAGACTGGCTTCTATGAAGATGATAGGACAATCCATTTTATTATTGCTTAAACGTGTGAACGAGCCCATAGACGTCTACAACATAAATACCGCCAACCATCTTGAGACATGAGTTCTAATTCTCAGTTTTACAGTACAACGTCTGCTTCGCCCTTCGAACCCAAACGTTTTAGCGTTTCGCCCAGAAATAAGCAGCTTGGTAGGACCTTACAAAGTCTCACAAGACGTCCTACCACTGTTACCGAATAATAGCAAATTGTAATCACTGGACGTTTGATTCTCATTACACAATGCTATTCCTTCATCGTGGAAGATATTCGAGAGCTTGTTTCAGTACATGCCTGAAGAATTCGAACACCGGCACAGACATATCGCTCGCCGAGCGATCACCATGACCACACCAGGACTTAACATAGGTCGTTAGGGCCAGTTTGACGCGGCAATATCTAGACCTTTAGGGGCAGTTTTACGCTGCAGTATTTAGACCTTTATGGGCGGTATTACACATCAGAATCCATGTCTTTAGGGGCAGCTTAGCGCGGTAGTATCTAAATCTTTAAGAGCAGTTTTACACGGCAGAATCCAGGCCTTTTGAAGCAGTTTTGCGCGGCAGAATCCACAAATTTAAGGACAGTTGTACGCGACAGTATCTCGACCTTTAAGGGCAGTTTTGTGCGGTAGTATCTATAACTTTAGGGGCAGTTTTGCACTGCAGTTTCTGGGATTTTAGGGACGTTTTGTGCAGCGGGAATATAGTAGAAAACGTTGTTCTCGATATATGTACTTACGTGTCTGGAAATATGATAGGAACAAAGCGCTTTCGTGACCCATGGTCTCTCGGTGCTGGACCGCGGCGCCCCCGAACTTGTCGTCCAGGCCGACGGTGAGGATGGCGGCGGCTCCTGATTCGTCTTGCGTCGACTCCCGACCGATCCAGTAGTGGATGTCCCATGACAGATTGTTGCGATTGTCCGAGGTCGTCTGAAAGACGTGTTTTGACTCATGGTTAATTTACAGCAGAGTCAGAGGCGCTGGCTACTAATGAGGGCCCCCTTCGACCCTCGTTTGAAGAATGACGTGTTATAGTGGGAAAACACCGTGGAGCGGTTCACACGAGAGCCGGATGGTTCGTGACAGAATTAACCTTTGGACTGGAGATGAATGATCTACGCAAATTTCCAGAGTTCTGTCGAGAATTTGAAACATATAGCTGTCTCTGGTCTCGCGAAAGGGCGGAAAAGAGACAGCTGCAGATCAGACGGAAACGAATAGTGTCACCTGGATTTTGTTCAAGACCGACCCTTCATTATGTTCCTACATAATATACTAATAAAAAAAACATTCAATATCAATGAATTGTCATCAATATAGTCCATATCTATTAAATATGCATCAATAAGGATAACTTCGTATCCCTGTGCCACGAAATGATATAATAAAAAAATTACCTTAACAAAGAAGAAAAATAGAAGTAAGAAAAAAAAACCAATTTTGTTTATGTACATAATGGCTGTTTTCCTTAATTCTATCTAGGTCAAAAGTCATTAAAAACATTACTCGGTATAACCAGTATAAATTTATCAAAATTAAGATTAACAATATATCTAAGAGAATCGAGATTTACTTTTTAGGCTAGATATGGAACATTATAATGAACAGTTCGATTAAAGGCGGCACGAAAATGAAAAAAGGTTGGGAGGCACTGGTCCCAAATAAATAAATAATTTAATTACCCGTAAAATGATGTATGAATCTCCTTTGTAGAATTTTCCTATGTCCTTCTGAGCAACGGGTATTGGTTCGAAGTTCTATAACAAGAATATTTATTAATCTAAAATTAAAACGTGCATATTCTTAAATGTAAAAAAATATATTTAGAAAACGCAAATATAATTAAAAAATCTATCAAAATATTCAAAATGGCGCCCTCTCGCTACGGGCGTAGGTCGTTGACCTCTGATGTGCTTGAAGAATTGAATACGGAAATATTTCATAAGGAAATGTTACCTACTTTTTTTAAGATAAATAAGCAATTTATTGTAACTAGTATTCAAGTAGCTATCGGAATTCGACCATAATCACCGGTGGTTTAAGGTTGTTTTTAGTTTCGTAAATGACATTTTGAATAAACAGTCCTAGAATGTTGTCAACAATAAAATGAGCTCTTATCTCAATGTTGGTGGCGACATTTACATTTGTTGATGTCTACAGGCTTCAGTAGCCGCTTAAGGCCAGGTGTGCCGCGAGCATGCTCATCCGTCTAAGCAATGTCAAATTTTAATTGCCTATTTCACATACATATTTAAACATATTCAATACATTATATACATTCATACATATTTTTAGATTTAATTACAATTATCTATATATTAATTAATACGTGAAGCAAAAACTTTGTACCCCTTTTACGAAAATTGCCCGGACTGAGGAGAGTGTGAAATTTCTCACACAAAGAGAATATTGAGAAGGAGTGCAGAATGCTATTTATTTTTTAATTATGCATAAAAAATACATTAAATCAATTAAAAAAACTTTACACAAACTACCATGTATTTGACATAACACACACACACACACATATAATATATATCTATATACTGTGTTCATTGTCAAACTTTTGTTATTGTTTAAAGTCCGTGTTCAAATTGAGAATAGATTGAGAGAGATATTTGTCTATAGTGTAGTCTTGATGATATCTGTGATTTTCTATAAACTATAGTAGTCTTTGTTATTAGAACTTTAATAATGTTTAAGGTTATAATTTAAATTAATAATTATGGTCGGATTTCGACCCCTGGGCGACCTCTAGTTAAACTAAAACGCGCTAATCCCCACAAATGACGTCACACGCAACGAAGCTACATTCGATTGAGTTTTGTTATTAAGAATTACCTGTATTCTCCATATTTGCACACCGGCTGTTCTGCCGACATTGGCAAAAGCCGGGTGGACCTTAGCTTTGTCACGGGCGTTCTAGAAAAAAAAAACTTATTTTAATTAAAATATTTCACTATGTCAGTCTATTAATCAACGGCCATCTAGTGTAGTGGTGACATGGTAACTACACAAGAGGGTCGCGGGTTTGAATCCCGCTTAAAGAAGATATTTGTGTGATAAATATAAAATATCTTTTCCAGGGTTATGGATGTATATTATACCTAGTCAGGTCATAAATTCTGTCACATGTTTAATGTAAAATAATTGAAACAAGTTTATTCATTATGTAACCATTCATATACCAAAATGAACTTAACAAAACATAGATTCTTATGACACTAAAGTTTATTCAAAATGACCTCCGAGATTTTGAATACAGGCCTTCAATCTGCGCGGCCAGTCGTCTATCGCAGCACGAACGAGGTCCATGTCAATATCGGCGGCTGCCTTAATCAAGGATGTCTTGAGTGACTCCAAATTGGGATGAGGCTTTGAGCACGCCTTTTCCTCCAAGTGTTGCCATATCTTGTAATCTAACGGATTCAAATCTGGACTGGAGGAGGGCCAGTCTTCGTGCCGGATGAAGTCGATTTCACGCGCCGCCAGCCAGTCTTGTGTGCTCTTCGCTCTATGAGCTGGCGCCGAATCTTGTTGGAATACCCAGTGCCTGTTATTGAACATGGTATGAGAAACAGGTTCCACAAGGTTCGTCAAGACTGTATTTTGATACACACCTGCATTTGTTTTTACACCTTTCTCACAAAAATGTACCTCTGTTGAGCCCCAATAAGAAACTCCCAACCATACCATGAGCGAGGATGGAAAATGACCTCGTTGGACACGCGGAATACGGTTGCTCGCTTCTTCACTACTGTGTGCGTACACCTTATCATTTTGTTTGTTGTAGCTTTTTTTTGTAGTTTGTAGTAAAAAAATTTTTATCCGAAAAAAGAATTTCCCGATATTTTTTTCCCGCGTACCGCTTCAACAAAGCGCGGCATCTCTTCAGTCTCAGGTCCATTAGACGAGCATTCAAACGATGTCCTGTTTTTCTTCGATATGCCCGAAGCCCTAAGTCTTCATTTCCTTTTCACCGTGGTTCTGCTTAACCCCATCTGAAGGGCCAACAGTTTCTGCTTACGTTTGGGATTTCTTTGAATTCGCGCCTTCACAGCTTTTATCACTGCTGGAGTCCTAACAGACCGAGGGCGACCACTTCTTGACCTGTCATCTACACTAGAGTCTTCATTGTATCGTTTGATGGTACGATAAACGAATCTTTTGGTTATATTCAAATTTTTCAGAATGTTAAAAATTTGAATTGGCGCGTAACCGCAACGATGCAACGCAATAACTGCAACACGGTCTTCTTTAAGCGTCCACTCCATATTTAAAAATGAGTGAAATTCTAAAAGTATACATTTTTATTTTCATGAACAATTCTACATTCGAATTCAATAAACTTTTTTGTGGCCAGCATTCTAAAAGAAAAGTTTTTATTGTGTGACAATACTTATGACCTGACTAGGTATATATGTATGTATATAATAAAAATCTTACATTTATTTCCGTTATCCGGTACCTGTAACACAAGTTCTTTACGAACTTATCACGGGACCAGTTAACGTGGCGTGATTGTTAGTAAATATTTATTTATAAGCCATCTCATATCTTAAGGAGGGCAGCTTTGTCGATACGATTCCTTATGGACTTCTATAATCACTTAGCATTAGTAGCCTAAGGACCTGACCGGTAGCTGAGCAGTTGAACCTGAGAGAATGACCAACACTGGCCCTAGCAAGAGCAGTGCTTCGATGAACCTCCCACCGGAATCGCGACCCACTGAAAAGATCGGGCGAGAAACTCTATGGGTTAAGTCTGTGGTCAACATGTTCTGTGGTCGTATTTTTTATTTATTTTTTTATTTTTATTGCTTAGACGTGTGGA
This sequence comes from Bombyx mori, assembly GCF_030269925.1. Lineage (NCBI taxonomy): Eukaryota > Metazoa > Arthropoda > Insecta > Lepidoptera > Bombycidae > Bombyx > Bombyx mori. The sequence continues at coordinate 1,393,142 of NC_085117.1, read as the reverse complement.
CGAGCTCACAGCCCACCTAGTGTTAAGTGGTTACTGGAGCCCATAGACATCTACAACGTAAATGCGCCACACACCTTGAGATATAGTTCTAAGGTCTCAGTATAGTCACAACGGCTGCCCCACCCTTCAAACCGAAACGCATTACTGCTTCACGGCAGAAATAGGCGGGGCGGTGGTACCTACCCGTGCGGACTCACAAGAGGTCCTATCACCAGTAATTACGCAAATTATAATTTTGCGGGTTAAACTTTTATTGCACGATGTTATTCCTTCACCGTGGAAGTAAATCGTGAACATTTGTTGAGTACGTATTTCATTAGAAAAATTGGTACCCGCCAGCGAGATTCGAACACCGGTGCATCGCTCGATACGAATGCACCGGACGTCTTATCCTTTAGGCCACGACGACTTCGTATTATAGTTTACTATACTTTAATCTGGACCCACTTTATCTGACAGCGATGTGATCGGCCCGCTTATCTCCTGAGGCTTGGTCGCCGTCCGTGCCCAGACGGATCCCAGCAAAACAAAAAGGAGACACGAAAAAATGATCTTCATCCTGCAAATAATATCTGATTTTAACATCTTAGTTTTTCGCTATACATAATAATAATAATAACAAAGCCTTTTTATTTCCAGTAAATTTACATATCTTAAAATCTATGTACGTGTTAGTTTTTTATTACTAACTGATCCGGCAGACTTTTGTATAAAATAAACTTAAAACAAACAAAAGGAATCCGTCCGACGGGGGACACATCAAAGGAAAAGCATAATTGTTATTTTTATTTAATTCCGAGCATTTTCATATTTATCGACCTTTTAAACCTTCTCTGGACTTCCACGAATAATTCAAGACCAAAATTAGCCAAATCGGTCCAGCCGTTCTTGAGTTTTAGCGAGACTAACGAACAGCAATTCATTTTTATGTATATAGAAGATAGAAGATTTGATTTTAATATGATTTTTAATATAGTTTTTATCACTTACTTAATATAATTAGTAATTATGTTTACTTAATATTATATAGGTATGTCTCCTTAATATTATGTGGTTATTTAATTTACCGGAACCCCACGCTGTACATAATAACTCGTTTAAATATATTTTATATATTTATTATATTATTATTTGTGGTCATGGGTTAACAAAGATGGTGCTTATTATTAATATAATTATGTATCACTTTGTCCTGCTATTAAAGCGTACAAATATTAGGTTTAAGTATAATCTATATTACATAAAAACATTAATCTTAAATTATAATTACTAGAGGCCCACAGTAGTCGAAATCCGACTATGATTAATTGGAATTGTAAGTTTGTACACTATTATGATTGTATTTTATACTTCTATAATCACAAATTTCGCTAAGACTACACTATAAAAAATATTAAAAAAGACAAACAATATTTAATCTATTCTCAATTTGACCACAGACGTCAAGAACAAAAGTTTGACAATAAATAGTATGCATGCGTGTGTGCGTCAAATACATGGTATGTAGTGTGTGTAATGTTTTCTTTTTTGATTTAATGTATCTTTTATGCATTATTTTAAAAAAATATTAGCCTTGTGCACTTCTTCTCTATATTCTCTATAAGTGTGGAAAATTTCATACTCCTTCGTCCGCGCAATTTTCGTAAAAAGGGATACAAAGTTTTTGCTTCACGTATTAATATATAGATTTAACTCTATTCTATTATACTTTATCACCTAAATTATCTAATGTCATCGTCTACATATTCTGATCGCTACGAATACCGTTTACGTGGTCGCATAGACGATACCACTGTAACTGTATATTAACTGTATATTTCTATAAATAAAATTAAACTGGAAATTAAATTAATTATGATTATATCGTGTAACAAAAAAAATATATTAATGCAATTCTTTATTGGTTATTTTCCCCTACCTATGCTGATAGCCTCGAGAGGCTATTTCAGCTTCACCCTAACGCGTAGATGAACTCACGGGGCTAAAGCGGGGTGTGTTGTTAACACTGGCCCTAGCAAGAACAGTGCTTCGCTGAATCTACCACCGGATCGGAAACGCGATCCGGTGAGAAACTCAGTGAGGCTGTGCCTGTGGGTTAATTTACTCGTCGAGCCCTTCGTCGCAAGCGACGGGTTCGGCGAGGACGGTGACCGGTGCTTGAGGTATGATACCTTATTTTTTAGCATGCGAAGACTTTTATCTCGCAAACGCATATTACTCTAACTCGTTTATTTCTCAACTAAACACCTTTAAGAGCAGAAGACGCCATTAACACAGTGATGTCCATAGGCAACAGTAACGTAATGACCTTTTCCTGGATCACTGTGCTTAGTGAGAGTGTTTTAACGATGCCTATCACTTAAAAGCTAACTCAATTTGGATGGAGCTTTTTTTTATTTTATTTTTTATTCTATTGCTTAGATGGGTGGACGAACTCTGGTTACCGAAGACCATAGACATCTACAACGCAAATGCCGCCACCCATCTTGAGATATGAGTTCTTAGGCCTCAGTATAGTTACAACGGCCACTGAGAAAATCCGACAAGAAACTCTGTGGGTTAAGTCTGTGATCACCGTCCCCGCAAATCGCGTCCAAATTGTGCTTTTTATTGCATAGACGGGTGGGCGAGCTCACAGCCCACCTGGTGTTAAGTGGTTACTGGAGCCCGTAGACATCTATAACGTAAATGCCGCTACCTACCTAGACATATAAGTTCTAAGGTCTCAATATAGTTACAACGGCTGCCCCGCCCTTCAAACCGAAACGCATTACTGCTTCACGGCAGAAATAGGCAGGGCGGTTGTACCTACCCGTGCGGACTCACAAGACGTCCTACCACCAGTTGGAACAGCTTCCCTACGTTTGCCGCTAGGGACGCTGTTCCATACAAATTCGAGTTAACTTTTACGTTATCGAGAAGGCTAAAGAACTCGCATTAAGCACACAGGAAAACATCAAAAGCCGACATAATTGTAACATTAGTTGCATAGCTATGAATCAGACATTCGTTCGGACCGTATTCACACGAGGAAACAAATATATGAGAAGCAAGGATTTTGTTTAGTCACTAACCGTGTGGTTAGCTAAGCGGAAATAAGCTATAAAGCCGTCTTGGCCTAATGGATAAGACGTCAGGTGTGTTTATATCTAGCGACGCGATTTTGCCCGAATTCTAATCCCGCAATTTTACTGGTGGTAGGACCTCTTGTGAGTCCGCGCGGGTAGGTACCACCACCGTGCCTATTTCTGCCGTTAACCAGAAATACGTTTCGGTTTGAAGGGTGGGGTAGCCGTTGTAACTCTACTGAGACCTTAGAACTCATGTCTCAAGGTGGGTGGCGCATTTACGTTGTAGATGTCTATGGGCTCTAGTGACCACTTAACACCAAGTTGGCTGTGAGCTCGTCCACTAATCTACGCAAAAAAAAAAAATTAGCACTCTTTGGCCGCGATCGATGGAGATTTGCTAATTATCATTGGGTTGAATCACATAGGTAGGTTACACCGCACTACATTCGCTACGAACCAGTCGTGTCTTAGTTGTCTTAATTCAAAGTATGGAATAACCGTTAGAATCAGGACTGGTTTTTTTTGGAACCTGTGGTAGAGTTAACATTGTTATCAGGGACGTCTTAAGCTAGGATGGGGCCCTTGGGCACACAAGAATCGAGGCCTATTGGAAAGTAAAAAAAGCGAATTATAATAACATTTTTTTACTGAGTATGACCATTTATTATGGGTAATCAAATACAGTATGATATAATATGTCATTAATGATATTAGAATGCTGCTGGTTTTTTGGTTAGGATTTCGATAACGGTTTCTTTCGGGATTTCTGTTGAGCAAAATCTTCTATTATAGGTATAGTATATGCCTTGTAAATTCCTAGTAAACTTCTGATTACTGATTTGTGAAAAAAGTGTAATGTGCCCGACAAAAATGTTTTGAGAATAAATGTGTGAGAGAAGTTGTCGGTCTTTCGGGGCCCCTTGAGAATGGGGGCCCTGGGCACGGGCCTCGTGTGCCCATATGGTAAAGACGGTATTGATTGCTATTAATGTTTTGACATTCAACAAGTGTGTTATACTGACATCGAAGTTAAAATAAATGATTTTGAATTTGAATTTGAATACAGTTGAGAGATACGGTGGCCGCGTCGATGATGTCTATGGACTCCAGCAAATGTTCCTCGTGTACCGTGAACTACATGAAGCAAAAACGCAAAATGTCGATCATACTAAACTATAAAAAAAATGTAGATGAAGAATAGAAAAACATTTGAAAGATAATTTACACATTAAAATTTATTTAAAAATACTTAGGTATATAATGATTACTTTGTATTTACTTTTGTACCTACATTTAATTTGTTTCAAGAATTAAACTTATTGAGTGAGTTATTCATCATTCACTGTTTTAAAATGTTTATGTTTGAACATACATAACGATGGGTGAAAGGTTATTTGATATAAGCGACATTTTAGAGAGAGAGAGTGAGAGAGAGAGAGGGAGAGAGAGAGAGAGAGAGAGAGAGAGGGAGAGATAGAGAGAGAGAGAGAGATAATATACATTAGTGCACACAAAAAGACAATTTACATTATAGTCAGCCCATTTATTGAGGAAGGCTATAGGCTATATAACATCACGCTAAGACCAATACAAGTGGAGCACCAATAAAGAATGTTTCCAAATATTTTCACTTTCTACGTAAATGAAGTGGGGGTAAAATTTAGCGTTACGCCAAAGTAACTATTTCACGCGGACAAAGTCGCGGGCAAAAGCTAGTAATTGATATAATTAACAATGGATTCGCATGTCTCATTAACTTATTTAATAAGAAAACTATCATCAATATATTATATGTTTATTTTTTCACATACGTCACCTTAAACAAGAGATTTCTTGAGAATCTAAGCGACGTTTTTTTGTTACATAAATAAATAATAAAAAACAACAACATTGGTATTGTAACCTCGAACCAGATTACATATAAGCGATAGATTTCGATTGATTTCATTAATAAATAAATAAAACCTTCGAATATTTATTATCATCAATCAAACACAGCATCGAAGTTGTGAGATTTTAAACTTGAAAACAACTAGCCAGAGATTGCGAAACTCGCTCGGGAACACGATTAAAAAGCGCCTTAGTTAGATAATTAAGCGAGATAAATAAAGTCTGAGTTAGACAACAACTTAAACAATACGCCTTTCTTATTAAAGAATAACTTACACATGTTACGGGGAACACGTTCGCGGGAAAAAATCCGCCATAGATCACGTATGATCGATTAAACTTTGAATTAAACAAAATATCACAAGCTAACTTACCTTAAACACGTCTACACGCAGCCACGACTTAAACTCGACTGAATTACTGAATCAAACGGAACTAAACACGCAATTCATTACATTAAATCACGCTATATTTATATAACTAGAGTTGATATATCAAGACTAGTTGGAGATCCAGTGTTTGTTTGCCTATTAATGTCTACGTGTTAGGAAAATTTAGTTTTTGTAGTGATAACTTCTTATGGGAGGGTAAATCGCTTCGTTACGTAACGCGTTACGTTACGGCGCCAGTCTGTCTGGCGTCCCTTTCTCTCTTGCACACGGCAGCGGTACTGAGAGGGTATGTGACTCCTAAGTATTTATATACCTATCTTTTTCGATTTATGTAACAATTTTCCTTACATTATCATATTAAAATACATTAAATTTAAGTAATAAACTAAGCTTTTTTTATTGCTTAGATGGGTGGACGAGCTCACAGCCACCCACCTTGAGATATAAGTTCTAAGGTCTCAGTATAGTTACAAAGGCTGCCCCACCCTTCAAACCGAAACGCATTACTGCTTCACGGCCGAAATAGGCGGGGCGGTGATACCTACCCGCGCGGACTCACAAGACGTTCTACCACCAATAATTACGCAAATTATAATTATGCGGGTTTGATTTTTATGACACGATGTTATTCCTTCACCGTGGATGTCAATCGTGAACATTTCTTAAGTACGTATTTCATTAGAAAAATTGGTACCCGCTTGCAGGCCACGACTACTTCATGTGCAGGATGATAATTTTTTTTAAATTATGTATGAAAGTACATTAAATCCATTAAAAAAACATTACACACACTACCATGTATTTGACACACACACACACGCAAATATACCCTTTTTGCTTATCGTTAAAGGATGTGGTCAAACTGAGAATAGATTAATATTGTTTGTCTTCAATATTATTTGTCTTGACAAAATCTGTGATTATAGAAGTATAATAGTCTTTGTTAATAGAACCTTAACAATGTTCAAACTTGTAATTTCAATTAATTATAGTCAAATTTCGACTACTGGGGGTTCACTAGTTTAGATAAATAGACGCGAATCAGATTAATCAAACACGAGAAATTACAACAAGCTATGTTTTCAATGATCAAATCAAATAGATCTTAAAAAATAAATTGTGACAGACAGAAATAATGTCAGCTTAAAAATATAAAAACATAAAGCCGTGTTCAGACTAGTTGGTTTTTTTTTGGCCCTAAAAATAAAGTAAAGTTTTATAGGAGGAAAATGAATGACGGATATTCAAGGTTAAAGTGGATTGAGTTAGATACTATTGTAGTGTGCGTTTTGACGGCCCAATAGATAAGACGCCCGGTGCAGTCGTGTTGAGCGGCGCGATTGTGCCAAGGTTCAAATCCCGCAAACCGGTAGATATTTTTGAAAGAAAGAAAGAAAGAAAGAAAATCTTTATTCGCCAGAAATATAGTTTATAAGATATAGGACATAGCTTCATATATTTCGCCTGTTTAGGCATGCGAAAATTTAATTTATTTTTATATTAATTATAACACAAAATTTACTAAATCTATCTATTTTTACATTCTATCACTTCTTATTCTAATATTTTATTATGTACAACACTTATCATTGTAATGATATTTTTATTCTTTTTTTCCACCCATGTCCACTAAATGCTGATGTGATGAGTGATGATGAGGTGAGTGATGTGTGTATAATAAAAAATAGAGTGTTGCTTTTCATTTGTTTTTTTTGTAAACTTATATTTATAAATAAGTTTTTTTTTCATTATTTCACTTTCTACTTACTCGTGATTTTAGTGATGGAAACTTGTTTGGTTTTTGATTTAGTTATTTTTTAATACAGCGCCTCTAGCGGCAAACATCGACAAACTTTCCAACTCCGTACGAAATTGAGTTAACTTTTACGCTGTCGAGAGCGTTAAAAAACTCGCACAAAGCACACTGGTGGTAAGACGTCTTATGAATCTGCACGGGTATTCACCACCACCCCGCCTATTTATGCCGTGAAGCAGTAATGCGTTTCGGTTTGAAGGGCGGGGCAGCCGCTGTAACTATGCTTGAGACCACGGAATAGATAAATAAAGTTGGAATGGTAATGTAGGCGGGGCAAGCGTGCCAAAGTTATGATTCTACAAACATAACTCGACCGATTCTTTCATTCACCGCGTTTAGTGCGCTTTGGACTACTTTGGCGAACAGATCTCCGCTTTATAGTGCCGTGTTGTGCAATTATAACTTGTAAAACAAAAAATCAGACCTCAAGTATAGAGCGAGGAGGTATATCTTTCGATCGGTAAGTCGAAATTGCCATTTAATTACAATATTATTTGTCTAAAACATAAAAATATACTGAGCATTATGAAATTCCAAACATTAACAATATTATTGCAGCAAGTTATAAATAGCATACATTGCGCGATGTGTACTCGCCCAATGAACGCAATGACCAAGTCAGCTTCCAATGTACTACATGCATTGCGTTCTCTACACTTCAATCTTTGAAATTTCGGCCTTTGCCCTGATTGGCCGTGGTGCAGTTTGTCGATACGAGGGCTGCACTAAAAGTATCGGGAATAGAATATTTCCACTGTTCCTGTCATATTAAAATCTTTTTAATTGAAAACTCCTTGGTTTTAAAAATCGAATACCATTTATTTATTTAAAATAAGATTCTCGGTCTTGTCATGAGGTTTTGTCAAACTTGTTTAGTCGTTGAGAAAATGGAATTGACTCGAGAAAATTCAAGAGCCATGATTTATTATGACTTTCGAAGTGGTTTAACACAAAAACAGTGTGTTGACCGGATGATTTCTGCATTTGGTGATGAAGCCCCATCCAAAACCACAATTTATCGCTGGTTTGCTGAGTTTCAACGTGGACGTGTCAAGCTCAGTGATGATCCCCATCAAGGTCGTCCAAAAACTGCAGTCACCCAAGAAAACGTTGATGCTGTGCGTAAGCAGATTGAGAAACATCGACATGTGACATACCGCGAAATTCAGGCAACTGTAGACATTGGCATGAATCAAATACAAATAATCTGGCATGAACAATTAGGTGTAAAAAAGTTGTTTTCCCGATGGATACCGCATTCGCTCTGTGAAGAGCAAAAAGCGGCTCGCGTTACTTGGTGTGTCAGAACTCTCGAAAGATTCCATGCAGGATCCTCAAATGCTGTATATAACATTGTATCAGGTGACGAATCCTGGATATACGCGTACGAACCCGAAACAAAAAACCAGTCACGAGTTTGGGTGTTCGAAAATGAGTGAAAGCCAACAAAAATTGTTCGTTCACGGAGTGTTGCAAAAAAAAATGGTGGCCACGTTTGTCTCCAAAACCGGCCATGTTCCTATTCCTCTTGAGGGACAAAGAACGGTTAATGCAGAATGGTATGCTAGCATTTGTTTGCCACAGGTCGTTTCTGAACTCCGTAAAGAGAACTGCAACCGCCGCATCATCCTCCATCACGACAATGCGAGTTCTCACACCGCGCACAGAACAAAAGAGTTTTTAGAGCAAGAAAACATAAAATTATTAGACCATCCGCCGTACAGCCCCGACCTAAGCCCTAATGATTTCTATACTTTCCCTAAAATAAAGAATAAATTGCGTGGACAGAGATTTTCATCACCTGAAGAAGCTGTGGATGCCTACAAAACGGCCATTTTGGAGAGCCCAACTTCCGAATGGAATGGTTACTTCAATGATTGGTTCCATCGTATGGAAAAATGTGTCAAATTTCGCGGAGAATACTTCGAAAAGCAATAAATACATTTTTAAATAGTAATGTTGTGTCACTTCGTTAATTCCCGAAATTTTCAGTGCCGCCTATGTAGTGAGGTGACCATGTGGTGAAATTAAATCATCGATGGAATTCTCGACTATATTTACATTTGACATGGACAATTTTTGCATTATTTTATATTTAATTAATGATACCTAGTATATTCTTAGTGAGACGTATTTTGAGTAAAATAAATATGTATTATTATTATCGAATTATTATCATTGAATTAATGTGAAGGTATAATATAAAGGGACATGTAGACCTCTCATTTACGGGTATTTACTATATTTTCTAAGACGTATTAAAATCTAAGTAAAATGCTATTACTTATGCAATAAATAAAAATTTTTAGGTTTCCTAAAGAACCTAACGCCAGGGAACAATGGATTGACGTGACAGGTAGAGAAAACTGGAGACAAAGACGAGTACTATTTGCTCTAAACATTTTACTGAAAATGATTTTACCATAAAAAAATCAGAATACACTTAGTTTTGAAAAAGTCATTCGCAATTAATAGCAAGCGCCAACTGCTTAACAAATACGTTTTATTCCAGGGACAGTGACTATTTGTAATTAATAAAAGTAAAATAGTTTTTTTTTTCAATATTTATTTCATGTTTCATTTTCTCCATTCATTCATCAGATAATTTATCGATAAAGAATATCGATTTTATCAAGCACTAGCGTGTATGAACATTTTTATTGCCTTTTTGCGTGTGTGAGTGTGTATGCCTACGGGTGTTTTGTGCTAGTTTGCGAACGAATATCTGTCCTGAGATTTATGTGTGGGTGTTTTTGTTGTGTGCGAAATACTTGTAATCACAGTATGTGTATGTGTAGAAATTACAATAGTGGGGATGAAGCGGCGACACTGGTTCTGATACAAAATTAGAGCAAAGGCCTTTCCAACCTTATTTATCTATTCCGTGCTTGAGACCTTAGAACTTATATCTCTAGGTGGGTGGCGCATTTACCTCGTTGATGTCTATGGGCTCCAGTAACCACTTAACACCAGGTGGGCTGTGAGACCGTCCACCCATCGAAGCAATAAAAAAAAAATAAAAAAACTCATATGCCGATCTAATTAGAGGATATTAAAAATGTGAACACAGCCCTACCTAGATTAAGGGTTAAAGTTTATCACAGTGCTCTTGATAACACGTTATAACAATATTTACGAAAGATTATTTGTTAAATACACAAATATCATTCATCATTCTCTAGTTCTCGGTAAATTCAGCTTTAGATTAAGCTTCATAGAAAAGTTTACGTCAATCTGTTTATATTCGTATAGGATATAAACAGTCGGATATTATTATTTTAAAATTTATTGATGCACAAAAACAAACTTACAATCATTACAGTACATTTACACATTAGCTAAAGTCGTATTTTCTAAATTAGATGCTAGTAATTATATTGTCTTTTAACAGATAAGTAATTTTACTGGTGGTAGGACCTCTTGTGAGTCCGCACGGGTAGGTACCACCGCCCTGCCTAATTCTGCCGTGAAGCAGTAATGCGTTTCGGTTTGAAGGGCGGGGCAGCCGTTGTAACTATACTGAGACCTTAGAACTATTATCTCAAGTGGCGGCATTCACGTTGTAGATGTCTATGGGCTCCAGTAACCACTTAACATCAGCTTGTCCACTGACCTTAGCAATAAAAAAAACAAGAAAATAATGCAAATAAAAAAATGTCCACTATCATTTGTTACTTCCTCATAGTGGAATTGACGTGAGTTGAGTATTTAAATAGGATAATTGATGCTAGTCTGCGGGATTCGAACATAGCACAGACGCGTCGCTAGATGCGAACGCGCCGGACGTCTTACGCATTAGGCCGAGACGACTTCGTCAATTAAATTATGAAACATTCTTTGTTTTTTGTCAAAGAAGTATCACTGGTGGCCCGAAAGCCTTTCCAGTTTTACCAGGACAGGAGGGCGAGCAAAGGCTGAGCCAAGAGGGGAGCGATTTGCTAACAGCTGCCCGAGCGCCTCCGAAGGAGACCTGACAACTCAAGGGCAGCTGCTTCGCGAATGAATCTACTACCGGATCGGAAACGCGACCCGCTCAGAAGATCCGGCGAGAAACTCAGCGGGTTGATGCATGGGTTAGGGTTTAGTCAAGTCTGTGTCATTTACAACAAACTTCTTCACTAGACTCTCTGCCATTTGGTAAATAAAAAACAGCAAACTGATTTTCAAATTTTATCTTTATTAGTGTTAAAGAACAAATTGTATAAAATTTACTACAAAATAAAAACCATTGACCGAATACAATAATAGTGGCGTAGTTTGTGACAGATGTCAAAAATGTCAGCTGTCATAATGACATTTGTGACACTTCGAATACAGATACAGACGCGAACATCCCGGAACGATCTAAAAGGTAACCTTAACACAGTTGCTGATTTATACAGACGTTTTAAATAAATATTTAAAGAAGAGATGACGTCAGACGTGGCTAATCGTTCCTTAAGCATGAACTATGGTAAATTCACGTGACATGAAACGCCATTCTGCCAATGTATCGAAGCGGACATTTGAACCTTTTTTTTTGTACCTATCCAGCACTATTTATTCAATTCAGCCAGTGACAATGCTTTTGTTAATAAACAGTGCAGTATATTTAATGCTAATAACATTTTAATATTGTGATTGTGCGATTTATATTCCGTGTGCTAATTAATGAGGAATAACATTTAAAAAAAAAGTCTTAAACAATTATATTTATTATGAACAGTTTGTGCTTACACTTCAGTTTGAACCATGTTTTATATTAATAGTTTATTCTTTGAATTCGCGACACAATTGAAAATTACTTTTATGGGTTTTGGATATTTTGTTTAATATTAATTTTATTATTTCCTAACTTATAGAATTACTATTTAATTGCATTAATTGAATGACAAATAAACAAACCGAAATACAATGTTAAATACATTTTTAATTAACGTAATACTGAATACATTTTATTTTAATACATTAAAAGACATGAAAACGCGATAAAGTTGATGTTTAGGATCATGACGTCCGTCGAAGCACACTGGGTCGAGTGAGACGTTGGGCTGGGGCGGACAACGCCATCTGTTGTCGAATAGCAAAAAGCGAATATCGAAGCTTCTACTAGTACTATGTGGAATGCTCTGGAACATTGTGGACACATTCAAGACGACCTTTAGTGGCTCGGGCCAGTGGTTTCCAAACTTTTCTCAGCTACGAACCGTTTGGTTGAGAGAATTTTTTTGACGAATTCTCTTAAGACTCATTTAGAGATGAACTTGACCGCTAGAGTGGTGCCACTCGACATTCATTGTAAATGCTCATAGAAGCTCATTGAAGCAAAATACGCTCCGACAACTGAGGCGTTATCCGTCATCTTCAAATGCCTCTTGATATAATAATTACCATCTATATTGTATTACGAATCATAACATGTTACTTTTGAGTATTTGAGTATAATAAAATGAAATCGCTAGAATAAGAAGTAACAATTTTAATAACACTAATCGGATATGTCACGGGTCACGCGGTGTTAAGTGGCTAGACTCTAGACTTTTTTTTTGCTTTGATGTGTGGACGAGCTCACAGCCCACCTGATCTTAAGCGGTTACCGGAGCCCATAGACATCTAAAATGTAAATGCGGAACCCATCTTGAGATATACGTTCTAAAATTTCAAGTATAGTTACAACGGCTGCTCCGCCCTTCAAACCGAAACGCATTACTGCTTCACGGCAGAACTAGGCAGGGTGGTGGTACCTACCCGCGCGGACTCACAAGATGTCCTACCACCAGTAATAAAAAGTTGTAAGTTTAAGTTTGTAAGTAAGATAATTTCAATAAGTACATTCTCTTTTATTTATACATATAAAGATAGATATCGAGGGATGAAAGACTGTTTGATTTAGGTGATATTTCTCTTAACACGCGACATTTATCTTTGCAATTAAAGGTCCGTTTTATTTGATATCAGCATCAACAGTTCGATGTTTTTAGTTGAAATTCAAGTAAATTAAATTATTTTTGAACTCTAAGCTTTAAATTAAATTTTAATTTAGCTTAATTTAATTATTAATTATAATAATAATAATTTCATATTGTATTATCATGAACAGTTTGATATTTGTAATTTTAAATTCAATTAAGTTTTTTTTAATTTTAAGTTTTATATCATCAAACTTTTATTTAGATTAATTTAGATTATTAATTATAATAACAATAATTTCATTTAGATAGAACTCCTGTAAAAATCACCCCTCGATATAATTTCGCTTTGTGCTGGGCCATTTCAGTTCCAATCCTCGAAGTATTGCTTGAAGGGTATCGGTTCAGCGCCTTCCGGAACCTTCGACACGTGGACCTGTGTGAGAGAATAATTTAGTTAGTACAATAAGCTTTTCTGGTGACGTCAGCTGTTTCATTTTAACCGACTTCTAAATTTATCTTATTTAGTCGTGAGCACATGGCTCATTTTTTTATTTTATTTTTATTGCTTAGACGGGTGGACGAGCTTAAAGCCCACCTGGTGTTAAGTGGTTACTGGAGCCCATAGACATCCACAACGTAAATGCGCCACCCACCTTGAGATATAAGTTCTAAGGTCTCAGTATAGTTACAACGGCTGCCCCACCCTTCAAACCGAAACGCATTACTGCTTCACGGCAGAAATAGGCGGGGTGGTGGTACCTACCCGTGCGGACTCACAAGAGGTCCTACCACCAGTTAAAATCGCTTTCTTCGCTTATGTTGCGAAGCCAGATCGTTTTTTTTTACTTGTTATTATTTTTTTTGACCTCTTTGTTTATTGCTTAGATGTGACTTAGACTTCGTAGTGCCTCAATCGATAAATAAAAGACCTAAAATTTTGTATAAAATAAACTTAAAACAAACAAAAGCAATCTGTCCGACGGGGGAGACATCAGAGGAAAAACAACATTGCTATTTTTATTTAGGCATCTTGTTAAATTTCGATGTAGTCAATAGCGTCGAGATTTAATAAAAGTATTGTTACGCCGGTAAGAGTAACGTGATCTATCGCTGAATAGTCAAAGGATCTAGTAGCATCTAGAACGCTCGAGAAGTACAACGCCATCTATTTTCCGATAGCGGAAACACACAATACTATAATTTTGTGGAATATTCTCGATGATGTTAGGGATGTCGTCTCGACTACAAAAGCGTTGTAGAGATGGCACGCAGTTAGTCAGTAATCGGAACTACTCGAAGCGAAACAGCGAACGGATCACCTGAAGCGAAGCGGAACACACGAATTGAGAATTTTAAAATGTTCTAAGTGTTGAATACAGTTTTTAGTTGTACTTTTGGTGGAATTTTATTTATCCCGAACCTCAGCGCGTAGCAGTATCTACTTGCTTTTACTTTAAAAAAATATGTTACTAAGGCTTTTTAGTCTGTCTGCGGCTCGAAGGTCGAGTTACTCGGGGCCGTGAAGAAATCGATTATAGACACTCACCCAAGCCGGATAGTCGTGGTATTTCAGGTATTGCTCAGCTCTATTCATCGCTTCGGCTTTCTCCTAAACAAAACACGACATTAATTAATATACTGGATGTTAGGAGACCGCTTCCGAAAACGAAGAGTGACAATAGCACTAATGACTCTATTGATGATGGGACGGAAAAAGAAAGAAAGAAATCATTTATTCGCCAAGCATAGTGAAAATGAGTTATTACTTAAGTTAAAAGCAGCGTATATGCTTTGTCATTATTTGACATGCGAATTTTAGTGCAGTGCAAGATATTATAATATTATATAATTTACCATTCATTCATCCATAATTCAACCAATAATTAATAACTCCATTTAGTTTCAATGTCGTCCCTAAGAAAATAATTTATGTGATAATAATTTCCACTAATAAGATTATCTTTTAGTTTGTTCTTAAAATGAAAATCGTCTAAGTCTCTTAAAAAATCGAACTTGTATTAAAAAAAAAACCATATTTTTAAAAAGTTTGATTAGCATTCTTCACGCCCCATCGTG
This sequence comes from Bombyx mori, assembly GCF_030269925.1. NCBI lineage: Eukaryota > Metazoa > Arthropoda > Insecta > Lepidoptera > Bombycidae > Bombyx > Bombyx mori. The sequence continues at coordinate 1,378,006 of NC_085117.1, read as the reverse complement.
TTAGTAAAGCTACATGAAACGATAGTTTCATAAAAAATACATTACTCTACTAAAAAAAATAAACCAGCAATGAAACACAAAATCAAAAACAGCTGATGCTCGGGTCAACGACCGCCCGGGCGCGGCGCAGACTCGCGCGATCTCACTACTACTTATTTACAACATTTGTCTACATAACTATCATTATTACTGGTACTTACTGGTGGTAGGACCTCTTGTGAGTCCGCGCGGGTGGGTACCACCGCTCTGCCTATTTCTGACGTGAAGCAGTAATGCGTTTCGGTTTGAAGGGTGGGGCAGCCGTTGTAACTATACTTGACACCTTAGAACTTATATCTCAAGGTGGGTGGCGCATTTACATTGTGAATGTCTATGGGCTCCAGTAACCACTTATCACCAGGTGGGCTGCGAGCTCGTCCACCCATCTAAGCAATAAAAAAAAAGAAAAAAAAGTCGTCTGTATGTCTGTCTTCGTTTTCGTTTTCATGGTGCGGTCTCCTAAACGTGAATTAGAGAAGCTCATAAAGCTAAATAAAAGCTCAAGGGCGCTTAGGCAGATAATAAGCCAGATGGTCAGGTCTGGTTAACGGAGTGGTTGGTGGTAAGTTTATTTTTTAATTTTTACACAGCCCATCTGGTGTTAAATGGTTACCGGAGCCCATAGACATCTACAAACGTAAATGCCGCCACCCACCTTGAGACATGAGTTCTAAAGTCTCAGTATAGTTACAACGGCTGCCCCGCCCTTCGAACCGAAAATCGTTACTGCTTCACGGCAGAAATAGGCAGGGAGGTGGTACCTACCCGTGCGGACCCACCAGACGTCCTACCAACAGTAACTCTATAAACCATAAGTCTAGAAAACCATGCGGTCCATGCCACCCATGATTGAACACTATGGAGGAAAGTCACGTGTGGTCGCGATCCTCGGCCATGACAGAAAGATGAAGAATATAATATACTGGGTGTCCCAGAAAGAATGGATAATCCTGAAACACCTCATTGTAGAGCTATTGGGGACTCAACAAAAAATAAAAAATATATTTCTTAGTTAAAGCGATTCGATCGCCATCTGTGGTCGGATAGCGACCGTTACCTTTAGGTTCGAGCCGCGCCCGACCCACACATAGATGCCGCTGTAACTTCCGGTATCAAGCACGTAGCATTCCTGGGAAATTGATAAATATATCTATAAATCTGTATATTATTAATTCGTGAAGCAAAAACTTGTCATGGCGGGCGAATTCCAAATCTGACGAATCTGAATCACTAATCATCATCCTAATCCCTGACTGTTTTAATAATTTAACCGTCTGGATAATTAAATTAATCAAAATTCAACGCTATAGTCGATATATTTCAAGGTTTATTGAAGTCCATCGCTCACCGTGGACTCCATTGATGGCTAGTTGCTGGTCAACAACCATATGCCCGACCTCCCGACGCTCCGATAAATGCATCTTTTACGTTGTAGATGTCTATGGGCTCCAGTAACCACTTAACATCAGTTGGGCTGTGAGCTCGTCCACCCATCTAAGCAATAAAAAGCCTAAGAGGCTATTCCAGCTACGTCTGATAGGTGAGCTCACGGGGGCTCAACTTGAGAGAATTACCTAACACTAGGCTTAGCAAGGGCAGTGCTTCTCTGAATCTACCACCGGGATCGCGAGGATCCTCATAACAGTATAGGAACTCACATCGGTGTTCAGTTGCTCCTTCTTAAGTGGCGCGGGGAGTCTCGTTATCCTGATGCTGCCAGTCTTATCGGAGATCTCACTCAGGGACACCTCCTTCGTGACGACGCGTTCGAACTCCTGGAATGAATTGACAAGTAGCTACAAGTCTACGGTATCCTAAATCGGATCCCCTGTGCTGTGGGAAGACCACTAATATATCTTAATATATATAAATTACGTGTCACGTTGTTTGTCCGCGATTGACACCTAAACTACTGAACCGATTTTAACTTTTGTATATTTTAAATATGTGTTTTGTTCCAATTTAGGCCATAGGATGGTTTTTATTTCGTTGCAATATTTATTAATTAACAATAAAATGATTTCTTATGTTGATTATTGTTATCTATATATTAATACGTGAAGCAAAAACTTTGTATCCCTTTTTACGAAAATTGCGCGCACGGAGGAGTATGAAATTTTCCACACTTATAGAGAATATAGAGAAGAAGTGCACAATGCTAATATTTTTTTAAAATAATGCATAAAAGATACATTAAATCAATAAAGAAAACATTACACACACTACATACCATGTATTTGACGCACACACGCATACATACTATTTATTGTCAAACTTTTGTTCTTGACGTCAGTTGTCTAATTGAGAATAGATGTAGTCTTGGCGCAATTTGTGATTATAGAAGTATAAAATACAATCATAATAGTGTACAAACTTACAATTCCAATTAATTATAGTCGAATTTCGACTACTGCGGGACCACTAGTTAATTGAAAGTTCCATAAGTCCAAAACAAAGTTGAATAGAGTTTTAATTTGTACTTCGGTGGAAGTTCTGTTTATTCCTAACCCCATCCCCGTAACAAAAGATAGTATGTAGGATACAGAGTGAACCATTGACAGCGCGTTAACTAAATCATCACTCACTTGATCGTCGCCCCCTTCTTCGGCATCAGCGATGGCCTCCTTGTTGCCGGAGCCGAGGGCATCGAAGAACCTGTCGAAGATTCCATCGTGCGCTTCGGAGTCTGTGACGAGAGCGTAAGATGTAACAAAAACCAATGTCCGTAGACAGGAGACGGAGCAAGACCTTAGAGACCAGAGATCAAGGGGTTTTGGACAGGGAACATGGCCCGAACTATAACCCCTCATTATTTCCCGTTGGTGACGTGAGGCGACAGATCAATCGGTGAATGGACAGCAGAGATCTCAGAGTACTTTATTAAAGTAACCGATAGTACTAGTACTCTGACGTCAACACGTCCACACAAATGCGAAGTTTGAGACATGATGTCTGAGAGAGCCCGGGAGGCGTTCACTGATGGTAGGTCGTCTTGTGAGTCCGCACGGGTAGGTACCACCACCCTGTCTGTTTCTGCCGTGAAGCAGCAATGCGTTTCGGTTTGAAGGGTGGGGCAGCCGTTGTAACTATACTGAGACCTTAGAACTTATATCTCAAGGTGGGTGGCGGCATTTACGTTGTAAATGTCTATGGGCTCCGGTAACCACTTAACACTAGGTGGGCCGTGAGCTCGTTCAACCATCTAAGGAATAAAAATGAAAACCTGCCAGTGCTTATTTAAATGACTTGTTATAATTCTACCTATGATATATATGAAGGTATTCACAAAAATATACATATGTCGGTAAAGTTTTTTCCGTCTTTTTTTTATTACCCTTGTAGGCAGATGAGAACCTGACGGTGACTGGTTACCATCGTCGCCCATGGACTTCAGCAATGCCAGGGCAGAGCCAAGCCGCTGCCTACCGTCCACTTCAAATGTGTACTAATCATGTCAATGTCATAACGCAAGGTTTGTCAAGAAAAGTCAGATGTTGGACATTGCGCAAAAAAGAAAAGCAGACAGCCCACCTGATGAGAGTGGTTCATGGACATCAGTAATGCCGAGGACTGAGTACTCTCCACGAGCCTCGTTTGAAGGAGAACATACTATGGTGCTCGGAAAACAATTAAATTACTTGCAATACACTTTAGGATAATATTGTTTCATCGTAATAAACCCTCCCACAAATATATCAAAAACGTATTTATTATCCAGACGCTCTATTAATCTTCTCTACTGAGACCAGACCATTAACTCACCGACCACTTCGATATCAGCCCTTCCATTGTGATCCTGGTCTTTAATCTGGTTGGCTACGGTGATGGCTTTCATCCTCTCGACTCCTTTCGCCTTCTCACCCACGAAGACGAAGATCTGATGGTCTACGTCCAAAATGAAGCAGTCGCCGTTGTTCAAGGACTCAAATGTCGGTTTTACCTTGGAGACAAAAACAGAGCTGCACAGGACTATGTCTACAGTAGTGTAGTATAGGACTCTCGGCTGGATGTAGGTCGGATCTGTGTCTGTTTGTGCACGAGAAGAGCTCGGGATCAGTACAGAGCTGCAGAGGACTGTGTCTATAGTAGTGTAGTATAGGACTCTCGGCTGGATGTAGGTCGGATCTGTGTCTGTTTGTGCACGAGAAGAGCTCGGGATCAGTACAGAGCTGCAGAGGACTGTGTCTATAGTAGTGTAGTATAGGACTCTCGGCTGGATGTAGGTCGGATCTGTGTCTGTTTGTGCACGAGAAGAGCTCGGGATCAGTACAGAGCTGCACAGGACTATGTCTACAGTAGTGTAGTATAGGACTCTCGGCTGGATGTAGGTCGGATCTGTGTCTGTTTGTGTACGAGAAGAGCTCGGGATCAGTACAGAGCTGCAGAGGACTGTGTCTATAGTAGTGTAGTATAGGACTCTCGGCTGGATGTAGGTCGGATCTGTGTCTGTTTGTGCACGAGAAGAGCTCGGGATCAGTACAGAGCTGCAGAGGACTGTGTCTATAGTAGTGTAGTATAGGACTCTCGGCTGGATGTAGGTCGGATCTGTGTCTGTTTGTGCACGAGAAGAGCTCGGGATCAGTACAGAGCTGCAGAGGACTGTGTCTATAGTAGTGTAGTATAGGACTCTCGGCTGGATGTAGGTCGGATCTGTGCCTGTTTGTGTACGAGAAGAGCTCGGGATCAGTACAGAGCTGCAGAGGACTGTGTCTATAGTAGTGTAGTATAGGACTCTCGGCTGGATGTAGGTCGGATCTGTGTCTGTTTGTGCACGAGAAGAGCTCGGGATCAGTACAGAGCTGCAGAGGACTGTGTCTATAGTAGTGTAGTATAGGACTCTCGGCTGGATGTAGGTCGGATCTATGTATGTTCGTGTACAACTCACCTGCTTAACGCGGACGTTTCTTTTACCCTTGATCTGGAAGAGTCGTTTCTCTGTTCCCTCATTGATCGTCACGTGGCTGAAGCCTGAGGCGTGTCCGCCTTTTAAGTAGCGGATGGCTGGAAATGTCTCTCGGATTAACAATTCTGTAAGCGCTATTTGACACCCGTAGATACCAGCACCCCACCCCACTATAGAACTGTAGAAGTGAGATCGTTCAAAATCTTCTTTATTATAAAATAATTCAAAATTAACTGACGCCTTTTTAGGCCTTCCTCATTCAATCATTTTCGCCATCTTCCTTTTCTCTGTCAGTCTCTTTTCCCTTTCTTACTGTTCTCTCTCACTCACATCTTAAAGCTCTGTACCACACTCCTTTCATACGTTCCGTTCTTACCAATCCTACAGGACTGAGACTTAGAACTTGCATCGCATGTTGTTGATGTTAATTGAACTTAATTGAATAATGAAAATGTACCAAGTTAATTAGCATTATGAATAATATTTATAAACTAGCTCACCCGGCAGACTTCGTAGTGCCTCAACCGACAAATAAAAGACCTAAACTTTTGTATAAAATAAACTTAAAACAAACAAAAGGAATCCGTCCGACGGGGGACACATCAAAGGAAAAACAAAATTGTTATTTTTATTTAATTCCGAGCATTATCATATTTATCTACTTTTAAACCTTCTCTGGATTTCCAAAAATAATTCAAGACCAAAATTAGCCAAATCGGTCCAACCGTTTTCGAGTTTTAGCGAGACCAACGAACAGCAATTCATTTTTATATATATAGATGGATTATGCAAAGAACTTTAACAATGAACCTAAAACTAAAAACCTTACAAAATAACAATAATGATAATAATTTAATAACTAAAATATATTATTAAACGAAGTCCCTTTAGGCAAGGTTCCGAAGATACTGACAACATTCCCCCTTTGAATAGCTAGACTAATTCTTTGTCCAACATAGCTGCCAGCTCCTCTGTGATGTCGACTAACCTTTTTGTTAATTGTGACCGTTTAAAATCAGTAGAGTTCATCCATACTACTTGGAGCCGCTGCGTTCATCCACAGTGCGTTTCCAAAGATCTTTTTTGCCACGTACCATCCGGCTATGGAATGAGCTCCCCTCCACGGTGTTTCCCGAGCGCTATGACATGTCCTTCTTCAAACGAGGCTTGTGGAGAGTATTAAGCGGTAGGCAGCGGCTTGGCTCTGTCCCTGGTATTGCTGAAGTCCATGGGCGACGGTAACCACTCACCATCAGGTGGGCCGTATGCTCGTCTGCCTACAAGGGCAATGAAAAAAAATGGTGCAATAAATAAAAGCGACTGACCTGGCGAGAAATATTCCAGGAACTCCTTGGACTCGTAATATTGGACCTCTCGGTGCTGTACCGCTGATCCCTGGAATTGTTCGTCGTCCAAGTTCACCGTGAGGATGGCCGCCGCGCCGGCTTCGTCCTGGCTGGTCCTTGAGCCGAGCCAGAAGTGGATGTCCCATGTTAGACGGTCCTTATCGCCTGTGGTCTGGAATAAAGCTTCAACTTATATCCGCGTGGAGGTTTGACGATGATAGGGAAGATCTTCTACCGAGCGGGTGATATTGCTCGGTAGACCGACGCTCCTCCGAATGTTGTTGTTCGGAACTTGTATATATGCAAGCTTATCTTGAAAATGTCGTAAGCGAGATTCAGGTATCTGTCATATAAAATATCTTGAGTTGTATGATGGCTACCCGCCACAATCCGTATCCAAAACTAGTTGTGTCGTCATGGTCTGATGGGATAAAGACCTTTTCCCGCGATTTACTGGTGGCAGAACCTCTTGTGAGTCCGCACGGGAAGGTACCATCACCCTGCCTATTTCTGCCGTGAAGCAGTAATGCGTTTCAGTTTGAAGGGTAGGCTAGCCGTTGTAACTATACTTGAGACTTTAGAACTTATATCTCAAGGTGGGTGGCACATTTACGTTGTAGATGTCTATGGGCTCTGAGCTCGTCCACCCATCTAAGCAATAAAAAATAAAAAAAATCCTTCACGAAGCCGGTCGTAATGGCAGTGGGCAGAAAACCTTCCTTGTAAAGCACATGACTGCTACAGACAAAAAACTCTCGAGGTGTACCGATAAACGACTGTTAAAAGCCACTGAATCTTCATGTTTCAAGGTCAAGAATGTAATCGCCGTTCCGTTCGTCTTTATTTACATTAAGCCTAAACAAAAATCGTGAATGTGAACGTCTGTATGTTTGTAATTCGATCGTGCAGAAATAACCGAACGGCTTTCGACGAGATTTCGCATATAGATGCTTTGTTGCCTAGATTTAGATGTGGTAAATCAAATGATCTGGGGAACGCCAGGTGTAATTCTGCTGTGAATACGACATTGTGTGCATTGGTTCATATGATTTCAGGTACGAATAAATAGACTGATAGGTTAAGGACCGAATGGAGTGACATAGGCGACCCTTGATCTTTTTTTATTTTTTATTGCTTAGATGTGTGGACGAGGTCACAGCCCACCTAGTGTTAAATGGTTACTGGAGCCCATAGACATCTACAACGTAAATGCGCCACCCACCTTGAGATATAAGTTCTAAAGTCTCAAGTATAGTTACAACGGCTACCCTACCCTTCAAACTGAAACGCATTACTGCTTCACGGCAGAAATAGGCAGGGTGGTGGTACCTACCCGCGCGGACTCACAAGAGGTCCTAGTAAGAGGTCTCGGCAATACAGCAGCGCTGGACTGACCATTCCGGCGAACCGTAGAAGCTTATCCAGCAGTGGACGTCCGTGAACTGATGATGGTAATGACTGAATGGAACGCATGCCAGCTTCGCGGCAGATATATGTAATACTCTTCTTCTTCTATATCGTTCCCTCATGTTCCTCCACTGTGTTCGATCATGGGTGGCACGGGCCACATAGTACAGACTACCATTAAGTGCTCCTCTAACTTGATCCGACCAACTGGCTGGTGGTCTCCAATCTTTTGGGCATGGTACAAACCCAAATCGCTATCCCATCAGCGACTCCCACTAAAACATGCCTTAATACAAATAGACCATCTATTTAACATCATGGTATGTTATACTGACAGAACGCTACCGTTAATTCTTCTATGTCTTCCCTCCAATGGAAAGGGGGGTGAAATAAGCGGACACCAATTAAAGTTTCAGGGTGGTGGAAGTAACTTATGTAACTTACGTTCAGTACAATATAGGAGTCCCCAGAGTAGAAGAGACCAAACTGAGTCTTCGGAACGGCGACCGGTTCGAAGTTCTGCAACAGAAGCTTAGCTGATAACCGGGTTCATTATCCGGGCGTTTCTCTCGAGGCCTCTGGTTTTGGACATTGTGCCTTCTTTGAGAGCCGTCGGTAAATACAACTTTGAGATGCATTCATGTTTTATTCTATTTTTATATGTGAGATGTAAGTTGTAAGGTCTCAGTATAGTTACAACGGTTGTCCCGCCCTTCAAACCGAAACACATTACTGCTTCACGGCAGAAATAGGCAGGGCGGTGGTACCTACCCGTGCGGACTCACAAGACGTCCTACCTCCAGTTCTTACTTAGGTTTGCTATTTAAGCGAGTTCGTTTTTATATTATATTTTTTTTCCCCTATCTATGCTAATAGCCTTGAGAGGCTATTTCAGCTTCTCAGCTTTGACGTGTAGGTGAGCTCACGGGGCTCAAACCGGGAGTGTTGCTAACACTGGCCCTAGCAAGAGCAGTGCTTCGCAGAATCTACCACTGGGTCGGAAACGCGACCCATTGAGAAGATCCGGTGAGAAACTTAGTGAGCTGTGTCTATGGGTTAGTTTACTCGTCGAGCCCTTCATTGCAAGCGACGGGTTCGACGAGGATGATGACCGGTGCTTGTGGTGCCTAAAAGCATCGTTAATGGATCGGGAGGGTCCGTAATTATGTGTTTAGGGCGTATTAAAATATATTATAAATCTATATCAATACTAATATTTTAAAGAGGAAAGATTTGTTTGTTTGTTTGTTTCGAATAGGCTCCGAAACTACTGGACCGATTTGAAAAATTCTTTTTCCATTAGAAGCCGACATTGTCCCTGATGAACATAGGCTACTTTTTTATTATTTTTTTTATTTTTTTTTGTGGTTTCATGTGTGTTTTAATGTTTCCGAAGCGAAGCGAGGGCGGGTCGCTAGTATATAATATTTATATTTCCGATTTCACAAACCTTATCGTGTGGTATAATTAAGCGAACTATATCAATTATTGTATTTGAATAAATCGATAAAAAATAATTAGATGTAACCACGAGGCACTTTATCAGCTATGCACGTAAAATATAATGAATTATTTTGCAAAACAACACCAACCGCGAATACAATGTATCCTGTTCCTATCAGAAAAACACAAAACCCGAATGTGTTCCAGTTTTTAGATGTCCATGGGCATCGAGCAACAAGACATAGTGACTATCGACGGCAGAAACAGGCAGAATCGTATCTACCCTCATCTTATAGCAACTTACTTCAGACGCGTATATTTCTGCCGATATGAATTATGAAACTGAATTAATTGAGTGAAACTGTGAAGAGATGTGTGAAGTGACGGGGCGGCCTAAGCGCCATTGTCCATGGGCCGATAGTCACGCAGCAAACAGAGACTATTTTGAACTATTTTTAAATAGAACTATTTTGACTAAACAGCATCTCAATAACGAGAAATAGACGGTAGTTTAAAAATAGAGGGTAGTTAGAACGATTTTGAAATGCCCACGAAAAAGACACAACTGCAAGATTTTGTTTTTATTGCTAAGATTAGTGGACGAGCTCCCGGTCAAATCTGGTATTAAGTGGTCACCGGAGTCCATGGACATCGACAACTTAAATGCGCCCGTCCACTTTGAGACATAAGTTCTAAGTCCCAGTTTTTTTACAGTACAACGGCTGCCCTGCCCTTCAAAACGAAACCCATTACTGCTTCACGGCAGAAATAGGCAGGACGGTGGTACCTACCCGTGCGGACTCACAAGCCGTCCTACCAACATTTCAAAGTATTCGAAAAGGAATAATTTTAATTGTATCTGCGATTTGCCGAAAACCAAAGTTATCTATAATATTTTACTAATACGTTAATCCGAGCGACAACAACAAAAAAAGAGAATGTTCAAGGAAATCAAAATGGCCGCTTTTGATTTCTTGAAAGCAAAAAAAAAAACGGAAAAAATTTTTTTTGGCGCGCATTCAAAACTAATCTTGTATAACGTAATTTTATATGTCGTCCGTAAAACTTGAATCTCTTTTACTTATATTAGTTTTTGTGTAATTAAATATAACTAGAGATAAAAAACATGGCGGGTCGCCTGTCAAATTCTCCCGCCCAATTCTCATCTGCGTTTAGTATTGTCTGTGCTTTGAATTTCACGGATTCACGAAAGCGAATGCTGCCTTGAGACATGAGGTTTGAAACTCCAGGTTATTTTGTAAGTGATGTATCAGGCTTCAAAACCGAAGCGCGTTACTGCTTCGTGGGAGAAATAGACAGGGCTATGGGACTTATAATTAGTTTTTGTGTAGGTAATTAAATATAACTAGAGATCAAAAAAAAAAATGGCGGGACGCCTGTCAAATTTTCCCGCCCGATTCTCATCTGCGTTTAAATATTGTCTGGGCCTTGAATTTTACGGATTCACGCGAGCCACCAGCACCCGTCATCACCTCACCTCAATCCTCCATATTTCGAGACCCGGCTTCCTGCCGGCATCCGCGAATGCTTGGTGTACTTCAGGCATCTGTTAATTGAAAGAAAACGATTTATGCGTATTTAGATTTATCGGTTGATTTTTACCTTTTTTGGCTTAACACTAGTGAACGAATTAGGACGATATTGTCGAACCTAATTCGATCTTGTCTGGTCATCACGCTCCGTAATGCTTTCCATACTTATACCGAAATTATAATTACAATCACTACATAGTATAAAACAAAGTCGCTTTCTCTGTCCCTATATCTGTCCCTATGTATGCTTCAATCTTTAAAACTACACAACGGATTTGGATGCGGTTTTTTTTAATAGATAGAGTGATTGAAGAGGAAGGTTTATATGTATAATAACATCCATTAGATAGTGGAGAAATCAATAACAAATTACAGTTTCCGAAGCGAAGCGAGGGCGGGTCGCTAGTTAATTATATTCGTATTTCGACTACTGGCGGACCACGTCTAGTTGTAATAAATCAGTCATTAAAACGAATTTGTTACATGCGTAAAAAATATTTTCTACTTTTTTTTTAAATATTTTATTAGACTAGTCAACGTTTGGAAAGGATTTATTTTTTTAATTATTATTAATAGCTGGGGAGGGAGCAAGAGAGGGAAAGAGAGAGAGGGAGAGAGAGAGGGATAGAGAGAGGGAGAGGGAGAGAGAGAGGGGGGAGGGGAGAGAGAGGGAGAGCGGGAGAGAGAGAGAGAGAGAAATATACAATTCGATTTAAAATCGCTGTTACACAAAACAGACGCGTGTGGCTACGAATCCATTAACTGGTCGCACGATGACAAGTAACGTGCAATGTTCTTAGAAACTCGGTCAAGTAAATAATCAGTAAATAGACAGAGAACTAAACAGAGCGGGATGTATTTCGGGATGTATTTGACGTAATTTTCTTCGGCTTTCTTCCTCTACATAACCGTTACTATTATCTTACTCATTACACACAGAGGGTACAATAATACGTTCATTTCAATATTTTTTGTTAATTGTTATGTTTTTAAGCTCACATATTGTCACTTTTATGCAATCCATGAATTTCAGTTTAATTTTTGTTTTGTAATATTCTATTTTGGAACGAAGTTCCTTATGAGACGACGTGGAGGGGTACCTTAACCGGGAAAAAGCGTCCGTAACGTAAGATTTTTATTATTTATGTATAGTCTTAGTATGATGGCTATACAGTGTCTAATGAATAGTCTACGTGATGACGGCTATTATTATTATTATTCATACAAATAGCTGTTTCTTTGTATATTTTTATTATATATTTTTTTATAAATCATTGTGTATAAAATATATAATAATCATTGTGAATAATGTTCATAAAGTAGGCACTGCCTGTCTCGTGGAAAAAAATAAATAATTTATTTTATTTATTTGTTTATATATTTAACCTTTGGCTTAAGGGACTATTTGGACTACGCGCGGACCGGTGGGTGAGCTCACGGGGCTCAAGCCGAGGGGATTTGCTAGCACTGGCCCTGCGTGTCCACAAAACTCCCAAACACCAGTGAAAATTTAACCCACTGAGTTTCTTGGGCATTTTCTCAGTAGTTCGCGATTCCGATGGTAGATTGAGCGTAGCGCTGCTCTTGCTGAGGACAGTGTTAAGAAATTCTCTCGGGTTGAGTCCGTGAGCTCACCTACTCTTCCGCGTGAAGTAAGAATAGCCCTTTAGGCTACCAATGATTAGGTAAGGGAAAATATACATATATAATACTTTTGTGCATGTGTAGTCTTCTTCTTCTTCAGCGTTCCCTCACTGTTGAGGATCGCGACCACATGTGACTTTCCTCCACAGTGTTCGATCATGGGTGACATTAACCGCTTAGACTAGACTACCACCAACTGCTTCCTTTACCAGATCTAACCATCTGGCTGGTGTTCATGCGACTGAGTTCCTTATAAATGGCTGGACCAATTTTGATGAATTTTGTGTGTACGTGCTGTGTATTTAAGTTCCCTTGTAGGCAGACGAGCACACGGCCCACCTGATGGTGAGTGATCACCGTTGCCTATGGACTTCAGCAATGCCAGGGGCAGAGCCAAGCCGCTGCCTACCGTAAAGAAGTGGATCAATGCTTTGGATTCAATGCTTTAGATTCGCAATTCAATATCTTTACTTTCTAATTTTTTTTTGGTAAACTATCAAAACGGCCGGTTGTTTTTCGGATTGGAACCCGCAATGCAGGTTTTACGAGCTGGCAAATGATAGATCCGCTCGAAATAGTCTGAAAAACACGGTGATGTCATCGGGGATACGAGTGCTGCCAGGTTTTAGACACGCAATCGTTTATATCAACCGACTGACTCGGCGATGCGGTAAACAGCGGCCTTGACTATTGCACCGAGGGTCGTGGATTCGATTCCCGCATCGGAACAGCTACCTGCGTTAGCCGCTAGGGGCGCTGTTCCAACTCCATAAAAATTTGAGTTAACTTTTACGCTATCGAGAACGTTTAAAAACTCGCACTAAGCACACAGGTCGTTGATATCACCGGCAATTTGCGCTAAGTCCGTATTTCTTTAAAGCTTTAAAAATTCTGTTGTGGTAATACGACAAAGGGAATATCTCCCATCGAGCGAGTGATATTAGTAGACCGACGCTCAGAATGTTGTAGTTCACAAACACTACACAAGCGCAACGTGTGAATGTTATGAACGCGAGCTACATGGTATGCGGAGTGGGGGTGTTAGGTTTTATTTTCGTTACGGAATTTCTTGATTCGGTCGCCGAGCTCAAAGCCCGCTATAAAAGCTATGTAATAGCTTAAAACGAATTCCCGAAATTACCAATAGATTTGTTGCTAGGCAATTTCATGTTTTGCACACGGCAACACTGGCGAATCTAACGTTATGGGGGAAATCGATAAGCCATGGTGTGGGCGCGACCGTTAATGTCGACTCATGGGAAATAAATAGATTAACGACGTATGTATGTAGCTTTTATTAAACACGTAAATGTAAATAATTCGGTATTTTTGTTATCGAGCTAGTCATTCGCGGCTCTCCTGATGTAAAGAGTTTTACCGAAGCTCATTTACCTATCAACACTGATCCCGCTATCCAACTCGGAGTAAAATCTAGAAGTTTCAATCATAATTTTTACTGGTGGTCCGCACGAGTAGGTACCACCGCGCTGCCTATTTCCGCCGTGAAGCAGTAATGCGTTTCGGTTTGTAGGGTGGGGCAGCCGTTGTAACTATACTGAGACCTTAGAACCCATATCTCAAGGTGGGTGGCGCATTTACGTTGTAAATGTCTATGGGCTCCAGTAACCAATTAACACCAAGTGGGCTGTGAGCTCGTCCACAAATCTAAGCAATAAAAATAAATTATACAATTTTGCTGCTAAAGACGGTCGAACGAGCTCATGCGGCCCTCCTGATGTTAAGTGGTTACCGGAGCCCATAGACATCAGCAACGTAAACTCTGTCACCCACATCGAAACAATACAATGGCTGCTTCGCCCTTCGAGCGAACTAGGCCTATAATTCTTTAGGCTACGACCTTCCGATCTACCCTCGTACCCTACCCTTAAAGACAAAGGACAAATAAGGTTGACCCCTATTTATCTTATTATGGAAAAATTTATTTTTAGTTTGGTTATCTAAAATATGTCAATAACCGGCGGACAGCTTGCAGCGGGTAGCTGCGTTGAATCTACGCCTAATGCGTTTTAACATGTCGACTGTCGTGTAGGTCACCAGTGCCCTACGCGGCGCACTCAAGTAATTATGTCCATTTCTCTCTTCGATTTTTTTACCAAGGCGCAAGAATATCTTAGAGGCTCTGCTAAACTAAGTTAGGCTAGACCGTGAGCTCACTGGGCTCAAACCTGACGACGTTGCTAACTCTAGTCCTGGCAAGAGCAGTACTTCGCCGAATCTACCACCGGATCGAAAGCGCGACCCACTCAGAAGACCCGGTGCGAAACTCAGTGGGCTGTGCTCCTCTTGGCCTTGAAACTTGCGTTTTTAAAAACGCTAATCGCTTCGCTTATTTCCGTGACGCTGCGAAGACACCGCGCCTTTACGCAAACAATTGCTTAGTATCGTCATATTGTACAAACAAACATCATCTGTTTGTTTGTTTGTTTGTTTTATTCATTGTTGTTATGAGTTCTAGACCAGTTATGTGACGTGGCTACGATGATTTTTTAATTCGGAAAGAATTTAACGCCTTCCATTTTCCCGGGACAAAAGTAGCGTGTTTAATTTACGGGCCCAAAGTTAATTTGTTGATGCGTACAGCGAACGCACTCCCGTATTAATTATAACAAACACGTGCCTAGTGCGAGTTGTTAACGTTCTCGATAGCGTAAAAGTTAACTCGAATTTCACTCGTCAAGTCAGTAGTCGTTTTTTTTTTTTTGTTATGATCATCATTCTCCTGCCGTTCTCAAAGTCGCCTGGAATCGGCGCAATATGTTCTCTCCTTCCATACTCCTCTATGTATCATTTCTTGGCTCACTCCCCTCTTACACATGGGTTGACGAGCTCACATTTCACCCGGTGGTAAGTGGTTACCGGAGCCCATAGACATCCACAATGTAAATGCCGCCACCCACCTTGAGATATAAGTTCTAAGGTCTCACAGTATAGTTACAACGGCCTATTTCTGCCGTGAAGCAGTAATGCGTTTCGGTTTGAAGGGCGGGGCAGCCGTTGTAACTATACTGAGACCTTAGAACTCATATCTGAAGGTGGGTGGCGCATTTACGTTGTAGATGTCTATGGGCTCTAATAACCACTTAACACCAGGTGGGCTGTAAGCTCGTCCACCCATATAAGCAATAAATAAAAAATTTTAAAAATTTTTTCTTCCACTCCTTCGACAGAGAAGCTGTCACGTAAATGCCACTTAAAGTATTGGACTGCAAACGCAGGGTATGATGACGAAGGGAATTGTTTGGTGCGGTAGGGCCCTAAAATATCCTTGGGCTTGCGGTCTTTTATTTTCCTACCTATGCTGATAGCTTTGAGAGGCTATTTCAGCTTCTCCTTGACGTGTAGGTGAACTCACGGGGCTCAAGCCGATTGCGATCTACTCGCAACATCTGCAGACCATTCCCCACATACCCCGGTTACCTCCTACGCGCGGATATTTCGTAGGAGGTTCGGTCCCCCCAGAAGAAAAAAGCGGTATGCTGATGGAAGTGGCCTGTGAGGATCGGATTGGGTGAGGCTACATTTTAGCCATTCAGGCGTGAAACCATGCAGCTTCTGGTTTGAAATGCGCGCTAACTTATCTATACTAATATATAAATCTACAGTGGTTTTTATGGATGTTCCGTTATAACTACTGAACCATGCATCCGAATGACTTGAAATTTGGTATCCATGTAGAAAATACATGTACTTAATGGATAGTCTAATAGTTATATGAGCGTTAATGATGAGAATCTTTGTGGGGTGAGAAATAATAATGTTAATTTTAAATGCCCAGCGAAGCGGACGGGTATGTACAGCTAGTACCTATGCACTAAAAATGATTTTAATTAACCAACCTAGACAAAAGGAAAAACACTTCCTAACATTCTTACACATAATACAAACATAATTGGCATTAACACTCCAAAAAACTTTTCTTAACACAGTATCTGAACAAGATATTAATCTCATCATAAACAAACCAGATTTAAGATACTGTCATTTGTAAATTTTCTCTTCTATACCGACGCGCTCTGAATAATTTGACCGGTATTTTGTTAATAATACGTTAACGTATTAAAAATACACAAGTTAACATTTTTTTAACGGTAAACTAATGTGTTTTGTGTTATTTAGTAATGTTTTATTAAGTTTCAAGCGATGTTTTAATTCAAAAAATAAAATTTATGACTCACTTTAGGTCGCGTGCACTCTCACTGACGACAACGCGCTGACTGAGTCGACATTCTGTTTCTATGTAGTTGTCTCTGTGTGTTTTTTGGAGGAAACAAAATAAATTAGACGCGAAACGGGTCGATTGGCGTTAGTTAAAACGTTGTAGCTAGTTTTTTTTCTATTCCAAAATTTCCTGTTTGAAACATTAAAAAATTTATATAATATTTACTAGTGACTTCGCTTCGCTTCGGTAACTAGGTATAATTTATTATTGATCTTATTGAATTTTCTTTTATACAAATCTGGTACTAACACTAACAAAAAAATCTAATTTTTCTCCTTCTTATATTCATGGTTTACTATTTGGGCGATAATGGCTTAAAAATAAAAAATTGATATATGCTGTTACGGGCTTTAGTGGGATTATTTAAGATAAACATTTCCGTTTTACATTATATATGTGCAACTCTAACGGTTTTTGCGGCGCTCGCCAGAATTGCTCACAGACGGCAGATTTTATCCTACTCACTTGACCCTTCTCGTTATATTTTGGGTAATTTACGCTATATCTCTATATATTATAGCCTATGTGTTATTCTGATACTTAAGCCATATTATTGTACAGTTTCATCAAAATCCATTCAGTAGTCATTGCGTGAAAGAGTAACAAATCATACTGTCTTGAAAACTTTGGCGTTTATTACAATAAAATTAAGTCTATCGTAATATTGGTAGGATATATCGGTGAAAGAAGATTTTTAAAAGTTTCTTTATTGTTACTACGCATGTAAGCAATTGTTTAAGACGGCATTCAATAGAATTCATGACTAAACTTTTCTAGTAAATACGAGCTACTATTATTCTGTTGTTACCGTTGTACACTTGAATTGGCAAAGGTGACTCTTAATTACTGTCACTAAGGAAGGCAATGACAATAACGGATAGAAAAGAATCATTTGTAAAAACAAAGTTGCGGCAGTCGCTGACGTCATCGGTCGCTGACTTCACCAGCCGCTCCGTCAAACTTACGACCTCCGAGAGCCTATTAAGCTAACCAGCAATTGTATTATCATACCTTTTAAGAACAACGCGCATCCTTCCTCTCCGTTAAGCTTCCTACTGTGTTATATATTATGGGGTGAAAAGCTATTTGGTATAAGCGACAATTTTTCAACTTTACAAGAAAGAATTTTGGAAAAAATATCATAAACAAAACTAGGTCTCAGTTTTTAAAGTAAATACAACACAGTACAATATAGTCGTTGTAATGCCTATAGGTTCCGGTAGCCACTTAAAATCAGGTGGTCCGTGAGCTCATTCACGGGTCTATGCAATCAAAATTAATATACAAATTTTAAGAAAGCAACTCTGTTTGTTTGTTACTCGTTCACGCCCAGCCAATGAACTGATTCCGACGAAATTCGGTAAGTGTGAAACCTGGTAAATTGTAAACGCGGGTAGACTGGTTAATTATACAACTTAGATTTCTTCGCGACCTTGAGTACCGAACCACCGCCCGCGC
Source organism: Bombyx mori (assembly GCF_030269925.1). Taxonomy (NCBI): domain Eukaryota; kingdom Metazoa; phylum Arthropoda; class Insecta; order Lepidoptera; family Bombycidae; genus Bombyx; species Bombyx mori. The sequence goes on along the minus strand of NC_085117.1, from coordinate 1,359,973 downwards.
CTTCAGCGGAACCTTAACTAGTAGGTGAGCTCACGAGGCTCAAGCCTGATGACGTTGCTAACACTAGCCCTAACAAAAGCAGTACTCCGCTGGATCTACCACCAGATCGGCAACGCGACTCGCTGAGAAGATTCGGCGAAAAACTCAGTGGACTGTGTCTGTGGGTTAATTTACTTGCCGAGCCCTTCGTCGCAAGCGACGGATTCGACGAGAACGGTGCCCGGTACTTGTGGTACCTAAAAGCATTGTTAGCGGATCGGGACGATCGGAGAGACGGAGAGACGGGAGACGGAGGAGACGAGCATACGGCCCACCTGATGGTGAGTGGTTACCGTCGCCCATGGACTTCAGCAATGCCAGGCGCAGAGCCAAGCCGCTGCCTACCGCTTAATACTCTCCACGAACCTCGTTTGAAGAATAATATTATTAATATTCCATATAATTTTCATTTACGCTATTCCGATGTAACGCGACCGATCCGTGATTCTGAAACTTATTTCTGTACGAACACGATCCGTGTACATAGAGCAACGTTTCGGTTCGCTTCTATCCACCAGACGAATTCTCCCGTAGACGCACAGCCCGCTGAGTTTCCCGCCGGATCTTCTCAGCGGGTCGCGATTCCGGTGGTAGACTCAGCGGAGCACTGCTCTTGCTAGGGCTAGTGTTAGTAAATTCTCTCAGGGCGAGCCCGTGAGCTCACCTACCCGTCGGCAAGTAGTTGGAATAGCCAGGGACAAAAATAGATGCATCGTTGAATACAGCATAAAATACTACCCGACGCTGCTTCATTTCGGATCCTCCCGATCCACTAACGGTGCTTTTAGGTACCTCAAGCACCGGTCATCGTTCTCGTCGAACCCGTCGCTTGCGACGAAGGGCTCGACAAGTAAATTAACCCACAGACACAGCCCACTGAGTTTCTCGCCAAATCTTCTCAGTGGGTCGCGTTTCCGATTCGGTGATAGATTCTGCGAAGCACTGCTCTTGCTAGGGCCAGTGTTAGCAACGTCAACAGGTTTGAGTCCCGTGAGCTCACCTACTAGTTAAGGTTACGCTGAAATAGCCTTTCAAGGCTATCAGCTTCGGTAGGAAAAAATACTGCTCTTGCTAGGGCTAGTGTTAGCAAATTCTCACAGGGCGAACCCGTGAGCTCACCTACCCGTCGGCAAGTAGTTGGAATAGCCAAGCTACCAGCGAACAGTTAGGGACAAAAATAGATGCATTTAACGTTGAATACAGCACAAAATACGACCCGACGTTGCTTCATTTCGGATACTCCCGATCCATTAACTCCACTGCTCTTGCTAGGGTCAGTGTTAGCAACACTCCGGTTTGAGCCCCGTTAGCTCACCTACAAACGTTAGGGCGAAGCTGAAATAGCCTCTTAAGGCTATCAGCTTAGGTTGGGGAAAAAAACTACAACTTGGGCGACAATTTTAGGCCGAGTATCCATATTTTTTGGTCAAAACTGGCTCAAAGTTTAGAGTGTAGCCTTTTTATGGAACCAATAATCAGAGGCATCAATAAAAAAATCCAAATTACGCGAATTAAATAAAGTTTTCTCTTCACTTGATCAAAACAATTAACAGCTCACAGGGCTCAAACCTGACGACGTTGCTAACACGAACCCTAGCAAAAGCCGTGCTTCGCACAATCTACCACCGGATCGGAAACGCGACCCAGTGAGATGATCCGGCGAGAAACTCAGTGGGCTGTGTCTGTGGGTTAAGAATAGCCAGTAAATCAGCTTCTAAACTGCATAAAAACTTACTGCTCCACTTAACATTTATTTTTAGCTAGGGTCCGTCAAAACTTAAAACAGTACGTGTGCTGATAGGTGTGTCCGGGAGAGTATATATAAATATTTAAGACTAGCTGACCCGGCAGACTTCGTAGTGCCTCAATCGATAAATAAAAGACCTAAACTGCTGTATAAAATAAACTTAAAACAAACAAAAGGAATCCGTCCGATGGGGGACACATCAAAGGATATTTTTTTATTTATTTTTTATTTCATTCCGAGCATTTTCATATTTATCTACCTTTTAAACCTTCTCTGGACTTCCACAAATAATTCAAGACCAAAATTAGCCAAATCGGTCCAGCCGCTCTCGAGTTTTAGCGAGACTAACGAACAGCAATTCATTTTTATATGTATAGATAAGAGTATAATATGTACTATAATATGTACTTTTAGGAGGAGTTTCGAGTTCTTTGGACATATCGCCAGAAAGAGAGGTGACAATCTGGAAAAGCTGCTGTTAAGAGGCAAGGTATGCGGGAGAAGGCACAGAGTCAGAAATCCAATGCGCTGGTCGGACCAAATACGCTCCACTCTCAATAACTCAGTCCACGTTGCTATCCACACAGCAGAGGACAGGCAGGAATGGTGCAAGATGATGCAGGAGAAAGTTATTAGAGGAGGCCACGACCCTCAGCACTGAGGATTATCGACGCAAGAAGGAGGACGTACTTTTATGTCTCTGACATTCGAGAACATAATTATAGAAGATACTCTATTGTAACATACTCGTATTTACGGTCAATAAAAACATTGTCCAGTTCATAAGAGATATTTCGCTCTCTCTGTTGGCACGATCCCAAAATTTCCTCAAAGCGTACACGATACACATGCGTCAGTCTTCCTACAATCGTTCGGGTTATTGCCATGTCAATAAACGAATTAATGCAATAATTAATTTTAAAAATCCCATTCGAATTTATATGTCAATGTTGATCAGTTATTTTGTCATTGGATAATGATTGGATATTGTTAGTTAAGTGGTTACAGGAGCCCATAGACATCTACAACGTATGCGCCACACACCTTGAGATTTGAGAAGATCTCAGTATAGTTAGAACGGCTGCCCCGTCCTTCAAATCGAAACGCATTACTGCTTCACGGCAGAAATAGGCAAGGTGGTGGTACCTACCCGTGCGGACTCACAAGACGTTCTACCATCAGTAAGAAGCGAAGAGTTTTTGTTCCTACTTATGCTGGTAAGCTCGAGGGAAACCTGCTTCACAGAGCATGTAGATGAGCTCACGGGGTTCTAATCTGGCGAGCTTGCTAACACTGGCCCTAGCAAGAGTAGTGCTTCGCAGAATCTACCACCGGATCGGAAACGCGACCCGCTGAGAAGATCCGACGAGAAACTCAATGCGCTCTGTCTGTGGACTTATTCAACGGGTGGATAAAAGCGTCAAGCTTAAGATCGAAGCTCACCGTACAATATTGTTACGTCGGTAAGAGTAACGTCATCTCTCGCCGAATAGTCGAACGAATATCGAAGGATCTAGTAGCATCTAGAACACTCGAGAAATACAACGCCAACTATTGTCAGATAGCAATACTCGACTTGTGTGGAATATTCTCGATAATTCTAGGGATGTCGTATCGGCTATAAAAGCGTTGCAGAGATGGCACGCAGTCAGTAATCGGAACTACTCGAAGCGTAACAGCGAACGGATCACCTGAAGCGAAGCGGAAGAAGCGAATTGAGAATTTTAAAGTGTTTGTTTAGTGTTTTAAGTGTTCTAAGTGTTGAATACGGTTTTAAGTTGTACTTCGGTAGAATTTTTATTTATCCCGAACAATATAAATATGACATTACAATAAAGACTATTATTAGAATACAGAAAGTAGCATTTTTATATTACGTTTTCGGTTCAACCATGACGGCCAAACATAAGATTTATATCCTCCATTATTTCAGCACCGGACTGTGTATAATGGTGGAAATGAATCATGAAAATCAACTAGATATTTGACAGCCGCCGTCAAAATGTCGGATGCGTTCTGTGGCTTAAAGTACTTGGTCCACTGGTGAGTTTTAGCGTTGACGCGCTGAGGCCCATAGCACACGACGCATTTTAAAACGCGCATACGCGCGTTTCAGGAACGCGCGTCCTCTGCGTCGTAGATACCGATTCTGGCGTTTGTCTAGACGCGCAAAACGCGAGACAAACTTTTTATCAACTTATGCAATTACAATTAGACAATAATAATTTAATATTAAAACAATAATAAAAATAAGACCACGCTATATTTATAAACATTAACAAAAGCAAAACATTAACTGTCCCCTTCAAACTCATAAGCTAGACCGCGCGAGAGAGATGGGTAGACTTTTCATGATGCTCATGCAGTGCGACGTCACGCCGCGCGCTTATTCACAAACACTACACCAACGCAACGTGGAATGTGTTGAACGCGAGCTACATAGTAGGCGTAGTGGGGGTGTCAGGTTATTTTCGTTACGGAATTTCTTGATTCAGTCGCCGCGCTCAAGGCCCACGATAGAAGCTATGCAATAGCTTAATAACACATTGGATTTTTGCAAACTACGATAATAACGTTTGAAATCTGTATACAAAAAACGCTACATCAAAACTCGACTGTGGATCGCTCGGCTTACGGACTAAAATAGACGTGACAATAACATCGAAACTATTTTAGCCGCGTGAGCGATACAATATCAAAGGGATATCATTTCTGTTAATAGATATTTATGAGTGTATGTACACTCGAATAGATAATTATGACTGTAACAACCTAATGCGTATTAATAATGTTTCTGACTTATTTAAGCGAGATGTTCGCGCCAATTCCTTTATTTGTTTTTATCAAAACTATTGGTCGCCCAGCGGTCGATATTCGACCGATAATTAATTTAAAATATAAGTTTCAACATTGTTAAGGTTCTATTGTCAAAGACTATTATACTTCTATAATCACAGATTTCGCCAAGACTACACTGTAGACAAATAATAATAAAGACAAACAGTATTAATTTCAAATTAATCCATTCTCAATTTGCGTATGTGTGTCAAATACCTACATGGTAGTGTGTGTAAAGTTCTTTTTATTGATTTAATGTATTTTTTAAGCATAATTAAAATAAAATAAAATTAGCATTCTGCACTCCTTCCCTATAGGTATTCTCTATAAGTGTGGAAAATTTCATACTCCTCCGTCCGCGCAATTTTCGTAAAAAGGGATACAAAGTTTTTGCTTCACGTATTAATATATAGATTTAGTTTATTTTTTTCTTAACAGGAGACGTGTTTGTTTGGTGCCCAATCACAGATGCCCGTAGACATCACGTCAATGCCATGCTACATCTGCCAATGAAATGGCTGGTCGTTTTAAATTTGGGCCACTTTGATTTTTGAAGTGACACTTCTATAGAGTCAAGCGTTGAGAGTAAACTTTAACTCGAGACAGATTGGTTACGTCTAGAGAGAAAAGATACGATTTAGGAAGAGCGAGAATAAGAATAAATAATAGTTTAAAAAAAAAAAAAAAACCGCATTTATAGGCTTTTTTTTTTATTGCCTTTTTAGGCAGACGAGCGTACGGCCCACCTGATGGTAAGTGGTTACCGTCGCCCATGGACTTCAGCAATGCCAGGAGCAGAGGCAAGCCGCTGCCTACTGCTTAATACTCTCCACAAGCCTCGTTTGAAAAAAGGACATGTCATAGCGCTCGGGAAACACCGAAATCCAACTAGAAAATAGAAAATAAATTTCTCTAAGAAAATATTATCAAAATATTTATTACTATTGATACTATGCACCCCACGCTTTTTTTTTACAATAAAATATATATTTTTTACACTATTTTCAATTGAAATTTATTAAAATTTATTTTCTATTTTTAGTTGAATTTTATATAAAGCGTGTTTTTTAATTGTTTTAAACTAATATTTATTTTTAATTTTTTAGTTAAATTTTCTATAAAAGCGTATTTTTAAAACTATTAAGTACTTTAACATGAATTCCTGCCTATAGATAAAACTTATATAAATTGGCAAAAATCTTATTTTGCAAATTGAATAATGGAATAATCTTATCAAATTAGTATATTGTCATCGGTCCTCGATAAATCTATAAAGTTTAAATGAAATCTGGCCGTTTCAAGTGGGTCAAAATCGCGTCTAAATGAGTCAGTTACAAACATACAAACATACATACAAGTGAAGCTAATATAAAGCGTGTAAAAATACACGCTCGCAAACAATATAATTAGCGTAATTATTAAACACAATTAAGACGCGCTAAAACTCAATGTCTGTGAGCTTCTGTGTGTTTAGTGCGAGTTCTTTAACGTTATCGATAGCGTAAAAGTTAACTCCAATTTGCATGAAGTTCGAACGTTAGCCTACGTTTGCCGCTAGGGGCGCTGTTCCAACTGCAACTAAGAGGCTACCAGCGAATAGATAGCTGAACTTGCTATAACTAACTCCCTGAATTTACCAAGATAAATAGGGAAAAAAACAATCGGGTACTTTGAAGTCCGGAACACACAGAGAAACAAACCAAGCTAACAAAAGTATGCTAATAGAACCAAATTAGTACAATTAAGATGCCCGCGAAAAACTACGCTTAGTTTATCTATATATTAATACGTGAAGCAAAAACTTTGTATCCCTTTTTAAGAAAATTGCGCGGTCGGAGGAGTATGAAATTTTCCACACTTATAGAGAATACAAAGAAGAAGTGCACAATGCTAATATTTTTCAAAAATAATGCATAAAAGATACATTAAATCAATAGAGAAAACATTACACACACTACATACCATAGTATTTGACGCACACACGCATGCATACTATTTATTTATTGTCAAACTTTTGTTCTTGACGTCTGTTGTCAAATTGTGATTAAATATTGTTTGTCTTTGTTAATATTTTTTATAGTGTAGTCTTGGCGAAATTTGTGATTACTAGAGGCCCCGCAGTAGTCGAAATTCGACTATAATTAATTGGAATTGTAAGTTTGTACACTATTATGATTGTATTTTATACTTCTATAATCACAAATTTCACCAAGACTACACTATAAAAAATATTAACAAAGACAAACAATATTTAATCTATTCTCAATTTGACAACAGACATCAAGAACAAAAGTTTGACAATAAATAGTATGCATGCGTGTGTGCGTCAAATACATTGTATGTAGTGTGTGTAATGTTTTCTTTATTGATTTCATATATCTTTTATGCATTATTTTAAAAAAATATTAGCATTGTGCACTTCTTCTCTATATTCTCTATAAGTGTGGAAAATTTCATACTCCTCCGTCCGCGCAATTTTCGTAAAAAGGGATACAAAGTTTTTGCTTCACGTAGGTATTAATAGATATAAGTAGATATATAGATATATAAGTAGAAGTATAAAATACAACCATAATAGTGTACAAACTTACAATTCCAATTAATTATAGTCGAATTTCGACTACTGCGGGACCTCTAGTCCAATAGAAATACCTATTTCATTACAGGCTCGCGAGTTAATCGGCCGCATGGAGTTAATAAGTACCTACATAGTAACTCTATGATCGACCGATATCACAGACCGAATGATGCTCTAATTTAAAACAATTAAATAACAATACAGATAATGTGAACTAAGGATTGTAGAAGTAAGGAGCGCCATCTCTGCGTATTAAAAAGTGTCCGCTGAAAGGGAGCCTATTAAGGTGGCGCCACTGTAGCAAGGGGAAGGATTTTTAAAACAGCGCGCCATAAGCTATTAGTATTAGGTTAGATTAAGTTAGATTAGGATTAGGTTTAGGTGTGACGGCGTGCGCTGTCCCGACACTCCACGTAGTGCAGGAACGGCGCGCTGCGGTCACTTAGATGTCAGCTAGATTAAGTTAGGTTTACTTTAGGTTAAGACTAAATTGTAAAAAAAAATTGAGGAGAGCAGCAGCCGCCCCCCGAAGAAGAGAAGGAAGAGAGAAGAAAGAAGAAAGGAAGATGAAGAAGAAGAGAAGAGGGAAGAGAAGAAAGAAGTCGTCCCACCATCACACACCTCGAGCCTGCTACACACCATCCCGCAGTGCATCACCCCTGACTCAATAGGTAGGGAGATCCAGTCCGAGCAGAGGGGTTTCACCGAGGCCCGCTCCGCGCCCCCACAAGGGGACGCGACGACCCCACGACGCTATTAGAATAGGATACTAAATTGAGAAGGAAAGATACACTTTGTACTGGTGGTAGGACCTCTTGTGAGTCCGCACGGGTAGGCACCACCGCCCTGCCTATTTCTGACGTAAAGCAGTAATGCGTTTCGGTTTGAAGGGCGGGGCAGCCGTTGTAACTATACTTGAGACCTTAGAACTTATGTCTCAAGGTAGGTGGCGGTATTTACGTTGCAACCATCTAAGCAATAAAAACACATTTCCCACCTAATAGTGATATAAATAAATAGTTGAGATTTTAAATATTGTATAGTTTTTAATGAAAAATATTAAATTTTTCAATCCAGCATATTTCGCTCTGTTTAAAATTGCTATATTGAAATCATTTCCATTTCCTACACTAGCGCTATTTCGGTGAGTCTTCTAACAAATAACTCTCTTTTACAAGATCATAGATAATACACATAAACTAGTTATAGATAAGCAACTCAAGCACTCAGCAAATATGTTTACGGGCGTCGACCACTAGATGGCTTCGCTTCGATTAGTTTCTCATTAGTCCTGTAGAGGGCAGCATATGCTAATATTACGTATCCTATATTTTATTTTTAATGAAGTATTTTGCAAGTTTTCAGAAACCACAAATTGATAAAATTTAATCAATAAAGGCTTCGTCAAACAGAACGCGTAATTAGCGCCCGTCAGAGCGCTAAACTGACGCCGCGCTATGACGCCGAGATGTATTGTACTACTATGGTAACATACCGTCAAACAGAGCCCCAGCGCTATAAGTACGCAGCGCTCTGTCGCGGCGTTAGGACGCTTTGACGTCAGGCGTTGTAATATTTTACAAATTTTATTTTAGCGTCCGAGTGAATGTGTATTAAAATACTAGATAATGCCCGAAAAAATGATATAAATAGTTAGAAAATACCCATGCTTATACAACGCCACATCTGAATCACTCAACATCTTAATACTTTTAAATTTTCACACTGCTATCGAAAGGTACTATGATTTGGCGAATGCCTTGCGTCAAGGAGCGTTGGACTCATCTAGTGATTTGTGTGACATGAAAAGAGCGCGACGTTAAGTACGCGGCGCTAAGTACGCGTTCTGTTTGACGAAGGCTTAACTGTCTATAAGAAGACTTGTATGATTTTTTATTTATTTTATTTTCTGTGTTTAGTTATACAATAATTTAATGCCTTAACAACATATAAGTTTAGGGGCATCCGCTACAAGATGTCGCTAGTTTCCATACAAAAAATATTTGTCTTAAAGTATCGCAGTTTCAGGGCCCCGTGTGCTTAGTGCGAGTTTTTTAACGTTCTCGATAACGAGAAAGTTACCTGAAATTTGTATGCAGTTGGAATAGCGCCCCTAGCGGCAAACGTAGGCAAACGTTCCAACTCCATACAAATTCGAGTTAACTTTTACGCTATCGAGAACGTTAAAAAACTCGCACCAAGCACACTGTACAAGACGATGCTCCTTACATCTACCCTCTATCTGTATCATCTCTACACTGTGAAGGAACTAGGCCGAACGTCCGCAGCGCCCTCTGTAGCGTGGAATATTTATCAATGGCCGCTATGTGACATCGAGTAGTGTCCTCGCAAAAAAAATATGCGCATCTCAAACAGCGGAACTGACCTGCCTCAATAAAAAATAGCTTAGACGCTATGTTATCGCAAGGTTATATTGTTCGCGGTTCTTTTAGTGTGCCACGCGAAATTCACTCATTAAGCTATAGCAGCTGAGACGCTAGAACCAAACGCGACTGCAAAGCTAAGCTTGTTACCGCTAAGGACGCGTATAGGTCGATCTTTAATTCATTTTGTCTCCGATTTATTTTTATGCTTCATAAAAAAATATATAGGTACATCCGCATAATATCAAATTCAGCGCTTTTTTTTTCCATTGGCCGTTTCAATGTTTCATTCATAAGAGCGGATCTGGGAGGACTTGATCGGTTTTTTTTTTTAATAATTTTAGAGCATCTCCATCTATTGGCTTAAATATAGTACTAATCCAAAGTAATATTCGCTGCACGCTACAGTAAAACATCTAAATTGTTTGTTTTTTTTAGATTTAAACATTTTCAACAAACTTATAATATGTTAACCAAACCAAATTAATTAGTTAACGAATGATATTTTTATTGGCGGGAATGAGTGTAAAGCGTTTCGCTACTTGGCAACAGATGGCGCTGTGCACTTCATCGCAGAGATCGCCTCGCCGGCATATCTTCAATATGCGTAACCCCGTTATAAAATTATATAATTTTATTCACACATTCAACCATTATAATTCACTCAAACGAATTTTTGCGGCCATGATCGCTTACCGTTATACCTCAGCTCACGGTAAAATTATTTTTCCATTTTGAATATTAATACGGTCGCCTAGCGTCAGGGTCACGCCGCTGGCGCCATCTTGCCTGCATTATGGTGATGTTTGATAGAATGTTTTCGATTATGTTAATTAAGTCCTCTAATGCATCTTCATGCACCACCATGACCCTTCAACCTCATGTCTCAAGGTTATTTGCGGAATTATGAGACCTCATGCACAGGGCCGGAATTAGACTTAATGCCGCTCCTGGGCACCAGAAAAAAATCCGCCCCAATACTGGAATTTTACCTAAACTCATAGTTGATATATTTTATTTTTCAAAATTAAAATAACTAATTTATTGCAGAAACTTTATCATAATATGTTATATATTCCAAAAATATATAATAAATAAATATTTGTTTTTTTTTTTCTAACAATTATAAATTTTGCACTAAGGGTGACTCGTAATTATATTACATAAAAAAAAGCTAATTAAATTTCTTTAATTCCAAAAAATGGAAATATCGATTATTATTTTAAATGTCCAAGGAAAGAAATTGATTAAATCATTTTGATTATTAATTATTACCACAAAAGTGCCAAAATTATAATTCACAATAATGGATGAATTGAATTTATTGAATTATCAATTAAACAGAAAACTATTAATTAATAGAAATAATAGCAATCTTGAGAGGACTAAAAAAAAAAGTTTACTTTCAAAATTTTGCCACCCTAAAAATTTGCCGCCCTGGGTACTTGCCCCGACTACCCCTAGGGTAAATCCACCACTGCTCATGCACCCAGGAACCACCTCACGCTTCCAAGTAACGGAATGTCTTTTTCACACGGACACAACCCACTGAATTTCTCAGCGAATCGCGATCCGGTGGTAGATTCAGCGAAGCACTGCCCTTGCTAGGGCTAGTGTCAATAATTCTCGGTTGAACCGGTGAGCTCACTTCCTCTTCCGGGCGTAACTGTAATAGCCTCTAGAGCTACCAGCGAATAGGTATAGGAAAAAATCTAGAACGAGTGATTAACCAAGCCTGGCTGGAGATCCAATTAGCTTCTCCATAACTGTTTCCGTTTCCTCACAGTACACATCTGTAACCATATCGACGCCATTTGGGAATAGCTGTTATGGATTATACCGTTTTTTTTTTTTTTTGTGTCAAAGCGGTACTCCTACGGAATTTCGTATATAAATAAATAAATAGATAGGGTACGTCGGGGTAAGATGTAATATTTAAGTGCAAAATAAAAAATATGGTTTAAAAAATGACTTGAAATAATTTATTATGGTATCTTACCCTCACTGACATCTTAATTCTTACACTACCAACTTGCCCTTATAATAATATTTATAAATAATTTCGCAACAAAAACTACTTTTCTACAGAAAAATTAGAGATACTTTAGTATGTACTAGTGACCCGCCCTCGCTTCGCTTCGGAAACTGTAATTTGTTATTGATTTCTCCACTATTTAATGGATGTTACTATACATATAAGCCTTCCTCATCAATCACTCTATCTATTAAAAAAAACCGCATCAAAATCCGTTGCGTAGTTTTAAAGATTTAAGCATACATAGGGACAGACAGATATAGGGACAGAGAAAGCGACTTTGTTTTATACTATGTAGTGATTTTGTAATACAATAAGGATTTGGGATATGTAAGTGTTCGGTAAGTTTCGGGACAGCGGGACGGACAGCCTGAAAAAGGGACAATCCCGCCCAAAGGGGGACGTATGGTCACATTAATTATACTGGTTCTTCTTCTTCGGTTTCCTCAATACTGAGTGTCGTGACACGTCGGACTGACCAGATCCGCACTACCTTCAACTCACGAGGTTCTACACTCGGCGGAAGATATGAGCAAATGGCGTGGAATGATCCGGAATACCGGCACTAGTCGTCGTGGCCTACAGAATAAGACGTCCGGTGCATTCGTATCTAGCGATGCACCGGTGTTCGAATCCCGCAGGTGGGTACCAACTTTTCTAATGTAATACGTACTCAACAAATGCGCACGATTGACTTCCACGGTGAAGGAATAAAATCGTGTAATAAAAACCAAACCCGCAAAAATATAATTTGCGTAATTACTGGTGGTAGGACCTCTTGTGAGTCCGCGAGGGTAGGTACCACCGCCCTGCCTATTTCTGCCGTGAAGCAGTAATGCGTTTCGGTTTGAAGGGCGGGGCAGCCGTTGTGACTATACTGAGACCTTAGAACTCATATCTCAATGTGGGTGGCGCAATTACGTTGTATAGGCTCCAGTAACTACTAAGCACCGGGTGGACTGTGAGCTCGTCCACCTATCTGAGCAATAAAAACCAAAAAATAATAATAGAGTTTCCCATTTCGGAAGCTTTCAAAGCAATAACGTGTCGCGCATTCTTTTCTAATCTTTACTGTGTATGCGTCAAATTAATGTTGTGAGCGGTCTTTGCAACATTACAACCACGACAGAACTCATATTATACCTACAATAATCACTCATGTTCCCATCGTGTCCGTATTGATGAAAAATATACGTGATTAGTAAAAAAACCAACACCTAATCAATAAACGAATGATTGAATTAGAAAATAGACTTTCGTGGTTATAAAATAAAACACGTTTGAATATTTAAATTATATTTATTGCCAGCTAGTTATACATTAATTTCAAACGACCGGTATTGGTATTGTAACACTGTAACTTCATCAAATACCTATCATCAGTGTAACTTTAAGACAAATATTTTTTTTTGTATGGAAACTAGCGTCATCTTGTAGCGGATGCCTCTAACCTTATATGTTGTTAAAGTTAAGGCATTTAATTATTGTATAACTAAAGACAGAATATAAAAAAAAAAAAAATCATAGAAGTCTTTATTTGTTATAGACAAATTGATTAAATATTATCAATTTGTGGTTTCTGGAAATTTACAAAATCCTTCATTTAAAAATAAAATATAGGATAAATTTAAATAGGATATGCTACTGCAGGACAGTGTCTACAGGAGCAATGAGAAACTAATCGAAGCGAAGCCATCTAGTGGCCGACGCCCGTAAACATTTTTGTTGAGTTCTTGTGTTGCTTAAGTATAACTAATTTATGTGTATTATCTATGTACCCACCCAAGTCCAACAACTCACCATACGCTCATTATGTCAAGAAGTAATGAAGAATTCGGCCCATTCTGCTGCATGTACTTAAATGTCGCGGGTAGCCATCATACAACACAAGATATTTGATAGAATTTCGCTTCCGACATTCTCAAAATAAGCTTGATATATGAGTCGTCTATTAGCAAAGGTGGCAATCTGTGCATTTGGACAAAAAAATGTTATTGATATGTCAATACAGATTGAATTGAATATAATCGTCTCCTTTAAAGAATACGGTTCGAAACCTGCATTAAATAAAGTTTAATACTTAACCTGTTATTTATCTAAGATGTCGTTCAGAAGAGTTTTGTGACTGCCAATGGAATACAAAGTCAATAATTCGTTTTTCTGATTTACCAATAATTGTCCAAAAGTCACATTGCCGGCTTTGATAATAGTCGACTCATATACAAGTTCCGAACAACAACATTCGGACCATTTCGACAAAGCGGCACGACACGAGAACCATCTCATCGTGGCCGCCGGTAACTATATTCCCGATCCTGCAGACAGAATGGAAAGCAGTCGACGTCGCCCGAAACACGTCATTTCGGATCCTCCCGATCCACTAACGGTGCTTTTAGGTACCTCAAGCACCGGTCACCGTTCTCGTCGAACCCGTCGCTTGCGACGAAGGGCTCGACGAGTAAATTAAGCCTCACACACAGCCCACTGAGTTTCTCACCGGATCTTATCACTGGGTCGCATTTCCGATCCGGTGGTAGATTCTGCGAAGCACGGCTCTTGCTAGGGTTCGTGTTAGCAACGTCGTCAGGTTTGAGCCCCGTGAGCTCATTTACTAGTTAAGGTTACGCTGAAATAGCCTCTTAAGGCTACGCTAGGAAAAAAAGAAAGCAGAATCTACCACCGAATCGGAAACGCGACCCACTGAGAAGATCCGGCGAGAAACTCAATGGGCTGTGTCTGTGGGTATGGTCTGTGAGATTCGAACCTTGGCACAGCCGCGTTGCTCGTTATGAACGCACCGGCCGTCTTATCCATTAGTCCAAGACTAGTTCAATATTCAACGAATATCATAAATTAACCCTTAAACCTGCCATATAGGTTACCAGTGCCCTACGCGGCGCTCTGTGACAATAACGCAATTTATAATTTTGCAGGTTTGACTTTTATTATACGATGTTGTTATTCCTACACCGTAGAAGTCAATCGTGAACGTTTGGTGAGTACGTATTTCATTGGAAAAATTGGTACCCGCCTGCGGGATTCGAACGCCGGTGCATCGCTAGATACGAATGCACCGGACGTCTTATTCTGTAGGCCACGACGACTCTTACTGGTGGTAGGTCCACTGAGCAATCACGGGTAGGTACGACCGCTTCGCGTATTTTTACCGCCAATCAGTGGCTCAACTTAAAGTCTAAGATGAGCTTTGCCTCCTACATCGTTTCTTTTGAAGTCTGCTAGTAAATATGTAAAAAATTGGTTGTCTGTAAATTCGGCTTACGGACGTTAGTTTTACGTCAGCCTTTCCCAAAGGAGGCGATAACGCCCCCTTGTGGACGCGGCAGGCCTAAAGGGGGTAAGAGACCCAGAAAAAAATTGGGGCGTTGTGTAGGGGCTTGGGAGGCGATTTGTAATTTCGACTAGGATGACTCTTAGACATCGACTGAGCTCTCGCTATAGTGGCTTTTAAGTAGGTGAAAAAAGGGGGGCGCTAAAAATATATATTAAAAATAATTTATTCTCAAAGTGGGCAATAGACAAAATAAGTTTGGCAGCCCCTGTTTTACGTAATAACGTCATAAAGAAACATTGATGAAAAATTGCATACTTTTATTGAATTAAACTGAATTATTATCACTGATTTATCATTATTTTGTAGAATAGACAGAAGGAGTTAGTTAAAAATTACACTTTTTTCGATAAATTATCGCTTGGGCCGATCGTGCCTCTCTATCGCTCGTTCCGCGCTCTCGCTCCCACGCTCAGGCTTGGGCGGAACGTGACACTTTTTCGTGCGTGCGTAAAAATTTTTTATTGCCTTTGTAGGCAGACGGGCATACGGCCCACCTGATGGTGATTGGTTACCGTCGCCTATGGACTTCAGCAATGCCAGGGGCAGAGCCAAGTCGCTGCCTACCGTTAAGCACTCTCCACAAGCCTCGTTTGAAGAAGGACATGTCATAGCGCTCGGGAAACACCGTGGAGGGGAGCTCATTCCAAAGTCGGATGGTAGATGGCAAAACTGATCTCTGGAAACGCACTGTGGATGAACGTAGAAGCTCCAGGTGTTGTTAGAGTTCATCAATTTAAAAGACGTCATCACGTCAAAAATATCAGTTAAGACATCCATTACTGGGGATTGGGATGTAAAAGAAAAAACCACACAAATTGCCATTGTAAAAACTATATATATATATTTATTTTTTCTCAGACTATTAATTCTATAAACTACAATCACGAATTAATTACAAAAAAAATTATAATATAATAATAATTATAATTAAATTCGAACAATAATGTCCAAACGAGACAAAGGTCATTTTGAATTACGATTTTTTTATAATAATATGTTATTATACTATTGCTACTCACAATCGATTCTTTGCAAGTCACAATATTTCACGAATAATCGAGATGAAATCGACTTTAGGGTTTTTAACCGACTTCAAAAAAGAAGGTAGTTCTCAATTCGACTGTATGTTGTTTTTTATATTTGTTACCTCATAACTTTTGACTGGGTGAATCGATTTTGATGATTCTTTTTTTATTAGAAAGTTGACGCTTCCCATGTGATCCCTTACGATTTAGTCCAGTTCTCATAATGGTATCCATGAGAAAATCGTATAAGTCTTAAATTTGCATTAAGTACGTGCGCGACAAATACAAGATGAATAACTCAATAACTCAATATCACGCCAACCGATTTCGATGATTATTGTTTTTAGTGTATGTTAATTTGTTTTTGAATATCTTTTTTTTTTCTATTTGAAGTCGGTTTTTTGTTAAAGCATGTCTATTTACAATTATGTTCTTGTAGCAAAAGGCCTATAATAAATTTCAATACAAATGCATCTATGTAACAAACACAACGAAGAGTGAAAGCAACGGCGGATCCAGGGGGGGGTCATGGGGGTCATGACCCCCCCTGAGCTAGTTCCAGGACTTGAACTTGGACTAAATGAAGAACATCATGATTTATTTATTATCTATTGTTATCAAAATTAAATTATAAGTTCTTAACTTGCCCACGACTATGTGACCCCCTCCTGGCGCCAAAGCTGGATCCGCCCTTGGGTGAAAGAGTATTTGGTTGAAGCGACATTTCACTCAACACGCGACATTTATCTTTACATTGTAATTAAAGGTCCGTTTTATTTGATATCAGCATCAACAGTTCGATGTTTCTAATTGAACTTCAATTAAGTTTACTCCATTCTGAATAGCTGAAGAAGCTTTTTTTTTATTATGATATTTTTATCAAAATTTTAAACTTTAAATGGCTCTGCTGTAAAATTCCAAAAATGTCTCTTCAACCAAACGGTTTTTCACTCCTCGATATAAAATTTGTATCTTTTGCTATTCAAGACACAGTATACAAAGCTTACGGTGACTTAAATTTTCAAATCAAAATGTAATGTTAAATTTATTTATTTAAATTTAACATTACATATTACGGATAGGGACGTGGCATCAAAATGTTCGCTAAACCTTTGTATCGATTTGTAATATTAATAATAACAACCAGGAACAAAATCACACAGAGTCATATTAGGCGTTTTCTCATTGAATTACGCATAGCTAGAATGATCTCCCACCAAGTACTACCTAAGAAATATTTTTTCTTTTTTTTTGTGTCCCCATTAGCCCTACTATGGAGGTGTTTCAGGATTATCCATTATTTCTGGGACACCCTGTAAACCAGACGGTAGTTCGAAAAATATATTCCAATATCGCCTAAATACACCTCAATCGTCCGCGCCTGATACATTATTAAACATATTTATGATTAAACCGTAAAAATTAGTTTTATTCAGACCAAAAATCACGAAATTCCATTACTTAAATGTCCTCTTATAGAAAAACATTGTGTTGGTGCAACAATTATGGAGTTATTAAAATAAATCGATATAATGAGATGGTCAGATTAAATTCAGACATCAAGCCGTCCACGAACAACAGTAACCACTCACCATCAGAAGGGCAGTGTGCTCACTATAATGTTTTTAGTACAATCATCGTACGGTAGGTGGCGTTGGAACTTTTCAATCAAATCTAATATCAATATCTAGGAGATTCTCACATACAAATTAGTTCAGAATTATAATAATTCTTCTCTCATACAAACAATCACACAAACAAACGTTTTTTCTCTTTTTTTTTCTAGCGATTATTTTTAGCTACACTTAAACTTATGCTTAAATGAAATTATTAAAATGTATTTCAAGAAAATATCATTAAATATATAAAAATACTAGGAACAAGAATGTTTTCATTAATTCCGCACGCAATGTATCGAAAACCCATTATTAAGGGTCAATGTCCTATCGCGCGCGTCCGTTAGGCTCCTCACATAAATATACCCTATAATTTTTTTGGACTCATTCCGAGGTAGTCACAAATTAGCGCAAAAAGAAAACCCCTTACTTATAAATACAAGTTTAAATGTCTTAATTCTATCGCGACGTGAATTGAAAAAGAAAATCACTGAGCTATAGATACAAATTCAGCTACTATGAGAACAACAGAAAAAATCTCACATGCATTACATTACTAAGAAAAAAATATATTTTATTACTTAGATGGGTGGACGAGCTCACATCCCAGCTGGTTGTTAAGTGGTTACTAGAGCCCATAGACATCTACAACGTAAATGCGCCACCCACTTTGAGATATAAATTCTAAGATCTCGGTATAGTTACAACGGCTGCCCCGCCCTTCGAACCGAAACGCGTTACTGCTTCACGGCAGAAATAGGCAGGGCGGTGGTACCTACCCGCGCGGACTCACAAGACGTCCTACCACCAGTAAATATCCTAACCTACACATTATTTCATTCTCTAATTATTATAATTAACATCTATAATTTCATTACAGACTACATTGGACACTCACAATTGCTTTAGCTAAATTAAAATTTAATATGCAAAGCTAATCTACTCACTAAGCAACGGTTCGTAATTAAAGAAAAAAGTATTAGAAATATAAGAATAAGTAAAAGTATTTGTTTATTATATATGTATATATTTTGTATAATAATGTATTGTCTATGGTACACCGCAACATACCTGCTGTATTTTTATATTTTACAGTTTTTTCTGTAAATTAAACGGATGTCTGGAAGAGATCGCTTTTAGCGATAAGACCGCCTATTGTGCAAATGTATGTGCTTTTTGACTGTTTTTTGAAGTGAAACTTCTTTAGGCGCGTGAGGGTAAAATTTTTACAGATGTAACGTCACGCAGGTATGCAACGGAAGTGTCGAAAAAGAGAGAGAGAGCGATCGAGACCGATTGAGATAGAGTAAGACAGGGCGAACGTAGCATGAAGCAACTAGCCATGGAGTGAGAGTAGGGAGCAAGCAAGTGAAAAAGAAGAGAGAAAAAGTGAGACAGAATGCTCAGTTCCTACATACTTTAAAACATACGTATAAAGTATTTTATTTTTAATACAGCGCCATCTGTGAGATGTTTTAATACTAGCGTGTGTATGAAACCTCTTGTAGTGAATTTTAATTTGGGATATACGCGAAGTTAAAATATCAATTCATAGAGGGCGCTACCTCATACTATACAAAGTGATTTACAATTATTTACTAATGACAAAATTTTACTAATAATATACTTAGACATTTAGGATAATTGTACTTTAATTTTTTGAAGGTTTCACTTCTAACACGTGTGAATTGCACACATGCTATTTTTTTTTTTAATGTAAATTGTGTTGGTTTGCAATAAAGTGTATTCTCACTCTCTCTCTCTCTCTCTTCAAATAGGTGAGGTTTTTTTTTGGTAATGATATTTTTTCCAAATTTTAAACTTTAAATGGTTCTCTTGTAAAGTTGCAAAAATGTCGCTCAAAACAAATAACCTGTCAACCCTCGAATTATGTATTTCTTGAACAAAATAGGTACTTGCACACAAAGTTTTTCACAGTCTTAAATTTGCACTCAACAATATCATCATACACACACACACGTAACTACGAAAAAAATGCATTGAAAATCAGTACAAACATAATAATACACTCTGAATATCTAAAAAGATTGTTAGCTCCGACCAATTTAGAATATACTTTATGAAAAATAAACAATTTATCAAATATTTAACCGGGAATAGGCGATTTTTAGGCACACGCACACACTTAAATCAGTTCATTTATCAATCAATAACTTTGAGTTCTGCGACTTTTTGGCGGGAACCTAATTTATGTGTGTATTATCTATGACGGGAAAGCACAGAACGAAGTTATGTGGACTTTTTGGCGGGAACGCGAGGAGTGAAGCTGTGTGATTTGTTTTATTTTGTCTTATTTGTGTTTCTTCAGGTTTAAATGTGTAATAACGGTGGCTTATTAACTGTTTAGTATCTGTGAAAGTGCATAAATGTGGGAAAATGAAACAAAGCTACTGAACGTAACATCTCGGGATCTTCCAAAAAGTCCACTGTAAAAGTCAATTATACTTCATCCCATATCATCTCATTTCATTTGATGAGATGATAAGTGATGCCCACCTGATGTTAAGTGGCTACCGGAGCCCTTAGACATATACAGCTTAAACACCGCCACCCACCTTTAGATATGAGTTCTAAGGTCTCAGTATAGTTACAACGGCTGCCCCGCCCTGCAAACCGAGACACATTACTGCTTCACGGCAGAAATAGGCAGGGTGGTGGTACCTACCCGTGCGGACTCATAAGAGATCCTACCACCAGTAAAAGTCGCCGGACGTGACTGCTAGAGTTCCTCCAAAAAGTCCCACTGAAGTCTTAGTGAACTTCGACAATTTTACTGGGACGCTATCTCATCTCGTTTCATTACATACATCCTAAAGAATTACAATTTCAATTAAATCAATTACATTCATTCGCTTCATTTCATTCATTCATTCATTCATTTTTCATTTAAAATAGTCATATTAATATTAAAATATTTTAATAAACACAACACTACCAACAATGGATTCGAGTGAAGGCAATTGCCATAGTGAAAAATAATTAAAAAGATTTAAACTTTACGTCCTTCCGCCACCCACGTGTACCGATTACGAATATTTTGTAATAATACCTACCAGAAAATATTACTTACCTAAAATACAAAAATTCTTCAAAACTTTAGAGGCCAAGCCGAGTAATCTAATAGAAGACTAAATAAAAAAAACGTCAAATTTAAAATGACTAATTTTTGCATAGCTCAAAAATTTCGCGATCTAATACTTGAGACAGATAAAATATAATTTTTAATCAAGGATTTATGAGGAGCGTTCCTTTAGTCAATAGGCCAATAAATACGTAAGCGGAGACTGATCTTTTTAGTACCTACTAGGTTGTTTATTTATTTTTGGGAATTAAGATTCTAATGAGACTTCTCACACCTTAGCGGTGCTCAGATTTTACTAGATTGTAATGTAAAGGTATGATTATAGTTTTTTTTATAGGAAGCGGAAATCTGGTCAATCACCAACCTAAGCTTCCGGAACCGGTGTTATAATGTGCGTATTTAGTTACATAAATTATACAGAATTTCAATAGACAAAAACAGCAATTGTTGCATATTATGTTTGAACAAAATGTGCAGTCATATTTTTCTCTCGATTATTAGGTTTTACGTAAAACAAAATGACCTTTTCAATTAATCAGTAAGCATGCAGACTTTCGTTTTGATCGTAAGCGTCACCATCGACATCTCCAGCCACCCAAATAAACTAAACCCCCTTAAAGTTTAGCGTTAAATTTTAGTACCAATGTCACTAAATAGGGCTTATATTGGCAATATTAGCACTACAAGTGTGTATTGGGTTTTTTTTATACAAATACGGTATGTATTCTAAAAGAAATAAATAGAGATTTGAGCAAAATCTCTGTCCGTTTTCTTGTGTCCGTTTTGTGTAATAATATTCAAAAATACACGAAATGCACTATAAAATAAACTTTAATATTGATTCGAAGCAATTCTAGATTTATTACAAATAATTGCAAATTCATATTTTTATCACTGAACTCAAAATGTTATTAAAACAACAAAAAGAACACAAAAAAATACATACGAGATTAATTAATTTTGTTCTTTGCTTTCACAAATACTAATTTTAAAGTTAACGTTTATCCGTCTCTCTCGCACTCTTTAGGCTTAGCAAAAGCTAAAAAAAGAGACGACATGAACGTTTGACTTGATTAAATCAACTGTGTCATTGTTACTAGATGTTTATCATGTTACTGTCCCTCTCACACTTAGTACTCTGAGCGAGGTTGTCTCTTTCGTTTGACCGTTTTTATTTGGTCACATGGTTTTAGTTTGTATTTATTGAAATGTTTCATCGTAATTTTCACAGAATTCAAGATTAACAGGAAAAAGTTAAAAACTTACACACGCATCAAGGATCGATGACGATATAATAATTTTATTGCTTTCATTCAAGTTCCTGACCAGAACAACCACGGTAAAACAATTATTAATTCAATGTTTTGTTTTAGTGTGCGTTTGCAATTAACGCGCGCTTTTTTCTTAGTTTTAAAAAAAAATCGCAAATTTCTAAATAAGTTTTCTGAATTCATTACAGTTACATGTGAAGTTGTGAAATAAAATATAATTTCTATGATCAGATTAAATTTAGAAAAGCCTATTTTAAAAGTTAAATCACGGTTTTTATGAACGATAACAAACCTTTCAAACGAAGTAATTTAGGTGAACAATAACAATTTATTAGTATTCAAGTTTCGTTTACCGTCGATGCAGCAGTCCATAGACATCACTGCGCGTTGCTAAGAGAGCTATGTAGTCTTTGAATGTCTTCGAAATGTTTGTTCAATTCATTTCTTGTGTTGAAAAAGAGACTCAGCTTATTTTGGTGAATTTATTCAAGATGGCCGACAATTTTATTGTGACTTACTTTTTTATTGCCGTATAGGCAGACTAGCATACGGTCCGCCTGATGGTGAGTGGTGACCGTCGCTCATGGACATCAGCAATGCCAGGGGCAGAGTCAAGCCTCTGCTTACCGTTACTTAAACGCGCGTAGAATATTATTCAGTTGAATGCGGTCTTGAGTCGTGAGGTTTCGCAGGAGGCGACGCAATCACAGGAAGGCCACAATGATAACCTCTATGGTTTCCAGTTACCACTTAACACCAGGTGTGCTATGTTCACCAATAAATGCAAAAAATCGATTGAAAACATTCGAAGCATAAGTTTTGTTGATAGCCAATCTATTGCCAGTCTTTTTGACACTGCCATTGCTAAGTTTTTTGTAAACGTTGCTCTGTGAAACATCTAGTAACAAAGACACTTAAAAGTATTTAAGAAGAACGCCATTATTGCCAATGCTACTTCCTAGGTATCAAATGCATTTTGTATGTGTTTTTGGGTAGGGCCACGCACGCCGGCTTCTGTTTGAGGTCGTTGATGTTCTCGACGCCGACCTCAAAGGACTGCATGATGTTCGCGAACATCGTGAAAGACATCGACGTGACCATAGTTTGACCGATACACGTTCTCTTACCAATGCTGAAGGGTATGAAGTGGGGTATGTTCTTTTTCACGGAAAGCATCTCCCTCTCGACGTCAGGCTTGCCGACGGGCGCTCTCTCCGAGTCGGACTCCAGGCCGGAGTCACACTGGGAGTTGCGTCTCGTCCTGACCCTGGTCTTCTCCAGGAAACGGCTCGGATCGAATTTCTCCGGCTCGGACCAGTACTGTTCGGAATTGTTCAGAACGTAGTTGTTGATAAAAACGACAGTACCCTTTTCGATTCCGTACCCGGATATGTTGGCGTTCTCGGTGGCCACGTGGGGCACGATGGGCGAGGACGCGTACCGCAGACATTCCAAGATGGTGGCCTCGGTGTACGGCAAATGGCTGCGGTCGGTGAGACCTACGGGTCTTTTGCCTCTGGTCACCGCGTCGATTTCCTGACGAATCTTTCTGCCGACCTCCGGGTCTCTGGCGACTGCGGTCAGACACAGCATGACTAAGTTACCAACAGACGAATGCCCCCCCAGGAAGTCTTCGAGCATAAAGATAATAGTGTTCCTGTCCATGGTCGGGTCTTCGTGTAGTACCCTGAGGAGGCCGTCCAGAAAGTCCTTCTCCGGAGCTTCCGTGTCTAAGTTTATTTCGCGTTGCTCCACGATCCTCGATAAGATGAAGGATCGGATGTCCTGGGACCAGTTGGAGAGCTTTTCCATGTGCTTTTTGTAGAACGGCGCCAGCCACGGCAGAAAATCGACAGCGTAGCCCTGGTTGATCTCCCAGAATATCTCGTCGAAGTGATCGACAATCTTCTGGAATTCGAGGTCCTCGTCATCAAAACGGACGCTACACATGTAGTTTGAGAACATGTTCATGGCGGACTTCATCAGTATCGGCTTCAGATCGATGCTGGCGTCCGATCTGCTGGTCAATCCTTTGAGGGTTTGAATTAGCTCGACAGATTCAAAGGTGCCGACGGTGCCGATTCTGGCGTGGGAGTCGGTGTGCTGTTTGGGACCGCAGTGCCGCCTCGCCAGGTTCCTCCTGCGCAGCTGAAGATTGGACCAGTCGCACAGGGCCAGAGCTGCAACAAAGATGGGCACGTTATTTATTTATTTATTCAGTTGCACCAATAAAGTGATCGTAGTAGTAGTTTTATTTTTCCAACTGGAAAGGCAAAGATGTCGTACCATACAGCCTAATCTTTTATATATTTTTTAAATAAGAAAAATGATAATGAAATGAAAAGAAGTTGATTAATATGAAACATGGCTTGAAATGAAATGATATGAAATGGAATGAAATGAAATGAGATGAGATGGTATGGGATGAAATATATTCTCAGTAAAATAGCGGTCATCTACTGAGACTTTTTCAGTAGACTTTTTGGAGGATCCCGAGAAGTTACGTTCAACGGCTTTTTGTTTCATTTACCTACATTTGTGCACTCTCACAGATACTAAACATTTAATAAACCACCGTTATTACACATTTAAACCTGAAGAAACATTAAATAGACAAGATAAAACAAATCACACAACTTCACTCCTCGCGTTCCCGCCAAAAAGTCCCCTATGGACATTAACATAGTGAGGGACAACAAGCGTGTTTGTAAAACTAAAGTAATATAAAAAGTAAAGACAGTAAGTAGTATATCGGTACGCCTGTAACAATAGAATAGTGGACTGCGATAATAAATATGTACTGAACAAATGTTCACGATTGACTTCCACGGTGAAGGAATAACATAACGTGTAACAAAAATCAAACCCGCAAAAGTATAATTTTCGTAATTATTGGTGGTAAGACCTCTTGCGAGTCCGCACGGGTAGTTTACCACCACCCTGCCTATTTCAGCCGTGAAGCAGTAATGCGTTTCGGTTTGAAGGGCAGCCGTTGTAACTATACTTGAGACTTTAAAACTTACTAGTGGCCTCACAGTAGCCGAAATTCGACTATAATTAATTGAAATCATAATGTTGTACATTATTATGGTTCTATTATCAAAGACTATTTTACTTCTATAATCACTGATTTCGCCAAGACTACACTATAGACAAATAATATTAAAGACAAACTATATTAAAAACCTATTTTCAATTTGACCACAGACTATGCAAAAACAAAAGTTTGACAATGAGGCTACATAGGTGTGTGTGTCAAATACATGGTAGTATGTGTAATGTTTTTTTTATTGACTTAATGTATTAATAATGCGCAATTTTCGTAATAAGGTATACAAAGTTATTGCTTCACGTATTAATATATAGATATCTCAAGGTGGGTGGCACAATAACCAGGGACGTCTTAAATTAGGATGTGGCCCTTGGGCACACAAGAATTTGAGGCCCTTTTGGAAAGTAAAAAAAACTAATTATAATAACATTTTTTTACTGAGTATGACCATTTATTATAGGTAATCAAATACAGTATGATATAATATGTCATTAATGATATTAGAATGCTGCTGGTTTTTTGGTTACGATTTCGATAACGGTTTCTTTCGGGATTTCTGTTGAGCAAAATCTTCTATTATAGGCATAGTAGGTATGCCTTCTAAATACCTTCTGACTACTGATTTGTGAAAAAGTGTAATGTGCCCGACAAAAATGTTTTGAGAATAAACGTGTGAGAGAAATTGTCGGTCTTTCGGGGCCCCCTGAGAATGGGGGCCCTGGGCACGGGCCCCGTGTGCCCTTATGGTAAAGACGGTATTGACAGTAACGTTGTAGATGTATATGGGCTCTAGTAACCATTTAACACCAGGTGGGCTGTGAGCTCGTCCACCTATCTAAGCAATAAATAAAAAAGCCATGGGTACGTGACTTTTCGATATGTATTTTCTGTTAAAATATGCTTATTGTACATAACAGACGGTGTGACCTACCTACGTAGCGTTTCCATCGCGTAGGCGAATTTACAGATTGCCGACTGTTAATTCTGCTAATTTTTGTCGAATAAGAAATTTCGACACAAGCGCGACCCGTTTTTGCTCCGTAACGAAAACCTGCGTCTGGTTTGGCGCATTTTGACTAATTACTCAGATTACGATTGATCAGGGGATATGGCGATCGTTTTTTATAAAAAAAAACTTTTATTAGACATGTTTGTCTGTGCGTAACGAAAACTTTGAACGTCATTTCCACGGACTACAGGAAGTCTGTTTGACTTGAAAATTCGCGCGCGCGTCAAGGGCCAATGACGTTGACGTACCTAATAACTCTTCAAACCGAAACGCGTTACTGCTTCACGGCAGAAACAGGCAGGGCGTTGGTGCCTACCCGCGCGGACTCACAAGACGTCCTACCATTAGAGCGTATTTGAAAAAAAAAAAGGTTTTTCTTAGGAGACTGTTAAAATCCTGGCTTCCTCTGATACCTTGCGACATGCGATCGAAAGTTGAATTGTATTACAAAACCGCTTTCCCGCTCATCAAAGAGGTTCCATAGACACCCTACCATCAGTCAAAAGAATTTGATACTGGAAAATTCGAATGGAATTTCATAGCTACTGGATTTGTTTGTTCAGCCAAAAACACAAGTTGAAATAGGTTACTTCCTGCCCTTCAGACAAGAAAGCCTCGCGTTAGTAACAAGTTGATTGTCGATTCCCTAATAATTGACAGGGAATATAATAAATAAAATATATATCAGAACCGTTGAGTTGGCAACAGGAAGGATAGACTCACAATAAGTCCTTCCACCGGTAAGTAATTGCGAGTAATCATAATCTAAGCTCCTTTGCCTTCGAATACAAAAAAGCTTAGATTAAAAAGCAAAGATAATAAATAAATAAATAAATAAATATTTACTAACAATCACGCCACGTTAACTGGTCCCGTGATAAGTTCGTAAAGAACTTGTGTTACAGGTACCAAATAACGGATATAAATGTAAGATTTATTATACACATACATATATTTAATATACATCCATAACCCTGGAAAATACATTTATATTTATCATACAAATATCTTCCCCTGGCGGGATTCGAACCCGCGACCCCCTTGTGTAGTGACCATGTCACTTACCACTACACCAGACGGCCGTTGAAAGATAGCTATCGATTGTGAGCATCGTAGGGTGATAAACGCGAAACCCCGAATAAAATAATATAGCTTTAGTTTAGTTTCCCGCAAATCCAGTAGAGTGCTACATGTCGGAAATGATACTCGCGTTTCATGTTGAAATTTAGCATTTTCCAATAAATAAATAAATATTGAACAGACGTTGCAGTTAACAAAAAAAAAATTAAGAAAAAGAAAAATTTGTGTTAATTTTGTGACATATTAAAAATAATCTCGGTGAGTTATTTTTATAATTTTCGATAGTATAGGTGAATTTTAGTGCATTAAAAATTATTACAGAATTATTAAAACAAATAAAATTTCAATAGATCCGTATCATCATCATCATCATCATCATCAGCCTTTATCTGCCCACTGCTGGACATAGGCCTTCCCCAATGCCTTCCACATAATGCGGTCCTCCGCCTTCATGCTCATTGAGAACTAGTAGCCCACTGAATTTCTCGCTGGATCTTCTCAGTGGGTCGCGTTTCTGATCCGGTGGTAGATTCTGCGAAGCACCGCTCTTGCTAGGGCCAGTGTTAGCAACACCTCCGGTTTGAGCCCCGTGAGCTCACTTACACGTCAAAGCGAAGCTGTAATAGCCTCTTAAGGCTATCAGCATAGGTAGAAAAAACAAGAGAACAACAATAAAAAAAAACTCACAGTTATTCCGGTCGCCGGCGAAGAGCTTATGGAAGCGCAGGAAGTCCGGTCGTCCCGCCACCACATTGCCGTTTTGATTTAAAACTTCCCTGATCAGAGATAAATTGTTTACGACCACGCAATCGGCGCTGCCCAATTTGACGCTGAAAATGTCGCCGTATTTCTTCGATAGCTCAGTGAAGGCCTGGAAGGGCGACTCGTGGCCGCCCAGAAGGTGTAGACTCCCGATAATGGGCCAGCAAACGGGCCCCGGTGCGGTCCTTAGAATGGCCGTCTCGACTCCGCCATATTTATTCGTTTTCACCCACCGCACGGTCTTCCTTCTAAGCAATTTATAAACCGCCAATGCGAAAACGAATAATACAATGATTAACGAACTCATACTTATATTTGGATATAAGATTTTTATGAGTAAACAGAACCACACCGGGGAGTATGGCGTGTAATAAATACGTGCCAACACTGCACTTTGTTTCAAGAGAACCCGATATTTATACGAAAAGATTTGCATTACATTTGACTTTTTATCTGACGAAGCAAGATGGCGTCGAACGCGGCCGAACACGGCACTAAAAGGTTATTGTGATTTTTCTAGAAACGTCGAGGAGATATACGGGAGAATCAACTTTAATTAATCTAAAATTTATTCGAATCTATTTTAGTTTTTAATTTAATAAGCTTAAGGTTTAATTGAGCGTAATTCACAACGATATCATTTTGAAAAGTTGCACGCTAGCGCCGTCGGGAGATGCAAACGTAACTTTGCGGGATTAGGGTTTAGCGAATTTCGGTTCTAACGATCGGACGTAAATCTTAAATTGGTTTGTCTCGAATGCGCGGTATTCCGTAACTGAATTTTGATTTTTCAACTAACGTTATTTTGGACTTTAAAATATATTCGTTCAGTGGCGTTCGTTTGACAATGTAAATGAATGTACTCTTGAATTATGACGTCTCAGTGAGTACATATCTTAAGCTATCAGCACTGACCAGTCCAGACGGGTGGTGTGCACCCTGCCTATATTCTTGGGGGAGTATTCATATCTGTCTGCTTAGTGCGAGTTTCTTAACGTTCTCGTTAGCGTAAAAGTTAAGCCAATTTTGTATGCAGTTGGAACAGCGCCCGTATACCTACAAATATGAGCTAACTTTTACGCTATCGAGTACGTTAAAAAACTCGCACTAAGCACACTGAGCCTGCTGTGTTTCTTGCTTCATCGGCATTTCCAGTCGCCATCAGTGCGTCATTTTGAGAAGGCGGCAC
The DNA here is from genome assembly GCF_030269925.1 of Bombyx mori. NCBI lineage: Eukaryota > Metazoa > Arthropoda > Insecta > Lepidoptera > Bombycidae > Bombyx > Bombyx mori. Next base: position 1,330,893 of record NC_085117.1, on the reverse strand, counting down.
GACACGAAAATCCTCTTGTGGTGGCAGCCGGTAACTACATACCCGATCTTGTGGACCGAATGGCAAACTGTTGGCGTCGCCCTAAAGAAAACCTTTTATCGAGTGACTACAAAATTAGCTTCTGTCGTTTGAGAAAAAAAAACCCCAGAAAATAGCATTTGAAATTTAGCACGTTGACTTGGCTTGAAAGACTATCCTTTGACGCGGCAGTCATAACTGCGTTCTTTCTTCGGTACGGTAGCCGATTACGTCCACATTTACATAGGTATAAAAAAACGGGCGTTTATGAGGCCTATCTGTGTGCTTAGTGTGAGTTTTTTAACGTACTCGATAGCGTAAAAGTTAACTCAAATTTGTATGCAGTCAGAACAGCGCCCCTAGCGGCAAACGTAGGCAAACGTTCCAACTCCATACTAATTCGAGTTAACTTTTACGCTATCGAGAACGTTCAAAAGCTCGCACTAGGCACATTGGTCTCAAACGCACTATAAAGAGGTCTAATCTTGCCTCGCAAAGCCTCATACGCACTGACTGAAAATCCTTCAACAAGGATTCCGCAGTCAACGCAATAAAAAAAAATTCAAAGCACGCATCTGTGTTGACACATTAAAAAATTCTCAAGATTGACATAGATTAAAATACTTCGTTTTTTTCCTATTATCTTAGACGTAATTAAAGACAATTTAACTTTAACAAATTAATTATTAAAAATATACTGTTATAGTATTAAGCGGCAGACAGCGGCTTGGCATTGCTGACGTCCATGGGCGACAGTAACCACTCACCATCAGGAGGGCCGTATGCTAGTCTGCCTACACGGGCAATAAAATATATAAAAAAAAAAAAACTTATACGGTTTCGGCGTTAAAAGAAGATGAAGTTAAAAACAAAACTAGTGGTTAAAAAAATACGCAATCATGTAATTATTCGAATAATATCTAAAGAAACGTATCTTTGAATAAAGCGAAAAAGCTTCGGTCCCTATCCGACAACAGATGGCGCTAAATCTTCATTGAGTGCAATGGTGTTACCTAACTGAAATGCTTTAATACAGCATTTCACATGACTTATGGTATCGAAAGAATTTCCAGAAGATACCGAGAGGTGAAAGCCTTTTTGATTTAAGCGAAATTTTGCTTAACACGCCACTTTTAGCTTTGCAATTAAAGGTCCGTTTTATTCGGTATCAGCATCAACAGTTTGATGTTTCTAATTGAACTTCAATTAAGTTTATTCTATTTGAATAGATGAAGAAGTTTTTATGTTATGATACTTTTTCCAAATTTTAAACATTAAATGGCTTTTATTTATTGCTTATATGGGTGGACGAGTTCACAGCCCACCTGGTGTTGAGAGGTTACAACGTAAATGCCGCCACCCACCTAGAGATATAAGTTTTTTTTTATCGCTTAGATGGGTGGACGAGCTCACAGCCCACCTGGCGTTAAGTGATTACTGGAGCCCATAGACATCTACAACGTAAATGCGCCACCCACCTTGAGATGTAAGCTCTAAGGTCTCAAGTATAGTTACAGCGGCTGCCCCACCCTTCAAGCCGAAAAGCATTACTGCTTCACGGCTGAAATAGGCGGGGTGGTGGTACCTACCCGTGCGGACTCACAAGAGGTCCTACCACTAGTAAAGTATGTTCTAAAGTTTCATGTATAGTTACAACGGGTGCCCCAGCCTAGGATATAGTTACTAGAGCAGCGGTTGAGGAACCGGGGTAAATTACCCCAGTTGGGGGAAAATGAAATTTTGGGGGGTAAAAAGTATATATTGAAGTGAAACTTCTTTAGAATCGTTGTGATTTCAAACTCGATGGAACGAAATGAAACGAAAAGAAAAAAATAATTGGTTTTTTTCAAAATTATCATGGGGCCTATTATATAAAAGAAAGATGGTAAAAAGAAGCGATTTCGTTTTTTTTTTTATTTTGTTCTTCGCCATGGGGTAATATCAACTTACACAAAAATATTTTGGGGTAATAATACATAAAAACAGTTCCCCGACCGCTGTACTAGAGGATAGAGTTACTAACACTGATCCTAGCAAGAGCAGTGCTTCGCTCTGAATCTACCGCCGGATTGCGACTCGCCGAGAAGATTCGGCGAGAAACTCAATGCGCTGTGTCTATCAGGGCCCTGAATTTGCGATACTATAAGACAAATAATGTTTTGTGTGGAAACTAGCGACATCTTGCAGGGGATCCCCCTAAACTTATATGTTGTTAAAGCTAAAGCATTTAGTTATTGTATAACTAAAAATAAAAAAAAATAAAAATCATACAAGTCTTTTATTTGTTAAAGACAAAATGATTAAACTTTATCAATTTGTGGTTTCGTAAAATTTACAAAATCCTTCATTAAAAATAAAATATAGGATAGGTAATTTGTTACTGCCATCTACTGCATGCCATGGTGGTAGGACCTCTTGCGAGTCCGCACGGGTAGGTACCACCGCCCTGCCTGTTTCTGCCAGGTGGGCTGTGAGCTCGTCCACCCATCTAAGCAATAAAAAAAAAAAACTACAAAAGCAATGAGAAAACTAATCGAAGCGAAGCCATCTAGTGGCCGACGCCCGTAAACATTTTTGTTCAGTGCTCGAGTTGCTTATCTACAACTAATTTATGTGTGTTATCTATGGTGTCTATGGGCTAATCACCCACGCTTCCCGACAATTAACTTCGTCACGTCCCGAACAACAGATGGCGCGCTAATCTAACAACAATTACATAAATTGAGTCGTCTATTATCAAAGGTGGCAATCTGTGCATTTGGACAAAAAAATGTTATTGATATGTCAATACAGATTGATTTGAATATAATCGTCTCCTTCAAAGAATACGGTTCAAAACCTGCATTAAATAAAGGTTAATACTTAACTTGTTATTTATCTAAGATGTCGTTCCGAAGAGTTTTGTGACTGCCAATGGAATACAAAGTCAATAATTCGTTTTTCTGATTTACCAATAATTATCCAAAAGTCAGATTGCCGGCTTTGATAATAGTCGACTCAATTACGCGTCTTATTCAAAATAAAATTCTAATAATTCTGGTTCATACCGAATGACGTCGACGTCTTCGCATTATAAAGGCGAGTTCACATTAAAGGAGAAACAGCGGAACTTTTAAAGAGCTAGTTAGTAATTTGGAGTACTGCGAAATTGGGTTTTAGGTATCTTTTTGCTTAGTGCGAGCTTTTTAACGTTCTCGATAGCGTAAAAGTTAACGCAAATTTGTATTGAGTTGGAACGTTTGTCTACGTTTGCCGCCAGGGGCGCTGTTCCGACTGCATACAAATTCGAGTTAACTTTTACGCTATCGAGAACGTTAAAAAACACGCACTGAGCACGCGGCAGCGATACACGGTCCCCGCGATTCTTGGATAGAACTAAAATAGTCAGTTTTATGATTTTATCATCAAACCCTCAGACACAGCCCACTGAGTTTCTCGCCGGATCTTCTCAGTGGGTCGCGTTTCCGATCCGGTGGTAGATTCTGCGAAGCACTGCTCTTGCTAGGGTTCGTGTTAGCAACGTCGTCAGGTTTGAGCACCGTGAGCTCACCTACTAGCTAAAGCGACGCTGGTATAGCCTCTCAAGGCTATCATCAGCTTAGGTAGGAAAAAAATTTTTATCATCAGGCATTTTTTTATTGTCTCTAATACATTAGCTACAATTCGAAATTATTAAGATCGCTAATCGCTGGTATCCTTGAGGAGCTATTCCGTGTACAGTTTGGTTAGGTGATCTCAAGGGTCTCAGCCTAGGAGACGTTGCTAACACCCACCTGTCCTGGTGTAACTGGAAAGGCCTCCGGGCCACCAGTAAATATTCAATCATAAAAAAAAAAAAAAACGTTGCTAACACTGGCCCTAGCAAGAGCTTTGGTTCGCTGAATTTACCACCGGATCGGAACCATCCACTGAGAAGATCCAACATGTAACTCAGTGGGTTATGTCTGTGGGTTAATTCGCACGTCAAACTCTTCGTAATCGACAAATTCGATGAGAAAACCATTCTAGTTGAAATCCAAGATGCGTTATTACAGTTATATATCTCTAAAACTAGCGGTCGAATTTTAATAATGTTTATACGAAGCACGAATATCATTAGCTTTTAAATAAATAAATAAATAAAAACCTTTCTCAAAAAAATGCAATCGAACTGAGAATCTCTTAGTTTTATGAAGACTACTAGCTGACCCGGCAGATTTCGTAGTGCCTCAATCTATAAATAAAAGACCTAAACTTTTGTACAAAATAAACTTAAAACAAACAAAAGGAATCCGTCCGACGGGGGACACATCAAAGGAAAAACTAAATTGTTATTTTTATTTATTTCCGAGAATTTTCATATTTAGCTACATTTTAAACCTTCTCTGGACTTCGACAAATAATCCAAGACCAAAATTAGCTAAATCGGTCCAGCCGTTCTCGAGTTTTAGCGAGACTAACGAACAGCAATTCATTTTTATATACATAGATAGAAGATTAAAAAATATTCCACCACATTTGTCAGATCTACCCGCATTGCTCCATTTGTTGATCGTAGAATGAAATCATCCTAACCGAACCCGAAATCAATGTTAAACAAACCCTTATCTCCTTCCACTAAATATGGATTTTAAATTGACGTCAAAGAATGCTTATAAATACAACAAGTAAGATATTAAACAGAATTTTATCCAAAAAAGACTACATGAAAATTTAAGTTACGTTTAAATAATATAATTCATGTTTACAGATGTGTCGTTCTTTATGTCAATAATATTTGTAAACCCATAAAATCCGACCTACATCCAGCCGAGAGTCCTATACTACACTACTATAGACACAGTCCTCTGCAGCTCTGTACTGATCCCGAGCTCCTCTCGTGCACAAACAGACACAGATCCGACCTACATCCAGCCGAGAGTCCTATACTACACTACTATAGACACAGTCCTCTGCAGCTCTGTACTGATCCCGAGCTCTTCTCGTACACAAACAGACACAGATCCGACCTACATCCAGCCGAGAGTCCTATACTACACTACTATAGACACAGTCCTCTGCAGCTCTGTACTGATCCCGAGCTCTTCTCGTACACAAACAGACACAGATCCGACCTACATCCAGCCGAGAGTCCTATACTACACTACTGTAGGCATGATCCTGATCTAGCCCAAAACAAAACAGGTATATTATTACCCAACACAATTCTTGTTTACAACATTTCATTTCTGAAAAAAAAAAAAACCAAAAACATATATGCATTTCGTAACATTTTCTTTGATGGAAGCAGTAATATGTCAATAAAGTTTTTCTCTCTGTCTGTCGTGCTAGATCTGAGCTTTGCATCCCCCTCTCTGTCGACTAGAATTAGGGCGAATATATTTTCGTGGTGCTATTGAATAATTCATGTGTCATATTTTCTAGAAATGATTAGAAATTGAAGGAAAATTAAACAGTTAACATGTTTCGGAAAAATTTGGGGTTTTCTAAACGATTTCTTGGGCGTTTTTATGTTTTGCCGCCAAAATATGGAGGGTAGATGCAAAGAGAACAATTTTAGATGGGAGAGGACTTTTTGACGGGAACGCGAGGAATGAAGTTTTGTGATTTGTTTTACTTTGTCTATTTAGTGTTTCTTCGGGTTTAAATGTGTAATAATGGTGGTTTATTAACTGTTTAATATCTGTTAAAGTGCACAAATGTGGGAAAATGAAACAAAGCCGCTGGACGTAACTTCTCGGGATCCTCCAATAAGTCCACTGAAAATCTCTTAGTAAATGACCACTATTTTACTGACATTATATTTCATCCCATATCATTTCATTTAATTTCATCCCAGTTGACTGATGTCTCAAATTAATCATCTTTATTTCATTTCACTCCATAATATCATTTTTCATAAAAATGTGAATATAAATTAAAATAAGACATGACTTAAAGGTATCAGTTACCAGGTCATAAAAACCCTTTAAAAAAAATTTTGATGGGATACAATTTGAAAATGTTTCCAGCTATAAACAGAATTTCAGAAACACACCAAACAGCGCGGCGTAGCAAGTGATGCACGATATACCTACGTGTAGCAGTTGTGTCGGAGCGAAGTGTGACGATTTGAACAATTTAATATAACAACTTTCGACGCCATCTTTGATTTGATTCATTACGGATACTCCCAATCCACTAACGGTGCTTTTAGGTACCTCAAGCACCGGGCATCGTTCTCTTCGAACCCGTCGCTTGCGACCAGGGCCTCGACGAGTAAATTAACCCACAGACACAGCCCACTGAGTTTCTCGCCGGATCTTCTCAGTGGGTCGCGTTTCCGATCCGCTGATAGATTCTGCGAAGCACTGCTCTTGCTATGGCCAGTGTTAGCAACACCCCGGTTTGAGCCCCGTGAGCTCACTTACTCGCCCGGTTACGCTGACATAGCCTCTCAAGGCTCAGCTTAGGTAGAATAAGAAAAAGGCTTATTTAAAAGTTTATTGCGTAGGTGGGTGGACGAGCTCACAACCTAGTGTTAAGTGGTCACTGGAGCCCATAGACACCTACAACGTAAATGCGCCACCCACCTCAATTATCAATATGAAGGAATACCACAACATGGAACCAGCCAACAGGTTTTTTAGCGGAAGGTTAAATAGTTCTCTTTATTATCTGGACGCTTGTTCAAGCTAACAGCCCATTTGACGTTAAGACGTCATAACGTGAATGCCACCACCAATCTTGAGGCTTGCAAACTTGGATTATGGGGAATTTTATGGCCATTAACATTCAGACATCGCGCTTCATCGACCTCGGATCGACGACCTCAATCAGGGTATTTGAGATTTCGACCTCACGACCCAAAGAGGCACGTATAACCGCGTATCTAGGCCGGCTGTCAACTGTAAACACATTTCGTAATCCAGCCTTACAAGTATTGACACGTTTTTTTTTAGATTTTGAAGCGACATGTGATCCACATTAGGGCTGTCAAATTAAAAGAATATGTTGTTATGACTTGGATTCGCTGTGCGGGTCCAGTGTGCTTAGTGCGAATTTCTTTTAACGTTCTCGATAGCGTAAAAGTTAACTCAAATTTGTATTAACAATACAAATTTGGCGTAACACGCCGGTTAGAGTAACGCCATCTATCGCCGAATAGTCGAACGAATATCGAAGGTTCTAGAACGCTCGAGAAGTACAACGCCATCTATTCACAGATAGCGGAAACTACTACTAGAGAGGTGTGAGATATTCTCGATAATTCTAGGGATGAGGTATCGACTATAAAAGTGTTGTAGAGATGGCAAGCAGTCAGTCAGTAATCGAAACTACTCGAAGCGAAACAGCGAACGGATCACCTGAAGCGAAGCGGAACAAGCGAATTGAGAGTTTTAAAGTGTTCTAAGTGTTGAATACAGTTTTAAGTTGTACTTTGGTGAAATTTTATTTATCCCGAACCCCAGCGCGTAACAGTATCAAGTCGGAACAGCGCCCCTAGCGCCAAACGTAAGCCTCACTGCTGATCGCGACCACATGCGATTTTCCTCCATAGTGTTCGGTCAAGGTGTGACATAGACCGCATAGTATTACCACCGACCGCTTTCTTAACCAGATTCTACCATCGGGCTGGTATTCTACCCACGGGGCGCTTGCCTTCTCTGCGACCCACAATTATGAGCTTCTCTAATTCATGTCTGGGAGACCGCATGATGTGTCCGAAGAAGCTCATAACGCGCTCTTGGCAAATGGAAGAGAGACTATTTTTTGTATGTTTACCTCTATTAGGACTTATTAGTTCTCATGGTAGTCCATGGTATTAGGAGCATCTTCCGCCACACCCACATTTCAAAAGCATCGTTTTTTTTGCTCTCGAGGCTTTTCATGCACCATGCTTCTGCTCCGTAGAGTAATATTTTTTTTATTGCTTAGATGGTTAGACGAGCTCACAGCCCACCTGGTGTTAAGTGGTTACTGGAGCCCATAGACATCTACAACGTAAATGCGCCATCCACCTTGAGATAAGGTCTAAGGTCTCAAATATAGTTACAACGGCTGCTCCGCCCTTCAAACCGAAACGCATTACTGCTTCACGGCAGAAATAGGCAGGGCGGTGATACCTACCCGTGCGGACTCACAAGAGGTCCTACCACCAGTAAAACTCTCTGCTCCGTAGAGTAATATGGAAAAGACAAGTGCCCGTACCAACCACGCTTCGGTTTTATAGCTACAGTTTTTCCAGATCTTCTCGAGATTGGCCAGATATATGAAATCCGCTACTTTTTCGTAGCCGCTGAGCGCATCAGAACGTAGGAGAAGTTGCGCTCTATCTATTACCATTGTTTTGGTCTTCGAATGGTCAATCTTAAGGCCGAGCTTAGCACTTTCTTCTCCTAACACGGTTCGGCAGAATTGCCATTTCCTCTTAACTTGATGCAAGAGTGGCAGGGTCGTCAGCGTATCCGAGGTTCGTGAGTGTTTCGCCGCCCACGGAAATACGTTTACGTTGTACGTTATATACGTGTGTTACGTACGCATTTACGTTGTAGATGTCTATGGGCTTCTGTAACCACTTAACACCAGGTGGGCTGTGAGATCGTCCACACATATAAGCAATAAAAAAAAATGTTTAACTTGTTATGTAGGAACTGAGCATTCTGTATCACTTTTTCTCTCGATCTTTCTCACTTGCTTGCTCCCTACTCTCACTCCATGGCTAGTTGCTTCATGCTACGTTCGCCCTGTCTTACTCTCTCTCAATCGATCTCGATCGCTCTCTTTCTCTTTTTCGACACTTCCGTTGCATACCTGTGTGACGTTACATCTGTAAAAATTTTACCCTCATGCGCCTAAAGAAGTTTCACTTCAAAAGGAATGCCAGCATAGGTGGGAGAAAAATAAATATATATTAGCCAATGAATACCGCGACAACCCTATGCGACAGTATAATAGGTTTTTTTTTGTTGTTCGAAATGCGTGCGTGGCCTATTTCAATATCGTTAACACAGGAAAAGTAGGCGAAGATATAGACGAAAACAGTTTTCTTATTTTTTTGTTGTTTGAATTTTGTTTTTTTTAGTCCACGGACATCAGTACGCTATTTGCGCCATCTATGTGTAGGGACGTGGAATCGAATACACAATTGTATCGCACAGGGACCGCTTAGCAGCGAAACATATTTTTACTGCTTGCCAGTAGTTTTATCTATATATTAATACGTGAAGCAAAAACTTTGTATCCCTTTTTACGAAAATTGCGCGGACGGAGGAGTATGAAATTTTCCACACTTATAGAGAATATAGAGAAATATTTTTTTTTAAAATAATGCTTAAAAGATACATTAAATCAATAAAGAAAGCATTACACACACTACATACCATGTATTTGACGCCACACGCATGCATACTATTTATTGTCAAACTTTTGTTCTTGACATCTGTTGTCAAATTGAGAATAGATTAAATATTGTTTGTCTTTGTTAATATTTTTTATAGTGTAGCCTTGGCGAAATTTGTGATTAAAGAAGTATAAAATACAATCATAATATTTTTTTTTTTTTTTTTTTTATTGCTTAGATGTGTGGACGAGCTCACAGCCCACCTGGTGTTAAGTGGTTACTGGAGCCCATAGACATCTACAACGTAAATGCGCCACACACCTTGAGATATAGTTCTATGGTCTCAGTATAGTCACAACGGCTGCCCCACCCTTCAAACCGAAACGCATTACTGCTTCACGGCAGAAATAGGCGGGGCGGTGGTACCTACCCGTGCGGACTCACAAGAGGTCCTACCACCAGTAAAAATAGTGTACAAACTTACAATTCCAATTAATTATAGTCGAATTTCGACTACTGCGGGACCTCTAGTTAATGATAATTATATGACTTTTGTTCGATCGCTACCAAATCATGATAATATCCGCCGGAATCAATTTCAAGATTCCGTGAAGATTTCTCTAAAACCGGTCCAGGGTTTTTGGAGTCTGTAGGAAACGTACTTATCTTTTTAACCGACTTTAAAAAAGGACGAAGCTCTCAATTCGACTGTATGTTTTTTTTTATATTTGTTACCTCATAACTTTTGACTACCCTGAGTAGGGTCAGGGTAGGGTCAATGGTAAGAGATCTCGTGGAGGAATCCCCATGCGTTGGACTGATCAGGTGAAAGACCTTACTGAAACCCCACTTAGCGAGTGTGTGCGCCGGGCCTCGGTTCGCAAACTATGGAAAACATCTGTCAAGGCTTTAATAAGCAAGAATTCCACATGAACACGACTGCTCTGCCAAGAGCAACCGATTATGATGAACTTTTGACTGGGTGAATCGATTTTGATGATCCTTTTTTATTTATTAGAAAGCTGACGTTTCCCGCGTGGTCCCATTACAATTTAGTCCAGTTCTGATAATGGTATCCATGAGAAAACTATATACTTAAGTCTTAAATTTGCATTAAGTACGTGCGCGACAAATAGATGAATAACTCGATAAGTCAATATCACGCCAACCGATTTCGATGATTATTGTTTTTAGAGTTTAAATTAGTTTGTTTTGGATTTTTTTTTTCTATTTGAATTCGGTTTTTGTTAAAGCGTGTCTATTTATAATACAATTATTAAGCTATTGCATAGCTTCTATCGTGGGCCTTGAGCGCGGCGACTGAATCAAGAAATTCCGTAACGAAAATAACCTGACACCCCCACTACGCCTACTATGTAGCTCGCGTTCAACACATTCACACGTTGCGCTTGTGTAGTGTTTGTGAATAAGCGCGCGGCGTGACGTCGCACTGCCGCATGCACATCATGAAAAGTTTGCCCATCTCTCCCTCGCGCGGTCTAGGTTATGAGTGTGAAGGGGACAGTTAATGTTTTGCTTTTGTTAATGTTTATAAATAAAGCGTGGTCTTATTTTATTGTTGTTTTATAGTTATAGTATAGTTAGTATAGTTTTATAGTATAGTTACGTAAATTGAAAAAGATATATAAATAGTTGGAAGTCACATTTTTATTATAATTTTTATTGCTTAGATGGGTGGACGAGCTCACAGCCCACCTGGTGTTAAGTTGTTACTGGAGCCCATATACATCTACAACGTAAATGCGCCACCCACCTTGAGATATAAGTTCTAAGGTCTCAAGTATAGTTACAACGGCTGCCCCACCATTCAAACCGAAACGCATTACTGCTTCACGGCAGAAATAGGCAGGGTGGCGGTACCTACCCATCTGGACTCACAAGAGGACCTACCACCAGTAAAAACATACATACGCTCTCAGTAGGAGAGTGTGAGAGAGAAAGAGATGCCAGATAGACTGTCGCCGTAACGCGTTACGTAACGAAGCGTCTTACCCTCCCATAAGAAGTTATCACTTCAAAAGAAAAAAACCTAAAAATGTTTGTTCCAATGAAATTTCCATATTACAATGTTCAAAAAGATTTCGGTGACTACATTTGATTGAGCTTCTGTATACATAAACAAAAAAAGTCGTATGTTTTTTTTAAACGCGAACGCATGACTCGTGAGTTGATGCCTTGAAAACGATCGGGCCTTAGAACAATCAAATCGTTGATCAGTTAAAATATTTAAGAAAAAAAACTAACACTATATATTTTTATATATGTGGGATACCGTAGTATAAGAATAAAGTAATACTTCCTCAAGTGTTTCACAATTAATTTTATTATTTATTTATTTTCGGGCCGGGGTCTAACCTTCTACGAGGTCCCCGCGCCTAGGGGGTGCGCGGGGTATGTGGTACTCGACGATCTGCAAGGTGTTGGGAGCAAACACCGGGCCCAAGGAATTTTAGGGCCCTACCCACTAAACGACTCCCCTGCACTCTTACACCCGACGTCCGATCTCCGTCCGGGGTCAAAACCCGGTCAGAGTAGGGGTTTTTTTTTTTTTTTTTTTTTTTTTTTTTTTTTTTTTTTTTTTTTTTTTTTTTTTTTTTTTTTTTTTTTTTTTTTTTTTTTTTTTTTTTTTTTCCTACCTATGCTGATAGCCTTGAGAGGCTATTTCAGCTTCGCCCTAACGTTAGTAGGTGAGCTCGCGGGGCTCAACCGGAGAGTTGCTAACACTGACCCTAGCAAGAGCAGTGCTTCGCAGAATCTACCACCGGATCGGAAACGCGACCCACTGAGAAGATCCGGCGAGAAACTCAGTGGGCTGTGTCTATGGGTTAGTTCACTCGTCGAGCCCTTCGTCGCAAGCGACGGGTTCGACGAGGACGGTGACCGGTGCTTGTGGTGCCTAAAAGCACCGTTAATGGATCAGGAGGATCCGTAATGACGTGCTTTGGGCGACGTCGACGGTTTACCATTCGGTCTACTGGGTCGGGTATGTAATTTCCAGCGGCTACGATGAGAGGGTTCTCATGTCGTGCCGCCTTCTCAAAATGGCGCAGCGATGCCGACTGCAGATACTTACTAACTGAATCGAGCTCCAAGTCATCGTGGAGATCCACGTTCCTAAGGAACCAAGGCGCTCCGACGGCTATCCTGCAGAATCGGGATTGAATAACCTGAACGGATTTCATGTGGGTGCGGGCTGCGTGAGCGAACACTACGCTTGCATACGTCATGACGGGGCGTATACAAGTTTTGTAGAGAGTTACCTTATTGCGGAGGGACAGTTTGCTTCGACTACAAAGCATTGGATAGAGTCGTCCTAGGATAAACGCGGCGCGGTCGCGTACCGTTTTTATGTGGGGACGGAATGTCATCCCTCTGTCGAGGGTGACGCCTAGATATTTGACCTTCGAGACCCACGGTATGGGCTGGCCAAAGAGAGTGATGGGACTAACGGCGGAGGTGTTTGCGCGCCTACTACGGAGTGGGATGCTCGAAGTGATGTTCGGAGGGCGACCCCTTTTGAAGAGCACCGCTGCGCTTTTCGTGGGGTTGATGTCTATTCGCCACTTCCGGAACCACTGTCCCATGGTGGCTACTGCGATCTGGAGTCGCCGATGAAGCAGCGACATCTTCCTACACGAGTAGTAGATAGCCGTGTCATCGGCGAAGAGCGCTAGATGGGTCTCCGGAGACCGGGGTATATCATTGATATACAAACTAAATAATAACGGGGAGAGCGCGGAGCCTTGCGGGACTCCGGCAGTCAGTTGACGGGGACGAGAACGAGTTCCCTCTACTCGATATCGAAACGAACGGTTCGACAAGAAGTCTCGTATGATGAGCACGAGTCTGTCTGGCACTCCCATGTTGTACAGTTTGTAAATTAAACCGTTGTGCCAGACTTTGTCGAACGCCTTCGCGATGTCGAAGAAGAGGGCGCCGGTCGGGATTTGTTTACGCCTATTTAGTCCTATCAGAATGTGCTCCGTGAGGCGGTGCACTTGTTGTACGCACGAGTGTTTAGAGCGGAATCCGAATTGTTCGTCTATGAGAATTTTGTTCGCGGTAACAAAATCCCAGAGGCGTTTCCTAAGGAGCCGTTCGTAAATTTTTCCTATCGTCGAGAGGAGACTAATCGGACGGTAACTAGAAGTTTCGTTTGTCGGTTTGCCCGGCTTATGTATACCGATAACGTCCGCTTCTTTCCACACCGCGGGAAAGATGCAGTGCGTCATAGCGGCATTTAAAATTGTAGTCAACATTGCTATCAGTTAGACTGGCAAGAGTTTTAGCGCGCGGTTGTGGATGCCGTCGGAGCCGGGTGCCTTCCTAGGTTGGAGGTTGTGGATCGCTTCTCTAACTTCGTCAGTGGTAATGGGGGGTAACGCGTCCGAGGGCGGCAGGGAAGCTCTGCGCTCGACCTCCCTGTCGACTAACTCGGTGTGTTCGGGGTCCGCGTGTTGAGTGCTGGTGGTGCACTGTTCTTGCAGTGCATCGGCCAGCAGCTCAGCCTTGTCATCGTCATCGAATGCCGGTGGTTGGCCTGAAGGGCGTACGAGGGGAGGCATAGTAGCGGTAGTTTCGGATTTGAGAGTCCTAGCTAGTCGCCAGTATGCTTGGTGGGAGGGCGCGAGTTGTTCTAAATAACTATGCCAATTATCGTTACGCGCGTCGCTTAAGCGGGAGTGGACTTCGCGTTGTAGACGACGCATCCGAATCCGGTTTGAATGCGTGGGAAGACGATCGTAGGCCTGGATTGCCGCGTTCCTAACTCTTAAGAGATTCCTAAGATCGGGGGACAGTCTGATGCGGTGGAAGCTGTCCTCCACATCGACTTCTTTTGAATATCTAATGATCGCGGAAGAGATGTGATCGGTAATGATGTTTATGGATTCGACGGTGTCCTCGGGGGATAGATTCGAATCCGGGCCGTAAGGGAGGATTGGCGGAGCGGCTTCGGCTAGGCACGTGCCCAGCTTATTCCAATCCACCATGGTCCTCGTAACAGTGACTGGGTTGTGAGGGCGACCGAGCTGCATAACGACAGGTCGGTGGTCTGAGTCGAGCTCTGACAGTGCTTCGATGGAACGCAAGCGCAGAGTTACGTTCCTAAGCAATGCCAGGTCTATAGTGCTCGGACGGAGCGCGATGTTATACGGATAACATGTTGGAGTTGGGGGACCGACTACTTCAAAGGTGAGGTCGTCTATAAACGCGTCGAGACGCCTACCGTTAACGTTTGTACGATGGCAGTTCCACCTAGTGTGGTGGCAATTTAAATCGCCTGCTAGGATGACAGAGTCTCCCATGCCGAACAGTGACTCGATGTCACTGCTCAGAAGGGGCTTGTCCGGGGGGAGATAAACGGATGCGATGACGATCGGCTGGTGTCCCGTCAGCGAGATACGGCACATTGACGCCTCGATATGTGAGAGCGAGGGAGTATCGAGAGGGACAACGTGCAGGGCCCGCCTATAGTAAACGGCAGTCCCGCCTTTGGAGGCGGTGAGTCTGTCATTCCTAACCATGACGTAATTCGCGACTTTCGGGTCACGACGCGAGGGCTTCAGGCAGGTCTCCTGCACTAACAAGATATCTACAAGATTGTCGCGGAGGAATTCGAAAATTTGATCGCGTTGCCGCGCGAGTCCGTTAGCATTGTAGAATGCTAACGTAAGGGAATACGGTTTTTCTCTACCTTTTTGCGCCATTGATTACCGGTAAAGATTTTTATAAAGTGCGGGACACGGACTCGTATACGTCCATGTGGTCGAACGCGGCCGCGAGTCTCTGTTCGGGGGTTACCGACCTACGGATGGCGTCTGCGAACGATCGCAGGCGGTCGAAGTTCACCGCAGTGACGAAGTCGCGCACGAGCGCGAAGTCGTTGACGGCAGAGGATTGCGGGGGACGGAACGCGGGCGCGGGGCGAGGTGCGAGCAGGGGCTGGGGCGCGGGGCGTGTCGCGAGCGGGGGCGCGGGTGCGGTTTGCGTTCCCGCCTTCGTATACGGCAGCGGCTTTTTCCACGCTGAAACCGTGGGAACTGCAGCCGGCACGAAGGCAGGTTTCGGCACTGAGGGTGCCGAAGTCTTTGGGCCGACGGTTCGCGGAGCTGGGAGGGTTGAACGCTTGCGCGGAGCCCTAGGACATCCACGGTAGTTCGCGGGGTGCCCTTGCTTAAGGCATAGGACACAACTTGGGGGTTCGGTCGCGGTTTCCCTATCTCTAACGCAATCTAACGTAGCGTGATCGCCGAGGCACTTCACGCAGCGGGGACGCGCGTGGCAATTACGCGCCGAGTGGCCATATAGCTGGCATCTATAGCACTGCCCGGGAGTGCCACGTTTATGGGGGGCTTCGATGGAGACCCCGGATAAGCCGCAAACTTTCGAGAGGCATGAGATTTTCTTTTTGGCCTCCGGGGTTGGCTCCAACGCGACGAGAATCATATTATAGGGCTGCTTGCCCCGCCCACTGTGCATCCGATGCACACTAACTATAGGGAGTGACTGAGCGATCAGATCCTCCTTAACGTATTCGATGTCTAACTCCTTGGGGACTCCGCGTATTACTACGCGGAGCTCGCGCTCCTCCTGAAGAGCATAGGTGTGAAAACCTATGTTCTCCTTTCGGAGGTATGAAGAGAGGGCCCTATGGTCGCCCGGCGTTGCGACCTTTATCTGAATCCCATGCGCGACGTTACGCGCATGGGTGTAGTTAATTTTGTTTGCCTGAAGGGCCTGGGACACTCGATTCCACGCTGTCTTCTCTTGAAGTATCAGCGGGGGCGGGGCAGCTACTTTAGGAGCGGGCGCGGGCTTGGGACGCGGCGGTGGAGTTACGCGGCGAGCGGAGTCCGACTCCGGGGTCACGACTACCTGCGGGCGGGAGGCGGTCGCGGATTTAGTCTGCTTCGTCGTGGAGCTCCGGGACTCCACGGCGCGAGTACGCTTTTTGCCGCGCGTTACGGTTTGGAACCCATCCGAAGTTCCAGGCTGAGGACTTGACGCGGATTCGAAATCCATCTCCGATTCGGTATCGGAGCCTGAACTCGAAACGATCGAGGTCGCGACGGACGAAGCGCGCGATGACGTAATCGACGCGGGCGCGGGGGTGGGGGTAGCGTTAGGCGCTATGTGAGCCGCATCGTGGGAACGTGCGCTCGAATTTGATACGACGGCGGGGGGCGCGGCGCGTGCCTCCGAGGCACGTTTAAAGTACGCGGCGACGGACGCGGGGGGGGAGGGATTACTACGAGCGGCCCTAAACTCGAGATACTCGGCCCTAATTGACGGGTACCTATCCCGGAGGAACCCGACAATGTCACTAACACTTTCACTGTCTTCCATTTTTCTTTCTTCTTGCCCGGGGGGGGCGGCCCCGGGACTTTTGTTGAACTCGCCGAAAGGCGAGGCCCCGGATAGGATTTGTAACCCCCCTGTGCTGCAGGACAGCAAGGAGCAGGGGGGGGGAATGCCTATGCCGTGAAAACGGCAATCGGCGGGGAAAAGGAAAGGAACCCGCTCGGGCTGTATAATGCTACAGCAGGCAGAATCGCGAGCGGGGGTCTAGTCTTGAAAAAGACTGTTGTTTTGGGAAGGGTTAGGAAATCGCTAGCCTGTGATAGTGCCACAGGAAGCCTGATCGTAGCGATTGGTTGCCTTGAAAAAGACAGTTGGTATAAGGTGGGTATTCACGGTCACAACACTATCACGCACAAATGTGTATTCCGATGCGTAGGTCGCAAGCGACCAACGGATTGGAAGGCACGTTCACACACAACCGAGTCGTAAACGAGAATGTATTCACGGTCACTAAACTGTCGAGCACAGCTGTGAGTTCAGAGACGCAGCTCGCAAGCGGGCCACGGATCGGAAAGCACGTCTGCGCACGACCGAGTCGTGAGCGAGAATGTTTGAGTAGGGGGGTTCCCGCGGTCAACACTACAACCGACACGCGGCGCCACTCTGAGGACGCCCGCCCGACGACGGGTCGTCGAGGCGATAGTCAACGACCAATGACGTCGGTCTCCGCGGTACGGTGGCCCTACTAGGCCGCCCGGGCGATGTTGCTGGTGTTCTGGGATACCCCGCTGGGCCAGAACCAGCCTGCCTGGTCGGAACGCGATACACCGCCGACCGGGGATTAATTTTATTCCTTGCCTTAACCTCTGACTCGTTTTTTTTCTGACAACCAACTGACATTGACAGCGTAAGTACACAGATTAAACTATTCCGAACGCTTGCCACGAAGGACTCGCCGAGTAAATTAATCCACAAACACAGCCCGCTGAGTTTCTCGCCGGATCTTCTCAGCGGGTCGCGTTTCCGATCCGGTGGTAGATTTTACGAAGCACTGCTCTTGCCCTAGCTAGTGTTAGCAAATTCGTCAGGTTAGACTTAGGTTAGCTAGCTTAGGTTAGCTAACCACCTACTGTACTTATTATTATATGACAAGAAGGGAACGACGCCTGGCTGAGTTTTGCTGCATTTGTCCTGGTGTGACTGGAAAAAACTCCAGTTCAGTAATCCTTCGTACATAAAACAAGGAAGGAAGTTCCTTATTATAAAGATATTAATTTTAAGTTCTATTCGAGATATAAAGAAAATAAAACTGGAGGTTTCACAACAACCCACGGTCATTCGGTAACGTGCGGACTTATTGTGGTACACTTCATTCACGGTTGCTTGCATAAGAGTTAGTGTATTGCGCAAACGAACGCTCTGAGATCGTGGTCAATGAATGATAAAAAAATATGTTTATTTTTGTACGTTATTACAAAGCTAAGTCGTACACTGTGTGCATTACTAATTTGTACGTTATTACAAAGCTAAGTCGTACATTGTGTGCATTACTAATACAACTCTTACGTTACGGACGTTTTTTCCAGGTTAGGGTACCCCTCCGCATTGTCCCATAAGGAACTTCGTTCCAAAATAAAATTTTAAAAAGTTTATTATTTCCTACCTATTCGCTGGTAAGGGATAATTGTAGCTACGTGCGGACAGTTGACTACATTGACTATTGAATTAAACTAATGGTAGCGCAGTAGTCGAAATTCGACTACAAATAATTGAAATTATAAATTTGAACATTATATGGTTCTATTGTCAATGACTATTTATTATTATACTACTTTAATCACAGATTTCGCTACGACTTACACTACAGACAAATAATATTAAAGACAAACAATATTAATCTAGTCAAGTTGCGGGCCACGCGGAGTACGTTTTAAAAAATAGAAATTATATTTTATGAACGTTTATTCCGTACCAAATCTGACTTAAGACTAACTTATTACTAATCTTAATCTAACGGGAACGGCATCGGACCACCGGTCCAGCGGATGCCGTCGTCTGCGAATTCCACAATTCAGCAGTTGAGTTCGCCGAAGATCTGCCTTTGCAGACATGCGTCAGCAGAGGTGCCCGACGTAACTCCTCCCTCCTTAAGAACGGAGTTCTCTGTTTCAGGAGAACTACGTACTGAAATCTTACAAAATTTCATACGGTACTTATATACTAAGGCACATAATATGAAAGTTATTAAAATTACATAAATGCAAAGAGTCCAAACGCTAACACTTTTCACATGGATAATTGCCTTTTCACTGTTTTCACAACCACTAACACTTTTCTTCAGGGCGAATGAGAGGATCTTCAAGTCTGTAAGATCGACGTCTTCCAGGTGCACTGGTTCTGCAGTTTTTATTTTACTCGTTGAATCAAGTAGGGGTAAATTGAGCATCGGTGATTTTGTATATTCTACATTTTCCAGATTGGTTTGGCGCATTTTCAGAGTTATATTTCGGATCTTAATTTCACAGGGGTCATCAAGGGTGAGTATATAGGTGCCTTGGATTTTCTGTCGGGATTTTTCTTCAGGACAGGTTCTGGTGAGTAATGTCTCATCTCTAGCGTATAAAATCCATTGGTTTTGTTGTAGAGTCTGAATTTTGACGTCTTCTATAATTACTGGAATTTGAATGCATGATTTCACGTTTTCTACGTACATCATTAGATCAGTTATGCAGGGGTCTTGTATGAATTGCAGCATCTCATCGTTGATGCAGATGAAGCTGGCCTCGTCGATTTCCTCGCATGGCTGGGCAAGCAGTCTGATCTTCAACCCTTTCGCTAAGAGGTAGGGATATTTTGGAAGGATAATTACTGTAGGATTTTGAGATACGGGCAATGGTATTAGTTTATAATAGATATAGGTTTCCTTTTCGATCAAAGGTATTTCCAAAACGTAGGTAATTTGGCTCTTCTTAAAATAAGCCTTAAGTGTTATCGTTTGCTCTATCTTAACTAAATTTTCTAAACTAGGGGTATAAACTAATTTATCTTTCTTATGAATATTTTCAAGTAAACTTAACAATTTGTTTGAATCAATAATGGATTGATGTAATATTCCTAATCTACTAAGTGCAAAACTAGTTTCTATTTCACTTAGTTTAGCATGAATCGTCTGAAGGTTATGGTATATTTTATTGTATGCGGATATGATTTGAACTTCAAAGTGTTCAATTCGTAAATTTTCAGTATAATTTTGCCACAATGTTGCAATTTCCTTATTCAATCTAATGAGGTTTCTATTTAATGCAATGGTTGAATTAGATACAATTTGCACCATTTCAGAGATTAACGTTAATTTTTTATCGTTAGCGTCTTGATCTGATTTTATTTCACTAATTAATTTATCATATTTTATGGCATCATCGTGATCCAGATTTCCTGTAATGATTTTAATTAATGATCCAATTGGGTTAATCAGTCCGCGTTTGATTTTAAAGGTAGGAGTGATTTGTTCGAATTTGCTTACTGTTAGATTTTGCATATAGTCTACTTGTTCTCTTACATCTATAAAATTATAAGTAAAGTTCTTAATAAACTTAACACTAACTAAGCTATTTAGTTCCCTGAAACATTGAATGTTAAGATCTAAGTCTTCTCTAATAGGTTTAAAGTCCAATACTCTTGCTATTATCCACTCGTCTTTGCTGAAAACAGCAGTGCCTTCCCTGACGGGTAAAACTCCGGGATTGTTATTTAATACCTGAAGTTGAAGGGCGTGGACTTGCGTCGTCATGATCGTCATCAGGAGGACGCGGAGGTGCCTGTGAAGGGCGTTTAATGTTTTTTAGTGGAACTTTTGTACTGCGTTCTTTTATTTGAACGGGAACTGTGTTTCTGACTATGTCATCTGTAACTATAGCTTTTTGGTAACGCGGCTTATCTTTGCTAATTCTTTTATTTGTGTTTTTGGAAAATATGGTGTCTCCTGGTTTAATATTAAATTCTGTTTCTCCTGCTCTTTTTTCGTTTCGTTTTTCCTTCATTTTTATTGTTTGTTCCGAAATATGTTTGTATAAAAATTTAGTTCTTTTTGCGTGTTCTTTTATTAATTGTTGTATATATTGCTTATTAAAGTCGACATCAAAAGTATTTCTAGAGTCTGTGTGACCTAGGAATATCTCGAATGGGGTGTAGCCAGTACTGGAGTGAATTGACTGATTATAGGCCATAATAGCATAGGTCATTATGGATGCTGCATCCGTGTATTTTTGTTCGTATTTAGCCAATCTATATATTTCTAGTATTGTGGAATGGAACCTTTCTATGAGTCCCATGGAGTTCGGGTTGTTAGGTGTACTGATGTGTAAATCTATTTTGTAAAATGCTAAGAGTTCTTTTAGAAGTGCATTATTAAATTCTGTACCGGGATCCGAGCTAATTTTTTGGGGTATCCCATAAAATGAAAAGTATTTTATTAGGGCTCGTACTACTTCAGGAGTAGATCGGTTTGTAATTTCTAGTGCTTGTCCCAGTTTGCTGAAGGCGTCAATAATAGTAAGATAGTAATGTCCTTCGATAGTAAATAAGTCGATAAAAAGTTCTTCTAAAGGTTTAGTCTGTGTCTGTGTTAATTGTAATGTAGGTCTGAGGGGTTTCCTGTCGTATTTCATACGTTTACATACTTCGCAACAGTTTATGACACTTGAAACGGTTTGTTCCATTTTATGCCAAAAGTATGTGCGTTTAATGTGTGTAAGTGTTTCTCTTATACCTCGGTGACATGTTTTACCTGTATGATATTTTTCAACGATTTCTTTTTGTTCTAATTCATTTTCAATAAAAACTACTCTTTTAGTGCATTCGAAAAATTGTACCATTTCCTTTTTGAATAAAAAGATCACTGTTTCTGTAAACTGTCTCCTATGTTGGTCATCTTCGAAATAAATGAAGTATTTAGTATTGTTCTTTATATATTCCTTAAGAAACTGTTTAACGAGGTCAGGTCGATTAACTGGTAGGTGGACTTCTAAAATTCTTTGTTTTTCTCTAGACAAATTTTTAACTGAGAGTTTGTCGATAAGCCATGTATAGACTAAAATTTGATTTGGTTTTGTGTCTATGGCTTCTTGTAAGATAGGAATGCCTTTCGATTCTGTATCTTGTGCGGAATGAGCAGTTTCTGTGTTACTAGGTGAACCTTCGGATGCGGTCAGGGTGGAACTAGAGTATGGTATTGAGTAAGGTGAGCGACAATGGGCTGTTAAAGTTCTCTCAGAGTCTGTGTCGGAAATAGACATAGTTTCTAAATTTTCCTCGGGTTCTCTACGCAAATTTTCTATTTCTTTAATAATTTCTTTTACATGTTTATTTCTATTTATATCTTTGTCAACGTTTACTTTCATTGAGCTATTATCTTTGTCTAAAGCATTTATTTTAATACGCGATAAGGCGTCTGCGTTATTATTCAGTTTACCACTTTTTTTTGGTACTAGGTGCACGGGTGCACTCCAGGGTGAGTGAGAATGAGTTACTATATTATTTTCTAATATTTTCTCAACTTGTCTATTTATTTCGTCGTTAATCACTTGGGGCTGTCTATATGGTCGTATAAAAATAGGGTCTTCGTTACGAGTGCGAATGTGGTGTTTAACATCGTTGGTAAAAGTCAAGGGTAGTTTTTCAGAATAAAATATATCTTTATATTCTGAGCAGAGTTTACGAATGTATGTTTTCTCCTCTTCATTCATGTGGTCTAATCGTAATTTATTATTTAAATTTTCGGTTAATATACTATCTACGTCTATGTTTGTCATGTCAATGTCAGTTATATTGTTAATTTCACATGTGTCACTATTGTATTCAGTTACGGTTACTGGTGTAAGGAAATTTAAAGTTACTTCGCGGTCTTTAATGTTTTGTATGACTGTCGTCGCGAAACCGTTTTCGCATCTTACTATTGCACTAGGCATTCTAACTCCATCACAAAATATTTTATAATTCATTATTGCTTGTCCGTTCCGTAGGTTTGTAGGTAACCTAACTCTTTGTTCACAACGCGGGGCTATTTTAATTGAACAACCGGGATTATATATTATAGGTATTTTAGTGGTATTTGTATGTAGTAGTAAATTTTTCATATCAATTTTTGTATCTAGCTGTTTTAGTAGATCACTTCCTATTAGTCCGTCGTAACGTCCGTCTACGTCATATATATAAAATTTATGCATCTCGTCACTATTAAAGGTTGGAAATAATGGTATATATATTACTTCGTCGTGCTTACTAGTTGCGTGTGTGCTAATTACTTCAAAGGGTTCATAGTACTTAAAATTTTCGAAATATTTAGTAACCAGCTTAGGGCTAATAAATGAGCGTGAACTTCCGGTATCTATCATAAATTTACCATTGATTTCAGGGATGTTAATATATGGTAATTTTAATGCGTTACAATTTAAGTTTATTATCTCGGGGGTTGGTTGTTGGTAATTATGTGAAAATTTTCTTCTACGGGGTCGTATTCTTCGGTTTGATCAGTTTTTATTGCTTCAAACTCTTCCATTACTTCTGTATTACTATAATCATCGAATGACGGGTTCTGAATTTCAGAATTGTTATAATTATTATCGTCATCGTTTAAGTTGTATAATTCGTTCATGCGTATTCCTAGTGGCTTAGCGGTACGCATACTAACATCAGTCGGTCCGTTCCTAGGTTGTAACACCTGTGGGGGACGATATCCGAATTGTTGGGGTTTATAACCGAATTGGGGGTTATTCTGATTTAACTGGGGTCGGTAACCGAATTGAGGTTGATTTAAGTTTGGTTTGTAACCAAATTGATTTTGGTTCAAAGGTGGTCGATATCCAAAATGAGTTTGATTTTGAGGTCGATATCCAAATTGTTGCGTTTGTGGTAATTTTATTTGTTTGCTAGCGGGAATTCCAAATTTAAATTTATTTTGCTGTTGAGGTTGATTTGACATGGTTGCGACATTCTGTGGAATACCGAATTTATACTGAGGCTGTGTGTTACTACTGAAATGAGGTTTTATTACATTTTTATCTGCAAACTGAAAATTGTTGAACGGTTGAGGTCTAGGAGCCGTACACTGGGTATTTTGTTGTTTTAACATTTTATTGCGTGAACTATATTGAAACATAAAGTTAACTTCTTCTAATACTATACTTAGTGCTTTTTCTAACGAATCACATCCTTTTAATCTAACTATACGAAGAAGGTCCTCCGGTAGATTATATAAGAACACATTCATAGACATGTTGTCATATATTATCACTTTACTTTTACGAAGGTTATCATCCTGTATTAAATTTACTTTTGCAATCAAAGTACTTTTAATATGCTGTATTCTATTACAGAAATCTAGATACGATTCTCCGTTATTAATTTTTAAAGTTTCTAATTCTATTGCAATACATTCTTCCGAACGTGGATCTCCGAAATGTTGTTCTAGGGCTGTTTTTAATGAGTCCCAAGTATCTAAATCTTGTCTTTCACTAATAAGAGCTGCGGCTTTCCCACACAATCGGGATGTCACAACATGAAATATATATAAGTCCTGTTCTCTACTATCATCTACACGACACAATCGAATTACATATTCGCATTTTCTAATAAATAAATTTAATAACTTTTCGTCACCATCGAATTTGGGGATGACGTTAGCAATTTCACGTGGTATCTGAGATATGTTGAACATGTTAATTTATTTTATTAATTAATTTGTTTAAATAAAATTGAAATAATTTTAATAAGTATGTCGTATAAAATTTTGTAATTCTTATAACTAAAAGTAAATTTCAATATTCTTTTAATTTTATGTATTATATGTACTTTTATTAATTTTACACTTAATTCCTAGCTAAAAGAAAACTGAAAACACCATTCGAATTTTGGAAATAGCGCTCTGTCTTCTAGAAAAACGTATAACTATTATACTAAGGAATGGAATGGAATGAAAATAGCGATTAGGGTCTACTCACAGACTGTCCATATCCTCGGGGTGAATCTCAAGCAGATGGTGGTGACTTCCGGAGCTGGTGTGGTCGTGTTGTCTTGACGAATTTATTTTGTTCGAATTTCCGTTAAACGCGTAAAAACGTACGTCGCGATTACTTCAAGATTGAGTTCGCGATCGCGGAAATCCTACCGGCTGCGCCAGTCAAGTTGCGGGCCACGCGGAGTACGTTTTAAAAAATAGAAATTATATTTTATGAACGTTTATTCCGTACCAAATCTGACTTAAGACTAACTTATTACTAATCTTAATCTAACGGGAAGGGCATCGGACCACCGGTCCAGCGGATGCCGTCGTCTGCGAATTCCACAATTCAGCAGTTGAGTTCGCCGAAGATCTGCCTTTGCAGACATGCGTCAGCAGAGGTGCCCGACGTAACTATCTACTCTCAATTTGACCACAGACTCTAAACAATAACAAAAGATTGACAATAAACAAAAAGTATATTAATATGTGTCAAATACATGGTAGTTTGTGTAATAAGTTGTTTAGCATAATTAAAAAAAAAAAAAAAAAAGGCGTTCTGCACTCTTTCTCTATATTCTCTATAAGTGTGAGAAATTTCGTGCTCCTCCGTCGGCGCGATTTTAATAAAAAGGGTACAAAGCTTTTGCTTCACGTATTAATTTATAGACAGCCTTTCGACAAGTCATCTCGGATCCTCCCGATCCACTAACGGTGTTTTAGGTGCCTCAAGCACCGGTCATCGCTCTCGTCGAACCCGTCGCTTGCGACGAAGGGCTCGGCGAGTGAATTAACTCACAGACACAGCCCACTGAGTTTCTCGCCGAATCTTCTCAATGGGTCGCGTTTCCGATCCGGTGGTAGATTCTGCGAAGCACTGCTCTTGCTAGGGCTAGTGTTAGCAACAACGTCAAGTTTGAGCCTCGTAAGCTCACCCACTAGCCCAGCAACGCTGACGTGGTCTCTCTAGACCAGGCCCGGGCAAATGGCGGCCCGCGGTAGAATTTTGTCTGGCCCGTGAAGCATTGTATATATATTAATAGCTGACCCGGCGAACTTTGTTCCGCCTTAGAGGCAATAAATGAGTAGACTTTTGATTTTATCAAGGTAAATTTTTGATCTGGATAATTAATGTAAATAAAAAAAGCAAGTATTTTAATGATTCTTTAATGGACATGTGTTTTAGTTGTTATCATAATTATTATACTTTTATTTCTTGTTCTTCTTTAGTTCTTTCACTCGCAATATTTCGAATACTTGCATTACGGCTTCGTCGGAAAAGATGTGATCGTGTTGGTCCCGACATTATTTTTTTTATGATTGAAAGTTTACTGGTGGCCCGAAGGCCTTTCCAGTTTCACCAGGACAGGTGGGCGAGCAAAGGCTCAGCCAAGAGGGGTGGGATTTGCTAACAACTGCCCGAGCGCCTCCGAAGGAGACCTAACAACTCAAGAGCAATTGTTTCGCGAATGAATCTACTACCGGATCGGAATCGCGACCCGCTGAGAAGATCCGGCGAGAAACTCAGCGGGCTGATGCATGGGTTAGGTTGCACGTCGACCTCTTTGTCGAGTTCGACGAGTACGGTTACCGGGGTCCCTAAGCCTGCCCCTAGTATTAGAGCTGAAGGCATCTAATGCAAAGGTTATTGGATCTGATGGATCCGTAAGGACGTGAGGTCCCGACATGGCTTTCTTAATGATTACCTATTTCGGCACATTAAGCTAATAGAAACTCGAAACAAACACATTAACCAGTCAACTTCAAAATTCTAATATAATTAACCATAGACTACATTACGTTTATCTGTCAACTGCGTTTTGTTATTCCATATTAGTTGCGTTTTCTTATACTACGTTTTATGTCACGTCCCACGAGAACGTGATAAAAAGTATCCTATGTCCTTCTCCTGGTTCTAAGCTACCTACCCACCAATTTTCAGCCAAATCAGTTCAGCCGTTCTTGAGTTATAAATAGTGTAACTAACACGACTTTCTTTTATATATATAGATTACATTACAAATTAGATTAGATTACAAATATTACATTTTGTCTAATATAATTTGGTGCATAATTTTTTTTTGATAAAATATTAAGCAATACTGATACACATTATCAGGGCCGGTGGGAGCTAAAATTTTCTCCCGGACAACCGCTCTTTTCAGCGCCTCCTACTCGAAAATATAATTATGGTAGTTGAACAATTACAGTATGTAGTATAATAGTCGCATAATATAAAATTAGAAAAAAAAACTGTTTGGCACAAGGTCAAATTTTCATCTGCAATGTGGGCCGACTATCAAAATATTTGCCCACCCCTGTTCAAGACTATCAGCTTAGGTAGGAAAAAAAAGACCTTTCACCCCTCGAATTATTCCTCCATCATGTTTTTTTTTTTTATTGCCTTTGTAGGCTGACGAGCATACAGCCCACCTGATGGTGAGTGGTTACCGTCGCCCATGGACTTCAGCAATGCCAGGGGCAGAGCCAAGCCGCGCCTACCGCTTAATACTCTCCACAAGCCTCGTTTGAAGAAGGACATGTCATAGCGCTCGGGAAACACCGTGGAGGGGAGCTTATTCCATAGCCGGATGGTACGTGGCAAAAAAGACCTCTGGAAACGCACTGTCGATAACCGCAGCGGCTCCAGGTAGTATGGATAAACTCTACTCCGGTGGCGGGCGGTGCGATGGTAAAAACGAGATGCCGGTATCATCTCGAATAATTCCTCAGAGCACTGTCTATTTAATAATAATCTTTTTTACATAAAATGCAAACGTACAGACAAGGTAAGCTTATGGTAAGGTAAGCTGGTGGTAGGACCTCTTGTGAGTACTGGTGGTAGGACCTCTTGTGAGTACTGGTGGTAGGACCTCTTGTGAGTCCGCGCGGGTGGGTACCACCACCCTGCCTATTTCTGCCGTGAA
This sequence comes from Bombyx mori, assembly GCF_030269925.1. Taxonomy (NCBI): domain Eukaryota; kingdom Metazoa; phylum Arthropoda; class Insecta; order Lepidoptera; family Bombycidae; genus Bombyx; species Bombyx mori. The sequence continues at coordinate 1,303,328 of NC_085117.1, read as the reverse complement.
GCAGTAATGCGTTTCGGTTTGAAGGGTGGGGCAGCCGTTGTAACTATACTTGAGACCTTAGAACTTGTATCTCAAGGTGGGTGGCGCATTTACGTTGTGGATGTCTATGGGCTCCAGTAACCACTTAACACCAGGTGGGCAGTGAGCTCGTCCACCCATCTAAGCAATAAAAAATAAAAAAAACGATCTAGTTAACAAAGTTCTTCTAACGTAATAGTGTGAACGCGACCTATTTCCTCACGCGCATGTGAAACTAGCGTTATATAGGTTAATGTATGTATCTAGCACTTTCATCTCGGTCCAATATAGATTCGTTACACATGCTATTGTCATTGTCGATTGACTAGGAGTAGGAACTTTGTTGAATTTAATAAATATTTAAAGAAAAAGACAGAGAGAATAGTCTGTTAAGATTCATTTTTAGATGGGTGAACGAGCTCACAGCCCACTTGGTGCTAAGTAGTTACTGGAGCCCATAGACATCTACGACCTTCACGCACCTTGAGATGTGAGTTCTAAGGTCTCAGTATAGTTACAACGGCTGCCCCACCCTTCAAACCGAAACGCATTACTGCTTCACGGCAGAAATCGGTAGGGCGGTGGTACCTACCCGCGCGGACTCGCAAGAGATCCTACCATTACTTCTATTATCCTATTTATTGAGACTTTTTCAGTGGACTTTTGGGAGGAGAACTTTTTGGCGGGAACGCGAGGAGTGAAGTTGAGTGAATTGTTATATTTTGTCTATCTAGTGTTTCTTCAGGTTCAAATGGGTAATAACGGTGGTTTATTACCACGCTACACAATTACTTGTAGTAGCACCTCTTGTGAGTCCGCACGGGTAGGTACCACCATCCTGCCTATTTCTGCCGTGAAGCAGTAATGCGTTTCGTTTTTATAGGGTGGGGCAGCCGTTGTAACTATACTGAGACCTTAAAAATCATGTCTCAAGGCGGCATTTACGTTGTAGATGTCTATGGGCTCCAGTAACCACTTAACACCAGGTGGACTGTGAGCTCGTCCACCCTCCTTCTTCTTGCTTCGGTTTCCTCAATACTGAGGGTCGTGACCACCTCCTCGCAACAGGAGTTTATTACGGACCATTCCACGCCATTTGCCTCTATCTGCCGCCGAGTGTAGAGCATCGTGAACTGTGGTGTGGAGGGTAGTGCGGATCTGGTCAGTCCAACGTGTCGGGCCTCTACCTGGTGGTTTTCTTCCGTTCTTGCCAGTCACCATTAGCTTCTAAATAAGCAATAAAAAACTCTCTAGGCCACAATACCGTCTAACATTGGTTTTTATCTTTTAATTTTCAATGCAAACCGCATTTACTGGATATTTGGAATGTGATATTATTTAATTTCCGCATAAAACTATACTAGCGACCCGCCGTCCCTTCGTTTTGGGAGCTGTAATTTATTGAATTTCCTTTTAGACAAATCTGGTCTTGACAGAAACAAACAAGCAATAAAAAAAATTACATAACAAACAAAAAATCTAAACTTTCCTCTTCTTAGATTCATGATTAACTATTTTGGCGATATTTGGCTTACAAATATAAAATAGATATTATACTTATGCTGTCATGAGTTTTTTTGTAGGAATATTTAAGACTAGCGGCCCGCTCCGGCTCCGCTCGGGTCTTTAACAAAAATTTCAACGATATTTGACGTTGTTTTATTTTTTTTAATAAAAGAACACTTGTTGCGACATAACTATAATAGTTAGACATATGCTGTCGCGACACTTTTTGTAAATAATAAGGTGTTCAAGTCGTAGTACATTATTTTATTCTATAATCAATAGTTTTCGCAGGGCACGCAATGTAAAGAATGTTTTAGGTATTTTTTACACCTTGGGTTACATTACTAGAGTTTTAGTAAGGATCCCTATTTTTTTTTCAAAAAAGATTATAGCCTATTTCACTCGGGAATAGTGAAGCTTCCAAACAGTAAAATAATTTTTCAAATCGGTTCAGTAGCTTCGGAGCCTATTCAAGACAAACAAACAAACAAATCTTTCCTCTTTGTAATACATATTAGTATAGACTAGCGACCCGCCCTCGCTTCGCTTCGGAAACTGTAATTTATTATTGATTTCTCCACTATTTAATGGATGTTATTATACATATAAACTTCTTCTTCAATCACTCTATCTATTAAAAACCATATCAAAATCCATTGCGTAGTTTTAAAGATTTAAGCATACTTAGGAACAGACAGATATAGGGACAGAGAAAGCGACATTGTCTTATACTATGTAGTGATAATAAAATAATAAATAATAATATAGAAATATAGATAGTATAGATTAATATAGATAAACATTTCCATTGTACATCATATGTATATGTGTAACCCGAACGGATTTTGCGGAGCACGCCAGAAAAGCTCACAGACGGCAGATTTTTGTCCTACTTATATTTTGTATAATTCACACTATATCTTTATAAATTACAGTTTATGTGTTATTCTGGTGTGTAAGCTATATTATTGGAAAGTTTCATCAAAATACATTAAGCAGTTTTCACGCAATAGACTAACAAATGTACCTACATCAATACATTCTTACAATACATTCGCATTTGTAATATTAGTAGGACTAGAGGTCCCACAATAGTCGAAATTCGACTATAATTAATTGGAATTGTAAGTTTGTACATATACTATAATCACAAATTTCGCCAACGCTACATACACTATAGAAAAATATTAATAAAGACAAAGAATATTTAATCTATTCTCAATTTAACCACAGACGTCAAGAACAAAAGTTTGACAATAAATAGTATGTACACACGCATGTGTGTGCGTCAAATACATGGTATGTAGTGTGTGTAATGTTTTCTTTATTGATTTAATGTATTTTTTATGAATTATTTAAAAAAAAAAATTTGCATTGTGCACTTCTTCTCTATTTTCTCTATAAGTGTGGAAAATTTCATACTCCTCCGTCCGCGCAATTTTCGTAAAAAGGGATACAAAGTTTTTGCTTCACGTATAAATCTAATATATAAAATTCTCGTGTCACAGTTTTCGTTGCCATACTCCTCCGAAACGGCTTGATCGATTTTGATGAAATTTTTTGTGCTTATCCAGTATCTATGAGAATCGGCCAAGATCTATTTTTCATCCCCCTAAATGTTAGGGGTAGTCCACCCCTAAATTTTTATTTTTATTTTTTAGACAAAATTTTTAATTTCTATTTTTTTATGATACAGCGTACAAAAATACATACAACCCTAAATTTTGCCGGGTCAGCTAGTATTATATAGATTAACTAGCTGACCCGGCAAACGTTGTGTTGCCTTATATAAGATATCTAGGGAAATTCTACTGTAGAAAAAAAGCCTCATTTAACCACATAATACCTCATTATAAATAAATAAAAAATATCCAAAAAATTTAAATAAAAAATAAATGTTTGGGGTGGACAACCCTTTTCACTTAGGGGTATGAAAAATAGATAGTAGCCGATTCTCAGACCTACTGAACATACTATTGATACACAAATAAAACCAAAAAAATATGGCTGAAAAATGTATAGTATTGTATAGCTCTCAAATATATTAAGTATATAATCTATGATGTATAGTGAGTAAGTAAGACAGGAGACCGGCTTCGTCCTCATCCCTACTACGTGATTTTTGCTGGATGAGTGGTGACACCTGGCGGGGAAAGCTGATCGATTGATAGTTGATCAATAGTCGACCGGCGAGGCCGGGAGATCAAATTCAATTTTAAAAAAATCATAATTAAAGGAACTTGAAATTATAAAGAATTTATCGTACTACAATTATAATATTTGATTGCCATCTTGCAACCTTATTGCAGATCTGTGCATAGAAAAAAATATATAATCGGATGGAAAAATAGGGGTTGATCGTATAAGAGTGAAAATTGAGAGTAATATGATTTTTTTATTTTAAGTCATGACAAAATAAAATAAAAAACTTGCGAAAAAATTAAAGTTTATAATTAACAAATAAAAAATAGGGTTTGATCATAGAGGGATGAAAAATTTAGAGTAACATCAGATTTTTTATTTTAATTCATGACAAAATAAAAATAAAAATGAAAATCTTGCCAAAAAAATTAAAGTTTATAATTAACAAATAAAAAATAGGGGTTGATCGTAGAGGGGTGAAAATTTCAGAGTAATATGATTTTTTTTATTCTACGTCATGACAAAATAAAAACAAAATTCTCGCAAAAAAATTTAAAGTTTTTAATTAGCAAATAAAAAATAAGGGTTGATCGTAGAGGGGTGAAAATTTAGGGTTGTATGTATTTTTGTACGCTGTATCATAAAAAAATAGAAATTAAAAATTTTGTCTAAAAAATAAAAATAAAAATTTAGGGGTGGACTACCCCTAACATTTAGGGGGATGAAAAATAGATCTTGGCCGATTCTCATAGATACTGGATAAGCACAAAAAATTTCATCAAAATCGATCAAGCCGTTTCGGAGGAGTATGGCAACGAAAACTGTGACACGAGAATTTTATATATTAGATAGGATTCTGTGATTCGTTTAAATAATTTTATACTAACTGTTTTTTTTATTGCTTAGCTAAGTGGAAGAACTCCCAGCCCACCTGGTATTACGTGGTTACTGGAGCCCGTAGACATCTACAATGTCAATACCGCCTTGAAATATGAGCTCTAAGGTCTCAGTATACTTACAACGGCCGCCCCGCCCTTCAAACCGAAACGCATTACTGCTTCACTGCAGAAATAGGCAGGGCGGTGGTACCTACCCGTGCGGACTCACAAGAGCTCCTATCAGCAGTGCAAATACAAATTGAGAGTACTTTGAGGGATTGTTCTTTTTTTTTTTACTTTATTGATGCACAAAACAAATTACAATCATTACGGTACATATTAGCTAAATCGTACAAGCAGTACCTAGATCTAATCTGGATTGCAATCGAAATAGTATGTGCACTCAGCAAATCCATATTAATGTGCATAGGTTTGGCTATTGTAAACTCAATTGAAATTACAAATATTGATAACTAGCCATTGTTAAATAGGATATCCTTCACACATCTGACAAATCCCCTGAGTCTAGGTTCAAAGATATCAATCTAGGTTCAAAGATGTTCGAGAGGATTCCTCATCTTCTGTTTACCACCACTCCGCCCCCTACCGGAGCAGAGTACATACCACCTGAACTCGTTGGGTTCATCCACAGTGCGTATCCAAAGATCTTTTCTGCCACGCACCATTCGACTCTAGAATGAGCTCCCTCCACGGTGTTTCCCGAGCGCTATGACATGTCCTTCTTCAAACGAGGCTTGCATTGTGTCGAATGTCCCCGGCATTGCTGAGGTCTATGAGCTACGGTCGCAAAAAAAAAACTGTATTTATAATTTGAGAAGTGTTTATTTGCAATTCACCACTTTTGAACTTGAGACATGACATTTAAATTGTATCATAAAACAGCTATCTCACTACGTCGAATTAATTCAAACTAATCCATAATCAATTTTATGATTGATTACTTTAATTTCATCTTTAAGAATATTTCACGTCATCTCGGATCCTCCCGATCCACTAACGGTGCTTTTAGATACTTCAAGCACCGGTCACCGTTCTCGTCGAACCCATCGCTTGCGATGAAGGGCTCGACGAGTAAATTAACCCACAGACACAGCCTACTGAGTTTCTCGCCGGATCTTCGAAGCACTGCTTTTGCTAGAGTTCGTGTTAGCAACGTCGTCAGGTTTGAGCCCCGCGAGCTCACCTACATGTAAGGGCGAAGCTGAAATAGCCTCTCAAAGTAGGTATGAAAAAAAAAGGAAAAATAAAAAAACTTCAGAGGTGTCAAGAGACAACCGGAAGTTCCTTTCGATTAATTAGTGAAGGAATTGTAATTTTTTTTTAAGTTATAATAATGAATTACGGCATTATGAAGGAAGGAAGGAAGAAGGGTCGTCATACCCCCTCACGGGGGCATGGAACGGGCCTCGGGGCAAACCCCACTACCCGGGCTGAGACTCCCTACCACATAGGGCAGGGGTGACGTAGATGCAGGGAGGACTTTGGGGAAGGTACACTGTTCGCAGCGTGCACGGCTGCATAGCATCGACAAAATGATATATAAATAAACATAATACGATGGGCTGGTCTGATGACGGCTCGATGCCCGTGGCGAAGTCACCCCGGCGCCGGCCGCTGTCCTCTGCTTCCTAATGCAATTTTTTTTTTTTTTTTTTTTTTTTTTTTTTTTTTTTTTTTTTTTTTTTTTTTTTTTTTTTTTTTTTTTTTTTTTTTTTTTTTTTTTTTTCCTTACAACTAACTACACAACTAACTAAACTAACTAAAAACTAACTACTCTACTATATACATAAGCCAGGACAACAGTCAGCAACCGTGGGGCCCGCCACCGGCCCCATGCCGCGGCCCCACCTCTACAAACTAGAGGAGGGGCGGCGACACTAGTTTGGCGCTCACCCGCTAAGGGCTCCCCAGAAGGGGAAGACCGTCGCGGGGAGGGACCGATATAATCACTCCCCATAAGGGGGAGTGGTCCACCCAACGGGGGTGGGAAATGGGTCCCCATAAGGGGGCACCCCAACGATGTGGGGGGGAAATGACGAGTGTGGACAGCTCAGTCCCATGGGGGCACTCATTATGAGCACTCCCATATCATTCCGATTAAGCCGACTATCTTACCATAGCCGGGGGTTCCAGTAGCTCCCTTGGTAGCGCCAGACCATCAGGTGGTCTAGCGTGCAAGGGAGCTAAATTGTGGAGATGCTCGTGGGGTCCACCGTCAGCCCGCTCGTAAAGATTACGAGCTAGCCTCCGGATGAACTCCTCGAGCGACTCCACATCCAGATCCCGGGCGATTACGGCATTACTGACGTAACGCCCTGCTCCGACTATCGTGCGAAGAGCCAGATTCTGCTGGGCCTGTAACTTCACCCGCGTGACCTGCGGGATGAGGTGATACCAGGCCGCAGCTGCGTACGTGATACGGGAACGGACATACGTCTTATAAATGCCGAGCTTAGTCCTGACCGGCAACCTGGAGGCCAACACCGGCCGGAGGAGGAATCTCGCGTAGCGAGCCGCCGCCAACGCCGACATGGCGTGGGCGGTCATCCTCAAACTCCGGTCGATATCGACCCCCAAGTACCGGACGCTGGATCTAAACTCGACATTAGCACCACGGAGACTGAGCTGTCCCGGGACGACTCTTGTGCGGACCGGACCGAAGAGGATAGCCGCGGTCTTCCCCACGTTGACCGCGACCCTCCATCGGTCCAGCCACTGGGGCAGTAAGTCCAATAACCTCTGCATCCTCGAAATGGCCGCAGAGGGGAAGTTGGATGACGCGAAGTAGGCGCTGTCGTCGGCAAACAGCGCCAACTTCACGTCGGCTTCCCACGCTTCGAGGTTGCCCTCGAGCGTGGGAATGTCGTTGGTGTAGAGAGCGTAGAGGAATGGTGCCAGGACGCTCCCCTGCGGAACTCCGGCCGTGACTGGGCGCACCGACGACTTGGCGCCCTCGACCGCGACAAGGAAGGATCTTCCCTCCAGGTACGACCCCAGCAGTCGCACGTAGGCGTGCTGGAGGTCCGTGTTCTGCAACAGCTTGTGGATCAGTCCCGCATGCCAGACACGGTCGAAGGCCTTCTCGATGTCGAGAAAGACTGCGGCCGTGTACTGGCGCGCGTTGGTCCGATCCGCCAAGTGATGCATGACGCGGACCAATTGCAGCGTTGTCGAATGACCGCTACGAAACCCGAATTGCTCGGGTCTGAGAAGGATGTGCGGCGACACCCTTCTCAGCAGCAGCCGCTCGAACAACTTGCCCACGTGCGACAGCAGCGTGATCGGACGGTAACTGGAGGGATTTCTCCTGTCCTTGCCGGGTTTGGGCAAGGCGATAACCTTGCCCAATTTCCAAATTCCCGGGAAGTGTCCTGTGGACAGAATGGAGTTGAACAGCCGTGTCATAAATGACACGACCGTTTCAGGGAAGTGGAAAAAAGCGAGGGAGGGAATACCGTCCTCGCCCGGCGCCTTGCGCCTCTTCATCCGCTTGATGATGAGGCGCAATTCGCTGGGAGTGATGAGATCACCATCTCCCAACGGTGGCACCGGGGAGGAGAGTAGGCTTGCTACGCTCTCTTCCACCGATTGGTGGAATGCGGCCTCTGAGGGTGCAGAGTCATTAGGAGCGAACTGCCGCTCCAGCATTTCGGCCAGGATGTCGGCGCGGGCCTGAGCCGAGAAGCATCGGTTGCCCCTCTCGTCCACGAGTGGACAAGTCGGGGCAGGCCGATTTGAGAGCTGGCGACAAAGCCGGTGGAGGGATACTGAGGAGGGGTCCTCGCGGGCCTCCTCGATCCTCTCCTGCCAGGCATAGCCCCTAAAGGTGCTAATCTTTGTCGCCAGCTCCGCTTCCAGCTCATTAAGCTCGCGCTTTATCCTGGGACAACGAGTTGTCGCCCAGAGCCTCCTCAAGCCCCTCTTCCGGCGAATAATCGCCTTCAGATGGGCCGGGAGTATACCTCTGGGCCCGCCGCTGGGCACAAGAGTCGTAGCCTGGTCGATCGCTCCCCTGATGGAGTCAACAAGGCGGGTTGCCGCATCGTCGACCCCATCAGGGGTGTTGGGGTCCTGAATCACGGGAAGGTCGACTAGTCGTCTCTTAAAGAGCTCCCAGTCGACCTTCGGTCGTAGGGGCGAGGTCGCAACCCGGGTGAGCCCCATTCCCAGTGTCACCAGGATAGGGAGATGTGGGGTACCCAGGTCGTACAGTGCCTCGATCGTTACGGGGCACCGTAGCCCCTTGTGCACACACACATCCAGCACATCGGGCTGATAGCGCGCGGCGGTCGGGATGTGTGTGGGTTCGTCGGGGCCGACCACAGAGTAGTCGCCCCTATCGGCATCTTCTAACAGCCGCCTGCCCACTGCTGAGTTAAGTCGGGAGCCCCACGCGAGCATTATGAAGAAGAAAAAAACAATACTATGAACTAAATTACTATTGTTGAAACGCTATCTCGAGAAACTGTACTCATTACGCGGACCAATCGGATACGAGCAATGTCACGCGATAAGCGCTTACACGTTGATTGGTCAGAATGACGGATTTAAAAAGTGTCGTGACAACTTTCCGTAACGGCTCCGACGGCATCCGCAACCGCGCGCTTAAACTGTTACCAGCCCAACTGATAACGATGTTGGCCACCATATTAAATGCTGCTATGACGAACTGCATCTTTCCCGCGGCGTGGAAAGAAGCGGACGTTATCGGCATACACAAGCCGGGCAAACCGAAGAACGAAACCGCGAGTTACCGCCCCATCAGTCTCCTCCCGGCGATAGGCAAACTATACGAACGGCTCCTTCGTAAACGCCTCTGGGACTTCGTATCCGCGAACAAAATTCTGATAGACGAGCAGTTTGGATTTCGCGCCAGACACTCGTGCGTCCATCAAGTGCACCGCCTCACGGAGCACATCTTACTAGGGCTGAACAGGCGGAAACCCATTCCGACAGGAGCCCTCTTCTTCGATATAGCGAAGGCGTTCGACAAAGTCTGGCACAACGGTTTGATATACAAACTGTATAACATGGGAGTGCCAGACAGACTCGTGCTCATCATACGAGACTACTTGTCGAACCGTTCGTTCCGATATCGAGTCGAGGGAACGCGTTCCCGGCCCCGTCACGTCACAGCCGGAGTCCCGCAAGGCTCCGCCCTCTCCCCGTTACTATTTAGTTTGTATATCAATGATATACCCCGGTCTCCGGAGACCCATCTGGCGCTCTTCGCCGATGACACCGCCATCTACTACTCGTGTAGGAAGAAGGCGTTGCTTCATCGACGACTTCAGACCGCAGCTACCACCATGGGACAGTGGTTCCGGAAGTGGCGCATCGACATCAACCCCACGAAAAGCACAGCGGTGCTCTTCAAAAGGGGTCGCCCTCCGAACACCACGCTGAGCACCCCTCTCCCGACTAGGCGCGTCAACACCTCCGCCCCCGCCGTTCGCCCAATCACGATGTTCGACCAGCCCATACCGTGGGCCCCGAAGGTCAAATACTTAGGCGTCACCCTCGACAGTAGGATGACATTCCGCCCCCACATTAAGACGGTACGCGACCGTGCCGCCTTCATTCTAGGACGTCTCTACCCGATGATATGTAGGCGAAGTAAAATGTCCCTTAGAAATAAGGTGACACTCTACAAAACTTGCATACGCCCCGTCATGACCTATGCAAGTGTAGTGTTCGCTCACGCGGCCCGCATACACTTAAAATCATTTCAAATAATCCAATCCCGTTTTTGCAGGATAGCCGTCGGAGCCCCGTGGTTCGTCAGGAACGTCGACCTCCATGACGACCTGGACTTAGAGTCCATCAGTAAGAATCTTCAGTCGGCGTCCATGCGCCACTTCGATAAAGCGGCACGACACGAGAACCCTCTCATCGTGGCCGCCGGTAACTACATTCCCGATCCTGCAGACAGAATGGAAAGCAGTCGACGTCGCCCAAAACACGTCATTTCGGATCCTCCCGATCCACTAACGGTGCTTTTAGGTACTTCAAGCACCGGTCACCGTTCTCGTCGAACCCGTCGCTTGCGACGAAGGGCCCGACGAGTAAACTAACTCTCAGACACAGCCCACTGAGTTTCTCGCCGGATCTTCTCAGTGGGTCGCGTTTCCGATCCGGTGGTAGATTCTGCGAAGCACGGCTCTTGCTAGGGTTCGTGTTAGCAACATCGTCAGGTTTGAGCCCCGTGAGCTCACCTACTAAAGTTAGGGTTACGCTGACATAGCCGCTAGGGCTATCAGCTTAGGTAAAAAAAAAAAAAAAAACTTTTCGTAAGAATTTTTTCCGTCTAGCCCCCTTTCACAACGCGCGATAAGGAACTTCGTTCCAAAAAAAAGAATATTTTTGTATCGTTAATAATGTTTCGGTTACATAACAAGAAGAAAGCGGATCGATATTAAAAAAAAAAAATCGATCGCCATTTTAAAAAAAAAGACATTACGCGCGCATAATGCGTTCAGCCGGATTCTTTCAGTTAGCGCGGCAACATCGATAAAAAACTTACAGGCTTATGTATCACGTTTAGAAGCTCTCTTCAGACTTGAAAAAAAAAAAGACGACGATAAATAAAACGACCTTCAAGGCATCGCACGTAAAATTTGGTATTACAAAATTCCTATTTAAAAAAAAAAAAAAAAACCCCACTTAAAACATTGTTTTCGACATACACCAAAACGCCCGGATACACGCCAGACGTCATACCAAACAATAAACTATAATATATTAAATTTTAAAATACACAAAAAGTTTTTTGTTCCACCCTCGGCGACCGACGATATTTTGACCCAATTTATTCGAGAATTTTCTTATTCAATGTTAAATGCGATTTGAAACGAGACGTCTTAATGTCGCGCGGATTCCGTATATCTTTTGATAGAGTTTTCTATTCCTTGTTTTTTTTTTTAAGAGATTTTATGACCTGGCAACTGTGACCTTTAAGTCATGTCTTATTTTAATGTATGTTCTTAATTTTATGAAAAATGATATTATTGAGTGAAATGAAATGAAAATGATTAATTTGAGACATTAATCAACTGGGATGAAATTAAATGAGATGATATGAGATTAAATCTAATCTCAGTAAAATGGTGGTTATTTACTAAGATTTTTTCAGTGGACTTTTTGTTGGAGGATTCCGAGAAGTTACGTCCAGCGCCTTTGTTTCATTTTCCCATATTTGTGCACTTTCACAGATATTAAACGGTTAATAAACCACCATTATTACACATTTAAACCTCAAGAAACACTAAATAGACAAAATAAAACAAATCACACAACTTCACTCCTCGCGTTCTCTATTCCTTCATGTTGTTTTCAAATATATATAATGCTGTAACATGTCATAGTGTGTTATAAGAGATTGCTGTACATGCCTGTAACTGGCTTACATACCAGTACTTAATTTTATACATGTTAATTTTAAGCTTGAATGTTTTGTGTGCATTGCTGTTGGTGTGTCTAAACAAATAAATAAATAAATTCCTTGTATTGATCCGGTCACACAGCATATCGACGGAAGATGGCGGAATTATCGTAACTTGAAAACACCAACTTTACGCATCAAAGTTCTTAGTGCGAGTTTTTTAACGTTCTCGATAGCGTAAAAGTTAACTCAAATTTGTATGGAGTTGGAACAGCGCCCCTAGCGGCAAACGTGGGTAAACGTTCCAACTCCATACAAATATGAGTTAACTTTCACGCGATCGAGAACGTTAACAAACTCGCATCAAGCATACATACACAGTACAGAGCCATGAAAGTATTTCGGAAATTCATATTTATCTATATATTAATACGTGAAGCAAAAACTTTGTACGCCTTTTTACGAAAATTTCACGGACGGACGAGTATGAAATTTCCCACACTTATAGAGAATATAGAGAAGAAGTGCACAATGCTAATATTTTTTTTAAATAATGCATAAAAGATACATTAAATCAATAAAAAAAACATTACACACGCTTACATGTATTTGACACAACACAGACAACAAAAACATACTCTTTGTTATTGTCAAACTTTTGTTATTGTTTATGTCTGTGGTCAAATTGAGAGTAGATTATTATTGTTTGTCTTTAATATTATTTATCTATAGGGTAGTTTTGATGAAATTTGTGATTAAATTAAATTAAATAAATTAAATAGTGTTTGACAATAGAACCATAATAATGCTTAAACTTATAATTTCAGTTGATTATAGTCGAATTTCGACCACTGCGGGGCCACTAGTTTCAATTACACCGATGAGTATAATAACCGGCAAACTTCTTGAGCATTTGTTGACGTAGTGGGGGTAAGTTTGCGCATGGTACACTCACGTGCAAAAACATTACTTACTCTGCGTCATAATGCTATTAAATTATTAAAATCAACATATGTATTTATTTATATATTTATTAGAACATCAACAAAACATATAGGTTAATAATTGTAATAATTTAATCTTGGGGTAAAATAGATATTCCTTCTATTAAGTCAAAACTAGAGCTGTTGCCAGGTCTTGGTTCAGTTAAAGCGAAGCTGGTATTTGTAATTTTTTTTTCGTTATCATAATCTTGACCATCATCATCATCACTGTTTTCATCACCCGAGTCGCTATCATCGTGATGAGTCGACATAGGGCTCATCGGCGTAGTTTACAACTTGGTCGATTCGGTCTTCTTTTTTATCTATAATTAATTATTTTTTGAAGATATTCGATTCGTAGTAATCGAATGTTACTTTTTTCAATTACCAGCTTCAGATTATTTTCTGTTTTTTTTTCCATCTGAAGCCTAGCTCTTTCATAATTCGTCGTAAGCTTCATTCCGAGCCATTAAAATTTATATCTTCTTTAAATTTTTCGAAGCCTTTCTACGGTACGGAGTTTCGCTGCTTGTTATGTAGTTATTATGATTACACCTTTTTATTACAGATTGAACGAAACTATCCATTCCGGTAACTTTCTTCTTCCGTGATCTTTTCTTACCCGGAGTCCGAAACACGGCGGGCAAGCCAGAGCCTTTAGCTTCGTTAATAATGCACCTAACAGTACTCACTGATGTTTTTGTTGCTTCCGAAGTCTGTTTTAATTTTTCCATATCATTCTTCCCCTGTTTTATAATGAAGCAATATACGTCGTACACAAATTTTCTACCCTTTCTTTTAAGTACTACACCAGTTTGTCACGGCATAGTGTATGTTTTATAAAAAATCAACAAACACTCAACAAATAGCAATGGCAACAAAGTCCACAAGCAATTATAACAAATAACTAAAAGATTAATAACGATAGACTTTCCACTGTACGCAAGCGTACTTTTGGGAGCAAGCGGAACGAGGACGCGGTGAGGGACGCAAGGTTCGACTGATCTACCAATAACGCGCTCGATACGATTTCCCCTGCCGTCGCGCCTCACCCTCACCACCAAAGTGATCTAAAATTCGGTTCTGCGCAGTCAAGGTCATTTGCTCAAGAAGTTTGCCGATTACTATATGTGTATTAACTATGCGAATGAGTATAAAAATAATAAATACACCTAACTTCTAACTTATAACAAACAAAATTTCTTTTGTAACATTTATAAATTTTAAATCATTTAAAAAATTCCAATCACTATTTCGAAATTCTGACAACAATTAATTTTGCTTTCTAAGTCCAATGAAAACAAAATGCTTACCTATTAATATCACAAACATTCAATTGACTTAATGGCGGAAGTATTTTTCATTGGAAGGCAGAGAGAGAGAGAGAGAGAGAGAGAGTATTCTTTATTGTACACCAAAAAACAAATAAACAGTGCGATACATTAAATACAAAAAAGTACAATTTGCGGTCTTATCGCTAAGATTGATCTCTTCCAGACAACCATCGGGTGGACAAGAAACATTTGGAAACGAACTATCGAAGGCAGAATCAACAACAAAAGATCAATTGAATATCCTAAATACATTCTAATTAAATATTAAAGTTAATTTGATTTGTGATAGATGTAACGATAATTATAGTATTTTCAACGGTTTCCATAAATAAAACTTACCCGAAACGCCACTAATAATATTATGATAAAAAAAATATACAAAATGTGTGCAATTCACACGTGGTAGAAGTGAAACCTTCCAAAATTAAAATACAATTATCCTAAACGTCTGAAGTATATGTAAAATTTTGTCATTAGTAAATAATTGTAAGGTAGCGCCCTCTGTGAATTGATATTTTAATTTCACGTATAATCCTAAATTCACTACAAGAGCTTTCATACACACGTTAGTATTAAAAAATCTCACAGATGGCGCTGTATTAAATAGTATGTATATTTCTGTCTCACTCTTTGCTGGCTTCATCCTACACATTTTTGTATTTGTGTCTCTTACCTGTCGTTTTTTCTGTTGCATCCGGTTTGAAATCACAACGATTCTAAAGAAGTTTTCACTTCAATAAGTATGTAGGTTTGATTATTACATTTTTTTATTTAATTTATATGTGATATTTTGTAACGAGTGAAAATATCAAGCTACAACACGAATTATATCTAGAAGCAAATCGAATAAAAGCTTAAAATTGAGTGTCAAATGTGAATTTTGTATAAGCTAACAATAACACGGATCGATGGTTCCAGAATCATTAAAAATTAAATTTTTGATAAACCCGATCGCATATCCCTATTCGACCGACCGACACGGAAACAGTTAGAATAAATGAATCCAATTTCGAATTTTTTTGTCAATTCAATGTGACCTTAAGATATTCGGGTATTTTAAAAAAAAAACGCAATAAATATTTAAGATATAGACGTATGTAAATATATATTATGTATTTTTTAAGTAAAATGGCGGACTTATAGATTTGTGGAGCAAATTTTTATTGTCTCGTTCGAGATTCGAGACAAGTTGTAATTGTGTTTTTTTTTAATGTACTTTTTTTTTATTGCTTAGATGGGTGGACGAGCTCACAGCCCACCTAGTGTTAAGTGGTTACTGGAGCCCATAGACATCTACGACGTAAATGCGCCACCCACCTTGAAATATAAGCTCTAAGATCTCAAGTATAGTTACAGCGGCTGCCCCACCCTTCAAACCGAAACGCATTACTGCTTCACGGCAGAAATATGTAGGGCGGTAGTGCATACCCGCGCGGACTCACAAGAGGTCCTACCACCAGTAAAGTAATAATCACTCAACTAATAATCAAAGTAATAATTCTGTTGTTGATGGTAGGGAGTAAAGTGAATGCGCTCGGGAATTAATCTACCATCATGCCAATGCATAAGTCGTCGTGGCCTAAAGGATAAGACGTCCGGTGCATTCGTATGTAGCGATGCACCGGTGTTCGAATCCCGCAGGCGAGTACCAATTTTTCTAATGAAATACGTACTTAACAAATATTCACGATTGACTTCCACGATGAAGGAATAACATCGTGTAGTAAAAATCAATACCAATTTTTCTAATGAAATACGTACTTAACAAATATTCACGATTGACTTCCACGATGAAGGAATAACATCGTGTAGTAAAAATCAAACCCGCAAAATTATAATTTGCGTAATTACTGGTGGTAGGAACTCTTGTGAGTCCGCGCGGGTAGGTACCGCCACCCTGCCTATTTCTGCAGCAGTAATGAGTTTCGGTTCGAAGGGTGGGGCAGCCGTTGTAACTATACTGAGACCTTACAACTTATATCTCAAGGTAGGTGGCGGCATTTACGTTGTAGATGTCTATGGGTTCCGGTAACCGCTTAACACCAGGTGGACCGTCTCGTCCACCCATCTAAGCAATAAAAAAATATAAAAAAAACCCTAAATTCGGTCTCTTTCCTCAAGCATCCAGTCCCTGCTGGCTATTTCGACCAGTGTGCTTAGTGCGAGTTTCTTAATGTTTTCGATAGCGTAAAAGTTAACTCACATTAGTATGGAGTTGGGACGTTTGCCTGCGTTTGCCGCTAGGGGCGCTGTTCCAACTCCATACAAATATGAGTTAACTTTTACGCTATCGAGAACGTTAAGAAACTCGCACTAAGCTCACTGGTCGTCAGGTCATCTCATTGGTTGTCTGGTCAAGTGACGACGAACGAAGCACGAAGGCTTCACTCCACTAATTTTGTACTTTACTCTTTTTGTAATCTAATAACGGTTTATTCTCGTTCACTTAATTTCAACCCATCGGATTAAAATTACTAAGATCAACTTCATGAGTAAACTTAAATATTATTAGATCGACTTTTAATTCATTTCGTCCTATTTTTAATATAACAAATCGAATATATATTATGTATCATACAGTAAAAGCTCTCGAATATATATATGTATCATACCACGTATCATACAGTAAAAGCTCTTTGCTTGGTACATGCTCCATGAATATGCTGCGAATACAGAAACCGAAGTGAATATAGAATTGAAATTTACATATATGGAACTATAGGGGATACGTTCCGTACGTGACAAAATAAAAAAATACTTTAGGCGTTGATGTAATAAGGTCTATTTTACGTATTTTTTATTGGTTCATTTGACGACGTTTTCACAAAGGATATTCGGTTGTATGTACCGATGTATCCAATTAGATCTGCGAACAAAAAATTTTTTAGCCGCGTATATAAAAATTGGGTGGAATATTTTTAATACTCCACCCAATTAATAATTAATAATTAAAGAAATTTTACTGCAAATAATGTTGTAACTCTAATATAATTATTAATAAATAGAATTTTTTAACTCGAGAGTGGAAAAAAGGCTTAGCAAGAAGTCAACTGTCAGGCTGGAAAACATTATGGAAGGTGCATTTTAGTCGGGAGATCTATAACATAATTTTCCACACATCTCGCACCATTTGTACTCATGACACTGTTCTCTTACTTAAAAAAAAAAAGAAAGAAAATATTTGAGAAAAAAGAAAAAAAAAGCCCGCTGTGTTTGTTTCGCCGCTTCTTCTCAGGACTGTGGCTTTTTTTGGAACCGATGCGGTGGTAGAGTTAACATTGTTATTTATATTTTAACATTCAACAAGTTTGTTAAACTGACATCTAAGTTGTAATAAATGATTTCGAATTTAGAATTTTTTGAATTTCTTACTCTTTCGCCGATTTTTGTAGCGAGTTCCGAGAGAATATGGATGTTTAGAAGAATTAAATAGTTTTCGTCTTTCTTTCTGAACATGATGCCTGTTTTAATTGAAAACAGCGCCACCTATTGATGAGTAATATACAGTTCTATTATGAAAAATGAACAGTAGAGGGCGCAGTTTTAAAATAATGCTGGCTTAAGCCACAAGCTGTCTTTATAAAGCTTGAAATTAGTTTTTTGTCGTAACTCTTTCTACTACATAGATGCGTTCTAGTCCTCATGGGTTAGATCGCTCATCGAACTCTTCGAAGTTTGCGACGAGAATGGTGACCGATGCTTAGTGGCAAACTTAAGAGACATCGACCATATTTAATTTATAGGAAGGGTATATACATAGGTATAAAAAACACTTGACGTGTATGAAAACTGTCCGCAGATAAGCCTATTTAAAAAATACTTGATACTTAAGAAGAAAGCGAGCAGTCATGCGGCTCTGCCCTAGCTTAGCGAGTAGCGTCATGTCTAAAATGGCGCCAAAAATTATTATTTAACTCTCAAACCGGCCTCAAGCTCGTTCCCTTCACGCTAACTACTTCTTACAAGATATCTCTACGACCGTTTCTAAAAGAACAATTGTCTCAACGTGATTAAATAGTTAATAAAATAAAAAATTATCTAATGATGCAACAATATAAAAACAATATTTCGAGAGGTGAGAGGCTATTGGGCTATTTTGACGACATTTTTGATTACAGGACAGCCATTTAAAGTTTAAAATTTGGAAAAATATCGTTACAAAAAAACTTCTTCAGCTATTCGAATGTATTAAATTTTAATATAATTGAAGTTTATTTAAGAACACCGAACTATTGAGGCTGATACCGAATAAGACGGACCTTTAATTGCAAAGTTAAATGTCGCGTTTTATGTGAAATGACGCTTAAGCCAATATACATAGCTTTTCACCTCTCGATTTATTACTCCCAAACAAGTTTTAAATTTCAATTAATCTCTTGTCACAGTACAAAACAACCAGCCTTAATGTTTTCGAATCAGAAAACAATGTTTTCATAAAATTTATTCCAACAAATAGATTTTTATTAACATTATTCCATACGAACTAATGACGCATGACGCGAATGCATAATGTATTCAGGTAGGTAGTCTGTATTTATTCATTATTCTATGACAGCGATGTTCGGATACACCCCGCTAGTATATATAACATATATGTATTTTCATATATCCTCTAACTTTCCTAATCTTTCCTTTCCGAATGTGATCTTGCTTTTTTTTTATTACTTAGGTTCCCAATCTTTTAATTTGCTCGGTGGCAAATTCGCAAGCTGCGCGGGCCAACAATCAAACCGAAAAAGATATACACACACATATTTGTTTATTTATTTATTAAGGGGGGTGCACGAAGTCATAGTTAGGAGATTAGCTGAGCTCATAGAAACAACAGTGTGAGTATTGCCGTCGAAATTGAGGCATTAGCTCCAAGTATCGGTTTTATTGTACAATGGCTGCCCTGTCTGTCTGCTTTGCGGCAGAAATGGGTCGGGTTGAGGTACCTATCTGTGCGCGTTCACAAGATACTCTACCACATGTAATTATACAATTCCTTCATCGTGAATATCACTTAATTATGCACTTTCGTATTCAATAAGAAAACTTAGTTTTTTTTTTCCTACCTAGTCTAGTAACCTCGAGGGGCTATTCTAGATTCTCCGAACTAGTAGGTGAGCTCGCAGTCCTCAAACTTGACGTTGTTGCTAACAGTGGCCCTAGCAAGAGCCGTGCTTCGCAGAATCTACCACCGGATCGGAAACGCGACCCACTGAGAAGATCCGGCGAGAAACTTACTGGGCTGTGCCTGTGGGTTAATTTACTCACAGAGCCCTTCGTCGCAAGCGACGGATTTGACGAGAACGATAATCAGTGCTTGAGGTACCTAAAAGCACCGTTAGTGGATCGGGAGGATCCGAAATGACGTGTTTTGGGCGACGTCGACTGTTTACCATTCGGTCCGCAGGATCGGGAATGTAGTTACCGGCGGTCACGATGAAAGGGTTATTGTGTCGTGCAGCTTTCGCGAAATGGCGCAATGATGTCAACTGTATATACTTACTGATGGACTCTAGGTCCAGGTCGTCGTGGAGGTCGATGTTCCTGACGAACCACGGGGCTCCGACGGCTATCCTGCAAAAACGGGATTGAATGATTTGAAGGAGTTTCAAGTCAGTGCGGGTGAACACTACACTTGCATAGGTCATGACGGGGCGTATGCAAGTTTTGTAGAGTGTCACCTTATTTCTAAGGGACAATATACTTCGCTTGCAAATCATCGGATAGAGGCGTCCTAGTTTGAGGGCGGCACGGTCGCGTACCGTCTTTAAGTGGGGGCGAATGGCATCCCTCTGTCAAGGGTGACGCCTCAGTACACGACCTTCGGGGCCCACGGTATGGGTTGGTCGAACATGGTGATGGGGCGAATGGCGGAGATATTTCCGTGCCTATTCGGGAGTGGAATGCCCGAAGTGGTATTCGGAGGGCGACCACTTTTGAAGAAAACCGCTGTGCTTTTCGTAGGGTTGATGTCGATGCGCCACTTCCGGAACCACTCACTGGTCAAGTTAGGGCGACGTTCATTGAGTATTTTTTTTATTGTGTAGATGGGTGGACGAGCTCACAGCCCACCTGGTGTTAAGTGGTTACTGGAACCCATAGACATCTATAACGTAAATGCGCCACCCACCTTGAGATATAAGTTCTAAGATCTCAAGTATAGCTACAGCGGCTGCCCCGCCCTTCAAACCGAAACGGTTAGAGCGGTCAAATCACAATTAAATTTGACTATAAACAAAACTTGATAACTGCAAAGTGTATCCGAACGTGTTCGCGCCGAATTAAAAACCCGAAAAAATGGCCGCCATCTACAAGGTAGCGGATGACCGAGAAAAACACTGTCGAATTGGTTATTTGAAATTCATATCGCATAACGTAATGACAGTAGCGCCATTAGATCTACAAGCATAAATCGTCCTACTAAACTACAAAATAAAGGCGATATTTGCTTCACAATTATTCAACCTTACAACGCAGTGCGATCGCGAACGTATTCCTTCAAAATACATTATTCTCACAAGTTCCGTGACGTCAAAGCATCAATAATGTATTTTTAATCTATAAAATTTACTGTTAGCGTATTTACTGTCTCCCAAATTAGAATTTTAGATCAATTTTTAAAGCATCCTCAGAAGTCAAATAATATTGTGGACAACGCGAAGCTTCTGGGTAGAAGTAAGAAGCGCCATCTTGTTCATAGGACAAATTGAAAAAGTGTCCGCCTGTAAAAGCGAGTTATTTGTTAGAAGCATCGATATATCGATGGTTAGAAGACTCACCGAAATAGCGCTAGTGTAGGAAATGGAAATGATTCCAATATAGCAATTTCAAACAGAGCGAAATATGCTGGATTGAAAAATTTAATATTTTTCGTGAATTGTGTAGTTAAAAAATATGCAAAATTTCAAATCTCAGCTTTTTATTTTTAACCAACTTCAAAAAAGTTGACTGTATGTTTTTTTTTATGTTTGTTACCACATAACTTTTGACTGAGTGAATCGATTTTGATTATTCTTTTATTATTAGAAAGCTGACGCTTCCCGTGTGGTCCCATTTCAATTTAGTCCAGTTTTGATAATGGTATCCATGAGAAAACCATAATATTATTATGAGCCTTAAATTTGCATTAAGTACGTGCGCGACAAATAGATGAATAACTCAATATCTTAATGTCACGCCAACCGATTTCGATGATTATTGTTTTTAGAGTATATATTTGTTTGTTTTGCAATTTATTTATTTTTCTATTTGAAGTCGGTTTTTATTAAAGCATGTCTATTTACAATTATTATTAGGTAATATTTGAGTAGAAAATGTTTCTTTCCTTCTTAATTTATTATTATCCTACTCTAATAGTTTAAGGCGGTGTTTTTAAAATCCTTCCACTTGCTACAGTGGCGCCACCTTAATTCGCCCTATCCGGGGAAACTTTTAATACACTGAGATGATGCTTACTTCTACCTATTATAGTCAAAGAGACGATGCTTTTCTAGATTTATCTCGTATGTTCCATTATAAAATTCTTGGAAGGAATTCTTGAGATGATCCCGCCATGACCTGATCATTGACACCGACCATATCCTTCTTTGAATGGTCTGCGATCGAGAACGCTTGTCAGTGAATTGCATTTATATTCAAAAATACCGAATTAATTTAGTATGAATTTAATTCCATGGTTGGAACCATTGTTTTTTTAAATACGAAAACGATAAAGCTGTTTGTATTTTAGGTTATCACAAGAAAGTAACTGAACATTTAAAATTTTCATCTATGTAACAAATAATGTTTTTGTATTGGCGCATTATTTGTTCTATCTTGATAAAAAAAAATTATTAGCTACTTTTAAAAACATTCAAACAGATCTTCTTCTAGAGACGGTCGTAGAAATATCTTTTTAGAACTGTCAGAAAATGGCGATAATTTGGAACAGCTTCCCTCCGTTTGCCGCTAGGGGCGCTGTTCCAACTCCATACAAAATTTCAGTTAACTTTTACGCTATCGAAAACGTTAAAAAACTCGCGTTTAACACACAGCTGTGGGCTGTATATAACAAACACATAAATAGAGCAATGTTTGGTGCGATGCGCTTGTAACAATAACGTCGGAGCGAATTGTTACGAGTTAATATAATTTTGGCGCCATTTTTAATATGACACCATCACTACGGCGACGCTGCAACAATTTTTTTTTGTTTGGAAACTATCATCTTGTAGCAGATGCCCCTAAACTTATATGTTGTTAAAGTTAAGGCATTTTACTAATGTATAACTAAACACAGAAAAAAAGTCTCTATTTGTTATAGATAAATTGACTAAATTTTCAGATCAATTTATAGTTTCTGAAAATTTTCAGTGACATCAGTAATACTTTTTAATATTTTAGTAAGCAATTTTAAGGATGTAAAAATTGTTAGCCCGCATTGACTTATAAATTGTTTATTGTAAAACTTAACTAATTGTAAAATTTAATTGACACTGAATTTTGAAAGGCATGATAAAATAACTAAATATGGGAATTTTAAGGCTAGCAATTGATGGAACCAAATAAAACAATTGAAGTATAATGCCATCTATTTTCTGAATGGTTAAGGAATTGTTATTAGTTACTCAACAACAGATGGCGTTGTTATCAAAATAAAAAATGAATGTAAATGCAATTTTAATTTTAATTATTATTAATATTAGTTTTAAAGTCGCTACAAACTTATCCTCACACTATTGTAATTTTCCATTGATCCCTAATCCGGAATGAAATATTATCAAACGCTACGAAAGTAATAGTATTTTAATATATATTTTTTATTTCATAAAACTACGCAATAAGCGTTCCTGTTTGGCAAATTAAGGAGGGCTTGTGTTTCTGACCACATCTGCCAATCATAGATAAATATATTTTCAGCGCGCTGAATTTTTTCACCGGATCTTTTCAGTGGGTCGCGTTTCCGTCTGGCGCTAGACTCAGCAAAGCACTGCCCTTACTAGGGCTAGTGTTAGCAAATTCTCTCAGGTCGAGCCCGTGAGCTCACCTACCCACGCGTAGCTAGAATAGCCCTCACGCTACCAGCAAATAGATAGAGGAAAAAATATATTCTAAAAGTCTCGCATTTTGCTTTGAAGGGTAGTACAGCGATGAAGCAATACAATTGTTATATCAACCTCGATTCTTAAGGAAATTGGCGGTAAAAACATTACAAACAATGTCTCGTATCGCCGAGCGCAGGGTTCTACAGTAAATTTGAATTCATTTAATCAAATGATATACAAAACAGTAACAGCTTACGGAGGCACGAAAAAAAAAAACATGTATACATAAATTGATCTTGCGTTTTATAAAGATTTAAGAGATTTTATCCGATCAGTATGAGTTCTGGTGTTGAAGGGAGCAGACGTATATAATACGCAAAAAAAAAACAATAATTAATTCGGTAAGTCATTTTTTTTTTTTAATTAGTTCACACGAGATCTTCCTTAACCTAATTGCTACCAAATTATTATTTTCACTTGCTAGACGGACGAAAACACCTCTCACTTGACGGTAAACGGCCACCATTGGTTCGCAATAGCTGTTTGCCGCTTAAAACTCTTTTCTGATCTTATTTGAAGAGGGACGTGTCATAGCGCTAAACGAGATACTTTTAAAAGTCAAATAGGATGCCACGACCGTCCCTATATTCCGAAATACTACTAACGCCATCTATCGATTGCTAGTGTGAACGCGATTTAAAACTTTATCTTACATTGAATGGAAGCAATGAATGATCAAATTAGATTAGGATCTAATGACTTAAAATCGACTAACCAAACATAAAATTAGTGCGAAATGTGACCTGTAGTTAGGGCGTGACGCACAAAAGTCTTTTAGAATGTATTTATCCAGATGTTTAAATGATTCACATCGGTTCGAATAATAAATAGCCACAGCCCTAATGACAGCCGGGACACATTACTGGTGGTAGGACCTCTTGTGAGTCCGCGCGGGTAGGTACCACCGCCCTGCCTATTTCTGCCGTGAAGCAGTAATGCGTTTCGGTCTGGAGGGCGGGGCAGCCGTTGTAACTATACTGAGACCTTAGAACTTATATCTCAAGGCGGGTGGCGCATTTCCGTTATAGTTGTCTATGGGCTCCAATAACCACTTAACAGCAGGTGGGCTGTGACCTCGTACGTCCATCTACGCATTAAAAAAAAAAAAAACCTTCCATTCTATGCGAACAGTTTCGTTTTGTGACTATTTTTAACCGACTTCAAAAAAGGAGTAGGTTCTCAATTCGACTGTATAAACCGATAGAATACATGTTTATTAAGTCGTTAGAAGTGTAAAAATAATTTTCTTAATTTTTTTAGTTATGCCCCTTCAATTCTGGAATGGCACAATATTATAAATGCAAAAGTGTGTTTGTTTGTCCTTTTTCCTAGCTAGAAGCCACATATTGACATGATAGTATCAGATCGGGAGATAAGCATAGGACACCTTTTATATTTTTTTTTTTTATCGTTATAGGAAATAACATCCCACATCCACAAACTGTTTGATTTTTTGAAACGCATTACTGCTAATAATAGATAGTTACGATAATATCAATTATAATAATAATATAATAGTTTATTTATTTACTACATAAACTCTTAAATCATGACCTAGAATACTATTTACATATTTAACAAATTGAGAGATTACGCAGATGGTATCGACAATATAAAATTAACCAATGATTCTCACACTAGGCATAGCCTGTATCGTGAGGACCAAAATGCGATTTACTATGTATATAATCAATCTCAAAACGACATCACTATTATTAATAATTATTACGCTCAAAAACATGCGTTACAAGAATTAACATAAAATTTTGAGTAATAAAAATAACACATCAAATAATTACACAATAATTATGTGGGGAGCGTAGACATTAACAAATATAAAATAAATTTATAAGAAAAAATAAACAAAAATAATCAATCAATCAATCGAAAAGTCAATAAAACAATTATATTTTAATGTACCTACCTACAAAAAAAGACATGCTTAAGTGACATATTTTGTTTCAGAATTGAACGAAATTGTTGTCTCAAATTCAAACAAACAAAATGGCGGATCGTCAACATTTTCCATCCGCCATCACGGAAGCCGTCTCTTCGAACACGGCGTGCCCCGACACCGGACCGAAAGCAGAAACAACAAACATTTTTCTGCTACTCCAAAAGAATATAACGATTGAGTCATCAAAACACGTATTCAGTTCGATCGTTGAATATATTTTAATACTAACCTTAATGTTTGCGTTCTCCGCGATTTTGTATGTTATATACAAGTCATATATCAGTCCTGTTTTCTATAAAAAGGTGAGTTTATTGGGACTAGTGGTCCCGCTTTTTTTTCCCCTACCTAATCTGATAGCCTTGAGAGGCTATATCAGCGGAACCTTAACTAGAAGGTGAGCTCACGATGCTCAAACCTGAGGACGATCCTAACACGAACCCTAGCAAGAGCCATGCTTCGCAGAATCTAGCACCGGATCGGAAACCCGACCCACTGAGAAGATCCGGCAAGAAACTCAGCGGGCTATGTCTATGAGTTAATTTACTCGTCGAGCCCTTCGTCGCAAGCGACGGGTTCGACGAGAACGATGATCGGAAGGTGGTCCCGCAGTAGCCGAAATTCGTCTATAATTAATTTAAAATTTATGTTAAGAGCATTATTATTGGTCCTATCGTCAAAGACTATTATAATAACAGATTTCGCCAAGACTACACTATAGACAAATAATATTAAAGATAAACAATATTAATTTATTCTCAATTTGACCACAGACTTTAAATAATAAACAAAAGTTTAAAAATAAACAAAGAGTATAGTAGTATATGTATATAGTATAGTACAATATGTGTGTGTCAAATACATGGTAGTGTGTGTAATCTTTCTTTTTTTATCGATTTAATGTATTATTATTAATGCATTATTTATAAAAAATATCGTCGCACTCTGCACTCCTTCTCTGTATTCTCTTTAAGTGTGGGACATTTCATACTCCTCCGTCCGCGCAATTTTCGTAAAAAGGGGCACAAAGTTTTTGCTTTAAAGCTATAGATTTACTTTAAAGCTGTGTAGCGTAACATGAATGCTTATTATATAAAATGATAATATCGCGCCCTTAGAATTAAAGTGGCTTAATCCTAAAATCTTTGTTGTTTTGGTAAACGCCAAAAATATAACTGAATTGAATTATAAATTTTCCGTTTCAATTTTAATAATTTAAGCCTTAATGCGGCTTAACTTATATAAAGCTTAATGTATGCGCTTGATTTAAAAGAGACGGAAAGTGTACTTTGTTCTTTTGTAACTAAAATTTAAATTTAATTGACGTGATAATGTCTTATAAATCGATGAACACCGGTTGCACGCATGAAAAAGTGTCACGTTCCGCCCGAGCCTAAACGTGCGAGCGAGAGCGCGGAACGAGCGATAGAGAGGCACGATCAGCAATGATTAATCGAAACAATTGTAATTTTCAATTAGGTACCTTCTTCTTTGTATTATACAAAATAATGATAATTCAATGATATTATCATTGAAATGAATTCTACTACTACCAATTTGAATTCTACCAATTAATCTACAGTTATTATAGTATTTTTGTTTATCTTGAGTAATACTTGTCGTATAACGTTATCTACCCGCTTTGGTAGAAATGGGTACAAGTAAGTGTAGGTATGATTAGTGTTAATTTCATATACTGTCTTCGTGCTTGTTCCTTGAATAACCCGTGGAAGTTGGTAAAAAAGAATAGGTTATAAAATAAAAGAGCCTGTCTTCCTATTGACTAGGCCAATTTTTTTTTCCTGCCTAGGCTGATAGCCTTGAGAGACTGTTTTAGCTTCAACTTAGCATGTAAGTGAGCTCAAACCGGAAGTGTTGCTAACACTGGCCCCAGCAAGAGCAGTGCTTCGAAGAATCTACCACCGGATCGGAAACGCGATCCGTTGAGAAGATACGGCGAGAAACTCAATGGGTTACTGGCGATAACGTTATATTATAGTCATTGATTTTCAAAATAGGAACTGACAGAAGTCGGCTTCGATCATATACCTCAAGGTCCGGACAAGGGGAGGCGGATCAGTCGCGCCCAAGCCTCCAGACGGATGGGCAGCAAATTGCCCCCTCCCTACCCCAATGGGTGGTTCGCGGTCGCCGAAACAAGGGAGCTTAAAGTTGGCAGCGTCCTCTCTATCGATGCCCTGGGTAAATATTCTTTCGGATGTCACGGTAAATTTGAGAACAGTGACATCTATCGACCGAGGTTTCAAACGTCACAAAGTTTTCGTGTCTTGTAATGAACGTTTTTCGCTTTGTAACAAATTTAAGAATCACGTGCTTATCGCGATTTCAAATAACAATTTCATTACGTTTCTCGATGGACGATAATGGTATCAAAATACAACCTATGTTCCTGGTAACGAGCTTTGATGATTGTAGAGCTGCCTAATGACATATATCGTCGAATAGGAATATTAAAACACTACTATGTAGTTGTCGATTTAAAAAAAAAACCTTGCCATCCACTGTTAAGCTATGTGATATTAACGTTTTTTTTCTTTTAAATTTCCACACAAGTCGAGTATTGTGTTTCTGCTATCTGACAATAGATGGCGTCGTACTTCTCGAACGTTCTAGATGTTAGTATAACCTTCGATATTCGTTCGACTATTCGGCGATAGATGTCGTTACTCTTACTGGCGTAACAATATATTTATTATTCTATCTATAATTTAAAATATATATAATATATATGTGGAATAGGGAGCATCATCTTCATGTCGCATCTCTTATACACAGCATTCCCTATTACAAGAACAATCTGATTTAAGGATAAAAAATGAATAAAACCACAATACTACCCATCGAAAGAGAAGTTTCACTACATTCAAGTGAATCAAGTTGCAGATGTTTTTAAAGACAAAAATCTCATTATCGTGTTGTAGAAGTACCGCGTTATAAGAGGAGTTTTGGGAAATTTCTTTTCGTCTTAGAGTGGAACCGTGCTTTTTTATTTTACTTTTATTGCTTAGATGGTTGGACGAGCTCACAGCCCACCTGGTGTTAAATGGTTACTGGAGCCCATAGACATCTACAACGTGAATGCGCCACCCACCTAAAAATATAAGTTCTAAGGTCACAGTATAGTTACAACGGCTGCCCCACCCTTCAAACCGAAACGCGTTACTGCTTCACGGCAGAAATAGGCAGGGTGATGGTACCTACCCGCGCAGACTCACAAAAGGCTCTACCACCAGTAACTGTGGTGCTGTAGAATATCGTGTTATGTTATGTAATGTTCGTTTGTTTTGCGTCGCTTTTTCGCGTCAAATACACAACCGCGCTGGATGTGATTCGTTAATCATTGCAGGTCAGAATTTGTGCGTGTACCGTGGCGAGGACGGCCTGGCCCGGTGCGTGGACGCATACTGTCCGCATTTGGGCGCGAATCTTGCGGTCGGCGGCACGGTGCGTGGCAGCTGTATCGAATGCCCCTTCCATAAGTGGCGTTTCAACGCGGCCGGCACCTGCGTCAGTTTGCCCGGCTCTGATATTGGTAATGCTTTATTTTATTTTAGTACTAGGGCCTTCGATTCGCTTCGGGAACTGTAATTGACTATTGATTATGAAAATAAAATGAACAACTGATGAGAGATGAGAGATGATGAGAAACTCAGTAGGCTGTGTCTGTGGGTTAATTCACTCGCCGAACCCTTCGTCATAAACGACGGCTTACTTTACTTTTACTGGTGGTAGGACGTCTTGTGAGTCCGCGCGGATAGGTACCACCGCCCTGCCTATTTCTGCCGTGAAGCAGTAATGCGTTTCGGTTCGAAGGGTGGGATAGGCGTTGCAATTATACTGAGACCTTACAACTCGTGTCTCAAGGCGGGTGGTGGTATTTACGTTATAGGTGTCTACGGGCTCCGGTAACCACTTAACACCAGGTGGGTTGTGATATAGTCCACCTCCATCTAAGTAACAAAAAACACATCCCGGACAATTCCATCGATCGTGAACACGCCACTATCCGCCGTGACAGCCGCTCACTTCAAATTTCCAGCACCAAAAGGCGTATCGATCAGGACCTGGTGCGTGGTGGAAACAGACGGCGCCATCTGGATCTGGCATGACGCTGAAGGCAGGGAGCCGCTGTGGGAGATCACCGATCCACCTGAACTCAAGGACTTCGGGTATCGAGGCAGAAACGAATTCGAAGTCAGCGCTCATATACAGGTGAGATTTTTTTGAAATCAGAGCCATCTTTTGTCGAGTAAGAATAGCTTTTGTTTCATCTTTGCTACCTTCTAGTATTCTGCTATTCTAGTAACCTCGAGGGGTTATTCTAGATTTACTTACTAGTAGCTAGTAGGCTCACGGGGCTCAAGCCGGGAATGTTGCTAACACTGGCCCTAGCAAGAGCTGTGCTTCGCAGAATCTACCACCGGATTAGAAACGCGACCCACTGAGAAGATCCGGCGAGAAACTCAGTGGGCTGTGTCTGTGGGTTACTTTACTCGTCGAGCACTTCGTCGCAAGCGTGCCGTGAGCTTATCCACCTATCTAAACAATAAAAATAAAACTAGCGTTATTTTGGTCTTCATTCCAGGAAATACCAGAAAATGGTGCTGATGTTCCTCATCTGAATGCCGTTCACTCCTCCTCGCTGCTCAGTGATCTCGGAGAGAGATATCCCGTACTGCACGAAATCATAGGTAAACTAAAATATATAAGCACAGTAGATCAGGGCGAAATCATAGGTAAACTGAAATATATATGCACAGTAGATCAGGGCGAAATCATAGGTAAGCTGAAATATATAAGCACAGTAGATCAGGGATTGGTTTTAAACTAAAACACAGACGTGACTGACGCATTATTTCTGCTCTTAACGCAATATTTCGAAAATTTACTGAACCCTTGTCTTTTTAAGTATGTAAAGAAAAACTTTTTTTTTTTTAGTTTCTTACTTATACCTAGTCAGGTCATAAATTCTGTCACATGTTTAATGTAAAATAATTGAAACAAGTTTATTCATTATGTAACCATTCATATACCAAAATGAACTTAACAAAACATAGATTCTTATGACACTAAAGTTTATTCAAAATGACCTCCGTGATTTTGAATACAGGCCTTCAATCTGCGCGGCCAGTCGTCTATCGCAGCACGAACGAGGTCCATGTCAATATCGGCGGCTGCCTTAATCAAGGATGTCTTGAGTGACTCCAAATTGGGATGAGGCTTTGAGCACGCCTTTTCCTCCAAGTGTTGCCATATCTTGTAATCTAACGGATTCAAATCTGGACTGGAGGAGGGCCAGTCTTCGTGCCGGATGAAGTCGATTTCACGCGCCGCCAGCCAGTCTTGTGTGCTCTTCGCTCTATGAGCTGGCGCCGAATCTTGTTGCAATACCCAGTGCCTGTTATTGAACATGGTATGAGAAACAGCTTCAACAAAGCGCGGCATCTTTTCAGTCTCAGGTTCATTAGACGAACATTCAAACGATGTCCTGTTTTTCTTCGATATGCCCGAAGCCCTAAGTCTTCATTTAACACCCTTTTCACCGTGGTTCTGCTTAACCCCATCTGAAGGGCCAACAGTTTCTGCTTACGTTTGGGATTTCTTTGAATTCGCGCCTTCACAGCTTTTATCACTGCTGGAGTCCTAACAGACCGAGGGCGACCACTTCTGGACCTGTCATCTACACGAGAGTCTTCATTGTATCGTTTGATGGTACGATAAACGAATCTTTTGGTTATATTCAAATTTTTCAGTATGTTAAAAATTTGAATTGGCGCGTAACCGCAACGATGCAACGCAATAACTGCAACACGGTCTTCTTTAAGCGTCCACTCCATATTTAAAAATGAGTAAAATTCTAAAAGTATACATTTTTATTTTCATGAACAATTCGAAATTCGAATTCAATAAACTTTTTTGTGGCCAGCATTCTAAAAGAAAAGTTTTTACTGTGTGACAATACTTATGACCTGACTAGTTATATTAAACCTTTGAAACATTTTAGTTTAAAACAAAAGATTTTTCTTATATAGATTAACTGAGCTGAACTGAACTGTCATTGAGAAATAATTGTAAATAGAAATATTTAACAAAAATCGACTATAAATAGAAAAAAAATATTCCAAAACAAATGAATATACACTAAAAACAATAATCATCGAAATCGGTTGGCGTGATATTGAGCTATTGAGTTAAACATCTATTTGTCGCGCACGTACTTAATGCAAACTTAAGACTTATATGGTTTTCTCATGAATACTATTATCAGAACTGGACTAAATTGGGAAAAATGGGACCACAGGGGAAGCGTCGGCTTTCTAATAAAAAAACAATCATCGAAATCGATTCACCCAGTCATTAGTTATGAGATAACAGACATAAAAAAACATACAGTCGAATTGAGAACGTTCTCCTTTTTTGAATTCGGCTAAAAAGAGGAGTTCAGTTTTACTGGATTCAATATAGTACTGTGTAAAATAATAATTTGTGAAAAATAAAGGCTTTAAATATTGTTTTCTTAACATTGTACAGAAAACGCCATTAAGTCTTATATTATTGTTCAACTATTTTTAGAATATTCCTTATCATTATAAGTATATTACCGAGAAAGTCCATTCGAACAAAGGCTAATAACTAATCAGTGAGAATTTTTATGATGCTATGTATATACGCCATTCAAATTTTTGAGAACAGCGCCATCACGCGACACGAATGCGAAACCGTGCATCGATGTTACCGCCATCTAGCGACAAGGGGTGCTATTAACGAAATCGCATCTTTTTCAGGCCGACACGTGTGGAACGCGGATTGGACGAAATCCGACGATCACACATCGCTAATGCACATCACGCAAGAATATAAAGTTCTCAAATACGATTTGGCACGCATCGACGTTAAAGTTACACAGGTGACGTACAGAATCTTAACATCGAAAAGATAGTGTCGATTTTGATTTAGCCAAAAACCTCTGTTCTTCCTCCTTGCATCATGTTTCTCAGTGCTAAGGGTCACTTTTACGAAGCACTTTTGTTCGGACTATAAATCTCCATACTGTACTATCATCTGCGCAGTGAGTACCGAGAAAAACCACACACACGCTGCTTTATTTACTTTTATTACTAGTAGTAGGACCTCTTGTGAGTCCGCACGGGTAGGTACCACCGCCCTGCCTATTTCTGCCGTGAAGCGGTAATGCATTTCGGTTCGAAGGGTGGGGCAGCCGTTGTAACTATACTGAGACCTTAGAAGTCATATTTTAAGGTGACGGTTACGTTGTAGATATCTATGGGCTCCAGTGACCACCTAACACTAGGTGAGCATTAACATTGTCATTGATAGAAATTGTTTTGAGAAATTTCCTTAGTGTGAGTTGAGTTTCCATTCGCAGATCGGCCCCGGACATGTCCGTTTATTCCTGAAGACCAGCGTCGGTCCTTTTTACATAGCACAGTCGGTGACTCCTCTCGGTCCTCTGCTGCAGAAGGTCATCCACCGGGTGTACTCACCGGCGTACAACGCGCCCGTCGGAGCGTTCCTCGTGAGGTGCGAAGCGTACATGGTAAGTAAAACAATTTGACGGTATTCGCAAGATACAGAATTATAATGTTACGGCTCCTAAAATGTAGATGGCGCTAGTGGAGGTGAGGGGCAGGCGGGCGGTGCAGCTAGATAAACAAGTTTCATCCTGGTAGAATAGCGGCGATATACTAAGAATTTTTGAGAAGCTTGTGAACATCGTATCCATAGGATGTTCACAGGTTTATTGGAGTAATGTTGGATACGTTGAACGTTACACGGTACCTATGTGTGAACAAAGCATCTTTTTTTGTCGTATCCGTGAAAATGGGTACCGTATACACGGAGACTATGTGTGAACGTAGCATCAATCCGATTTTTAAAATGTAGATGGCGCTAAAACGTCTGTCCGATTCTTAAAATGTAGATAGCGCTAAAAATTGAGTACTAAACGTCAGTGCCAATGTCAGAACATTTCGGTAGGAATCTCGACAATCGTGTAGTTTATTTTCAATTGATAACTTAGTACTTCTTCAGGTTTCAAGCGAGTTCTATACTGAGATTAATCAGTCAGACTCGCAAAGGGTACTTATCAAATATACGTAAATATTCATACTTGGAAGTAAAGTCGAATGTCAATAAAACAACTGTGATAGAAATGATGAAAATATAAAGTTATGAAATTAATTTCCATTTAGTATTGCGTACTAATTTTACAACAAAAATACAGTCTAAATGTCGTTTCTTTGTTTTTACAGTTCAGTCTAGTTATATTAGTACTAGTTTCATGTGTTATTGACACGAATAAATTAAAAAAACGACTCTGTTTTTACATAGAATTGCTATTTGAAATTTTGACTATAATTACAGTTAGAAGTTTTTAGTTCTGAAATATAGATGTCGCTGTAAAGCTTACTAATCTGAAATACAGATGTCGCTGTAACAATCTTTTTTGTTTTAGTTCGAGAGGGACGTAACTATATGGAACAGCAAGCGGTTCGTTAGCGCGCCTGCCTACGTCAAAACCGATAAGACGATACGAACCTTCAGGAATTGGTTCGGTCAGTTCTACAGCGAGCACAGCCTCAGTTTCAGGGACGCGCTGCAGAATCCATTGGACTGGTGACGATTTAACGCGGCCATTTTGTACGATTTTCGTTCTGTGGAGGGTAGAAGTAAGGAGCGCCATCTTGTATAGGGATTGTACGGCTTCTAATGCGATACTGTGTAAACTCTTCTTATAAAACAAGTTAGTTCCGATTTTACTTCGTATATTGTCACAAGTGTCTGACGTGTCGGGTGGGTTATGTACGACTCGAGTCGTTTAGTGGGTGGGCTCTAAAATCCTTGGGCCCGCGGTCTGCTCACAACACCATGCAGATCGTTGAGTCTCACATACCCCGCGCGCCCCTTTTGCGCGGGGACCTCGTAGGAGGTTCGGCCCTCTACCCGAAAAAAAAAAAAAAAAAAAAAAAAAAAAAAAAAAAAGGGTTATGTACGACTGACCATATCAAGCGTTGCACAAAACCGCATGCGCTACTAATCCTAATTACTAATCCTAATGCTCCTACAGGGATCAAGTTGAAGGTGTTTTCCTGTAAACAGAAAGTTATTGTTGGAAGACTCACCGAAATAGCGGTAGTGTAGGAAGTGAAAATGATTTCAATGTAGTTGTTTTAAACAAAAGTGTGCCGGGTTGCAGTGTGGTAGTTTTGGCACTGCTCTTCAGAAGTCGTCGTGGCCTAAAGGATAAGACGTCCGGTGCATTCGAGTTGAGCGATGCACCAGTGTTCGAACCCCGCAGGCGGGCACCAATAATTTTTTTCTAACGAAATACGTACTTACCAAATGTTTACGATTGACTTTCACGGTAAACTAATAGCATCGTGTATTAAAAATGAAACCCGCAAAATTATAATTTACTTAATTACTGGCTGCTTTTCGGTGTGAAGGGCGGGGCAGCCGTTGTAACTGAGATTTTAGAACTCATATCTCAAGGTGGGTTAACCTTGTAGATGTCTTTGCTCCGGTAACCACTTAACACCAGGTGGACTGTGAGCTCGTTCACCCACTAAGCAATAAATAAATAAAATGAATCCTTCCACTTGCTACAGTGGCGCCACCTTAATTGGCTCCTTTACAGCGGACACTTTTTAATACACAGAGATGGCGCTCCTTACTTCTGCCCTTCATATTCAGAATGGAGATCGATCTCTCAAGACGAAATTATTTCCAGTGTCGTGTTTTATGAAAATCTTCTTCGAACTGCTACACGAATACTTTAAATGTAAGATAGAGATGAAATAGTTTCAGTTAAATTGGTTGTTTATTGAAAATTGGCTTTTTGGGGGAAGTCTAGAAGTCACGACCAGCTAGTTTGTTCAATTTTCCAATATTAGTCCAGAGGTCGTAGCCGAAAAAGATGGAGTGACCAAGTGTCTGAGTGTCTGGACATGAGACTGAGCCACGCACTTCACTGTGCCACTGACCGACATAAGTGGCTAAAAATTACAAAAAAAAGTCACAGGCGGGCGCATCACGATGCTCAGCAATGAGCGATCGACTGAAGGAAGAGGAGTCCACTTTTATAGCTAAGTGGCTTATAAGCTAACATTGTTTCAAAGTAAAGGAACACTAAATTTCAATGCACTTACCATTGTTTAGCCAAATGGTTTATAAGCCACCCTTATAAAGTTTCAAAGTAAAGCAACACTAAATTTCAATGCATCCACCATTGTTTACTCTGCACTACCTTTGGTTGACTGGTAGAGAATGTCTTAAGCATTAAATTCGCCAATGGTAATTTAACATGAAGTGTAATAAAAAAACATGTGTGCAATTCACACGTGGTAGAAGTGAAACCTTCAAAAATTTTAATACAATTGCGACTATTTGGCGATAGATGGTGTTATTCTTACCGGCGTAACAATGTTAACTAGATGTCCCGCAGTAGTCGAAATTCGACTATAACTAATTGGAATTGTAACTTTGTACACTGTTATGGTTATATTTTATACTTCTATAATCACAAATTTCGCCAAGACTACACCATAAATAATATTAACAAAGACAAGCAATATTTAATCTATTCTCAATTTGACAACAGATGTCAAGAATAAAGCAAGAGTTAGCTTTAACGTTAAAAGTTAAGTCAAATTTGTATAGAGTTGGAACGTTTGCCTACGTTTGCCGCTAGGGGCGCTGTTCCAACTCCATACAAATTTGAGTTAACTTTTACGCTATCGAGAACGTTAAAAAATTCACACTATAATCACTATAATTAGCGTTTAGATAGAAGTTAATTAGTTTTTAAATGACATTCGTGTGAGTAGTGTGATGTGGGCAGTTATGATGTACCTTGTTTTGTTTTTTGTTTTTTTTAAATATAGATCAACGATGTTTGGCTTAAGTGACATTTTTGAAACTTTACAGGAGAGCCATTTAAAGTTTAAAATTTGGAAACTAATATCATAGCAAAATAACTTCTTCAGCCATTTGAATGGAGTAAACTTAATTGAAGTTCAATTAAAAACATCGAACTGTTGATGCTGATACCGAATAAAACGGACCTTTAATTACAAAGACAAATGTCGCTTAAGCCACCTTTCACCCCTCGATATTATATTTTTTTTAGTTTAGGTATTTTCAGAAATAATAAAAGACAATTTTTATATGATTTTTAAATTATGTTTTATTCAGTAAAAAATCCACAACGTGACTAGATCAATTGATTTAATTTAATATCCTGACAAGATATGCTGACAAAACAGAAATTATTTCGCGCAGCTTAAGAAAAATTCGTTGACGCAAATTATTTTCCTAGCCGTAAATCTAATCAAGGCGCCATCTAGCGTCCACTGGATATACTAACCCATGACTAATCCAAAAACAATTCACATAGACCAAAAACGAAGAAAAAAAATCGTAAAAAAATCTTTCAGTTAAATAACAATTTAAAATATTATGCTGTAGTGCTTAATAAATAGAGAAGTGTTAAATATTATTTACGTCTTTGAGGGAAATTATGAAAATTGAAAACAGCGCCATCTGTCGTCGAGGAAACGCCCTACATGGCAACAGTTCTAAATTCCGCATATTCTATATAACCGTCATTGTTCATATCGGCTTGTTTCAGCGCTCCCTCCACGATCTCCGATAAATCTTCGTCCTTATACAGCACCACGTGGACATCAGAATCGGGACTTTCTAGAAAATTATCAAACACGTTTTATTTATGCTATAAAACTTAATTGACACATCAAATAGAAGAGCCTAGAGAAGAAAAAAAATTAGGGTTACGTGTATTATTATTTTTAGCTTATTTTCTGTGGTCCATAGACATCAATAATGTAAATGCTGCCGCCTACCTTGAGATATGAGTTCTAAGGTATAGTTGCAACGGCTGCCTCGCCCTTCAAACCGAAATACACTTACTTACTTACTACTTCACGGCAGAAATAGGCAGCCCAAGTGAAGTAGTAAGTAAGTAGTAGGTAATAAGACTAAATAAATATAGAAATGAGCCAGGACACAGCCTGTTGCTTCAGCAATATTGGACACGATCATACTAAAAACAATTCGATTCCAAAGTTTCTTTCTTTAAGGCCGTCATCGCAAAAGTGCCCTAAGCTCACTATAGTCAGTATGGACATAATGAGGTCTGAATTTACTTTTACACTGCGTTGTAGACAAACACAATACGCGCCAAAATTAATGTTTACAAAGCCATCTGTTGTCTACGGGTGAAACTAAGACTAGGCAAGTTTAGCATTTATCATTTAAATAAATTGTAATATATGTACTTAACTATACTTGAGTAACTATACTAAGGTACGTATGTTACTATACTTGAGACCTTAGAACTTATATCTCAAGGTGGGTGGCCCATTTACGTCGTAGATGTCTATGGGCTCCAGTAACCACTTAACACCAGGTGGGATGTAAGCTCGTCCACCCATCTAAGTAATAAATAAAAAATTATAAATATGATAAATTGTGGCTTAGGCTACTTTTGCGCTAACCACCTCATTTAGCAGTAAGCTCGGTTGTCGGTCTGGCTTTGATGATGTCAATGAGAGACACGACCACTCGCCGATCGGTTGGTCGTGTGCTAGTCTGCCTACGAACGCCATTGCTACAGACCAGCATCCCACGCAATGGAATGCGTCCAAACTCGACCGATGCGCGGAATCAACGACCTCTGGACAACGCTATAACTCAAACATGATTTCGTTAAAGCTATGACAGTACTTACGCTTATAGTGTATTGTGATTTTGGCACAAGGAACGGATAATAACATCACACCTACCAACAGAAATTAGAAACGAAAAAACCAAATCTATAGTCGCCGTCGCGAGAAGCTGTAAGTTTTTTAAACACACATTCTGGATATCACAGCCTTTGGCATCGAATTTAAAATGAAAAACATTTTCATATGATTTTAGAAGTGATAACTCCTTATGGGAGAGTCGCTTCGTTACGTAACGCGTTACGGCGCCAGTATATCTGGCGTCTCTTTCTCTCGCGCTCACGGCGGCGGCACTGAAAACGTATGTGACTCCTAACTATTTATATATCTTTTTTAATTTACGTTACAATTTTCCTTACAATTACCACGTTAATATACATAAAATTAAAGTAATAACCTAAGCTCTGTCTCAAGTTAAACTATTTCAATATTAAATAGTTCAACTCAAATAGGTTAGCTTAAGTTATCACTTTTGTCGGGCGACCCGAGACGCACACTTTTATCTTCATATAATTATATATAACTAGTGGTCCCCTGGTAGTCGAAATTCGACTATAATTAATGGAAATTGTAAGTTTGTACACTATTATAATTCTATGATCAAGGACTATTATACTTCTTTAATCACAGATTTCGTCAAAACTACACTTAGACAAATATTAATAAAGACAAACAATATTTAATATATTCTCAATTTGACAGACTATAACTGACAGACTGCAAAGAAAAGTTTGACAATAAACAACTAGTCGCGTGTGTGTCAAATACATGGTAGTGTGTGTAATGCTTTCTTTATTGATTTAATGTATCTTTTATGCATTATTTTAAGAAAATATTAGCACTTCTTCACTATATTCTCTATAAGTGTGGAAAATTTCATTCTCCTCCGACCGCGCAATTTTCGTAAAAAGGGATACAAAGTTTTTGCTTCACGTATTAATATATAGATAAATAATTATGTTAACGTAAACGTAAAATTAATCCGAACAAAATATGCATTGGGAACAAGAATGACAAAATTCAAAATGGAGGCTCAAATGATTTTTTTTTTATTGCTTAGATATGTGGATGAACTCAGTCCAACTGGTGTTAAGTGGTTACTGGAGCCCATAGACATCTATAACGTAAATGCGCCACCCACCTTGAGATAAAGTTCTAAGGTCTCAGTATAGTTACAACGGTTACCCCACCCTTCAAACCGAAACGCAAATTATAATTTTACGGGTTTGATTTTTATTACACGATGTTATTCCTTCACCGTGGAAGTCAATCGTGAACATTTGTTTTGTTTTACGAATCGGGGAGGAGTTTCACATTCAAGCGAGGCCCAGAGATATTGTAACCGAGCTTAGTATCACGCGTATCTAACATAACAGTTTATTGAATTTGGGATTATTTTCGTTTGATATTTCGTTACGTAGCATCTGTAAATTAAAAATCTTTATTTACAAAAATAGCTTCTCATGACGGGGACTACAGTTACTTACCGTTACAGAAGGTGTAATGAAAAAAATAAATAAACAAAACTTATGCATAATGAAGAATTTATTACAAAAGCGTAGTGTTAATTCTGTTGTGGACATTTCTTGTATTTTCTATTTCAAAACAGTGATTAAGAAATTTACGTAAGGCATTACTCTTAAATTATGGAGATTAGAAGTTAGGAGAATCGTCTCATATGGGAGAAAAGTTGAAGTGTTCAGCTGTATGCTACAAATAACAGTTCAAAAATCTTTCATAATCGCGCTGGCGTTGACAAAAGGTATGGTATAAATGTAGCAATTTTAGATGAACTTAAGTATGTCGAGTTAAAGTAATTAATGCCATTTCAACTAAAGTTATTTTTTCACTGGTGGTAAGACCTCTTGTGAGTCCGCACGGGTAGGTACCACCACCCCGCCTATTTCTGCCGTGAAGCAGTAATGCGTTTCGGTCTGGAGGGTGGGGTAGCCGTTGTATCTATACTGAGACCTTAGAACTTATATCTCAAGGTGGGTAGCGCATTTACATTGTAGATGTCTATGGGCTCCAGTAACCACTTAACACCAGGTGGGCTGTGAGCTCGTCCACCCAACTAAGCAATAAAAAAAAAATAAAAAAAAAATTGAAATTTTTTAAAAATTGTGTTGTACAAAATAATCCAAAAAATATAACGTTAAAAAATTATTACAAGAAAACGTTCACCTAGTGATTTTATTTCTCAAACT
Source organism: Bombyx mori (assembly GCF_030269925.1). NCBI lineage: Eukaryota > Metazoa > Arthropoda > Insecta > Lepidoptera > Bombycidae > Bombyx > Bombyx mori. The sequence continues at coordinate 1,263,045 of NC_085117.1, read as the reverse complement.
GTGAATGGTACGTTTATTGATTTATTAACATTTAATTTTATGAAAAAGCATCTATCAAATCTATTCTATTATTAGTTGGCGCTTCCTTTAAAATTTACCCTGATGCGAATGAGGCGCCACCCTAATTTTATATATTTCCATGGACACTTTTCATATACACAGTTGGTACTCCTTACCTCCTTACCTTCATATCTTAATTATTTGGATGTCTTCAACTGAAGTAGGTCTGTAGTCTGTGGGCCAATGGTCTTTTGAGGTTCGTCAGTTATTGTTGTGTCAAAATAAATTTCACGATTTTATTTATTTTCTAATTACTTTGTATTTATAGGATATTTTTTTAATGTGTATTTATACAGTTTTAAAACAATTTTATTGTCGCTTCTAAATTAGCAACGCACTTTAAAATTTCGATAAAACTTTGTACAAATTATTTAGATGACATAATTGTATCATGTGACATGTGAAAATTTTGACAGCTGAAGTGAAGTGTAATATGTCCAACTTTAGGCCTTTTCGATACTTTGCCGCGCCTTTTTCGCCTTGTAGTCATTAAATCTATATTCTGAATAATCAACATATCCGTCGTTGTTCAAGTCTGTATGTTTGAGGGCTTGCTCCAAAACCGCTTCCAGTTGATCATCTGTGTACACACGGTAGTTTTTATCGACTTGACCTAAAAACGTGAAAAAATTAAAACAATAACATCAAGTTCTTATTACGTGACAGCGATTTATCACTTAAAAGAGCCTACAATCTCTCTCAATTCAGCAAACAGTTCTGTTTTACTAAAACTTAAGAGCGCACTCAAACTGATTGAACACTGCCAAATAAAACTGCTCTGCCTCGACAACAGATGTCGCTGTTATCAATAAAATTAAAACGTCACTCTCCTTGACGATAGATGACGCTGCTACAACTTAACTAATTTTAACTTATATTAAAAGTACTATAAATAAATAAATAAACGCTGTACTCACCCTAGACTCATGTAGGGCGTGCTTTACATTCACAAAACCACCAGTTACTTCGCTTCGGTAACTTTGGAGGGACACAAAAAGTCATATAATTTTCGTGTTATTCATGTTAACAATTTCAATAAATATTTCCACCGCCACCGTCCGAGACTAGACCATAAACATAATTACCTTTCCGCCACCAATAAAGCTTTTCGACAAAGCTTTTCCTCGTTATTAATAATTGGGAACAAATCACGCACTGACGTCGGATTCGAAATTAGGATTGATTCCGTGTTATGGGTACCGGAGAATGATAAACATATTTATATACGTTTAAATATGTTGTTGTTGTTGAATGTTTGCCCGATGTGGGAATCGAACCCGTGACCCTGGGCCGCTAAGTAGTGCACCATCGGGTCGGTCACTTAATGATTATATCGAGGGGCCAAAGGCTATGCGGTTTAAGCGACATTCCGCTTATCACGCGACATTTATCTTTGTAATTTAAGGTCCGTCTTATTTAGTATCAGCATCCCCCCATTTACCCCATTCAAATGCTGAAATTTTTTTTGTCATATTTTTTTCCTAATTTTAAACTTTAAATGGCTCTCCTGTAGTTGCAAAAATGTCTCTTAAACCAAATAGCCTTACACCCCTCGCTATGATTTTTGCGTCCCATGTAGCCAAATGAATGAGACACGATGATAAATGAATCACTCAAACAAAATGAAACCTTAAACTGATCACCGTAAGTACGTATTCATCTTCAACAGAAAACCAGGAATTAAAACTAAAATAACGTATAGACATTTTATTGATACAACAATATATTCACAACTATCAGTGCAGTCACATTACAATAAAGTTTTTTTTTTAATACAAAATGGGAAGATATAAGGATTTCCGTTTGAACTTAGGGTTTAATCTCATTTACTGTTATAAAAATACATATACCGATTGAAATCAACAGACGAACAAATAGCGAGAAGACAGAGAGAGAGAGAATTAATATTACTTTTGGCTGAATGCAATAATCACTCAGTGCCATATTTTAGTTTTTAAATATACATCATTTTACAAATGACAGCTATCTACTGTCAAACATGTCATTATTGAATTCAACTGGCGATATTGAATATTCATTAAAATCTATTTTATGTAACAAAAAAAGCAATCGGTTATTTTGATATTAAATATGAAATAAAACATTAAACAGTCATGTTACCGTAAGTCGCATTACCAATGACCCTATGGAACATCCGTAACAATAAGACAATTTGAAACATTAAACTTCCAGTACTAAAGCAATGGCTTACTTTTAGAACTGTGCATAGAGATCTCGTGAGAAAATTCTAGAAGACAGTTGTAACTAGATTCAATTCGAGAGTATAAGAACAAAGTATATAGTCAATATAGGTAATTAAAAATAAAAGAAGAGAAAAATGTAGAAAAAAATAAAAGAATATTCGAGTATGTATTTTGACTTGAGTTTTAATACTAGAAAAACGTAATTTTGAGATATAGGTATCCATTCTTTTTTATTAGGTACCTATCATTATAATAAAATTGTAAAAGTTTTTGAGCACGCTTATATAAGCTACATAAATGTGTGTAAACGATTTGAATCAAGATTATTTGGTTGGTTAAAAAACATAAACCGCGTTTCTTTGATATTAATAATTCAAGTTTCACAATTTACAACCAGAACAGAGATCGCGTCGCGTTCCAGACAGACATAATTATTTGTCGAATCAATTGCAATATGCAACTAACGGATTAATTGCAATTACATTAATTGTGATTAATTAAATTAATCGCAATTAATTTTTCAATCAATTACTACGATGATTAAAATATTAATTGATTAATGCCCGTCACTGTTATTCAAAGGATTTTGCTAGAGTTACGAGCACATATTGACCGGACAAACTTAAAAGACGAAATAATTTAAACTAATTTTTACGGTTTCTTAGTGTAGCGTGTTTTTATTAGTCATTACGTTATTCCATAATGACATTAGCACTATGGTTGGTCTGTAGGTCACCGGTGCCCTACGCGGCGCACTGAATTACGTCAATTTCTGTTACTAAGGCGCCTGGATTGCCTAAATTTGCCTTCTTTAGTTTGTTAATGTACGCTTTAGTCATTTAGGTCTCTTAAAAATAGATTCATTCTCAGTATCGTTCGGATTCGTATTTCCAAGAGTCTACTAAATGTTCCGGTGCCTTATTAACAGAACTAGTGGTCCCTAATTATGTAATCGAAATTATAAGTTTGAATATTACTATGGTTCTGTTGTCAAAGGCTATTTATTATACTTCTATAATCACAAATTTCGCCCAAGACTACACTATAGACAAATAATATTACAAATAAACAATATTAACCTATTCTCAATTTGACCATAGCAATAAAGCAAAAGTTTGACAATAAGCAAAGAGTATATGTATGTGTGTGTGTATCATATACACGGTAGTGTGAGTAATATTCTTTTCATTGATTTAATGTATTATCAATGCACTCCTCTATATTTTCTATAAGTGTGAGTAATTTCATACTCCTCCGTCTGCGCAATTTTCGTAGAAAGGGGTACAAAGTTTTTGCTTCACGTATTAATATATAGATACGACATACCTACTTCAGTGCGCCGCGTAGGGCACTGGTGACCTACACGGCAGTCATAGGGTTAAAAATGCAAGATTAATAATATACCAGAAAAATTAGCTTTATGTTTTGACTCGCTAACCTGCGACGAGTTTTTATTGAATTGACAATGACGTTCTTTTTTTTTTTTGTTTCTTTAACTTAATTAAAAAGTAATGTTGTAAACTTTAATACAATAATATAATTACGCTTATGATATTTATTTTCAATCGTTTCACATTCTTTAATAACTACTAGTTATTATCTTCAGATATATACAGAAATATATAAAACTTTCGTTTCTTTTCATTATAAAATAAATTTTAACAAAATTTTTTTATCTATACAATCCGTCCTTTTAGTCACATAAAAAAAAAACAAATGGCAACCTTTGAAGATGCGAAACTCAACTTGTAAATGTCCTGGATTTTTTTTAAAAAGATCAAATATACAGATTTCTTTGTTACATTAGTATCGCACGCAATGTAACACAAAAAAGATTCGGTTAACGCGCGAGGTCAACGCCCGGCGATCGCGATTCGCTATCGAATGCGGCTTCCCGGAACATCAATCAATCACGTATTTATCCCTAGTACTACAATGGAATTGCGATTTTATTTTATTAATGAATTTATCGATATTAAAGAACTGCTTACTATTCCGTTGGAAACTCGTTTCGAGTCGACTAATAAGACGAGTAAGAAACAATGGTACGGTAGGCAGCGGCTTGGCTCTACCCCTGGCATTGCTGAAGTCTATGGGCGACGGTAACCACTCACCATCCGGTGGGCCGTATGCTCGTCTGCCTACAAGGGCAATAAAAAAAAGAATATTAATCCACGTCAGGTTGGACAGACAGACCGTAGGGGGTTCTACGTGGATGAGGAAATGTGACAATCGGAACTTATGGCAGGATTTGGGGGAGGCCTATGCGAAAGCAAAACAATCTTTGTCGATGTCAAATGTTTACACTAACAGAATGTACCTAAATACGAGTTAAGATTGTTAATAAAGGCTTCTTTATTTTTATCTTTATCAGTGTCCTTAGTGTGAGTTTTTTAACGTTCTCCATAGCGTAAAAGTTAACTCAACTTGTGTATGGAGTTGGAGCGTTTGCTAGAGCTAGAGCTAGAGACGCTGTTTCAACTGCATACAAATTTGAGTTAACTTTTACGCTATCGAGAACGTTAAAAAAACTCGCACTAAGCACATAGGTTGGATGCGGAATTACGAATCAGGCTTCGACAACCCACTAAGCCGGTCGAGCAATGCATTAATGCAATGCGTGACGCCACTAAGGTATCTGTTCTATTGCATCGCTACATTTAAATTTATTTCAAACTACCTTCATTTGTAACCTAGTGCAATTTCGAGTTTCGTTACGCGCTAAAACCTTCAATGTACATCAACGGTGACGTCACGAGGAGAATGGTTGCCGGACATCAACAAAATGGCGGTCAGGAAGTCGTAAGATCTAACGGTCGAATACTGTATAGTTTCGCAATCTCCTTTGCACGCGCCGCCGTTCCTCTCAGTTCTGTTTTTGGCTCTTCTGTTGCGCTCTAACGAATTCCGGATAGTCGATGTAGCCGTCTCTGTTGTGGTCGTCCATGTTCAGGATCGGATCGATGAGATTAACCAGCTCGTCCTCGTTGAAGATCTTCTCGCCAACCGGAGCCTCGCTGGGCGGATTCTCCTGTTTGTGTCCTTGTTCTGAACACGGGGGGGGGTACATGTCTTTTGAAACTATCTCTCATTAAACTATTGAGTTGGAAGTTTTTAATGCATCGGCGGCTATTTTTCGAAGTGAAACTTCTTTAAGCACGTTGAATTTAGCTAGCGATAGATTCGTTACGGCTAGAGAGAAAAGATAGAATTTAGGAAGAGCAAGAGTGAGAGAATAGACAGAGCGTCTCGCGAACCACTCGACCGTGGAGAGGGGGAGGACAAAGCGAGCTAGGTCGTTTCTATTATACACAGCATTCCTTATCACAAGAGAAATTTGATTTAAGAATGAGAAATAAAGAAAACCACGACACTACACATCGCAAAAGAAGTTTCACTTCTTTCACGTGCACAAAGTTGCATGCACGCCATTTTTTTTATCGAGTATTGAGTGTTAGAATGGTACATTCGAATTTACCGATGGCAGGTCGTGTTTTAATTACAATCGTATGTACTGTTCTAATTACTTTGATATCTTCGGTCATTGTTTACGCGAGCACGATTACTAACTTTACTAACTGTTACATTGTTACTATCGTATTCGGTATTATTATTATTATTTTTTAAATGCGGGTGGGTGGTTGATAAATGTTTCAGTATCCGTTTGTAGGTTCGCTTTGTATTCCTCAGTCTGTTTCGAACTGCCGTCGTGCTAGCACGCATTGTTTGAAAATAAAGTTCTTATATTAAATTGCAAATATGTATAATGTAGTTATTATTCGTCCTTAAAAAGAATTCGATCGATCCAACAACACTAAATGTGGCCAAATTCCCGATATTCGTTCTAATTTGAATTTTTACGAATTAGCTCTACTACATAACTGACTTTAAATGACTTAGCTCTATACTAAGTCACTTAGATGTTACAAACAATGTTGTCTCCGAAATATATAGAACCCAATGTCGTGTGAATGTAAAATGCAATTTTGCAATATCGAGAGGTGAAAGGATATTTGGTTTGTACGAAATTTTTGCAGCTTTACAGATGAGCTATTTAAAGTTTGAAATTTGAAAATAAAAACATTACAAAAAAACATACTCAGCTATTTGTATGGACTCAAGTAAACTTAATTGAAGTTCAATTAAAAACATCGAACCGTTGATGCTGATACCAAATAAAACGGACCATTATTTGCAAAGTACTGGTAGAGATTACTGGTGGTAGGACCTCTTGTGAATCCGCACGGGTCCGCCTATTTCTGCCGTGAAGCAGTAATGCGTTTCGGTTTGAAGAGTGGGGCAGCTGTTGTAACTATACTGAGACCTTAGAACTCATATCTCAAGGTGGGTGGCGGTAATTACGTTGTAGATGTCTATGGGCTCCAGTAACCACTTAACACCAGGTGGGCTGTGAACTCGTCCACCCATCTAAGCAATAAAAAAAATATATAAAAAAAAGTCTCGTATTAAGCGAAATGTCGCTCAAACAAAATGGCTTTTCACCCCTCGATATGACATAACGAAACAGACGAACACAAGACATTAACCCAAAACGAAAATACCAAACATTACCACAACATAAAGAACCGCATGTGATCATGACATTGAAAGCCCAGTTAATGCGGAGAGAGGTCATTCAATACCGGCCTCTGAGTATCATCGATTCATTTGAATAATACCGGGTGTCTGGTGTCGGGATGCCAATAGCCCGTGATGATTACTCGCTGAGAATACGCGAGTGACATACTTAGTGTAGTGACGAAACCCGGTAATTTTCTATATCCTTCTTATCCCCTTCAAAACTAATTATACTAAACGCAAAAGGCGACCATATCTCTAAAATGTAACTATAAATGTAACTCAATCAATGTCCTAATCGCAGATTTCGGTCGCATATATCTCGATTTATTTAATATAGCGTCCGGTTTGCTTAAGGCGCTTCATCATCAGACTTAGCGTTTCGAAACTGAACGATGTCCTATTAAAAATGTAAATACGAAGCTTTCACTCATAGGTCCTTAGACTTGCAAATCCGTCATTACCGTTAAACTACTTGACGGAAGCGTCCGCCAGACTCCTCAATATACTCACCGTGCCAATGTATGAGAGATTTTATCAGTTCGCAGCCGTCTAACTTGTTGTTGTTGTCCGCGTCGTGCATTTTGAAGTAGTGAAACTGTAATTCCTGGTCGGACATCTTCGACGTGTCTATGGGAACGTCCATGTGCTCTTGGATGTGACTGGAAGGTAAGTAAGTAAGTCTATGGTTTAGTGTACTGAAGCTTCCTTCTTTCTTTTTTAACTTGATCTATCGAAATCATCGATTTCCAAATCTTTCTAGAGATTAAGATGGTTCTTGTTTGTTCATGCGTAACTTTGTCGCGGGTAACCATCATACAACACAAGATATTTGACAGATGCCTGAATTTCGCTTACATTTTCAAGATAAGCTTGCTAAGCTTGATACAAGGTCCGAACAATATTTAAGTCGTCGGCCTACTGAGCAATATCACTCGCTCGGTGGAATATCTTCCCTTGGTTGTAAATCGCACACTGGTGACCTGTCGGAACTTCCATAGCTAAACCGATTTGAGTATACCTCTGTGTTACACGTTGAGGTAGGTTTGGACAAGATTAAATTTGACAAGAACTTATGTCAGTTGCAAAAGGTAAGTCTTGGGCGGGGATTGAACTTCTGAACTAGAGGGTAGAGATGTCGTTGAGTAAGTGTCTACGGCAGTCCCATATACTTTTGGTGCGAGATTTCGTGGATAGACTTCAGTCGCCCGCCCGAAAACTGTATAAGGCACACGAGATAACGATCAAAAGCTCTTACACGACCGAGTTTTAGAAAATTTAAATAGCTTACTCTCTTTCTTGTGCAATATTAGCAGGGTTCAATAGTTGAGGATCTGAAATGAAATATATACTTAAGTGACTAGATACGCTAGATGTAAGTCGAATTTGTCTGTGTACGAGAAGATCTTGGAGTTAGTACAAAGTTGAAGAGAGCTGTGTCTATGGTAGTGTAGTATAGGACTCTCGGCTGGATGTAGGTCGAATCTGTGTCTATTTGTGTACGAGAAGAGCTCGGGATCAGTACAGAGCTATAGACTGTGTCTATAGTAGTGTAGTATATGATTCTCGGATGAATGTAGGTCGGATCTATGTCTATTTGTGTACGAGAAGAGCTCGGAATCAGTACAAAGCTGCAGAAGACTAACCTCCATGGTGGGTATGTCCTGCTTGCTGTACTTGGACAGGTTGGACGGGCACCTGCTGATATTGCTGTTGAGGTGGAGGCTGGTATTGTTGTTGCTGTGGTGGGGGCGGTTGGTATTGCTGCTGCTGAGGTGGTTGCTGCTGGAATATCAAATCGAATAACGAGCTAAAGGTAACACGATTGAACTGGCAGCTTTGCATCTCTTGCTTTACATGAAAACATTACATATAGTAGTTAACATTCTCCTGTCCTTCTCCCAGTCACCTGGTGTCGGCGCAAAATGTTTTTTCCTTCCATACTCCTCTATCATATACCATTTCTTCGCTCACTACCCTCTTACAACGCAATCCCTCTATTTCTTCTTAGGTCTACCTGTTCCTCATTACATACATTACATATAGTGATTCAGTGAAACTGTACTAAGATGAATTATATTTTGAAACTAGAGTTATTTCATGTAAAACACCTATTGGCGTGTCTTGACAGTAAAATTGTGTGCCGTGACGGCAAACGGCATGACGCTCTCTCATGGATCACGCATCTCCTACCCTCCATCCTAGACTTTCTTGCGTGTGCGTCCATGTCAGACACTTCGATTATTTCTTTGTGTGCGCAGTTTACAGAACATACATTTTTACTAGTTTACTTCACGCACTAATTGCTGGTATACACACTTCGTATATGTTTTAACAGTCTTTTCTAATAAATCTTAATTGGTTTACGTTAATTAAAAAAACCTACCCTCAACATTGAATTTTCCCGTCTGCCGAGCGTTAGATGTCGGTCGTCTTTTTGTCGACGATGACGATAACAAAGGTGACAATCTCTGCCGTTGCATTGAGAGGTGAAGCGGACAGTGGAATTTTAAATTTCAGGGCATAGAGACTGAACCCCAGCCCGGGCAGATGTGCGCACGTGCGATCATCCTGACTACCTATTCGTTGCCTAGGGTGCTATTCCAGCTACGCGCGGGTAGCTGGGCTCACGGGCTCAACCCCAGAGAGTTTTGCAATCTGTTCTATGTATTTATATTTTTTGCCTTTTTTCCCACCTATGCTGATAGCCTTGAGAGGCTATTTCAACTTCACCCTAACGTGTAGGTGAACTCACGGGGCTCAAACCGGAGTGTTACACTAGCCCTAGCAAGAGCAGTGCTTCGCAAAATCTACCACCGGATCGAAATCGCGACCTACTGAGAAGATCCGGCGAGAAACTCGGTGAGCTGTGTATATATATGGGTTACTTCGCTTGTCTAACTCTTTCATCGTAAAACCTTTGCATTACGATGTTATTCAGTATTTACTTCGATTCTCGCGAGACTCAAGATATAATTAAAATTACTTTTACTGGTTAATCTCTCGTTTATTGCTGCCATTATATTATTTCCGGCGTTACGAAGACTTCAGTTTCCGGTTACGCGGACTCAGATGTTATTCATCATCGTTTGAATACTATACTAACTACCCTCAAATTTTAATTATGATGTTAATACATATTTAGGTCGTTCGTGTTCGTGTATTATTGGCGTCCAGGATTTGAATCCTGCACTGTCTCATCACTAAGGGTCTCCTAATCGAACCCACTAATCCTGATCGATGCTTAAGTGAGAGCGTGGCGCTATATTTATTTATCATTCGCTTTTATCACTCACGGTGTCTTATCAAAGACTTAATATTTGTTTTATCTTTTTAAGTCGTTTTTTTTATCAGTTCTTTTTTTTTCGATAGTAGCAATCAGTAGCCGTTGTATTCTTCGAGATCAAATTTTATAGGTCTATTAGATTCTGTCTCAATGTGACAGGGGTGGGTGTGGAAAAATTCATTCCCAACTAAATGAAATTTGATATATTTTTGATATATTTCCCTAAACTGTAAAAAGGTAAGATGGGCAGTGTACTCATGACAAGGGACGAGAGCCGGTGTCATGTGCCTACGGGCAGGTATGCGTTTGTCCAATGAAATACGCACTTAACTTGCGAGGAACTACTAGAACGCAAGCCACTGACGGCCGACCTCTTTCCCCTCTACCTTAATATACTTTGATAAGCATTACCTGTTGCTGAGGCGGTGGCGGAGGAGGTGGAGCTTGATATTGCTGTAATAAAAAAAATAAAAATATATATATATACAGAAATTAGTAATGACGTTGAACATGCAAGGTTGGATATCAACATTTTTCTACATCTAAACGGTTATGCTTTCTGGTATGAACGGCCCAGGACAATGGTTCAAATACAATTAAATCCTTGCTGTCTGTATTATCTACTACGGACTGTGATTACTGCATGATGCTGGGTGCTGTGTAAGCCTATAAGTAGTTGTATTAAAAAATCTGCCTTTTTTTGGTTAAGTGCATACAAGAATTCAGAAAACAGTTATATTTTAAAAGCATAACATACTATAAATAATGTATTGTACTTAACTGTTAAGAAAATAAGCCTTGTTATTATCAACTTCAAATGATAGAGATTACATTGAATTATATATTGATTAGTGGTTCTATTATGTGGTACTCAGTACTCAGTATTTTAAAAGAAAGATTTTCCCCGCCTTGTTACCAGAGTCTATACAGATCACAAAGTGTTGTGATGGCCTATGGCCTAAGGACAGAGCCTCGAAGCGTAAATTACAATCTAAGTTGTATAATGTAACTGCTATACCACGCTTGGACACACAGGTCTATTATGCAACATAAATAGGCAGGATTGCAGTACCTTCCCCTGAAGGCTAATGACACATACTAGGAGCTGTAAATTCAATCAGACGATTGTAGTGCAGATTGCGGTAGGCAGCAGCTTGGCTCTGCCTGGCATTGCTGAAGTCCATGGGCGACAGTAACCACTCACCATCAGGTGGGCCGTATGCTGTCTACAAGGGCAATAAAAAATAAAAATAAAACTATAATACTCAGACAATTTTACTGCCTTTTCTACTGTGAATCATTTTATGGCATCCAAACTTAGATTTTTGTAAAATTGTATGATTTGAAATTCCGCACTATTAATTAAGGCAAATTTAACGTATAACACAAATATGCAAAACATGTAACTCACTACATTAAAAAAAAAACTTTACACAAAAATTGCATATTCAGTTCTTTTTATAAGTGTATTCAGGTCAGAACAAATTGCCGCAATGCATGTATGTATGTGTTTTGCTGAGTTTGATCAATGTCAGCTGATAGCTCAGCAGCATTGTGCACTCCTCGCGGTGGTTACCTTGAGACTAGGCATACTCTTTTACCAATGGCTCTGTTGCCAATGGTACAGTATATTCATTTGATGTTCAATCAAACTTTCACATTCCTAACTTCTTTTAGCGTTAAAATAAATGCGCTTACCTGATAGCTCTGTGGCGGTACGCCAGGTGCCACTTTCTGCTGATATTGCTGAGTTAAAACACACTCCAAAAACGCCACAAAAAATATTATTCTCAACATTTTATCAATTCCTAAAACAAACTCAATTAATATAGTTTGAGAGCCACTGGGGCGTGCGATAAAACAAAAATCTTCTGAAACTTTTAAAAACTTTTTTTTTTTTTTCGAACACAATCGGAAAAAACATTCGCTTTTCAAATGATAACGTGTGAATAATTCATTAGTACAGTCTTAAAAACTCGGTTACGTGTACGGTTTACCGAATCTAATTACCTTATCGAATCGTGTTATTGATAATAATTTTATACAACGTTCTTAAGATATTGCTTCTCTTTGAATTTTAAAAGAATCCCCAGTTTTCCCACTTGCATACACGTCACAAGTCAGAACATTTGACGTTTGTTTACAATTTGACGTTTTTAAAAATTGACACGTGGATTTATATAAAGCGGCATATGGATCTCCCATTATGTTGGCCAACTTTTTTTTTATGAAGTAAATTATAATAACAATTACGTAAAAGTGGAATACTGTAGTAACATCAATATATATGAACATTAATTAATCCCATAAATTTGTATAAACTGCGCCCGTGTTCTTTTACAAGGTTTTCTTTAAAAATTATTTCCTCCTAAGCCTGTATTTGTAGTGACATGATTTGAAATCGTCGTGATCTAATGGATAATATGCCGGCTGCGATGCGACTGTGGCGGTATTGGAACCCCGCAGATGGGCACCATCTTTTTTTATGAAAGTTGACGCAAAAATGTGTGGAAGTTAGGTCGTCCTGGCCTAAAGGACAAGACGTCCGGTGTATTCCTATGTAACGATGCATCAGTGTTCGAATCCCATCGTAATGTACCAATTTTTGCAATGAAATACGTACTTAATAAATGTTGACAATTGACTTCCACGGTGAAGGAATAACATTGTGTAATAAAAATCAAACCCGCAAAATTATTGTTGCGTAATTACTGGTGGTAGGGCCTCTTGTGAGTCCGCACGGGCAGGTACCATCACCCTGCCTATTTCTAGTGTGTGCGGACAGCAGTAATACGTTCCGTTTTGAATGGCGAGGCAGCCGTCGTGTTATAGAACTAGATTTAAACGCTCATGTCTCAAGCTGGATCCCGTTCTTTACGTTGTCTACAAATGTCTTGTTACAAATTTCAGGATTACAGCTGAAATTAATATTATTATGTAAAGCGAACACAATAAAACACAAATTATACAAAAACACCTAATCACTTTATTAAAATATTTTAAAGTACTAAAATATTTAAAAAAAAAGATCGTTTTCGTCACTCTTGGTAATATCACTTCAACTACTTAAAAAACAGCTTTCTTCTGTTGCTTAAATGCTAATGAGGAATGTTTTTTTTTTTCATTTATTCTTACGTTACTGGTACTTTCTTGGCAATGATGAAATTACTTTTAAAAAAATTGGCCGTCATAGGGACTACCGATAGAAATGAAAAACTATAATTGATAATATTTAAATTAAAATTATCAACATCAATCTGGTTTTCACATTACTGGCACTCCGAGCAACAATCTTAAACATGTTTTTATGGTTTATTTATTATTCAATTGTTATTCAATTACGGGCTGTACGAAATCTAAATACAATTCAATTCTGTTATTATATAAATACAATTGAATCGACAATTAATATGCAATCATGATCTATGCAAGTGCAGTGTTCACTCACGCGGCCCGTATACCCAACTTTCTCTTGTGAAGGTATGCACAGGGCTAATGATGTACAATACGTCGCCTGTATAGCTACAGGTACACTGCTATTACTCACCCTGTATAGCTACAGGTACGCTGTGGGTGACGCGAAACCATAAGGTTTTCTCCAATCAAAAAGTGCTCAACGGAGCTAAATAGACGTCTACGCAACGCAACGTCTCACGCATGACGATTGAGACAAAGTTTGCCCTTTAAAATATTATATTTTTAAAAGTGACAATTTTATAAATTGTCATGACCAAACTAGAACTATCGTGCATAGTTTTCTTTTTTAGATTGTCTGCAAAAATGTTCCGTTGAAATTTTGGCGGGAATGCGACGAGCGAAGTTGTCAGAATTGTTTTATTGTTAATCTAATGTTATATAGTTACTTAATGTATATACACCAATGAAGTAGGAAACCTATGGAAATGAAACGTCAACCAAAATTTCGTGCCACTGTGACGTCATCTGGCCACAAAACATGGCGGCTTTAGTGCTGTACAAAAGATTTCAATGTTATCAGGTTTTATCGATAAACGTTCTTGGCTCATTTTATTTTAAATATTGTTGAGTATTATTTATTTGTAGAATTTATACTTTAATGGGAAGTAAGTAGGTATATTGTTATGTGCAAATATGATATGATTTAGATGGGTGAAATCTAAGACAAGTTCGTCCTTCGAATTTGCCAAGTAAACGTAGTTGATTTTTAAAAGTTGCTACACTGATTTTATAAAGTTGTCGTTTGTCGCAAAACATAAAGATATGGCGTAGTTCAAAGCCATCAGCCCGTTTCTAGCATGCTAAATGTTATCGTATTTTGAGTACGTGTTTTTCTTAGACTATAACAATCTATTTTAATTGTTTTGCTGACTCTAAAGTCCGTAACATACTACCGCAGCGCACCCCAAGGAAGGTGCGCCGCACCATTTGAATCACTTTCGCTTGAGAGTGATTCAAATTTTAAACTTATCAAGGGACCGCGTGAAAAAAAAAACACCTACAGAACATTTATTCATTAATTACAAACGTCATTCCTTGTGACTTCCTCTCTAAAATCACTTAATTATTAAATATTTAACAAATTTACAATAGTGTTTTACTCACTGCGGAATAAAACTATTTTATTTAAATAGTTCCGAAGAGCGTAGCGTTGTTAGTTGCGTTCGGTAGCGTTTTTCCCGAAATATCTAAACAGAATGTCTAAATATGTTTTGATGACATATTTTAAAGTGGTATTTATGATTAGTGTCATGATCAATAGATTCCGACCGAAAAATGGATTTTTCGGATGAGGGCTCCATAATGAATTTGAATACATATAGATAATAGTTTTAGGGCATCGACTTTCTTGAGATCCTATAAAATACGTTTTAATTATTATTTTTGTATGTTTTAAGCATGATAAATTATGAAATTTTATATAATCAATCATATTAAATCGATATCAAAGTCAATAAATAATGTACAACCCAAAACAGACGGCCGAACTGACGTGACAATGACATTTGGCGCGCTAAACATGGCGGATTTTCGGCCTCATTAGACGGAGACGGAGATATTTACGTATATTCATGTTTCATTTTATGTACGCACTGAAATACTGTTATATTGTTTTCCTGCGAGTTAAAGTGCTGAGTAAGAACGAGATAGATATATGTTTATGTATGTGCCTTCAAAATGGGTGCTATTTATATAAGCAATTGTACGTATAGAACAATATGTCGTGTCCCTACTATATAGGTCTATGATATACACATAATAATGGTGGCTTTTTAACACTCTAGCACAAAGTTTATAAAAAAATATCTTAACAAAAAACTTTTTCAACTATTTTAATGGAATACTTAATTGAAGTTCAAATAAAAACATCCACTGATGCTGATACCAAATAAAACGGACCTATAATTACAAACATGTCGCGTATAAAGCGAAATGTCGCTTAAACCAAATAGCCTTTCACCCAGCAAGAAATCTAGAGTTAATATCTCGATATTAACTCTAGATTTCTTGCTGGTTGTGTGCCGATTTATTACATTTATTATTTATTACCTAGGGCCGTTTTTCATGTTTATTAATAATACATATATTTTTTAAAACTATATAAATATTAAAAGACCCATACATACATGCTGTATTAAATACGCTCTTACCTGTGTACCCTCATACTTTAGAAAAAAATATCGATCCAAATTCAAGCCAGACTTAAACATTGTGTTACGCCGGTAAGAGTAACGCCATATATCGCCGAATACTCGAATGAATATCGAAGGATGTAGTAGCATCTAGAAAACTCAAGGCGTACAACGCCATCTATTATCAGATAGCCGAACCACACATACTCGAATTATGTGGAATATTCTCGATAATTCTAGGGATGTGGTATCGTCTATAAGCGTTGCAGAGGTGGCACGCAGTCAGTCAGTAATCGGAACTACTCGAAGCGAAACAGCGAACGGATCACCTGAAGCGAAGCGGAAGAAGCGAACTGAGAATTTTAAATTCTTAAGTGCTAATACAGTGTTAAGTTGTACTTTGGTAGATTTTTTTATTTATCTCGAGCCCCAGCGCGTAACAATTGGAAAGACCTTGCGACTCACATGGATCTGAAGACGTTCGAACTCACCGATTTTATCATTGACCGAAGACTCCACTATAAAAAAAATTTGTATTAAAAAAAAAAACACTTGACGGTCGAATAAATCACCCCCCACCCCGTCCATAATTGACTGGGAAACATAAACGCCTAAAAAAACTAATAAATGCATTTATAGCTACCGAACTTTTTAGTTCTGCAAGCATATAATATTATCTATAGGTAGGGCTTTGGCAGGTAAATCATATTTCCACACCTCAGCACGAGATAAATATATAGAGGGGTGAAAGACTGTTTGTAAGCGACATTTTTTCAACTTAACAGGAGAGTCATATAAGTTTAAAATTTGGAAAAAATATCATAACAAAATATAAAAACTTCTTCAGCTATTTCAATGAATAAACTCAAAGTTCAATTAACAACAACGAACCGTCGATGCTGATACCGAATAAAACGGACCTTTAATTACAAAGATAAATGTCGCTTTAATCAAATAACCTTTCAACCCTCGATATGGTTTCCTATTTAAAAAAAAGAAGCTCACTTTGATTTTTATCATTAATTAATTAATCGTGAACGTTATCACTTTAGGTATCCTTAAGGAAAAGCTCAGACGATCTTCTTAACGATACAAACATTTTTATTTCTACCCTCACAGCTGAGGTATCCTTAGGTAAAAGCTCAGACGATCTTCTTAACGATACAAACATTTTTATTTCTACCCTCACAGCTGAGGTATCCTAAGGTAAAAGCTCAGACGATCTTCTTAACGATACAAACTTTTTTATTTCTACCTTCACCGCTGACGTCCACTGAGAGGCACCCGAAATCGCTCACAATACCCTTGATGCAATCCACCTCGTTTTTCGTCAGCCCGACGGGCAGATCGAATTTCGCAAACTCCGACCTTCCCGCCAAACTTTGACACATGTCCAACACGTCACTTTGGAAAGTCGCGTCAACGTCATAGACCGCGTTCGTCGCGGGGACCTCGACGTTAAACGCCTTCAGCCACATAGCCTTCTCGTTGACCGCAAAATCCTTCGTCTTCGTATCTAAATCCGCCAATATCTTGCCAATCTCTTTATTTTTCGGCTCCAATTTTAAAGCTTTCTTGTAATATTTAATCGCCATTTCCGTTTTGCCGAGCATTTCGTGAGCTTTCCCATAGTAGTAAAGCGCTTTGCAGTGCTTTTCGGTGTCAATAAGTCTGTCCAAGCATTCGCACATGTTCAGAACGTGTTTAGGCTTGTTCGTCTTGTAATAGCAGACTGCCAAATTTAAGTACGCGTTAACTTTATTGTTTTTTATGTCTAACTCCTCGTCGGCCGTACCAGGACGCGATAGACGCAAAACCGAGATGGCCTGCTGATAATTCTTAATGGCCTTCACATATTTCTTTTTCTTGTATAGCTCTTTGGCGTCAGCGCGTAAGGCGTTGACGGTACGCAATGTGACCTCGTATTTAGTCTGCTCCGCCATTGGTAGATCGTTAAATCTGTGCGTGAGAAAGAATGATGTTTACATAGATGCGATTCGCATTCGTATCTAGCGATGCACCGGTGTTCGATTCCCGCAGGCGGGTACCAATTTTTCTAATGAAATACACGTACTTAACAAATGTTCACGATTGACTTCCACGGTGAAGGAATAATTATCAAACCCGCAAAATTATAATTTGCGTAATTACTGGTGGTAGGAGCTCTTGTGAGTCCGCACGGGTAGGCACCACCACCCTGCCTATTTCTGCCGTGAAGCAGTAATGCGTTTTGGTTTGAAGGGTGGGACAGCCGTTGTAACTATACTGAGACCTTAGAACTCATATCTCAAGGTGGGTGGCGCATTTACGTTGTAGATGTCTATCGGCTCCAGTAACCACTTAACACCAGGTGGGTTGTGAGCTCGTCCACTCATCAAAGCAACAAAAAAAATTTTTTTTTTGCTCCTTGATTAGCCGATTTCGTGATTTGGTATTCAGCCAGCAGCATCTTTATTCACAACGCGAACCACTCATCTTGAGACATGAGGTCGTTCGTATCAATTGATAAAGATAAGGCCGGCGGTGACCACCACAGTACTGAATCCAACCAACCAGTACATACGGAAATCGATCGATCGCCGTCTTTAACGCGACGTTATTCCTAATGCATCATTGAGGCCTTTCGTGAACAATGTGCATCTATTAGCAAGATTCGACCACCAATTGCGTCACTGCGTTTTTTTCCTGCCTATTCTAGTCACCTCGAGGGGTTATACTAGCTTCACCGGGCGAGTAGGTGAGCTCACGGGGTTCTAACCTGGTGACGTTGCTAACACTAGCCCTAGCAAGAGCAGTGCTTCGCAGAATCTACCACCGGATCGGAAACGCGACCCACTGAGAGGATCCGGCGAGAAACTCAGTGGGCTGTGTCTATATGGGCTAGTTTATGCGGTGACCGGTGCTTGAGGTACCTAAAAGCACCGTTAATGGATCGGGAGGATCCGTAATGACGTGTTTAGGGCGACGTCGACTGTTTACCATTCGGTCCACAGGATCGGGTAAAATGTTACTAGATATAACGAAATATGCTTCTAATTCTTTTGTCCGTAGATCTTGTAAGTTGTACGATGCTAAGTTCTCTAATGCTGACATCTTTTGCTTGTCACTTGTAGCATATAGAAAAGCTATTTTAATATATTTATAAGGTGATTTAGTCCGATGACTATTATAGTTTTAGGGCCTGTCCGCACAGCGATAATTCACCGCGAGGTTATTATTCGCGCGTATTAAATTCCGCGATCGGAATTACACCTAGTACGCACTGCGTATAAAATTTCCTACTATTTTCGTCAGTTTAATTCAGTTCTCCGCTGAGACGCTCCTCCCACAATCTCGCCTTCAATATTCTATCGTGGTATGCTTTATGAAATTTGTCCCACAAGGGAGGTCTCCTGTACATCAGCGAGATTAGCTGTTGCTCCACATCGATCTCATCATCATCTCTAAACGGCCGTCTGGTGTAGTGGTAAGTGACATGGTCACTACACAAGGGGGTCGCGGGTTCGAATCCCGCCAAGGGAAGATATTTGTATGATAAATATAAATGTCTTTTCCAGGGTTATGGATGTATATTAAATATATGTATGTGTATAATAAAAAATCTTACATTTATTTCCGTCATCTGGTACCTGTAACACAAGTTCTTTACGAACTTACCACGGGACCAGTTAACGTCATTTTCTTGCACGGCCGCTGATCGGGCGGGAGAAGAAGCGAGCGACATCTTTTCAATAGCGACGTTGCACGACTGAGCGAAACGCGCGAATTTTATTCCACAGTGCGAACATAGCCATACTTACTTTATAAGATATAAAAGATTTTTTCCCGCGCGATTTTTTTTACCGCCATTGCGGATACTCCTATCTATATATTAATACGTGAAGCAAAAACTTTGTATCCCTTTTTACGAAAATTGCGCGGACGGAGGAGTATGAAATTTTCCACACTTATAGAGAATATAGAGAAGAAGTGCACAATGCTAATATTTTTTTTAAATAATGCATACAAGATACATTAAATCAATAAAGAAAACATTACACACACTACATACCAAGTATTTGACGCACACACGCATGCATCATGCATACTATTTATTGTCAAACTTTTGTTCTTGACGTCTGTTGTCAAATTGATAATAGATTAAATATTGTTTGTCTTTGTTAATATTTTTTATAGAGTAGTCTTGGCGAAATTTGTGATTATAGAAGTATAAAATACAATCATAATAGTATACAAAATTACAATTCCAATTAATTATAGTCGAATTTCCTCTAGTAATATTAAATGTGTTACAGAATTACGAGAAAAAAATCGCGCGATGAAATATCGCTGTGCGGACAAGGCCTTATAGTGTAAGTTGATGTATAAAACAATATATTATGTGCGTATTGTGTTGCTTTTGTTTTTTTTGTAATTTAAATTTCTAAATTTCTCTTCTCTGTTCAGTTTCTAATTATATGTGATTTTGATTGTGGAAACATATTTGGTTTATATATTTGGTTTTAGCTATATTTTTTTAAATATTATATGTTTGTATTGTACTGTTTGTTTCCCAAACAAATAAATAAATAAATAACACTCCTACTTATCTCTAAAAGTTCAAACTTCAGAAGCTCCTGAAAGCTCACCTGGTGGCCGCGTAGTTGTCTTTGACGTCATACAAGACGATGACGAAGAGCGCGGGCTCCGGTCTGATCCTGGGCGGGACCCCGCGCGGACCCCACGCGGCCGCCGGTTGCACCAGCAAGTTGAGACGCGCCTGTGGCCCTTTGACCATAGTCAAACCTATCTCCAGACCGGGTATTATTTTCCCTGTTCCTAAACGCAGACGCTGAGGAAATTTCAAAACAAAATTCGCATTAGCATTATTAGAAGTCGTCTTGGCCTAACGGATAAGACATCCGGTGCATTCGTGTGTAGCGATGCACCGGTGTTCGAATCCCGCAAGCGGGTACCAATTTTTCTAATGAAATACGTACTCAACAAATGTTCACGATTGACTTCCACGGTGTGGGATTAACATCGTGTAATAAAAATCCTACCCGCAAAATTATAATCTGCATAATTACTTACTGGCGGGTAGATACCACCACTAGTAATTACGCAAATTATAATTTTGCGATTTTTATTTATTTCATTAATACAATTACCTTTGGTGCGCCCATATTCATGGTTAAAGTAGAATCAAACGGTATCACAGCTTTCTCCCAGTAAGCCGCGTAATGTATCGTCACTTCTGAATCAACGGGCACCAGAGGTCCTTTACCTGTAAAAGAAAAACAGCAATGAACATTTAACTTTTTTTTTTTAATTCTCATTAAAGAGCTGAATCTCGTTAAGAGCAGCTAAAGTCATTTGCCGCGACACTGATCGGGACTGTACTCTGACTAAATTTATGAATGCATGTCTTCTATGATGTGATAAAATATTAATATGAGTAAAAGCAAAAAAAACAGCTGGTTTAGTTGTTTAATAAATCACCTGATGTGATCTTTTTATTCATTTTAACATTCTTTATTTAGTGGCAAGAGTAATTACTATCACACTGGAGCAGAATGCTAGTCTATACATAGGCAAGTGAGTGTGTTAAATACACTTTTTTTTACTTTTTTATTGCTTAGATGGATGGACGAGCTCACAGCCCGCCTGGTGTTAAGTGGTTACTGGAGCCCATAGACATCTACGACATAAATGCGCCACCCACCTTGAGATATAAGTTCTAAGGTCTCAATATAGTTCCAACGGCTACCAAACCAACAAACAAAAACCAAACCCGCAATTTTGCGGGTTTGGTTTTTATTACACGATGTTATTCCTTCACCGTGGAAGTCAATCGTGAACATTTGTTGAGTACGTATTTGCTTAGAAAAATTGGTACCCGCCATTTACATTCTTTAACATACATTTAACATTCTTTATTTAGTGGCAAGAGTAATTACTATCACACTGGAGCAGAATGCTAGTCTATACATAGGCAAGTGAGTGTGTTAAATACACTTTTTTTTACTTTTTTATTGCTTAGATGGATGGACGAGCTCACAGCCCGCCTGGTGTTAAGTGGTTACTGGAGCCCATAGACATCTACGACATAAATGCGCCACCCACCTTGAGATATAAGTTCTAAGGTCTCAATATAGTTCCAACGGCTACCAAACCAACAAACAAAAACCAAACCCGCAATTTTGCGGGTTTGGTTTTTATTACACGATGTTATTCCTTCACCGTGGAAGTCAATCGTGAACATTTGTTGAGTACGTATTTGCTTAGAAAAATTGGTACCCGCCAGCGAGATTCGAACACCGTTGCATCGCTAGATACGAATGCACCGGACGTCTTATCCTTTAGGCCACGACGACTTCAAAAGTAAATGTAAGTTTCTCTAAAAAGTACATGGGAGCATAATTAACAAAAAATATTCTTGAAATATACAAGAATAACTTCCAGAGTGACATGCAGGCATCAACATCTAGCCTGATGTGCAGAGAAGACAAGGGAACCTGTGGTATTTTTGTACACTATTAAAACCAAAATCTACACATTAATAAGCTGTAAGGAAACCTAGTATATAATATGTCGGTATTTATGATATTCTAATTATTTCAGTTTTTTTTTTATTACTTAGATGGGTGGACGAGCTCACAGCCCACCTGGTGTTAAGTGGTTACTGGAGCCCATAGACATCCACAACGTAAATGCGCCACCCACCTTGAGATACAAGTTCTAAGGTCTCAAGTATAGTTACAACGGCTGCCCCACCCTTCAAACCGAATATAGTCTGAAGGAATGCCATGATGTATGATGTGAGCACAGGGGCTATGTTTATATTTAGTATCAGAACACAGTAGGGTGACTCTCTCGCTAGCTTTGTCCTCAATTTTCTCTCTCTTCTTGAGAATACACAAAGCAGCTTAGACCTCTAAACGGGACCACTGGTTAACTTGCCCCAAATTTTCATTGTTGGAATAACTACATAACTTAATCGTAACTAGAGGTCCCGCAGTAGTCGAAATTGTACTATAATTAATTGGAATTGTAAGTTTGTACACTATTATGATTGTATTTTATACTTGTATAATCAAAAATTGCGCCAAGACTACATCTATTTTCAATTTGACAACAGACGTCAAGAACAAAAGTTTGACAATAAATAGTAAGCATGCGTGTGTGCGTCAAATACACGGTATGTAGTGTGTGTAATGTTTTCTTAATTGATTTAATGTATCCTTTATGCATTATTTAAAAAAAATATTATCATCCTGCACTCCTTCTCTATATTCTGTATAAGTGTGGAAAATTTCATACTCCTCCGACCGCGCAATTTTCGTAAAAAGGGATATAAAGTTTTTGCTTCACGTATTAATATATAGATTGTGATTGTGAAGTATACAGCTGTCATTTTGAATCCAGTTCACTAAACTCTTTACTAGTGAATCTTACTGACCACTGTGTCACTAACCTATCACTTTAGACACATTAGAATCAATTTTAAGTTTGAATGTTCAATTTGAACACTTTATGAGTATTGTAAATTTTGAAAGTACTGTGGTGGTAGTTACCTTCTTCTATGATGAGCATTTTCACGTCACCAGTGCTCATGCAGTCTATCATATTGGCGCCCAACTCCTCAAAAGACAAGTAATCTGGTGAGGCCAGCATCATCTTTTTGGTTGTCTCCTCAATATTCCTGAGTGTATCCTCTCCATCACTGTGGAAAAGATACGTTTACTTTTCATTGGTTTTTGTGAGCTTTGCACTTAAATATGCAAATTCAATTCGAAAATATCAATTTTAATTATTCCGTACTGTAATTGTGCATTGCAATTGTAATTTTTTATAATTCAATATATGTATTTCGTTGTTTTTATTGTTGTTATTGTAGTTATAGTTTTTGTTGTTATTATTCTAAGCTCAGACAGTGATTGGTCGGTTTGATGCTGGTGTGCACGTCCCTCTGCAGGTGCCGGCGGAAGATCAACGCCCCAGTACCGATTGTCTCGGTACTGTTAGGCATTGCTGAGCCGGTAACCGTTTCCAAGCCTTGTTATTTTTCTTTTAATTTTTGTTTCATTTTTTGCAAATTTATGTTTGGAATAAATGTTTATTATTATTAAATTAATCACAATCTACATTCACTATTTCCGTTTCTTTTATTCCTGTGTAGATAGATGATAGCTGCCAGCTCCTGGCCTGGTTTAAGTGGCTACTAGTGTCCATAAGCATTACAGCATATTTGACAACTCATCTCAAGAGGTTTGAAGAGGTCATGAAGACTGAAGTTTCAATTTTACAGTATGAAAGCTGACTAAGCCCATGGCAGTACCTACTTGTATGAGATACTAATAACTAAGCAAGTTTAGGGTTGCAACATCACCTGTCATCCTCGTCACCCATTTCAGGAAACAAATCGTCATCACCGTTGATGAACATCTCCGTTTTTCTGTTTTGAAAGTCCACATCAATCTGAAACTCCATTTCTGAAGTGAGCTCTCTGTAGATCAGAAAACAAATTTTCAATTATAGAACCTATTCCGTTACATAAGGTTACATTCCACAGCTAATTTAGAACAATGATGATGTCAATTCAGATTCTGCCAATCGACTATCGGTGCTCTTAGGCATTCTAAGCATCAATTGATGTTCAGATCGGACCCAATGAATCCTATAAAGGGCTCGTTGTGAAAATTATGTAGTTATAAATTTGTTAGACTTAAATATGTAGGTATACAGTCGTGGTCAACTAATTAGGGACATTCAAGATAGTGAAGGGCTATAACCGGTTATGTACATTTAAA
Organism: Bombyx mori; assembly: GCF_030269925.1. NCBI lineage: Eukaryota > Metazoa > Arthropoda > Insecta > Lepidoptera > Bombycidae > Bombyx > Bombyx mori. The sequence goes on along the minus strand of NC_085117.1, from coordinate 1,238,516 downwards.
TATAAAACCCTATTGATTTCTCAGCACCTATTATTTGCATAATGTGGTCCGATTATTATGCTATAAATGGCTGTAAATAAAATATTTAATAAATAGAAATAGTATTTAATATTAAAGATTAAACATGTATTAAATATTAAGGTACAATTCTGTAGTGGACATTTAATTAAGGACAGTAAAGTATAATGAAAAATACAGTTACACAAAACTTATAATCTTCAGTGTTATAATATTTTTAACAGCTCCATTTTATTACGTGTAAAATCAGTACCCAGTAGCAAAACCTTTGTTAGTAATTACCGCTTGACACCGATGTGGCATAGACATTATCAGTTTCTGACATGTTTTGACAGGAATGTTTGCCCATGCCTCACAAAAAGCTTCATGAAGTTCATCCAAATTTGTATTACGATAAGTGGCAACTTTTTTCTTGATTTCGTGCCAAAGGTGCTCAATTGGGTTGAGGTCCGGCTATTTGCTGGCCAATCTATCACCGATACAAACTAACTGGTAAGAAACGACTTGACTTATTGGGCGGTATGTTTCGGGTCGTTATCCTGCTGAAACGTCCATATAATAGGGAGATGCTCCTCAGCATAGGGAAGCATAGTTTCTTCCAATATTGCCTTGTATTGATGTTGGTCTAAGTTACCCTGAACTTTCCTCACAGGTCCCACTCCACGTCCAGAAAGTGAACCCCATATTTTAATGTTTCCACCGCCATGTTTCACTTGTTTTTTTGTGAATCTTGAATTCATTTCCGCTTTTACAGGACGCCGTACATATTGCCTTCCATCTGAAGAAATCAAATTAACCTTGGTCTCGTCAGAGAAAAGTACATGTTGCCATTGGGCGTAGGTCCAATGTCCATATTTACGTGCAAATGCCAAACGAGCATTTCTATGTTCTTTCTTCAACATCGGTACTTTGCGAGCCACTCTTCCGAACAACCCTGCTTCTATCAAACATCGTCGAACGGTCCTCGCAGATACACCGGCTCTTTCGCTTGCCCCAAACACTTCGTGTTTAATTAAAATAGAGCCTAGAAACGGATCTTTCTTAGCTAACCTGGTTATCATTCTATCTTCTTGCGGAGTCGTTTTTATCGATCTTTTTGTTCTGGACACATTTAAAGCTGTGTTATAGCGCTTGAAATGTTGCACTGCATTGCATACCATAGTTTTTGAACAATTTAAATGTTGTGCTATCCTTCGGTATGACCAACCACGCTCGACAAACTCATGATAATTTTTCGTAGTGTTGGATCGCAACTTTTATTTTTGCCCATTTTTCTTCAAAATAATTCTCAAAACTTAAAATAAAAAATCTGGATTGCCACCAAAACGACCACTAAACAATAAGAAAAGAAACATAAAAGTATTAAAATTCCAATTTTGAAATTAGAACGCAATACCTCAGTGTCCCTAATTAAATGGCCAGCCAGCACTCTTTGAACCAATAGCACTATGATATTGTATCAGCTATACTGTAAAGAGGTTTAATGTTTAAGAAGTTGTTATTCTTTGTATAATCGCGCACATAAATGACTAATTACACTTACATGTAAAAGATATGGAATATTGCTAAGACTCGTTGGAAAATAAAAAAAAATATTCACAATTTGGCTTAACTAGAGATTGTCCCTAATTAGTTGACCACGACTGTATATAGAAAGACGTCAGAGAAGAAACTATTTTAATTCCAAGCTAATGAGATGAATAATGGGATATGATACTATCATCAAAAACATTTATTTGTAATATGTAATTAATATAGCAGACTGTACCTAGAACAGCACGCAATTTCGTCAAATGCCCTCAAGTCATAGGCAAAATGGCAGTTGAGAATGTCGATTTGCATAGAAAAACTGTACGGTAGTAAAAATATAAGTCTATTAACACTATTTCGGCTGGTCGCAATTGAGCTTCAACTTACTCTTAAGTAAGAACCGGAGCAGTCGATGGACCATGAATTCTACCAAGATATCTTGAAACGACCATTAATTTTTTGTTGTTGTAATAAGTGCAACGATAATCATTCTCCTTAATCGGTAGGTATTCACAAGATAATATGTCCTGGTATAGACTCGGCTCATGAGAAATTCATACAAATTGTTTTTTTTTTCTATCTATGCTTGCCTTGAAAGGCTATTTCAGCTTCGCCCTAACGTGTAGGTGAGCTCACGGGGCTCAAGCCAGAGTGTTGCTAACACTGGCCCTAGCAAGAACAGTGCTTCCTAGAATCTACCACCAGATCTCTAATTATCTGAGACCAACTTATTACATTTAATTCGAAACCGATTTTTTCATTGCTTAGATGGGTGGACGATCTCACAGCCCACTTGGTGTTACGGCCTGGCCACGGGGACCGGCGGTGCGAACAGCGAAGCGGTGGGCGAGGCGACCATTCGCGCAGCACCGTTTGCAGGCCACGGGTACTCACGTTCGCCGCCGCGACTAGTAAGGAAGTCCGACAGCGAAATGTCTATATCGAAATTATCTCGATATTGCTTACAAATTAATAGTTTTTTGGTTCAGGACCTATTATTTGGAAAAGATTGTGAAGTACATGATTTGAATAAGAATCGGAGTATACCTATAGATGGAGAATTCCACAAGAAGTACGAGAAATACTTTGGGTGGCTAGACTTCCAAATAGCTGGTCTAGCTAGTATTTCAGCTATTTTATTTTTTTATTGCTTAGATGGGTGGACGAGCTCACAGCCCACCTGGTGTTAAGTGGTTACTGGATCCCATAGACATCCACAACGTAAATGCGCCACCCACCTTGAGATATAAGTTCTAAGGTCTCAAGTATAGTTATAATGGCTGCCTCACCCTTCAAACCGAAACGCATTACTACTTCACGGCAGAAATAGGCAGGGTGGTAGTACCCACCCGTGTAGACTCACAAGAGGTCCTACCACCAGTAATTACGCAAATTATTATTTTGAAGATTTCATTTTTATCACATGATGTTATTCCTTCACCGTGGAAATCAATCGTGAACGTTGAGTGTTGTTGAGTACGTATTTCATTACAAAAATTGGTACCCGCCTGATATTCGAACACCGGTGCATCGCTCAACACGATTGCACCGGACGTCCGTTAGGCCACGACGACTTTAAAAATATAAAATAAAAAATAAATAAAAAATATAAAAATTTCGGCGTTAATTTTTCGCGGCGAAAACAACTAAACTCATTTAATCACTGCACTATTCGCCGCGACTACCGCTCGACTCCGTGGCTCGCGCCGTCCGTATTCATGCATTTGTTTTGCTCGCCCGCCGCATCGCGCGATTCGCTCGGTACATTTCGCCGGTCGCTTCGCCGGTCGCCGGTGCGCGTGGCTTGTTAGGTACATTTCTATGCGCTTGTTTTAGTCGCTAGACGCTTCGCCGTTCGCACCGCGCGAATATTCGCATCGGCGAATGTCCCGTGGCCAGGCTGTTAAGTGGTTACAGGAGTCCATAGACATCTACAACGTAAATGCGCCACCACCTTGAGATATAAGTTCTAAGGTCTCAGTGGTGCCTACCCGCGCGGACTCACAAGAGGTCCTACCACCAGTAACACCAGTACGAACGCCGCTTTTGTGCAAAGTTTTCTTAACGAAATCAAACCACTTGTTTGATTACTACCAAAGTTGTTTTGAGCTTACCTCAGATTTATTCCTTTAGACAGTTGAACGGGTTCTTGAAATACTTGCTCCATGTTAATATTTTTTAGTTCTAATTGCACCCGCTTAGAGAAATTAAAATTAAAATCACATTTTTTTTGTTTATTATTTTGACATTGGCAAATGGCATTAGAGCCATTTTTTAAAGGGATTTTAGAACCTGGTAACAAAGACCTTTAGGTCAAGTCTTATTTTAATTTTAATGATAACTTTTTTGTATATTTTGATAGTTTAACTGAATAAATATTTTGGTAAATTATGTACTGGCCTTATTTTGCTCTTTAAATTTATGAAAGAAAAATAATGGGATAGAGATTCGCCTGATGATTTTTAAAATTATCATATTATGGTAGTTTTCCAATTACAGCACAAGAGCGCATTATGCGGCATAATGCTCAACGTTGAAAGTTCCAAGTACAGCAACGCTTCGCACAATCGAGCACTCTCAAAAGTATTGCTCTCGCGTGATGCGTGCAATCGATACCGACTCATTGACAGAAAATTGACAAGTGTTTTTTCTTTAAGTTGGCATTGATCGAAATTTTGTTTATATTATCGTTAGTAATATTATTTAATGTTAAAAAAACGCCATAAACCTAAGAGATAGATAATGTTGAAAAAAATTTTTAAGGCTTTCGTTTCGTCGTAGTTTCTTAGAAATAATCAATGTTAATTAAAACTGTGCTAACTTAGCGCACTCTGCTGATGCATTTGAAAACTAATTCACGTTCCAATTAAGCTTCAGCATAATTCGGCATTGTGCGTCACTGAGTCGCATTATGCTCTGTATTGGAAAACTACCAATGTTTCAAGTCCGTATCGAGTCATTCACTTTAATCGATGTTTATAAGCAGGTCACTCACTATGAAGATAAAATTGACAGACGTCAAATGTTACTAAAATGATCTCTCACATTAGAATTAATAATTTCTAGGAAATTACTTGTTGAGACTTCTCAGGTACTAGAATAGAAGCACGTTAAGATTAAATTTCAGAAAATGGAGGTTACGTTAGTATTTTTTTAATTATCCTTATTTATTTTAATTTTTTAAATGCCATATTGATTGATACACACTACTTAAAAACTAAATAAATATTTCTGTTATGAAATGGCGGGTACTAATCTGAATGGGTGTTCAAATGTAAATTAAATTATTAAATTGAGTTATTTTTACGTTATAAATAATCATGCTTCACAGTCCCTCCTAATTCTATTGCAAAGAAGTCTAATGGAGTCCGATTTTATCAAATTACAAGATTCAGATTTCGCCGTCAATTTTCAAGTCGCTGACGGTATTTTCATTGCGTTGATATTTGGGCCACTCAAACAACATATTTCGTATCAAACGGCAATGTTTTAAAAAAAAGTGTAGCGCCCGGAGCGCTTTGTAAATGTTTCCGTAAATAATTGATGCTCTTTAAATTTAATCTATGGATTAAGTTATGAAAATGTTTTTTTTTTTTTTGCTTAGATGTGTGGACGAGCTCACAGCCCACCTGGTGTTGAGCGGTTACTGGAGCCCATAGATATCTACAACGTAAATTCGGCCCCCACCTGGAGATATAAGTTCTAATGTCTCAGTATAGTTACAACGGCTGCCCCATCCTTCAAACCGAAATGCATTACTGCTTCATGGCAGAAATAGGCAGAGCGGTGGTACCTACCCGTGCGGACTCACAATACGTCCTACCACCAACACTAGATCAAGCATGAGTTTCTGAACAGTCATAGATGATCTGTTTGTAAACTACCACGGACTAAATTATTTTCTTCACAATCCAATAACGTTAAGTGCTTCAACACAATGCCAACATTACAGTTGTATGTAAAATTATTACATCTTTGAAAAAACCATGTGCAAATGCTGTTACTGCAGTTAGACAGTAGGATACTAATGGGCATATGGCTTGAGTAATTAAGGGAGTTTTCCAATTACAGCACAAGAGCGCATTATGCGGCATAATGCTTAACGTTGAATGTTCCAACTACAGCAACGCTACGCACAATCGAGCACTCTCAAAAGTAATGTTTGTGGGTGATGCGTGCAATCGATACCGACTCAGTGACAGAAAATTAACAAGTGTTTTTTCTTTAAGTTGGCATTGATCGAAATTTTGTTTATATTATCGTTAGTAATATTATTTAATGTTGAAAAAAATTGTAAGACTTTAGTTTCGTCGTAGTTTCTTAGAAATAATCAATGTTAATTAAAACTGTGCTAACTTAGCGCACTCTGCTGATGCATTTGAAAACTAATTCACGATCCAACTAAGCTTCAGCATAATTCGGCATTGTGCGTCACTGAGTCGCATTATGCTCTGTATTGGAAAACTACCTAAATCATTTCAACAGGATCGCGAACCCGAAGCCTAATCAAATGATAACATGCCCATACGAGAAGGCGCATATAGTAGAACACTACAGGATGCACATACACCTGCAGAAGTGCCGCAAACAACATCCGGCTTGTAACAAAGTGCAGTGCCCGTTTGATGCTACACACGTCGTTAATGATGTGGAACTCGATGTGAGTTTATTTTCAACTTTCTTTATTTTATTGCTTAGATGCGTGGTCGAGCTCACAGCCCACCTGGTGTTAAGTGGTTACTGGAGCCCATAGACATATACAACGTAAATGCGCTACGCACCTTGAGACATAAGTTCTAAGGTCGCAAGTATAGTTACAACGGCTGCCCCACCCTTCCAACCGAAACGCATTACTGCTTCACGGCAGAAATAGGCGGGGTGGTGGTACCTACCCGTGCGGACTCACAAGAGGTACTACCACCAGTATACTATTATAAACTTTAATTATGTGGAACAATTATTTTTATTGCCCTTATAGACAGACAAGCCGACGGTCCACCTCATAGAGAATGGTTTCCGCCGCTTATAACAATACCAGGGGCAGAGTAAAGATGCTGCCTGCTGGATTTTTCTTTTTATTTGGAAGTTGGTTACATAATTAGAGGTAAACATAATCACGAATCATACAGGAAAAAAATATAAATATATACATCTTCTTCTTTGTTGTACCCTCTTAACGACGTTAGAAGGCACAGGTATGAAAGTTACATACAAATATACAAAAATATAATCATACAACAATATCTGTGCGGTCTCACAAGAGGTCCTACCATCAGTAAAATTTATATATAATTAAGTAAATTATTTATACTTTTATATAATTATTTATATTATATAATAAATTTGACTCCTTAAGCATTGATTTTGCCAATGTCACAGTATGCACAAAAATGACAGGTGCTTAGACAAAAAAATAATCTGAATACAAATAAATTTGATCAGTTTTTCCATATTATTATGTGAATCTGTGATTTTAAATATATTAGACTAACTACTTTAAAGATGAATATTATTAGTAGATAAAAATTTACATAGAATATTTATATGTTTAGCATAATATACTAAAGTTAATAGAGAATTAATATTAATAGGCCGGGAGATGTCTTTTAGAAGGATATCATAAAGAGGGGACACAGAATTGGGACAGGCAAAAAAAAAAATGTAATGCTTATACAATTTCTAATACCACGAGAGTCAAACATAATCTGAATATAATATAATATATATATAAATAATAATTATGCAAAAAGTAAAGAATTTTAGTTAAAGTATAAAATAAAGAATAAAATTAAGTATAAAATTAAACATTAAGGAGAATTGTGTATCTGAATATAGTTAGTATAAAAAGCTCTAATTGTTAAGTTTAGATTAATTTGTATAAATATTCTAATTTTGTATATTTGTATGTAACTTATGTGTGAAGGAAGAAGTATATATTTTATTCATGTATGTTCATGATTAACTTCACCTCTAATTACGTAGTCACCACCTATATCACTATATAGTCTTCTTGCTCACATTGATAACACTAGACGATGACTAACGCCATCTTGATTAGTTGCCCTCAATTAAGAAAAATAGTATAATTATTCGCCAATAGATGTTGGGAAGAGTTGATTATTGAAAACACGAATAAAACCACATTTTCTGAAAATAAATCGTAGCTAGATCGATTTATCGCCCCCGAAATCCCCTGTATACTAAATTATATGAAAATCGTTGGAGCCATTTCCGAGATTCAGATTATATATGAGTCGTCTATTATCAAAGGTGGCAATCTGTGCATTTGGACAAAAAAATGTTATTGATATGTCAATACAGATTGATTTGAATATAATCGTCTCCTTCAAAGAATACGGTTCAAAACCTGCATTAAATAAAGGTTAATAGTTAACCTGTTATTTATCTAAGATGTCGTTCCGAAGAGTTTTGTGACTGCCGATGGAATACAAAGTCAATAATTCGTTTTTCTGATTTACCAATCATTGTCCAAAAGTCAGATTGCCGCCTTTGATAATAGACGACTCATATATATTTTATACAAGAATTGCTCGTTTAAAGATATAAGATTCTCAGGTCACTCTCGATACAACTGGAACACTTAAAAAAATATTCTAGAATATTCAAGTGGTCTCCCAATTTTGTTTCAGTATCGGATATTGCCATTTAACGAAAGATTCTCGATGTTGTTTCTCGTGCCAGTTAGGACAAATAGAAATTATGTACCCATTGTTGTTCACTATGACATTCACTTTCTCTTTTCCGTTATTATCTCTTCTCTTACCAGCTGTCCATTGTCAACAGTTCCACGTAACGGTGTGCCCTAAACGTCACATGCTGGACACACAGCTGTACATCACGGATGACGAGTACAGACCTACAGTGGAAGTCCATGCCACACCGGTGCTGCCGAGCGACGAGAACTGGGACGACGTGAGTACTGACTGACAGATGTTCTATAATACGCTTTTATTAGCTTCAGACGTATGTATGTTTGTAACGGAATCTTTGAACAATGATTTTGACCCCCTTCAAAACGTCGGATTAACTCGAAATTTGGTATACTTATACAGGACCAATGACAATTCAATATTAATAGAATATTGAAAAAAATTAAGTTCAACTAAAAAATGAAATATAAATACAGTCAAAATCTGTTATAACGACATCGAAGGGACTGCTCATATTCAGTCGTAAAAACCGATAGTCGTAGCAACCGGTGATGCTTAATGTGTATCGTGCAAGTACAAACAAATCGATAGGGAATTATTGGAAAAATATATTTACATAATACGCGATTTTTCTTCAATATTAATTTGTTTTCTCATTCTTTGCGACATTTTGAAAGTTTCAGGAATAACTCCACCAAGTTTTGGTGCGTCTTGTGTATAGATAAGTAACAAACTAACTGAAGAGATATGAAGAAGCGGGCTTTGACTCGACTGCATGCACGTGTTTTGTTTCTAAGAATTAGAAAATACCCTACACTAAACTAAATCCTATTGTTTTCTTTCCTGATTTTAATAGCCATTGAAGACAAATGTGGATACCTATTCAAATTGTTTACAATACAGCTTAGCCGGTCGTTCTAAAAGATCTAATTCTCCGAAATATTAGTTAAATGTGGTCGTTTTATGAGGTATGTCGTTATAAGCAATGTCGTATAAAGCAATGTTTTTAATAAGGCGGTCATATAGCATTCAGCCGGGACCTTTGTTCTAGGTTATTATAACCGGCATGTTGTTCTAAACGATGTCGCAGTAAACGGTTTTGACTAACGGTTAATAGAAAATCCAACAAAAAAATAGAAAATAAATTTGAATTAAAAATAGTGTTAGAAAAAATTTTTTTATTGTAAAAAAAAGCTGGGGTGCATGGTATCAGTAGTTATAAATGTTTTATGAACAGATATGAGTAGAAAAGTTATTTTGATAATATCCTGAAAAGCACCCCACGCTTTTTTACAATAAAATCATTTTATCTTACACTATTTTTAATTCAAAATTATTTTAAATTTTTTAGTTGGATTTTCTATTAAGGCGTATTTTGTTAGTTTTTTTAAACTATTATTTATTTATTGTAGTATATGAGTCGTCTATTATCAAAGGTGGCAATCTGTGCATTTGGACAAAAAAATGTTATTGATATGTCAATACAGATTGATTTGAATATAATTGTCTCCTTCAAAGAATACGGTTCAAAACCTGCATTAAATAAAGGTTAATACTTAACCTGTTATTTATCTAAGATGTCGTTCAGAAGAGTTTTGTGACTGCCAATGGAATACAAAGTCAATAATTCGTTTTTCTGATTTACCAATAATTGTCCAAAAGTAACATTGCCGGCTTTGATAATTGTTCGAATCCCGCAGGCAAGTATAAATTTTTCTAATGAAATACGTACTTAACAAATGTTCACGATTGACTTTCACGGTGAAGGAATAACATCGTGTAATAACAATCAAACCCGCAAAATTATAATTTGCGTAATTATTGGTGGTAGGACCTCTTGTGAGTCCGCGCGGGTAGGTACCACCGCCCTGCCTATTTCTGCCGTAATGCGGAAATCCGTTTCTGTTTGAAGGATGGGTAAGCCGTTATAACTATACTTGGGATCTAAAAACTATATCTCAAGGTGGGTGGCGCATTTACGTCGTTGATGTCTATGGACTCCAGTAACCACTTAACACTAAGTGGACTGTGAGCTCGTCCACTCATCTAAGCAATAAAAGAAAGAAAAATAAGTTTTATCCTATCTGTGGTATTACATTATTATAGTCTTAAGTTCTTTAGAATTTTAAAAGTTATAGAAATATTGTAATATGGAGTTGGAATGTTTCCAGTCATCTTAATCATTGTCTCAGTTTTCATTGGAAGAACATGTATCCTGTTCTTCAGACTGTCACGAGTGACTGCTTTTAATTGTACCATGAATTGGAAGTATCATTAAAGTTTTCTCTCATCACAGGAGACATCAACTTCATACATACCGGATCCATCGAAGAAGGGCGCCCATATAATAACAAAAGCTAAAGGCTTGACCCGCTCAGAGAGGCAGAGTCTGAGGAAGGAATTGATAAAGACTTACAGACCATTAGAATAGACTTAACTTAAACTTGTAAATTCCTGTAAAACTTAGTAACTGTCCTCCTCTAAGAAGTTAAAGTACTATATCACTTATTTTCAGTGTATTACAGTGTAAGTGACTATTCACCAGTTGTTTTGGTGGTTTTTTTTTTTGTAACTATAGTAGACCTAGGTAAATAAATTAATTGTTGTGATAGTAGATTGATGTACCAATTTAAGTATATGACAAATGAGTCGACTAGTATCAAAGCCGGCAATGTGACTTTTGGACAATTACTGGTAAATCAGAAAAACGAATTATTGACTTTGTATTCTATTGGCAGTCACAAAACTCTTCTGAACGATATCTTAGATAAATAACAGGTTAAGTAACCTTTATTTAATGCAAGTTTTGAACCGTATTCTTTGAAGGAGACAATTATATTCAAATCAATCTGTATTGACATATCAATAACATTTTTTTGTCCAAATGCACAGATTGCCACCTTTGATAATAGACGACTCAAATATGTATTTAGTACGCATTTAATATAGTAGCCTAAATGTGATTACCAGTGCTAACGACTACAGTAACAGAGAATTATCGCTTATTTTATTTGAGGAGCGTAGTCTATCTATTTATCTCTTAGGTTTATGGCGTTTCCTTTTAGATTTCGCCAATGTCAAGTGTATTTAATACTCTGCTTTCTATAGCGGGCTTCGTGAACGAGCAAGGTCACAGATATTCACTAAGAATTAAGTGAGTAGCTAAGAATGTTTGATGAGACTAGTGTCGAGTTCCAATTTTGAGGTTAGATTCGGTTTGACATTGACGTGCGGCAGCGTTTGACAGATGTCATTTTTGACGTGTATATGTCTCTCGTCAACGGATTCAATGACTCGGACTCGTGTTCTTAAGACTTTAGTTATTACAAAGGAAATAAAATCCTAATTTAATCGGAAGGTTTTTTCATCGATGAATATGTAACGAATTTGTAACGTAAAAATTGGAACGGATTATAGACGCTTGCGAATAAGAATCGTTAGTCGTCATTCGTGACGGCTACGGATTGACTATATTCAAGAATTAAGAGGAAAAAAATCAACACGTTGAAATAAAAACCTTGAGAAAACCTTTGAGGTTCTAAGGCACACAAAAAAAAAACAATCGAATTGAGAATCTTAAATTTTTGATGTCGCTTAGAAAAGGCATACCCCCGGGGAAGCGCGCACTACATAATATCTATAACTTGTATGGATGTGTGTAACGACTAAATGTATTGGGGAACTTTAGAAAGACTGAGATTACTATAAATACGCAAGAGGTTTTTCGGAGGCGACTTTGTCTATGGTGCCTAGTGTCAGCGCGGTAAGGTCATTGAACCTGTTTCATTTTGAGCGCGCGCTTACTAGAGGTCGTTAGGGTGATTATCGAACTTATAATGTAGGGAAGTAATTGAGCTGCTAGCCTTTATTTCTCGTTCTGAGGTTTTGTCCTTGCCATTTATAATAAAAGTCGAACTTTTGAAAGATACGTTCATTCCGTTTTTCTGTAGTTTCTGGTTTTTTTTTTAATTTTCATGTTGGTTGATTAAGCAAGCCTCTTCGTTAACTAAAGATCTCTTGTTTTTTTTTCCGATTGTTAAATCAATAAAAAACGACACATCATGAGTGTGCCAAAATATTAATAGCTACCTACGTTACCGAGCTTACGATTCGTGTACGGGCAAAAAGTGGACAAATTTCGCGACGCCGCAATGAAAATCGTACAAAACTGCGTTCAACAAAAGCATTCTACCGCCCCTATAAATTGTGTTAAATCAAAACTATGAACATAAACACATGTTTCCTGCGGAGGTCGATTTCTACGCTTTCCATTGCCGGTGTGCATGCCTATAGTGTAGTATGTCACATTACGAGGATTATAATCCTTTGTCCATTCATTAAACATTCATTGCGCCCTGTAATTTTTTTTTATATTCTGACAATTCAATCTTCTGTCTAAGAGAACGTTTTTGTTTATAAGTATTTTATTACATACTCATATCGAATTACGTGTAATACTTAATTGTAATAAGAGATAATATTTTGTTAATTTTGTAAAGTATATGTGTATGTATAGATAACTATATTATTAAATGTATTTCTTTGAGATTTTTTTTTCAATGTATACATAATCTTGCTCTCATCCTGCATTATGTGAGATCGGTTCAGCATGACCACTCCTCATTCTGCAAAGGGACTTGGTATAAGCTGTCTTACCGACTGCCTGCCTAAGGTGATCTAGTGAGCTAGAACTGAGTTACTGATACATTCGGAGCTAGTGTGAGTTGGTGATACATTCTATCACTGTGAGTGATATATCTTTTATATCACTCACTCAGGATTGTGGAGGGTAGAGGTAAGGAGGTCTCTGGTGTGAAAAAGTGTCCGTTAAAATCTGCTAAATGAGTCGACTATTATCAAAGCCGGCAATGTGACTTTTGGACAATTATTGGTAAATCAGAAAAACGAATTATTGTCTTTGTATTCCATTGGCAGTCACAAAACTCTTCTGATCGACATCTTAGATAAATAACAGGTTAAGTATTAACCTTTATTTAATGCAGGTTTTGAACCGTATTATTTGAAGGAGACGATTATATTCAAATCAATCTGTATTGACATATCAATAACATTTTTTTTTGTCCAAATGCACAGATTGCCACCTTTGATAATAGACGACTCAAATAAGGGTGGCGCTACAGTAGCAACCGGGTAAATTTTAAAAAAGGCGCTGAAAGCTATTAGGATAAGATAGAGAATTAAAAAAGGACGAAAGAACTGTAAGCACTACAAAATCACAAAAAGTATTTTATTTAAAGCTGATAAAAAAATGCTATCGATGTCTCCACGTTTTACTACAGCAATAATTTTAGGTCATTGCGTAGATAGATGGACGAGCTCACTCAGCTCACCTGATGTTAAATGTTTACTGGAGCCCATAGACATCTACAACGTAAATACCGCCACCCACCTTGAGATATGAGTTCTAAGGTCTCAGTATAGTTACAACGGCTGTCCTACCTTTCAAACCGAGACGCATTACTGCTTCACGGCAGAAATAGGCAGGGTGGTGTAACCTACCCGCGAGTCCTACCACCAGTAACCTACAACCACCTGTATTTGCTTAGTTCTCTTTGTTCGTCCGATGAGAGGTGAAACAAACAAAAGGTTATTTATAAGAGTCTTGAGCTCTGACCTTGACATATGCAGAAGTCGATTTTTGGGTTTGTTTGGGTTAATGAGGCAAGTGGAGGCGGCACCGGCCATGTTCATTACGTAAATGAATCTTCCCGCGTCGCGTCACGTGCCGTCAGTTGTGATTGGTTCCATGTGTTGTGCACGCGCATCACTGCAGCAAACTACACTTTCATTCAATTTTATTAGCCACACATTTTTTTTATCAACCTCATTTAATTTATATTGTTTCCGGTAAGTATTTATCATGAATGAAAATATACTAGAGGTCCAATAGTAGTCGAAATTCGACTCTAATTAATTGGAATTGTAAGTTTGTACACTATTATGATTGTATTTTATACTTCTATTATGATTGTCTTATATACTTCTATAATCACAAATTTCGCCAAGACTACACTATAAAAAATATTAACCAAGACAAACAATATTTAATCTATTCTCAATTTGACAACAGACGTCAAGAACAAAAGTTTGACAATAAATAAATAGTATGCATGCGTGTGTGCGTCAAATACATGGTATGTAGTGTGTGTAATGTTTTCTTTATTGATTTAAAGTATATTTTATGCTTTCTTTTCAAAAAATATTAGCATTGTGCACTTCTTCTCTATATTCTCTATAAGTGTGGAAAATTTTATACTCTTCCGTCCGCGCAATTTTCGTAAAAAGGGATACAACGTTTTTGCTTCACGTATTAATATATAGATACAGTGTTAGGTATTAAAGTAGCCAATAATACTGATAAAATAAAAAATAACATCAATTAAGTATAAGTAGTTAACTTATAAACAATCTGTATTTTCGTGTTATCAGCAAGTATGTTAGTTGGAGCTTTAAGGCTGTGGCCGACCTGATCAGATAAAAAGTAACTTTGATGGCTGCCACTGACTGAAATAAACTGTGCCAAAATGTGAATAAAATAGAAGAGCAATATAGAAAAAGTGATTGTGTGGTGGACACGTTGACAGAACGTGATTAACATTATTTTTATTTCTTTTTTTATTTCATGTATGTTCTAGTATGATTAGAACAACATAAGCACATACTTACCTAAAATGTCTATTTATTTATAACTTGCTGACCCGGCAGACTTCGTAGTGCCTCAATCGATAAATAAAAGACCTAAACTTTTGTATAAAATAAACTTAAAACAAATGAAAGGAATCTGTCCGACGGGGGACGCATCAGAGGAAAAACAAAATTGTATTTTTTTTGTAATTCCGAGCATTTTTATATTTATCTACCTTTTAAACCTTCCCTCGACTTTTACAAATAATTCAAGACCAAAATTAGCCAAATCGGTCCAGCCGTTCTCGAGTTTTAGCGAGACTAACGAACAGCAATTCATTTTTATATATAGAGAAGAAGATATGTCTAATACAAATATAATATATTTATAGGAATGTACATACTTTTTGTAACTTAATATAAATTTAATTGCACCTACCACTGTCTACTCTGCCCTATCTTTGGTTGACTGGTAGAGAATGCCTTAGGCATTAAGTCCGCCAATGTAAATTTTACATGAAGTGTAATAAATAAATATATGTCGCAATCGGCATGCGAAGATGAGATCCGAAGACGTTGCGCCGTGACGAGATCCTCAGTTGAGAGGCTAATAAAGATTTGGAGAGACCGCAGAACAACAAAAACACAAATGAGATGCCTGGTTTTTCCAATCTTTCTGTATGGGGCTGAGACGTGGACGCTGAGGATGCAAGACCGTCGTAAGATTGACGCACTGGAAATGTGGTGTTGGAGACGTCTCCTCAGAATTCCGTGGACCGCGCACCGTACCGACATTTCGATCCTGAAAGAGCTAAACATCAAGGAGAGACTATCGTCAACAATCCAAATACGAATCCTCAAGATCTTCGGGCACGTCACTCGTAATGAGGACTCCATTGAGCGGTTGGTGGTGCAAGGGAAAGTCGAGGGCAAAAGATCTCGCGGACGATCTCAAACACGATGGACCGACCTCATAAAACCCGTGACTCACTCCAACATAAATGATTGCTCTCGCTCTGCGAAACATCGTGCCACACGGCGTCGCATCGCGAGAGCATCGGTATCGCAGGATCCGACTGATGCATGACCACGACCACTCTGTCAAGAGTGTACGAATAGGAAGAAGAATGTCGCCATCAACACTTGATTGCTGCAGTCGATACGCGATACGGGACGCAAGTGCCGTCTGTTGGTGTTCAATGGGTCAACTATTCACCGACCGAGCTGAGCACACGACCAACACTTATTGTGGGCAGTCGGCTAGAGCGGTTGAATTTGAACCATAGCGTGTTCCTATATACGTACCTACCTGTTGTACCTAAAAGTTGTGAATCATTAGACATTATAGTCTGACCGAGTAAATTAATGTGTTTCGTTTCTCTGACATTACCCAACGACGCCCGTTGTTTGAAGAATAAGCATTAAGGACTCAGCACCGCCGACGTTATATATAAAACAGAGTGAACCTTTTGGAAGTCTGTTAAAAATAGGATTATTTCTAAATTTAATACAAGCGAAAAGGCAGGCCAAACTATTATAAAATTACTTATGCATTTTTAAATCATAAATTGAACGAAGTTAATTTAATTATAAAAATATAATATATTAAATACATGAGTGAACCATTTAATTTGACCTTTTGTCGAGCCACCCACTCTTGTCGAGGAAAATGAAACAAAGTCACTGGACATAGCTTCCCAGGATCTTCCAAAAAGTTTCAATAAATCACCACCATTTTACTGAAATTTTAGTCGTTCCCATATCATCTCATCCCATTCATACCACTTGGTTAATATTGCAAATTAATCAACTTCATTTCATTTCACTTCATATTATAATTTTTTATAAGAAAAATATAAAAGATTAGGTCCTATGGTATGATACCTTTGCCTTCCAATAGAACTACTGTTATTCAGGGTTGCCAGATGTGGCGATTTCTCGCCATTGTGGCTCCTAAATAGCTAATCAGGCGACATAATTTTATCGTTTGGCTACTGATAGCCAAAGTGGCTATCTCCGCTTTTATAGATTGTTTCTTCGAATATTTTGAATGGGTTAACTATAGGTACTGTTTTCTTAAAAAAATTCAAGGCATTACATGTAATAACATGGCTGTGTCGACAGTATGTTTAATATATAAAATTTTTATCAATTATTTATCAGTGCTTTTAATCTAGACTAACGTTACTACTTTGCTCAATTAATGAAATATTTAATATTGCTTAATTATAAGTGTTGTTTATTTTTAAACTTTTTTAAATAAAATAAATACATTAAAATGTTGTTATTATTTAAATAATATTTATTTTTGTTGATCGTTTGAATAATATTATAATAATAATAATAATTCTGTTTCAAAAGGTAAATCTATGGATAAATAAATATATTTAAATCCTAAATTGTTATTAAAAATTAACAAACAAAATTGTTATTAATATTATTGAAATTTTAAATAAAAGGAAAGGAAATTTATGTACACGTATATTTGATTTAAATATTGGCGCTTGCTTGAAGTACTACTAGCGCCACATTAGGGTCATAAGAAACACAGCGCCGTAACTTGGCTACTTCGGAAAAAAAAATATATATCTGGCTACCCTGTCTCGAATACATTATTAAACTATCAATTTGTGCAAATGCATTACATTTTACACATGCATACTGTTTTTCTCAAATATGCATTTTCATATGTGAATTAAAATTACCAACACTTGAAAAACCTTTTCCACACAATTCACAATAATAAGGCTTTTTCTCTAGTATGTATCTTTGTGTTTTTAAATGACTGATGTGTAAAGCCTTTTGTACAAACTTCACAAGCAGAAGGTTTGTCTTCTGTATGTATTCTCATGTGTGTTCTTAAATGACAAATTTGTGATTCACAAATTGTGAAATATCTTTCTGCTTTATGTGTTATGCCGGCCACTGACATGCGCGCAAATATTCGTACAATGTACGTCAATAATACGTCAAAAATAAATTTACAATGTATGTAAATATTCGTACAATGTATGTGTATGTGAAGGGCCGTCAAACATTCATGCGCAAACCTAGCGGCTGTGCAAATGGGTTCGCATACTCAATTTGCGAACCCGTTTGCGCTTCCTCCTACACTTGTTTACGAATGTCTCACGGATTTCTCCTCCTTTTTACTTCGTCAATAGAACATTGAAGAGAAAAAGTGTTTTGAATTCTTTCCCAGACATCATTAACAGCCATGCTGTTTATAAGGGATTTCTTTTGATGAAGATACGCTACACAGTAGACGTCACGAACTATGAAAATGGCGATACGTCCATTACCTTCGCAATCGTCGGCGCAACTGGGCAAACGAATGTGTGGGAGACTACGCGAAGGTTCGCGGTTCGCGCGCTTTGATGTCTGTTAAAAAACCGACACAGCTTGGAAAACTACGAATGTAGCGAAAACTTTGCACAATCATTTGCAAATGTCGTCCTACACTTGCGGGTTTGCGTATTCGTGCGCATGTGAGTGACCGGTGTTACAATGGCGTAGCGTGGGCGTCAGCCGCCCGGAGCGGAAGACAATTTTGCCGCCCTTTTATTTACGTATTTTCTTTGAATTGTCAAAGCATCACGTACTCCGCTTTTCACTTGATCACTTGCTGGTTCTTCTCTTTTTTTTTAATTATTTGGCTCTGAAGGCCATGTTTCGGCGTAACTTTAATTTTATTAGATCTTTGATATGAGTTCAAAATGAAACGGCTGCGTGGTAATGAACAGTGTTGTAATGTAAAAAATAAAAAATTATCCTAATTTAATAAAAACAAAAATGTTGCCACTTTATGAACAATGATTATTAAATAAGGCCGGTGCCAGACACGACACTTATTATTATAAATTACGGGGAATTCCCGCGAGTCAGTATTGACGGTGTTGCCAGTTCAATCGGTCCAATCAAATCAAATCAAATCAAAAAAGTTTTATTCAACATAAATGAAAGTACATACTTGTTGAACGTCAAAATAACTACCGCCAATTCACAAGAACTAGCCTCCGTCCTGAGAAGAATTGGCAAGAAACTCAGCGGGCATGTCTTTTTTTTTTTTAAATATTAGTTTTTTTTTTTAATATTAGGTTTTTTTAAACATTCATTTTTACAATAAGTATTTATAACATAACAATTATTACAATATTGAAATGCCCGGAGCGAGCAACTCATTCCCAGTTCAGTTTGTGCAATCTTCTAGATAATCATTGACTTTATAGTAAGCTTTATTGCACAGATGTTCTTTAATAGTTTTCTTAAGCCTATGTATATGTAGGTTCTGAACATCTTGTGGGATTTTGTTGTACAGGCGCACAGACAAACACCCGAATGAATTTCGTATCTTATGTAACCTACTCATGGGCACAATAAGCTTGTGTTTGTTTCTAGTATTTCTATTATTTAGTAAGTATGTCCGACATTTTAGGAAACTCCTCAATATGTTTACGAACATACATCAAATTTTCAAAGATATACTGGGATGGCATAGTGAGAACTTTAATTTCTTTAAATTTTTCCCTCAGGGATTCCCTTGAGTGCATGTTATAAATAGCACGTATAGCTCTTTTCTGCAGAATAAATATCATTTCTACATCGGCCGCATTGCCCCATAGCAAAATGCCATAGGACATGACACTGTAGAAGTAACTAAAGTAAACTAAACGAGCCGTGTCCGCATTTGTTAACATTCTAATTTTTTTTACTGCGTATGCTGCAGAGCTGAGCTTACTCGCCAATTTATGAATATGAGGTCCCCACTGCTGTTTGGAGTCCACTGTTATACCAAGAAATACGGTTGACTAAACAAGCTCCAATGATTCCTCAGAAACAATTACATTACTATCGACTTGTCTCACATTTAAAGATGATTTAATACATTTTAAAGTAAATCTAATACATTTAGTTTTCTTACTATTCAATAATAGGTTATTGATACGGAACCAATGAACCACACACGAAATCGCATCATTCACTTCGTCATAGACTTATAATTGTCGTTTAATTTTAAATAATAAAGATGTATCATCTGCGAATAATACGACCTCGTGTCGGGACTCGATAAAACTAGGCAAATCGTTTATATATTATATTAGAAATAAAAAAGGACCCAAAATGGAACCCTGAGGTACACCCATTTTCAATGTGGTGCCTGAAGATCTATTACCTTTCACATCTACAGTTTGTATCCTTCCTGATAAATAGGAAGTAATAAGTTCCAATGCACTATCCCTAATACCATAGTGATGTATTTTCCTCACCAATGTTTCGTGTTCAACACAGTCAAATGCTTTGGATCAGTCACAGAAAATTCCAAGACAATCATGCGATTCCTCCCAAGATTGAAATATATTTTTGATTAGATAAGCACCTGCATCAGTTGTAGAGCGACCCCTTGTAAACCCGAATTGTTTATTATGACGCAGGTTATTTGAATTAAAATGTTCTAAAAGTTGTGTCAAATTAATTTTTTCAAAGTTTTTACTCAACGTAGGGAGTACTGAAATAGGTCTATAGTTAGAGGGGTCATCAGTACTACCAGATTTAAAAAGAGGAATCACTTTACTATGTTTCATTAAGTCAGGAAATACACCACACTTAATACAATCATTAAAAATACTAACAAGATGAGAAGCAATAATGTCTATTACAGACTTCAAAACCTTTACTGATATTCCCCACAAGTCAGCTGTATTTTTTACATTAAGGCTATTAAAACTTTTTATTATATTGCTTGAATTAATTTTCTTAAATTTAAAAATTTCATTAAATTTGTTGACATGGTTATGCAATAATTTTTTTATTTTTTTTTGTTGCCTTTGTATGCAGACGAGCATACGGCCCACCTGATGGTAAGTGGTCACCGTCGCTTATGGACGTCAGCAATGCCAGGGGCAGAGCCAAGCCGCTGCCTACCATAAAGTACTCTCCGCAAGCCTCGTTTGAAGAAGGACATGTCATAGCGCTCGGAAAACACCGTGGAGGGGAGTTCATTCCAAAGCCGGATGGTACGTGGCAAAAAAGATCTTTGGAAACGCACTGTTGATGAACGCAGCGGTTCCAGATAATATGGTGAACCCTGCTCCGATGGCGGAAGGTGCGATGATAAAAAGATGAGGGGATCATCTCGAATAATTCCTCAGAGCATTCCCTATGGACCATGCGGTATAAAACACAGAGAACCGAAGTCCCTCCGTAGACGCAGAGGTTCCAAGCGATCCGCGAGAGCAGGACTATCGACCATCCTTTGGGTTTGGGAGGTTATATGACTTTAACAATGTTCTGAATCTAATAGTGGTATTTGTGTTTTCTAAAAGATTGATATTAAAATCACCACATACAAAAATTTGTTTATTAGAGACAGAAAGCTTTAGCAATACATTTTCCAAAATATTTTCAAAAGAATCATATAATCATTAATGCTATGTATAATATTGTAGCTGTAATAAAAATATGAAATGGTTGAAATATTTTTATTAAGTAATGTGAAATTATATCCCCCCCCCCCCCCCCGCTACGCCACTGTTGTGTTATCATCTGTATTTTTAAACAATGAAAGTCTCGGACTTTTTTACACACTTCACAAACAAAGTTTTTGGGCAGTGTCTTGTAATATGTTTTTTTAAATAACTCAGATGTGCAAAAGATTTTTTACACATATCACAAACATAAGGTTTCTCTGTTGAATGTGTTGCCATGTGGACTTTTAATTGATTCATTCTTGTAAAACTTTTTTCACATACATCACAAACATAAGGTTTCTCTCCAGTATGTGTTCTCATATGAATTTTCAAATTAGGGAGGCATTTAAAGCCTTTACTACACTCTGGACAGACATGAGAACGTTCTCCAGTATGAGCTCTCATGTGTGCTCTTAAGGAACTATTATGTGCAAAACGTTTTTCACATATTTCACAAGCATAAGGTTTCTCTCCAGTGTGTATTCTTAGATGTGATTTTAAATGACCAATTTGGGAAAAACCTTTTCTACATACTTCACAAACGTATGGTTTTTCCGCAGTATGTATTCTAATGTGTGTTTTTAATACTTCAATTCGTGAAAAGCGTTTTTTGCACACTTCACAAACATAACATTTTTCAGGAGGATGCATTTTCATGTGCGTTTTAAAGTTCTCTTTAAACACAAATATTTTTTTACAAACTTCACAAACATAAGGTTTCTCTGCAGTATGACTTCTTTTGTGTATTTCCAACATATAATTTCGTGCATAGCACTTCTGACACACTTCACAAATGTACGGTTTTTCTCCAGTGTGTATTCTTAAATGAGATTTTAAATGATGAATTTGGGTAAAACCTTTTCTACACACTTCACAAATGTACAGTTTTTCTCCAGTATGTATTCTTATATGAGATTTTAAACTATTAATTTGGGAAAAACCTTTTCTACATACTTCACAAATGTAAGGTTTTTCCGCAGTATGTACTCTAATGTGTAGTTTTAATTCACAAATTTGTGTAAAGCGTTTTTCGCACACTTCACAAACATGACGTTTTTCAGAAGGATGCATTCTCATGTGCGTTTTAAAGTTCTCTTTAAATACAAAACATTTTTTACAGACTTTACAAACATAAGGTTTCATGGTTGCCTGCATTTTTGTTTTTAAATAAAACATTTAAAAAAACCTTAACTCGATTGAAATGTTACACACGAGAATGTCTCAAGTTCTGTTTTTTAAAGAACAAAAATTAGAAACAGACCGGACATACAAAAACATGTATCTTTTGTAATTTGGCTCTTATTTTATTTACAGTTAAAAACTGTACATTTTTTTGTCTTAATTACTAGTTTGTTTGTGGGTCACTGACTCTTTAAATTTTTGTCAATTAATCTGCACCACACTGAATATAATTCAGAATTGATGTCATAATTTCACAGGCTGCACTTATGGATGTAAACGTCTCCTCCGACCTCCTTTTCGTGTTATTTTCTTGTTTCATCAAGCTCAAACCACAAACCAACCAAGCCAAGAGTTCACCAAGTCACCAATCGAGCATTAAAACAACTGTAGAGTCCAATGGAACGGAAAATGTCATAGAATTTTTGCTTCTTATTTAGATAGGTAGGTACTCACTTTCACGTTATTAGTCTAATTACCCAATTAATTTAGAACCCACAAGGGTTCTTGTTAAAATAGATCCCAAGAGATCAAATAGATCAAAATAGATCACAATCACAATATTATGTTTTTTTTTAAAAGAGTTGAACCAATAAATCTATAAGTTTAATAATACGTGAAGCAAAACCTTTGTACCATGACATGGGGTAAATTGGGACTCTGGGGTAAATTGGGACAAACCTGCGGAAGATTCTCAAAGTACCTGTAGCACGGAATCTACCTAATTTTCTTTAAGGTAATTATAATAAGAGAAAACCTTTACTGAATATAAGGTTTTAATAAGCTAAAATTAACAGTAAAATTTGCTTTGATTACATTAGATACATTGACAAATAACGAATAAAACAGATTGACAATGACGTCAACTTATGGCTGAACTAAGAAGTTTACATCATTCTCCCGCACTATTTTAAAATATAATCTTTTAAAAATCCTGGCGTTTTATGGACGCGACCAGATCTACGAAGTGTTGGCTCCGGCGGTGGTGATGATGGTAATTCTGTCTCTAGCTCTCTGCTATTATCAAGTACCACAGGTCCCGTTTCATTGGATGAAGGAATCTCCAAGTTTTGGTCTTCTGTTTCCGGAAGTGGTTCTGCGACGTTATGATAATCAATAGTGTGTTCATTATCTATTCGCAGATCTACCCTTTCTGAACCCAATGGTGCTAGATGACGATTCGACACTGTTGTTTCTCGGCCATCTGGAAGCCGAATGTATGAAAAGTCAGGATTGCTGTGTATCAATTCAACCTCTTCTACTAATGGCTGATATTTATTTGTACGATTAAATTTCTTCATCAAGACTTGTCCAGAATTTGTAAGCCACGATGGAACAGAAGTGCCGTTTGTAGATCTTCGAGGGTGTCTAAACATTCTTTCATGTGGAGTGCAATTTGTGGTTGTACAAAGTAATGATCGGATTGAATGTAAGGGTTGTGGTAATACTTGTTCCCAATTTTCTACCGAAAGATTCTTCGTCTTCAGCGTCAAAAGAATCGTTCTCCAAAGAGTAGAATTCAATTTTTCTACTTGACCGTTACCTTGAGGGTTATAAGCTGTAGTTCTACTAGTGGCAATACCTCGAACATGTAAAAATTCCTGTACTTCAGCAGAAAGAAATGCTGTTCCGCGATCTAAATGAACGTAAGAAGGCATGCCAAATATCATAAACAAGTTTTTAAGATGTTTAATCACTGTTTTCGAGCTTACATCTGAGCATGGGAATGCAAACGGGAAACGTGAAAATTCGTCAATCACGGTAAGTATGAATTTGTTATTATATTTGTTGGAACTGGTCCTTTAAAATCTATGCTAAGGCGTTCAAAAGCAGCCGTCGCTTTAACAAGTTTCCTCTGGTCATCAAAGGTATTTCGGAAGAATCTAGGTTTTATTTCAGAGCAGGTTCGACAAGATTTTGTCATTGTTCTGACTTCTTAGAATAGAATAGGGAAGGTTTTTAGAGCGAACCCAGTGAAACATTCTTGTTACCCCTGGATGACAAAGAGCCTCATGCAGCGAGAAAAGTTTTGCAGTACGTGTTTCTACAGTGGCACAAACTCGGGATAGTGCATCAGCGGCATAGTTCTCTTTCCCCGGTCTGTATATAATATCGTATTTGAAAGCAGCAAGTTCCAGTCGCCATCTTTGAGTCTTTTCATTCTTTATCTTACTTGAATGTTTCATATTAAACATAAAAGAAACCGAGCGTTGGTCAGTTACCAACTTAAAGTGTCTACCAATAAGGAAATGTCTCCATTTCTTCAATGATTCCACAATGGCGTACGCTTCTTTTTCAATGGCAGAATGTTTTTTTTCAGGTTTTAATAAGCTAAAATTAACAGTAAAATTTGCTTTGATTACATTAGATACATTGACAAATAACGAATAAAACAGATTGACAATTACGTCAACTTATGGCTGATAATTTCAACTAAGAAGTTTACATCACTCAGTAAAAAAATTATATTATAATTCGCTTTTTTTACTTTCAAAAGGGCCTTAAATTCTTGTGTGCCCAAGGGCCCCAGCCTGATTTAAGACGTCCCTGCGTACACCCCGCAGGTGCCTTCCTCATTTATCTACTACAGTATCATATCAGCATCACAACACTTTTCTTACTGGTGGTAGGACCTCTTGTGAGTCCGCATGGATAGGTACAAGGGCGGGATGATAAGTAGTAGCTTAGTAATGAAACACTTAACTTTCCATGATAAAATTAATTTTATTTTTCGACATAGTCTCCATGAACCACTACGCACTTAATCCATCTTCGTTCTAAAGCAATAATGCCTTCCATAAAATGATTTCTTTCGTGGCCTGCAAAATACTCCTCTACAGCCGCTATGACTTCATCATTTATGGCAAATTTCTGTCCGCCCAAAAAAGTTTTGAGCTTAGGGAATAAGTAGAAGTCTGATGGCGGTAGGTCAGGCGAATAAGGTGTGTGGGGCAGCAAATCATACTTCAATTCGTTGATTTGTGCCACAGCTTTAACACATGTGTGAACCCTAGCGTTGTCTTAGTGGAAGATGTTTTTTTTTCGCCAAACCTGTTCGTTTTTGCTGAATACATTGATGAACATTATCTAGAAGATTAGCGTAGTATTCTCCATTAATTGTTTGATCTTTAGGAAGGTAATCTATCATCAAGATCCCATCTGCATCCCAAAAGACGGAGGCCATCACTTTTCCAGCCGACTTTACAGCCATGGCTTTTTTTGGAGCCGGGCATCCCAATTGCGTCGACTGTTTTGCTTGAATTTTTGATTCTAGCGTATATAATGAACACGTTTCATCTGTTGTTATAAATCGACGTAAAAAATCGGCTTTATTACTCTGAAAAAGGGTTGAGACATTCTTTTTAGTTTTGCTGCACCCGAATCCTTTTTTGATCGTGCGTAAACAATCGTGGCACCCAACGGGCCGATAACTTTTTCATATTTAATTCCTCGCTTATGATATGATGTACCTGTTCTTTTGAGATACCTGTAGTGTCAGCTATTTCAGATAACTTCAATCGTCGATCTGTTAAAAACATATCATGTACTTTCACGACCGTTTCCGGAGTCGTGTCGCTTTTTGGACGTCCGGGGCGGGCTTCATCTTGGACACATGTACGGCCGCGTTTAAACTTATCCACCCAGTTTTTTACTGTGGCATAAGAAGGAGCACATTCACCCAAAACATTCTTTAACTCGTCATAGATATCTTTCCGCTTCATGAAGAAACTTTATTACTGCTCTTTGTTCAATTTTATCCATTTTGAAAACACTTGACAATATATATTTTCAAATGACAAAAAACCTATAAAATTTTCACGCCACCAAATTCAAATTTAGAACACAGGTGGCCAGAGATACGAATTTCAAAATGAGATATATTTTTTTTATTTTAACTATTAAAATAGCAGAGGCTAGTTACTTATCATCCCGCCAATTTTTGCCGTGAAAAGTAATGCGTTCCGGTTTGAAGGGTGGGTAGCCGTTGTAACTGTACTGAGACCTTAGAACTTGTATCTCAAGGTGGATGACGCATTTACGTTGTAGATGTCTATGGGCTCCAGTAACCACTTAACACCAGGCGAGCTGTGAGCTCGTCCAGCCATCTAAGCAATAAAAAAAACACTTAATATTTGAGAGCAGTTGACGACAAGGACTTAGAGCGATAAGTGACTCGTCTATTTTAAGTGAGGATGAGGGAGCACCTCAGTTTACATCGCGAGGTACTCATGAGGCACCCCTCATTTGAGATGAGGTAGCGCTTGCTCGACTCACATCCCGGCGCGGGCGGTGAGTTGGTTGAGGCCGCGCAATATGCCCGAGTCGCGGTTCATGTTAACCAATGCTACCGAATGCCGTCGCCGCGCCATCGATAATACACATAAATTAGTTCTAATTAAGCAACTCAAGCACTCAACAAAAATGTTTACGGGCGCCGGCTACTAGATGGCTTCGATTCGATTAGTTTCTCATTGCTCCTGTAGATGGCAGTAACGAAAGCAGTTGTTCAAAACATTTTCTTCAAATTTGGATATTTGTCTTTGGAAACCAATGCCCGGAGATCTTGACCTGAGGATGACTACTCCACATGAGGATACACTAAAAAATTACATTTATTTTCTTAATTAATAATAATAATAATAATAATAATAAATGTAAAATAATAATAAAATAAATAAATAATAATAATAATAATATGACCGTATTTTATTTTGATTATTGCATTACAAGTACAAATTGTTTGTCAATTTTTTTTTATTCAATATTATGTAGTTTTATTTTCTATAATGACAGCCCTCGAATATTCTGTTCTAAGTATGCACATGATTTTTTTTATTGCTTAGATGGGTGGACGAGCTCACAGTCGACATGATGTTAAGTGGCTACTGGAGCCCATAGACATCTACAAACGCATTACTGGTTCAAATAATCCCGAAATGCATTACTTACTTGCTTCAAAAAATCTGCCTAACTTTGCCCATCTCCAAAACATAAAAAATAAAACTTTTGACCTTTTATGACAAGGTTAAATATGAATACTACTCCAATACTTCATGGGTATGGAATCTGTCTATTTGGAAACATATATTTTAACTGTATTATTATTGTTTGGACAAAGTAGAGAGAATATCAATAACTTTGCATGGCTGTGTTCAAGCTTATTTCTCAGAAAATATGAGGCCTAGGTTATAATGAGTTGTTTTGCAAGGACCATAAAGTTCCGATTGGCATTTGTTCTTTACAAGTCGTAGGTATGCTACATTATGTATTTACATAAAAAAAAAACATAATAACCTAGAAATTCTTGGAAAGATCAGGCATTTTATGATATTATATATTCTCAGATACATTATTAAACTATCAATTTGTGCAAATGCTTTGTTACACTTCACACATGCATACTGTTTTTCTAAAATATACATTTTCATATGTGAATTAAAATTACCAACACTGAAAAACCTTTTCCACACAATTCACAATAATAAGGCTTCTTCTCTAGTAGGTATCTTTGTGTGTTTTTAAATGACTGATGTGTAAAACCTTTTGTACAAACTTCACAAGCAGGTTTGTCTCCTGTATGTATTCTCATGTGTGTTCTTAAATGACAAATTTGTGATTCCCAAATTGTGAAATATCTTTCTGCTTTATGTGTTATCATCTGCATTTTTTAACAATGAAAGTGTGCAGTCTTTTTAACACACTTCACAAACAAAGTTTTTCAGCAGTGTGTTTTAGGTATATGTTTTTTTAAATAACTCTTCTGTGCAAAAGATTGTTTCCACATATCACAAACATAAGGTTTCTCTGCCGTGTGTGTTGCTATGTGGATTTTTAAATTACTCAATCCCAACAAGCTTTTTTCACACGCATCACAAACATAAGCTTTCCCTCCAGTATGTGTTCTCATATGAATTATCAAATTAGATAGGTATGCAAAGCTTTTACTTTACTCTTGACAGACATGAGAATTATCTCCAGTATGAGCTCTCATGTGTGCTCTTAAGGAACTATTTTGTGCATAACGTTTTTTACAAACTTCACAAACATAAGGTTTCTCTGCAGTATGTCTTCTTTTGTGTATTTCCAAAATATAATTTCGTGCATAGCACTTCTGACACACTTCACAAATGTACGGTTTTTCTCCAGTGTGTATTCTTAGATGAGATTTTAAATGATGAATTTGGGTAAAACCTTTTCTACACACTTCACAAATGTACGGTTTTTCTCCAGTATGTATTCTTATATGAGATTTTAAACTACTAATTTGGGAAAAACCTTTTCTACATATTTCACAAATGTAAGGTTTTTCCGCAGTATGTATTCTAATGTGTGTTTTTAAATCAGCAATTCGTGTAAAGCGTTTTTCGCACACTTCACAAACATGACGTTTTTCAGAAGGATGCATTCTCATGTGCGTTTTAAAGTTCTCTTTAAATACAAAACATTTTTTACAGACTTTACAAACATAAGGTTTCATGGTTGCCTCCATTTTTGTTTTTCTTCTTCTTCTTAATTTTGGCTCGGCACCATTCGTGCATTTGGCCAGTGTCAAGTATTTTAAATTTTGTCAACAAAGCGAGGGAAATGTATAACGCAAATTAAAATAATTAAATCGTACCGGGAATTATACAAAAACAAATCAGAATAATTTCATATCTAAAAAATATATATAACAAAAGAAAACAAATAATATTAAACTACAATTTAATCTTATTATTTATAATAAATTTATTTAATGCACTATATACACAGGGTCTATTATCTCTAAGAAGTAAGTAAATATTAAAAGGAAGAGGAATAGAGAGAGATATTAGAGATTCGTATAGAAAAGAGTGGTCATATAAAGGACAGGAAAAGAAAACATGATTCATATCGCAGTAACTCTCACCACATTCACAGGCAGCACTAGATACTATGCCAAGTTTATTAAGATGTACCGGAAGGCAAATATGTCCAAGACGCATGCGGATTAAAGACGAAGTGGCAGTTTTATTAAAACATAGTTTGGCAAACCATGGTTTTCTTAGGAAGAGGAGATATAAGATGAAAGTCTCGGACAAGAAGACACACACCGCCATACCCATCAGCCCTGTCATTCCTTAAACAGGAATAGCCAGGGATTTTAAATGTATAATTCGGCTTAAGCCAGGTTTCAGATAAAGAAAGAATAAAAGTTTTAAAAGTATTTATAATATGTACAAGTTCATGTTTTTTACTTATGATACTTCTGCAGTTCCATTGAACTATCCTGTCCGTTATGACTATTATTATTGTTAGGGTTGAATAAAGAAGCAGCGTTGGTCGGTATGGTTAAATTTGATTGAGATAACAATTTAAGTAAAGTTGTAATTAAGTCTATTAAGTTCTGTTCACTCTGTTTGTCAGCATTGGGTGAGGTTTGTAATACACAATCATTAGAGGGTGTGGGCATGTTGTAATCCTTTACAATTGAATTGTGAGCTTCACGGTCATAACCTTTATTATTATTATTATTATTTTTAAATAATGGCAATCTGCTGCTACTCTCAGCAATTTCTGCCAGTGTCGTGTTATGGCTACACATGGAACATTGTCGAGCTATTTAAACACACTTTTTATTATGAAAAGTATCCCATTTTGGAAATAATAATGTTGCCTGGGACTAACACAAAATTAATGTTACTATAAACTTACATATTATAATAAAGATTATGTACAGAGAATAATGCACTACATATAATTATAATTTTATAGAGTTAGTAGTTATAAACTTAATAAAAGCATTTATAATACGGGAGTCTGGGAATAGTGAGAGGAGGTGACGGACATTTACCGGCCGTTGAATTTTCAGTTCGCTAATAACTTGGTCCCATATGAGTGAGTTGTTCAAGCGACAATTGAGGAAAATGTGATCTATACTGCCGTCGTCCAAACCACATTCACACAACGAATTGTCACGTATTCTAATTTTATGTAGAAATACCGGAGAACAGCAATGACCTAAACGAACTCTACAGAGCACAGATATAACAGGTTTGGAAATCTTTTTGAATTTAAAAAACCATGGTTTTGTAGGAACGGTGGGTTGGATTGAAGCTAAACTTAATTTATTAGGTTTAGGTGGGGTTCGTGGTTTAGTAACAACTGTTTTTTTGTAAGATAATATGCGTGATGGGGGTGAACCGGGTACAATAGTATTGTCTGGTTGTAAAGTTTTATTTGGAATGGATGTTAAGACATCAGCATAAGTTTAATTTATTATTGGCTGTAGTTTTGATGCTTCCATGTATGATAGGTTGTTTTCAGCCATGGTAGTTTTTATTTCTTTTTGCCTAAAATATTCTGGGCATTTTTTGCTTGACGCAAAATGTAGCCCAGAACATAAGCAGCAAGAGCCCTGATCTTCCTCAATATTACAGCTGTCACCAGTGTGACCTTGTACACACTTATAGCATCTTGGTTTGGACCTGCATTTTGTTTTTGTGTGGACAAAATGACAACAGTTATAGCACTGTATAGTTGGGTAAGTTTATAGTTGTACAGGTAAAGAGTTAAAACACATAAAAACACGTTATGGTAATACTTGGCTGTCAAATGTCAATACAACTGTTTGGGAGGGTTTCCAAGTTGGTTCATTATTTACAATTACCTTATAATTTAAACGTCTGACTTTAATTATATCACCACATCCCATAGGCATATTAGTATTTTCCTTAATATTTTCGGGAAACCACTCAGTTGGAACTCCCCTTACTAATCCCATTCTGGTAATATTAAAGGTGGGTAAGTATATATGCTTTCAACCTATTTTCTGATAAACAATTTGACTGGAGAAAGCTGTTGGCGTCTAAATATTTATGAAAAGAAAGAGACAGTTTGTTTCTTCCTATCCTTTTCAAACTGCCATTTACAATTTTTTTAAAAGCATTTTTTTGTAAAAACCTACCGAACACAATAGGATGCAGATTGGTGCCGTCGTCTTCCGCAGACTGTATTTTATAAACATGCACAATGTAAGGGCCATGATCATTGCAGTCATAACTAGTCCTGCCTATTTGTGTGGGAGCTTGGGAAGGAGAATTAACGTTATCGGGAGTAGAAGAAGGTAAATTATTCATGGGGACCTTTTTAAACTCATCATTACAATACAATCAGTGTTTTTTAATGCATCATTATTATGTTTCCTTTTCCTCTTATTACATTGCTTGCATATCCTATGAAGATAATTCCGATTTAATTTTCGTTTGGATACCGACGAACAGTCGGAATCCATTCCAGATTCGTTTGAAATTGTAACAAATGCTCCCACAGGGGGCACTGTGCCCCCTGGGTCTGGCGGCTCGTTCATAAAAGTATTCAGAAAAACTTACCCTACGTAGAAAAGACAAATAATAAATATAGGAATAACACGAATATAAAATTCACAACTTAGAATTATTCTGATTACTAATTACAATAAATCTACAATTTAATTTGAAAAAAAATTTAAAAACCGCGCCCGCCGATTTTGAAGTTTTCCCGCGTTTTTCAAAGATTTTTGTTCTTAAAAAGGACTTTTTGGCGGGAACGCGAGGAGTGAAGTTGTGTGATTTGTTTTATTTTGTCTATTTAGTGTTTCTTCGGGTTTAAATGTGTATTAATGGTGGTTTATTAACTGTTTAATATCTGTGAAAGTGCACAAATGTGGAAAAATGAAACAAAGCCGCTGAAAGTACCTTCTCGGGATCCTCCAAAAAGTCCACTAAAAAAATCTTACTAAATGACCACCATTTTACTGAGATTATATTTCATCCCATTTCATTTCATTTAATTTCATCCCAGTTGATTAATGTCTCAAATTAATCATCTTCATTTCACTCCATAATATCATTTTTCACAAAAAAATGAATAAAATATAAAATAAAATAAGGCAAACAGTGCTGTCCTTTTTGAAACCAAATAAAACACAGTCTAATGTTGAGTCTTTTCGCCCAATAGTTTTATCATCGGTAATTACTAAAGTACTTGAACATGTTATTAAAAATCGTCTTGAATGGTTCATTGAGAATAGTGAGCATCTCTCTCAGACACAGTTTGGTTTTAGAAAGGGGAAAAGTGTGGCAGATAGCTTGGGGATTTTTACTACTGATATACGTACATAGGCGGCACTGAAAATTTCGGGAATTAACGAAGTGACACAACATTACTATTTAAAAATGTATTTATTGCTTTTCGAAGTATTCTCAGCGAAATTTGACACATTTTTCCATACGATGGAACCAATCATTGGAGTAACCGTTCCATTCGGAAGTTGGGGTCTCCAAAATGGCCGTTTTGTAGGCGAACACAACTTCTTCAGGTGATGAAAATATCTGTCCACGCAATTTATTCTTTATTTTAGGGAAAGTATAGAAATCATTAGGGCTTAAGTCGGGGCTGTACGGCGGATGGTCTAATAATTCTATGTTTTCTTGCTCTAAAAACTCTTTTGTTCTGTGCTCGGTGTGAGAGCTCGCATTGTCGTGATGGAGGATGATGCGGCGGTTGCAGTTCTCTTTACGGAGTTCAGAAACGACCTGTGGCAAACAAATGCTAGCATACCATTCTGCATTAACCGTTCTTTGTCCCTCAAGAGGAATAGTCGTAACATGGCCGGTTTTGGAGACAAACGTGGCCACCATTTCTTTTGCAACACTCCGTGAACGAACAATTTTTGTTGGCTTTAACTCATTTTCGAACACCCAAACTCGTGACTGGTTTTTTTTTTCGGGTTCGTACGCGTATATCCAGGATTCTTCACCTGATACAATGTTGTATACAGCATTTGAGGATCCTGCGTGGAATCTTTCGAGAGTTCTGACGCACCAAGTAACACGAGCCGCTTTTTGCTCTTCACAGAACGAATGCGGTATCCATCGGGAAAACAACTTTTTTACACCTAATTGTTCATGCAAGATTATTTGTATTTAACTCATGCCAATGTCTAAAGTTGCCTGAATTTCGCGGTATGTCACATGTCGATCTTCCTCAATCAGCTTACGCACAGCATCAAAGTTTTCTTGGGTGACTGCAGTTTTTGGACGACCTTGACGGGGATCATCACTGAGCTTGACACGTCCACGTTGAAACTCAGCAAACCAGCGATAAATTGTGGTTTTGGATGGGGTTTCATCACCAAATGCAGAAATCATCCGGTCAACACACTGTTTTTGTGTTAAACCACTTCGAAAGTCATAATAAATCATCGCTCTTGAATTTTCTCGAGTCAATTCCATTTTCTCAACGACTAAACAAGTTTGACAAAACCTCGTGACAAGACCGAGAATCTTTTTTTAAATAAATAAATGGTATTCGATTTTTAAAACCAAGGAGTTTTCAATTAAAAAGATTTTAATATGACAGGAACAGTGGAAATATTCCATTCCCGATACTTTTAGTGCAGCCCTCGTATTTTCATTGCTCAGTATATAAACATGTAGATTATCTCACTTACTCTTAGCCCATGCAGTATTGTTATCAATGTGATAGACAGATATCCGCGAGACACGTACGGCGTATGCCAGTATATTTTCGTGTGATAGATACTTCGCTAGAAGTAACAGTGTTCTGTGCACTGAGCAAGTACCGTAAAATGGGGCGATTAGGGACAAATTCCAACTTTATGAGCAATTTTAAGGTAGTTGTTGATGTATAAAATGCTATATAAGGATCAAAATGATTGAGTCTTGGGGGCATCTTTGTTGTCTAATTTAAAATTATGCAACTAGCATTCCAGTTTAAGCAAAAAATGCAAAAATAGGTGTAATCCCTATTTACCCGAAAATTGCGGTTAATTGGGACGAAATGAGAAATTTGCTAGGGTTGGTACTACTTTTATTTTTATATATAGTTTTAATTAATTTATTTATTTACTTGCACCAACAAAGTGATCATCAATAAAAAAAATTAAAAAACTGACAAAAGTACATGGCAGACATCACCTCAATTAAAGATGCAATCGACAGTGCTGATATTTCTATCTGGGTTAAGAGATTAGGTGTGTCGGTTATTCCATGGATTAATCAGATGAATACCCCTACTCTGAACAAATATTAAATATTTTATTATGTATTACTTAGACATTTTTGTCCACCTTGAGATTTCATTGATCTTGTTACATGTCTCTGCAAAATCGACTTACTTATATTAAATTGCTTATCTATTTCAACTAAAGACTTATTCCCAATTTCACTTCGAATAAACCAGATTTTTACCAACAAATTTAAAAAATATTGTTATAACTACATAGACAACCCTACAAACCTGTACCTATTTATACTTAGGTCGTTTCCATTTCACGTATTCTCATCTCAATTGACCTCTTTTTCGTTGTTATTTGTACCTAAGACGTCCCCAATATCCCCAAAAACAAAAGATTTTTACATGTATTTTTATTTAATCAAATACATTAAAACCAATAACAACTGAGACTTACCTTTAATATATATGCTGGTTCAAACACTAAATAACGTTTATAAATCATAGTCGTCTTCTATTATTATCAAATAAATCAAAGAGAGCAAAGTTTCTAGCACTAAAATAATTACCACCACAGGAAGTTAATTTTAAACGCGATTTTTTATAAGTTAGCAGCTATTATCATGCACGTTCAGAGTTGTTTTGTGAACTTTCAACATTCTACTATTAAACTACAAAAATGGAAGATTTTGCAACGAATATAAAACTTATATTGAGCATCGAAAGATTTTCCCGGTTTTTTCCCGATTCGCCTCTCAATCCCTAATCGCCCCATTTTACCGGTAATCACTACGTTATAGTTCTGTGGATAGATACAACCCGACCGATGTGAGTTGGCTATTATTATCAATAAGTGAATATGGTGAATACGTAATATTAGCATATCAGAATTCGACGGATTACCGATACACGAATACAAGCTGTATTACGAATACCATAATGAATACTAATATATCGGTCTCACCCTTACTTGGGACATTCTCTTGTGCAAAATTTGCGAATCAAGGTTGTTGTATGTTTTAAAAACAAAAATGCAGGCAACCATGAAACCTTATGTTTGTAAAGTCTGTAAAAAATGTTTTGTATTTAAAGAGAACTTTAAAACGCACATGAGAATGCATCCTTCTGAAAAACGTTATGGTTGTGAAGTGTGCGAAAAACGCTTTACACAAATTTGTGAATTAAAACTACACATTAGAGTACATACTGCGGAAAAACCTTACATTTGTGAAGTATGTAGAAAACGTTTTGCCCAAATTGGTAATTTAAAATCTCATAAAAAAATACATACTGGAGAAAAACCGTACATTTGTGAAGTGTGTAGAAAAGGTTTTACCCAACTTCATCATTTAAAATATCATCTAAGAATACACACTGGAGAAAAACCGTACATTTGTGAAGTATGTAGAAAAGGTTTTTCCCAAATTAGTAGTTTAAAATCTCATATAAGAATACATACTGGAGAAAAACCGTACATTTGTGAAGTGTGTAGAAAAGGTTTTACCCAACTTCATCATTTAAAATCTCATCTAAGAATACACACTGGAGAAAAACCGTGAAGTGTGTCAGAAGTGCTATGCACGAAATTATATTTTGGAAATACACAAAAGAAGACATACTGCAGAGAAACTTTCTTCTTCTTCTTCTTTATTTTTGGCTCTGGCACGTTTTGTGCATTAGCCAGCGTCAAGTAATAACGTTTTTATAATTCGCCGTTTTATTTATTTACAGTTTATAAATAATAAAAAACGAAGGAAACTTATCGCAACAAAACATAAATGATTTAGAACGAATTGAATTTACAAAAAAAATCAGAATAATTATATAACAGGGAAAATAAATCAAAATTATAGTTTAATGTTATTATTTAATATAAACCTACTTAAAATACTATATACAAGGGGATTAAAATCTCGAAGAAGTAAAGAAATATTAGTAGGAAGGGGAACAGAGAGAGATACTAAAGAAGTATATAAGGAAGAATGATCATATAAAGAACAAGAAAAGAAAATATGATTCAGGTCACAATAACTCTCGCCACACTCACAGGCGGTACTAGTTACGATACCAAGTTTGTGCAAATGAACTGGAAGGCTGTTATGTCCCAGACGCATACGAATTATAGTAGAAGTGGCGGTTTTACCAAACGACAATTTGGCAAACCATGGCTTCCTGGGAACGGAAGACTGTATAGCATACAAGAAACGACCCTTAATCCGGCCGCTCTCTTCCCAACACATATTCCACGATTTGTGGAGGCATATGCCGGGCAAAGCAGCAAGATCATGGCCAAAATTCTTGTACGGGTATACGTCACCGGTCACAGTAGCACTGTTGGCCAAACTGTCAGCTTTCACATTTCCAGATATGCCACAGTGACTAGGTACCCAACAAAATGATACTAAATAGTTGTGTGATTGGCAGTGCAACAGCTTTCTCTTACATTCAAATATTACATGAAAAAAAGGGTTAAGTTTTAGTGAAAATTTTGCTAAGCTCTGTAATGCACTTAAGGAATCAGTAAATATAACGGTTTTTTTTAGTTTGAAAGACAGCACATATTCAAGAGCTTTTAATAGTCCAAAACATTCACCGGTAAAGACCGATGATTCCGGAGGTAATTTAATTTTCTGAACTATGTTGTACTGTTTGTGATACACTCCAACACCAACACACCCACTGGAGTGTTTAGATGCATCTGTATAAATTTGATGCCAGTTAGGCCATTTACTATTGACATTGCAATTAAAATTTTCATTGGCATTAAAATCAGATTTTTCAATGCCAAGAGAAAAGCAAATCACTGGAGAAAGTAAGAGAGAATCATAAGAAGCGCCAAATAAAGGAAGCACCTGAAAAGAATGAGTTGGGGCTTGTAATTGTTTGAATTTCAGGAAACTTTTTAACAGACAAGGTAAAGGTTTATGTGAAGAGGGTACTTTTTTAGAAAGAAACTCTAGTTTCGAAATGAGGGGATGATTATGGAACTGAACAATTCTAAAAATGAATCTATCGGACAGATATTGACGTCTTAAGTTTAAAGGAGGGTCACAACATTCTATTTGCAGAGCATTAACCGGACTCGATTTCATGGCACCAGAAACAATCCTCAAAGCCCTAGACTGTATGAGATCTAGTTTTCTAAAGCCAGCCACATTACCTGGGTCTAAGAAAAAGGTCCCAAAATCCAGTACACTTCTAATGACAGCATTATACACCAACCTCAGTGTAGCCGGGTGAGCACCCCACCAAACCCCACCGAGACATCTCAGCATGTTCAAGTTTCGCTCACATTTACTAACCACAAATTCGCAGTGTGGTTGACCCGTTAGTTTAGAATCAAGAATAGCTCCTAAGAACTTAACTTGATTCCTAATGGGTAATATATCCCCATCATATGTTATATTAAGTGAGCAAGGAGTACGGGATTTGGTGAAAAGTACAACAGTACTTTTTGAGGGAGACAGATCAAGGCCATTTGCATCCATCCAGATTTTTAGCAAAGATAAAGAGGAGGAAACATATCGTTCAGCAGTACTTACAGACATATCAGAGGCATAAATAACCAAGTCATCGGCATACTGTAATAAACTTGCTGAATCTCCGACTGAACCTTCTAGATCATATGTATAAATATTGTACAATAAAGGACTCAGAACAGACCCCTGTGGCAAACCTCTCCATACCAGCCTACTAGGCTTATAAGGGCCGCCAACATCTAAAATAATTTTCCTCTCCGAAAGAAGATTTACAATGGAATTAGTTAAAAAATAGGGAACCTTTAATTTATCTAATTTACTTTTTAGAATATGTAATAGAACGTTATCATAAGCCGAATAAATATCCAAAAAAGCAGCAACTACTGACTTTTTATCTGAGAAAGCATTACGAATATCCGTAACTAATATGCCTAAATTGTCCCCCACACTTTTACCTTTTCGAAATCCAAACTGAGTTTGGGACAGATATTCGTTATTTTCTATATACCATTCAAGCCGATTTTTAATTAAATGTTCAACAACTTTTGTGATCACCGATGACAAAACTATCGGACGATATGATTTGATATCAGATTGTACCTTAGACGGCTTTAAAAATGGCAATACTATTTGACTTCGCCATGACGGTGGAATGTCACCTGTCAGTAAAATTTTATTTATTAAATTTAAAAAGTAATTTAATCCTTTTTCGCCAAGGTGAGACAAAAAGGAATATGGAATCCCATCTTCCCCTGGAGCACTGTCTTTGACGTGATTTAATACACCTTTTAACTCCCCTAACGTAAAAGTTAGATTTAGAGAAGAAGGGGCATCAGAGTTATATTGCTTATAAGACAGGATAGGATCGTTGAGTGGAGCAGAAGGAGGAGCCAAACGATCAAGGAATTGATCTGCTAATTCTATAGGCAGCAACAATGCGTTAGAAGGATTGACAGCTGATCTAAATCTTTTGATATTTCGCCATATGACAGTAGCATGTGTTTCAGGTGATATAGTGCTACAAAATTTCCTCCACCCGTCAAATTTCTTTTTTTTAAATAGTTTTCTAACCTCTTTCATTATAGTCATTAATGCCTCGTAGTTTTTCATAGACATATTATTGTGATAATTACGCTCTGCTGCCTTGCGTTTCTTTATAGCATTGGTACATTCTTCATCCCACCACGGTGGAGATGACAACTTATTACTACACGGCTTTTTCTTTGGAAAAACATTATCAGCCGATTCTAACAAAATAGCTTTGAAATAATTATTATCTATGACATTAACTTCTGAGCAATTATTAATTTTCTCTTCTATTAATAACGTGTATTGACTCCATTTAGAGTCTATGATTTTGTGTTTGAGGCGAGAGTTTTGAATACACATTGTATCCTTTTTTTTACAGGGAAATGAAATGATTATGGGATAGTGATCACTATTATAAGTGGAACACAAAGTAGACCAAGATAGAGAAGATGCTAACTGGGGAGTACAAATGGACAGATCAATGGCACTAATTACTTCACCAGGCTTTGTGAGGCGAGTAGGAGAACCCGAGTTTAAAATGCACAGGCTATACATGTCTAAGATATCTAATAATTCATAACCATAACTATTAGATACTGAACTACCCCAAGATGTGTGATGAGAGTTGAAATCACCCAGAATCATGAAAGGCCGAGGAAGAACTGAAATGAAGTTTTTAATTTCATTGAAGATTTGCAAGGAGGGATGAGGGACATAGATAGAGACAAAACAGATACCATCAACAATAGCTGCAATGACAGAAAAGCAGTTACTATGTGAAGGGAGAGGGAAGGAAGAAAAGGTGCTAGAGTTTCTGATGAGTAGGCATACACCACCATATCCATCAGCCCTGTCTTCTCTTAAGCACGA
Organism: Bombyx mori; assembly: GCF_030269925.1. Taxonomy (NCBI): domain Eukaryota; kingdom Metazoa; phylum Arthropoda; class Insecta; order Lepidoptera; family Bombycidae; genus Bombyx; species Bombyx mori. Next base: position 1,198,652 of record NC_085117.1, on the reverse strand, counting down.
ATAACCAGGGATTTTGAATACAAAATCTGGCTTTAGCCAGGTTTCAGATAGAGAAAATATAAAAGGATTAAAAGTATTTATAATATGTATAATTTCATGCTTTTTGTTTATAATACTGCGGCAATTCCATTGAACTAACTTGTCCATGTTGGCCATTATTAATATTAGTATAAGTACGAATTAAATTAGCAGCGTGGGACGGTATAGATAAATTGGGTTCAGAAAGTAATTTGATCAATATAGTAATTAACTCTGCTATTGTCTGTTGTGAATTTGCATTAGACGAGGATGGTAATGCACATCCATTAGAAGGCTCTGGCATATTGTAGTCCCTTACAAGAGACTCATGTGCTACATGATCAAAACCTTTACTGTGTTGAGGAGGAGTTCTGGGTTTAGTGAAGACTGTTTTTTTATAAGATATTGTACGTGAGGATGGTGAACCAGGCAATACTGTATTTCCACCAGGAACAGATTTAGTTGGGAGAGAGGATACAATATCAGCAAATGATTTAGAAATGGGGGGATGTAATTTTGACGCTTCAATATAGGATAAGCTATTCTCTGCCATTGTTACTTTAATATCTGTTTGTCTCACGTACTCTGGACACTTTTTGCTCGAAGCAAAGTGCAGCCCAGAACATAAGCAGCAAGATACACAGTCTTCCTCCACATTACAAGTATCTCCAGTGTGGCCCTGACCACACTTGAAGCACCTGGGCTTTGACCTACATTGGACCTTGGTGTGCCCAAAGCGGCAACAATTAAAGCACTGGATGGTTGGGTATATATACAATTTAACAGGCATAGAATTATAACACATAAATACACGTTTGGGCAAAACTTGTCCATCAAATGTAAACACGACTGTTTGCGAAGGTTTCCATGTGGGTGTGTTGTTTATCATGACTTTATAGTTTAGTCTTCTAATTTTCAGAATTTCCCCACACCCAATGGGTACATTAGTGTTCTGCATAATATCTTCAGGGGACCACTCAGTTGGGACTCCCCTAACTAAACCCATCCTCGTAATGTTAAAAGTTGGGATAAAAGCCTTCATGTTGTTTGTAGCTAAGCAGTTTGAAGTGACAAAGCTGTTAGCGTCTGTATAATTATTAAAAGAAAGTGTCATTTTATTTCGGCCAATACGTTTCAAACTTCCGTTAACAATATTTTTGAAAAAATTTTTTTTTAAAAATCTGCCAAACACAACTGGGTGTAATGTTGTACCATCATCATCAGCAGACTGTATTTTCTGCACGTGTACCACAAACGGGCCGTGGTCATTGGCATCATAACTAGCCCTACCAATTTGTGTGGAGGCTTTATGAGACATATCAGTGGGAGGAACGGGCTTTGAAGATGTATCAGTGCAAGGACCAGGTGCAGGCAAATCAATAGTGCTCTCAGTAAATTCGTCTTTGCATTGACAGTCCGATTGTTTAAATGTTTCTGTATTATTTTTTCTTTTCCTTTTGTTACAATTTTTACAAATTTTGTGGAGCTGGTTACGCTTCAGCTTCCTTTTAGACACCAAAGAGCAGTCAGAATCCATTCCGGATTCGTTGGAGATTGTGACAAATGCAACCGCGGGGGGCGCTGTGCCCCCCGGGTCCGGAGGCTCGTTCATATAAATATAAAAAACTTACCCCAACTCGAAGAAAAAAAGAATAAAATACAAAAAAATTTAAATAATAATAAAAATTACAAATATATACAAGTTTTAACTATTCTGATCACTTAATAGATTAAAAAAAAATATTTTTCAACAAATTCAAACAAAAACCGCGCCCGCCAAATTCAAAGGTCCATTAGATTATTATTGAGACCATATATTACGTGTATAGTCTATGGTTGTGACTGGTATCTAGACCTTTAGGCCATATTGAGACAATTCATTAGCAGCAGGGTAGCCAGATATTATTTTTCCGAAGTAGCCAAGTTACGGCGCTGTGTTTCTTAGTTGTAGGTACTTATTAACTCCATGTTTTCTTATGACCGTAATGTTGCGCTAGTAGTACTTCAAGTAAGCGCCAATATTTAAATGAAATATACGTGTACATAAATTCCTTTTTGTTTTATTTAAAATTTTAATAATATTAATAATAATTTTGTCAATTTTTAATTAAATAGATTTATATATTCATAGATTTTACTTTTGAAATAGAATTATTATTATTACTATTCAAACGATCAACAAAAATAAATATTATTTAAATAATAACAACGTTTTAATGTATTTCTTTTATTTAAAAAAGTTTAAAAATAGACAACACCTGAGAAATAAGCTTGAACACAGCCATGCAAAGTTGTTGATATTTTGAGAACTATATCCAAACAATAATAATGCAGTTAAACTATATGTTTCCAAATAGACAGATTCCATACCCATGAAGTATTGGAGTAGTATTCATATTTAACCTTCTCATAAAAGGTCAAAAGTTTTATTATTTATGTTTTGGAGATAGACAAAGTGAGGTAGATTTTTTGAAGGAGTAATGTGGAACACTAAACCTTGAGCTTGTTGACAACTTTATTTACCTTAGCTCCAATATTAACAATACCGGATCCAGCGAACCTCCGGTCGTCGTGCCGAAGTCGGAGACCGGAGTGGATCCCGGCGATCGCACGCAGGGTGGACTGGGGGCCCTTCCATGCCCTGCGTCGGTCTCTCACGCAACCCGTGATCGACCACACACTATGTTCCGCGCTTTATTCAGGTGTTGTCATGATTTCACTTCGAACATCCTACCTCACCCTATCCCACTCTCCAAAGAACAACAAAAATGAAAGTCATAAACAAAAAAAGGGTTATATCGGCGATCCCCTATTCCACATTTAATGTGGATTTCAGCAATGTCAGGAGCCTACATAGCGACCTTGACGCCGTACACCACCATCTTGAGATGGCGCAGCCTGCCCTACTGTTTCTGACGGAGACGCAGATATCAGCTCCGGATGAAACCTCGTATCTTGAATACCCCGGCTACGTATTGGAGCACAACTTCCTGCGTAAAGCCGGGGTGTGTGTATTCGTTCGGGCTGATGTCTGTTGTCGCCGTCTACGAGGCCTCGAACAACGGGACCTGTCCCTCTTGTGGCTGCGCGTGGATCACGGGGGTTGTACTCGAATCTACGCCTGCCTGTACAGGTCCCACAGCAGTGATGCAGGTTCAGCTCTGATTGAGCATGTGCAAGAGGGGACTAACCGCGTACTTGAGCAGTACCCATCTGCGGCGGTGGTGGTCCTTGGAGACTTTAACACTCACCACCAAGAGTGGTTGGGGTCCAGAGCCACTGACCTCCCGGGTCGGACTGCCTACGATTTCGCCTTGGCCTACGGCTTTTCCCAGCTGGTGACACAGCCCACCCGTGTCCTAGATATCGAGAGGCACGAACCTTCTCAGTTGGACCTTCTGCTGACCACGGATCCGGCTAGATACAGTGTGGTGGTCGACGCTCCACTTGGATCGTCTGATCACTGCCTTATCCATGCTGTTGTACCACTCTCGTCGATACCTGGTCGTCGAACGACGACCAGGTATTGGAAGGAAACGTCGAAGGATTTGGAAGTATATGTCAGCAGATTGGGATGGATTGGGGGCGGTTCTGCTTTTCCTCTGCTGATCCTGATGTCTGTGCGGACCGTCTTAAAGACGTGGTGCTCCAGGGGATGGAATTGTTTATTCCCTCCTCTGAGGTGCCCGTTGGGGGTCGCAGTAAACCCTGGTATAACAATGTCAGCAGGGATGCTGTACACCTCAAGCGGTCCGCATACGTGGTATGGGATAATGCCAGGAGACGTAAAGGATCCTAACATCTCAGAGGAAAGGCGGAAATATAACGCCGCTTCCAGGTCCTACAAGAAGGTTATTGCCAAGGCGAGCTCGGAGTACGTTGCTAGAGTTGGCGAGCGACTAAATAGCTATCCCTCTGGGAGCCGTGCTTTTTGGTCGCTCGCCAAAGCTGCAGAAGGAAACTTTTGCAGGTCTAGTCTCCCACCACTGCGCAAGTCCGATGACAGTTTGGCCCATAGTGCGAAAGAGAAGGCTGACCTTCTGGTCAAACTCTTCGCCTCGAACTCGACCGTGGACGACGGGGGTGCCACACCACCGAACATCCCCCGGTGTGATAGCTCCCTGCCTAAGATCTGCTTCACGCAGTGTGCAGTCAGGCGGGAGCTCCGACTCCTGGACGTCCATAAGTCGAGTGGGCCAGACGGCATCCCTGCAGTGGTTCTGAAAACGTGCGCCCCTGAGCTGACGCCTGCGCTAACGCGTTTGTATCGCCTCTCTTATTGCACTAAAAGGGTTCCGTCTTCATGGAAGACCGCCCACGTCCACCTTATCCCCAAGAAGGGTGACCGGTTGGACCCATCGAGTTATAGGCCTATCGCGATAACTTCCTTGCTTTCCAAGGTGATGCAGCGAATAATAAATATACAACTCCTGAAGTATCTAAAGGATCGCCAGCTGATCAGTGACCGACAGTACGGTTTCCGTCACGGTCGCTCAGCTGGCGATCTTCTTGTATACCTTACTCACAGGTGGGCTGAAGCCTTGGAGAGCAAGGGCGAGGCTCTTGCTGTGAGCCTTAATATCGCGAAGGCCTTCGACGGGGTCTGGCATAGGGCACTTCTATCGAAGTTACCATCTTACGGAATCCCCGAGGGTCTCTGCAAGTGGATCGCTAGCTTTTTGGATGGGCGGAGCATCACGGTCGTTGTAGACGGTGACTGCTCTGATACCATGACCATTAACGCTGGCGTTCCACAAGGTTCAGTGCTCTCCCCCACGCTTTTCATCCTGTATATCAATGACATGCTGTCTATTGATGGCATGCATTGCTATGCGGATGACGGCACGGGGGATGCGCGATATATCGGCCATCAGTCTCTCTCGGAGCGTGGTGCAAGAGAGACGATCAAAACTTGTGTCTGAAGTGGAGAACTCTCTGGGGCGAGTCTCAGAATGGGGTGAATTGAACTTGGTTCAATTCAAACCGACAAAGACACAAGTTTGCGCGTTCACTGCGAAGAAGGACCCCTTTGTCATGGCGCCGCAATTCCAAGGAGTATCCCTGCAACCTTCCGAGAGTATCGGGATACTTGGGGTCGACATTTCGGGCGATGTCCAATTTCGGAGTCATTTGGAAGGCAAAACCAAGTTGGCGTCCAAAATGCTGGGAGTCCTCAACAGAGTGAAGCGGTACTTCACGCCTGGACAAAGACTTTTGCTCTATAAAGCACAAGTCCGGCCTCGCGAGTACTGCTCCCATCTCTGGGCCGGGGCTCCCAAATACCAGCTTCTTCCATTTGACTCCATACAGAAGAGAGCCGTTCGGATTGTCGATAATCCCATTCTCACGGATCGCTTGGAGCCTCTGGGTCTGCGGAGGGACTTCGGTTCCCTCTGTATTTTGTACCGCATGTTCCATGGAAAGTGCTCTGAGGAATTGTTCGAGATGATACCAACGTCTCGTTTTTACCATCGCACCGCCCGCCACCGGAGTAGAGTTCATCCATACTACCTGGAGCCACTGCGGTCATCCACAGTGCGTTTCCAGAGTTCTTTTTGCCACGTACCATCCGGCTATGGAATGAGCTCCCCTCCACGGTGTTTCCAGAGCGCTATGACATGTCCTTCTTCAAACGAGGCTTGTGGAGAGTATTAAGCAGTAGGCAGCGGCTTGGCTCTGCTCCTGGCATTGCTGAAGTCCATGGGCGACGGTAACCACTCACCATCAGGTGGGCCGTACGCTCGTCTGCCTACAAAGGCAATAAAAAAATAAAAGACGGCGTATCGGAATGGCAAAGGGAGCCATGACTGAGCTCGGTAAAATCTGGAAGAACGTAACATTACCCACAAAACAAAGATAAAACTGGTGCTCACTCTGGTCTTTTCCATTTTTCTATACGAAGCGGAGACCTGGACCCTTAAAGCGGCTGATCGCAAACGCGTGGATGCTTTTGAGATGTGGTGCTGGAGAAGAATTCTCCGGATACCTTTTACAGCGAAGAGAAGCAATCTGTCTATCTTAGACCAACTGCAGATCAAGACTAGACTGTCACACTCTGCCTTCGCCGCGCACTCGAGTACTTCGGTCATATTGCTCGGAAAACACCGGATAGCTTAGAGAGACTATTCGTGATAGGGAAGATCGAGGGAAAGAGACCGCGCGGGCGCAGTCCGACAAGGTGGTTCGACCAAATCCGCACCACACTAGAGATTCCATTCCACGACGCCCTTCATGCGGCTGATGATCGGAGGCGCTGGCGGGACGTTACGAGGAGCAAAATCCTGACGACATATAATGGTCACGACCCTCAGCAGTGGGGAAACGACGCGAGGAGGAGGAGAATGCGTTTCGGGATTATTTGAAGCAGTAATGCGTTTGTAGATTTCTATGGGCTCCAGTAGCCACTTAACACCAGGTCGGCTGTGAGCTCGTCCACCCATCTAAGCAATAAAAAAAATCATGTACATACCTACTTATAACAGGATATTAAAGGGCTGTCATAGAAAATAAAACAACATAATATTTAATAAAAAAAATTGATGCTATTTAGCATCCATTTTTTTTATTAAATATTTGGTTACCGGGGCCCATCTATGGGCCGTAGATGGGCCGTGAGCTCGTCAGCCCACCTAAACAATAAAAAAATTATACAAATATGGCAAGTTTTTTTTTTTTACGTCAACGTAATACGACAAATATTAAAATTAATCAACAATTTGATTTGAAAAATTATTTCAGCCCATTTATTGAGGAAGGCTATAACCCAGGGGTGGCCAATTTTATTAGAACCAAAACCCACTGTTCACTGATGAAAGGCCCACCGAGGCTCTCGTCGGATCTTCTCAGTGGGTCGCGTTTCTGATCCGATAGGTAAAAAAAACAACTGACGAACGACTCTGCGATCTATCAAAGAAATTTATTGAATTTTAATGAAACATTATAGTTCAGCGTACAAATATGTACTCTAATTTGTTCTATTAAAATTATTAACATAAAAGTGAAGTTTAATCTTAGAATCTATTTCATAGTTAATACACATAAATTAGTTCTAATTAAGCAACTCAAGCACTCAACAAAAATGTTTACGGGCGTCGGCTACTAGATGGCTTCGATTCGATTAGTTTCTCATTGCTCCTGTAGATGGCAGTAACGAAAGCAGTTGTTCAAAACATTTTCTTCAAATTTGGATATTTGTCTTTGGAAACCAATGCCTGAAAATCTTGACCTGAGGATGACCGCTCCACATGAGGATGTACTTTAAAAAATTACATTTATTTTCTTAATTGATATGAACGTATTGTATTTTGATTATTGCATTACAAGTACAAATTGTTACCCGGGTGCAATATAAAAGAAAATGTCAATTTATTTTTTATTCAATAATATGTAGTTTTATTTTCTATAATGACAGCCCTCGAATATTTCGTTCTAAGTATGTACATGTTTCTTTTTATTGCTTAGATGGGTGGACGAGCTCACAGCCGACCTGGTGTTAAGTGGCTACTGGAGCCCATAGACATCTACAAACGCATTACTGCTTCGAATAATCCCATAACGCTGCTTCAAAAAATCTGCCTAACTTTGCCCATCTCCAAAACATAAAAATTAAACTTTTGACCTTTTATGACAAGGTTAAATATGAATACTACTCCAATACTTCATGGGTATGGAATCTGTCTATTTGGAAACATATATTTTAACTGTATTATTATTGTTTGGACAAAGTAGAGAGAAAATCAACAACTTTGCATGGCTATGTTCAAGCTTATTTCTCAGAAAATATGAGGCCTAGGTTATAATGAGTTGTTTTGCAAGGACCATAAAGTTCCGAATGGCATTTGTCTTTTACAAGTTGTATACGACATTATGTATTTACATCAAAAAAATTCATAAAAACCTAGAAATTCTTGCAACGATCAAGCATTTTATGATATTATATATTCTCAGATACATTATTAAACTATCAATTTGTGCAAATGCTTTGTTACACTTTACACATGAATACTGTTTTTCTCAAATATGCGTTTTCATATGTGAATTAAAATTACCAACACTGAAAAACCTTTTCCACACAATTCACAATAATAGGGCTTCTTCTCTAGAAGGTATCTTTGTGTGTTTTTAAATGACTGATGTGTGTAAAACCTTATGTACAAACTTCACTAGCAGACGGTTTGTCTTCTGTATGTATTCTCATGTGTGTTCATAGATGACAAATTTGTGATTCACAAATTGTGAAATATGTTTCTGCTTTATGTGTTATCATCTGCATTTTTTAACAATGAAATTATGCAGTCTTTTTATTACACATCACAAACAAAGTTTTTCAGCAGTGTGTTTTACATATATGTTTTTTTAAACAACTCATCTGTGCAAAAGATTTTTTACACATATCACAAACATAAGATTTCTCTGCCAAATGTGTTGCTATGTGGATATTTAAATTACTCATTCGCGAAAAGTCTCTTCAGTAGAAAAGAAATTCTCTGCAGTATGTCTTCTCTTGTGTATGTTCAAAGTATCAATTCGTGCATAGCACTTCTGACACACTTCACAAATGTACGGTTTTTCTCCAGTGTGTATTCTTAGATGGGATTTTAAATGATTAATTTGGTTAAAACCTTTTCTACACACTTCACAAATGTGCGGTTTTTCTCCAGTGTGTATCCTTATATGAGATTTTAAATTACCAATGTGGGCAAAACCTTTTCTACATACTTCACAAATGTAAGGTTTTTCCGCAGTATGTATTCTAATGTGTGTTTTTAATTCACCAATTTGTGTAAAGCGTCTTTCGCACACTTCACAAACATAAGGTTTCTCTGCAGTATGTGTTCTCTTGTGTATTTTCAAAGTATCCATTCGTGCATAGCACTTCTGACACAGTTCACAAATGTACGGTTTGTCTCCAGTGTGTATCCTTATATGAGATTGTAAATTACCAATTTGGGCAAAACCTTTTCTACATACTTCACAAATGTACGGTTTTTCTCCAGTATGTATTCTTATATGAGATTTTAAACTACTAATTTGGGAAAAACCTTTTCTACATATTTCACAAATGTAAGGTTTTTCCGCAGTATGTATTCTAATGTGTGTTTTCAAATCAGCAATTCGTGTAAAGCGTTTTTCGCACACTTCACAAACATGACGTTTTTCAGAAGGATGCATTCTCATGTGCGTTTTAAAGTTCTCTTTAAATACAAAACATTTTGTACTAATTTGTACAACTTTCTTTTTATTTATTTTTATTTTTTGGCTCTGGCACGGTTTGTGCATTAGCCAGCGTCAAGTAATAACGTTTTTATAATTCGCCGTTTTATTTATTTACAGTTTATAAATAATAAAAAACGAAGGAAACTTATCGCAACGAAACATAAATGATTTAGAACGAATTGAATTTACAAAAAAATCAGAATAATTATATAACAGGGAAAATAAATCAAAATTATAGTTTAATGTTATTATTTAAAATAAACCTACTTAAACTACTATATACAAGGGGATTAAAATCTCGAAGAAGTAAAGAAATATTAGTAGGAAGGGGAACAGAGAGAGATACTAAAGAAGTATATAAAGGACAAGAAAAGAAAATATGATTCAGGTCACAATAACTCTCGCCACACTCACAGGCGGTACTAGTTACGATACCAAGTTTGTTCAAATGAACTGGAAGGCTGTTATGTCCCAGACGCATACGAATTATAGTAGAAGTGGCGGTCCTACCAAACGACAATTTGGCAAACCATGGCTTCCTGGGAACGGAAGACTGTATAGCATGCAAGAAACGACCCTTAATCCGGCCGCTCTCTTCCCAACACATATTCCACGATTTGTGGAGGCATATGCCGGGCAAAGCAGCAAGATCATGGCCAAAATTCTTGTACGGGTATACGTCACCGGTCACAGTAGCACTGTTGGCCAAACTGTCAGCTTTCACATTTCCAGATATGCCACAGTGAGTAGGTACCCAACAAAATGATACTAAATAGTTGTGTGATTGGCAGTGCAACAGCTTTCTCTTACATTCAAATATTACATGAAAAAAGGGTTAAGTTTTAGTGACAATTTTGCTAAGCTCTGTAATGCACTTAAGGAATCAGTAAATACAACGGTTTTTTTTTAGTTTGAAAGACAGCACATATTCAAGAGCTTTTAATAGTCCAAAACAATCACCGGTAAAGACCGATGATTCCGGAGGTAATTTAATTTTCTGAACTATGTTGTACTGTTTGTGATACACTCCAACACCAACACACCCACTGGAGTGTTTAGATACATCTGTATAAATTTGATGCCAGTTAGGCCATTTACTATTGACATTGCAATTAAAATTTTCATTGGCATTAAAATCAGATTTTTCAATGCCAAGAGAAAAGCAAATCACTGGAGAAAGTAAAAGAGAATCATAAGAAGCGCCAAATAAAGGAAGCACCTGAAAAGAATGAGTTGGGGCTTGTAATTGTTTGAATTTCAGGAATCTTTTTAACAGACAAGGTAAAGGTTTATGTGAAGAGGGTACTTTTTTAGAAAGAAACTCTAGTTTCGAAATGAGGGGATGATTATGGAACTGAACAATTTTAAAAATGAATCTATCGGACAGATATTGACGTCTTAAGTTTAAAGGCGGGTCACAACATTCTATTTGCAGAGCATTAACCGGGCTCGATTTCATGGCACCAGAAACAATCCCTAGACTGTATGAGATCTAGTTTTCTAAAGCCAGCCACATTACCTGGGTCTAAGAAAAAGGTCCCAAAATCCAGTATACTTCTAATGACAGCATTATACACCAACCTCAGTGTAGCCGGGTGAGCACCCCACCAAACCCCACCGAGACATCTCAGCATGTTCAAGTTTCGCTCACATTTACTAACCACAAATTCGCAGTGTGGTTGACCCGTCAAGAATAGCTCCTAAGAACTTAACTTGATTTCTAATGGGTAATATATCGCCATCATATGTTATAATAGGTGAGCAAGGAGTACGGGATTTGGTGAAAAGTACAACGGTACTTTTTGAGGGAGACAGATCTAGACCATTTGCATCCATCCAGATTTTTAGCAAAGATAAAGAGGAGGAAACATATCGTTCAGCAGTACTTACAGACATATCAAAGGCATAAATAACCAAGTCATCGGCATACTGTAATAAACTAACTGAATCTTCGACTGAACCTTCTAGATCATGTGTATAAATATTGTACAATAAAGGACTCAGAACAGAACCCTGTGGCAAACCTCTCCATACCTGCTTATAAGGGCCGCCAACATCTAAAATAATTTTCCTCTCCGAAAGAAGATTTACAATGGAATTAGTTAAAAAATAGGGAACCTTTAATTTATCTAATTTACTTTTTAGAATATGTAATAGAACGTTATCATAAGCCGAATCTGGGAGTAATCAGCGGCGGCAACGATAAGGCGATTATCATGACGCATAGCCTTATCGAAGTACCGTTCCGACGCTGACTTCATGTATTTCTGGATAGATTCGAGGCCCAGGTCGTCGTGTAGGTCAACGTTCCTCACGAACCACGGAGCTCCGACGGCTAACCTGCAAAAGCGGGATTGTAGAGCTTGGAGGGTGTCTATGTGTGTGCGGGCCGCGTAAGCGAACACCACACTCGCGTAAGTCATGACGGGCCTTATGCAAGTTTTGTAAAGTGTCACCTTGTTCCGAAGGGACATTTTACTCCGCTTACAGATCATGGGGTAGAGTCTACCGAGAATAAACGCGGCACGGTCACGGACTGATTTTATATGCGGGCGGAATGTCATCGATGCATCCAGGGTAACGCCCAGGTACTTGACCTTCCTGGCCCAGGGTATGGGTTGTCTAAAGAGAGTAATCGGGGGTGTGAGATTCCTCCTCCTAATTTATTTATTTATTTATTTATTTATTTATTTATTTATTTATTTGGGAAACAAACAGTACAATACAAAACATACAATATTTAAAAAAAAAATAGCTAAAACAATAACCAAATATGTTTCCACAATCAAAATCACATATAAGTAGACAGTGAACAAGAAGAGAAATTTAGAAATTCAAATTACAAAAAAACAAAAGCAACACAATACGCACATATCATTTTATACATTAACTCACACTATAAAACTACAACACTTATCGGGCCAAATCACCCTTTAAACACTCCAAAACAGCTTTTCTATATGCTACAAGTGACAAGTAAAAGATATCAGCATTAGAGAACTTAGCATCATACAACCTACAAGATCTACGGACAAAAGAGTTAGAAGCATATTTCGTTCGAGCCGTGGACATGTGGAAGGTCTGTTTAGAACGCGCGGAAATACGACTACATTTAAATGAAATTTTGGAAAGAAGATAGCTAGAATCAATCTCGTTATTTATTTATTTTATATAAAAACATTTGATCCCTCAGTAGCCTGCGATCGACTAGAGAGACAAATTCTGTCGGTTCTGGAGAGTTAAAGCGACGACAATGGTATAAAAGATGCTTAAAAAACTTTTTTTGGACTCTTTCTAGTCGCTGAATATAAATATTATATTGGGGGTTCCATGTGACGGAGCCATATTCCAATATAGACCGTACAAAACTGTTGTACAACAGAATCAAAGTAGATGGTCTTTTAAAGTCTTTACCAACTCTAAGTATGAAGCCTAACATTCGAAAAGCCTTATTTACTATTTCATTAACATGAAAATCAAAAATCAAACTGGAATCCAAATAAATACCCAAATCACGAACAACTGTGGTGCGTACCAAAGTTTGACCATTAATAGAATAGTCATACAAGATATTCGATCTTCCACGTGAGAATGTTATAATAGTACACTTATTAGTATTCACTGTGAGTAAGTTATTTTGACAGTAAACAAATAAGTTGTTCAAATCATCCTGTAATTCCAAACAGTCGTTTAAGGACTTTATAACTTTATATACTTTTTTGTCATCAGCGTACATAATGAATTTGGATTTCCTGAAAACATTCGAAACGTCATTGACATATATATTAAATAACATAGGACCGAGATGAGAGCCCTGAGGAACTCCCGAGGGAACAGGTGCAAATGATGAACAAAAACCATTGAAAGTCACAGCCTGACTGCGATCTCTAACATAAGACTCAAGCCACCGCAGCAAATCACCGTGGACCCCAAGTCCATGCAATTTCTCAATCAAAATGTCAAAATTTATTCGATCGAACGCTTTGGAATAATCCGTGTACACCACATCAACCTGATGACCATCCTCCATGGAGCTCAATACATAATCCAAAAACTCACAGAGGTTTGTCTCAGTAGATCTATGGCTTATAAAACCATGTTGTTGCTCTATAATATGAGGCCTAATCAAGGGAAATAAAAAATCATAAACTATACGTTCAAACATCTTAGGGATGGCACAAATTTTAGAAATTGGTCTGTAGTTAGCTATGTTATGTTTATCACCGCTCTTAAAGACTGGCACCACGAACGACCGCTTCCAAATACGGGGCATAACACCAGTTGATAATGAGTGATTAAAAAGAAGATGCAAAGGGTAACACAGCTGAGCGTAACATTGTCGCAAAAAAACAGGCGGAATACCATCCGGACCAGCACCCTTGGAAATATCAAGATTTTTTAAATATTGCTTGACTTTACCCACCGAAATAAAAAATGAAGAAATATCTACACAGTTAAGGTCGTAAGAAGCAGGGGTATAACTTAACGATGATGTTGACTGTGTATTGTTAGTTAAAAAGGCAGAACCAAAATGAACATGAAATAAATTACATATTTCAGAACCATCAGATGAGCACCTATCATTTAAGAACAATTCGTTAGGAAAATCCCCAGCACTCCTCTTGGATTTAACAAATCTCCAAAATTGCTTACTGCACTTCAAGATATCATCCTCACACTTTGTTATGTGTGCATTGTAACAGCAAATTTTTAAGGCTTTTTGTCTTTCGCGAAGAACAGAAAAACTTGAATAGTCGGCCAATCGACCATAACATTTCCATTTCCTGTGAAATTTTCTTTTTTCTTTAATCAACTTGATTAAAGCAGAGGAGTACCAGTAAGGGAAATTGGAGTTACCATTTACGACCTTCACAGGCACATTATCAGAAATAATCTTGTCTAAGATTTCATGAAACTTGCCCACGGCCATGTCGACATCTAAATTCATAAAAGATTGTTTCCAATCAATTTTCGAAAGTTCCTCGTTAATAATAGAGTAGTCACTTTTATGGAAAAGCAATATGGACCGGCCAGGAGAACGTAGGGGTCTCACGTCTAACCCCTGAATCTGAATATCTAAGGCTGGATGATGATCATCCTCAGATACAAGAGGAAGGGACGAACGAACAACCTTACAAGCACAATTACTTATTACTAAATCTAAGCATCTTTTATTTATATTAGAAATCGAATTAAATTGTTTAAAACTATTAAAAGCTAAAAAATTAGAAAGACCAAAGACAAGTGAGTCCCACCGATCACCATTCAAGAGTCTAGCAGGTCCATCAACACCGATCAGCTCCCAAGAAGCATTCCTTATATTGAAATCGCCGACGCACAAAAATTCGTCACCGGGATTAGTAATAATTGTGTCAGAAATATCCTCAAAAAAACCAATTTCATCTTCAAACTGAGAGGAACATTGAGGAAAATAGCAACAGTAAAGATGGAGTAGTTTACTAACGTTATTGTGCTTAATATTTATTTTTATCGAAATAATATCAGCTGATCGGTTTCTGTTGGAAGGGAGACAGGTTAAATTAAAAACGGTAATTCCTCTACGCACAGCAATAAGTACCCCGCCACCCAAAGAATCATTTCGAGAGTTATAGTTCCGATCGCAACGGTATACAACAAAACGCTCATCAAACAACTCCGAGTCATAAATACTCGGCATTAACCATGTCTCACTAAGACATATAATATCATTATCACATAAAATAATGTTTCTATAAAACAAATTAGTTTTACTACGTAAACCACGAACGTTCTGGTAAAAAATCTTTAAATTAGCCATTAGAGAGAGAGAGAAAAAATAGATCATATAAATAATTAACCAACAGTATTAATAGTCCACGGCTCAAACCACAGCATAATAATTGACATGTCAATACATAAGTACCTACACAAACGAGAATATAGATCTCAACATTAATCAAACACCCACCCCAGGAGTAAAAGTTCCAAACGAACAATATAAAAAATTCTCCAATGCTAAACAATAAGTATGTTGCTATATCATAACAAGCCTTACATAATAATGTTATTAAAATAGTTAAAAAAACATTTAAAAGTTTCTCAAAAAAATGAAATAGTCCGATCATCAACTTTTGAAAAGAAAAAAACAAAATTATGATATATTTTACATTACAAAAAATAGCATGTGCTTTAAAAACAATGAATATAATAATAAGGAAAACACCTATATAATTTTTTTTAAATCATCTTGGGAAGCAATCACGACTGGCGGACTAACATCGTTTTTTCGCACCAGTATAGTACAATTACGTACCCACACGTATTTGTAAAATTTTTCCTTGGCTAAATTTTTTACGTTTTTTAACAAAAGTTTATTATTTTTCGTGAGGTGGTCATTAAAATAAAGCCTAGATGAATCATGTGGGAATCCAATATCAGAAGATTTCAATTCCTTCAATCTCCGCAATTTAGCCAACATGTCATCCTTCCTATATCGGGATACAAATCTAAGAATAACTGGCTTTGATCTGCTACTGCCTCTGTCCATCGGCGCAACCCTTGTAACAAAATCGACGTCTATCTGAGGATTCAAGGCAAAACCCGCCTTCTCGGCAATTTTCGAGACCAATTCTATTAGATTTTCGCCTTTCCTTTCGGGGATACCCAGAATTTCTATATTAGATCTCCTGCTCCACTGCTCTTTTAAGTTGAACTGAGAATCAATGGATTGCATTCTTGAATCCAGTATACTGAGCTCGTTTTTGAGTGTTGGAATAACTTTCAGATGGTCATTAAACTCAAGAAATCTTTTTGATATGGCTTCATACTTGTCACTAATGAAGGAGACACTATCACGAAGAGTTGAGATTTCACTCTTGAGTTCAAGAATAGTGTCCCTGAAACAAGCAACAGCTTCCTGGACTTCCGCGCGCACTATACTCCTGACCTGTTCCAAAGGGACAACCTGTAATTCAGGTCCCTCACGTTCCCTGGATCCAGTACGCAACGGTCTCATCGTAACATTGGATGTATCAGGTGCTCGAGGCCTCACATTGCCTCGGACAGGAGTGTCATCATTAACAGTGCGTGATCTAGTCGCACAATTAAGACATATCCATGTAGACTTAAATTCTGAATCCGGCGTCCAATCCTTTTTTGCAGGAAGAACACAGCCGATGTGATAATAATTTCTACACACTGTACACACCAAGGTTGACTTCTTATTGTCACGAGTATTGACCACTTTATTACAGCAGGTGTACTCCATAATAAATTATAAATTACGAGATTAGATTCAAAGTAATATGAAGGCAATGTATAATTTAGCAGGAGAGTTCAGTTAATTGTTGGAGCAACAGGGCGACGACCAAACGTAGGTCCAGCGATGCAAGTTCACGCCCGGCCGCCCGAGTACTTTTTTGAATGTTTGTAATTTCTTCGACTCGACACACTCAAAGCGCACACGCGTGTCAAGCAAACAAGCACCCACAGGCAGGCTCAAGCGAGAAGCAGCCACAATAAGAAAGCTAAGGCGTATCTTACCAAGCTTCTATCTCTGTTACACCGCCCAAAAGGCGGAGTCAGCTGTTAAAAACGTTAATGAAGAACAAGGAGCCACCGATGAATTGAAAACGACCAACCACAATTTAAAATTAATAAATTTAAACTTAAATGAAACGATAATTTTTTTTTTTTTTTTTCGGGTAGAGGGCCGAACCTCCTACGAGGTCCCCGCGCCTAGGGGGCGCGCGGGGTATGTGAGACTTAACGATCTGCAGGTATTGAGAGCAGATCGCGGGCCCAAGGATTTTAGGGCCCACCCACTAAACGACTCCCCTGCACTCTTACACCCGACGTCCGATCTCCGTCCGGGGTCAGAACCTGGACAGAGTAGGGGGGTTCCCGCGGTCAACACTACAACCAGACACGCGGCGCCACCCCGAGGACGCCCGACCGACGGGTCGTCGAGGCGATAGTCGACAACCAACGACGTCGGTCTCCGCGGTACGGCGGCCCTACCAGGCCGCCCGGGCGGTGCCGCTGGTGTTCCGGGATACCCCGCTGGGCCAGAACCAGCCTGCCAGGTCGGAACGCGATACACCGCCGACCGGGTTGCTCTTCAACAGTATGTTCGGCGACGACAGCGACGACGAAAATGCGGACCGCATCGCAGTCCGCAGCCGCCGACGCGCCGTCCCGTCCTCCTGGTGCCAGCGCGCTAGAGTGACGGTAGCGTGCGGCGCAGCCTCAACCCCCTTAGGTCGCCCCGTGACCATCACCGGGAGGAGACTGCCTCCTCATAGGGGCTGGAGCTGGACAAACGCCCTCCTCCGACCCCCGGCTCGACGGCGGCGGCACGGCGCCGAGAGGGAAGAAGAGCTCTCCCTCTCCCGTTCCGCAAATGAAACGATAATGCCACAACAACCACGGAGACGTCCACTATCTACGGTCGCAACGCACGATAATCCGGGAGGAAATCCGTGTGGAGCTTCCCCTCTGAAATAGCACCGCAGTACTTTTCGCTGGGTTGATGTCTAGAGATACCTATAAGTTCTAAGGTCTCACGTATAGTTGCAACGGCTGCCCCACCCTTCAAACCGAAACGCATTACTGCTTCACGGCAGAAATAGGCAGGGTGGTGGTACCCACCCGCGCGGACTCACAAGAGGTCCTAAGTACCACCAGTAGTGTCAAATCTCAATGCAGATCTAAACCAAGATGTTTTAGATGTGGTCAAGGACATAGTGGTGATAACTGCTCTATTCAAGAAGATTTTATATCTTGTTGTCTATGTAAGGGGTCCCATATTGCAACTGATAAAAAATGCTTAGAATATGAAAGACAAAGAGCTATAAAGGAATCAATGGCTAAAAGCTGTATTTCCTATTCAGAAGCTTCAAAGCTACATCCGTCTCTCAAATTTCTTATGCAGATGCATTACTCTCATCACCTAACCTCACTCCTAATACTATTCCAACCCAGCATCAACATCCTACATCTAAAGCTATGAACAGTACTTCATATAAAAAAAACTGTTTTGATAAACCAAAGCCTCCACCTACACTTAGCAAAGGGTATGACAAATCAGCTCACCAAGAAATTTTAAGGGATTTTAATATTCCCCAACCCTCCAATGGATGTGCATTAATTAACAAAGAAAATGAAAACCCATCGGAAACCCCAGTAATTGATTTAATTATCTCTCTTATAAAATCTCTTAGTCAATCGAATGAATTTACACCGTCCAACGCTGCCTTATTAGTTTCTGCAATTACTCAAATTTATAAACCAAAGAATGGACAAAGTTCTTCAATGGAATTGTCAAAGCATCACTCCTAAAAAAAGTGATCTTATTTATTTATTAAATAAATATAAACCTTATATCTGTGCTCTTCAAGATACATAGTTGAAACCAGGATCTTTATTTAAGATTCGTGGTTATTCATGTCTCAGGGAAGATCGTGTAGATGGGCATGGCGGAGTAGCCATGCTTGTGAAACACCCCCTTTCTTTTTCTCTCTTCTCTATCCCTTCACACAGTAATAATTTTTCTATTATTGCTGCGTTAGTCGAAAATATCTGTTATGTATATATTTATATACCTCATCCTTCTTCTGCAATCTTGAATGAAATTAAAGATATTATTTACATTCTTCCGAAGCCTTTTATGATCCTTGGCGATTTTAACTGTCGCCATGAATCCTGGGGTTACTTATCTTCTAATAGTTATGGTAACACATTAATATATATATTTGATTCAGTGAATTTGAGTATATTAAATGATGGTCGTCCTACTCGACGTTCTCATCCTGACGAGGGCCCAAGCTCTCCAGATTTAACAGTCACTACACCTAATCTTGCTTCTTCTTTGTCCTGGGATCCGATCTACTTTTGGTAGTGATCACTTCCCATTATTATTATCAATTCCAACCTGCAATAACAACAATAAAGTATTACATAAAACATATTCTCCTCGTCTAAAATATAAGCTTAATGATGCTGATTGGGATTTATACAAAGATCTAATAAAAAACAAAATTATTACACTTCCAAAAATTAATCCAGGTACAGAATCTCAGTGTGCAGATTCTTTGGCAAGAATCTTTGTTGAGGTTGCCAATGAAATTTTTCCTATTAAAAATAGCTCTTTGGGTTTTATTCCTTCCCCTCCTTGGTGGGATAATGAATGTACCCAGGCAGTAAAGAGAAGAAAATATGCCGAAATTACATATTGTGAATGTTCCACTGTTGAGAATTTTGAAATTCTTACAAAGATAATGGCAGAAACTTCAAAATTTCTAAAGAAAAAGAAATTTGATGGCTGGAAAACCTTCTGCTATTCCATATCACCTGATGTCAAACCATCTCTTGTATGGCAAAATATAAGGAGGTTTAGATCTGCATTCAAATATTCATCTCCAAAATCAATCCCTTCTCATTTAGTTAATAGCTTTTTAGATAAATTAGCTCCTCCTTTCGTTCCCGAAGACTTAATAATAAATATAAATAATTACAACTGTTTTGATCTAAACAGTCTATTTTCTCTCACTGAATTAAAAGGTGTATTGTCACATGTTAAGGATTCTGCTCCTGGACGGTATCCCTTATTCCTTTATCTCTCATTTAAATGATGATGCATTATTTTATTATTTATCTCTTATAAATTCCATAGTGACATCGGGTAACATCCCCTCCTCGTGGAAACGCCAAGAAATAATTACCGTTCTGAAACCTGATAGGTGCTCTACAGACCATTCTGCCTATCGCCCAATTGCACTTTCTTCTGTTTTGATGAAAATTACAGAACATCTTATAAAAAATCGTTTAGAATGGTTTGTTGAGCATAACGGTCTATTGTGTGAATCCCAGTTTGGTTTTAGACGTGGGAAAAGTACTATTGATAGCTTAAGTACAGTCAAAACACGAAACCGTTTACTGCGACATCGTTTAGAACAACATGCCGGTAATAATAATCTAGAACAAAGGTCCCGGCTGAATGCTATATGACCGCCTTATTAAAAACATTTCTTTATACGACATTGCTAATAACGACATACCTCATAAAACGACCACATTTAACTAATATTTCGGAGAATTTGATCTGTTAGAACGACCGGCTAAGCTGTATTGTAAACAATTTGAATAGGTATCCACATTTGTCTTCAATGGCTATTAAAATCAGGAAAGAAAACAATAGGATTTAGTTTAGTGTAGGGTATTTTATACTTCTTAGAAACAAAATACGCGCATGCAGTAGAGTCAAAGCCCGCCTCTTCATATCTCTTCAGTTAGTTACTTATCTATACAACATGTAACATAATTAACGCACACCCTGAAAATAATTTGTTCAGAATCGGAATCTGGATCGATTTTGATTGTTTTTTATGTACCAAATTTTTTTTCTAAAATTTAGTTAAAACTAAGTAAATTACAGTCACCCTACACAGCTAGCTAAACAGTTCATAGAAACGAAAATGGAACGTAAGTCAGGGTATTAAGACTTTTTAAAATGAAATATCTAATTAGTAAAAAAAAATATTATTTAATTAAAAAATCTGATACTTATTTCAAGGCTAATAGTCTATTACAAAATAAAATACCTACGCACACAATACCAACAGCGACCGCCGGCACACAGCAACACTACAATACATAAAAGAAAACCACGTAATACAAAAATAATTACTATCCCTTTCTTTCGTCGGCTTAATATTCCTACAATAAACGGCAGGCTAATCCCGATGTTCGCGGCGACGCGGTTGCGTCGGCGGTGATCAAAGAAAAATCTAAACAACGAAGTCAACAAAATATTTTTGACAAGTCAGTCACGCCGCGTCCACCTTATCGATAAGAGGTCAAGTGATAGTGCAAATAAAATATCTCCCGTATTTCGCTGTCTTTTCGGTCAGTGACCTTCTAGATCAGCTGATTTGACGCCTCTCGACTTTTTTTTTGTGGGGGCGAATTAAATCGCTAGTTTATAACACACAGACAATAAGTGCCGAAGAGCTAAAGAATAAGATAATAACCGCCTTTGATAAAGTGAAAAGTGACATTGCAGTATTATCTAAAATAAAACAACAAATACGAAAACGGTCATTAAAGTGCATTGAACAAGGGGCGCGGCGAGTAGGTGTCTGTGTGTGCGTGCGCAGCGGAGTGTGAATCGGTGACCATTTTATTTCCACGAAATGGGAATAACTAATTTCACAAATAATCAATGTGAACGCACATATAAATAATATTTGGTGTATGCATAGCGTTTATACTATTAAAGTCTAATTGGGGTGTTTGAGGGTGTGCGTTAAATATGTTACATGTTGTATACAAGACGCACTAAAACTTTGTGGAGTTATTCGTGAAACTTTCAAAATGTCGCAAAGAAAAAGAAAACAAATTAATATTGAAGAGAAATCGCGTATTATGTAAATATATTTTTCCAATAATTCCCTATCGATTTGATTGTACTCGCACGATACACATTAAACATCACCGGTTGTTACGACTATCGGTTTTTACGACTGAATATGAGCACTCCCTTCGATGTCGTTATAACAGATTTTGACTGT
Source organism: Bombyx mori (assembly GCF_030269925.1). NCBI lineage: Eukaryota > Metazoa > Arthropoda > Insecta > Lepidoptera > Bombycidae > Bombyx > Bombyx mori. The sequence continues at coordinate 1,176,870 of NC_085117.1, read as the reverse complement.
ATATTCATTTCTGATATTCAATTATCATTTTCAAATAATAAATCAGTAATAGCTGCGTTCTTAGACATAAATTGTGCGTATGATAACGTCGTGATAAGTATTTTAAAGAGTAAGCTTTTCTAATTTAATATACCACTGCTATTAACAAAGTTTATCATAAACATGCTTTCCGAAAGATACATAATCCTGAAACTAGATGACGGGAAGTCAATTACTCGACTTGTTTCAAAGGGCCTTCCTCAGGGATCAGTACTTAGTCCAATATTATATAATATTTATACTCAAGATTTAAAATCATCACTTAATAGTGTAAATGTTCTTCAGTATGCTGATGATCTATTAATTTATTGTTGTGATAAATCTATTGAAAAAGCTAGTTCGTCTGTAACACAATCGCTGATAAATTTAAAAACTTGGTTGGACTTAAATGGCCTTGATCTATCACCTGCAAAAAGTACAATAGTTTTATTCGCGAGATCAAGAACACCTCCTCCTATTTCTATATTTTATGAGGATAGTCAGATTCCAGTCAAAGCTAATGTTAAGTATTTGGGAATTGTCTTAGATTCGAAACTAACTGGTATCCCACATTGTGATTACATAAATACTAAGTGCGAACATGCTCTTAATATTTTAAGATGTTTGTCAGGTGTTAGGTGGGGTGCTCATCCATGCAGATCGTTGAGTCTCACATACCCCGCGCGCCCCTTTTGCGCGGGGACCTCGTAGGAGGTTCGGCCCTCTACCCGAAAAAAAAAAAAAAAAAAGTTGGGGTGCTCATCCTTTTTGCATGAAATTGTTATATAATGCTCTTATAAGAAGTATGTTAGATTATGGTACATTCTTGCTGGAGCCTGGGAGTGTTAAGGCATTTAAAAAATTAGATCTCATACAGTCTAAAGTTTCTGGGGCTATGCGGTCAAGCCCTATCAATGCTCTTCAAGTAGAATGTCGTGATCCTCCACTACATCTACGTCGTCAATATTTAGCAGACAAATTTATATTCCGATCTTTTCAGTTTCTTAACCACTCTCTTCATAACAAACTTCAGCAACTTTCTCATTGTATAGATACATCTGCATATTGGAGACATAAAAAACCACCTTTTCTAATCAATACTTTTAAGAAATTTATTAACATAAAAGCTCCTATTCATCGATCCATTAATTACCCTCTTTTCAATACTAGCTTTGAAGCATTAATGTCTCTTCCAGAAATTAATTTTAACTTTGATTTAAACAAGCACGATATTTGTACAAAATTTTCATTTAATCTTTTCAAAAATACTGTTTGGGTTGATTACCATCATATTTACACAGACGCGTCTAAACACTCCTCTTCTGACCCTGTTGGTGTAGGTGTCTATTATGCTCAATTTAAAATATCACAGAAAATCAAACTTCCTCCGGAAACATCCGTGTTTACTGGGGAATGTTATGGTATTTTTAAGGCTATTGAATATCTATTTAAACTTCCAAAAACAAAAATGTAAATTTGGCCCCCCTTCTTTGATTTTTGGCTTTTTTTATTTTTAATTATTTGTCCGTCGTTTGTTCGTTAATGATCGAATGTAAAAATTGTTTGTTCGTCTTTTATTTATTTATAATTAATTAAACAAATAATCACTTACCATCAGGTGACCCGTCTTGCTCGTTTGCCACTCGTTGTTATAAAAAAAAAATATCACCGTTAAGTGGGCCCCCTTACTAGACATCTTTATTTTTATCGCTCAGATTAATTCATTTTGGTCAAATATCGTTTGTTCGATGACTATTGGTGATTGTTCGATCATAAAAACAATTACATTCCCAATTATTAATTAATTTATATCTAATAAGCAAACCATCACCTTTTTTGGTTTTTTTTTTTTCGAGCCGGGGGCCGAGCCTCCTACGAGGTTCCCGCGCATAAGGGGTGCGCGGGGTAAGTGAGACTCAACGATCTGCATGGTGTTGTGAGCAGACCGCGGGCCCAAGGATTTTAGGGCCCACCCACTAAACGACTCCCCTGCACTCTTACACCCGACGTCCGATCCCCTCCGAGGCCAGAATCCGGTTAAGGTAGGGGGGTTACCGCTGAGGAGGCAGTCTCCTCCCGGTGATGGTCACGGGGCGACCTAAGGGGGTTGAGGCTGCGCCGCACGCTACCGTCACTCTAGCGCGCTGGCACCAGGAGGACGGGACGGCGCGTCGGCGGCTGCGGACTGCGATGCGGTCCGCATTTTCGTCGTCGCTGTCGTCGCCGAACATACTGTTGAAGAGCAACCCGGTCGGCGGTGTATCGCGTTCCGACCCGGCAGGCTGGTTCTGGCCCAGCGGGGTATCCCGGAACACCAGCGGCACCGCCCGGGCGGCCTGGTAGGGCCGCCGTACCGCGGAGACCGACGTCGTTGGTCGTCGACTATCGCCTCGACGACCCGTCGGTCGGGCGTCCTCGGGGTGGCGCCGCGTGTCTGGTTGTAGTGTTGACCGCGGGAACCCCCCTACTCTGAACGGGTTCTGACCCCGGACGGAGATCGGACGTCGGGTGTAAGAGTGCAGGGGAGTCGTTTAGTGGGTGGGCCCTAAAATCCTTGGGCCCGCGATCTGCTCTCAACACCTGCAGATCGTTGAGTCTCACATACCCCGCGCGCCCCCTAGGCGCGGGGACCTCGTAGGAGGTTCGGCCCCCGGCCCGAAAAAAAAAAAAAAAAAAAAAAAAAAAAGGGGGGTTACCGCGGTCAACACTACAACCAGACGGCGCGGCTCACCCCAAGGACGCCCAGCCGACGGAAGCTTCGAGGCAAATCGAAGGCTCTAAAACGTCAGCCGTCTCGGTACGACAGCCCGTCAGGCCGGTGCCGCTGGTGTCCCGGAATACCCTGCTGGACCAGAACCAGCCTGCCGGGTCGGGACGCGATACACCACCAACCGGTCGCTCTATTACTCCTCGGCGGCGCGTTAGAGTGCTAGTAGCGCGCCGCGCGGCCTCTACCCTTTCAGGTCGCCCCTTGACCTTCACCGGGGGGAGGCCGCTACCTACATGGGCCGGGACGTACGGGCGTATTCCCGCCTCCGGCCCCCGGCTCGACGGCGACGGATCGGTGCGGAAAGGGAAGAGCTCTCCCTCCTCGTTCCGCCACCTCCTTCTGCGAGATGGTGGACTCGTAGAAGTCGAGCAAAGCAAACCACCACCTCACGCCACCTTTTTTTGATTTTCAGATTTTTTATTTTTAATTATTTGTTCGTCATTTGTTCGTTAATGTTCGAATGTAAAAAAATTTTATTCGTCTGTTATTTATTTATCAAATGATCACCCTTAAGTTGCCCCTTCTTACTAGATATCTTTATATTTATCGCTCAGAATAATTCATTTTGATCAATTATCGTTTGTTCGACGACTATTGGTGATTGATTGATCATAAAAAACAAATAAATAAATAAAAACGAAGCCCTGTAGGTAATACGTGCTTTTGTATAATCTGTGTGTTTTAAGATCTTTGTTCTTAAAAAGGACTTTTTGGCGGGAACGCGAGGAGTGAAGTTGTGTGATTTGTTTTATTTTGTCTATTTAGTGTTTCTTCGGGTTTAAATATGTAATCATGGTGGTTTATTAACTATTTAATATCTGTGAAAGTGCACAAATGTGGAAAAATGAAACAAAGCCGCTGGACGTAGCTTATCGGGATCTTCCAATGAAAAAATCTTAGTAAATGACCATCATTTTACTGAGATTATATTTCATCCCATTTCATTTCATTTAATTTCTTCCCAGTTGATTAATGTCTCAAATTAATCATCTTCATTTCATTTCACTCCATAATATCATTTTTCACAAAAAAATGAATATAAAATAAGACATGACTTAAAGGTCTCAGTTACCAGGTCATAAAATCCCTTAAAATGCATTTGCAATAAATGCATTTCAGGGCTTTTTGGCGGGAACGCGAGGAGTGAAGTGTGTGATTTGTTTTATTTTGTCTATTTAGTGTTTCTTTCGGTTTAAATGTGTACTATGGGTGGTTTATTAACTGTTTAATATCTGTGAAAGTGTACAAAGCCGCTGGACGTCACTTCTCGGGATCCTCCAAAAAGTCCAATAAAAAAGTCTCAGTAAATGACTACCATTTTACTGAGATTATATCTCATCCCACATCATCTCACCTCATTTCATTTGATTTCATCCCAGTCGATTTATGTCTCAAATTAATCATCTTCATTTCATTTCATCATTTTTAATAAAAATAAGAATAAAACCTAAAATAAGACATCACTTAAAAATCATGACTAAAGTTACCAGGTCATAACATCCCTTGGAAAAATACATGTCACAGCCAGTGACATCTATTCTCAATAAGCTTGACACTATTAAGGCTTATGCCTTTTTGCTTATACAGCCATCTGTATTTCTAAAGGAATGAATAGAATAAATAATATTTTTATCATTATTTATGTAGAGAAGTGTAAATTAATAAAAGATTTTTTTATTTTTACAAATTATTGAGATAAATCAAAGAATATAAAACATGTAAGCAGTAAAAACTATACAAACACAAATCTCTTTAAAACAATTTTTTATTTATTTTTTATTGGTTAGATGGGTGGACGAGCTTACAGGCCATCTGGTGTTAAGAGGTTACTGGCGTCCAGACATCTACAACGTAAATGCGCCACCCACCTTGAGACATAAGTTGTAAGGTCTCAGTATAGTTACAAAGGCTGCCCTGCCCTTCAAACCGAAACGCATTACTGCTTCAGCATTTCTTCTTTACAAGTCGTATACGACATTCTGTATTTATGTCAAAGGAAAACATAATAACCTAGACACTCTTTCAAAGATCAGGCATTTTATGGTATGTATCCTCAGATACATTATAAAACTATCAATTTGTGCAAATACTTTGTTACACTTTAGACAGGCATACTGTTTTTCTCAAATATGTATTTTCATATGTGATTTAAAATTATCAATCCTTGAAAGACCTTTTCCATGCATAAGGCTTTTTCTCTAGTATGTATATTTATATGTGTTTTTAAATGACTGATATGTGTAAAACCTTTTGTACATACTTCACAAGCAGAAGGTTTGTCGACTGTGTGTATTCATTACCATGTGTTCTTAGGACAAATTTGTGATTCACAAATTGTGAAATATCTTTCTGCTTTGTGTTATCATCTGTATTTTTAAACAATGAAATTTTGCAGTATTTTTTATACACTTCACAAAAAAAGTTTTTCAGCAGTGTGCAGTTTTACTTATATGTTTTTTTAAATAACTCATCTGTGCAAAAGATTTTTTACACATATCACAAACATAAGGTTTCTCTGCCGTATGTGTTGCCATGTGGATTTTTAAATTACCCATTCGTGAAAAGCATTTTTCACACACATCACAAGCATAAGGTTTCTCTCCAGTATGTATTCTCATATGAATTATCAAATTAGATAGGCGTGCAAAGCCTTTACTACACTCTTGACAGACATGAGAATTTTCTCCAGTATGAGCTCTCATGTGTGTTCTTAAGGAACTATTTTGTGCAAAACGTTTTTCACAGACTTCACAAACATAAGGTTTCTCTCCAGTATGTGTTCTTATATGTGCTTTTAAATCACCATTTCGGGCAAAGCCTTTTTCACACACATCACAAACATAAGGTTCTTCTCCAGTGTGTATTCTTAGATGTGATTTTAAATGACCAATTTGAGCAAAACCTTTTCTACATACTTCACAAATGTATGGTTTTTCCGCAGTATGTATTCTAATGTGTGTTTTTAAATCACCCATTCGTGAAAAGCGTTTTTCGCACACTTCACAAACATGACGTTTTTCAGAAGGATGCATTCTCATGTGCGTTTTAAAGTTCTCTTTAAATACAAAACATTTTTTACAGACTTTACAAACATAAGGTTTCATAGTTGCCTGCATTTTTGTTTTTAAATAAAACATTTAAAAAAACCTTAACTCGATTGAAATGTTACACACGAGAATGTCTCAAGTTCTGTTTTTTAAAGAACAAAAATTAGAAACAGACCGGACATACAAAAACATGTATCTTTTGTAATTTGGCTCTTATTTTATTTACATTTAAAAACTGTACATTTTTTGTCTTAATCACCAGTTTGTTTGTGGGTAATGGCTCTTTAAATTTTTTCCAAATAATCTGCACCACACTGAACATAACGCAAAATTGATGTCATTATTTCACAGGCTGCACTTATGGATGTAAACGTCTTCTCCGACCTCCTTCTCGTGTCGTTTTCTTGTTTCATCAAGCTCAAAATCACAAACCAACCAAGCCAATAGGTCTATGAGCCAATAGTTCTCGAAGAGTCACTTTTTTTTTTTAAGAGATTTTATGACCTGGTAGCTGAGACCTTTAAGTCATGTCTTATTTTAATGTATATTCTTAATTTTATGAAAAATGATATTATGGAGTGAAATGAAATGAAAATGATTAATTTGAGACATTAATTAACTGGGGTGAAATTAAATGAGATGATATGAGATGAAATCTAATCTCAGTAAAATGGTGGTCATTTACTAAGATTTTTTCAGTGGACTTTTTGGAGGATCCCGAGAAGTTACATCCAGCGACTTTGTTTCATTTTCCCACATTTGTGCACTTTCACAGATATTAAACGGCTAATAAACCACCATTATTACACATTTAAATCCGAAGAAACACTAAATAACAAAATAAAACAAATCACACAACTTCACTCCTCGCGTTCTCGCCAAAAAGTCCCAAGAGCCACTTTTTTTTTTTAAGTGATTTTATGACCTGGTAACTAAGACCTTTAAGTCATGTTTTATTTTAATTAATATTCTTATTTTTATGAAAAATGATAATATGGAGTGAAATGAAATGAAAATGATTAATTTGAGACGTTAATCAACTGGGATGAAATTAAATGAAATGAGATGATATGGAATGAAATATAATCTTAGTAAAATGGTGGTCATTTACTAAGATTTTTTCAGTGGACTTTTTGGAGGATCCCGAGAAGTTACGTCCAGCGGCTTTGTTTCATTTTCCCACATTTGTGCACTTTCACAGATATTAAACAGTTAATAAACCACCGTTATTACACATTTAAACCTGAAGAAACACTAAATAGACAAAATAAAACAAATCACACAACTTCACTCCTCGCGTTCCCGCCAAAAAGTCCCAAGAGTCACTAATTGAGTTATGAGCATAGATTATACACTTATGCCCGTATCTTTAGACGTTTCGTAAAATAGTCCTCCACTCTTAACTCATCCGATGATGCTCGAGCATTCCCTCCAAACTTACTCGAGTTTGGTACTTTTAGTCGACCATTACAATATTCCTCAACTGTCCTCGAGTGAGGTAATAATGATGAAAATTTGATCAAGCTAGCATCAAACCCATAGAGTTCTGTAGTCTATGGTCATTGTTTAATGTCAAAGTCAAGCTGCCGCTGTCTGTTTGACACTAGATGAACTTGTTTGATGTTTTGGTTGCTGAGTTATTCGTAAATATGTGTGCGTGCGGTAAATCTGAAAGTGTATTATTTATTTTCTAACCTATTATTATTTTAGATTTCGGATCCGGCTTTGTATTTTTATTCGCCACTTTTGTGTGATTTTGGTTGCATCGTGTTGTTGAAGTGCTTTTCCACAACCACCAGTTTATTATTATATAAATAAAACTTATAATCGCATTGACTTTATTTATCAGGTAGTAAGCAAAATATGTCTCTTAAGTAGGTAAATAAAATAAAGAGTTTCAAATGTCTAACCTCGAACTATTTACTTTATTAATAAATATTATCAAACTTAAATTATCAAAATATGCGGGAATCATGCACAGATCCAGGCCATTGCACAACAATATCATATATTTCCATTTGCGGTCCACATACTATTTGGACATTGATAGAAAACCAGCCTTGAGGAACGTTCAAGGTACGTCGCGACGTACCTTGACTTGACAGTTCGCTTACTTCACTCCGGTTAGGAAAATTTTTCAAGGACGTTTGAGTGAAGTTTATTTTTACGACTAATCATACCAAAACGCGCGTTGGAGGTTGAGTCGAGTCGAGTTAAGCTCGTGTAAACGACTAAAGATACGGGTGTTAATATATTCGAGAGTTTTGAGTATCAAAACAACTGTAGAGTAGTGTAGAGTCCGATGGAACGAAAAATGTCATAGAATTTTTGCTTCTTATTTAGAGGTGAATGAAGTTAGCCCCTCAAAAAATTTTTTTTTCCTAGTTATTACGTATTTTCTATTAATTCGTTTGTTCATCATTTGTTCTTGATTGTTCACTGTTAATAATTGTTTGTTCTGCATTTATTTATTTTAAAAAAAAAAATTAAAAATATACCAACAAGTTAGCCCCTAATGCAATTTTTAATATTTTTTCAACCTTAATGACTCGTAAATATTCATTTTCAATTGTTCTTATATAAAACACGTTTGTTCTCTTTCGAAATCACTCGTTTTTTGTTTAATTAACTATTTGTATTAATTGAATAAATGTATGCAAAATATGTGTACTGCACATGCGTCAACTATAATGCCTAAACTTTCTACGCGGTTTTAATCGTGAAAAAAAAAACAAATGTAAATCCTGAAGGAGAAATTAATTGGTATACAGTTTAATTAAAAAAAATAATAAAAAAATAAATGAAATAATGTGCATTGGCGTAAAGTTAGACCAAATACATTTTTTCCATCCTCCTACTTTCGGTTATGAAGGTATAAAAAAGATAGGGAGTTCACATAGGTAATATAAACAAATAAGTAAATATGTTCATTATTTATCTTTCAAGAGATAATGTAGGTATACATTATAATAACTTTTTTACACAGTCGAAATTATATTCCTAACATTAGTAAAATAACATATTTTTTTATAGGTTATGTATTGAAAGTGTTGGAAAATTATTTCATGTTTTAGCTGGAAAACGACATGGAGAATTATATGCAATACAAGATAATCGTAAGAACATTTAGGTGTGCAGGTCTCATCACAATGTTTTCCTTCACTGTTAAATTATGTAAGTGATATTACACTGTGATAAATTTTCATTATCACAAATTTCCTAGTACCTTATGTAATAGGAACTGAGGTCCACTTGCCCATTTTGGCTACTTCCACTAACTAACTATAGGTACACATCCTACATTATCTCTTGAAAGATAAATAATGAACATATTTCCTTATTTGTTTATATTACCTATGTGAACTCTTAACCTATCTTTTTTATACCTTCATAGCGATAGGTATATAGGAGGATGGAAAAAATGTATTTGGTCTAACTTTACGCGAATGCACATTATTTTATTATATTTATTTTTAAATTTTTTTAATTAAACTGTATACCAATTAATTGACCCTTCAGGATTTATAATTGTTTTTTTTTTCACGATTAAAACCGCGTAGAAAGTTTAGGCATTATAGTTGACGCATGCGCAGTACACATATTTTGCATACATTTATTCAACTAATACAAATAGGTAATTAAACAAAAAATGAGTAATTTCGAAAGAGAACAAATGTATTTTATATAAGAACAATCGAAAATGAATATTTACGAGTCATTAAGGACGAAAAAATATTAAAAATTGCAATCGGGGGGCTAACCTGTTGATATATTTTTAATATTTTTTTTTAAATAAATAAATGCAGAACAAACAATTATTAACAGTGAACAATCAAGAACAAATGATGAACAAACGAATTAATAGAAAATAAGTAGAAAACAGGAAAAAAAAGTTTTTTTGAGGGGCTAACTTCAGTCACCTAGGAAAGATATACAAGTCTACAGTAAGAGCTGTGTAGCACATATAAACACGTTTAGGTAAAATTTGACCATCAAAAGTAAATACTACAGACTCAGTACATTTAAGATGGTTTTGTCCATCAATCATCATCTTCCGTTTTATTCTCCTAATTTTTATGATTGGGCCGCAGCCAACAGGAACAGGAACATTATCTTTTATTTCCTCTTCGGACCACTCAGCTGGAACTCCTCTTACTATTGCTATTCTGCTCACAGAAAATGATGGAATAAAAGCCTTATATTTTTCACTTTCTAAATTTTTGTTTTCAACAAAGTAATTTGCATCTTGATACTTAGAAAAAGAAATGGATAATATATTCCGGCCTATCCCTTTTAAACTTCCATTCACAATATTTTTAATAGAATTTCTTTTGAGAAAGCGTACAAATGTAACTGGATGTAAAGTAACATTATCGTCGGGAGATGAAAACTGTTTTTGAATGTGAACAACATAAGGAGCAGCATCGATGAGTTATATAACAGCTTTGCAACAGGGGGCTGTGGTTGTGGTGGAGAGTCTGTGTTATTGTTTTGTATGGTATCTACTACAACAGAAGAATTATTGTCGGAATCGACTTTGGAAAGATTTTGTTTATTAGTAATATCTACACATTGGCAATCACTTTCCTTAATATCTTTCTTATCACCACGGTGTTTTCGTCGTCTTTTATTACAGTGCCTGCAGATTCTGGGTAGAGCTGACACTCTTTTACGGCCACTAGATATCTGAGAAACAGAACCATCTGTGTCCATGGTACTACCATCGTCATTATTTGAGATTGTCACTACATGACCTATATCGGGGGCTGTCCCCCCAGGATCATCCGGGGGGTCCATCATGTCATGAAGGAAAAAAGAAGATAATAAGGCTTAAGTACCAATAGTATGAAATCTACACAAAATAAATAAAATTTACAGTTTACTACTAACTAACTACTAAAATATATACAAACTACAACTTATCTGATCTAAATATAAAAAAATTAACAAAAGAAAAAAGAAAATTAACATGAAAATTTAAATAAAATGAAAAATTAACAAAAAGGACGTCCGATCGATTTGAGGTTTCCCAATCTACCAAAAAAAACCAAAAAAAAAAACCTTACGTTTGTAAAGTCTGTACAAAATGTTTTGTACATCGAAGAAAAAAAGGGCGGGAACGTCAAACTAAATAGGCGCTTTTTTCAAGTTAATTTTAATTTATTTCGTTTTAGCCCTTTTTTACGACATTGTTCCCTAATTTTTCACTGTGTTTGAGTTTAAAATTATATTTCATAAGTGTGTTCCGTAATAATGGACGATGACGACGGGGGTGAGGGCTTCAGCTCCGCCCCTGTGTCCGCTCCCATAATAATGGGAAAAAGAAGAATGAAGTCATCTGAATACGACGAAAGCCGCAAAATAAAAATGACTTTCATTAAAAATAAGCGCGGTCTTTTTAAAGACCACCATGCTCTTTACGAAGACCTTACAAAAAAAGAATACCCAGTGCTTCTTCAATCAAGCATCTCACAACCAAATAACAGAGTCCCAATGGACCTGTTAAAAATAAACAAAGCATTAAAAAATATTCAAGGGGTCCAGTATGTCAAAGCTGCTGGTACCTTTTTTGCTAAAATTTACTTTGGCTGTGCTCGGGATGCCAACGCTTTTTTATTAAATGTAAGTTTTATTTAGTTAAACAATTGGACAGCAAAAATACCTTACGATAGCATTGAGAGTCAAGGAATTATTCGAGCTCCTGTGGAATTGAACGAAGAATCTCTTTTAGTAAATTTAAAAGCTTCATGCACAATACTCGGAGTAAAAAGATTTTTCAAAAAACAAGAGAATGGAAGTGACAAGCCGCTGCAAACTGTGCTGGTTACATTTTTGGCGTCTAGCCATCCTGATCACGTCACATACGAGCATATTTGGATGCCTGTTTCGGATTATATTAGACCTGTGTTACAGTGCTTCAAATGCTACAAATTCGGACATGGAAGTGGTGCCTGTAAAGCCACTCAAGTTTGCTCTATTTGTTCAGGCAATCATTTTTATAAGGAGTGCAGCACTCCCAACATCTTCAAGTGCTCCAACTGCAGTGGGCCACATTCTGCAGTTTCTTACTCTTGCTCAGTAAAGGCAGCCAAGGTTGCTGAAGTAAAAAATAAGATCATCGGCAAGCAAACATCATATGCAGCCATACTAAAGACTCCTGTTATTAAGAACCCCGTGACCTCTTCTGACATACCTATATCTGCAAAGACCCCTCAAGGTAGGGCTTTAATTTCAGACATTATCAATTCAGAAATTGTCATCAGAACCATTACAAAAACTTTAATAGAATTGTTAAAGAAAAAGGATTCTAAATCCCCTTCTGGACCTATATCTACTCAATTAATTAAAGAAATGCTAGTAACGAATTTTACATCATAAATTATGGATAGTTCTACTCAATCTTATATGCATAATTCTGTTGGTCAGTTTAATATCATTCATTGGAACTCTAGAAGTTTATTTCCTAAATTAGATCAACTTAAAAATTTCCTCAGTAAACTTGACAAGTGTGTTGATATGATTTTATTCAATGAAACCTGGTTAACTTCACATAAAATCATCAAATTACCTGGATTTAATGTTATAAGAAGAGATTCCAACCACCCACATGGTGGGGTTGCTATTGCATTACGCTCTAAGTATAAATTTAAAATAATAGACACAATTTCTCAATATCATTTTCAAAATATTTTAATTACAGTTTACATTAATTATTTTTCTTTTGACATTCTATGTGTTTACATTCCTCCACCACCAAATGGTAAGTTCACTATTAATTTATTGAAAGATTCATGTTCTAAATTTGTTTCAAATAATTATTTAATAATTGGTGACTTCAATGCACATCATGCTTCCTGGAGTTCAAGAGTCAATGATAGAAGAGGTAAAGCCCTTCATGATTATGTGGAAAGTTCTGAGTTAGTTTGTTTAAATGATGACACAATCACAACCTTTGCTCCATTTGGTCAACAAGGAAATGTATTGGATCTAGTATTCGCTTCCCCTGCTCTTAGCTCTAGTTGCACAGTTTCTGTCCTTGATGATTTGCTCAGTAGTAATCATTTCCCACTACTTATTGAAGTCTTTAACGACGCTTTTCTTCCTTCCCATCCTTCCTTTGGCCCGACCACCTCTTCAATAAATCAAGTTGATACACTAGATAATACCTCTTTAGCTAACATAAATTTTAATAAGATTGACTGGTCAAAATTTAATAACTTATGTGAAAGTGAGTTTTCAAGTTTTAGCTTCGCTGATAACCCTCTTGAAAATTTTAATATGTTTTTGAGTATTTTACATGACATATTAATGACTTTTGACAAAAAGTGTTACTCGCACAAAAAACGGAATTGTTCCAAAGCTGTTCCTTGGTGGAATGCTGATTGTGACCGCGTAGTTTTACAAGCCAAAGTTGCTTTATTATCGTACAAGCATTATCCAAATATGGAAAACTATATTATTTTTAAAAAGCTGGACGCTTTGAAGAAAAGAACTTTATATGAAATAAAACGTTCAAGCTGGATGAATCTTTGTTCATCATTCAATCGAATGACTTCGAGTAAAATTATTTGGGATCACATTCGTAGATTTAAGCACGCTAAACTCAATAATATTTCTTCGTCTTCAAGTTTTTTTCAAAATCCCGCTAATGCATCTTTGTTTTTGGATTCGATAGCTGGTTCTGAGAATGAAATTTCCGAATCTAAGTTACAAGATTTTTTTAACAGCCACGGAAAACCGGAGGCTCAATGGCTGGTAGACCCATTCTCTATGGGCGAATTTGCGACTGCATTAGAAAATAAAAAGGAAACCTCCCCTGGTCCTGATTTCATCCCTTATAAAGTAATCAAAAATCTTCCCCAGTATGCCAAAGAAATTTTATGTCAAATATTTAATGATCTTTGGCAAAACAACTGTATTCCTCCGATTTGGAAAACTCAACATGTAGTACCGATTTTAAAGCTTTACAAGGATCCCAACTGTATCAATTCTCACAGACCCATTTCATTAACTTCTTGTTTTTCGAAAATTTTCGAAACTATGTTAAAAAACAGGTTAGAGTGGTTTACTGAAAATAACAACTTAATACCAAGTACTCAATACGGATTTCGTAAAGGTAAAAGTACAATAGATAACTTAAGCTGTTTGATTGGCGATATTAAAAATAACTTCCATAATAATCAATTTACATTAGCGGTATTTTTGGATATTAAAGGGGCTTTTGATAATATAGATCATTCCTACCTTATTGAAAGTCTACATTCTTTAGGCTTTCCAGGACATGTTCTGTTCTGGCTGTACAATTTCCTGAACAAGCGCTCTATGTTTTTGAAAATTAAATCTAGTTTATTTGGTCCTAAAATTTCTACTAAAGGTACTCCTCAAGGTTGCGTTTTATCACCTCTCATATTCATACTTAGTTTAGTATGTTTCATAAAGAAAATTCCAAATTCTGTTAAACATTTATTCTTTGCTGACGATCTTGTTCTCTATGTAAACTGTAATGATATTAAAAGTGGTGAATCGGTTATGAATAGTTGTTTGCGTAATATTTACGATTTACTTACAAATTCCCTAAAACTTGAGGTCAATATTTCCAAAAGTACTGCAATTTTATTTTCCCAAAATGGATTGCATTACCCTAAAGTTTTATACAATTATGATATTATTCCTGCTCAATATTTCGTAAAATATGTTGGTCTTTCTCTAGATTTTGATCTTTCGTGGAAAACTCATATTGATGTTATTTGTAAAAGAGCTGAATTAGGTTTGAATATATTAAAATCGCTAACTGGAATAAAATGGGGAGCTGATCCCAAAGTTTTAAAAACTATTTACATTGCAACAATCCGAAGCCATTTCGATTATGGCTGTATGTTCTTTTCGGACGCAAATTTTTCTCTTCTTATGAAATTAGATATTGTGCAAAATAGAGCATTACGAATAATTACTGGTGCTATGATGTCGTCTCCAATTAATTCCTTGGAAGTTGAGGCTGGTATTGTTCCTCTATTCATACGAAGAAGTTTTATATTAGATAATTATTGCCTTAAGCTTATTAGCCGTGATAATCAAGTAACTTACAGGTATTTGAAGTATGCAAATATTCCAAATTATAATTTAATTCCGCTTCCTAATTCTTCATCCATATCCAGTGCCTTAACGTACTTGAATTTTGAATTTCAGGATGTGGTATTTTGGTCTACCGTATTGCCTTGTTTCGAATATAACTTTCATGACATGTTGAGAGATGTGGCTGTTGATCTAATCAAGTTTAAATCTAAAAATGATTTTCTGGAGTTCCTTGAAGATAAGACTGATTTTGTTAAAGTGTATACAGATGGCTCTAAAACTAAAGATAGAACTAGTTTTGCATTTTTTGATTCGTCCATGAACATAGGATCAGTTTATAAATGTAGCAATTTTTTCTCTGTTTTTTCGGCTGAAGTACTAGGCATTATATATGCTTTAGAGCACATTCGAGTAAATTACTCTGCAGGGGACAAAATTTTAATTCTATCTGATTCAATGAGCGCCTTGCAAGCTCTTAAAAATAAATGTATTAGTGCATCTGTAAATTATTTAATTTATAAGTTAAGAAGTTGTTTGAGTTTTTTGTATTTTAGAAATATATTTATTGAATTTTGTTGGGTGCCAGGTCACTCTGGTATTGTGGGTAATGAATTTGTTGATAAATTAGCGAAATCTACAAAAGATATAAATATTTCCGATTTTAAAGTTCCGTACTCAGATTTAGTTTATTCAATTAAACAAAATATGATGAAACGTTGGTCTAATTACTTGTCTAAGTCCAGAGAAACGAAAGGTAAATGGTTAGCTGAAATAGTCCCAGTACCTAGTACTAAATCTTGGTTTGATAGTTTTAGATTCTTCCCGGGAAGAGCCTTTATATCGATTATTTGTAGATTACGTATAGGCCACGGCCATTTTCCTGTGCATCTTTTTAGATTAAAGTTAAGTGATTCAGCTGCATGTACTTATTGTAGCTCTGGCATGTGTGATCTAGATCATTTTTTTTTAATTGTCCTGAATTCAATCAACATAGATTTTTGTTTAATGCATTATGTAAAGACACAGGCTTAAAATCTATTCCTAATTCCATTCAAGGTATTTTAAAGCTTCCACAACTATTCTCAATAGTGTATAATTTTGTACTTCACACTATAGGACGACTATGAATGTATAATTCATGAATGTATCATAGGTCTCCTGCTTATGTGCAAGTTTAATTATTTTTTTATAACGACTCATATTCTTTTTTTGTTGTTTGTTGAAAGAAAACTTGTAAGTTTTTATTTTTTTATAGTAAGTTCTTGCAATTCATTTTGTCATTAATTTGTTATTTTCAATGATTTGTAATTGTTTCTTGGTTTGGTTTGTTTCTTTTATTTGTGTTTTATTGTAAGTTCTAGTTCATGTTCTATTTTTTTGTAAAATTAGTTTAAGCTGATGGCCGTGTCGCCAATGCTTTCAATAAATTAAAAAAAAAAAAAAAAATTGTACATCGAATATATTAAGTGTATAATCTATGGTTTTGTATGTATAGAGAATAGAGAACTTTAAAACGCACATGAAAATGCATCCTTCTGAAAAACGTCATGTTTGTGAAGTGTGCGAAAAACGCTTTACACGAATTGCTGATTTAAAAACACACATTAGAATACATACTGCGGAAAAACCTTACATTTGTGAAATATGTAGAAAAGGTTTTTCTCAAATTAGTAGTTTAAAATCTCATATTAGAATACATACTGGAGAAAAACCGTACATTTGTGAAGTGTGTAGAAAAGGTTTTACCCACATTCATCATTTAAAATCTCATCTAAGAATACACACTGGAGACAAACCGTACATTTGTGAACTGTGTCAGAAGTGCTATGCACGAATTGATACTTTGAAAAAACACAAGAGAACACATACTGCAGAGAAACCTTATGTTTGTGAAGTGTGCGAAAGACGCTTTACACAAATTGGTGAATTAAAAACACACATTAGAATACATACTGCGGAAAAACCTTACATTTGTGAAGTATGTAGAAAAGGTTTTGCCCAAATTGGTAATTTAAAATCTCATATAAGGATACACACTGGAGAAAAACCGCACATTTGTGAAGTGTGTAGAAAAGGTTTTACCCAAATTAGTCAATTAAAATCCCATCTAAGAATACACACTGGAGAAAAACCGCACATTTGTGAAGTGTGTAGAAAAGGTTTTGCCCAAATTACTCATTTAAAATCTCATCTAAGAATACACACTGGAGAAAAACCGTATATTTGTGAAGTGTGTCAGAAGTGCTATGCACGAAGTGATACTTTGAAAATACACAAGAGAACACATACTGCAGAGAAACCTTATGTTTGTGAAGTGTGTGAAAAAAGCTTTTCGCGAATGAGTAATTTAAATATCCACATAGCAACACATTCGGCAGAGAAATCTTATGTTTGTGATATGTGTAAAAAATCTTTTGCACAGATGAGTTGTTTAAAAAAACATATAAGTAAAACACACTGCTGAAAAACTTTGTTTGTGAAGTGTGTTAAAAAGACTGCACATTTTCATTGTTAAAAAATGCAGATGATAACACATAAAGCAGAAAGATATTTCACAATTTGTGAATCACAAATTTGTCATCTATGAACACACATGAGAATACATACAGAAGACAAACCGTCTGCTTGTGAAGTTTGTACAAAAGGTTTTACACATACCAGTCATTTAAAAAACACACAAAGATACCTTCTAGAGAAGAAGCCTTATTATTGTGAATTGTGTGGAAAAGGTTTTTCAGTGTTGGTAATTTTAATTCACATATGAAAATGCATATTTGAAAACCGAACAGAACTTTGAACAGAAAAACAGTATGCATGTGTAAAGTGTAACAAAGCATTTGCACAAATTGATAGTTTAATAATGTATCTGAGAATACATATTATCATAAAATGCCTGATCGTTGCGAGAATTTCTAGGTTTTTATGATTTTATTTTATGTAAATACATAATGTCGTATACGACTTGTAAACAACAAATGCCATTCGGAACTTTATGGTCCTTGCAAAACAACTCATTATAACCTAGGCCTCATATTTTCTCAGAAATAAGCTTGAACATAGCCATGCAAAGTTGTTGATTTTCTCTCTACTTTGTCCAAACAATAATAATACAGTTAAAATATATGTTTCCAAATAGACAGATTCCATACCCATGAAGTATTGGAGTAGTATTCATATTTAACCTTGTCATAAAAGGTCAAAAGTTTTATTTTTTATGTTTTGGAGATGGGCAAAGTTAGGCAGATTTTTTGAAGCAGTAATGTGTTTCGGGATTATCTGAAGCAGTAATGCGTTTGTAGATGTCTATGGGCTCCAGTAGCCACTTAACACCAGGTCGGCTGTGAGCTCGTCCACCCATCTAAGCAATAAAAAGAAACATGTACATACTTAGAACGAAATATTCGAGGGCTGTCATTATAGAAAATAAAACTACATATTTGTACGCTGAACTATAATGTTTCATTAAAATTCAAGAAATTTCTTTGATAGATCGCAGAGTCGTTCGTCAGTTGTTTTTTTTACCTAACGCATTACTGCTTCAAATGATCTCGAAACGCATTCTCCTCCTCCTCGCGTCGTTTCTCCACTGCTGAGGGTCGTGACCATTATATGTCGTCAGGGTTTTGCTCCTTATAACGTCCCGCCAGCGCCTCCGATCATTGGCCGCATGAAGGGCGTCGTTGTCGGCAGCGACAAGTCCGGTCCTATTTGCGAGACAAGGAGACTGCGTTGCTCCAGCCATGCGGGGCAATGTGCGAGCGTATGCTCGACCGTGTTCTCTTTTTTTTTTATTGCTTGGATGGATGGACGAGTTCACAGCCCACCTGGTGTTAAGTGGTTACTGGAGCCCATAGACATCCACAACGTAAATGCGCCACCCACCTTGAGATATAAGTTCTAAGATCTCACGTATAGTTACAACGGCTGCCCCACCCTTCAAACCGAAACGCATTACTGCTTGACTTTAGAAATAGGCAGGGTGGTGGTACCCACCCGCGCGGACTCACAAGAGGTCCTACCACCGTTAATTAATGATATTGAATATTAACAAGCACATAGAAATTTCAGTGATTTCTAATTATTTTAAGAATATTTTAGGAGTACAACTTTCGTGTTATAATGATACTATTCATTACCATGTAATAGGAGATAGTTATGATACTTGTATTTTATAATAAAATTAATAATTCCTAAATTCATTACGTAGTTCAAAAAATTTAAATGTAATGCACACAAAATCTGTTTTTCTTGAAATGATAATTATTTATAAGTTCAAGAAATATATTGCAGGGTCATTTAGTAGAAATTCATTTAATATGGAAGAATAAACTTAGTATCTATTTAAATACTCTACAGGATTTTAATAAAAAAATTTTTGTCTACATTAACTTCATTATTAGTACCGAGAAGTATCTTGATTGATATATATTACAAGGCTTTGTTTTTTTTTAATTTAATTGTTTTTATGATCGTTCTATAACCAATAGTCGTCGAGCAAACGATAATTGATTAAAATTAATTAATCTGAGCGATAAAAATAAAAATATCTAGTAAGGGGGCCCATTTAAGGGTGATCATTTGTTTAATTAATTATATATAAATAAAAGACGGACAAACATTTTTTACATTCGGACATTAACGAACAGACGACGAACAAATAATAAAAAATTAAAAAATTCCAAAATCAAAAAATGGGGTCAAATTGACTGAGCCTATACATCCAGTGCGCCCTGTGAGATAATGACATCGATTCAGCATTTTGTTCTTTGTGGTGCAGATTAATAATAATTGGCAAAAGAGACAACTACTTATAATTCATCTGCCAGTTCACAAACAATGATCCGGTGATCAAATAAAATAATTACACAGCTTGTAACTGTAAAGAAAACAAACCTAAATTACAAGTAGATGCAGACTCTTTAGAGGAAATACATGTTTTTGTTTATTCTGTGTGTTTTAAGATCTTTGTTCTTAAAAGAACTTTTTGGCGGGAACGCGAGGAGTGAACTTTGTGATTTGTTTTATTTTGTCTATTTAATGTTTCTTCAGGTTTAAATGTGTAATAAGGGTGGTTTATTAACTTTTTAATATCTGTGAAAGTGCACAAATGTCGGAAAATGAAACAAAGCCGCTGGACATAGCTACTCGAGATCCTCCAAAAAGTCCACTGAAAAAATCTCAGTAAATGACCACCATTTTACTGAGATTATTTTTCATCCCATATCATCTCATCTCATTTCATTTAATTTCATCCCAATTGATTAATGTCTCAAATTAATCATCTTCATTTTGTGATAATTATGTTAAATAATGAAACATAGTTCTTCGGATGTACATACTGACTTTTTTTATTCTTTACATAAAATTATACGACTAACTAATTGTTGCTAGGCAACAACTATTCTTCTTAATAAACTTATGATGGTTACATATAGTAAGAAGGCCAGTTCTAACACACCCACTTAACCACATAAGTTTTATACATTTATTATGTTTAAATTCTGTTCACTGGTTTTGTTATACATCAGCGAATTGTATTCATCTAACATGGCTGTGTGCCATAACTCTCGATCCGAACGTTCCAATGCGTCCTCAACCGACTTAGGATCTGAGCCTTCGGTAATCAAAAAAATTATAGATCATATCTTCTTGTATTTTGGGACGTCTAACCTTCGCTAGAAGTAATAGTGTTCTGTGGTCTAACCCTCTTTGAATAACGACGTTCGTTTGTAGAGGTGGTTGGTTCATTTGTAGAGGTGGTTGGATCAGAAGTATTCACTTCCAATTCCCCCACTACATCAGGATCTCCTATATGTACAGGAACCTAAGACATAACTGGATTATAATTATTATTTACTAAAACCTCATTGTTCTGCACACTATCCACAGACTCCAGATGAATGGTTTCTTTGCCATAATTCTGAACATTTTCAAAAAATACTGCGTCCCGAGCGATTATTAGCCGAGTTGGATTCTTAATATTTACGAAACGATAGCTTTTTTGATTCAAACTATAGCCAATCATAATTAATTCCCTTGACTTTGAATCGAATTTCCTTCTATTGTTTCCCTTAATGAGTACTTGAGCTTTACTACCAAAAACCTTGAGATTGGTGATATCCACTCGTTCACCTGACCACACTTCTTCAGGAACTTTTTCTGAGATAGCCATGGTTGGAGACCTATTTTTTAAATATATAGCTGTTAACACAGCTTCTCCCCAAAATTTTTTGGACAAACCACTATCTTGCAACATACGTGCCTTTTCAATTACAGTACGAATTGTACGCTCTGCCACTCCATTTTGTTGCGGAGTATGTGCCACTGAAGTCTGATGATGGATACCATTAGCTCGTAGAAAGCTTTGAAATTCATCGTTTATATGTTCACTACCATTATCGCTACGCAATTTTTTGATCTTTTTATTAGTTTGATTCTCCACAAACACCTTGAATTCCTTAAATTTAGCAAATACTTCTGTTTTGGTTTTCAAAATATATCCCATAACTTTCCGACTAAAATCGTCAACAAAGATAAGAAAATATCGAGCACCACCCCATGTCTCTTCCTCCATGGGTCCAGCTAAATCTGTGTGAATCAACTCCAATATATCCTTAGCTCTTTTATTCCTTCTTTTTGGGAACTTTTTTACGCACTGTTTACCTTTACAACAACTGACGCATGGTTCCTTACTAAATTCATTCAAGGTAAAGCCATCAACCAACCCTCTTAATTTATTCATTAGAGCTGGTGATAAATGACCTAAACGCCTATGCCATAACTTATATTGATCGTTATCAGGCGAATTAATGTCTTTAGTAACCAATGCCTTGTCATCTTTTAAAGGTGCTTCTAAAATAGTTTTTCGAGGTGCGAACGGCGAAGCGTCTAGCGACTAAAATAAGAGCATAGAAATGTACCTAACAAGCCACGCGCACCGGCGACCGGCGAAATGTACCGAGCGAATCGCGCGGGCGACTTACGATGCGGCGGGCGAGCAAAACAAATGCATGAATGAGGACGGCGCAAGCCGCGGAGTCGAGCGGTAGTCGCGGCGAATAGTGCAGTGATTAAATGAGTTTAGTTGTTTTCGCCGCGAATAACATCGTGTAATAAAAATCAAACCCGCAAAATTATAATTTGCGTAATTACTGGTGTTAGGACCTCTTGTGAGTCCGCGCGGGTAGGTACCACCACCCTGCCTATTTCTGCCGTGAAGTAGTAATGCGTTTCGGTTTGAAGGGTGGGGCAGCCGTTGTAACTATACTTGAGACCTTAGAACTTATATTTCAAGGTGGGTGGCGCATTTACGTTGTGGATGTCTATGGGCTCCAGTAACCACTTAACACAAGGTGGGCTGTGAGCTCGTCCATCCATTTAAGCAATAAAAAAAATATATATAGCTGAAATACTAGCTAGACCAGCTATTTGGAAGTCTAGCCACCCAATGTATTTCTCGTACTTCTTGTGGAATTTTCCATCTATAGGTATACTCCGATTCTTATTCAAATCATGTACTTCACAATCTTTTCCAAGGTCCTGAACCAAAAAAATATAAATTTGTAAGCAATATCGAGATAATTTCGATATAGACATTTCGCTGTCGGACTTCCTTACTAGTCGCGGCGGCGAACGGGAGTACCCGTGGCCTGCAAACGGTGCTGCGCGAATGGTCGCCTCATCCACAGCTTCGTCGTTCGTACCGCCGATCCCCGTGGCCAGGCCGTAACAAGCACATAGAAATTTCAGTGATTTATAATTATTTTAAGAATATTTTAGGAGTACTACTTTCGTGTTAAAATGATACTATTCATTACCATGCAATTTTTTTTTTCTACCTATGCTGATAGCCTTGAGAGGCTATTTCAGCTTCGCCCTAACGTTCGTAGGTGAGCTCGCGGGGCTCAACTGGAGAGTTGCTAACACTGACCCTAGCAAGAGCAGTGCTTCGCAGAATCTACCACCGGATCGGAAACGCGACCCACTGAGAAGATCCGGCGAGAAACTCAGTGGGCTCTGTCTATGGGTTAGTTCGCTCGTCGAGCCCTTCGTCGCAAGCGACGGGTTCGACGAGGACGGTGACCGGTACCATGTAATAGGAGATAGTTATGATACTTGTATTTTATAATAAAATTAATAATTCCTAAATTCATTACGTAGTTCAAAAAATGTAAATGTAATGCACACAAAATCTGTTTTTCTTGAAATGCTAATTATTTATAAGTTCAAGAAATATATTGCAGGGTCATTTAGTAGAAATTCATTTAATATGGAAGAATAAACTTAGTATGTATATATATACTCTATAAACAGGATTTTAAATAAAAAAAAATATTTACGTCTATATTAACTTAATTATTATTATCGAGAAGTATCTTGATTGTTAATATATATTACAAGGCTTCGTTTTTTTAATTTAATTGTTTTTATGATCGATCAATCACCAATAGACGTCGAAAAAACGATAATTGATCAAAATGAATTAATCTAAGCGATAAAAATAAAGATATCTAGTAAGAGGAGGCAACTTTATAACGCCAGAAAGTCTACTTTCATTTGATTTAAACTTTTTTTTTAAATTAGCGCCATCTATCGTTTGTACGTGGCGCAGTGTGGAGAAATAGATATTTTTTTAATACACAGATATGTTCGGTAGCTCGATACTGCATGTCGTGACTGTAAGATGTCGTCTATTGTTCGACGACGAACTTTGCACATCACTGGCATGCAGAATCTTCGAGAAACGACACATTATTAATATAATAGGTCAAGATCACTTTGTCAATGCCTTTTTATTGTAACATCTCTCGAGCTGCGAGGTGATTATATTCTTTGATTTACCAAAGTCAGTTTCATTAATCCTTGGTGTCGTGTGTTAAACCAGGGTAAGGGTTTTGAATTATTCTCCACAGTGTGTCCACAAACCTTAATTAAATAAATTTTAAACGGTATGTCTTGATACGTAGGTCCTTATGACTGGTACAAACACGCACGTCATCTCGTATCCTCCCGATCCACTAACGGTGCTTTTAGGTACTTCAAGCACCGGTCACCGTTCTCGTCGAACCCGTCGCTTGCGACGAAGGGCTCGACGAGTAAATTAACTCTCAGACACAGCCCACTGAGTTTCTCGCCGGATCTTTTCAGTGGATCGCGTTTCCGATCCGGTGGTAGATTCTGCGAAGCACGGCTCTTGCTAGGGTTCGTGTTAGCAACGTCATCAGGTTTGAGCCCCGTGAGCTCACCTGCTAACGTTAGGGTTAGGCTGAAATAGCCACTAAGGCTATCAGCTTAGGTAGGAAAAAAAAAAACAAACATGTACTCCAGTTAGGGTGCGGAGCGTGACCTTCTGTTCACCTTCGGGATCACATAGCACCTTTCTATCTGCCAGAAGCGGGAAGCTCTAGCAAGTCGGTCCAAGGAAGGCTGCTTGACTTCGGTAGACATAGAACACATCCGCATTGCCAGCCTCGATCGCATCCAGCAACCCCGGTTGCTGGGAAGTGATCCCGGTGAATCGTATTGTTTCTTTTATTTCTATTAAAACTTTCTTGAGTGTTCGGTGTATCTACCGACACACCGTCTTTATTAATTTCAATATTGTAACTGTTTGAACCTCTCACTAGTATCTTATAACTATTATTGTAAATTTAACTCATTTTATGTTTTTATATCTGTGTTTAATAAATACAATATTGTTAATTTTAATTAGCTTTTTTTTTATTGGTGTAATTCTCCCAGAGCGGTAAGTGGTGACGCCCTGAGATCCTCCTCACCGAGTCTCCTGTTCACCGGTTGTCTACCAGCGGTGACGTGTCTAGAAGTGGTGCGATTCGGCCCCGTGTGACGCGACTGGGCCTCATGTAACATCGGCATACCCAGGGGCACCCTCAGACACAGACACGTTATAACTTAAGGGTGACCATTTGTTTAATTAATTATAAATAAATAAAAGACGAACAAACAGTTTTTACATTCGAACATTAACGAACAAATAATTTAAAAAAAAACCGAAAATGAAAAAAGGTGGCGTGAGGTGATGGTTTGCTTAATAATAATTGGCAAAAGAGACAACTACTTAAAATTCATCTGCCAGTTCACAAACAGTGATCCAGTTTTTTTTATTGCTTACATGGGTGGACGAGCTCACAGCCCACCTGTTTTTAAGTGGTTACTGGAGCCCATGGACATCTACAATGTAATTACCTTGACCCACCTTGAGATATAAGTTTTAAGATCTCAATATAGTTACAACGGCTACCCTACCCTTCAGACCGAAACGCATTACTGCTTCACGGTAGAAATAGGCAGGGCGGTGGTAACTACCCGCGTGGACTCACAAGAGGTCCCACAAGAGGTCAAAAGGCTTAAAAAAATTCCAGTTGTGTCTGAGAAAACCGTATCAAGAATAATACAAGCGAAGCAATAAAAAAAAAAGAAAAAAGGAAAGACTGCTGCAAGTACTTCAAAAAAGATTGTGACACCAGGGAAAAGTCGTCCACCTCCAAATAAGATAATTATAGATGATTTTGATATTTGTGCTATTCGCCATAAAATTCACCAATTTTTTGCAGTGTTGAAACAAGAATTTAATTTTAAAGGACATCGTACCACAATGCATAGAATATAGTCCAAAAGAAAAATATTAATGGAGCGCTCTAACACAATTGCCTGGCGTGCTAAATATATAGAAAAAATACGCAAGAATCGAACCACCGAAAAAAGACCCATCGTCATGATGACACGAATTCAACCAATTTCCTCAAGTGGATGAATGAAAAATTAATTCCAAATTTGCCAGCAAGGTCTCTTGTGGTTATGGATAATACTCCATACCACTGTACCCAAATAAATAAAGCTCCAACCATGTCAACTTTAAAAGACGAAATGCGTAAGTGGTTGCGAGAAAGGGGTATTTATTTTGAAGAGAGCTGGACAAAACCCGTATTAAATAAACTTATAAAACAAAATAAAGAACCGCCTACTTATGCTGGAAATGAACTTTTAAAAAGTTACAATCACGAAGTTTTTAAACTTCCACCGTATCATTGCGATTTAAACCCAATTGAAAAAGACGTGTGGCAGAGAAAAACTTGGAACAAAATCCAAAAAACATTATGAAACTTACAGAAGATGCGTTTGCAAGTGCAACACCAGAAGATTGGGCTATTCAATGTAAGTATGTGGAGCATCTAGAAGATGAATATTTTAAAAACGACGATCTGACAGACGACCAAATGGACCGATTTATAATATTTGTAGCAAGTGATAGCGAAACAGAATCTGATAATGATAGTGATATGAATGTAGATGATCCAAATAGTATTTGAGTCATCTATTATCAAAGGTGGCAATCTGTGCATTTGGACGAAAAAATTTTATTGATATGTCAATACAGATTTATTTGAATATAATCGTCTCCTTCAAAGAATAAAACCTGCATTAAATAAAGGTTAATAGTTAACCTGTTATTTATCTAAGATGTCGTTCCGAAAAGTTTTGTGACTGCCAATGGAATACAAAGTCAATAATTCGTTTTTCTGATTTACCTATCATTGTCCAAAAGTCAGATTGCCGCCTTTGATAATAGTCGACTCATTTGCAGTATGTCTG
Source organism: Bombyx mori (assembly GCF_030269925.1). Taxonomy (NCBI): domain Eukaryota; kingdom Metazoa; phylum Arthropoda; class Insecta; order Lepidoptera; family Bombycidae; genus Bombyx; species Bombyx mori. The sequence goes on along the minus strand of NC_085117.1, from coordinate 1,150,350 downwards.
GAAAAATCCCAATAGATGACCATAATTATACAATTAAAATTCAAAATGTTTTTTCTTTCGTTAGTACCATAGCGCTTGGAAATATAATATTAGTATAGATATAGATAGGTTAGGCCGATATCAAAAAATTGTAATTTTTATTGTGTTTAAATACTGTTTCTACCTATTTCTATAAAATCAGTTTAATTACATTTTTTGGAAATTAAATTAAAGCAAATCTAATAGCGCAAGCTGACAGCACTCCATGGCGCGCCTGTAGCAGCCTGTAGCTTTAAGTCTATTCTATAATCTATGCCTGTAACGCCCCGTCTGCGAGACAGGGACTTTTTGGCGGGAACGCGAGGAGTGGAGTTGTGTGATTTGTTTTATTTTGTCTATTTAGTGTTTCTTCGGGTTTAAATGTTTAATAATGGTGGTTTATTAACCGTTTAATATCTGTGAATGTGCACAAATGTGGGAAAATGAAACAAAGCCACTGGACATAGCTACTCGAGATCCTCCAAAAAGTCCACTGAAAAAATCTTAGTAAATGACCACCATTTTACTGAGATTATATTTCATCCCATATCATTTCATTTAATTTCATCCCAGTTGAGTAATGTCTCAAATTAATCATCTTCATTTCATTTCACTCCATAATATCATTTTTCATAAAAATATGAATGTAAATTAAAATAAGACATGACTTAAAGGTCTCAGTTAACAGGTCATAAAATCCCTTTAAAAAAAAAACCTTGGGACTAAAGATGGGTTAATATCGATATTTGTCAATATTAGCTAATACAAATATATTCGTTATGTAATATTATAATACCTTAACTAAAACGTGAATATCCAGATATCTTAATATACTAAAATATACTTCGATAAAACGGGTAAACGAGTTTAACCTAATACGGTATTCGTGAAATAAGTTAATAATCATCTATACTAATATTATAAAGAGGAAAGATTTGTTTGTTTGTTTGTTTCGAATAGGCTCCGAAACTACTAGACCGATTTGAAAAATTCTTTTTCCATTAGAAGCCGACATTGTTCCTGATGAACATAAGCTACTTTTTTTATTTTTTATTTATTTATTTTTTTGATTTCATATGTGTTTTAATGTTTCCGAAGCGAAGCGAGGGCGGGTCGCTAGTAGATAATACACATAAATTAGTTGTTAATAATATAAATAGTATATTGTATCTAGGAATTTGACTTCATACCAAATATTTTACAAGTAATATTATGTACATTAAAATGAACATTATTATTAAATCAGAATTTGGTCAACATTGTACATTAATATAAACAACAAGTTAGTAATATTATTTATTTCTTATTGGTGCATAAAAACATCAGCTTTTTTACTTTTTCTACCGAAAGACTGGTACGTCGCTCAGAAACGTTCAAAAATCAAACTTTTATTTATATTTTGAGAAGTTCTTAATAGATAATTAAATACCACCACAAAAATATATTGGCATCATAATTTATTACGTAAAAACACTTAATTTAGTTCTGGCCGTAGGTATTACGTTTTGTGTAAAAATATTTTAATTTATGAAATTAGTAAACAATGTCAACTATAGTAACCGGCAAACATCTTGAGCAAATGACCTTGACTGCGCAGAACCGAATTTTAGATCACTTTGGTGGTGAGGGTGAGGCGCGACGGCAGGGGAAATCGTATCGAGCGCGTTATTGGTAGATCAGTCGAACCTTGCGTCCCGCACCGCGCCCTCGTTCCGCTTGCTCCCAAAAGTACGCTTGCGTACAGTGAAAAGTCTATCGTTATTAATCGTTAAGTTATTTGTTATAATTGCTTGTTGACTTTGTTGCCATTGCTATTTGTTGAGTGTTTGTTGATTTTTTATAAAAAATACACTATGCCGCGACAAACTGGTGTAGTATTCAAAAGAAAGGATAAAAAAATTGTGTACGACGTATATTGCTTCATTATAAAACAGGGGAAGAATGATATGGAAAAAGTAAAACAGACTTCGGAAGCAACAAAAACATCAGTGAGTACTGATAGGTGCATTATTAACGAAGCTAAAGACTCTGGCTTGCTCGCCGTGTTTGGGACTCCGGGTAAGAAAAGATCAGGGAAGAAGAAAGTTGGAATGGATAGTTTCGTTCAATCTGTAATAAAAATATGTAATCATAATAACTACATAACAAGCAGCGAAACTCCGTACCGTAGAAAGGCTTCGAAAAATTTAAAGAAGATATACATTTTAATGGCTGGGAATGAAGTTCACGACGAATTATGAAAGAGCTAGGCTTCAGATGGAAAAAAAACAGAAAATAATCGGAAGCTGGTAATTGAAAAAAGTAACATTCGATTACTACGAATCGAATATCTTCAAAAAATAATTAATTATAGACAAAAAAGAAGATCGAACCGACCGAGTTGTAAACTACACCGATGAGCCCTATGTCGACTCATCACGATGATGGCGACTCGGGTGATGAAAACAGTGATGATGATGATGGTCAAGACTATGATAACGAAAAAAAAATTACAAATACCAGCTTCGCTTCAACTGAACCAAGACCTGGCAACAGCTCTAGTTTTGACTTAATAGGAGGAATATCTATTTTACCCCAAGATTAAATTATTACAATTATTAACCTATATTTTCTGTTGATGTTCTAATAAATATATAAAAAAATACATATGTTGATTTTAATAATTTAATTGCATTATGACGCAGAGTAAATAATGTTTTTGCACGTGAGTGTACCATTCGCAAACTTACCCCCACTACGTCAACAAATGCTCAAGAAGTTTGCCGGCTATTATACCTACTTCCGTTTTTCAAATCATGGTTTTAAAACCAACTAATTCGGAGGGAACAGGAAATAAAATTAAAATAATGAAAATAAACCTCCCCGATTTTATTCCAATAAATGTAAAAATGCACTATTTTGCCTTTTTAGTTGAATCAAGAAATGAAGGTTCAAAACATAACATTAAAAAGTAATGTATTTAAAAATTCCCACTAGCATCTTTGACATGTAAAAAGTGCAATACAAAATAGTCCTTAAACTCATATAGTCTAGTCGACAAGTTAAAAATGGTGTTAATTCGACATACTACTGCTAAAATTATGTGGTTTAGCTCATTCGATTCGGAATAATGTCTAGACCATTGTGCTAAAAAATTGAATTAGCACATAAGAAATTCCAAAAGTTATTAACAATTAAACACCTTCAAAAAATAGCGTTTCGTTTATGGCTTATTGTCCGTAAACTATAAATATTTTCGAAATTTGAAAAAAAGATCCTTAAAGAGGAGGAAATTTAGTAAAAAAAAGTTCCATCTCCCGGAACTGTAGCTCCATTATTTATAATTTTAATTTAACGCTGAAAATAGCCCGCCGCGCGCCATTGTTAGGTTGAGCGCACGGCCTCGAAAGCGAGTACGCCACTTAAAAAAATTTTTTTCAAGTACTTAAAGTTAATTGAAAAATCTAAAAAAATTATTGCATAATCTAAACACTTTGAAAAATTTATTCCCTTTGGAATTTTTTATAAAAACATATTTTTCAATATTCTAGACGATTGTTAATTAAGAAAAAAATTTCCAATTTCCATCATCCTTCTAAACTAAAAAAAATGTTTAAATAATTACCTTAAAATTATTTCGCTTCGTGGACCTCTTCTTATAAATATATTAAACAAGATTGCGTCGTCTAAGTTATGAAATTGTTAATATTTTGTTAATAATAATTTTTTTAAGTTAACAAAAAAGAAAAAGCACAATTATGTTGTAAAGAATTTTTTTTTCTTTATTTACTATTATATTTTCGTTTTTATGTCAATAAAAGACATCTTTTAATAAAATATATATATAGTGAGGGGTAGATCTCAGGGGTATTTAAAACTATGGGTTAGTCACCAATATCGAATTTCGAATTTTAATCTTCCTTTATCACAAACAATTTTCAATTTTAAACAATAATTACATTTAGACGCGGGCGCACGCTATTCGCACTCAAAACGGAAGCGCCCGGAACATAGATTATACACTGTTAAAAAGATCGACATAGATGCTAACTATGTATAGCGAGCGGGCATACGGCCGCGAGAGTGACGTACCGGTCGGTTTGCTACATACTCCCCCTCTAGTCCTGGAGGACGCCCTCGCTCCTGGACTAGCATCTCATTACTACTGGGCTGAGGGACAGGCGCAAGACCAACCATACCACCAGCTGCGGGAGAAAGACGTGGAGCTTCAGCACATGGTTCAGCATGCCGTGTCGTCATATGCCCTGGAACTCGAGAATCTGTTTTAACATTATTTGGGGGACGACCACGTTTCTTTTTAGGCATCACCGGCCGCGGAAGAGCATCACTCTGATTCTCACGGTATAGAGTGAGATCGTTCACATGATATTTCCCTAAAACTTCATCAGGTTTGTCAACATGCGCGACGTGGTAAGTAGTAGGGCTGACCTTTTTAACGATGCGATACGGACCATCGCGTTTTGGAACAAACTTAGAAGTAAGACCCTTAGCGCTCTTACTGAGGACGTGTGATTTGATGAGAACCATGTCACCTTCGTTGAATGTTTCAATGGGCCGTCTCGAACGATCAGCATACCCTTTAGCTTTATCTTGAAGCGTCTCTACACGTTCGCGCACCGCTGAAAAGGAGTTAACAAATTTCCTGAGATAGGGAGTTATTTGGGGAACAAAGTTATCTTTGTCTAGAACAACACGAAGGTCATGGGCGACTTCTGTGGGGGACCTCATCTCTCTGCCAAATGACAAGTAAGCAGGTGACATACCTGTGGTGCGACATTTAGCGTTATTAAGAGCGAACCGAATCACTGGTAACATGTTTGGCCAGGAAGTGTGGTCACATTCCACGAGTTGTGCTAATAAAGTCTTAAGATCTCTGTTTTTACGTTCGGCGGGGTTTGCTTCTGGGTGATAGAGAGGGATAAGGTTTTGCTTTATCCCCAGGATGGACATGCATTGACGCATGACTGCCGAAATAAATTGTACGCCATTATCAGAAACTAGTCGGCGTGGAAGACCAAATCTCATAAAATACTCCTCTATGAGGACATGTGCACACGCCTCAGCAGTAGCTTCCTTCAATGGGAAAAGTTCTGTCCACCTCGTAGCAGTATCTTCTATTAGCAAGATCCAACGCTCCCCCTGTTTTCCAGGTGGCAACGGGCCGAAAAGATCAACTGCCAAGACCTCGTCGCGCTGGTTCATCACCGGCGTCTGCAATAGACCTGGAGGCTTGGTATTAGCAGCCTTATAGCGTTGACAATGGATACATGCCTTTACATAGTCGGTTATGATTCTTCTCATTCCTGTGAAGTAGAACAGACGTGAGACTTGTTGGTAAGTCCGGTCAATTCCTGCATGTCCAGCGGTAGGGGCATCGTGAAGCTCTTTGAGAACGTCGGTCACTTGATGGGCAGGAATGACTAATTGTGGAGCCTCGGCATCAGAATCCGGATTAAGTCGATATAAAACACCTTGTTCCATTAGAAATCCTCTTTCTGACCATCTTTTAGCAGCAAGTTCATCCACTCCTTCCAGTTCTGTGACGATCTTCTGTATTTCCGGATCAGTCAACTGGTCTTGACGTAACTGGGTAGGTGACTTGGTGGGCAGGTCGCAAATGACAGAACAGATGCCGCAGTTATTTTGTGTTTCGTTGGAACAGATCGGTCTACTTAACGTGTCAGCGACAACGTTAGCTTTTCCTGGGGTGTACTCGAATCTGATGTCAAATTCTTGGAGTTTAAGCGCCCAACGGACCAACCTACCAGCAGGAGACTTTAAAGAAAGCAACCAACGCAAGGGTTGGTGGTCACTGCCTATAATAATTGGTTGGCCGTCGAGGTATGGCCTGAAACGCTCCACGGCCCAGACTACAGCAAGCGCTTCCCGTTCTGTAGTAGAGTAGTTGCGCTCCGCTGCGGTGAGTAGGCGGCTAGCATACTCGATAGGTCTTTCGTCCTTGCCTTCCCCTTGAGCTAAAACTGCGCCAAGTGCATAGTTGCTCGCATCGGTACGCAGTACTAAGGGTTGTTTAAAATTCGCTTGAACAAGTACGGGCGCCGTGGTCAGCAGACGCTTCAATTCTTTGAATGCCTGTGTTTGTTCAGGTCCCCAGCTCCATGTGTAATTCTTCTTGGTCAGTCGAGTAAGCGGTTCTGCTATCTTTGAAAAGTTTGGAATAAACTTCCTGAACCAAGAGCATGTTTGGAGAAAAGTTCTTAAATGTTTTAGGTTAGATGGTTCCAGCATATTAAGGACAGCACTGACCTTCTCAGGGTCAGGAGACACACCGTCTGGAGTGATGACGTGGCCCAGATAACGGACCCTTTCTTTGGCAAAAGTGCACTTCTCTCTGTTTACGTGAAGTTTAAATTCAGACAGACGTCTAAAAACAGCTTCCAGGTCTTGTAGGTGTTGCTGGAATCCTTCTGAAATAATTAACAAATCGTCTAGATAAGCAAGTACTGTAACATCCTTCAAAGCAGCACAGGAGCGTAGACGATCAATAAGCCTTTGGAAAGTCGCCGGCGCATTCTTCAAGCCGAACGGCATTCTTTTAAAACGGTAAGTGCCTAGGGGGCAGACAAAAGCTGTTTTGTCTCTGTCTGCTTCTCGGACCATAACTTGCCAATATGAAGAACGAAGGTCTATTGTGGTCATGTAACAATTCTTCTTCGTACTCTGGAGAAGATCATCAATGCGTGGGAGTGGGTAAGTATCCGATTTGGTTACTTCATTTAAGCGCCTGTAATCCACGCAGAATCTTACATTACCATTGGACTTCGGTATCATCAATGCAGGAGAGCACCAGGCGGATTCGCACTCTTCAATGATGTCATCTGCCAGCATCTTCTCTATTTCATTCTTCATCGTCTCCTTCTTGGAAGGGTTAAGGCGATAGGGCGGCACAGCTATCGGGGGGTGATCTCCGGTGTCTATGCAATGTTCTATGAATGGTGTCGGACCTCCCCCTGCTGTAAAAATACTTTCATGCCGAATAAGGAACTCAGATAATGCTTGGCGCTCAGCTGATTGCAAGTGCATGCCTTCATCATCCCGAAGCATGTTAGTAGAGGCTATGCACACACCACGAGACATAGGTTCAAAAAGTAATTTATAATGCACCTTAGCATCAGTACTAAAATACCATTCATGACGATGAAAATCAATAATAACTTTGGCAGCATTAATAAAATCAATACCCAGTAAAGTTTCATTATCATTAGAATCAGGGAAGATTATAAATGGAATATTAATCACTATGTGTTCTAACCTCACTGGTAATATGGTTGTCAATACATCCATATTCCGAACATGCCCATCAGCAAGTTTGACTCGCCTAGTGGAGGGAGTAAGAGGGTGACCCTTATGCAGAAGGAGAGCATACAGCGTGTGACCAGCAATACAATGCTTAGCTGCTGTATCTATAAGTGCAGTACCCTGTTTACCGAGAACTTGAATTTTGAAAATAGGCCGTAAATGCAAATACCTATCATCACTCTCACGGTCGTACACGGACGCTACAACACTTCCCTCACATGTACAATAATTAAAATTCAAACATCTATCAATTTCCACACATTCGTTAATTTTTCCAAAATTACACTTACTGCCTTTTGTGTCACAGTCATGGTTAGTTGAAAATTTTAAATTATTACAATTTGGTTCAATTATTTGATTATAAGGTAAAATTGAGTTCTTACATTTAGGTCTAGTTCCCTGGTTATAACAAATATTTAAATTTTTACACTTTGTCCGAACATCCTGATTATATAAAACATGAGAATCACAAAAGGTTGGCATCTCATTATTACTAGTGCAATTACAGTTAATATTCTTTGACACAGAATCATTACAGGCATGAAAATAAGATTTTCTGGAAGTAGGGCCTCTGTTAATGGTAGCATAATTAATATTTGCATCCCGGTTACAAAAATTTTGACATTCAAAATTGCTCAGAAAATTATTTTTGTCATGCTGCTTAACATCATACATTGCATTCTGAACAGGTAAATTAGAACTAATTGTGTTAGTATTATTAACATTACACTGAACACTATAAAACGCATTATTGTCATTTTGCACACCCTCGGAAAAGTTAGATTGACTTTGCTCACCTCGGTTGTTTAACTTACGGCACTGTTCCCGTGCATGTCCAAACCGTTTGCAGTAGGAGCACACTGGACGCTGTTTCTTCGTGGTTACGAATTGCTCTGCAGAACCTGGCACAGCAGCGGCAGGCGTGGCAGCGGCAGGCTGGGCGACAGCGACAGGCACAGCGGTGGCGGGCACGACGGCCGCGGCGGAGTTTGGAAAGCGCGCGCGCGGCGCCGGGGCACTCACACGAGCGGCGCACGGTTCAGGCCGACTCGCAGCCTGGGCCGGCTGGGCACGGATCGAACGCACACCACTAGTGGACGACACTGGTCTCGATTGAGTCTCCTCTATCGAATCTTCTATATTCCGAGCATGGTTTAATAATGAATTGAAAGATGTGATTTCTTCACGGCGCAATCTTGTGCGTATTCTATTATGAAGCAACCCGTATATCATATCAAGTTGTACTTTTTCAGTAATATCATCCCGCGGTAGCTTTGCCATAAGCGCTCGAATACGAGCAACAAACTTGTCTGTGTTTTCTTTATCCTGCGGGGAAGCAAATATTTCCAAATATATTCTATGTGGTGGAAGGCGGGTGCCATATGCATATATTAAATTTTCTTTGGCTTCGTTCCAAGTGGAGATGTGATGCTTTAATCCTAGCCACCACGTAGCTGCATCAGCAGACAAAAGCATGGCTAGGCCTCGTATGATGTTAGCGTCAGATACTTGAACGCATTCTGTATAGCTTTCAATTGCATCTATAAAGGCCTCAACAGATTCACCAGGTGCACCGCTGAAAGAAGCTCTGCAACGCGCCAAGGTACCATCTACGTTCACTGGGGGCATCGGCGGAGGTGCCGGAGTCGACGATCTTTGTTCCATCACGTACGACATAATGTTCTTAAGTGTTTCGGCCTGCGAACGTTGCAGCGAGGCCATCAACGCTGAAACATCATCCAAGTTGAACGTAGAATTGTTGCTACGTGATTCGGCGTGGGGGCGATCATGGGGGCTATCATGCTCCTCGTGATTTTCGTTGGCATTTGCATCTGCAGCAGGAATAACGTCGTCTTCGCGACGTTGCTGGCGATCTTGATTTCTAGTTAAAGGCATTCTTTACAATTAAGCACCAACAGCATACAATAGTTAGCAAAATTTTCACAAAAGCGTGCGCGCCATTTTGTTAGTCCAAGCAAGAAAAAAATTAGGAAACGTTGGGCAGCCAGATATAGTGAGGGGTAGATCTCAGGGGTATTTAAAACTATGGGTTAGTCACCAATATCGAATTTCGAATTTTAATCTTCCTTTATCACAAACAATTTTCAATTTTAAACAATAATTACATTTAGACGCGGGCGCACGCTATTCGCACTCAAAACGGAAGCGCCCGGAACATAGATTATACACTGTTAAAAAGATCGACATAGATGCTAACTATGTATAGCGAGCGGGCATACGGCCGCGAGAGTGACGTACCGGTCGGTTTGCTACATATACTATATAATAAAATATATAATAAAAACGAAAATATAATAATAAATAAAGAAAAAAATATTCTTTACAACATAATTGTTCTTTTTCTTTTTTGTTAACTTAAAAAAAATGTTATTAACAAAATATTAACAATTTCATAACTTAGACGACGCAATCTTGTTTAATATATTTATAAGAAGAGGTCCACGAAGCGAAATAATTTTAAGGTAATTATTTAAACATTTTTTTTAGTTTAGAAGGATGATGGAAATTGGATTTTTTTTTCTTAATTAACAATCGTCTAGAATATTGAAAAATATGTTTTTATAAAAAATTCCAACGGGAATAAATTTTCTAAAGTGTTTAGATTATGCAATATTTTTTTTAGATTTTTCAATTAACTTTAAGTACTTGAAAAAAAAATTTTTAAGTGACGTACTCGCTTTCGAGGCCGTGCGCGCAACCTAACAATGGCGCGCGGCGGGCTATTTTCAGCGTTAAATTAAAATTATAAATAATGGAGCTACAGTTCCGGGAGTTGGAACTTTTTTTTACTAAATTTCCTCCTCTTTAAGGATCTTTTTTTCAAATTTCGAAAATATTTATAGTTTACGGACAATAAGCAATAAACGAAACGCTATTTTTTGAAGGTGTTTAATTGTTAATAACTTTTGGAATTTTTTATGTGCTAATTCAATTTTTTAGCACAATGGTCTAGACATTATTCCGAATCGAATGAGCTAAACCACATAATTTTAGCAGTAGTATGTCGAATTAACACCATTTTTAACTTGTCGACTAGACTAATAGTAATGTGTACTTACCTAGGCGGCACTGAAAATTTCGGGAATTAACGAAGTGACACAACATTACTATTTAAAAATGTATTTATTGCTTTTCGAAGTATTCTCCGCGAAATTTGACACATTTTTCCATACGATGGAACCAATCATTGAAGCAACCATTCCATTCGGAAGTTGGGGTCTCCAAAATGGCCGTTTTGTAGGCGAACACAACTTCTTCAGGTGATGAAAATATCTGTCCACGCAATTTATTCTTTATTTTAGGGAAAGTATAGAAATCATTAGGGCTTAAGTCGGGGCTGTACGGCGGATGGTCTAATAATTCTATGTTTTCTTGCTCTAAAAACTCTTTTGTTCTGTGCTCGGTGTGAGAGCTCGCATTGTCGTGATGGAGGATGATGCGGCGGTTGCAGTTCTCTTTACGGAGTTCAGAAACGACCTGTGGCAAACAAATGCTAGCATACCATTCTGCATTAACCGTTCTTTGTCCCTCAAGAGGAATAGTCGTAACATGGCCGGTTTTGGAGACAAACGTGGCCACCATTTCTTTTGCAACACTCCGTGAACGAACAATTTTTGTTGGCTTTAACTCATTTTCGAACACCCAAACTCGTGACTGGTTTTTTTTTTCGGGTTCGTACGCGTATATCCAGGATTCTTCACCTGATACAATGTTGTATACAGCATTTGAGGATCCTGCGTGGAATCTTTCGAGAGTTCTGACGCACCAAGTAACACGAGCCGCTTTTTGCTCTTCACAGAACGAATGCGGTATCCATCGGGAAAACAACTTTTTTACACCTAATTGTTCATGCAAGATTATTTGTATTTAACTCATGCCAATGTCTAAAGTTGCCTGAATTTCGCGGTATGTCACATGTCGATCTTCCTCAATCAGCTTACGCACAGCATCAAAGTTTTCTTGGGTGACTGCAGTTTTTGGACGACCTTGACGGGGATCATCACTGAGCTTGACACGTCCACGTTGAAACTCAGCAAACCAGCGATAAATTGTGGTTTTGGATGGGGTTTCATCACCAAATGCAGAAATCATCCGGTCAACACACTGTTTTTGTGTTAAACCACTTCGAAAGTCATAATAAATCATCGCTCTTGAATTTTCTCGAGTCAATTCCATTTTCTCAACGACTAAACAAGTTTGACAAAACCTCGTGACAAGACCGAGAATCTTTTTTTAAATAAATAAATGGTATTCGATTTTTAAAACCAAGGAGTTTTCAATTAAAAAGATTTTAATATGACAGGAACAGTGGAAATATTCCATTCCCGATACTTTTAGTGCAGCCCTCGTATTTTCATTGCTCAGTATATAAACATGTAGATTATCTCACTTACTCTTAGCCCATGCAGTATTGTTATCAATGTGATAGACAGATATCCGCGAGACACGTACGGCGTATGCCAGTATATTTTCGTGTGATAGATACTTCGCTAGAAGTAACAGTGTTCTGTGCACTGAGCAAGTACCGTAAAATGGGGCGATTAGGGACAAATTCCAACTTTATGAGCAATTTTAAGGTAGTTGTTGATGTATAAAATGCTATATAAGGATCAAAATGATTGAGTCTTGGGGGCATCTTTGTTGTCTAATTTAAAATTATGCAACTAGCATTCCAGTTTAAGCAAAAAATGCAAAAATAGGTGTAATCCCTATTTACCCGAAAATTGCGGTTAATTGGGACGAAATGAGAAATTTGCTAGGGTTGGTACTACTTTTATTTTTATATATAGTTTTAATTAATTTATTTATTTACTTGCACCAACAAAGTGATCATCAATAAAAAAAATTAAAAAACTGACAAAAGTACATGGCAGACATCACCTCAATTAAAGATGCAATCGACAGTGCTGATATTTCTATCTGGGTTAAGAGATTAGGTGTGTCGGTTATTCCATGGATTAATCAGATGAATACCCCTACTCTGAACAAATATTAAATATTTTATTATGTATTACTTAGACATTTTTGTCCACCTTGAGATTTCATTGATCTTGTTACATGTCTCTGCAAAATCGACTTACTTATATTAAATTGCTTATCTATTTCAACTAAAGACTTATTCCCAATTTCACTTCGAATAAACCAGATTTTTACCAACAAATTTAAAAAATATTGTTATAACTACATAGACAACCCTACAAACCTGTACCTATTTATACTTAGGTCGTTTCCATTTCACGTATTCTCATCTCAATTGACCTCTTTTTCGTTGTTATTTGTACCTAAGACGTCCCCAATATCCCCAAAAACAAAAGATTTTTACATGTATTTTTATTTAATCAAATACATTAAAACCAATAACAACTGAGACTTACCTTTAATATATATGCTGGTTCAAACACTAAATAACGTTTATAAATCATAGTCGTCTTCTATTATTATCAAATAAATCAAAGAGAGCAAAGTTTCTAGCACTAAAATAATTACCACCACAGGAAGTTAATTTTAAACGCGATTTTTTATAAGTTAGCAGCTATTATCATGCACGTTCAGAGTTGTTTTGTGAACTTTCAACATTCTACTATTAAACTACAAAAATGGAAGATTTTGCAACGAATATAAAACTTATATTGAGCATCGAAAGATTTTCCCGGTTTTTTCCCGATTCGCCTCTCAATCCCTAATCGCCCCATTTTACCGGTAATCACTACGTTATAGTTCTGTGGATAGATACAACCCGACCGATGTGAGTTGGCTATTATTATCAATAAGTGAATATGGTGAATACGTAATATTAGCATATCAGAATTCGACGGATTACCGATACACGAATACAAGCTGTATTACGAATACCATAATGAATACTAATATATCGGTCTCACCCTTACTTGGGACATTCTCTTGTGCAAAATTTGCGAATCAAGGTTGTTGTATGTTTTAAAAACAAAAATGCAGGCAACCATGAAACCTTATGTTTGTAAAGTCTGTAAAAAATGTTTTGTATTTAAAGAGAACTTTAAAACGCACATGAGAATGCATCCTTCTGAAAAACGTTATGGTTGTGAAGTGTGCGAAAAACGCTTTACACAAATTTGTGAATTAAAACTACACATTAGAGTACATACTGCGGAAAAACCTTACATTTGTGAAGTATGTAGAAAACGTTTTGCCCAAATTGGTAATTTAAAATCTCATAAAAAAATACATACTGGAGAAAAACCGTACATTTGTGAAGTGTGTAGAAAAGGTTTTACCCAACTTCATCATTTAAAATATCATCTAAGAATACACACTGGAGAAAAACCGTACATTTGTGAAGTATGTAGAAAAGGTTTTTCCCAAATTAGTAGTTTAAAATCTCATATAAGAATACATACTGGAGAAAAACCGTACATTTGTGAAGTGTGTAGAAAAGGTTTTACCCAACTTCATCATTTAAAATCTCATCTAAGAATACACACTGGAGAAAAACCGTGAAGTGTGTCAGAAGTGCTATGCACGAAATTATATTTTGGAAATACACAAAAGAAGACATACTGCAGAGAAACCTTATGTTTGTGAAGTTTGTAAAAAAGGTTATGCACAAAATAGTTCCTTATGAGCACACATGAGAGCTCATACTGGAGAGAAGTCTCATGTCTGTCAAGAGTAAAGTAAAAGCTTTGCACACCTATCTAATTTGATAATTCATATGAGAACAAAGCTTATGTTTGTGATGCGTGTGAAAAAAGCTTTTTGGAATTGAGTTATTTAAAAATCCACATAGCAACACACACGGCAGAGAAACCTTATGTTTGTGATATGTGGAAACAATCTTTTGCACAGAAGAGTTATTTAAAAAAACATATATGTAAAACACACTGCTGAAAAACTTTGTTTGTGAAGTGTGTTAAAAAGACTGCACATTTTCATTGTTAAAAAATGCAGATGATAACACATAAAGGAGAAAGATATTTCACAATTTGTGAATCACAAATTAGTCATTTAAGGACACACATGAGAATACATACAGAAGACAAACCTTCTGCTTGTGAAGTTTGTACAAAAGGTTTTACACATCAGTCATTTAAAAACACACAAAGATACCTACTAGAGAAGAAGCCTTATTATTGTGAATTGTGTGGAAACGGTTTTTCAGTGTTGGTAATTTTAAATCACATATGAAAATGCATATTTGAGAAAAACAGTATGCATGAGTAAACTGTAACAAAGCATTTGCACAAATTGATAGTTTAATAATGTATCTGAGAATACATATTATCATAAAATTCCTGATCTTTCCGAGAATTTCTAGGTTATTATGATTTTTTTTTATGTAAATACATAATGTAGTATACCTATGACTTGTAAATAACAAATGCCAATTGGAACTTTATGGTCCTTGCAAAACAACTCATTATAACCTAGGCCTCATATTTTCTGAGAAATAAGCTTGAACACAGCCATGCAAAGTTATTGATATTCTCTCTACTTTGTCCAAACAATAATAATACAGTTAAAATATATGTTTCCAAATAGACAGATACCATACCCATGAAGTATTGGAGTAGTATTCATATTTAACCTTGTCATAAAAGGTCAAAAGTTTGATTTTTTATGTTTTGGAGATAGGCAAAGTTAGGCAGATTTTTTGAAGCAGTAATGCGTTTCGGATTATTCGAAGCAGTAATGCGTTTGTAGATGTCTATGGGCTCCAGTAACCACTTAACACCAGGTCGGCTGTGAGCCTGTCCA
Source organism: Bombyx mori (assembly GCF_030269925.1). NCBI lineage: Eukaryota > Metazoa > Arthropoda > Insecta > Lepidoptera > Bombycidae > Bombyx > Bombyx mori. The sequence continues at coordinate 1,135,257 of NC_085117.1, read as the reverse complement.
CCCATCTAAGCAATAAAAAGAAACATGTACATACTTAGAACGAAATATTCGAGGACTGTCATTATAGAAAATAAAACTACATACGAGGGCTGCACTAAAAGTATCGGGAATGGAATATTTCCACTGTTCCTGTCATATTAAAATCTTTTTAATGGAAACTCCTTGGTTTTAAAAATCGAATACCATTTATTTATTTAAAAAAAGATTCTCGGTCTTGTCACGAGGTTTTGTCAAACTTGTTTAGTCGTTGAGAAAATGGAATTGACTCGAGAAAATTCAAGAGCGATGATTTATTATGACTTTCGAAGTGGTTTAACACAAAAACAGTGTGTTGACCGGATGATTTCTGCATTTGGTGATGAAACCCCATCCAAAACCACAATTTATCGCTGGTTTGCTGAGTTTCAACATGGACGTGTCAAGCTCAGTGTTGATCCCCGTCAAGGTCGTCCAAAAACTGCAGTCACCCAAGAAAACGTTGATGCTGTGCGTAAGCTGATTGAGGAAGATCGACATGTGACATACCGCGAAATTCAGGCAACTTTAGACATTGGCATGAGTCAAATACAAATAATCTTGCATGAACAATTAGGTGTAAAAAAGTTGTTTTCCCGATGGATACCGCATTCGCTCTGTGAAGAGCAAAAAGCGGCTCGCGTTACTTGGTGTGTCAGAACTCTCGAAAGATTCCACGCAGGATCCTCAAATGCTGTATACAACATTGTATCAGGTGACGACTCCTGGATATACGGGTACGAACCCGAAACAAAAAACCAGTCACGAGTTTGGGTGTTCGAAAATGAGTTAAAGCCAACAAAAAGTGTTCATTCACGGAGTGTTGCAAAAAAAATGGTGGCCACGTCTGTCTCCAAAACCGGCCATGTCACGACTATTCCTCTTGAGGGACAAAGAACGGTTAATGCAGAATGGTATGCTAGCATTTGTTTGCCACATGTCGTTTCTGAACTCCGTAAAGAGAACTGCAACCGCTGCATCATCCTCCATCACGACAATGCGAGTTCTCACACCGCGCACAGAACAAAAGAGTTTTCAGAGCAAGAAAACATAGAATTATTAGACCATCCGCCGTACAGCCCCGACCTAAGCCCTAATGATTTCTATACTTTCACTAAAATAAAGAATAAATTGCGTGGACAGAGATTTTCATCACCTGAAGAAGCTGTGGACGCCTACAAAACGGCCATTTTGGAGACCCCAACTTCCGAATGGAACGGTTACTCCAATGATTGGTTCCATCGTATGGAAAAATGTGTCAAATTTCGCTGAGAATACTTCGAAAAGCAATAAATACATTTTTAAATAGTAATGTTGTGTCACTTCGTTAATTCCCGAAATTTTCAGTGCCGCCTATGTACGTATATCAGTAGTAAAAATCCCCAAGCTATCTGCCACACTTTTCCCCTTTCTAAAACCAAACTGTGTCTGAGAGAGATGCTCACTATTCTCAATGAACCATTCAAGACGATTTTTAATAACATGTTCAAGTACTTTAGTAATTACCGATGATAAAACTATTGGGCGAAAAGACTCAACATTAGACTGTGTTTTATTTGGTTTCAAAAAGGACAGCACTGTTTGCCTTATTTTATTTTATATTTTATTCATTTTTTTGTGAAAAATGATATTATGGAGTGAAATGAAGATGATTAATTTGAGACATTAATCAACTGGGATGAAATTAAATGAAATGAAATGGGATGAAATATAATCTCAGTAAAATGGTGGTCATTTAGTAAGATTTTTTTAGTGGACTTTTTGGAGGATCCCGAGAAGGTACTTTCAGCGGCTTTGTTTCATTTTTCCACATTTGTGCACTTTCACAGATATTAAACAGTTAATAAACCACCATTAATACACATTTAAACCCGAAGAAACACTAAATAGACAAAATAAAACAAATCACACAACTTCACTCCTCGCGTTCCCGCCAAAAAGTCCTTTTTAAGAACAAAAATCTTTGAAAAACGCGGGAAAACTTCAAAATCGGCGGGCGCGGTTTTTAAATTTTTTTTCAAATTAAATTGTAGATTTATTGTAATTAGTAATCAGAATAATTCTAAGTTGTGAATTTTATATTCGTGTTATTCCTATATTTATTATTTGTCTTTTCTACGTAGGGTAAGTTTTTCTGAATACTTTTATGAACGAGCCGCCAGACCCAGGGGGCACAGTGCCCCCTGTGGGAGCATTTGTTACAATTTCAAACGAATCTGGAATGGATTCCGACTGTTCGTCGGTATCCAAACGAAAATTAAATCGGAATTATCTTCATAGGATATGCAAGCAATGTAATAAGAGGAAAAGGAAACATAATAATGATGCATTAAAAAACACTGATTGTATTGTAATGATGAGTTTAAAAAGGTCCCCATGAATAATTTACCTTCTTCTACTCCCGATAACGTTAATTCTCCTTCCCAAGCTCCCACACAAATAGGCAGGACTAGTTATGACTGCAATGATCATGGCCCTTACATTGTGCATGTTTATAAAATACAGTCTGCGGAAGACGACGGCACCAATCTGCATCCTATTGTGTTCGGTAGGTTTTTACAAAAAAATGCTTTTAAAAAAATTGTAAATGGCAGTTTGAAAAGGATAGGAAGAAACAAACTGTCTCTTTCTTTTCATAAATATTTAGACGCCAACAGCTTTCTCCAGTCAAATTGTTTATCAGAAAATAGGTTGAAAGCATATATACTTACCCACCTTTAATATTACCAGAATGGGATTAGTAAGGGGAGTTCCAACTGAGTGGTTTCCCGAAAATATTAAGGAAAATACTAATATGCCTATGGGATGTGGTGATATAATTAAAGTCAGACGTTTAAATTATAAGGTAATTGTAAATAATGAACCAACTTGGAAACCCTCCCAAACAGTTGTATTGACATTTGACAGCCAAGTATTACCATAACGTGTTTTTATGTGTTTTAACTCTTTACCTGTACAACTATAAACTTACCCAACTATACAGTGCTATAACTGTTGTCATTTTGTCCACACAAAAACAAAATGCAGGTCCAAACCAAGATGCTATAAGTGTGTACAAGGTCACACTGGTGACAGCTGTAATATTGAGGAAGATCAGGGCTCTTGCTGCTTATGTTCTGGGCTACATTTTGCGTCAAGCAAAAAATGCCCAGAATATTTTAGGCAAAAAGAAATAAAAACTACCATGGCTGAAAACAACCTATCATACATGGAAGCATCAAAACTACAGCCAATAATAAATTAAACTTATGCTGATGTCTTAACATCCATTCCAAATAAAACTTTACAACCAGACAATACTATTGTACCCGGTTCACCCCCATCACGCATATTATCTTACAAAAAAACAGTTGTTACTAAACCACGAACCCCACCTAAACCTAATAAATTAAGTTTAGCTTCAATCCAACCCACCGTTCCTACAAAACCATGGTTTTTTAAATTCAAAAAGATTTCCAAACCTGTTATATCTGTGCTCTGTAGAGTTCGTTTAGGTCATTGCTGTTCTCCGGTATTTCTACATAAAATTAGAATACGTGACAATTCGTTGTGTGAATGTGGTTTGGACGACGGCAGTATAGATCACATTTTCCTCAATTGTCGCTTGAACAACTCACTCATATGGGACCAAGTTATTAGCGAACTGAAAATTCAACGGCCGGTAAATGTCCGTCACCTCCTCTCACTATTCCCAGACTCCCGTATTATAAATGCTTTTATTAAGTTTATAACTACTAACTCTATAAAATTATAATTATATGTAGTGCATTATTCTCTGTACATAATCTTTATTATAATATGTAAGTTTATAGTAACATTAATTTTGTGTTAGTCCCAGGCAACATTATTATTTCCAAAATGGGATACTTTTCATAATAAAAAGTGTGTTTAAATAGCTCGACAATGTTCCATGTGTAGCCATAACACGACACTGGCAGAAATTGCTGAGAGTAGCAGCAGATTGCCATTATTTAAAAATAATAATAATAATAATAAAGGTTATGACCGTGAAGCTCACAATTCAATTGTAAAGGATTACAACATGCCCACACCCTCTAATGATTGTGTATTACAAACCTCACCCAATGCTGACAAACAGAGTGAACAGAACTTAATAGACTTAATTACAACTTTACTTAAATTGTTATCTCAATCAAATTTAACCATACCGACCAACGCTGCTTCTTTATTCAACCCTAACAATAATAATAGTCATAACGGACAGGATAGTTCAATGGAACTGCAGAAGTATCATAAGTAAAAAACATGAACTTGTACATATTATAAATACTTTTAAAACTTTTATTCTTTCTTTATCTGAAACCTGGCTTAAGCCGAATTATACATTTAAAATCCCTGGCTATTCCTGTTTAAGGAATGACAGGGCTGATGGGTATGGCGGTGTGTGTCTTCTTGTCCGAGACTTTCATCTTATATCTCCTCTTCCTAAGAAAACCATGGTTTGCCAAACTATGTTTTAATAAAACTGCCACTTCGTCTTTAATCCGCATGCGTCTTGGACATATTTGCCTTCCGGTACATCTTAATAAACTTGGCATAGTATCTAGTGCTGCCTGTGAATGTGGTGAGAGTTACTGCGATATGAATCATGTTTTCTTTTCCTGTCCTTTATATGACCACTCTTTTCTATACGAATCTCTAATATCTCTCTCTATTCCTCTTCCTTTTAATATTTACTTACTTCTTAGAGATAATAGACCCTGTGTATATAGTGCATTAAATAAATTTATTATAAATAATAAGATTAAATTGTAGTTTAATATTATTTGTTTTCTTTTGTTATATATATTTTTTAGATATGAAATTATTCTGATTTGTTTTTGTATAATTCCCGGTACGATTTAATTATTTTAATTTGCGTTATACATTTCCCTCGCTTTGTTGACAAAATTTAAAATACTTGACACTGGCCAAATGCACGAATGGTGCCGAGCCAAAATTAAGAAGAAGAAGAAAAACAAAAATGGAGGCAACCATGAAACCTTATGTTTGTAAAGTCTGTAAAAAATGTTTTGTATTTAAAGAGAACTTTAAAACGCACATGAGAATGCATCCTTCTGAAAAACGTTATGGTTGTGAAGTGTGCGAAAAACGCTTTACACGAATTGCTGATTTAAAAACACACATTAGAATACATACTGCGGAAAAACCTTACATTTGTGAAATATGTAGAAAAGGTTTTTCCCAAATTAGTAGTTTAAAATCTCATATAAGAATACATACTGGAGAAAAACCGTACATTTGTGAAGTGTGTAGAAAAGGTTTTACCCAAATTCATCATTTAAAATCTCATCTAAGAATACACACTGGAGAAAAACCGTACATTTGTGAAGTGTGTCAGAAGTGCTATGCACGAAATTATATTTTGGAAATACACAAAAGAAGACATACTGCAGAGAAACCTTATGTTTGTGAAGTTTGTAAAAAACGTTATGCACAAAATAGTTCCTTAAGAGCACACATGAGAGCTCATACTGGAGATAATTCTCATGTCTGTCAAGAGTAAAGTAAAAGCTTTGCATACCTATCTAATTTGATAATTCATATGAGAACACATACTGGAGGGAAAGCTTATGTTTGTGATGCGTGTGAAAAAAGCTTGTTGGGATTGAGTAATTTAAAAATCCACATAGCAACACACACGGCAGAGAAACCTTATGTTTGTGATATGTGGAAACAATCTTTTGCACAGAAGAGTTATTTAAAAAAACATATACCTAAAACACACTGCTGAAAAACTTTGTTTGTGAAGTGTGTTAAAAAGACTGCACACTTTCATTGTTAAAAAATGCAGATGATAACACATAAAGCAGAAAGATATTTCACAATTTGGGAATCACAAATTTGTCATTTAAGAACACACATGAGAATACATACAGGAGACAAACCTGCTTGTGAAGTTTGTACAAAAGGTTTTACACATCAGTCATTTAAAAACACACAAAGATACCTACTAGAGAAGAAGCCTTATTATTGTGAATTGTGTGGAAAAGGTTTTTCAGTGTTGGTAATTTTAATTCACATATGAAAATGTATATTTTAGAAAAACAGTATGCATGTGTGAAGTGTAACAAAGCATTTGCACAAATTGATAGTTTAATAATGTATCTGAGAATATATAATATCATAAAATGCCTGATCTTTCCAAGAATTTCTAGGTTATTATGTTTTTTTTTTATGTAAATACATAATGTAGCATACCTACGACTTGTAAAGAACAAATGCCAATCGGAACTTTATGGTCCTTGCAAAACAACTCATTATAACCTAGGCCTCATATTTTCTGAGAAATAAGCTTGAACACAGCCATGCAAAGTTATTGATATTCTCTCTACTTTGTCCAAACAATAATAATACAGTTAAAATATATGTTTCCAAATAGACAGATTCCATACCCATGAAGTATTGGAGTAGTATTCATATTTAACCTTGTCATAAAAGGTCAAAAGTTTTATTTTTTATGTTTTGGAGATGGGCAAAGTTAGGCAGATTTTTTGAAGCAAGTAAGTAATGCATTTCGGGATTATTTGAACCAGTAATGCGTTTGTAGATGTCTATGGGCTCCAGTAGCCACTTAACATCATGTCGACTGTGAGCTCGTCCACCCATCTAAGCAATAAAAAAAATCATGTGCATACTTAGAACAGAATATTCGAGGGCTGTCATTATAGAAAATAAAACTACATAATATTGAATAAAAAAAAATTGACAAACAATTTGTACTTGTAATGCAATAATCAAAATAAAATACGGTCATATTATTATTATTATTATTTATTTATTTTATTATTATTTTACATTTATTATTATTATTATTATTATTATTAATTAAGAAAATAAATGTAATTTTTTAGTGTATCCTCATGTGGAGTAGTCATCCTCAGGTCAAGATCTCCGGGCATTGGTTTCCAAAGACAAATATCCAAATTTGAAGAAAATGTTTTGAACAACTGCTTTCGTTACTGCCATCTACAGGAGCAATGAGAAACTAATCGAATCGAAGCCATCTAGTAGCCGGCGCCCGTAAACATTTTTGTTGAGTGCTTGAGTTGCTTAATTAGAACTAATTTATGTGTATTATCGATGGCGCGGCGACGGCATTCGGTAGCATTGGTTAACATGAACCGCGACTCGGGCATATTGCGCGGCCTCAACCAACTCACCGCCCGCGCCGGGATGTGAGTCGAGCAAGCGCTACCTCATCTCAAATGAGGGGTGCCTCATGAGTACCTCGCGATGTAAACTGAGGTGCTCCCTCATCCTCACTTAAAATAGACGAGTCACTTATCGCTCTAAGTCCTTGTCGTCAACTGCTCTCAAATATTAAGTGTTTTTTTTATTGCTTAGATGGCTGGACGAGCTCACAGCTCGCCTGGTGTTAAGTGGTTACTGGAGCCCATAGACATCTACAACGTAAATGCGTCATCCACCTTGAGATACAAGTTCTAAGGTCTCAGTACAGTTACAACGGCTACCCACCCTTCAAACCGGAACGCATTACTTTTCACGGCAAAAATTGGCGGGATGATAAGTAACTAGCCTCTGCTATTTTAATAGTTAAAATAAAAAAAATATATCTCATTTTGAAATTCGTATCTCTGGCCACCTGTGTTCTAAATTTGAATTTGGTGGCGTGAAAATTTTATAGGTTTTTTGTCATTTGAAAATATATATTGTCAAGTGTTTTCAAAATGGATAAAATTGAACAAAGAGCAGTAATAAAGTTTCTTCATGAAGCGGAAAGATATCTATGACGAGTTAAAGAATGTTTTGGGTGAATGTGCTCCTTCTTATGCCACAGTAAAAAACTGGGTGGATAAGTTTAAACGCGGCCGTACATGTGTCCAAGATGAAGCCCGCCCCGGACGTCCAAAAAGCGACACGACTCCGGAAACGGTCGTGAAAGTACATGATATGTTTTTAACAGATCGACGATTGAAGTTATCTGAAATAGCTGACACTACAGGTATCTCAAAAGAACAGGTACATCATATCATAAGCGAGGAATTAAATATGAAAAAGTTATCGGCCCGTTGGGTGCCACGATTGTTTACGCACGATCAAAAAAGGATTCGGGTGCAGCAAAACTAAAAAGAATGTCTCAACCCTTTTTCAGAGTAATAAAGCCGATTTTTTACGTCGATTTATAACAACAGATGAAACGTGTTCATTATATACGCTAGAATCAAAAATTCAAGCAAAACAGTCGACGCAATTGGGATGCCCGGCTCCAAAAAAAGCCATGGCTGTAAAGTCGGCTGGAAAAGTGATGGCCTCCGTCTTTTGGGATGCAGATGGGATCTTGATGATAGATTACCTTCCTAAAGATCAAACAATTAATGGAGAATACTACGCTAATCTTCTAGATAATGTTCATCAATGTATTCAGCAAAAACGAACAGGTTTGGCGAAAAAAAAACATCTTCCACTAAGACAACGCTAGGGTTCACACATGTGTTAAAGCTGTGGCACAAATCAACGAATTGAAGTATGATTTGCTGCCCCACACACCTTATTCGCCTGACCTACCGCCATCAGACTTCTACTTATTCCCTAAGCTCAAAACTTTTTTGGGCGGACAGAAATTTGCCATAAATGATGAAGTCATAGCGGCTGTAGAGGAGTATTTTGCAGGCCACGAAAGAAATCATTTTATGGAAGGCATTATTGCTTTAGAACGAAGATGGATTAAGTGCGTAGTGGTTCATGGAGACTATGTCGAAAAATAAAATTAATTTTATCATGGAAAGTTAAGTGTTTCATTACTAAGCTACTACTTATCATCCCGCCCTTGTACCTATCCATGCGGACTCACAAGAGGTCCTACCACCAGTAAGAAAAGTGTTGTGATGCTGATATGATACTGTAGTAGATAAATGAGGAAGGCACCTGCGGGGTGTACGCAGGGACGTCTTAAATCAGGCTGGGGCCCTTGGGCACACAAGAATTTAAGGCCCTTTTGAAAGTAAAAAAAGCGAATTATAATATAATTTTTTTACTGAGTGATGTAAACTTCTTAGTTGAAATTATCAGCCATAAGTTGACGTAATTGTCAATCTGTTTTATTCGTTATTTGTCAATGTATCTAATGTAATCAAAGCAAATTTTACTGTTAATTTTAGCTTATTAAAACCTGAAAAAAAACATTCTGCCATTGAAAAAGAAGCGTACGCCATTGTGGAATCATTGAAGAAATGGAGACATTTCCTTATTGGTAGACACTTTAAGTTGGTAACTGACCAACGCTCGGTTTCTTTTATGTTTAATATGAAACATTCAAGTAAGATAAAGAATGAAAAGACTCAAAGATGGCGACTGGAACTTGCTGCTTTCAAATACGATATTATATACAGACCGGGGAAAGAGAACTATGCCGCTGATGCACTATCCCGAGTTTGTGCCACTGTAGAAACACGTACTGCAAAACTTTTCTCGCTGCATGAGGCTCTTTGTCATCCAGGGGTAACAAGAATGTTTCACTGGGTTCGCTCTAAAAACCTTCCCTATTCTATTCTAAGAAGTCAGAACAATGACAAAATCTTGTCGAACCTGCTCTGAAATAAAACCTAGATTCTTCCGAAATACCTTTGATGACCAGAGGAAACTTGTTAAAGCGACGGCTGCTTTTGAACGCCTTAGCATAGATTTTAAAGGACCAGTTCCAACAAATATAATAACAAATTCATACTTACCGTGATTGACGAATTTTCACGTTTCCCGTTTGCATTCCCATGCTCAGATGTAAGCTCGAAAACAGTGATTAAACATCTTAAAAACTTGTTTATGATATTTGGCATGCCTTCTTACGTTCATTTAGATCGCGGAACAGCATTTCTTTCTGCTGAAGTACAGGAATTTTTACATGTTCGAGGTATTGCCACTAGTAGAACTACAGCTTATAACCCTCAAGGTAACGGTCAAGTAGAAAAATTGAATTCTACTCTTTGGAGAACGATTCTTTTGACGCTGAAGACGAAGAATCTTTCGGTAGAAAATTGGGAACAAGTATTACCACAACCCTTACATTCAATCCGATCATTACTTTGTACAACCACAAATTGCACTCCACATGAAAGAATGTTTAGACACCCTCGAAGATCTACAAACGGCACTTCTGTTCCATCGTGGCTTACAAATTCTGGACAAGTCTTGATGAAGAAATTTAATCGTACAAATAAATATCAGCCATTAGTAGAAGAGGTTGAATTGATACACAGCAATCCTGACTTTTCATACATTCGGCTTCCAGATGGCCGAGAAACAACAGTGTCGAATCGTCATCTAGCACCATTGGGTTCAGAAAGGGTAGATCTGCGAATAGATAATGAACACACTATTGATTATCATAACGTCGCAGAACCACTTCCGGAAACAGAAGACCAAAACTTGGAGATTCCTTCATCCAATGAAACGGGACCTGTGGTACTTGATAATAGCAGAGAGCTAGAGACAGAATTACCATCATCACCACCGCCGGAGCCAACACTTCGTAGATCTGGTCGCGTCCATAAAACGCCAGGATTTTTAAAAGATTATATTTTAAAATAGTGCGGGAGAATGATGTAAACTTCTTAGTTCAGCCATAAGTTGACGTCATTGTCAATCTGTTTTATTCGTTATTTGTCAATGTATCTAATGTAATCAAAGCAAATTTTACTGTTAATTTTAGCTTATTAAAACCTTATATTCAGTAAAGGTTTTCTCTTATTATAATTACCTTAAAGAAAATTAGGTAGATTCCGTGCTACAGGTACTTTGAGAATCTTCCGCAGGTTTGTCCCAATTTACCCCAGAGTCCCAATTTACCCCATGTCATGGTACAAAGGTTTTGCTTCACGTATTATTAAACTTATAGATTTATTGGTTCAACTCTTTTAAAAAAAAACATAATATTGTGATTGTGATCTATTTTGATCTATTTGATCTCTTGGGATCTATTTTAACAAGAACCCTTGTGGGTTCTAAATTAATTGGGTAATTAGACTAATAACGTGAAAGTGAGTACCTACCTATCTAAATAAGAAGCAAAAATTCTATGACATTTTCCGTTCCATTGGACTCTACAGTTGTTTTAATGCTCGATTGGTGACTTGGTGAACTCTTGGCTTGGTTGGTTTGTGGTTTGAGCTTGATGAAACAAGAAAATAACACGAAAAGGAGGTCGGAGGAGACGTTTACATCCATAAGTGCAGCCTGTGAAATTATGACATCAATTCTGAATTATATTCAGTGTGGTGCAGATTAATTGACAAAAATTTAAAGAGTCAGTGACCCACAAACAAACTAGTAATTAAGACAAAAAAATGTACAGTTTTTAACTGTAAATAAAATAAGAGCCAAATTACAAAAGATACATGTTTTTGTATGTCCGGTCTGTTTCTAATTTTTGTTCTTTAAAAAACAGAACTTGAGACATTCTCGTGTGTAACATTTCAATCGAGTTAAGGTTTTTTTAAATGTTTTATTTAAAAACAAAAATGCAGGCAACTATGAAACCTTATGTTTGTAAAGTCTGTAAAAAATGTTTTGTATTTAAAGAGAACTTTAAAACGCACATGAGAATGCATCCTTCTGAAAAACGTCATGTTTGTGAAGTGTGCGAAAAACGCTTTTCACGAATGGGTGATTTAAAAACACACATTAGAATACATACTGCGGAAAAACCATACATTTGTGAAGTATGTAGAAAAGGTTTTGCTCAAATTGGTCATTTAAAATCACATCTAAGAATACACACTGGAGAAGAACCTTATGTTTGTGATGTGTGTGAAAAAGGCTTTGCCCGAAATGGTGATTTAAAAGCACATATAAGAACACATACTGGAGAGAAACCTTATGTTTGTGAAGTCTGTGAAAAACGTTTTGCACAAAATAGTTCCTTAAGAACACACATGAGAGCTCATACTGGAGAAAATTCTCATGTCTGTCAAGAGTGTAGTAAAGGCTTTGCACGCCTATCTAATTTGATAATTCATATGAGAATACATACTGGAGAGAAACCTTATGCTTGTGATGTGTGTGAAAAATGCTTTTCACGAATGGGTAATTTAAAAATCCACATGGCAACACATACGGCAGAGAAACCTTATGTTTGTGATATGTGTAAAAAATCTTTTGCACAGATGAGTTATTTAAAAAAACATATAAGTAAAACTGCACACTGCTGAAAAACTTTTTTTGTGAAGTGTATAAAAAATACTGCAAAATTTCATTGTTTAAAAATACAGATGATAACACAAAGCAGAAAGATATTTCACAATTTGTGAATCACAAATTTGTCCTAAGAACACATGGTAATGAATACACACAGTCGACAAACCTTCTGCTTGTGAAGTATGTACAAAAGGTTTTACACATATCAGTCATTTAAAAACACATATAAATATACATACTAGAGAAAAAGCCTTATGCATGGAAAAGGTCTTTCAAGGATTGATAATTTTAAATCACATATGAAAATACATATTTGAGAAAAACAGTATGCCTGTCTAAAGTGTAACAAAGTATTTGCACAAATTGATAGTTTTATAATGTATCTGAGGATACATACCATAAAATGCCTGATCTTTGAAAGAGTGTCTAGGTTATTATGTTTTCCTTTGACATAAATACAGAATGTCGTATACGACTTGTAAAGAAGAAATGCTGAAGCAGTAATGCGTTTCGGTTTGAAGGGCAGGGCAGCCTTTGTAACTATACTGAGACCTTACAACTTATGTCTCAAGGTGGGTGGCGCATTTACGTTGTAGATGTCTGGACGCCAGTAACCTCTTAACACCAGATGGCCTGTAAGCTCGTCCACCCATCTAACCAATAAAAAATAAATAAAAAATTGTTTTAAAGAGATTTGTGTTTGTATAGTTTTTACTGCTTACATGTTTTATATTCTTTGATTTATCTCAATAATTTGTAAAAATAAAAAAATCTTTTATTAATTTACACTTCTCTACATAAATAATGATAAAAATATTATTTATTCTATTCATTCCTTTAGAAATACAGATGGCTGTATAAGCAAAAAGGCATAAGCCTTAATAGTGTCAAGCTTATTGAGAATAGATGTCACTGGCTGTGACATGTATTTTTCCAAGGGATGTTATGACCTGGTAACTTTAGTCATGATTTTTAAGTGATGTCTTATTTTAGGTTTTATTCTTATTTTTATTAAAAATGATGAAATGAAATGAAGATGATTAATTTGAGACATAAATCGACTGGGATGAAATCAAATGAAATGAGGTGAGATGATGTGGGATGAGATATAATCTCAGTAAAATGGTAGTCATTTACTGAGACTTTTTTATTGGACTTTTTGGAGGATCCCGAGAAGTGACGTCCAGCGGCTTTGTACACTTTCACAGATATTAAACAGTTAATAAACCACCCATAGTACACATTTAAACCGAAAGAAACACTAAATAGACAAAATAAAACAAATCACACACTTCACTCCTCGCGTTCCCGCCAAAAAGCCCTGAAATGCATTTATTGCAAATGCATTTTAAGGGATTTTATGACCTGGTAACTGAGACCTTTAAGTCATGTCTTATTTTATATTCATTTTTTTGTGAAAAATGATATTATGGAGTGAAATGAAATGAAGATGATTAATTTGAGACATTAATCAACTGGGAAGAAATTAAATGAAATGAAATGGGATGAAATATAATCTCAGTAAAATGATGGTCATTTACTAAGATTTTTTCATTGGAAGATCCCGATAAGCTACGTCCAGCGGCTTTGTTTCATTTTTCCACATTTGTGCACTTTCACAGATATTAAATAGTTAATAAACCACCATGATTACATATTTAAACCCGAAGAAACACTAAATAGACAAAATAAAACAAATCACACAACTTCACTCCTCGCGTTCCCGCCAAAAAGTCCTTTTTAAGAACAAAGATCTTAAAACACACAGATTATACAAAAGCACGTATTACCTACAGGGCTTCGTTTTTATTTATTTATTTGTTTTTTATGATCAATCAATCACCAATAGTCGTCGAACAAACGATAATTGATCAAAATGAATTATTCTGAGCGATAAATATAAAGATATCTAGTAAGAAGGGGCAACTTAAGGGTGATCATTTGATAAATAAATAACAGACGAATAAAATTTTTTTACATTCGAACATTAACGAACAAATGACGAACAAATAATTAAAAATAAAAAATCTGAAAATCAAAAAAAGGTGGCGTGAGGTGGTGGTTTGCTTTGCTCGACTTCTACGAGTCCACCATCTCGCAGAAGGAGGTGGCGGAACGAGGAGGGAGAGCTCTTCCCTTTCCGCACCGATCCGTCGCCGTCGAGCCGGGGGCCGGAGGCGGGAATACGCCCGTACGTCCCGGCCCATGTAGGTAGCGGCCTCCCCCCGGTGAAGGTCAAGGGGCGACCTGAAAGGGTAGAGGCCGCGCGGCGCGCTACTAGCACTCTAACGCGCCGCCGAGGAGTAATAGAGCGACCGGTTGGTGGTGTATCGCGTCCCGACCCGGCAGGCTGGTTCTGGTCCAGCAGGGTATTCCGGGACACCAGCGGCACCGGCCTGACGGGCTGTCGTACCGAGACGGCTGACGTTTTAGAGCCTTCGATTTGCCTCGAAGCTTCCGTCGGCTGGGCGTCCTTGGGGTGAGCCGCGCCGTCTGGTTGTAGTGTTGACCGCGGTAACCCCCCTTTTTTTTTTTTTTTTTTTTTTTTTTTTCGGGCCGGGGGCCGAACCTCCTACGAGGTCCCCGCGCCTAGGGGGCGCGCGGGGTATGTGAGACTCAACGATCTGCAGGTGTTGAGAGCAGATCGCGGGCCCAAGGATTTTAGGGCCCACCCACTAAACGACTCCCCTGCACTCTTACACCCGACGTCCGATCTCCGTCCGGGGTCAGAACCCGTTCAGAGTAGGGGGGTTCCCGCGGTCAACACTACAACCAGACACGCGGCGCCACCCCGAGGACGCCCGACCGACGGGTCGTCGAGGCGATAGTCGACGACCAACGACGTCGGTCTCCGCGGTACGGCGGCCCTACCAGGCCGCCCGGGCGGTGCCGCTGGTGTTCCGGGATACCCCGCTGGGCCAGAACCAGCCTGCCGGGTCGGAACGCGATACACCGCCGACCGGGTTGCTCTTCAACAGTATGTTCGGCGACGACAGCGACGACGAAAATGCGGACCGCATCGCAGTCCGCAGCCGCCGACGCGCCGTCCCGTCCTCCTGGTGCCAGCGCGCTAGAGTGACGGTAGCGTGCGGCGCAGCCTCAACCCCCTTAGGTCGCCCCGTGACCATCACCGGGAGGAGACTGCCTCCTCAGCGGTAACCCCCCTACCTTAACCGGATTCTGGCCTCGGAGGGGATCGGACGTCGGGTGTAAGAGTGCAGGGGAGTCGTTTAGTGGGTGGGCCCTAAAATCCTTGGGCCCGCGGTCTGCTCACAACACCATGCAGATCGTTGAGTCTCACTTACCCCGCGCACCCCTTATGCGCGGGAACCTCGTAGGAGGCTCGGCCCCCGGCTCGAAAAAAAAAAAACCAAAAAAGGTGATGGTTTGCTTATTAGATATAAATTAATTAATAATTGGGAATGTAATTGTTTTTATGATCGAACAATCACCAATAGTCATCGAACAAACGATATTTGACCAAAATGAATTAATCTGAGCGATAAAAATAAAGATGTCTAGTAAGGGGGCCCACTTAACGGTGATATTTTTTTTTTATAACAACGAGTGGCAAACGAGCAAGACGGGTCACCTGATGGTAAGTGATTATTTGTTTAATTAATTATAAATAAATAAAAGACGAACAAACAATTTTTACATTCGATCATTAACGAACAAACGACGGACAAATAATTAAAAATAAAAAAAGCCAAAAATCAAAGAAGGGGGGCCAAATTTACATTTTTGTTTTTGGAAGTTTAAATAGATATTCAATAGCCTTAAAAATACCATAACATTCCCCAGTAAACACGGATGTTTCCGGAGGAAGTTTGATTTTCTGTGATATTTTAAATTGAGCATAATAGACACCTACACCAACAGGGTCAGAAGAGGAGTGTTTAGACGCGTCTGTGTAAATATGATGGTAATCAACCCAAACAGTATTTTTGAAAAGATTAAATGAAAATTTTGTACAAATATCGTGCTTGTTTAAATCAAAGTTAAAATTAATTTCTGGAAGAGACATTAATGCTTCAAAGCTAGTATTGAAAAGAGGGTAATTAATGGATCGATGAATAGGAGCTTTTATGTTAATAAATTTCTTAAAAGTATTGATTAGAAAAGGTGGTTTTTTATGTCTCCAATATGCAGATGTATCTATACAATGAGAAAGTTGCTGAAGTTTGTTATGAAGAGAGTGGTTAAGAAACTGAAAAGATCGGAATATAAATTTGTCTGCTAAATATTGACGACGTAGATGTAGTGGAGGATCACGACATTCTACTTGAAGAGCATTGATAGGGCTTGACCGCATAGCCCCAGAAACTTTAGACTGTATGAGATCTAATTTTTTAAATGCCTTAACACTCCCAGGCTCCAGCAAGAATGTACCATAATCTAACATACTTCTTATAAGAGCATTATATAACAATTTCATGCAAAAAGGATGAGCACCCCAACTTTTTTTTTTTTTTTTTTCGGGTAGAGGGCCGAACCTCCTACGAGGTCCCCGCGCAAAAGGGGCGCGCGGGGTATGTGAGACTCAACGATCTGCATGGATGAGCACCCCACCTAACACCTGACAAACATCTTAAAATATTAAGAGCATGTTCGCACTTAGTATTTATGTAATCACAATGTGGGATACCAGTTAGTTTCGAATCTAAGACAATTCCCAAATACTTAACATTAGCTTTGACTGGAATCTGACTATCCTCATAAAATATAGAAATAGGAGGAGGTGTTCTTGATCTCGCGAATAAAACTATTGTACTTTTTGCAGGTGATAGATCAAGGCCATTTAAGTCCAACCAAGTTTTTAAATTTATCAGCGATTGTGTTACAGACGAACTAGCTTTTTCAATAGATTTATCACAACAATAAATTAATAGATCATCAGCATACTGAAGAACATTTACACTATTAAGTGATGATTTTAAATCTTGAGTATAAATATTATATAATATTGGACTAAGTACTGATCCCTGAGGAAGGCCCTTTGAAACAAGTCGAGTAATTGACTTCCCGTCATCTAGTTTCAGGATTATGTATCTTTCGGAAAGCATGTTTATGATAAACTTTGTTAATAGCAGTGGTATATTAAATTAGAAAAGCTTACTCTTTAAAATACTTATCACGACGTTATCATACGCACAATTTATGTCTAAGAACGCAGCTATTACTGATTTATTATTTGAAAATGATAATTGAATATCAGAAATGAATATACAGTCAAAATCTGTTATAACGACATCGAAGGGAGTGCTCATATTCAGTCGTAAAAACCGATAGTCGTAACAACCGGTGATGTTTAATGTGTATCGTGCGAGTACAATCAAATCGATAGGGAATTATTGGAAAAATATATTTACATAATACGCGATTTCTCTTCAATATTAATTTGTTTTCTTTTTCTTTGCGACATTTTGAAAGTTTCACGAATAACTCCACAAAGTTTTAGTGCGTCTTGTATACAACATGTAACATATTTAACGCACACCCTCAAACACCCCAATTAGACTTTAATAGTATAAACGCTATGCATACACCAAATATTATTTATATGTGCGTTCACATTGATTATTTGTGAAATTAGTTATTCCCATTTCGTGGAAATAAAATGGTCACCGATTCACACTCCGCTGCGCACGCACACACAGACACCTACTCGCCGCGCCCCTTGTTCAATGCACTTTAATGACCGTTTTCGTATTTGTTGTTTTATTTTAGATAATACTGCAATGTCACTTTTCACTTTATCAAAGGCGGTTATTATCTTATTCTTTAGCTCTTCGGCACTTATTGTCTGTGTGTTATAAACTAGCGATTTAATTCGCCCCCACAAAAAAAAAGTCGAGAGGCGTCAAATCAGCTGATCTAGAAGGTCACTGACCGAAAAGACAGCGAAATACGGGAGATATTTTATTTGCACTATCACTTGACCTCTTATCGATAAGGTGGACGCGGCGTGACTGACTTGTCAAAAATATTTTGTTGACTTCGTTGTTTAGATTTTTCTTTGATCACCGCCGACGCAACCGCGTCGCCGCGAACATCGGGATTAGCCTGCCGTTTATTGTAGGAATATTAAGCCGACGAAAGAAAGGGATAGTAATTATTTTTGTATTACGTGGTTTTCTTTTATGTATTGTAGTGTTGCTGTGTGCCGGCGGTCGCTGTTGGTATTGTGTGCGTAGGTATTTTATTTTGTAATAGACTATTAGCCTTGAAATAAGTATCAGATTTTTTAATTAAATAATATTTTTTTTTACTAATTAGATATTTCATTTTAAAAAGTCTTAATACCCTGACTTACGTTCCATTTTCGTTTCTATGAACTGTTTAGCTAGCTGTGTAGGGTGACTGTAATTTACTTAGTTTTAACTAAATTTTAGAAAAAAAATTTGGTACATAAAAAACAATCAAAATCGATCCAGATTCCGATTCTGAACAAATTATTTTCAGGGTGTGCGTTAATTATGTTACATGTTGTATAGATAAGTAACTAACTGAAGAGATATGAAGAGGCGGGCTTTGACTCTACTGCATGCGCGTATTTTGTTTCTAAGAAGTATAAAATACCCTACACTAAACTAAATCCTATTGTTTTCTTTCCTGATTTTAATAGCCATTGAAGACAAATGTGGATACCTATTCAAATTGTTTACAATACAGCTTAGCCGGTCGTTCTAACAGATCAAATTCTCCGAAATATTAGTTAAATGTGGTCGTTTTATGAGGTATGTCGTTATTAGCAATGTCGTATAAAGAAATGTTTTTAATAAGGCGGTCATATAGCATTCAGCCGGGACCTTTGTTCTAGATTATTATTACCGGCATGTTGTTCTAAACGATGTCGCAGTAAACGGTTTCGTGTTTTGACTGTACTTAAGCTATCAATAGTACTTTTCCCACGTCTAAAACCAAACTGGGATTCACACAATAGACCGTTATGCTCAACAAACCATTCTAAACGATTTTTTATAAGATGTTCTGTAATTTTCATCAAAACAGAAGAAAGTGCAATTGGGCGATAGGCAGAATGGTCTGTAGAGCACCTATCAGGTTTCAGAACGGTAATTATTTCTTGGCGTTTCCACGAGGAGGGGATGTTACCCGATGTCACTATGGAATTTATAAGAGATAAATAATAAAATAAAGCATCATCATTTAAATGAGAGATAAAGGAATAAGGGATACCGTCCAGGAGCAGAATCCTTAACATGTGACAATACACCTTTTAATTCAGTGAGAGAAAATAGACTGTTTAGATCAAAACAGTTGTAATTATTTATATTTATTATTAAGTCTTCGGGAACGAAAGGAGGAGCTAATTTATCTAAAAAGCTATTAACTAAATGAGAAGGGATTGATTTTGGAGATGAATATTTGAATGCAGATCTAAACCTCCTTATATTTTGCCATACAAGAGATGGTTTGACATCAGGTGATATGGAATAGCAGAAGGTTTTCCAGCCATCAAATTTCTTTTTCTTTAGAAATTTTGAAGTTTCTGCCATTATCTTTGTAAGAATTTCAAAATTCTCAACAGTGGAACATTCACAATATGTAATTTCGGCATATTTTCTTCTCTTTACTGCCTGGGTACATTCATTATCCCACCAAGGAGGGGAAGGAATAAAACCCAAAGAGCTATTTTTAATAGGAAAAATTTCATTGGCAACCTCAACAAAGATTCTTGCCAAAGAATCTGCACACTGAGATTCTGTACCTGGATTAATTTTTGGAAGTGTAATAATTTTGTTTTTTATTAGATCTTTGTATAAATCCCAATCAGCATCATTAAGCTTATATTTTAGACGAGGAGAATATGTTTTATGTAATACTTTATTGTTGTTATTGCAGGTTGGAATTGATAATAATAATGGGAAGTGATCACTACCAAAAGTAGATCGGATCCCAGGACAAAGAAGAAGCAAGATTAGGTGTAGTGACTGTTAAATCTGGAGAGCTTGGGCCCTCGTCAGGATGAGAACGTCGAGTAGGACGACCATCATTTAATATACTCAAATTCACTGAATCAAATATATATATTAATGTGTTACCATAACTATTAGAAGATAAGTAACCCCAGGATTCATGGCGACAGTTAAAATCGCCAAGGATCATAAAAGGCTTCGGAAGAATGTAAATAATATCTTTAATTTCATTCAAGATTGCAGAAGAAGGATGAGGTATATAAATATATACATAACAGATATTTTCGACTAACGCAGCAATAATAGAAAAATTATTACTGTGTGAAGGGATAGAGAAGAGAGAAAAAGAAAGGGGGTGTTTCACAAGCATGGCTACTCCGCCATGCCCATCTACACGATCTTCCCTGAGACATGAATAACCACGAATCTTAAATAAAGATCCTGGTTTCAACTATGTATCTTGAAGAGCACAGATATAAGGTTTATATTTATTTAATAAATAAATAAGATCACTTTTTTTAGGAGTGATGCTTTGACAATTCCATTGAAGAACTTTGTCCATTCTTTGGTTTATAAATTTGAGTAATTGCAGAAACTAATAAGGCAGCGTTGGACGGTGTAAATTCATTCGATTGACTAAGAGATTTTATAAGAGAGATAATTAAATCAATTACTGGGGTTTCCGATGGGTTTTCATTTTCTTTGTTAATTAATGCACATCCATTGGAGGGTTGGGGAATATTAAAATCCCTTAAAATTTCTTGGTGAGCTGATTTGTCATACCCTTTGCTAAGTGTAGGTGGAGGCTTTGGTTTATCAAAACAGTTTTTTTTATATGAAGTACTGTTCATAGCTTTAGATGTAGGATGTTGATGCTGGGTTGGAATAGTATTAGGAGTGAGGTTAGGTGATGAGAGTAATGCATCTGCATAAGAAATTTGAGAGACGGATGTAGCTTTGAAGCTTCTGAATAGGAAATACAGCTTTTAGCCATTGATTCCTTTATAGCTCTTTGTCTTTCATATTCTAAGCATTTTTTATCAGTTGCAATATGGGACCCCTTACATAGACAACAAGATATAAAATCTTCTTGAATAGAGCAGTTATCACCACTATGTCCTTGACCACATCTAAAACATCTTGGTTTAGATCTGCATTGAGATTTGACACTACTGGTGGTACTTAGGACCTCTTGTGAGTCCGCGCGGGTGGGTACCACCACCCTGCCTATTTCTGCCGTGAAGCAGTAATGCGTTTCGGTTTGAAGGGTGGGGCAGCCGTTGCAACTATACGTGAGACCTTAGAACTTATAGGTATCTCTAGACATCAACCCAGCGAAAAGTACTGCGGTGCTATTTCAGAGGGGAAGCTCCACACGGATTTCCTCCCGGATTATCGTGCGTTGCGACCGTAGATAGTGGACGTCTCCGTGGTTGTTGTGGCATTATCGTTTCATTTGCGGAACGGGAGAGGGAGAGCTCTTCTTCCCTCTCGGCGCCGTGCCGCCGCCGTCGAGCCGGGGGTCGGAGGAGGGCGTTTGTCCAGCTCCAGCCCCTATGAGGAGGCAGTCTCCTCCCGGTGATGGTCACGGGGCGACCTAAGGGGGTTGAGGCTGCGCCGCACGCTACCGTCACTCTAGCGCGCTGGCACCAGGAGGACGGGACGGCGCGTCGGCGGCTGCGGACTGCGATGCGGTCCGCATTTTCGTCGTCGCTGTCGTCGCCGAACATACTGTTGAAGAGCAACCCGGTCGGCGGTGTATCGCGTTCCGACCTGGCAGGCTGGTTCTGGCCCAGCGGGGTATCCCGGAACACCAGCGGCACCGCCCGGGCGGCCTGGTAGGGCCGCCGTACCGCGGAGACCGACGTCGTTGGTTGTCGACTATCGCCTCGACGACCCGTCGGTCGGGCGTCCTCGGGGTGGCGCCGCGTGTCTGGTTGTAGTGTTGACCGCGGGAACCCCCCTACTCTGTCCAGGTTCTGACCCCGGACGGAGATCGGACGTCGGGTGTAAGAGTGCAGGGGAGTCGTTTAGTGGGTGGGCCCTAAAATCCTTGGGCCCGCGATCTGCTCTCAATACCTGCAGATCGTTAAGTCTCACATACCCCGCGCGCCCCCTAGGCGCGGGGACCTCGTAGGAGGTTCGGCCCTCTACCCGAAAAAAAAAAAAAAAAATTATCGTTTCATTTAAGTTTAAATTTATTAATTTTAAATTGTGGTTGGTCGTTTTCAATTCATCGGTGGCTCCTTGTTCTTCATTAACGTTTTTAACAGCTGACTCCGCCTTTTGGGCGGTGTAACAGAGATAGAAGCTTGGTAAGATACGCCTTAGCTTTCTTATTGTGGCTGCTTCTCGCTTGAGCCTGCCTGTGGGTGCTTGTTTGCTTGACACGCGTGTGCGCTTTGAGTGTGTCGAGTCGAAGAAATTACAAACATTCAAAAAAGTACTCGGGCGGCCGGGCGTGAACTTGCATCGCTGGACCTACGTTTGGTCGTCGCCCTGTTGCTCCAACAATTAACTGAACTCTCCTGCTAAATTATACATTGCCTTCATATTACTTTGAATCTAATCTCGTAATTTATAATTTATTATGGAGTACACCTGCTGTAATAAAGTGGTCAATACTCGTGACAATAAGAAGTCAACCTTGGTGTGTACAGTGTGTAGAAATTATTATCACATCGGCTGTGTTCTTCCTGCAAAAAAGGATTGGACGCCGGATTCAGAATTTAAGTCTACATGGATATGTCTTAATTGTGCGACTAGATCACGCACTGTTAATGATGACACTCCTGTCCGAGGCAATGTGAGGCCTCGAGCACCTGATACATCCAATGTTACGATGAGACCGTTGCGTACTGGATCCAGGGAACGTGAGGGACCTGAATTACAGGTTGTCCCTTTGGAACAGGTCAGGAGTATAGTGCGCGCGGAAGTCCAGGAAGCTGTTGCTTGTTTCAGGGACACTATTCTTGAACTCAAGAGTGAAATCTCAACTCTTCGTGATAGTGTCTCCTTCATTAGTGACAAGTATGAAGCCATATCAAAAAGATTTCTTGAGTTTAATGACCATCTGAAAGTTATTCCAACACTCAAAAACGAGCTCAGTATACTGGATTCAAGAATGCAATCCATTGATTCTCAGTTCAACTTAAAAGAGCAGTGGAGCAGGAGATCTAATATAGAAATTCTGGGTATCCCCGAAAGGAAAGGCGAAAATCTAATAGAATTGGTCTCGAAAATTGCCGAGAAGGCGGGTTTTGCCTTGAATCCTCAGATAGACGTCGATTTTGTTACAAGGGTTGCGCCGATGGACAGAGGCAGTAGCAGATCAAAGCCAGTTATTCTTAGATTTGTATCCCGATATAGGAAGGATGACATGTTGGCTAAATTGCGGAGATTGAAGGAATTGAAATCTTCTGATATTGGATTCCCACATGATTCATCTAGGCTTTATTTTAATGACCACCTCACGAAAAATAATAAACTTTTGTTAAAAAACGTAAAAAATTTAGCCAAGGAAAAATTTTACAAATACGTGTGGGTACGTAATTGTACTATACTGGTGCGAAAAAACGATGTTAGTCCGCCAGTCGTGATTGCTTCCCAAGATGATTTAAAAAAAATTATATAGGTGTTTTCCTTATTATTATATTCATTGTTTTTAAAGCACATGCTATTTTTTGTAATGTAAAATATATCATAATTTTGTTTTTTTCTTTTCAAAAGTTGATGATCGGACTATTTCATTTTTTTGAGAAACTTTTAAATGTTTTTTTAACTATTTTAATAACATTATTATGTAAGGCTTGTTATGATATAGCAACATACTTATTGTTTAGCATTGGAGAATTTTTTATATTGTTCGTTTGGAACTTTTACTCCTGGGGTGGGTGTTTGATTAATGTTGAGATCTATATTCTCGTTTGTGTAGGTACTTATGTATTGACATGTCAATTATTATGCTGTGGTTTGAGCCGTGGACTATTAATACTGTTGGTTAATTATTTATATGATCTATTTTTTCTCTCTCTCTCTAATGGCTAATTTAAAGATTTTTTACCAGAACGTTCGTGGTTTACGTAGTAAAACTAATTTGTTTTATAGAAACATTATTTTATGTGATAATGATATTATATGTCTTAGTGAGACATGGTTAATGCCGAGTATTTATGACTCGGAGTTGTTTGATGAGCGTTTTGTTGTATACCGTTGCGATCGGAACTATAACTCTCGAAATGATTCTTTGGGTGGCGGGGTACTTATTGCTGTGCGTAGAGGAATTACCGTTTTTAATTTAACCTGTCTCCCTTCCAACAGAAACCGATCAGCTGATATTATTTCGATAAAAATAAATATTAAGCACAATAACGTTAGTAAACTACTCCATCTTTACTGTTGCTATTTTCCTCAATGTTCCTCTCAGTTTGAAGATGAAATTGGTTTTTTTGAGGATATTTCTGACACAATTATTACTAATCCCGGTGACGAATTTTTGTGCGTCGGCGATTTCAATATAAGGAATGCTTCTTGGGAGCTGATCGGTGTTGATGGACCTGCTAGACTCTTGAATGGTGATCGGTGGGACTCACTTGTCTTTGGTCTTTCTAATTTTTTAGCTTTTAATAGTTTTAAACAATTTAATTCGATTTCTAATATAAATAAAAGATGCTTAGATTTAGTAATAAGTAATTGTGCTTGTAAGGTTGTTCGTTCGTCCCTTCCTCTTGTATCTGAGGATGATCATCATCCAGCCTTAGATATTCAGATTCAGGGGTTAGACGTGAGACCCCTACGTTCTCCTGGCCGGTCCATATTGCTTTTCCATAAAAGTGACTACTCTATTATTAACGAGGAACTTTCGAAAATTGATTGGAAACAATCTTTTATGAATTTAGATGTCGACATGGCCGTGGGCAAGTTTCATGAAATCTTAGACAAGATTATTTCTGATAATGTGCCTGTGAAGGTCGTAAATGGTAACTCCAATTTCCCTTACTGGTACTCCTCTGCTTTAATCAAGTTGATTAAAGAAAAAAGAAAATTTCACAGGAAATGGAAATGTTATGGTCGATTGGCCGACTATTCAAGTTTTTCTGTTCTTCGCGAAAGACAAAAAGCCTTAAAAATTTGCTGTTACAATGCACACATAACAAAGTGTGAGGATGATATCTTGAAGTGCAGTAAGCAATTTTGGAGATTTGTTAAATCCAAGAGGAGTGCTGGGGATTTTCCTAACGAATTGTTCTTAAATGATAGGTGCTCATCTGATGGTTCTGAAATATGTAATTTATTTCATGTTCATTTTGGTTCTGCCTTTTTAACTAACAATACACAGTCAACATCATCGTTAAGTTATACCCCTGCTTCTTACGACCTTAACTGTGTAGATATTTCTTCATTTTTTATTTCGGTGGGTAAAGTCAAGCAATATTTAAAAAATCTTGATATTTCCAAGGGTGCTGGTCCGGATGGTATTCCGCCTGTTTTTTTGCGACAATGTTACGCTCAGCTGTGTTACCCTTTGCATCTTCTTTTTAATCACTCATTATCAACTGGTGTTATGCCCCGTATTTGGAAGCGGTCGTTCGTGGTGCCAGTCTTTAAGAGCGGTGATAAACATAACATAGCTAACTACAGACCAATTTCTAAAATTTGTGCCATCCCTAAGATGTTTGAACGTATAGTTTATGATTTTTTATTTCCCTTGATTAGGCCTCATATTATAGAGCAACAACATGGTTTTATAAGCCATAGATCTACTGAGACAAACCTCTGTGAGTTTTTGGATTATGTATTGAGCTCCATGGAGGATGGTCATCAGGTTGATGTGGTGTACACGGATTATTCCAAAGCGTTCGATCGAATAAATTTTGACATTTTGATTGAGAAATTGCATGGACTTGGGGTCCACGGTGATTTGCTGCGGTGGCTTGAGTCTTATGTTAGAGATCGCAGTCAGGCTGTGACTTTCAATGGTTTTTGTTCATCATTTGCACCTGTTCCCTCGGGAGTTCCTCAGGGCTCTCATCTCGGTCCTATGTTATTTAATATATATGTCAATGACGTTTCGAATGTTTTCAGGAAATCCAAATTCATTATGTACGCTGATGACAAAAAAGTATATAAAGTTATAAAGTCCTTAAACGACTGTTTGGAATTACAGGATGATTTGAACAACTTATTTGTTTACTGTCAAAATAACTTACTCACAGTGAATACTAATAAGTGTACTATTATAACATTCTCACGTGGAAGATCGAATATCTTGTATGACTATTCTATTAATGGTCAAACTTTGGTACGCACCACAGTTGTTCGTGATTTGGGTATTTATTTGGATTCCAGTTTGATTTTTGATTTTCATGTTAATGAAATAGTAAATAAGGCTTTTCGAATGTTAGGCTTCATACTTAGAGTTGGTAAAGACTTTAAAAGACCATCTACTTTGATTCTGTTGTACAACAGTTTTGTACGGTCTATATTGGAATATGGCTCCGTCACATGGAACCCCCAATATAATATTTATATTCAGCGACTAGAAAGAGTCCAAAAAAAGTTTTTTAAGCATCTTTTATACCATTGTCGTCGCTTTAACTCTCCAGAACCGACAGAATTTGTCTCTCTAGTCGATCGCAGGCTACTGAGGGATCAAATGTTTTTATATAAAATAAATAAATAACGAGATTGATTCTAGCTATCTTCTTTCCAAAATTTCATTTAAATGTAGTCGTATTTCCGCGCGTTCTAAACAGACCTTCCACATGTCCACGGCTCGAACGAAATATGCTTCTAACTCTTTTGTCCGTAGATCTTGTAGGTTGTATGATGCTAAGTTCTCTAATGCTGATATCTTTTACTTGTCACTTGTAGCATATAGAAAAGCTGTTTTGGAGTGTTTAAAGGGTGATTTGGCCCGATAAGTGTTGTAGTTTTATAGTGTGAGTTAATGTATAAAATGATATGTGCGTATTGTGTTGCTTTTGTTTTTTTGTAATTTGAATTTCTAAATTTCTCTTCTTGTTCACTGTCTACTTATATGTGATTTTGATTGTGGAAACATATTTGGTTATTGTTTTAGCTATTTTTTTTTTAAATATTGTATGTTTTGTATTGTACTGTTTGTTTCCCAAATAAATAAATAAATAAATAAATAAATAAATAAATAAATAAATTAGGAGGAGGAATCTCACACCCCCGATTACTCTCTTTAGACAACCCATACCCTGGGCCAGGAAGGTCAAGTACCTGGGCGTTACCCTGGATGCATCGATGACATTCCGCCCGCATATAAAATCAGTCCGTGACCGTGCCGCGTTTATTCTCGGTAGACTCTACCCCATGATCTGTAAGCGGAGTAAAATGTCCCTTCGGAACAAGGTGACACTTTACAAAACTTGCATAAGGCCCGTCATGACTTACGCGAGTGTGGTGTTCGCTTACGCGGCCCGCACACACATAGACACCCTCCAAGCTCTACAATCCCGCTTTTGCAGGTTAGCCGTCGGAGCTCCGTGGTTCGTGAGGAACGTTGACCTACACGACGACCTGGGCCTCGAATCTATCCAGAAATACATGAAGTCAGCGTCGGAACGGTACTTCGATAAGGCTATGCGTCATGATAATCGCCTTATCGTTGCCGCCGCTGATTACTCCCAGATTCGGCTTATGATAACGTTCTATTACATATTCTAAAAAGTAAATTAGATAAATTAAAGGTTCCCTATTTTTTAACTAATTCCATTGTAAATCTTCTTTCGGAGAGGAAAATTATTTTAGATGTTGGCGGCCCTTATAAGCAGGTATGGAGAGGTTTGCCACAGGGTTCTGTTCTGAGTCCTTTATTGTACAATATTTATACACATGATCTAGAAGGTTCAGTCGAAGATTCAGTTAGTTTATTACAGTATGCCGATGACTTGGTTATTTATGCCTTTGATATGTCTGTAAGTACTGCTGAACGATATGTTTCCTCCTCTTTATCTTTGCTAAAAATCTGGATGGATGCAAATGGTCTAGATCTGTCTCCCTCAAAAAGTACCGTTGTACTTTTCACCAAATCCCGTACTCCTTGCTCACCTATTATAACATATGATGGCGATATATTACCCATTAGAAATCAAGTTAAGTTCTTAGGAGCTATTCTTGACGGGTCAACCACACTGCGAATTTGTGGTTAGTAAATGTGAGCGAAACTTGAACATGCTGAGATGTCTCGGTGGGGTTTGGTGGGGTGCTCACCCGGCTACACTGAGGTTGGTGTATAATGCTGTCATTAGAAGTATACTGGATTTTGGGACCTTTTTCTTAGACCCAGGTAATGTGGCTGGCTTTAGAAAACTAGATCTCATACAGTCTAGGGATTGTTTCTGGTGCCATGAAATCGAGCCCGGTTAATGCTCTGCAAATAGAATGTTGTGACCCGCCTTTAAACTTAAGACGTCAATATCTGTCCGATAGATTCATTTTTAAAATTGTTCAGTTCCATAATCATCCCCTCATTTCGAAACTAGAGTTTCTTTCTAAAAAAGTACCCTCTTCACATAAACCTTTACCTTGTCTGTTAAAAAGATTCCTGAAATTCAAACAATTACAAGCCCCAACTCATTCTTTTCAGGTGCTTCCTTTATTTGGCGCTTCTTATGATTCTCTTTTACTTTCTCCAGTGATTTGCTTTTCTCTTGGCATTGAAAAATCTGATTTTAATGCCAATGAAAATTTTAATTGCAATGTCAATAGTAAATGGCCTAACTGGCATCAAATTTATACAGATGTATCTAAACACTCCAGTGGGTGTGTTGGTGTTGGAGTGTATCACAAACAGTACAACATAGTTCAGAAAATTAAATTACCTCCGGAATCATCGGTCTTTACCGGTGATTGTTTTGGACTATTAAAAGCTCTTGAATATGTGCTGTCTTTCAAACTAAAAAAAAACCGTTGTATTTACTGATTCCTTAAGTGCATTACAGAGCTTAGCAAAATTGTCACTAAAACTTAACCCTTTTTTCATGTAATATTTGAATGTAAGAGAAAGCTGTTGCACTGCCAATCACACAACTATTTAGTATCATTTTGTTGGGTACCTACTCACTGTGGCATATCTGGAAATGTGAAAGCTGACAGTTTGGCCAACAGTGCTACTGTGACCGGTGACGTATACCCGTACAAGAATTTTGGCCATGATCTTGCTGCTTTGCCCGGCATATGCCTCCACAAATCGTGGAATATGTGTTGGGAAGAGAGCGGCCGGATTAAGGGTCGTTTCTTGCATGCTATACAGTCTTCCGTTCCCAGGAAGCCATGGTTTGCCAAATTGTCGTTTGGTAGGACCGCCACTTCTACTATAATTCGTATGCGTCTGGGACATAACAGCCTTCCAGTTCATTTGAACAAACTTGGTATCGTAACTAGTACCGCCTGTGAGTGTGGCGAGAGTTATTGTGACCTGAATCATATTTTCTTTTCTTGTCCTTTATATACTTCTTTAGTATCTCTCTCTGTTCCCCTTCCTACTAATATTTCTTTACTTCTTCGAGATTTTAATCCCCTTGTATATAGTAGTTTAAGTAGGTTTATTTTAAATAATAACATTAAACTATAATTTTGATTTATTTTCCCTGTTATATAATTATTCTGATTTTTTTGTAAATTCAATTCGTTCTAAATCATTTATGTTTCGTTGCGATAAGTTTCCTTCGTTTTTTATTATTTATAAACTGTAAATAAATAAAACGGCGAATTATAAAAACGTTATTACTTGACGCTGGCTAATGCACAAACCGTGCCAGAGCCAAAAAATAAAAATAAATAAAAAGAAAGTTGTACAAATTAGTACAAAATGTTTTGTATTTAAAGAGAACTTTAAAACGCACATGAGAATGCATCCTTCTGAAAAACGTCATGTTTGTGAAGTGTGCGAAAAACGCTTTACACGAATTGCTGATTTGAAAACACACATTAGAATACATACTGCGGAAAAACCTTACATTTGTGAAATATGTAGAAAAGGTTTTTCCCAAATTAGTAGTTTAAAATCTCATATAAGAATACATACTGGAGAAAAACCGTACATTTGTGAAGTATGTAGAAAAGGTTTTGCCCAAATTGGTAATTTACAATCTCATATAAGGATACACACTGGAGACAAACCGTACATTTGTGAACTGTGTCAGAAGTGCTATGCACGAATGGATACTTTGAAAATACACAAGAGAACACATACTGCAGAGAAACCTTATGTTTGTGAAGTGTGCGAAAGACGCTTTACACAAATTGGTGAATTAAAAACACACATTAGAATACATACTGCGGAAAAACCTTACATTTGTGAAGTATGTAGAAAAGGTTTTGCCCACATTGGTAATTTAAAATCTCATATAAGGATACACACTGGAGAAAAACCGCACATTTGTGAAGTGTGTAGAAAAGGTTTTAACCAAATTAATCATTTAAAATCCCATCTAAGAATACACACTGGAGAAAAACCGTACATTTGTGAAGTGTGTCAGAAGTGCTATGCACGAATTGATACTTTGAACATACACAAGAGAAGACATACTGCAGAGAATTTCTTTTCTACTGAAGAGACTTTTCGCGAATGAGTAATTTAAATATCCACATAGCAACACATTTGGCAGAGAAATCTTATGTTTGTGATATGTGTAAAAAATCTTTTGCACAGATGAGTTGTTTAAAAAAACATATATGTAAAACACACTGCTGAAAAACTTTGTTTGTGATGTGTAATAAAAAGACTGCATAATTTCATTGTTAAAAAATGCAGATGATAACACATAAAGCAGAAACATATTTCACAATTTGTGAATCACAAATTTGTCATCTATGAACACACATGAGAATACATACAGAAG
This sequence comes from Bombyx mori, assembly GCF_030269925.1. Classification (NCBI taxonomy): domain Eukaryota; kingdom Metazoa; phylum Arthropoda; class Insecta; order Lepidoptera; family Bombycidae; genus Bombyx; species Bombyx mori. The sequence goes on along the minus strand of NC_085117.1, from coordinate 1,104,254 downwards.
ACAAACCGTCTGCTAGTGAAGTTTGTACATAAGGTTTTACACACATCAGTCATTTAAAAACACACAAAGATACCTTCTAGAGAAGAAGCCCTATTATTGTGAATTGTGTGGAAAAGGTTTTTCAGTGTTGGTAATTTTAATTCACATATGAAAACGCATATTTGAGAAAAACAGTATTCATGTGTAAAGTGTAACAAAGCATTTGCACAAATTGATAGTTTAATAATGTATCTGAGAATATATAATATCATAAAATGCTTGATCGTTGCAAGAATTTCTAGGTTTTTATGAATTTTTTTGATGTAAATACATAATGTCGTATACAACTTGTAAAAGACAAATGCCATTCGGAACTTTATGGTCCTTGCAAAACAACTCATTATAACCTAGGCCTCATATTTTCTGAGAAATAAGCTTGAACATAGCCATGCAAAGTTGTTGATTTTCTCTCTACTTTGTCCAAACAATAATAATACAGTTAAAATATATGTTTCCAAATAGACAGATTCCATACCCATGAAGTATTGGAGTAGTATTCATATTTAACCTTGTCATAAAAGGTCAAAAGTTTAATTTTTATGTTTTGGAGATGGGCAAAGTTAGGCAGATTTTTTGAAGCAGCGTTATGGGATTATTCGAAGCAGTAATGCGTTTGTAGATGTCTATGGGCTCCAGTAGCCACTTAACACCAGGTCGGCTGTGAGCTCGTCCACCCATCTAAGCAATAAAAAGAAACATGTACATACTTAGAACGAAATATTCGAGGGCTGTCATTATAGAAAATAAAACTACATATTATTGAATAAAAAATAAATTGACATTTTCTTTTATATTGCACCCGGGTAACAATTTGTACTTGTAATGCAATAATCAAAATACAATACGTTCATATCAATTAAGAAAATAAATGTAATTTTTTAAAGTACATCCTCATGTGGAGCGGTCATCCTCAGGTCAAGATTTTCAGGCATTGGTTTCCAAAGACAAATATCCAAATTTGAAGAAAATGTTTTGAACAACTGCTTTCGTTACTGCCATCTACAGGAGCAATGAGAAACTAATCGAATCGAAGCCATCTAGTAGCCGACGCCCGTAAACATTTTTGTTGAGTGCTTGAGTTGCTTAATTAGAACTAATTTATGTGTATTAACTATGAAATAGATTCTAAGATTAAACTTCACTTTTATGTTAATAATTTTAATAGAACAAATTAGAGTACATATTTGTACGCTGAACTATAATGTTTCATTAAAATTCAATAAATTTCTTTGATAGATCGCAGAGTCGTTCGTCAGTTGTTTTTTTTACCTATCGGATCAGAAACGCGACCCACTGAGAAGATCCGACGAGAGCCTCGGTGGGCCTTTCATCAGTGAACAGTGGGTTTTGGTTCTAATAAAATTGGCCACCCCTGGGTTATAGCCTTCCTCAATAAATGGGCTGAAATAATTTTTCAAATCAAATTGTTGATTAATTTTAATATTTGTCGTATTACGTTGACGTAAAAAAAAAAAACTTGCCATATTTGTATAATTTTTTTATTGTTTAGGTGGGCTGACGAGCTCACGGCCCATCTACGGCCCATAGATGGGCCCCGGTAACCAAATATTTAATAAAAAAAATGGATGCTAAATAGCATCAATTTTTTTTATTAAATATTATGTTGTTTTATTTTCTATGACAGCCCTTTAATATCCTGTTATAAGTAGGTATGTACATGATTTTTTTTATTGCTTAGATGGGTGGACGAGCTCACAGCCGACCTGGTGTTAAGTGGCTACTGGAGCCCATAGAAATCTACAAACGCATTACTGCTTCAAATAATCCCGAAACGCATTCTCCTCCTCCTCGCGTCGTTTCCCCACTGCTGAGGGTCGTGACCATTATATGTCGTCAGGATTTTGCTCCTCGTAACGTCCCGCCAGCGCCTCCGATCATCAGCCGCATGAAGGGCGTCGTGGAATGGAATCTCTAGTGTGGTGCGGATTTGGTCGAACCACCTTGTCGGACTGCGCCCGCGCGGTCTCTTTCCCTCGATCTTCCCTATCACGAATAGTCTCTCTAAGCTATCCGGTGTTTTCCGAGCAATATGACCGAAGTACTCGAGTGCGCGGCGAAGGCAGAGTGTGACAGTCTAGTCTTGATCTGCAGTTGGTCTAAGATAGACAGATTGCTTCTCTTCGCTGTAAAAGGTATCCGGAGAATTCTTCTCCAGCACCACATCTCAAAAGCATCCACGCGTTTGCGATCAGCCGCTTTAAGGGTCCAGGTCTCCGCTTCGTATAGAAAAATGGAAAAGACCAGAGTGAGCACCAGTTTTATCTTTGTTTTGTGGGTAATGTTACGTTCTTCCAGATTTTACCGAGCTCAGTCATGGCTCCCTTTGCCATTCCGATACGCCGTCTTTTATTTTTTTATTGCCTTTGTAGGCAGACGAGCGTACGGCCCACCTGATGGTGAGTGGTTACCGTCGCCCATGGACTTCAGCAATGCCAGGAGCAGAGCCAAGCCGCTGCCTACTGCTTAATACTCTCCACAAGCCTCGTTTGAAGAAGGACATGTCATAGCGCTCTGGAAACACCGTGGAGGGGAGCTCATTCCATAGCCGGATGGTACGTGGCAAAAAGAACTCTGGAAACGCACTGTGGATGACCGCAGTGGCTCCAGGTAGTATGGATGAACTCTACTCCGGTGGCGGGCGGTGCGATGGTAAAAACGAGACGTTGGTATCATCTCGAACAATTCCTCAGAGCACTTTCCATGGAACATGCGGTACAAAATACAGAGGGAACCGAAGTCCCTCCGCAGACCCAGAGGCTCCAAGCGATCCGTGAGAATGGGATTATCGACAATCCGAACGGCTCTCTTCTGTATGGAGTCAAATGGAAGAAGCTGGTATTTGGGAGCCCCGGCCCAGAGATGGGAGCAGTACTCGCGAGGCCGGACTTGTGCTTTATAGAGCAAAAGTCTTTGTCCAGGCGTGAAGTACCGCTTCACTCTGTTGAGGACTCCCAGCATTTTGGACGCCAACTTGGTTTTGCCTTCCAAATGACTCCGAAATTGGACATCGCCCGAAATGTCGACCCCAAGTATCCCGATACTCTCGGAAGGTTGCAGGGATACTCCTTGGAATTGCGGCGCCATGACAAAGGGGTCCTTCTTCGCAGTGAACGCGCAAACTTGTGTCTTTGTCGGTTTGAATTGAACCAAGTTCAATTCACCCCATTCTGAGACTCGCCCCAGAGAGTTCTCCACTTCAGACACAAGTTTTGATCGTCTCTCTTGCACCACGCTCCGAGAGAGACTGATGGCCGATATATCGCGCATCCCCCGTGCCGTCATCCGCATAGCAATGCATGCCATCAATAGACAGCATGTCATTGATATACAGGATGAAAAGCGTGGGGGAGAGCACTGAACCTTGTGGAACGCCAGCGTTAATGGTCATGGTATCAGAGCAGTCACCGTCTACAACGACCGTGATGCTCCGCCCATCCAAAAAGCTAGCGATCCACTTGCAGAGACCCTCGGGGATTCCGTAAGATGGTAACTTCGATAGAAGTGCCCTATGCCAGACCCCGTCGAAGGCCTTCGCGATATTAAGGCTCACAGCAAGAGCCTCGCCCTTGCTCTCCAAGGCTTCAGCCCACCTGTGAGTAAGGTATACAAGAAGATCGCCAGCTGAGCGACCGTGACGGAAACCGTACTGTCGGTCACTGATCAGCTGGCGATCCTTTAGATACTTCAGGAGTTGTATATTTATTATTCGCTGCATCACCTTGGAAAGCAAGGAAGTTATCGCGATAGGCCTATAACTCGATGGGTCCAACCGGTCACCCTTCTTGGGGATAAGGTGGACGTGGGCGGTCTTCCATGAAGACGGAACCCTTTTAGTGCAATAAGAGAGGCGATACAAACGCGTTAGCGCAGGCGTCAGCTCAGGGGCGCACGTTTTCAGAACCACTGCAGGGATGCCGTCTGGCCCACTCGACTTATGGACGTCCAGGAGTCGGAGCTCCCGCCTGACTGCACACTGCGTGAAGCAGATCTTAGGCAGGGAGCTATCACACCGGGGGATGTTCGGTGGTGTGGCACCCCCGTCGTCCACGGTCGAGTTCGAGGCGAAGAGTTTGACCAGAAGGTCAGCCTTCTCTTTCGCACTATGGGCCAAACTGTCATCGGACTTGCGCAGTGGTGGGAGACTAGACCTGCAAAAGTTTCCTTCTGCAGCTTTGGCGAGCGACCAAAAAGCACGGCTCCCAGAGGGATAGCTATTTAGTCGCTCGCCAACTCTAGCAACGTACTCCGAGCTCGCCTTGGCAATAACCTTCTTGTAGGACCTGGAAGCGGCGTTATATTTCCGCCTTTCCTCTGAGATGTTAGGATCCTTTACGTCTCCTGGCATTATCCCATACCACGTATGCGGACCGCTTGAGGTGTACAGCATCCCTGCTGACATTGTTATACCAGGGTTTACTGCGACCCCCAACGGGCACCTCAGAGGAGGGAATAAACAATTCCATCCCCTGGAGCACCACGTCTTTAAGACGGTCCGCACAGACATCAGGATCAGCAGAGGAAAAGCAGAACCGCCCCCAATCCATCCCAATCTGCTGACATATACTTCCAAATCCTTCGACGTTTCCTTCCAATACCTGGTCGTCGTTCGACGACCAGGTATCGACGAGAGTGGTACAACAGCATGGATAAGGCAGTGATCAGACGATCCAAGTGGAGCGTCGACCACCACACTGTATCTAGCCGGATCCGTGGTCAGCAGAAGGTCCAACTGAGAAGGTTCGTGCCTCTCGATATCTAGGACACGGGTGGGCTGTGTCACCAGCTGGGAAAAGCCGTAGGCCAAGGCGAAATCGTAGGCAGTCCGACCCGGGAGGTCAGTGGCTCTGGACCCCAACCACTCTTGGTGGTGAGTGTTAAAGTCTCCAAGGACCACCACCGCCGCAGATGGGTACTGCTCAAGTACGCGGTTAGTCCCCTCTTGCACATGCTCAATCAGAGCTGAACCTGCATCACTGCTGTGGGACCTGTACAGGCAGGCGTAGATTCGAGTACAACCCCCGTGATCCACGCGCAGCCACAAGAGGGACAGGTCCCGTTGTTCGAGGCCTCGTAGACGGCGACAACAGACATCAGCCCGAACGAATACACACACCCCGGCTTTACGCAGGAAGTTGTGCTCCAATACGTAGCCGGGGTATTCAAGATACGAGGTTTCATCCGGAGCTGATATCTGCGTCTCCGTCAGAAACAGTAGGGCAGGCTGCGCCATCTCAAGATGGTGGTGTACGGCGTCAAGGTCGCTATGTAGGCTCCTGACATTGCTGAAATCCACATTAAATGTGGAATAGGGGATCGCCGATATAACCCTTTTTTTGTTTATGACTTTCATTTTTGTTGTTCTTTGGAGAGTGGGATAGGGTGAGGTAGGATGTTCGAAGTGAAATCATGACAACACCTGAATAAAGCGCGGAACATAGTGTGTGGTCGATCACGGGTTGCGTGAGAGACCGACGCAGGGCATGGAAGGGCCCCCAGTCCACCCTGCGTGCGATCGCCGGGATCCACTCCGGTCTCCGACTTCGGCACGACGACCGGAGGTTCGCTGGATCCGGTATTGTTAATATTGGAGCTAAGGTAAATAAAGTTGTCAACAAGCTCAAGGTTTAGTGTTCCACATTACTCCTTCAAAAAATCTACCTCACTTTGTCTATCTCCAAAACATAAATAATAAAACTTTTGACCTTTTATGAGAAGGTTAAATATGAATACTACTCCAATACTTCATGGGTATGGAATCTGTCTATTTGGAAACATATAGTTTAACTGCATTATTATTGTTTGGATATAGTTCTCAAAATATCAACAACTTTGCATGGCTGTGTTCAAGCTTATTTCTCAGGTGTTGTCTATTTTTAAACTTTTTTAAATAAAAGAAATACATTAAAACGTTGTTATTATTTAAATAATATTTATTTTTGTTGATCGTTTGAATAGTAATAATAATAATTCTATTTCAAAAGTAAAATCTATGAATATATAAATCTATTTAATTAAAAATTGACAAAATTATTATTAATATTATTAAAATTTTAAATAAAACAAAAAGGAATTTATGTACACGTATATTTCATTTAAATATTGGCGCTTACTTGAAGTACTACTAGCGCAACATTACGGTCATAAGAAAACATGGAGTTAATAAGTACCTACAACTAAGAAACACAGCGCCGTAACTTGGCTACTTCGGAAAAATAATATCTGGCTACCCTGCTGCTAATGAATTGTCTCAATATGGCCTAAAGGTCTAGATACCAGTCACAACCATAGACTATACACGTAATATATGGTCTCAATAATAATCTAATGGACCTTTGAATTTGGCGGGCGCGGTTTTTGTTTGAATTTGTTGAAAAATATTTTTTTTTAATCTATTAAGTGATCAGAATAGTTAAAACTTGTATATATTTGTAATTTTTATTATTATTTAAATTTTTTTGTATTTTATTCTTTTTTTCTTCGAGTTGGGGTAAGTTTTTTATATTTATATGAACGAGCCTCCGGACCCGGGGGGCACAGCGCCCCCCGCGGTTGCATTTGTCACAATCTCCAACGAATCCGGAATGGATTCTGACTGCTCTTTGGTGTCTAAAAGGAAGCTGAAGCGTAACCAGCTCCACAAAATTTGTAAAAATTGTAACAAAAGGAAAAGAAAAAATAATACAGAAACATTTAAACAATCGGACTGTCAATGCAAAGACGAATTTACTGAGAGCACTATTGATTTGCCTGCACCTGGTCCTTGCACTGATACATCTTCAAAGCCCGTTCCTCCCACTGATATGTCTCATAAAGCCTCCACACAAATTGGTAGGGCTAGTTATGATGCCAATGACCACGGCCCGTTTGTGGTACACGTGCAGAAAATACAGTCTGCTGATGATGATGGTACAACATTACACCCAGTTGTGTTTGGCAGATTTTTAAAAAAAAATTTTTTCAAAAATATTGTTAACGGAAGTTTGAAACGTATTGGCCGAAATAAAATGACACTTTCTTTTAATAATTATACAGACGCTAACAGCTTTGTCACTTCAAACTGCTTAGCTACAAACAACATGAAGGCTTTTATCCCAACTTTTAACATTACGAGGATGGGTTTAGTTAGGGGAGTCCCAACTGAGTGGTCCCCTGAAGATATTATGCAGAACACTAATGTACCCATTGGGTGTGGGGAAATTCTGAAAATTAGAAGACTAAACTATAAAGTCATGATAAACAACACACCCACATGGAAACCTTCGCAAACAGTCGTGTTTACATTTGATGGACAAGTTTTGCCCAAACGTGTATTTATGTGTTATAATTCTATGCCTGTTAAATTGTATATATACCCAACCATCCAGTGCTTTAATTGTTGCCGCTTTGGGCACACCAAGGTCCAATGTAGGTCAAAGCCCAGGTGCTTCAAGTGTGGTCAGGGCCACACTGGAGATACTTGTAATGTGGAGGAAGACTGTGTATCTTGCTGCTTATGTTCTGGGCTGCACTTTGCTTCGAGCAAAAAGTGTCCAGAGTACGTGAGACAAACAGATATTAAAGTAACAATGGCAGAGAATAGCTTATCCTATATTGAAGCGTCAAAATTACATCCCCCCATTTCTAAATCATTTGCTGATATTGTATCCTCTCTCCCAACTAAATCTGTTCCTGGTGGAAATACAGTATTGCCTGGTTCACCATCCTCACGTACAATATCTTATAAAAAAACAGTCTTCACTAAACCCAGAACTCCTCCTCAACACAGTAAAGGTTTTGATCATGTAGCACATGAGTCTCTTGTAAGGGACTACAATATGCCAGAGCCTTCTAATGGATGTGCATTACCATCCTCGTCTAATGCAAATTCACAACAGACAATAGCAGAGTTAATTACTATATTGATCAAATTACTTTCTGAACCCAATTTATCTATACCGTCCCACGCTGCTAATTTAATTCGTACTTATACTAATATTAATAATGGCCAACATGGACAAGTTAGTTCAATGGAATTGCCGCAGTATTATAAACAAAAAGCATGAAATTATACATATTATAAATACTTTTAATCCTTTTATATTTTCTCTATCTGAAACCTGGCTAAAGCCAGATTTTGTATTCAAAATCCCTGGTTATTCGTGCTTAAGAGAAGACAGGGCTGATGGATATGGTGGTGTATGCCTACTCATCAGAAACTCTAGCACCTTTTCTTCCTTCCCTCTCCCTTCACATAGTAACTGCTTTTCTGTCATTGCAGCTATTGTTGATGGTATCTGTTTTGTCTCTATCTATGTCCCTCATCCCTCCTTGCAAATCTTCAATGAAATTAAAAACTTCATTTCAGTTCTTCCTCGGCCTTTCATGATTCTGGGTGATTTCAACTCTCATCACACATCTTGGGGTAGTTCAGTATCTAATAGTTATGGTTATGAATTATTAGATATCTTAGACATGTATAGCCTGTGCATTTTAAACTCGGGTTCTCCTACTCGCCTCACAAAGCCTGGTGAAGTAATTAGTGCCATTGATCTGTCCATTTGTACTCCCCAGTTAGCATCTTCTCTATCTTGGTCTACTTTGTGTTCCACTTATAATAGTGATCACTATCCCATAATCATTTCATTTCCCTGTAAAAAAAAGGATACAATGTGTATTCAAAACTCTCGCCTCAAACACAAAATCATAGACTCTAAATGGAGTCAATACACGTTATTAATAGAAGAGAAAATTAATAATTGCTCAGAAGTTAATGTCATAGATAATAATTATTTCAAAGCTATTTTGTTAGAATCGGCTGATAATGTTTTTCCAAAGAAAAAGCCGTGTAGTAATAAGTTGTCATCTCCACCGTGGTGGGATGAAGAATGTACCAATGCTATAAAGAAACGCAAGGCAGCAGAGCGTAATTATCACAATAATATGTCTATGAAAAACTACGAGGCATTAATGACTATAATGAAAGAGGTTAGAAAACTATTTAAAAAAAAGAAATTTGACGGGTGGAGGAAATTTTGTAGCACTATATCACCTGAAACACATGCTACTGTCATATGGCGAAATATCAAAAGATTTAGATCAGCTGTCAATCCTTCTAACGCATTGTTGCTGCCTATAGAATTAGCAGATCAATTCCTTGATCGTTTGGCTCCTCCTTCTGCTCCACTCAACGATCCTATCCTGTCTTATAAGCAATATAACTCTGATGCCCCTTCTTCTCTAAATCTAACTTTTACGTTAGGGGAGTTAAAAGGTGTATTAAATCACGTCAAAGACAGTGCTCCAGGGGAAGATGGGATTCCATATTCCTTTTTGTCTCACCTTGGCGAAAAAGGATTAAATTACTTTTTAAATTTAATAAATAAAATTTTACTGACAGGTGACATTCCACCGTCATGGCGAAGTCAAATAGTATTGCCATTTTTAAAGCCGTCTAAGGTACAATCTGATATCAAATCATATCGTCCGATAGTTTTGTCATCGGTGATCACAAAAGTTGTTGAACATTTAATTAAAAATCGGCTTGAATGGTATATAGAAAATAACGAATATCTGTCCCAAACTCAGTTTGGATTTCGAAAAGGTAAAAGTGTGGGGGACAATTTAGGCATATTAGTTACGGATATTCGTAATGCTTTCTCAGATAAAAAGTCAGTAGTTGCTGCTTTTTTGGATATTAATTCGGCTTATGATAACGTTCTATTACATATTCTAAAAAGTAAATTAGATAAATTAAAGGTTCCCTATTTTTTAACTAATTCCATTGTAAATCTTCTTTCGGAGAGGAAAATTATTTTAGATGTTGGCGGCCCTTATAAGCCTAGTAGGCTGGTATGGAGAGGTTTGCCACAGGGGTCTGTTCTGAGTCCTTTATTGTACAATATTTATACATATGATCTAGAAGGTTCAGTCGGAGATTCAGCAAGTTTATTACAGTATGCCGATGACTTGGTTATTTATGCCTCTGATATGTCTGTAAGTACTGCTGAACGATATGTTTCCTCCTCTTTATCTTTGCTAAAAATCTGGATGGATGCAAATGGCCTTGATCTGTCTCCCTCAAAAAGTACTGTTGTACTTTTCACCAAATCCCGTACTCCTTGCTCACTTAATATAACATATGATGGGGATATATTACCCATTAGGAATCAAGTTAAGTTCTTAGGAGCTATTCTTGATTCTAAACTAACGGGTCAACCACACTGCGAATTTGTGGTTAGTAAATGTGAGCGAAACTTGAACATGCTGAGATGTCTCGGTGGGGTTTGGTGGGGTGCTCACCCGGCTACACTGAGGTTGGTGTATAATGCTGTCATTAGAAGTGTACTGGATTTTGGGACCTTTTTCTTAGACCCAGGTAATGTGGCTGGCTTTAGAAAACTAGATCTCATACAGTCTAGGGCTTTGAGGATTGTTTCTGGTGCCATGAAATCGAGTCCGGTTAATGCTCTGCAAATAGAATGTTGTGACCCTCCTTTAAACTTAAGACGTCAATATCTGTCCGATAGATTCATTTTTAGAATTGTTCAGTTCCATAATCATCCCCTCATTTCGAAACTAGAGTTTCTTTCTAAAAAAGTACCCTCTTCACATAAACCTTTACCTTGTCTGTTAAAAAGTTTCCTGAAATTCAAACAATTACAAGCCCCAACTCATTCTTTTCAGGTGCTTCCTTTATTTGGCGCTTCTTATGATTCTCTCTTACTTTCTCCAGTGATTTGCTTTTCTCTTGGCATTGAAAAATCTGATTTTAATGCCAATGAAAATTTTAATTGCAATGTCAATAGTAAATGGCCTAACTGGCATCAAATTTATACAGATGCATCTAAACACTCCAGTGGGTGTGTTGGTGTTGGAGTGTATCACAAACAGTACAACATAGTTCAGAAAATTAAATTACCTCCGGAATCATCGGTCTTTACCGGTGAATGTTTTGGACTATTAAAAGCTCTTGAATATGTGCTGTCTTTCAAACTAAAAAAAACCGTTATATTTACTGATTCCTTAAGTGCATTACAGAGCTTAGCAAAATTTTCACTAAAACTTAACCCTTTTTTTCATGTAATATTTGAATGTAAGAGAAAGCTGTTGCACTGCCAATCACACAACTATTTAGTATCATTTTGTTGGGTACCTAGTCACTGTGGCATATCTGGAAATGTGAAAGCTGACAGTTTGGCCAACAGTGCTACTGTGACCGGTGACGTATACCCGTACAAGAATTTTGGCCATGATCTTGCTGCTTTGCCCGGCATATGCCTCCACAAATCGTGGAATATGTGTTGGGAAGAGAGCGGCCGGATTAAGGGTCGTTTCTTGTATGCTATACAGTCTTCCGTTCCCAGGAAGCCATGGTTTGCCAAATTGTCGTTTGGTAAAACCGCCACTTCTACTATAATTCGTATGCGTCTGGGACATAACAGCCTTCCAGTTCATTTGCACAAACTTGGTATCGTAACTAGTACCGCCTGTGAGTGTGGCGAGAGTTATTGTGACCTGAATCATATTTTCTTTTCTTGTTCTTTATATGATCATTCTTCCTTATATACTTCTTTAGTATCTCTCTCTGTTCCCCTTCCTACTAATATTTCTTTACTTCTTCGAGATTTTAATCCCCTTGTATATAGTATTTTAAGTAGGTTTATATTAAATAATAACATTAAACTATAATTTTGATTTATTTTCCCTGTTATATAATTATTCTGATTTTTTTTGTAAATTCAATTCGTTCTAAATCATTTATGTTTTGTTGCGATAAGTTTCCTTCGTTTTTTATTATTTATAAACTGTAAATAAATAAAACGGCGAATTATAAAAACGTTATTACTTGACGCTGGCTAATGCACAAAACGTGCCAGAGCCAAAAATAAAGAAGAAGAAGAAGAAGAATAATCTAATGGAGGATAGGCTGGAACCTTCAAAAAGTTTGGGACGGAACTTGAGAAGAGGGCCAATAAAAAAATTCATATCCTTTTTAATTAATTTAATTTGATATTCTGTAGATATTGTAGCATATTTTAGTTTATAACTGTATATATGTTTAGTTTATAATTGTATATTTTAGTACTTTAGCGTAGATAGTATGGAGTTGGAGGCGGGAACGGATCCCCCGGATCCGAATATTACTGAGGAGACAACTGATACGACTAACTCAAGGTTTGGCCAACCAATATTTTTCTGTGATGAGTTCGATCTTTCCAATGTATCTGAATTTGTCAACGTTCAATCGAAGAAATCTCAAAAAAGAAACAACTTGTTAATTCTTTTAAACCCAAGATCTCGGACAGACAACTTTAGTTGAGCCCGCTGCAGCAGGCTTTGGCGGGAAATCTTGCAAATAACGTAAATAAGCTTATAGTGCCTCCTAGACTTGCGCAAAACATCACTTCCCAATGTAATGTGATATGACATCACTTTTACAGACAGGTGATATTACTCGAAAACATTACACATCACTCTTAACATTACTCGGTGCGTTAGATACTGTGACGACGAATACATTGTATCTATACACCCGAATCATTACCTAAGTGATGTGTTCATCATACTTTGTATTGTAATACACTGTTATATTACTTGACAGAGATTGACTTACTTAATAATATAATAATTTTATTTTTTACTTAGGTAATATAATTTATTGTGGGATGAACGGATTTCATATGGCGACTTAGACTGCAAATTGAGCTCGACGATAATGTTAATATACGAGAGCAGTAGACGCATTGTTTCGGCGCGGTCTCCTCAAAGTGCATCCAAAGAGGACTGTACTTCCATATAGACGCCATTCTTTCTTTCACTTATTAAACACGCATTAAAACAAATAATAAAACTATTTTCAAACAAGTGCTTAAGTAATTCAAACACAAAAATTAATATGAAATATTACTAAACAATTACGAGCGACTAGCTATTTTACAAAAGTTGCGAATAAAAAATTAAGTAACTACTTGCGGGGAACTACCGGCTGGCCGCATGAAAAATATTCACACAAATACCTATATAATAATATATTAAAATTCAGACGTATAATAGCCGGCAAACTTCTTGAGCATTTGTTGACGTAGTGGGGGTAAGTTTGCGCATGGTACACTCACGTGCAAAAACATTATTTACTCTGCGTCATAATGCAATTAAATTATTAAAATCAACATATGTATTTATTTATATATTTATTAGAACATCAACAAAAAATATAGGTTAATAATTGTAATAATTTAATCTTGGGGTAAAATAGATATTCCTTCTATTAAGTCAAAACTAGAGCTGTTGCCAGGTCTTGGTTCAGTTGAAGCGAAGCTGGTATTTGTATATTTTTTTTCGTTATCATAATCTTGACCATCATCATCATCACTGTTTTCATCACCCGAGTCGCCATCATCGTGATGAGTCGACATAGGGCTCATCGGTGTAGTTTACAACTCGGTCGGTTCGATCTTCTTTTTTGTCTATAGATAATTAATCATTTTTTGAAGATATTCGATTCGTAGTAATCGAATGTTCCTTTTTTTAATTACCAGCTTCCGATTATTTTCTGGTTTTTTTTTCCATCTGAAGCCTAGCTCTTTCATAATTCGTCGTAAACTTCATGCCGAGCCATTAAAATGTAAATCTTCTTTAAATTTTTCGAAGCCTTTCTACGGTACGGAGTTTCGCTGCTTGCTATGTAGTTATTATGATTACATCTTTTTATTACAGATTGAACGAAACTATCCATTCCGGTAACTTTCTTCTTCCCTGATCTTTTCTTACCCGGAGTCCCAAACACGGCGAGCAAGCCAGAGCCTTTAGCTTCGTTAATAATGGACCTAACAGTACTCACTGATGTTTTTGTTGCTTCCGAAGTCTGTTTTACTTTTTCCATATCATTTTTCCCCTGTTTTATAATGAAGCAATATACGTCGTACACAATTTTTGTACCCTTTCTTTTGAATACTACACCAGTTTGTCGCGGCATAGTGTATTTTTTATAAAAAATCAACAAACACTCAACAAATAGCAATGGCAACAAAGTCAACAAGCAATTATAACAAATAACATAACGATTAATAACGATAGACTTTTCACTGTACGCAAGCGTACTTTTGGGAGCAAGCGGAACGAGGGCGCGGTGCGGGACGCAAGGTTCGACTGATCTACCAATAACGCGCTCGATAAGATTTCCCCTGCCGTCGCGCCTCACCCTCACCACCAAAGTGATCTAAAATTCGGTTCTGCGCAGTCAAGGTCATTTGCTCAAGATGTTTGCCGGTTACTATACCATAGGTATAAAAATGTACCTAGAGGCCAGGGCATACGGGTCAAAATCACTAGAAATAATTCCGTGTCGCTTGCTCATTTCTTTTGCGTAGATCGGTCTGTCTCGCTCGCTCGGTTCCGTTCGTGTATTAAGCAACATTACACGACAAAGAAAGAAATAGACTTTTTGGCGGGAACGCGAGGAGTGAAGTTGTGTGATTGTTTTATTTTAGGTTTAAATGTGTAATAACGGTGGTTTATGAACTGTTTGATGTAAACTTCTTAGTTGAAATTATCAGCCATAAGTTGACGTCATTGTCTTCTTCTTCTTTATTTTTGGCTCTGGCACGTTTTGTGCATTAGCCAGCGTCAAGTAATAACGTTTTTATAATTCGCCGTTTTATTTATTTACAGTTTATAAATAATAAAAAACGAAGGAAACTTATCGCAACAAAACATAAATGATTTAGAACGAATTGAATTTACAAAAAAAATCAGAATAATTATATAACAGGGAAAATAAATCAAAATTATAGTTTAATGTTATTATTTAAAATAAACCTACTTAAAATACTATATACAAGGGGATTAAAATCTCGAAGAAGTAAAGAAATATTAGTAGGAAGGGGAACAGAGAGAGATACTAAAGAAGTATATAAGGAAGAATGATCATATAAAGAACAAGAAAAGAAAATATGATTCAGGTCACAATAACTCTCGCCACACTCACAGGCGGTACTAGTTACGATACCAAGTTTGTGCAAATGAACTGGAAGGCTGTTATGTCCCAGACGCATACGAATTATAGTAGAAGTGGCGGTTTTACCAAACGACAATTTGGCAAACCATGGCTTCCTGGGAACGGAAGACTGTATAGCATACAAGAAACGACCCTTAATCCGGCCGCTCTCTTCCCAACACATATTCCACGATTTGTGGAGGCATATGCCGGGCAAAGCAGCAAGATCATGGCCAAAATTCTTGTACGGGTATACGTCACCGGTCACAGTAGCACTGTTGGCCAAACTGTCAGCTTTCACATTTCCAGATATGCCACAGTGACTAGGTACCCAACAAAATGATACTAAATAGTTGTGTGATTGGCAGTGCAACAGCTTTCTCTTACATTCAAATATTACATGAAAAAAAGGGTTAAGTTTTAGTGAAAATTTTGCTAAGCTCTGTAATGCACTTAAGGAATCAGTAAATACAACGGTTTTTTTTAGTTTGAAAGACAGCACATATTCAAGAGCTTTTAATAGTCCAAAACATTCACCGGTAAAGACCGATGATTCCGGAGGTAATTTAATTTTCTGAACTATGTTGTACTGTTTGTGATACACTCCAACACCAACACACCCACTGGAGTGTTTAGATGCATCTGTATAAATTTGATGCCAGTTAGGCCATTTACTATTGACATTGCAATTAAAATTTTCATTGGCATTAAAATCAGATTTTTCAATGCCAAGAGAAAAGCAAATCACTGGAGAAAGTAAGAGAGAATCATAAGAAGCGCCAAATAAAGGAAGCACCTGAAAAGAATGAGTTGGGGCTTGTAATTGTTTGAATTTCAGGAAACTTTTTAACAGACAAGGTAAAGGTTTATGTGAAGAGGGTACTTTTTTAGAAAGAAACTCTAGTTTCGAAATGAGGGGATGATTATGGAACTGAAAAATTCTAAAAATGAATCTATCGGACAGATATTGACGTCTTAAGTTTAAAGGAGGGTCACAACATTCTATTTGCAGAGCATTAACCGGACTCGATTTCATGGCACCAGAAACAATCCTCAAAGCCCTAGACTGTATGAGATCTAGTTTTCTAAAGCCAGCCACATTACCTGGGTCTAAGAAAAATGTCCCAAAATCCAGTACACTTCTAATGACAGCATTATACACCAACCTCAGTGTAGCCGGGTGAGCACCCCACCAAACCCCACCGAGACATCTCAGCATGTTCAAGTTTCGCTCACATTTACTAACCACAAATTCGCAGTGTGGTTGACCCGTTAGTTTAGAATCAAGAATAGCTCCTAAGAACTTAACTTGATTCCTAATGGGTAATATATCCCCATCATATGTTATATTAAGTGAGCAAGGAGTACGGGATTTGGTGAAAAGTACAACAGTACTTTTTGAGGGAGACAGATCAAGGCCATTTGCATCCATCCAGATTTTTAGCAAAGATAAAGAGGAGGAAACATATCGTTCAGCAGTACTTACAGACATATCAGAGGCATAAATAACCAAGTCATCGGCATACTGTAATAAACTTGCTGAATCTCCGACTGAACCTTCTAGATCATATGTATAAATATTGTACAATAAAGGACTCAGAACAGACCCCTGTGGCAAACCTCTCCATACCAGCCTACTAGGCTTATAAGGGCCGCCAACATCTAAAATAATTTTCCTCTCCGAAAGAAGATTTACAATGGAATTAGTTAAAAAATAGGGAACCTTTAATTTATCTAATTTACTTTTTAGAATATGTAATAGAACGTTATCATAAGCCGAATAAATATCCAAAAAAGCAGCAACTACTGACTTTTTATCTGAGAAAGCATTACGAATATCCGTAACTAATATGCCTAAATTGTCCCCCACACTTTTACCTTTTCGAAATCCAAACTGAGTTTGGGACAGATATTCGTTATTTTCTATATACCATTCAAGCCGATTTTTAATTAAATGTTCAACAACTTTTGTGATCACCGATGACAAAACTATCGGACGATATGATTTGATATCAGATTGTACCTTAGACGGCTTTAAAAATGGCAATACTATTTGACTTCGCCATGACGGTGGAATGTCACCTGTCAGTAAAATTTTCTTCTTCTTCTTTATTTTTGGCTCTGGCACGTTTTGTGCATTAGCCAGCGTCAAGTAATAACGTTTTTATAATTCGCCGTTTTATTTATTTACAGTTTATAAATAATAAAAAACGAAGGAAACTTATCGCAACAAAACATAAATGATTTAGAACGAATTGAATTTACAAAAAAAATCAGAATAATTATATAACAGGGAAAATAAATCAAAATTATAGTTTAATGTTATTATTTAATATAAACCTACTTAAAATACTATATACAAGGGGATTAAAATCTCGAAGAGGTAAAGAAATATTAGTAGGAAGGGGAACAGAGAGAGATACTAAAGAAGTATATAAGGAAGAATGATCATATAAAGAACAAGAAAAGAAAATATGATTCAGGTCACAATAACTCTCGCCACACTCACAGGCGGTACTAGTTACGATACCAAGTTTGTGCAAATGAACTGGAAGGCTGTTATGTCCCAGACGCATACGAATTATAGTAGAAGTGGCGGTTTTACCAAACGACAATTTGGCAAACCATGGCTTCCTGGGAACGGAAGACTGTATAGCACACAAGAAACGACCCTTAATCCGGCCGCTCTCTTCCCAACACATATTCCACGATTTGTGGAGGCATATGCCGGGCAAAGCAGCAAGATCATGGCCAAAATTCTTGTACGGGTATACGTCACCGGTCACAGTAGCACTGTTGGCCAAACTGTCAGCTTTCACATTTCCAGATATGCCACAGTGACTAGGTACCCAACAAAATGATACTAAATAGTTGTGTGATTGGCAGTGCAACAGCTTTCTCTTACATTCAAATATTACATGAAAAAAAGGGTTAAGTTTTAGTGAAAATTTTGCTAAGCTCTGTAATGCACTTAAGGAATCAGTAAATATAACGGTTTTTTTTAGTTTGAAAGACAGCACATATTCAAGAGCTTTTAATAGTCCAAAACATTCACCGGTAAAGACCGATGATTCCGGAGGTAATTTAATTTTCTGAACTATGTTGTACTGTTTGTGATACACTCCAACACCAACACACCCACTGGAGTGTTTAGATGCATCTGTATAAATTTGATGCCAGTTAGGCCATTTACTATTGACATTGCAATTAAAATTTTCATTGGCATTAAAATCAGATTTTTCAATGCCAAGAGAAAAGCAAATCACTGGAGAAAGTAAGAGAGAATCATAAGAAGCGCCAAATAAAGGAAGCACCTGAAAAGAATGAGTTGGGGCTTGTAATTGTTTGAATTTCAGGAAACTTTTTAACAGACAAGGTAAAGGTTTATGTGAAGAGGGTACTTTTTTAGAAAGAAACTCTAGTTTCGAAATGAGGGGATGATTATGGAACTGAACAATTCTAAAAATGAATCTATCGGACAGATATTGACGTCTTAAGTTTAAAGGAGGGTCACAACATTCTATTTGCAGAGCATTAACCGGACTCGATTTCATGGCACCAGAAACAATCCTCAAAGCCCTAGACTGTATGAGATCTAGTTTTCTAAAGCCAGCCACATTACCTGGGTCTAAGAAAAAGGTCCCAAAATCCAGTACACTTCTAATGACAGCATTATACACCAACCTCAGTGTAGCCGGGTGAGCACCCCACCAAACCCCACCGAGACATCTCAGCATGTTCAAGTTTCGCTCACATTTACTAACCACAAATTCGCAGTGTGGTTGACCCGTTAGTTTAGAATCAAGAATAGCTCCTAAGAACTTAACTTGATTCCTAATGGGTAATATATCCCCATCATATGTTATATTAAGTGAGCAAGGAGTACGGGATTTGGTGAAAAGTACAACAGTACTTTTTGAGGGAGACAGATCAAGGCCATTTGCATCCATCCAGATTTTTAGCAAAGATAAAGAGGAGGAAACATATCGTTCAGCAGTACTTACAGACATATCAGAGGCATAAATAACCAAGTCATCGGCATACTGTAATAAACTTGCTGAATCTCCGACTGAACCTTCTAGATCATATGTATAAATATTGTACAATAAAGGACTCAGAACAGACCCCTGTGGCAAACCTCTCCATACCAGCCTACTAGGCTTATAAGGGCCGCCAACATCTAAAATAATTTTCCTCTCCGAAAGAAGATTTACAATGGAATTAGTTAAAAAATAGGGAACCTTTAATTTATCTAATTTACTTTTTAGAATATGTAATAGAACGTTATCATAAGCCGAATTAATATCCAAAAAAGCAGCAACTACTGACTTTTTATCTGAGAAAGCATTACGAATATCCGTAACTAATATGCCTAAATTGTCCCCCACACTTTTACCTTTTCGAAATCCAAACTGAGTTTGGGACAGATATTCGTTATTTTCTATATACCATTCAAGCCGATTTTTAATTAAATGTTCAACAACTTTTGTGATCACCGATGACAAAACTATCGGACGATATGATTTGATATCAGATTGTACCTTAGACGGCTTTAAAAATGGCAATACTATTTGGCTTCGCCATGACGGTGGAATGTCACCTGTCAGTAAAATTTTATTTATTAAATTTAAAAAGTAATTTAATCCTTTTTCGCCAAGGTGAGACAAAAAGGAATATGGAATCCCATCTTCCCCTGGAGCACTGTCTTTGACGTGATTTAATACACCTTTTAACTCCCCTAACGTAAAAGTTAGATTTAGAGAAGAAGGGGCATCAGAGTTATATTGCTTATAAGACAGGATAGGATCGTTGAGTGGAGCAGAAGGAGGAGCCAAACGATCAAGGAATTGATCTGCTAATTCTATAGGCAGCAACAATGCGTTAGAAGGATTGACAGCTGATCTAAATCTTTTGATATTTCGCCATATGACAGTAGCATGTGTTTCAGGTGATATAGTGCTACAAAATTTCCTCCACCCGTCAAATTTCTTTTATTTAAATAGTTTTCTAACCTCTTTCATTATAGTCATTAATGCCTCGTAGTTTTTCATAGACATATTATTGTGATAATTACGCTCTGCTGCCTTGCGTTTCTTTATAGCATTGGTACATTCTTCATCCCACCACGGTGGAGATGACAACTTATTACTACACGGCTTTTTCTTTGGAAAAACATTATCAGCCGATTCTAACAAAATAGCTTTGAAATAATTATTATCTATGACATTAACTTCTGAGCAATTATTAATTTTCTCTTCTATTAATAACGTGTATTGACTCCATTTAGAGTCTATGATTTTGTGTTTGAGGCGAGAGTTTTGAATACACATTGTATCCTTTTTTTTACAGGGAAATGAAATGATTATGGGATAGTGATCACTATTATAAGTGGAACACAAAGTAGACCAAGATAGAGAAGATGCTAACTGGGGAGTACAAATGGACAGATCAATGGCACTAATTACTTCACCAGGCTTTGTGAGGCGAGTAGGAGAACCCGAGTTTAAAATGCACAGGCTATACATGTCTAAGATATCTAATAATTCATAACCATAACTATTAGATACTGAACTACCCCAAGATGTGTGATGAGAGTTGAAATCACCCAGAATCATGAAAGGCCGAGGAAGAACTGAAATGAAGTTTTTAATTTCATTGAAGATTTGCAAGGAGGGATGAGGGACATAGATAGAGACAAAACAGATACCATCAACAATAGCTGCAATGACAGAAAAGCAGTTACTATGTGAAGGGAGAGGGAAGGAAGAAAAGGTGCTAGAGTTTCTGATGAGTAGGCATACACCACCATATCCATCAGCCCTGTCTTCTCTTAAGCACGAATAACCAGGGATTTTGAATACAAAATCTGGCTTTAGCCAGGTTTCAGATAGAGAAAATATAAAAGGATTAAAAGTATTTATAATATGTATAATTTCATGCTTTTTGTTTATAATACTGCGGCAATTCCATTGAACTAACTTGTCCATGTTGGCCATTATTAATATTAGTATAAGTACGAATTAAATTAGCAGCGTGGGACGGTATAGATAAATTGGGTTCAGAAAGTAATTTGATCAATATAGTAATTAACTCTGCTATTGTCTGTTGTGAATTTGCATTAGACGAGGATGGTAATGCACATCCATTAGAAGGCTCTGGCATATTGTAGTCCCTTACAAGAGACTCATGTGCTACATGATCAAAACCTTTACTGTGTTGAGGAGGAGTTCTGGGTTTAGTGAAGACTGTTTTTTTATAAGATATTGTACGTGAGGATGGTGAACCAGGCAATACTGTATTTCCACCAGGAACAGATTTAGTTGGGAGAGAGGATACAATATCAGCAAATGATTTAGAAATGGGGGGATGTAATTTTGACGCTTCAATATAGGATAAGCTATTCTCTGCCATTGTTACTTTAATATCTGTTTGTCTCACGTACTCTGGACACTTTTTGCTCGAAGCAAAGTGCAGCCCAGAACATAAGCAGCAAGATACACAGTCTTCCTCCACATTACAAGTATCTCCAGTGTGGCCCTGACCACACTTGAAGCACCTGGGCTTTGACCTACATTGGACCTTGGTGTGCCCAAAGCGGCAACAATTAAAGCACTGGATGGTTGGGTATATATACAATTTAACAGGCATAGAATTATAACACATAAATACACGTTTGGGCAAAACTTGTCCATCAAATGTAAACACGACTGTTTGCGAAGGTTTCCATGTGGGTGTGTTGTTTATCATGACTTTATAGTTTAGTCTTCTAATTTTCAGAATTTCCCCACACCCAATGGGTACATTAGTGTTCTGCATAATATCTTCAGGGGACCACTCAGTTGGGACTCCCCTAACTAAACCCATCCTCGTAATGTTAAAAGTTGGGATAAAAGCCTTCATGTTGTTTGTAGCTAAGCAGTTTGAAGTGACAAAGCTGTTAGCGTCTGTATAATTATTAAAAGAAAGTGTCATTTTATTTCGGCCAATACGTTTCAAACTTCCGTTAACAATATTTTTGAAAAAATTTTTTTTTAAAAATCTGCCAAACACAACTGGGTGTAATGTTGTACCATCATCATCAGCAGACTGTATTTTCTGCACGTGTACCACAAACGGGCCGTGGTCATTGGCATCATAACTAGCCCTACCAATTTGTGTGGAGGCTTTATGAGACATATCAGTGGGAGGAACGGGCTTTGAAGATGTATCAGTGCAAGGACCAGGTGCAGGCAAATCAATAGTGCTCTCAGTAAATTCGTCTTTGCATTGACAGTCCGATTGTTTAAATGTTTCTGTATTATTTTTTCTTTTCCTTTTGTTACAATTTTTACAAATTTTGTGGAGCTGGTTACGCTTCAGCTTCCTTTTAGACACCAAAGAGCAGTCAGAATCCATTCCGGATTCGTTGGAGATTGTGACAAATGCAACCGCGGGGGGCGCTGTGCCCCCCGGGTCCGGAGGCTCGTTCATATAAATATAAAAAACTTACCCCAACTCGAAGAAAAAAAGAATAAAATACAAAAAAATTTAAATAATAATAAAAATTACAAATATATACAAGTTTTAACTATTCTGATCACTTAATAGATTAAAAAAAAATATTTTTCAACAAATTCAAACAAAAACCGCGCCCGCCAAATTCAAAGGTTTCCCGCGTTTTTCCCAGTAAAATTTTATTTATTAAATTTAAAAAGTAATTTAATCCTTTTTCGCCAAGGTGAGACAAAAAGGAATATGGAATCCCATCTTCCCCTGGAGCACTGTCTTTGACGTGATTTAATACACCTTTTAACTCCACTAACGTAAAAGTTAGATTTAGAGAAGAAGGGGCATCAGAGTTATATTGCTTATAAGACAGGATAGGATCGTTGAGTGGAGCAGAAGGAGGAGCCAAACGATCAAGGAATTGATCTGCTAATTCTATAGGCAGCAACAATGCGTTAGAAGGATTGACAGCTGATCTAAATCTTTTGATATTTCGCCATATGACAGTAGCATGTGTTTCAGGTGATATAGTGCTACAAAATTTCCTCCACCCGTCAAATTTCTTTTTTTTTTAAATAGTTTTCTAACCTCTTTCATTATAGTCATTAATGCCTCGTAGTTTTTCATAGACATATTATTGCGATAATTACGCTCTGCTGCCTTGCGTTTCTTTATAGCATTGGTACATTCTTCATCCCACCACGGTGGAGATGACAACTTATTACTACGCGGCTTTTTCTTTGGAAAAACATTATCAGCCGATTCTAACAAAATAGCTTTGAAATAATTATTATCTATGACATTAACTTCTGAGCAATTATTAATTTTCTCTTCTATTAATAATGTGTATTGACTCCATTTAGAGTCTATGATTTTGTGTTTGAGGCGAGAGTTTTGAATACACATTGTGTCCTTTTTTTTACAGGGAAATGAAATGATTATGGGATAGTGATCACTATTATAAGTGGAACACAAAGTAGACCAAGATAGAGAAGATGCTAACTGGGGAGTACAAATGGACAGGTCAATGGCACTAATTACTTCACCAGGCTTTGTGAGGCGAGTAGGAGAACCCGAGTTTAAAATGCACAGGCTATACATGTCTAAGATATCTAATAATTCATAACCATAACTATTAGATACTGAACTACCCCAAGATGTGTGATGAGAGTTGAAATCACCCAGAATCATGAAAGGCCGAGGAAGAACTGAAATTAAGTTTTTAATTTCATTGAAGATTTGCAAGGAGGGGTGAGGGACATAGATAGAGACAAAACAGATACCATCAACAATAGCTGCAATGACAGAAAAGCAGTTACTATGTGAAGGGAGAGGGAAGGAAGAAAAGGTGCTAGAGTTTCTGATGAGTAGGCATACACCACCATATCCATCAGCCCTGTCTTCTCTTAAGCACGAATAACCAGGGATTTTGAATACAAAATCTGGCTTTAGCCAGGTTTCAGATAGAGAAAATATAAAAGGATTAAAAGTATTTATAATATGTATAATTTCATGCTTTTTGTTTA
The DNA here is from genome assembly GCF_030269925.1 of Bombyx mori. Classification (NCBI taxonomy): domain Eukaryota; kingdom Metazoa; phylum Arthropoda; class Insecta; order Lepidoptera; family Bombycidae; genus Bombyx; species Bombyx mori. The sequence goes on along the minus strand of NC_085117.1, from coordinate 1,080,209 downwards.
TAATACTGCGGCAATTCCATTGAACTAACTTGTCCATGTTGGCCATTATTAATATTAGTATAAGTACGAATTAAATTAGCAGCGTGGGACGGTATAGATAAATTGGGTTCAGAAAGTAATTTGATCAATATAGTAATTAACTCTGCTATTGTCTGTTGTGAATTTGCATTAGACGAGGATGGTAATGCACATCCATTAGAAGGCTCTGGCATATTGTAGTCCCTTACAAGAGACTCATGTGCTACATGATCAAAACCTTTACTGTGTTGAGGAGGAGTTCTGGGTTTAGTGAAGACTGTTTTTTTATAAGATATTGTACGTGAGGATGGTGAACCAGGCAATACTGTATTTCCACCAGGAACAGATTTAGTTGGGAGAGAGGATACAATATCAGCAAATGATTTAGAAATGGGGGGATGCAATTTTGACGCTTCAATATAGGATAAGCTATTCTCTGCCATTGTTACTTTAATATCTGTTTGTCTCACGTACTCTGGACACTTTTTGCTCGAAGCAAAGTGCAGCCCAGAACATAAGCAGCAAGATACACAGTCTTCCTCCACATTACAAGTATCTCCAGTGTGGCCCTGACCACACTTGAAGCACCTGGGCTTTGACCTACATTGGACCTTGGTGTGCCCAAAGCGGCAACAATTAAAGCACTGGATGGTTGGGTATATATACAATTTAACATAACATATTAATTATTATAATTATATACATAAATACACGTTTGGGCAAAACTTGTCTTGTGTAAGAATTATAACACATAAATACACGTTTGGGCAAAACTTGTCCATCAAATGTAAACACGACTGTTTGCGAAGGTTTCCATGTGGGTGTGTTGTTTATCATGACTTTATAGTTTAGTCTTCTAATTTTCAGAATTTCCCCACACCCAATGGGTACATTCGTGTTCTGCATAATATCTTCAGGGGACCACTCAGTTGGGACTCCCCTAACTAAACCCATCCTCGTAATGTTAAAAGTTGGGATAAAAGCCTTCATGTTGTTTGTAGCTAAGCAGTTTGAAGTGACAAAGCTGTTAGCGTCTGTATAATTATTAAAAGAAAGTGTCATTTTATTTCGGCCAATACGTTTCAAACTTCCATTAACAATATTTTTGAAAAAATTTTTTTTTAAAAATCTGCCAAACACAACTGGGTGTAATGTTGTACCATCATCATCAGCAGACTGTATTTTCTGCACGTGTACCACAAACGGGCCGTGGTCATTGGCATCATAACTAGCCCTACCAATTTGTGTGGAGGCTTTATGAGACATATCAGTGGGAGGAACGGGCTTTGAAGATGTATCAGTGCAAGGACCAGGTGCAGGCAAATCAATAGTGCTCTCAGTAAATTCGTCTTTGCATTGACAGTCCGATTGTTTAAATGTTTCTGTATTATTTTTTCTTTTCCTTTTGTTACAATTTTTACAAATTTTGTGGAGCTGGTTACGCTTCAGCTTCCTTTTAGACACCAAAGAGCAGTCAGAATCCATTCCGGATTCGTTGGAGATTGTGACAAATGCAACCGCGGGGGGCGCTGTGCCCCCCGGGTCCGGAGGCTCGTTCATATAAATATAAAAAACTTACCCCAACTCGAAGAAAAAAAGAATAAAATACAAAAAAATTTAAATAATAATAAAAATTACAAATATATACAAGTTTTAACTATTCTGATCACTTAATATATTAAAAAAAAATATTTTTCAACAAATTCAAACAAAAACCGCGCCCGCCAAATTCAAAGGTTTCCCGCGTTTTTTCGACGTCATTGTCAATCTGTTTTATTCGTTATTTGTCAATGTATCTAATGTAATCAAAGCAAATTTTACTGTTAATTTTAGATAATAATAAAGATAAAATATAATAAAGATCTTCAGTACCTACTACCACTGTTTGTAGAAGCTCTTCTAAATCTACAAATTCTGTGGTAGTAGGTACTGAAGATCTTTCCGCTTGTATCACAGCAGCGTCACCTTCTTCATTACGTAAAGCTACTGTACCCGCTTATATTCGAGGAATAAGAGCAGAAGCACTTCTCGACACCGGCAGCTCCGTCAGTTTTATAAATGACAACTTTGCAAGACTATGCGGGTTAAAAAGAAAATCCTGCAATCAGACTATTTCTATGGCCTCTCTTAATTATACTTCACAAGTAGAAGGTCAAACTTGGCAAACCCTGAGAATCGGAAATCATAGATATGATAATGTGAATCTTCTTATCGTGAAAAATCTTTGTGCTGATATAATTATCGGCCATGACGTCCTCGAAGAACATTCATCGCTAGAGTTCTCTTTCGGTGGGCCAAAACATCCACTTCAAGTATGTAACGTAGCTGAAGCATCAGTACCAGTACAAAGAGTACAGGAATTTTTACATGTTCGAGGTATTGCCACTAGTAGAACTACAGCTTATAACCCTCAAGGTAACGGTCAAGTAGAAAAATTGAATTCTACTCTTTGGAGAACGATTCTTTTGGCCCTGAAGACGAAGCATCTTTCGGTAGAAAATTGGGAACAAGTATTACCACAAGCCTTACATTCAGTTCGATCATTACTTTGTACAACCATAAATTGCACTCCACATGAAAGAATGTTTAGACACCCTCGAAGATCTACTAACGGCACTTCTGTTCCATCGTGGCTTACAAATTCTGGACAAGTCTTGATGAAGAAATTTAATCGTACAAATAAATATCAGCCATTAGTAGAAGAGGTTGAATTGATACATAGCAATCCTGATTTTTCATACATTCGGCTTCCAGATGGCCGAGAAACAACAGTGTCGAATCGTCATCTAGCACCATTGGGTTCAGAAAGGGTAGATCTGCGAATAGATAATGAACACACTATTGATTATCATAACGTCGCAGAACCACTTCCGGAAACAGAAGACCAAAACTTGGAGATTCCTTCATCCAATGAAACGGGACCTGTGGTACTTGATAATAGCAGAGAGCTAGAGACAGAATTACCATCATCACCACCGCCGGAGCCAACACTTCGTAGATCTGGTCGCGTCCATAAAACGCCAGGATTTTTGAAAGATTATATTTTAAAATAGTGCGGGAGAATGATGTAAACTTCTTAGTTGAAATTATCAGCCATAAGTTGACGTCATTGTCAATCTGTTTTATTCGTTATTTGTCAATGTATCTAATGTAATCAAAGCAAATTTTACTGTTAATTTTAGCTTATTAAAACCTTATATTCAGTAAAGGTTTTCTCTTATTTCACTGTTTAATATCTGTGAAAGTGCACAAATGTGGGAAAATGAAACAAAGCTGCTGGACGTAACCTCTCGAGTTCCTTCAAAAAGTCCACTGAAAAAATCTCAGTAAATGACCACCATTTTACTGCGATTATATTTCATCCCATATCATTTCATTTAATTTCATCCCAGTTGATTAATGTCTGAAATTAATCATCTTCATTTCATTTCACTCCATTTTATCATTTTTCATAAAAATAAGAATATAAATTAAAATAAGACATGACTCAAAGGTCTTAGTTACCAGGTCATAAAATCCATTAAAAAAAAAAAAGAAAGAAATATGTTCGGTGATAGCTTCGCTAGAAGTAATAGTGTTCTGTGGGTGATAGTGTGATGTTTGTTTCCTTCGCGTAATGTGTGTTGTTGCATTACATCGTAGAGTAATATTACCGGAGTAATATCACTCGCATTACTTACACATGTCTAATGAGAATGCATCCTTCTGAAAAACGTTATGTTTGTGAAGTGTGCGAAAAACGCTTTACACGAATTGCTGATTTAAAAACACACATTAGAATACATACTGCGGAAAAACCATACATTTGTGAAATATGTAGAAAAGGTTTTTCCCAAATTAGTAGTTTAAAATCTCATATAAGAATACATACTGGAGAAAAACCGTACATTTGTGAAGTATGTAGAAAAGGTTTTGCCCAAATTGGTAATTTACAATCTCATCTAAGAATACACACTGGAGAAAAACCGTACATTTGTGAAGTATGTAGAAAAGGTTTTTCCCAAATTAGTAGTTTTAAATCTCATATAAGAATACATACTGGAGAAAAACCGTACATTTGTGAAGTATGTAGAAAAGGTTTTGCCCAAATTGGTAATTTACAATCTCATATAAGGATACACACTGGAGACAAACCGTACATTTGTGAACTGTGTCAGAAGTGCTATGCACGAATTGATACTTTGAAAAAACACAAGAGAACACATACTGCAGAGAAACCTTATGTTTGTGAAGTGTGCGAAAGACGCTTTACACAAATTGGTGAATTAAAAACACACATTAGAATACATACTGCGGAAAAACCTTACATTTGTGAAGTGTGTAGAAAAGGTTTTAACCAAATTAATCATTTAAAATCCCATCTAAGAATACACACTGGAGAAAAACCGTACATTTGTGAAGTGTGTCAGAAGTGCTATGCACGAATTGATACTTTGAACATACACAAGAGAAGACATACTGCAGAGAAACCTTATGTTTGTGAAGTGTGTGAAAAAAGCTTTTCACGAATGAGTAATTTAAATATCCACATAGCAACACATTCGGCAGAGAAATCTTATGTTTGTGATATGTGTAAAAAATCTTTTGCACAGATGAGTTGTTTAAAAAAACATATATGTAAAACACACTGCTGAAAAACTTTGTTTGTGATGTGTGATAAAAAGACTGCACAATTTCATTGTTAAAAAATGCAGATGATAACACATAAAGCAGAAAAATATTTCACAACTTGTGAATCACAAATTTGTCATTTAAGAACACACATGAGAATAGATACAGAAGACAAACCGTCTGCTTGTGAAATTTGTACATAAGGTTTTACACATATCAGTCATTTAAAACACACACAAAGATACCTACTAGAGAAGAAGCCCTATTATTGTGAATTGTGTGGAAAAGGTTTTTCAGTGTTGGTAATTTTAATTCACATAAGAAAATGCATATTTGAGAAAAACAGTATGCATGTGTAAAGTGTAACAAAGCATTTGCACAAATTGATAGTTTAATAATGTATCTGAGAATATATAATATCATAAAATGCCTGATCTTTCCAAGAATTTCTAGGTTATTATGTTTTTTTTTTATGTAAATACATAATGTAGCATACCTACGACTTGTAAAGAACAAATGCCAATCGGAACTTTATGGTCCTTGCAAAACAACTCATTATAACCTAGGCCTCATATTTTCTGAGAAATAAGCTTGAACATAGCCATGCAAAGTTGTTGATATTCTCTCTACTTTGTCCAAACAATAATAATACAGGTAAAATATATGTTTCCAAATAGAGAGATTCCATACCCATGAAGTATTGGAGTAGTATTCATATTTAACCTTGTCATAAAAGGTCAAAAGTTTTATTTTTTATGTCTTGGAGATGGGCAAAGTTAGGCAGATTTATTGAAGCAGTAATGCGTTTCGGGATTATTCGAAGCAGTAATGCGTTTGTAGATGTCTATGGGCTCCAGTAGCCACTTAACACCAGGTCGGCTGTGAGCTCGTCCACCCATCTAAGCAATAAAAAGAAACATGTACATACTTAGAACGAAATATTCGAGGGCTGTCATTATAGAAAATAAAACTACATATTATTGAATAAAAAAAAAAATTGACATTTTCTTTTATATTGCACCTGGGTAACAATTTGTACTTGTAATGCAATAATCAAAATACAATACTTTTAGCAACGGCTTAATAATTTAAATAAATAAAAAATACAAAAGTGGGTAGGAACGATCGACACAGAATATTAAACCTAAGAAACCGGCAGACCGACAGAGCGACTGACCGACTTGACTGCCTGAGACAGACTGCCGCGACACTGTTTACGCACCGCCATTTTATACAGTGGCGCTACAGTGTCTACCCTACAACATTTTATCATAATAATCATAACAATGTCTTAATATTACTAAAGTCGTTATCCATGACATGTTAATTATTATTTTTGACTTAAGAGGGCGTCGCCTCTAACACGGCCTCTCCTGACGAGGGGTCGTCCTCGAGCCTGGGTTACACATGCGTGTGGCATGTCCAAATCCTAATCGAGCAGCGGTATTGACAACCCGCTCGTGGGCGGTGGTGAGTTCCTGGTGTCATCTGCATTGCGCGGCGACGCTAGATCTGATGCTGCTTCATTAACTCGCTACGAACCAAATAGTTAGTAACGGCGACATGACAAAAGTCTGGTTGACATGGCCAAGTTAGCATGTCAAGCCAATACACTCGTAACGTGAACTTTGTTACCACGTTAACACATCTACGTGAACTTTGTTACCACGTCAACACATCTACGTGAACTTTGTTACCACGTCAACACATCTACGTGAACTTTGTTACCACGTCAACACATCTACGTGAACTTTGTTACCACATCAACACATCTACGTGAACTTTGTTACCACGTCAACACATCTACGTGAACTTTGTTACCACGTCAACACATCTACGTGAACTTTGTTACCACGTCAACACATCTACGTGAACTTTGTTACCACGTCAACACATCTACGTGAACTTTGTTACCACGTCAACACATCTACGTGAACTTTGTTACCACGTCAACACATCTACGTGAACTTTGTTACCACGTCAACACATCTACGTGAACTTTGTTACCACGTCAACACATCTACGTGAACTTTGTTACCACGTCAACACATCTACGTGAACTTTGTTACCACGTCAACACATCTACGTCAACTATGTTACCACGTCAACACATCTACGTCAACTATGTTACCACGTCAACACATCTACGTCAACTATGTTACCACGTCAACACATCTACGTCAACTATGTTACCACGTCAACACATCTACGTCAACTATGTTACCACGTCAACACATCTACGTCAACTTTGTTACCACATCAATCTCTGCGTGAACTTTGTTACCACGTCAACACATCTACGTGAACTTTGTTACCACGTCAACACATCTACGTGAACTTTGTTACCACGTCAACACATCTACGTGAACTTTGTTACCACGTCAACACATCTACGTGAACTTTGTTACCACGTCAACACATCTACGTGAACTTTGTTACCACGTCAACACATCTACGTGAACTTTGTTACCACGTCAACACATCTACGTGAACTTTGTTACCACGTCAACACATCTACGTGAACTTTGTTACCACGTCAACACATCTACGTGAACTTTGTTACCACATCAACACATCTACGTGAACTTTGTTACCACGTCAACACATCTACGTGAACTTTGTTACCACGTCAACACATCTACGTGAACTTTGTTACCACGTCAACACATCTACGTGAACTTTGTTACCACGTCAACACATCTACGTGAACTTTGTTACCACGTCAACACATCTACGTCAACTTTGTTACCACGTCAACACATCTACGTCAACTATGTTACCACGTCAACACATCTACGTCAACTATGTTACCACGTCAACACATCTACGTCAACTATGTTACCATGTCAACACATCTACGTCAACTATGTTACCACGTCAACACATCTACGTCAACTATGTTACCACGTCAACACATCTACGTCAACTATGTTACCACGTCAACACATCTACGTCAACTATGTTACCACGTCAACACATCTACGTCAACTTTGTTACCACGTCAATCTCTGCGTGAACTATGTTACCACGTTACGCGAACCACATTACCACGTTACGCGAACCACATTACCACGTCACGCGAAACACGCCATCACGTCACGCGAAACACACCATCACGTCACGCGAAACACGCCATCACGTCACGCGAAACACGCCATCACGTCACGCGAAACACGCCATCACGTCACGCGAAACACGCCATCACGTCACGCGAAACACGCCATCACGTCACGCGAAACACGCCATCACGTCACGCGAAACACGCCATCACGTCACGCGAAACACGCCATCACGTCACGCGAAACACGCCATCACGTCACGCGAAACACGCCATCACGTCACGTGAAATATGTTATCACGTTACAACATCTACGTGAACTATCTCTGCGTGAACTATGTTACCACGTTACATCTCTACGTGAACCACGTTACCACGTTACATCTCTGCGTGAACCACGTTACCACGTTTCATCTTTGCGTGAACCGCGTTACCACGTTACATCTCTGCGTGAACCGCGTTACCACGTTACATCTCTGCGTGAACCGCGTTACCACGTTACATCTCTGTGATGTGACCTATGTTACCACATCGCAAGGTTTACGTTACTCAGTAAGCATATGCACACAACTCTTACATGACCAGACGGTAGTAAACTGAAAAACTGAACCATAACAATCATTGATAACACAAGGTCAAAACACAATAATCAGAAACTACAACAACTCAGATCGTATAAAACGTTCTTGGCCTGGCTGTCAGCGCAGCTAGTGTCACTAGCCATATTATCATTACCACAAATGATAAAACCAATACACATCACTTCACAATATAGAGTCAGCGACTCTCAGGTCGTTACTAGATCAACACAACAATAGTCTCCTTTGAGACCCAGGTCTTCGCTATACCACCAGCTACCCATCGCCCTCTGAACAACTCACAAGTGAATTGCAGTCACGACTGCGGACAGGTGCGTACAGTACGACCAAATAGTGATGGTATCAGCTGTACCACTCGATGGAGGTAATCTCACCTCACTCATCACAGTCTTCTGCGTTTAACTCGTCAGTAGGGCAACTTTTCTTTATGTAATCATGAGTGTTATAGGTTCTATTACCAGTTAAAGCGATCTATCTTCATTAGATCATCAAATTTTAACTACATCATCATCCATCATCATCATTAAATTTTACTAACTTAGCTACTTTGCTTCTCTCGGTGTCGAAATCATTCAAACTTCTGTGAAGTCTTGTTTTATTGTTCCGGGACTGATCCAAATAATAATAATTCGACTCACCAGATTGTTTTAATTTCCCAAAAATTACCCGATATTACGCAACTACCGGCACGTCGCTTGCGTGCTATTGCCGCAGGAACCATCGAGGGGTCTGAGCTGGCGGCAATGCCCGTGAGGCACCGTCCTCACCATTCGGTAAGGTCCACGGATTCCCGGATCTAGATTTCCTATAGACTCGACCTAGTTCTCGACGAACTTCACGGCTCCGAGACACCTCAGTCATGACATCACTAATTAGCGTCTTCACCACAGGTGTAGTGGCGTCTATTGCTATCAGAAGCTGCAGGGCGGATATCTCTTTTCTTGCGTTTTGTGATGTTCAGAATGAGCTGTAATCTCAAAGTTCAATTGACCATTTTGCCAACATAATCCAGAATTCACCTCTGGAAGCATGCAATCGACCCCAAGAATTATCTATTTGTTTGACATTACGCATCACTGGTGACCTAGTGCCTGAACACTACGAGGACTCGGCCTAACCTGACCACTAAAAATGAAATCAAATCGTGAGTAGATTAGCGTTCGCGGCTCTAACTTGAGGGCCCATTATACCCCGTATCACTATTAAAGTTCAAAGTTCTATCAGAAGTAACCCATTCACCTAGCCATACCCTAGCATCGCCCCTTAAACATGATGCCACTCGCGATAAGCATTCGTGGTCGTTCCACCCGTTAACTTCTCTGGCGCGTTCTACTTCTTCGCACCAAACTAATGTTATTAATCGATGGGTCAAAATTCGATATGTAATAATTTTGCGACCTTGAGGGTCGCAAAGTTTTAATTGCTTCCATTAAAGCACTGGCGAGGGTAGACGCCTCAGAACCAGGGATACTAGATTCTACGCGGAGTTGTTGCGAACCGACGATATTCGACATGGGAGTCGTAACTGTCCGTAGAATATCGGTGGTCTGTTCAGCGCGCGCCTTATCGTTAGAACGTGTCGCGACAGGTTCAATCGTGCGCGAGCGCGATCTCGACCTCCCGTGACGGGCTCTACGAGAGCGGTCCCTACTACGCAACTCGCGCCTAACCCGAGCACGTGACCGACGCATATCAGTACGCTGGTCTCAGACCCGCAAGCCATCCCGTGAAGTACGACCTTTATCGTTCGTATCGCGATTCTGTCTATCATCTCTGTGATCGCGAAAGCATGTCGTTTTCAAAATTTGCAATCACACAAGAAAAATAACAAATTAAGTATGAAAGCATCAAAGTAAGCCGTAATTGTAAAACAAAACAAAGTTCAGAGTTTTTACGCTACTGTGGGCTATTTGAGTCCTTAATCCCACTTCTGATTTTAGCAACGGCTTAATAATTTAAATAAATAAAAAATACAAAAGTGGGTAGGAACGATCGACACAGAATATTAAACCTAAGAAACCGGCAGACCGACAGAGCGACCGAGCGACTTGACTGCCTGAGACAGACTGCCGCGACACTGTTTACGCACCGTCATTTTATACAGTGGCGCTACAGTGTCTACCCTACAACATTTTATCATAATAATCATAATAATGTCTTAATATTACTAAAGTCGTTATCCATGACATGTTAATTATTATTTTTAACTTAAGAGGGCGTCGCCTCTAACAATACATTCATATCAATTAAGAAAATAAATGTAATTTTTTAAAGAACATCCTCATGTGGAGCAGTCATCCTCAGGTCAAGATTTTCAGGCATTGGTTTCCAAAGACAAATATCCAAATTTGAAGAAAATGTTTTGAACAACTGCTTTCGTTACTGCCATCTACAGGAGCAATGAGAAACTAATCGAATCGAAGCCATCTAGTAGCCGGCGCCCGTAAACATTTTTGTTGAGTGCTTGAGTTGCTTAATTAGAACTAATTTATGTGTATTAACTATGAAATAGATTCTAAGATTAAACTTCACTTTTATGTTAATAATTTTAATAGAACAAATTAGAGTACATATTTGTACGCTGAACTATAATGTTTCATTAAAATTCAAGAAATTTCTTTGATACATCGCAGAGTCGTTCGTCAGTTGTTTTTTTTACCTATCGGATCGGAAACGCGACCCACTGAGAAGATCCGACGAGAGACTCGGTGGGCCTTTCATCAGTGAACAGTGGGTTTTGGTTCTAATAAAATTGGCCACTCCTGGGTTATAGCCTTCCTCAATAAATGGGCTGAAAGAATTTTTCAAATCAAATTGTTGATTAATTTTAATATTTGTCATATTACGTTGATGTAAAAAAAAAACTTGCTATATTTGTATAATTTTTTTATTGTTTAGGTGGGCTGACGAGCTCACGGCCCATCTACGGCCCATAGATGGGCCCCGGTAACCATTTAGCATCATTTTTTTTTATTATTAAATATTATGTAGTTTTATTTTCTATAATGATAGCCCTCGATAGGGATGGCGATTCTTTCCAAAAAAGATCGATTTTTAAATCGATTCGAATCGTAACCTGATAAATCGATTCATAAAAAAATCGAGGTCTAAAAAATCGATTTCTAAAAAATCGATTTTTTTCAAATTGGTATTTACAATGTAAATATAAATCCATTTTATGAAAAACAAAAATGATACCATAATAAACAATCTCTGGGATCTCTTATCAGTAAAATCAGGAATTTATTAGTTCCGGGAATTCGATAATTATAATTATTTTTATTACCATATCAAAATATCAGATCAGATATAAAAGAAGACATTTATTTTCTAAATGTATTTGTTACATTAAAAAGTTAAGAGAGCAGATAACAATAGCTTATAGTTCCCAATGCTTTATATCTAAGCTTTTTAAAAACAACAATTTGTCAAGCCTAATGGGATCCAAGCGGTTCCGCTCATCACTTGCGATGTTGCCGGCAATCGAAAAATAGCGCTCACAGGGAACAGATGATCCTACGATACTCATATACATCACGGCTATTGAGTGAACATGGTGATAAATAGAGTTTTTTTGTTCTTGCCAATAAAGTATAGGATCATACTTTAGGTGCACAACTGCCTGTGATAAATAGTGTTTAAACTCTTCGTTTAAGTCTTGACTTTCCAGTGCAAGTGTATTACATGTAGAGAGTTGCTTTTTCACAAGCAACTTATGAAAATCCCAAATTCCTTTTTCTAAATCAGTCCCTTCTATTGCGTCGAATTCTTCACTATTATTTTGTGGAAGGTGTTTTTTACTAAAGAGAAGCGACGAAAACTAAACATACCGCCATCTCGCGAGTTTTTAAGTAATTAAACATTTAACTGGCAATGCCGTAATATTGTGAGTACATTTAGCTAATTCTAAATATTTTTTTTTTTTTACCAAAACTGAAAAAATCGAAAGTCGATTTTCAAGGGTAAAATATCGATTCACTGAATCGATTCAGTACGACATATCGATTTAAAAAATCGATTTATTTGGTCCGAAAAATCGATTCTTCGATTAATCGATTTGAGATCGCCATCCCTAGCCCTCGAATATTCTGTTATAAGTATGTACATGATTTTTTTTATTGCTTAGATGGGTGCACGAGCTCACAGCCGACCTGGTGTTAAGTGGCTACTGGAGCCCATAGACATCTACAAACGCATTACTGCTTCAAATAATCCCGAAACGCATTCTCCTCCTCCTCACGTCGTTTCCCCACTGCTGAGGGTCGTGACCATTATATGTCGTCAGGATTTTGCTCCTTGTAACGTCCCGCCAGCGCCTCCGATCATTGGCCGCATGAAGGGCGTCGTGGAATGGGATCTCTAGTGTGGTGCGGATTTGGTCGAACCACCTTGTCGGACTGCGCCCGCGCGGTTTCTTTCCATCGATCTTCCCTGTCACGAATAGTCTCTCTAAGCTATCCGGTGTTTTCCGAGCAATATGACCGAAGTACTCGAGTGCGCGGCGAAGGCAGAGTGTGACAGTCTAGTCTTGATCTGCAGTTGGTCTAAGATAGACAGATTGCTTCTCTTCGCTGTAAAAGGTATCCGGAGAATTCTTCTCCAGCACCACATCTCAAAAGCATCCACGCGTTTGCGATCAGCCGCTTTAAGGGTCCAGGTCTCCGCTTCGTATAGAAAAATGGAAAAGACCAGAGTGAGCACCAGTTTTATCTTTGTTTTGTGGGTAATGTTACGTTCTTCCAGATTTTACCGAGCTCAGTCATGGCTCCCTTTGCCATTCCGATACGCCGTCGTTTTTTTTTTATTGCCTTTGTAGGCAGACGAGCGTGCGGCCCACCTGATGGTAAGTGGTTACCGTCGCCCATGGACTTCAGCAATGCCAGGAGCAGAGCCAAGCCGCTGCCTACTGCTTAATACTCTCCACAAGCCTCGTTTGAAGAAGGACATGTCATAACGCTCGGGAAACACCGTGGAGGGGAGCTCATTCCATAGCCGGATGGTACGTGGCAGAAAAGATCTCTGGAAACGCACTGTGGATGACCGCAGTGGCTCCAGGTAGTCCCTCCGCAGACCCAGAGGCTCCAAGCGATCCGTGAGAATGGGATTATCGACAATCCGAACGGCTCTCTTCTGTATGGAGTCAAATGGAAGAAGCTGGTATTTGGGAGCCCCGGCCCAGAGATGGGAGCAGTACTCGCGAGGCCGGACTTGTGCTTTATAGAGCAAAAGTCTTTGTCCAGGCGTGAAGTACCGCTTCACTCTGTTGAGGACTCCCAGCATTTTGGACGCCAACTTGGCTTTGCCATCCAAATGACTCCGAAATTGAACATCGCTTGAAATGTCGACCCCAAGTATCCCGACACTCCCGGAAGTTTGCAGGGATACTCCTTGGAATTGCGGCGCCATGACAAAGGGTTCCTTCTTCGCAGTGAACGCGCAAACTTGTGTCTTTGTTGGGTGGAATTGAACCAAGTTCAATTCATCCCATTCTGAGACTCGCCCCAGAGAGTTCTCCACTTCAGACACAAGTTTTGATCGTCTCTCTTGCACCACGCTCCGAGAGAGACTCTGATGGCCGTTATATCGCGCATCCCCCGTGCTGTCATCCGCATAGCAATGCATACCATCAATAGACAGCATACAGTTGTAGGTACTTATTAACTCCATGGTGTTTAATCTATGGGTAGTAGGTAGGTGTAGGTAGGTATGGACTTTTTGGCGGGAACGCGAGGAGTGAAGTTGTGTGATTTGTTTTATTTTGTCTATTTAATGTTTCTTCAGGTTTAAATGTGTAATAATGGTGGTTTATTAAATGTTTAATATCTGTGAAAGTGCACAAATGTGGGAAAATGAAACAAAGCCGCTGGACGCAACTTCTCGGGATCCTCCAAAAACTCCACTGAAAAAATCTTAGTAAATGACCACCATTTTACTAAGATTACATTTCATTCCATATCATCTCATTTCATTTAATTTCATCCCAGTTGATTAACGTCTCAAATTAATCATTTTCATTTCATTTCACTCCATATTATCATTTTTCATAAAAATAAGAATATAAATTAAAATAAGACATGACTTAAAGGTCTTAGTTACCAGGTCATAAAATCACAAAAAAAAAAGTAGGTAGGTATTAGGACTTTTTGGCGGGAACGCGAGGAGTGAAGTTATGTGATTTGTTTTATTTTGTCTATTTAGTGTTTCTTCGGGTTTAAATGTGTAATAATGGTGGTTTATTAACCGTTTAATATCTGTGAAAGTGCACAAATGTGGGAAAATGAAACAAAGCCGCTGGACGTAACTTCTCGGGATCCTCCAAAAAGTCTACTGAAAAAATCTTAGTAAATGACCACCATTTTACTGAGATTAGATTTCATCCCAGTTGATTAATGTCTCATATTAATCATTTTCATTTCATTTCACTCCATAATTATCATTTTTCATAAAATTAAGAATATACATTAAAATAAGAAATGGCTTAAAGGTCTCAGTTACCAGGTCATAAAATCTCTTAAAAAAAAAATGTAGGTAGGTATTTCTTTTTTGACGGGAACGCGAAGAGTGAAGTTGTGTGATTTGTTTTATTTTGTCTAATTAGTGTTTCTTCGGGTTTAAATGTGTGATAATGGTAGTTTATTAGCTGTTTAATATCTGTGAAAGTGCACAAATGTGGGAAAATGAAACAAAGCCGCTGGACGTAACTTCTCGGGATCCTCCAAAAAGTCCACTGAAAAAATCTTAGTAAATGACCACCATTTTACTGAGATTATATTTCATCTCATATCATCTCAATTCATTTCATTTAATTTCATCCCAGTTGATTAGTGTCTTAAATTTAATTTATCTTCATTTCATTGAACTCCATAATATCATGTTTCATAAAAATATGAATAATATAAATTAAAATAAGACATGACTTAAAGGTCTTAGTTACCAGGTCATAAAATCACTTAAAAAAAAAAGTAGGTAGGTATACCTACCGTATCTACTTATAGTGATTCCTATTCATTGGTTCAACGCTTTTAAAAAAATATCTTAATCACAAGGATTCTTATTAAAATAGACTATTAATGTAAAAGTGAGTACCTACCTATATATATAGGAAGCAAAAATTCTATGACATTTTACGTTCCATTGGACATTACAGTTGTTCTGATGTTCGATTGGTGACTCTTGGTGAACTATTGGCTTGGTTGGTTTGTGATTTTCAGCTTGATGAAACAAGAAAACGACACGAGCAGGAGGTCGGAAGAGAAGTTTACATCCATAAGTGCAGCCTGTGACATAAGGACATCAATTCTGCATTTTGTTCAGTGTGGTGCAGATTAGTTAAAAAGTCAATTACTAATTCGTCCCTCAGTTCACAGACATTGATACAACATGTCAACATAATTGTGATCATAACAAAAGTAATATAGCTTGTAACTGGAAAGAAAATAAAACGCGAATTACAAGAAGATACATACTCTTTAGAGGCAGTACTTTTTTTTGTCTGGTTTCCGATCTCTCTTCCTAAAAAACATAACTTGGAGCATTCTCGTGTCTAAAATTTCCAAATCGAGGTTTTTTTATTTACTTATGTATATAAACAAAAATGGATGCATTTAACGAACCCTATGTTTGTAAAGTCTGTAAAAAATGTTTTGTATTTATAGAGAACTTTAAAATGCACATGAAAACGCATCCTCCTAAAAACCCTTATGTTTGTGAAGTGTGTGAAAAACGCTTTACACAAATCAATCAATTAAAAACACACATTATAAGTCATAGTGCAGAGAAACCTTATGTTTGTGAAGTCTGTAAAAAAGGTTTTACACGAAAAAATGCTTTAGAATTGCACATGAGATTACATACTGAGGAGAAACCATACATTTGTGAAGTGTGTCAGAAGTGCTATGCACGAAATGATTCTTTGCAAATGCACAGGAGAACACATTCTGCAGAGAAACCTTATGTTTGTGAAGTCTGTGAAAAATCTTTTGGATATCGTGGTAGCTTACAAATTCATTTGAAAATTCACACTAGAGATAGGTCTTATCTTTGTGAAGTATGTAAAAAATGTTTTGTACAATATAGAAATTTAAAAGAACACATGCTAATACATACTGTCAAGAAACCTCACATCTGTGAAATTTGTAAAAAAGGATTTGCAGATCCTTCTGGTTTAAAAATTCATCTGAAAATGCATGCTGGAGAAGAACCTTATGTTTGTGATGTGTGTGGAAAAGGCTTTACTCGAAAGGGTAATTTAAAAATACACATGATAATACATACTGTCACAAAACCATACATCTGTGAAGTTTGTAAAAAAGGATTTGCAGACCCTTCTGGTTTAAAAATTCATCTGAGAACGCATGCTGGAGAAGAACCTTATGTTTGTGATGTGTGTGAAAAAGGCTTTGCCCGAAAGGGTGATTTAAAAGCACATATAAGAACACATACTGGAGAGAAACCATATGTTTGTGATGTCTGTGAAAAAAGCTTTTCAGGAACTAGTAACTTAAAAAAACATATGGCAACACATTCTGCAGTTAAACCTTATGTTTGTGATATGTGTAAAAAGTCTTTTGCACATATTAGTTATTTAAGAAGACATATACATGTACACAATGCTTAAAAACCTTGTTTGTGATGTGTGTGAAAAAAGCTTTTCATGAATGAGTAAGTACTATAAAAACATGCATGGCAATACATACGGCAGAAAAACCTTAAGTTTATGAAATGAGAGTAAATGTGTTTTACACACATTTCACACATTTTTTACTTGTGGTAGGACCTCTGGTGAGTCTGCACGGGTAGGTACCACCACCCTGCCTATTTCTGCCATGAAGCAGTAATGCGTTTCAGTTTGAAGGGTGGGGCAGCTGTTTTAACTATACTGAGACCTTGGAACTGATATCTCAAGGTGAGTGGTGGTATTTACGTTGTAGATGTCTATGGGCTTTGGTAACAACTTAGCATCAGATAGGTTGTGAACTCGTCCACCCATCTAAGCAATGAACAAAAATCAATATAAAAAAAATTAAGATCACACAGAATACATACAGGAGATAAACATTCTGTTTGTACTTCACAAACAGAAGGTTTTAGTTTATGTTAGTTATTTAAAAACACATATAAAGCTTCATGTATATACTAGAGCAAAGTCTTATTATTGTAAACTGTGAAAAACAGTTTTCAAGTATTGGTAATTTTGAATGGCATACGAAAACACATATTTGAGAAAAACTGTATGCTTGTGTAAAGTGTAATAAAGCATTTTCGCAAATTGATATTTTAATAATGTATCTGAGAATACATTAAATAATATGTACTACAAAAAAGCCTTTGTTTGTAAAGTATGTAAAATAATTTTCACATAATTGTCTGTTATAGTCCCCCTTAGAATATACACTGGAGAAGAAAAAACCTTGTTTATGTAGTTAATAATAAATGTTTTACGCGTATTGTTTTTTTTTATTGCTCAGATGTCTCATTATCGACCTAGGGGGCTGGTGGTCGTGGTGCCGTCGACCGCCAGTCCGGCGTCCCGTGGGGGAGGATGACGGGAGAGATGTGCTCCGCACTAAACGCTTCACTTTCCCCCTTTTGCCTTTTCATGAGTTCTGTCTCATGCGAGGTTTGGATGCTGTTTGTTGAGCGACAGGAGGTTTTAGTCGGTTCAACTCCGACATGCCCCGCCCTCGATCCCCAGTGAAGGGCGGAAGTCCGGTGATTTCCTACTGACAAAAAAAAAAGGTTTCAGTATAGTTACAACCGCGGCACCACCCTTCAAACCGAAACGCATTACCAGAAATAGGCAGAGTGGTGGTTCCTATCCGCGCGGACTCACAAGGGGTGCTACCACCAGTGACTCAACAGGTTATACCACCAGTAGGACTATTAAAAAGTGCATCTGAGAATACAGACCGCCGAGATACCTTATGTACGTGTTGTGTCCAAAAGGAAATTCTTATCAATGGTGTCGTTATTTTTTCATTCTCTAATATTCTAGTTATATATCGAGAGTGTTCTAATGGCGCCAAGAATGTTTTCGACATAGGCAAGACTAGTCTAGAACAGTGGTCGGCAACGCGCGGCTCTGTAACTCTTCGGCTACGTCTCTTCCACGAAATATTTTTTATTTATTTATTTCAATAGTGTTTCATCTAGCTATCTATATCTGGGTCCTATTGGTTGACAAAGTTTCCGATCACTGGTTTTTCCTTATGAAGGATTACTGGTGGCCCAAAAGCCTTTCCAATTTTACCAGGACTGATGGGCGAGCAAAGGCTCAGCCAGGAAGGGTGGATTAAAGAACGTGTCTGGGACCTAAACATATTACAGCCAACACGTAGGTACCGTGGGTTTCGTAGGCCAAGTACATAAGAAACTATCTCATCCAGTTTTATTTAATGGGTAGTATTTAATCCTACAACTGTAAACGCAATTTTTTCTATTCAAATATTCGAAATTACCACAAAAAATACTGAATTGCACACTAAATTTGATCATCAAATAAATCAAATATAATATACTGTTTGATCTATAAAGCTAAACTGTTTTACTAAATGACTATTTGTTAACTAAAAGTAAAACTGATAATTCTGTGGGTGCAACAAAATATTTATATCTATAGCAATGCTACATTTTACCTACAACGCTGCACTGTGACGCCACATTTGTGCACTTTCACAGATATTAAACAGTTAATAAACCACCGTTATTACACATTTAAACCTGAAGAAACACTAAATAGACAAAATAAAACAAATCACACAACTTCACTCCTCGCGTTCCCGCCAAAAAGTCGATTTTAATTGTTTTTTTTTTTTTTTAAGGGATTTTATGACCTGGTAACTAAGACCTTTAGGTCAAGTCTTATTTTAATTTTAATGATACGTAACTTTTATAAATGAAAATGATATTATGAAATGAAATGAAGTTGATTATTATGAAACATGGCATGAAGTGAAATGAAAACGAAATTAAATGACATGAGATGAGATGATATGGGATGAAATATAATCGCAGTAAAATGGTGGTCTTTTACTGAGATTTTTTCAGTGGACTTTTTGGAGGAACCCGAGAAGTTACGTCCAGTAGCTTTGTTTCATTTTCCCACATTTTTGCACTTTCACAGATATTAAACAGTTAATAAACCACCGTTATTACACATTTAAACCTGAAGAAACACGAAATAGACAAAATAAAACAAATCACACAACTTCACTCCTCGCGTTCCCGCCAAAAAGTCCGATTTTAATTGATTGACACTATTGACCATAGATTAAACACTTATTATATTTGAGAGTTTGAGAGCTATTGACAGTGTTCAAAAAGCATAGGCTGTATTTTATTAGTTCTAATTTGAAAGAACTTTATACATACTCACAAAATTATAAAAGTATTTCTATTTAGATCCCAAATAGAACTCGAGATGTAAGTTTTACGTGTTTTCTAGTTTCTCGGACTCTCTCTTCGCATCTTGTCCTTAGCAGGGTGCAACAGCAGTTTACAATATAACGGACATTCCGAACTCAATTCTAGTTACTGATGAAACTCACATTACGGTCATAGCGGACTCCGGTCATGATCCCTTTATTGAAACGTAGTGCAGCCGTTATTACAATAGAAATTTCGACCTCACATTAAAATTTCAAAGTGGATAGTGACATTCCAGTAGTGATTTGTATGGGCTTTAATAGTAACTTAAAAACAGTTACAGCTTCATTTCTTGATACCGGTGCCGCAGACAGAGAACTTTCTAATTTAAACTCACAATAGATTAAATAATGCTACAAAAAAATGATAATGTATACATTTCGCTGCAGCTAAAATTATCGTTTCTTCACACAGGAGACGAAAACTTCGTCCCGGACAAAGTATGTAATTAAAAAATCTACAGATTGGAGCCACTCTGAGAGGCAGAGTCTTTGGAAGGAATATGAAATTGATTATCTCATACAAGAAGCAAAAGTTCTACTATATTTAGTCCTAACATTCCATTGCACTTTGCATCAGATGTTTTGATGCTCGATTGGTGACTCTTGGTTGGGTGTTGGCTTGGTTGATTTGTGATTTTAAGTTTGATGAGACAATAGAAGGAGGTTGGAGGAGACATATACATGCATAAGTGCAGTCTGTGATATAACGACATCGATTCTGCATTTTATTCAGTGTGGTGCAGACTAATTTGCAAATATTTGAGTTCTATTAATATTTGTCGATCACTACAAATTCAACAACCCACAGACAGACTCATAATCAAGACTATAGATGTGTACAGCAGTTTAAAGTAAATAAGATCCAAATTTAATCAAATTCTGAGAAGTTCATTCAACTTATTAGAGAATTAAGAGAATGTGCAAATTAAAAAATATAATGTTGACACTCAAAATAGAATGGATACTATATATATACACACATTGACAGAATAAGTCAGTCTTCCGTACTCGCCTTACGAGTGAGATAGTCAACATCTACCAGATTAAAAGAAGAGATGTAAATTGAGTAGAGTAAGGGTCTGAGATAGGTAGCGGAAGGTCTACCTTATGCATACGATGTAGCGCATAATTACATAGAATTATTTGAGAACATGAAGTACAATATATATTTATATACTTAAGTATTGTTAGGTGTTATTTTAATTTAATGTTTAAGAAAGACATACTCTAAAGAGGAAATGCTTGTTTACGGTTCATTCAGTATTTTTCAGATGTTTGTTCTTTAAATATGTTACTTGGGAAACTATATCAGGTGTAAAAAATTTGTGTGAATCGAAAGTTTTTATAAATGATTAATTTAAAAACACATGTCAAAATGCGTACAGCTCAGAAACTTTATGTTTGTGAAGTATGCCAGAAAAGCTTTTCAAAAATTTATAATTTAAAAAAGCACCACAGAACACATACTGGAGAGAGACCGTATATTTGTGAAATGTGTACAAAATGTTTTGCACGAAATGATACATTAGAAAAACATTTGAGAACACATACCTCAGAAAAACCTTATGTTTGTGAAGTGTGTGAACGAGCTTTCGCCCAAATTGGTCATTTAAGATCGCACCTGAGTCTGCATACTGGAGAGAAATCATTCTTTTGTGAGATATGTGAAAAAAGCTTTTCCCGAATCGATACTTTAAAAAAACACACAAGAATACATACAGCAGAAAAACCTTTCATTTGTGAAGTGTGTAAAAAATGTTTTACACGAAGTAGTGATTTAAAATCTCATCTAAGAATACATACTGGAGAAAAACCGTATGCATGCGAAGTTTGTGAAAAATGTTTCGCTCATGCTGGTAATTTAAAAACACACATGAAAATACATACTGGAGAAAAATCTCATGTCTGTGACAAGTGTAGTAAAGGATATGCACACCTTTCTCGTTTGATAATTCATCTCAGAACACATACTGAAGAGAAACCTTTTGTTTGTGATGTGTGTAAAAAAAGCTTTTCACGAATGAGTGGCTTAAAAACGCACATGGCAACACATACTTCAGAGAAGCCACACGTTTGTGAAGTCTGTACGAAATCTTTTGCACATACTAATTATTTAAAAAAGCATCTGCGTATACACACTGCTCAAAAACCCTATGTTTGCGAACTATGCGAAAAAGACTTTGCACATTGTGATTATTTAAAATCACACATGTTAACGCATATGGAAGATAAACCTTACGTTTGTGAAGTGTGTCTAAAAGGTTTTTCGCAAACAAGTCATTTAAAATCACATATGAGAATACACACTGGAGAGAAACCTTTTGTTTGTGAGGTATGTAATAAAGGTTTTAACCATATCAGTCATATAAGAACACATATGAGGATACATACTGGGGAGAAGCCTTATGTTTGTGAGGTGTGTGAGAAAGGTTTTTCACAAATTGCTCATTTAAAATCACATATGACAATACATACTTGAGAAAAACCGTATGTTTGGGAAATGTGTAAAAAAAAAAATTTACACAAATTGATAATTTAATAGTTGTTCTGAGAATTGTATTATAGATTAGATTAAATGCAAATTATACTTATAAGAGTACCAGTCTTACCTATTTTTCTTTATGCTGGTCAGAAATGGATGGAGAAAGTTTCTCGCCGGATCTTCTCGGTGGGTCCCGTTTTCGATTCGGTGGTAGATTCAACTTAGCATTGCCCTTGCTAGGGCCAGTGTTAGCAACACCTCCGGTTTAAGCCCCGAAAGCTCATCTACACGCTAGGGCAATGCTGATATGGTCTCTCAAGGCTATCAGCATAGAAATCAAAATTAAAAAAGTCACTAGTACTTAACTTGTGTCGACCTAATCTACAACTTTTCAGGTTTTTTAATTATTGCTATGATGAGTGGTCGATCTCACAGCCCACCTGGTGTTAAGTGGTCAGCGGAGCCCATAGACATTTACAAAGTACAGTTCGACCAAGCTAAGTTTGCACCTCGCATCGATTACGATACACTGCCGCTTAGGTACGGTCTGAAAAAAGGATTCGCTATGACTTTAAAAATGTAAACAAATATTTGCTAGATTTTACTTTGCATTTATTGTTTTTAACAATGTATTATACATAGGTACATTAGGATATAGCGATATCAGGTTTTTGTATTAAGACCACCCGGGCATTCTTGCACTTTTTTTGTATCCCAATTGATCAGTAATAATTTTCCTTTATGTTTCTCCCTTCACTGTGTATGACCTTTCCTTTCATTTTTGTTGCCCACGTCTAAACCTAGGACCTAAACCTAAAAAAAACCTTGCAACGAAAAAGATCGGACGATACCTCTGGGAATGTCGCCCAGAGGATCCCGTGATCCGCCACCTACGGAGGCGCCCGGTGGAAGTCCAGCATCTCCCTCGCAGACGAGATATGAGTTCTAAGGTCTCAGTGTTTACAGTACAACGGTATAAGATAACTCTCTACAAAACTTGCATACGCCCCGTCATGACGTATGCAAGCGTAGTGTTCGCTCACGCAGTCCGCACTAACTTGAAACCCCTTCAGGTTATTCAATCGAGATATTGCAGGATAGCCGTCGGAGCACCATGGTTCCTCAGGAACGTGGATCTCCATGATGACCTGGAACTTGACTCGATCAGTAAGTATCTACAGTAGGCATCATTGCGCCACTTTGAAAAGGCGGCACGACGTAAGAAACCTCTTTACTACATACCCGATCGTGTAGACCGAATGGTAAACAGTCGACATCGCCCAAAACACGTCATTACGGATCCTCCCGATCCATTAACGGTGGTTTTACGTACCTCAAGCACCGGTCACAGTCCTCGTTGAACCCGTAGCTTGCGACGAAGGGCTCGACGAGCGAATTAACCCATAGACACAGCCAACTGAGTTTCTCGCCGGATCTTCTCAGTGGTTCGCGTTTCCAATCCGGTGGTAGATTTTGCGAAGCTCTGCTCTTGCTAGGGTCAGTGTTAGCATCACTCCGGTTTGAGCCCCGTGAGCTTACCTACAAGTTACGGTTACGCTGAAATAGCCTCTCAAGGCTATCAACTTAAGTAGGGAAAAAAAAGAAAACAACGGCTGCCTCGCCTTTCAAATCGCAACGCATTACTGCTTTACGGCAGAAATAGACAGGGCGGTGGTACCTACCCGTGCGGACACACAAGACGCCCTACCACCAGTAATTACGCAATACATACGGTTTGCTACAGCTCTACATTTCACTGCGGAGCCGTTGGTGGTTGACCCTTGCGATTATTCTTATTTTTTAAAAGTTTCACTTCTATCGTGTGTAACTTGCACACACACACATTTTTTGTTTTGCAATTCTTTTTTTGGGTATCCGGAGTTCTCAATTCTGTGAATAGTTGACAAAGGATTAATGAAATGTATCCCAGCAGCACGAAATCCACTAATTATATTTTTACTTTGTGTAAGTTTCGAGGCATCCAGTAATATCTTCAGTAATTCGGGGAATATTTGTGTTATAATAATAATTTATATATACAGTCAAACCTGGGTAACTGAGAACTGGATAAGTGAGAAAACTCTATAAGTGAGAGTAATAGCCAGGACCCGTCATTTTAAGCTCCCAAAACCTCTATTAGCGAGAAACAGAAACAGTAAGAGAGAGTCGTTTTTCCCACATGGACCTCCGTAAGTGAGACTGCTACTTATCGATAAGCGACAGTCGAGCTTTATTTATTTATATTATTAGGAGGAACAAATCACAAAACAAATTACAAATTCATCATTTGCTATTTTATGACTCATTCTTAACTTTCGTGAAACTTCCTACCATTGTTTTTGTATTGTTTTCTCGTCAATATTGAACCTGTTCTATTTCGTGAAACTAAATAACGTTGTTATTTTATCGCATTCTTTTCGAATGGACACGTGTGCCTGTGTACCGTCCTGTTTGTCGGACTTACTCAGTTTATCGTTAATCAATTGCGAAGGAAAGTTCTGTTCTGCATCATGTCAAAACGGAAAATTAAAGTACTGTCATTAAGTGAATAGTGAATGCGTTTGAATCCGGAAAATCGCGAAATGAAATTCAGAGGGAGCATTAGCGAGAAACTCGGGTTAGTGAGAAACCTCTATAAGCGAGAATGAGATTGTGCTCCCTTGAACTCTCGCTTATCCAGGTTTTACTGTAATTATATTTGATCGTCTGACCACTGCCTTATTCGTGCTACCATAATACTCTCTCGTCTTTGTCGTTGAACGACGACCGGGTATCGAAGAGTTTGGCGGTATATGTCAGCAGATTGGGATGGGTTGCGTGAATTTTACGTATCCTACCCATGGGGGCGGTTCTGCTTTTCCTCTGCTGATCCTGACCTAACCTGATCCTGCTGATCTGTGCGGACCATCTTAAAGACGTGGTGTTCCAGGGGATGGAATTGTTTATTCCCTCCTCTGAGGTGCCCGTTGGGGGTCGCGGCAGACCCTGGCATAACAATGCCAATAGGGATGCTGCACACCTTAAGCGGTCCGCATACGCGGCCTGGGATGATCCCAGGAGACGTCAGGACCCTAACGTCTCAGATTAAAGGCGGAAATATAACGCCGCTTCCAGGTCCTACAAGAAGGTTATTGCCAAGGCGAAGTCGGAGTACGTTGGTAGAATTGGCGAACGGATAAGAGAGCTATCCCTCTGGGAGCCGTGCTTTTTGGTCGCTCACCAAAGATGCAAAAGGAAACGCAGTTCTAATATCCCACCACTATTCAAACTCTTCGCCTCGAACTCGACTTTGGACGACGGGGTGCCACACTACCGAACATCCCTCGGTATGATAGCTCCCTGCCGGAGATCTTCTTCACGCAGTGTGCAGTCAAGCGGGAGCTCCGACTCCTGGACGTCCATAAGTCGAGCGGGCCAGACGGTATCCCCGCAGTGGTTCTGAAAACATGCGCCCCTGAGCTGACGCCTGCGCTTACGCGTTTGTATCGCCTCTTATTGCACTAACAGGATTCCGTCTTCATGGAAGACCGCCCACGTCCACCCTATCCCCAAGAAGGGTGACCGGTCGGACCCATCGAGCTATAGACCTATCGCGATAATTTTCTTGCTTTCCAAGGTGATGGAGCGAATAATAAATACACAACTCCTGAAGTATCTTGAGGATTGCCAGCTGATCAGTGACCGACAGTATGGTTTCCGTCACGGTCGCTCAGCTGGCGATCTTCTTGTATACCTTACTCACTAGTGGGCTGAAGCTTTGGAGAGCAAGGGCGAGGCTCTTGCTGTGAGCCTTGATATCGCAAACGCCTTCGACAGGGTCTGGCATAGGGCACTTGTGTTGGAGCTACCTTACGGAAGCTAGCTTGCGGTATCCCCGAGGGTCTCTGCAAGTGGATAGCTAGCTTTTTGGATGGGCGGAGCATCACGGTCGTTGTAGACGGTGACTGCTCTGATACCATCACCATTAAGGCTGGCGTTCCACAAGGTTTTGCTGCAAGACATGCTGTCTATTGATGGCATGCATTGCTATGCGGATGACAGCATGGGGGATGCGCGATACATCGGACATCAGCGTTTCTCTCGGAGTGTGGTGCAAGAGGAATGATCAAAATTTGTGTCTGAAGTGGTGAACTCTCTAGGGCGAGTCCCCGAATGGACGGGATGGCTGAATTGAACTTGGTTAAATTCAACCCGTTAAAGACACAAGTTTGCGCGTTCACTGCGAATAAGGACCCCTTTGTCATGGCGCCGCATTTCGAATAAAATAATATATTCTACTCAAATACGTTATTCAAATTAAAAGTATTTTATTTGAAACAAATTTGCCCTTTATTTAATTTGATTTCAATGAGTATCTTAGAAGATATTGCAGTTTTAAAATAACATCGCAGCAAAATAACGATACAAGCGCATAATAATGATGTACAAGGCGCCGCTGCGCCGGCCGGTCGGTGCGTGTCGGCACGGAATAAGAATTACAAGAAAGAAGAGCTAATGTTGGTTTCGTTGTAGTTCAGTAAATGAAAAGGTGGTATAGTAACCGGCAAACATCGTGAGCAAATGACCTTGACTGCGCAGAACCGAATTTTAGATCACTTTGGTGGTGAGGGTGAGGCGCGACGGCAGGGGAAATCGTATCGAGCGCGTTATTGGTAGATCAGTCGAACCTTGCGTCCCGCACCGCGCCTTCGTTCCGCTTGCTCCCAAAAGTACGCTTGCGTACAGTGAAAAGTCTATCGTTATTAATCGTTAAGTTATATTTTGTTATAATTGCTTGTTGACTTTGTTGCCATTGCTATTTGTTGAGTGTTTGTTGATTTTTTATAAAAAATACACTATGCCGCGACAAACGGGTGTAGTATTCAAAAGAAAGGGTAGAAAAATTGTGTACGACGTATATTGCTTCATTATAAAACAGGGGAAGAATAATATTATGGAAAAAGTAAAACAGACTTCGGAAGTAACAAAAACATCAGTGAGTACTGTTAGGTGCATTATTAACGAAGCTAAAGGCTCTGGCTTGCTCATCGTGCTTGGGACTCCGGGTAAGAAAAGATCAGGGAAGAAGAAAGTTACCGGAATGGATAGTTTCGTTCAATCTGTAATAAAAAGATGTAATCATAATAACTACATAACAAGCAGCGAAACTCCGTACCGTAGAAAGGCTTCGAAAATTTTAAAGAAGATATACATTTTAATGGCTCTGAATGAAGTTTACGACGAATTATGAAAGAGCTAGGCTTCAGATGGAAAAAAAAACAGAAAATAATCGGAAGCTGGTAATTGAAAAAAGTAACATTCGATTACTACGAATCGAATATCTTCAAAAAATAATTAATTATATACAAAAAAGAAGATCGAACCGACCGAGGCGTAAACTACACCGATGAGCCCTATGTCGACTTATCACGATGATGGCGACTCGGGTGATGAAAACAGTGATGATGATAATGGTCAAGATTATGATAACGAAAAAAAATTACAAATACCAGCTTCGCTTCAACTGAACGAAGACCTGGCAACAGCTCTAGTTTTGACTTAATAGAAGGAATATCTATTTTACCCCAAAGAAAGAAAGAAAGAAAGAAAGAAATCATTTATTCGCCAAGCATAGTGAAAATGAGTTATTACATAAATTAAAAGCAGCGTGTATGCTTTGTCATTATTTGACATGCGAATTTTAGTGCAGTGCATAGTTACAATATTATGTAATTTACCATTCATTCATCCATAATTCAACTAATAATTAAAAATCCATTTATTTTCAATGTCATCCCCAAGAAAATCATTCACGTGATAATAATTTTCACTAATAAGATTACCTTTTAGGTTTTTTTTTAAATTAAAATCATCTAAGTCTCTTAATTTCTTCGGTAGTTTATTAAATATCCTAACGCTCATACATAGTATACTATTATTCTTTAATGTAGTTTTGGTTTTTGGAAAACATAGCTTATCGTCGCGTCGATTTCTGTTTGCCACATTAGACATCTTAGTGAATCTATTGGGACAAGTTTTAACAAAAGATGCAACTTCGTATATATATAGACAAGGAAGGGTAAAAAGTTTATGCTTTGCAAAATATGGCTTGCAGCTGTCGGCTATTGCCAATCCAAACATAGACCTTAAACACCTTTTTTGTGCCTTAAAAACTTGATCTTTCTGCGTTGAGTTTCCCCAGAAAATTATTCCATATCGAAGACAGGGTTCAACTACACCACGATATGCAGTTAGTAAGGCGTCTGTGTTTAAAATAGAGGATAATTTAAAGAGTGCATAGGCCGAGGAGCTGACACGTTTACACAGTCCGTCTGTATGAGATTTCCAATCTAATTTGTTGTCAATTTTTACACCGAGGAAATCTACATTTTCTGTTTCATATATATGATTGTTATTATTATAAATGGTCAAATTAAATTTATTTATTAAATTATTATAATTATTAACCTATATTTTTTGTTGATGTTCTAATAAATATATAAATAAATACATATGATGATTTTAATAATTTAATAGCATTATGACGCAGAGTAAATAATGTTTTTGCACGTGAGTGTACCATGCGCAAACTTACCCCCACTACGTCAACAAATGCTCAAGAAGTTTGCCGGCTATTATACATTGTTAATTGAAAATTCGAAATTTTTGAAGTACTCATTTAACTAATCAACAGATTTCGACGCACGACTACTTTTTATATTTTGCGTGTTGCACTTTGACACATTTTGAAGAGCTATGAATTTACGTGCCCGACGTTCACCAGGCGAAGATGCCAAGAAAGATATAGGTCTCGTGACCTTCGCAGGCCTAGGAATATTTATTTCATTCTATCTCATCTAGTTTTATTTAATCTCGTCCCAATTGTCTAGCCCCAAATGAAACAACATCAGTTCATTCAATCCAAATAATATTTCGTTTGTAATTTTTTTTTCATCAAACAAAATAATTATTAGAAGGCTAGTCTAGTATGCCTAGGCAGTACAGTGAAATACCATCGCCTGTCCTGTTAAAATAATGAAACTACTAACACGAGAGGATTTGAGCCATATTTTATACACTCAATTGTTTTGAGCTGTGTACACTGTTTCATTGAAATATTTTTCTGTTTGTTCAGGTTTTAACGTCTAATAAAGGTAATTCGTTGAAAAAGTTTAACAAACTGTGAGTGCGAAAGTGCGGGAAAATGTAACGTAAGCGTCACGGTTTAAATATTAAGTGTACTATCTATGGCCTATGGTCACGGTTCTTTCAGAAAGAATTTTTTGGCGGGAACGCGAGGTGTGAAGTTGTGTGATTTATTTTGTCTATTTAGTGTTTCTTCAGGTTTAAATGTGTAATAATGGTGGTTTATTACCGTTTAGTATCTGTGAAAGTGCACAAATGTGAGGAAATGAAACAAAGCCGCTGAACGTAACTTCTCGGGATCCTCCAAAAAGTCCACTGAAAAAATTTCAGTAAATGTTTATTTTACTGAGATTATATTTCATCCCATATCATCTCAATTCATTTCATTTAATTTCATCCCAATTGATTAGTGTCTCAAATTAATCATCTTCATTTCATTCCACTCCATAATATCATTTTTCATAAAAATATGAATAATATAAATTAAAATAAGACTTAAAAGACTCAGTTACCCGGTCATAAAATCTCATAAAAAAACAAAAATGTGATAGGTAGGTACCGTCTCAAATATATTAAGTGTTTATTCTATGGGTACCGTACCTACATAAATTGATTCCTATTCATTGGTTCAACTCTTTTTAAAAAAAATCATAATCACAAGGATTCTTATTAAAATAGACTAATAATGTAAAAGTGAGTACCTACCTATATATATAGGAAGCAAAAATTCTATGACATCCTTCGATCAACAATAGTAACTAGATTTCGGGTCGGTGCATAAAATCCGTCTCGTCAAATAACAGCGCACTTGAAATGTGAGCTCTTATTTTGTTTAGTTCACTTCAAACACAGCCAATGTCAACCCGTCTCACAATACCGCAGTGTGTATTCAAAAGTTGCAAAAATAAGGCCCGAAAAAGCAATTTAACGGCCGGAGTATCTTACTTTCGGTAAGTACATGAAGTATAAACTATATTGTAAGCTTTAAACTTATAAATAATATTAAATTTTGAACAAAATTACCGATTTTTAACCACCGCTACAAATGTTGGCCAAGGCTCGGCCAACACATGGACAAACTTTTGCTTAACAGAACAGTAAATGCATGGAGTAGATTTGTGTTGTAATAATTTTTTAAAATTTGTTAGCTGCACTTCAAAATTAGTTGGTTAAAATTGGTTAATGCTGCGTTTGTGTCTGTTTGTTGGACTCTCATTAGATACTTAGCTTTCCATTTTTATTTTAGCTTTCCTAGCAATCACGTGTGCAGAATGGATCTCGATTGTCGCCAGAGAAACAAGAGATGACTTTTATAAGCCAGCTAAGAACTCCGCTTATTGACACTGGACATCTTTGCCTTCCGTGCTCACGGCTACTGAAATGTGGCCGAAACATTGTAATAAAATTACCACGCTTGAAACCGTTTAAACGTTGTTTTATTATGTGCACTGGTCGCGAAAACTTAAAAATATATATTACACAAAAACGTAACGCTAATAAAATAATAAGTAATGTATAGATACTAACAAACATACATTTCCAAAACATAAAAAGTAAACAACTAAACTTTTACTTTAATTCATTAATAAATTATTTTAGTGTTAAGCGCGACTCCCTTACCTCCTGTAGTAAATAGAAATCGGCATTTCAAGAAGCAAAAATAAATAAAGCAAAACGATGTTAGTTCTCAGAGTAATTAAGGGAAAAGTTACTTTATTTGTTGCGCCTTAAGATTGATTTAACATTAAAAGTTGTTTAAAATATGTCTTTTTATTGGTAAGTGACAGGAGTAATTTATTGCTTTGCTCGTTTTATGTGACGAATGATCGTAAGTATTAGATAATGTTTTGGAGATTTGTGACTTTATTACTAGGTGCCATAGTTGTTATTAGTTTGAAAGTAAAAGTGTTTCAAAACTTTTTTCTCCGTTTGTTAATAAACGAATGTAGCTATGGCCTAGGCCGCACTACGGTGAAACCGCTGCGGTTATTAACCGTGTGAGTTTATGAAACACGAAAACGAATACAAGCGGCCGCACTTGCGGTTTTTTCCCGCGACTGATTTTAAAACCGCGAAATGTTACAAAATTGTTGCGGAAAAAAACCGCAACAAAATTTGTAATCCATAGAACTAAGTGGTCGCACACGCACTATGCGTTAACCGCGGGCGGTTTTTGGGCTAGTATTCGGCCGACTGCCGCAAAGAATAGTTGTGTTGTCGTCTCGTCACAATTATGTCGTCGACCGAGTCGGAGTCTGTTTCAAATGCAGAGTACGAAAGTTTATCCCAGAAAATCATCGTGGAAGTACAGAAAAGACCAGCTTTATACGATACTACTTTGCGTCAATACAGTGATAGAAATGTGAAAAATAAACTTTGGGAGGAAGTTTATCACAACGTAGTTAATAATTGGATGACACTGTCGGAGGCTGAGAAAAAAAAGAAGGGTAAGTTTTTAAAGAGTATTTATTTATTACAAAGAACTCAAACTAAAAAAGTCGAACCCTTATAACGAAAGCTACTTTAGTTTTGTTACCTATTTTTAAGGAGATGTTGTTTTGAGTTAACAGTGAAAATTCTGTTTTTGGCATTAATTAGTTACTATACTTTTGAGGGTGAGATATCTTTTAAATATTTTCATATTGCCAACTCAACGCGCCCGCAGTAGATGTAAAATAATCAGCAAACAAATTTCTTACATCTATAACGTTATTGCTAGAACGCGTACGAATTGAAGCAATACCCTGCATCTCTGAAACTTGAAACGATTCATTAAGCTGTTTACCGTCATGTTGTCTTACAAAGTTGTGCAATATGCAACAAGCTTTAATAATATGGTCGCAAAAATCTAATTTCACATCTAATGGTCTATGTAAAATACGCCATTTATTTGCCATGATCCCAAATGCACATTCGACAGTCCTTCTGGCATAAGATAATCTATAGTTATAAACTCTTTGTTTTATGGATAAATTTCTATTTGGATATGGCCTCATTAAGTGCTCCATAAGTGGAAAAGCTTCATCGCCTACGAAAACAAACGGTAAAGGTCCGACTTCCTCATAATCAGGTAATGTTGCAGATTCTGGTAAATGCATTTGGTTGTTCAAAAACCTTTTGCCAAAATTTGAGTTTTTAAAAACGCTAGAGTCGCTATTCGATCCATATGCCCCAACATCTATAGCAGTAAAGCAATAGTCTGCATCAGCTATAGCTAATAATATTAAAGAATAATACTTTTTGTAATTGAAGGCTTCTGAACCAGTATTTTCTGGCCTTTCTATTCGTATATGTTTTCCATCTATGGAACCAAGACAATTAGGAAAATGTGTTCTTTCAAAATAAAAATTTGCTATATTTATCCAATCCTCTTCTGTTTTTTCAGGCATATATGTAGGTTGCAAACATATCCACAAACTCTTGCATGTGTGTTCAATTATTTCACTCAGAGTTGTTGT
Organism: Bombyx mori; assembly: GCF_030269925.1. Lineage (NCBI taxonomy): Eukaryota > Metazoa > Arthropoda > Insecta > Lepidoptera > Bombycidae > Bombyx > Bombyx mori. The sequence goes on along the minus strand of NC_085117.1, from coordinate 1,047,432 downwards.
GCCGATCAAATATTCAAAATACAAGGACTTCATACTATTACCACTGGCAAGATACCTGAAAAAACAACATTATATTATTATATTTCTATTTTTGTTACAGGTAGTACAATACAAAAGAAATGGAAGAATATGCGCGACAGTTTTTCTAAAGAATTAGCTATACAGCGTGGTAAATCTGGTCAAGGTGCTATAAAAAAGAAAAAGTACGTTCATTTCGATTCACTGTTGTTTTTGGTACCATCTTTACAAAAAAGGGAGACTAGCAGTAATATCGAATTTACTTCACAAGATAACCCTGATACGGACTTATCTGAAACCCTTCCACTAACGAATAGTAATCGAACCCCATCCAGTAAGAAGGCTTCCAAAAGCCGAAGTAGCTGTGAAGATTATGAACAAAAATTGTTAAATTTTTTGAATACAAAGGAGAATGCGTGTGAATATGACGAAGATATAAACTTTTCACAAATGATTGTACCAATGTTACGGAAACTTAATGACGATCAGAAACATTTTGCCAAAGTAGAAATTATGAATATTTTGCAAAAAGCCAAATCTTTCTATCCATTCGAAACACCAATTCATAATCAAAGACCAAGATCACATTTGTCATTCACGCAAACGTCGTCTCCGCAATCATATTATACATATTCCCCATCTCCACCTCCAACCATGCCGATAATGCCACCAGTTTCAACACCAGTACGACAGCTTGTGTCAGGACCTGCAAAACAAACCATCTATTTGCCACTTAATACTCCTGTTCCACCAACATTACAAGCAACCGTGCATTCTCTTCAAGAACTCGAGCAACAAGAACAACAGTTACAATATGCACAAAATGAACAAGAAGAGCCTACAGCAGCCAATTATCTGTCGCAATTTCAAGAACAATAATTTTTTTAATTTTTTTTACCAATAAAAATACCTATAAAGTACAATATATATGCATGTGTGTGTAATTTTATTTCTTACCTCAAAGTCACAGACAGACGCTCCTCTGGTGAAATACATTTGCGAAATTTTGTATCCATGAAGGTGATGTATGGACGCACGTTGTGCAAAATTTTATCGAAGCTGGCCACTGACATTCGAAAGTAATTGAAAAATTTATCTGGATGTTCTCTTAAAATTTTATACTTTTTCTGAAAGAAACCTTTCTCAAATCTACGGCTAGTGAGTGGATGTATCCAATATTTGCGAAATTTTCGTTGACGTCTTTTTTTTCTATTTCTTAGTACCAGAGCAACAATACATACTGCTCTTTTGAAATCCATCTTCAAACTGTGAAAATCACGAGCGGTTTCGCGGTTTATAATCGTAGTGTGTACGTCTCAAGCGGTTTCGCGGTTATAGCGGTTAACCGCTCCCGGGAAAAAACCGTAGTGCGGCCTAGGCCTATAGGTGTATATTCACGCGGACAGTTTTTGCTTTAATTTTGTACGTATCCCTTTATCTAGTTACTATTGTTGATCGAAGATGACATCAATTATAAGTACATACCTATGTATATAATTAATATTCTATTTAATTTATTAATTACTGTTCTTTTCCTTAGCGTAGAATTTTGTATTAGACATAGTTTTTATCCTGCTGATCCTATCCTTTATCCGATGTAAATTTCGTTCGATGTAAAATTCTTTTCCTTTCCTTTTCTACTCAGTTTCCTTACCTTTGTCTGTGGCAATAAGCACTGCGTGAAGCCATAAAAAAAAATCTATGACATTTTACGTTCCTTTGTACTTTACAATGTGTATAATCTATGTTTACAATTGTTCTGATGCTCGATTGACTTTTTGGCGGGAACGCGAGGAGTGAAGTTGTGTGATTTGTTTTATTTTGTCTATTTAGTGTTTCTTCAGGTTTAAATGTGTAATAACGGTGGTTTATTAACTGTTTAATATCTGTGAAAGTGCACAAATGTGGGAAAATGAAAAAAAGCTGCTGGACGTAACTTCTCGGGTTCCTCCAAAAAGTCCACTGAAAAAATCTCAGTAAATGACCACCATTTTACTGCGATTATATTTCATCCCATATCATCTCATTTCATTAAATTTCATCCCAGTTGATTAATGTCTCAAATTAATCATCTTCATTTCATTTCACTCCTTAGTATCATTTTTCATAAAATTAAGAATATAAAGTAAAATAAGACATGACTTAAAGGTCTTAGTTACCAGGTCATAAAATCTCTTTTAAAAAAATGATGCTCGATTGGTGACTCTTGGTGAACTATTGCCTTGGTTGGTTTCTGATTTTCAGCTTGATGAAACAAGAAAACGACAAGAGCAGGAGGTCGGAAGAGACGTTTACATCCATAAGTGCAGCCTGTGACATAACGACATCAATTCTGTATTTTGTTTACATAGTGTGGTGGAGATTAATTAAAAGTTAAAGAGTCAACTACTAATTCGTCCCTTAGTTCACAAAAAGTGATCCGACATGTCATCAGAATTGTGATCAAAACAAAAGTAATATAGCTTGTAACTGGGAAGAAAATAAAACGCAAATTACAAGAAGATACATACTCTTTAGAGGCAGTACTTTTTTTAATTTTGTCTGGTTTCCGATCTCATATCTTAAAAAACATAACTTGGAGCATTCTCGTGTGTAAAATTTGCAAATCAAGGTTTTTCTTTTACATATGTATTATATATAAACAAAAATGGATGCATTTTACGAACCATATGTTTGTAAAGTCTGTAAAAAACGTTTTGTATTTATAGAGAACTTTAAAATGCACATGAAAACGCATTCTCCTAAAAACCCTTATGTTTGTGAAGTGTGTGAAAAACGCTTTACAAAAATCAGTGAATTGAAAAAACATATTGTAAGTCATGCTGCAGAAAAACCTTATGTTTGTGAAGTCTGTAAAAAATATTTTACACGAAAAAATGCTTTAGAATTGCACATGAGATTACATACTGGGCAAAAACCATACATTTGTGAAGTGTGTCAGAAGTGCTTTGCACGAAATGATTCTTTGCAAATGCACAGGAGAACACATTCTGCAGAGAAACCTTATGTTTGTGAAGTCTGTGAAAAATCTTTTCGATATCGTAGTGGCTTACAAATTCATTTGAAAATTCACACCAGAGATAGATCTTATCTTTGTGAAGTATGTAAAAAAGAATTTGCAGACCCTTCTGGTTTAAAAATTCATCTGAGAATGCATGCTGGAGAAGAACCTTATGTTTGTGATGTGTGTGGAAAAGGCTGTGCCCGAAAGGGTGATTTAAAAAAACATATGGCAACACATTCTGGAGTTAAACCTTATGTTTGTGATGTGTGTGGAAAAGGCTTTGCCCAAATGTTTGAATTAAAAGCACATATAAGAACACATACTGGAGAGAAACCTTATGTTTGTGATGTGTGTGAAAAAAGCTTTTCACAAACTTGTAATTTAAAAAGACATATGGCAACACATTCTGCAGTCAAACCTTATGTTTGTGATATGTGTAAAAAGTCTTTTGCACATATTAATTATTTAAGAAAACATATACATGTACACAATGCTTAAAAACCGTGTTTGTGATGTGTGTGAAAAAGCTTTTCATGCAACAGAAAAACCTTAAGCTTATGAAATGTGTGTAAAGCACATTTGTCACATTTTTTACTTGTGGTAGGACCTCTGGTGAGTCTGTACGGGTAGGTACTACCACCCTGCCTATTTCTGTCGTGAAGCAGTAATGCGTTTCAGTTTGAAGGGTGGGGCAGCTGTTCTAACTATACTGAGACCTTGGGACTGATATCTCAAGATGAGTGGTGGTATGTATGTTGTAGATGTCTATGGGCTTTGGTAACAACTTAGCATTAGATAGGCTGTAGACTCGTCCACCCATCTAACTCCCTTAACAACACCATGTTTAATAATCAAGAATGGTCCTTGGTCCTATGGTCAGTTTTAGAGAGTACGGCTTGCTCTAAGAGCCATGATAATTTGGAGTCCCTAAAACAATCCGTACGATTGGCAGTGAAAAATTTTCCCATGGAAAGAGTGCGTGCTTCTATTGATAACTGGCCTCAACGTTTAAAGGACTGTATTGCAGCCAATGGAGACCACTTCGAATAAGCTTTTTATACTTTAAATTGTTTTATATTTATGTTTTAAACTAACACACTGTAAAAGTAATAAATGTTATTTGCAATACAATTTTTTTTCCTTTGTCTCAGTATTTATGGCAAGACTAGGTATGTACTTTTGTCAGTTTTTCAATGTTTTTTATTGATGATCATTTTGTTAGTGCAACTAAATTAATTAATTAAAACCAAGTTTTTTTTTTTTTATTATAAAACTACTAAAACAGGAGAATTTGAAGTGTGTGCATTTAAATAGGTAATTCTTGTTTGTTTAAACCTGTAACGTGTAATATAGGTAATTAATTGAAAAAGTGTAGCAAACTGTGAAAGTGCAAAATTATGGGAAAATCTAAAACAAGCGCTAGATGTCAAGGTACTTTAAAAAAAAAAAAAAGACGTCCAGTCCAGACGGGAGGTACCCTCCTGGGGTAGTAGTTTTTGAACAGATGCCATTTCATGTTTTGTTTCCTTTTTGTTTAACCAGGGGTCGGTCCCCTGGGGTCTGGTTGGTACCCTCGGGACTGGACTCCCTCCAGCCATTCTTCCCATCGCCGGGCACCAGAGCTTAGGATTGGGCCATTTTTTAAAGATGTTTACGTCCTTGCGGCCCCGTGCCTCGCGGCAGCGGCCCCCGTCCCCCACGCGGTGAGGATTACGGTTTGGCCGGCGGCCCGCCGAGTGCAACGAGCAACACAGCAGACCACCGCACGACGCTCAAAAGAGCAACAACGACGAAGCCACGCCGGTATACCGGTACCCCCCTCTGGAGGGCGTGCCCCTGTAGCCGAAGCCGGGGACATGGCGACCATCGGCCGGAAGATGCGTAAGCAACGCCGGCTCACTTCTCCATCGAAGGGCAGGCCAAAAGTGGCCCACCACCACCCATGGGTTAGGTCCGAAACGGGTCGGACGTTACCCGAAAAAACAAAAAGGGGAAGAGAGAGGGAGCCCGAGCGTCTCCAGGAGGAACACCCTTCAGCGAGTGAAGGGCGTGGAGAGCCCGCAACTCCCCCTGCTGGTTTTGGTCCGCGTCATCCGATCTCTTTCGTTGCAAAGCCTAACTAGGCTACCCTACTCCTACACCTAGCCTACCTACCTAACACCTAGAAATCCTTGCAACGAAAAAGACCGGACGATACCCCTGGGAGTGAGACTGTTCCCAGAGGATCCCGTTATCCGCCACCTACGGACGCGCCCGGTGGGAGTCCAGCAAAACTCCCCCATAGACGGGGCCCCCGGCCACGTAGAGTGCGCGCCGGGGGGCCCGCCCAGGTCCCTCGGGTGTATATACATACCTACCTGATCCATTCTTTTTAATTTTCCGATTTCCTTTTTCTCCTGTTTCCCTACCTTTACCCTTGTATGTGGTTAAATGCACAAACCGTGCAAGATAAAAAAAAAATACAAAATATATCTACTATATCTATATAGTTAAAGGAAATACTTTTTACTTTTTGGCGGGAAGCGAGGAGTGAAGTTGTGTGATTTGTTTTATTTTGTCTATTTAGTGTTTCTTCGGGTTTAAATGTGTAATAATGGGAAAATGAAACAAAGCCGCTGGACGTAACTTCTCGGGATCCTCCAAAAAGTCCACTGAAAAAATCTTAGTAAATGACCACCATTTTACTGAGATTATATTTCATCCCATATCATCTCAATTAATTTCATTTAATTTCATCCCAGTTGATTAGTGTCTCAAATTAATCATCTTCATTTCATTTCACTCCATAATATCATTTTTCATAAAAATATGAATAATATAAATTAAAATAAGACACGACTTAAAGGTCTTAGTTACCAGGTCATAAAATCTCTTAAAAAAAAAAGGAAATACTTTTTGTCGTTTATTCTGTGTTTTCAGATCATTTTATAAAGTTTTAATAAAAAAAAACATTTAAAAATGCCCCAAACTCAGAAACAATATGTTTGTGAAATATGTAAAAAATGTTTTTCACATATTGGTTATTTAAAGAAACATCTACAAAGGCACACCGCAGACAAACCATACGTATGTGAAGTGTGCGAAAAAAGTTTCGCTCTATTCGATTATTTAAAATCACATATGATAACACATAAAGCAGAAAAACCATACGTTTGTGAAGTGTGCCAAAAAGGTTTTGCACGATTCGACAATTTAAAAGCACACATGATAATACATATGGCAGAGAAGCCTTTTGTCTGTGAAGTCTGTAAAAAAAGTTTTGCACATATCGGTTATTTAAGAAAGCATCTACGGAGACATACTGCAGAAAAACGTTATGTTTGCGACGAGTGCGATAGAGAATTTTCACAATATGATTATTTAAAAACACATATGGCCACGCACACATCAAAAAAGCCACATATTTGTGAAGTTTGTGACAAAGGCTTTGCACGACTGGATCATTTAAGAATACACGTGAGGATACACACAAGAGAGAAACCATTCATTTGTGAAGTATGTAATAAAGGTTTTACACATATTAGCCATTTAAAATCACATATGAGAGTACACACCGGAGAAAAGCCTTATGTTTGTGAAGTTTGTAAAAAAGCTTTTGCAAGAATTGGCGATTTAAAAAGACATACGAGAACACATACCTGTGAAAAACCGAGTACGGGCATTGTGTAATAAATGTTTTAAAAAAAATTTATAATTTAAAAATATATGTGCGAATGCATACTACAAAAAAATCTTAGTTTATGAAGCGTGTAAAAAAGATTTCGGGTTAATTTGTTGTTTAAAATTGCATCTACAAATACATAACCCAGTGAAACGTTATATTTGTGAAGTTCGTGAAAACTAATTCCATTCATTGGTAGTGTAAGAACATGTTTCTGAAGATTGTAGAAAATGATTTTGTTCAAGTTTATCATTTAAAATACTTCTGAGAGTATATACATATCGCACATAAGGTATTATAAAGTCTTAATACAGAACCGAGTAGAAGAAAATACATTTTTTAATAGTTATTAGTGAGACAAGAGAGATGTTTGCTTTTACTGATGAAGTTTAAAGTTGTAGTTTAAATATTAATGTATTTCTATAGTCTAGCAGAACTATATAAGAATTATACAATAAGATGTAAAATTTTCCTACATTTCTCATGAAAAATTACATAATTTGCATAAGGGACATTATGATAGAAGTAATATAAAATAGTGTAAGTAATTAAAAAGTTTAAATGTTCTGGAGAATTAAAAAATTGATCTATAAAGGAGATTGCCCATTCTTGGTTTCGTGTTATACTATGATCAAATATATATTAAAAATTAAGTTTTTATTTTTAACAATTTCCTCAAAAATATTAAGTTATAACTTCGCCGGATATAGAAGATTAAAATAATTAGTAATTTAAAAACTTCCAACCTAGTGTTAGTTCAATTTTCCCAATTGAAAAGCAAAGATATTATATATTTAGGATTCAGAAGAAAAACCATTTAAAAAAAATAACAATTTAAACATTACAATTTTTGTTATTCTCAAACTCTAATTAATTGACTCTAATTCAAAATAAATATTGACATAAATCACCAAACAACCAGAATACTGAATAAACACTTTGATATTATCTTGACTTTAAGCGCACATTTACAGAGACTTAAAACAATGACTCACACACACCATGTTCACGACTACCTCTCACGAACACCGCCGATCGAATGAATGTTTCGAGCAAAGGCATTGCTATTTATAGGCACTGTACCCTCAACATTATTATAAAATTCGTGTTTCCTAAATCGGCCATCCTGAAGTCGCGTCGTCCGCGGCGTGTCCTGCTGTTCGTCGTCACTTAGTTGTCCTGTTCCTCATTGTTCTTGCTGATCCGTGAGCTGCGGAGACATTGTGCTGCTCGCTGCTTCTGTGAACAAATCAGATCGCATTTCCCCATGCAAACCATTGGACAGAGGCATCACTGAATCGCATGTCCCCATGTAAACCATTGGAAAGAGGCATCACTGAATCGCATGTCCCCATGCAAACCATTGGACAGAGGCATCACTGAATCGCATGTCCCCGTGCAAACCATTGGACGGAGGCATCACTGAATCGCACGTCCACTTCGACAGAGGCATCACTGAATCGCATGTCCCCATGCAAACCATTGGACAGAGGCATCACTGAATCGCATGTCCCCATGCAAACCATTGGACGGAGGCATCACTGAATCGCATGTCCCCATGCAAACAATTGGACAGAGGCATCACTGAATCGCATGTCCCCATGCAAACCATTGGTCAGAGGCATCACTGAATCGCATGTCCCCATGCAAACCATTGGACAGAGGCATCACTGAATCGCATGTCCCCATGCAAACCATTGGACGGAGGCATCACTGAATCGCATGTCCCCATGCAAACAATTGGACAGAGGCATCACTGAATCGCATGTCCCCATGCAAACCATTGGACAGAGGCATCACTGAATCGCATGTCCCCATGCAAACCATTGGACGGAGGCATCACTGAATCGCACCTCCACTTCGACAGAGGCATCACTGAATCGCATGTCCCCACACAAATCATTGGACGGAGGCATCACTAAATCGCACGTCCACTTGGACAGAGGCATCACTGAATCGCATGTCCCCACATAAATCATTGGACAGAGGCATCACTGAATCGCATGTCCCCACATAAATCATTGGACGGAGGCATCACTAAATCGCACGTCCACTTGGACAGACGCATCGCTGAATCGCATGTCCCCACATAAATCATTGGACAGAGGCATCACTGAATCGCATGTCCCCACATAAATCATTGGACAGGGGCATCACTGAATCGCATGTCCCCACATAAATCATTGGACAGAGGCATCACTGAATCGCATGTCCCCACACATCATTTCAGTGTAGCACACACCCGGCCGCCGCTTGCGTGGTTCTGCCGCAGGAACCACCGATGGGCCCGAGCTGGCAATGTCCGTGACGCAGCATCCTCACCACCCGGCAAGGTCCACTGATTCCCGGATCTAGATTTCCTGTAGACTGGGAGTTATTACAAAAACAAGATTATCAACATTAAAAACGGCTGCTGCTCGTCGGTGCCCGTATCATGTAGCTTTTGACTTCGTGGTACCAACTGATGAGCTCTACCTCGACCTAGCTCTCGATGAACTTCACGGCTCCGAGACATCACGGATTAGAGTCTTCACCACAGGTATAGTGGCGTCTGTTCGCACCAGAAGCTACAGGGCGGATGTCTGTTGTCTTGCGTTTTGTGATGTTCAGAATGAGCTGTGATCCCCAAATTTCATCTGAAAAGCATTCAGTCAACCCCAAGAATTGTTTACTTGTTTGACGTTACGCGTCACCGATGACTCAACTAGGGCCTGAACCCTAGGACTCGGAGGACCTAGGACCTAAAGACTCGGCTTAACCTGACCTCCACCAAAAATTAAATCAAATCGTGAATCTGTAGACTAGCGTTCGCGACTCTAACCAGAGGGCCCATTATGCCCCGTATCATTATTAAAGTTCCGAGTTCGTCTATCGGACCTCTGACTATCTTAAGACGGAGCAACGATCTCTTGGTGCACTCGGCATATGAGGAAACACTATCTGATCAGTCACTCGTGTAACCAAGCCCGCGCATCACTCTTAAGACAGCCAGACACTCGTGACAAACAGAGTCTCCAAGCTGTAAAAGGATCTAGCCTGTTCTACTTCCTCACACTATATCTTGCACGGCAAGGTCAAAGTTAGAACTAAAGTAATCACGAGATAGATCTGAATTTACGAAATCTAATGGTTTCGGCTAACATTTCATTGTTACTACGCCTGGTGAAACTATTTTCATCAGTAACTAGGTACTATCGACACGGCGACGGAACAAGACGGCGTCCCGTCCGCAGGCAGCCAAATTCACTCATTGAGGGAGTGTATTGCCGACTGGTAACACTATTTTGAGCCCTTCGATTGTTATTTCCACCCATCGAAATTGAGCGTTCAGTCTCGAGCATGTTCAATCGTGACAAAAATAGATCGTAAAATCTATCGTGACAAAGTTGTTGAGCTAGTTACTTGGTGTTTTATTACATCTGGTAGGTGTGGGTACCTGACAAAAACGAATGACAAAATCAAACTTGTGGGCATTGTTTTCTTTTCTCGTTTTTAACGAAAAAAGGATCCCAATTCTGAATTTAGGATTCAGAAGAAAAACCATTTAAAAAAAATAACAATTTAAACATTACAACTTTTGTTATTCTCAAACTCTAATTAATTGACTCTAATTCATAAAAAATTACATAAATATTGACATAAATCACCAAACAACCAGAATACAAATTAAACACTTTGATATTATCTTGACTTTAAGCGCACATTTACAGAGACTTAAAACAATGACTCACGCACACCATGTCCACGACTACCTTCTCTAACGAACGCCGCCGATCGAATGAATGTTTTTTTTTTTTCCTACCTATGCTGATAGCCTTGAGAGGCTATTTCAGCTTCGCCCTAACGTTTGTAGGTGAGCTCACGGGGCTCAAACCTGATGACGTTGCTAACACGAACCCTAGCAAGAGCCGTGCTTCGCAGAATCTACCACCGGAAGCCGAAAGTATGGCAGAGGATGACGGAAGCTGGAGCCCTCTATCTGGACCTTCAAAGGGTCAGAGTCGAGGACCAGTCTCCGCTCATCCAATGCACGAGGTGCCTCGCATTTGGACATGGTCGTAAATTTTGCACCGAGAGTGTGGACAGATGCAGTCACTGTGGAGGACCGCATCTGCGCGAAAAATGCGCAGACTTTATCGCAGGGACCGAACCGCGGTGCTGCAACTGCTCACACTCTGGGTTGCGGAAGGCTGACCACAACGCTTTTAGCGCCGAATGCCCGGTACGAAAAAAGTGGGACTACTTGGCTCGCGCAAATACCACATATGCATGACCATGCAGGACATTACACAACACGTACACACAGACACAAAGCACACAGAAACAAAAACACAACACACACAAATATGAAATACACAACAACACGAACACAAATGATATTCAGAAGGTATATTGAATATACACGATGATATCAGCACAAGAACACTTACAGGAACAAAAAATGCGAAATAAAATGAAAATTGTCTAAAGAAAATAGTCAATAAATATATATAAATTCAGTATATATATGTTATTGCCTAGGCAAATGAGTTTTTAAAAAATATAGAAAGAAAGCACAAACGTCACAACACTACAGAAATCTCACCAAACCTGCTAAAGGCATAATAATAGCAAACATAATAACGAAATAAACTTCCTGTTGTAAGAATAATGAAGTTAGGAATATAATTAACTAATACCGAACGGAAGAATGTAGCAATTAGATGGTAATTAAGAGTATATACTAATGTAAGTTTTATAGATATAAGCTAAGAACTAAGAAAAAAGTAATGTTAGAATGTTAGAAATATAATAAGTGTAATAAAAGATAAGTATAATAGTTAAATAAGTAAAGAAAATTGTAATTAAAATAAGAACAAGTACGCAGTACTTGTAAGGAAAACCAATATAATATGTAAAGTATAAATACTACCGTAGACAAACTAGAAACAAAAATAAAACTGTACAAACTTTATTTTCCTATAATAAAAGAATAAAAATATCGTAGCATAGAGAAGCGGGAGTCCCACCCGGCAAAGAATGAATGTGGAAGGATATAAGAAAGATTATGTATGCGGCTTGAAAGTGCGAGAGGAATACATGTGAGAACTTGAATGAATGAGTATATAGATAAATAAGGACCCGGTGTTCTCATGATCGGGGAAAAGCAGAATAAAAAAAAAAAAAAAAAAGAATCTACCACCGGATCGGAAACGCGACCCACTGAGAAGATACGGCGAGAAACTCAGTGGGCTTTGTCTGGGAGTTAATTTACTCGTCGAGCCCTTCGTCGCAAGCGACGGGTTCGACGAGAACGGTGACCGGTGCTTGAAGTACCTAGAAGCACCGTTAGTGGATCGGGAGGATCCGAGATGACGTGTTTTGGGCGACGTCGACTGCTTTCCATTCTGTCCGCAGGATCGGGAATGTAGTTACCGGCGGCCACGATGAGAGGGTTCTCGTGTCGTGCCGCTTTATCGAAGTAGTGAATGTTTCGAGCAAAAACGTTGCTATTTATAGGCACTGTACCCTCAACATTATTATAAAATTCGTGTTTCCTAAATATATCATACAGCCTAATCTTTAAAAAAATATGATTTTATGGAGTGAAATGAAATGAAGTTGATTAATTTGAGACATTAATCAATTGGCATGAAATGATATGGGTTGAAATATAATCTTGTAAGATGATGGTTATTTACTGAGACTTTGAAGTCGTCGTGACCTAAGGGTTAAGACGTCCGGTGCATTCGTGTTGAACGACGCACCGGTGTTTGAATCTCAGGCGGGTACCAATTTTTCTAATGAAATACGTACTCGACAAATGTTCACGATTGACTTCCACGGTGAAGGAATAACATCGTGTAATAAAAATGAAACCCGCAAAATTATAATTTGCGTAATTACTGGTGGTAGGACCTCTTGTGAGTCCGTGCGGGTAGGTACCACCGCTCCGCCTATTTCTGCCGTGAAGCAGTAATCAACCTTATCCGCCAACAAATAAAGTAATTTTTCCCGTTATAGCTTTGAAAACTAACATCATTTTATTTTATTTATTTTTGCTTCTTGAAATATCGATTTCTATTTACTACAGGAGGTAACGGAGTCGCGTTGAACACTAAAATAATTTATTATAATTATGAATAAAAGTAAAAGTTTAGTTGTTTACTTTTTATGTTTTGAGGATTTATGTTTGTTAGTATCTATACATTACTTATTATTTTATTAGCGTTACGTTTTGTGTAATACATATTTTTATAGTATATTTTTATGTTTTCGCGACTAGTACATATAATGAAACAACGTTTAAACGGTTTTAAGCGCGTTATTTTTATTACAATGCTTCGGCCACGTTTCTGTAGCCGTGAGCATGGAAGGCAAAGATGTCCAGTGTCAATGAGTGGAGTTCTTAGCTGGCTTATAAAAGTAATCTTTTCTTTCTCTGGCGACAATCGAGATCCATTCTGCACACGTGATTGCTAGGAAAGCTAAAATAAAAAAAATGGAAAGCTAAGTATCTAATGAGAGTCCAACAAACAGACACAAAAGCAGAATTAACCAATTTCAACTAACCAATTTTGAAGTACTGCTAACAAATTTTTAAAAATTATTACATCACAAATCTACTCCATGTATTTACTTTTCTGTTAAACAAAAATTTTGTCCAAGTGTTGGCGAACCTTGGTCAACATTTATAGCGGTGGTTAAAAATCGGTAATTTTGTTTAAAATTTAATATTATTTATTAGTTTAAAGCTTAAAATTTTACTTACACTTCATGTACTTACCGAAAGTAAGATATTCCGGCCGTTAAATTGCTTTTTCGGGCATTTTTTGCAACTTTTGAATACACACTGCGGCATTGTGAGACGGGTTGACATTGGCTGTGTCTGAAGTGAACTAAACAATAAAAGAGCTCACATATCAAGATTTTCAAGTGAGCTGTTATTTAACGCGACGAATTTTTGCGCCAACCCGAAATCTAGTTACTTTTGTTGATCGAAGCCGAAAAGTTACAATTTTATTAAGAACTACTGTTCTTAATTGTAACTTGAAGTTGCCGTTCTCGTTAACTTGCTGCCGCGATATTATGTGGCATAAGTGTTCGATTAATGATTCTTTCTTTCATTTTTATCACTAACCCACAAAATGACAAAACTAAATACAATTGTCATCTTTCATCCTTCAGAACCATATCAAAGTTTAAATATTTGAAATTTTATTTATGAAATTTTTATTATCCGTTTCAAACTTCTTCCTACTTATCTGATCGTTTCTCGTGTTTCGTATCCTTTTTTAATTTGGTTTCCCAATCTTTTAATTTACGTCATTGGCAAAAAGTAAACGCTATTGCCAAAAAAGAAAAAAAAAATAGACAAATAACGTAAAAGCATAGAGTTACTATTCTAAGGTAAGCTATTGTAGGTATAGTAATCGGCAAACTTCTTGAGCAAATGACCTTGACTGCGCAGAACCGAATTTTAGATCACTTTGGTGGTGAGGGTGAGGCGCGACGGCAGGGGAAATCGTATCGAGCGCGTTATTGGTAGATCAGTCGAACCTTGCGTCCCGCACCGCGCCCTCGTTCCGCTTGCTCCCAAAAGTACGCTTGCGTACAGTGAAAAGTCTATCGTTATTAATCGTTAAGTTATTTGTTATAATTGCTTGTTGACTTTGTTGCCATTGCTATTTGTTGAGTGTTTGTTGATTTTTTATAAAAAATACACTATGCCGCGACAAACTGGTGTAGTATTCAAAAGAAAGGATAAAAAAATTGTGTACGACGTATATTGCTTCATTATAAAACAGGGGAAGAATGATATGGAAAAAGTAAAACAGACTTCGGAAGCAACAAAAACATCAGTGAGTACTGTTAGGTGCATTATTAACGAAGCTAAAGGCTCTGGCTTGCTCGCCGTGTTTGGGACTCCGGGTAAGAAAAGATCAGGGAAGAAGAAAGTTGGAATGGATAGTTTCGTTCAATCTGTAATAAAAATATGTAATCATAATAACTACATAACAAGCAGCGAAACTCCGTACCGTAGAAAGGCTTCGAAAAATTTAAAGAAGATATAAATTTTAATGGCTCGGAATGAAGCTTACGACGAATTATGAAAGAGCTAGGCTTCAGATGGAAAAAAAGAACCGAAAATAATCGGAAGCTGGTAAATGAAAAAAGTAACATTCGATTACTACGAATCGAATATCTTCAAAAAATAATTAATTATAGACAAAAAAGAAGACCGAATCGACCGAGTTGTAAACTACGCCGATGAGCCCTATGTCGACTCATCACGATGATAGCGACTCGGGTGATGAAAACAGTGATGATGATGATGGTCAAGATTATGATAACGAAAAAAAAATTACAAATACCAGCTTCGCTTTAACTGAACCAAGACCTGGCAACAGCTCTAGTTTTGACTTAATAGAAGGAATATCTATTTTACCCCAAGATTAAATTATTACAATTATTAACCTATATGTTTTGTTGATGTTCTAATAAATATATAAATAAATACATATGTTGATTTTAATAATTTAATAGCATTATGACGCAGAGTAAGTAATGTTTTTGCACGTGAGTGTACCATGCGCAAACTTACCCCCACTACGTCAACAAATGCTCAAGAAGTTTGCCGGTTATTATATTTATTAACTCCATGCGTAAAAGTGAGTACCTACCTACTTATCTAGTTAGGAAGCAAAAATTCTAAGCTCTGTAAATTTGGCCCCCCTTTTTTTGATTTTCGGATTTATTATTATTTTTAATTACTCGTTCGTCGTTTGTTCGTTAATGTTCGAGTGTAAAAATTGTTTGTTCGTCTTTTATTTATTTATAATTAATTAAACAAATGATCACCGTTAAGTGGGCCCCCCTTACTAGATATCTTTATGTTTATCACTCAGATTAATTCACTTTGATCAATTAACGTTTGTTCGACGACTATTGGTGATTGATTGATCATAAAAATCAAACAAATTCAAAAAAAACGCAGCCTTGTAATATATATCAATCAAGATACTTCTCGATAATAATAATTAATTTAATATAGACGTAAATAATTCTTTTTTAAATAAAATCCGGTTTATAGCGTTTATATATATATACTAAGTTTATTCTTCCATATTAAATGAATTTCTACTAAATGTACCTGCAATATATTTCTTGAACTTATAAATAATTATCATTTCAACAAAAACAGATTTTGTGTGCATTACATTTACATCTTTTGAACTACGTAATTAATTTAGGAATTATTAATTTTATTATAAAACTAGCTGACCCGGCAGACTTCGTAGTGCCAAGTCAATCGATAAATAAAAGACCTAAACTTTTGTATAAAATAAACTTAAAACAAACAAAAGGAATCCATCTGACGGGGGACACATACACATACGCGTCCTGGAAGGCGATGCTCGACTTCTTCGAGTCCACCATCTTGCAGAAGGAGGCGGCGGAGCGAGAGAGGAAGAGCCCTTCCCTTTCCGCACCAATCCGTCGCCGTCGAGCCGAGGGCCGGAGGCGGGAATACGCCCGTACGTCCCGGCCCCTGTAGGTAGCGGCCTCCACCCGGTGAAGGTCAAGGGGTGACCTGAGGGGGTGAGGCCGCGCGGCGCGCTACCAGCACTAGCGCGCTGCCGTGGAGTAAATAGAGCGACCGGTCGACGGTGTATCGCGTCCCGACCCGGCAGGCTGGTTCTGGTCTGGCACTATACGGTGCGCTCGTATGGTGCCAGGCCCTGACCCGCCAGAACCGCGATCGCGGTCAGGGCCGTCCGAGGATACCGTACCGTCTCCTTCGAGGCGGCGTGCTTGCTCGCCGGGGCGCCACCCTGGGACCTGGAGGCGGAGGCGCTCGCTGCTGATTACAGGTGGCGTAGCGACCTCCGCTCTAGGGGGGAAGGGCGCCCTGGCGAAGGTGTAGTGAGAGCGCGGAGGCTCCATTCTCGGCGGTCCGTGCTGGAGGCGTGGTCTCGTCGTTTGGCGAACCCGTCGGGCGGCCTCCGTACCGTCGAGGCGGTCCGCCCGGTTCTCGCGGACTGGGTAGGCCGCGACCGCGGATGCCTCACCTTCCGGCTGACGCAGATGTTGGCCGGCCATGGGTGTTTTGGCCGGTACCTCTTCGAGATAGCCGGAAGGGAACCGACGGCGCAGTGCCACCACTGCGCGGACCGCGACGAGGAAGACCCAGCGGAACATATATTGGCGCGTTGCTCTGGATTCGACGAGCAACGCGCCGCCCTCGTCGCGGTCATAGGAGAGGACCTCTCCGACGCGTCCTGGAAGGCGATGCTCGACTTCTGCGAGTCCACCATCTCACAGAAGGAGGCGGCGGAGCGAGAGAGGGAGAGCTCTTCCCTTTCCGCACCGATCCGTCGCCGTCGAGCCGGGGGCCGGAGGCGGGAATACGCCCGTACGCCCGTACGTCCCGGCCCCTGTAGGTGGCGGCCTCCCCCCGGTGAAGGTCAAGGGGCGACCTGAGGGGGTAGAGGCCGCGCGGCGCGTTACCAGCACTCTAGCGCGCCGCCGTGGAGTAATAGAGCGACCGGTTGGCGGTGTATCGCGTCCCGACCCGGCAGGCTGGTTCTGGTCCAGCAGGGTATTCCGGGACACCAGCGGCACCGTCTGGGCGGTCTGACCAACCAAGTACCTGTACCTGTACCTGTACCAAGAAGGCCGACGTTTCATGAAGGTGATGGTTTGCTTATTAGATATAAAATAATTAATAATTGAGAATTTAATTGTTTTTATGATCGAACAATCACCAATAGTTGTCGAACAAACGATAATTGATCAAAATGAATTAATCTGAGCGATAAAAATAAAGATGTCTAGTAAGGGGGCCCACTTAACGGTGATCATTTGTTTAATTAATTATAAATGAATAAAAGACGAACAAACAATTTTTACATTCGAACATTAAATACAAAATAATACAAAACAAAAAAAAATATCCGAAAATAAAAAAAAGGGGGCCAAATTTACAGAGCCAAAATTCTATGACATTTTACGTTCCTTTGTACTTTACAATTGTTCTGATCATTTCTGATGCTCGATTGGTGACTCTTGGTGAACTATTGGCTTGGTTGGTTTGTGATTTTCAGCTTGATGAAACAAGAAAACGACACGAGCAGGAGGTCGGAAGAGACGTTTACATCTGTGGCGTTTAAGAACGCACATTTTTATGATGCGTAAGTCGGAACGCACGAGAGGTACGAAAAAGGATATAGTCTGTGACACGAGACCTTTTTACCGCCAAATATTTAAAACATAAAAATAATTTATAATGTGTTAAATAACTAATATACCTGATATAATTAACTGGAATTGTTTATGCCGCTACATCAATATAATTTATATTGTTTCAACTGTGGTGTTAATTACTTAAAACACGACTACGGCGAAATAAAGAAGGGACTCTATACGAACTCCCTCACATCCATAAGTGCAGCCTGTGACATAATGACATCAATTCTGCATTTTGTTTACATAGTGTGGTGCAGATTAATTAAAAGTTTAAAGAGTCAACTACTAATTCGTCCCTCAGTTCCAACCATGGAGTTAATAAGTACCTAGTAACTCTATGGTTCCAACTCAGTTCACAGACAGTGATCCGACCATAGATTATACTTTTATTAAACTTGAGAGATCCGACATGTCAACAGAATTGTGATCAAAACAAAAGTAATATAGCTTGTAACTGGAAAGAAACAAAAACGCAAAATACAAGAAGATACATACTCCATAAAGGCAGTACTTTTTTTTTAATTTTGTCTGGGTTCCGATCTTTCTGGTTTTTAATTTTGTCTGGTTTCCTAAAAAACATAACTTTGAGCATTCTCATGTGTAAAATTTGCTGATCAATGTTATATTAAATATATAAACAAAAATGGAAGCATTTCGCAAACCCCGTGTTTGTAAAGTTTGTAAAAAACGTTTTGTATTTAAAGAGAACTTTAAAATGCACATGAAAACGCATCCTAAAAACCCTTATGTTTGTGAAGTGTGTGAAAAACGATTTACAAAAATAAGTGAATTAAAAAAACACAATGTAATTCATACTGCAGAGAAACCTTATGTTTGTGAAGTCTGTAATAAATATTTTAAACGAAAATGTACTTTAGGAATGCACATGAGATTACATACTGGGGAAAAGCCATACATTTGTGAAGTGTGTCAGAGGTGCTTTGCACAAAGTTATTCTTTACAAAGGCACAAGAGAACACATTCTGGAGAGAAACCTTATGTTTGTGAAGTCTGTGAAAAATCTTTTCGATATCGTAGTGGCTTACAAATTCATTTGAAAATTCACACTAGAGATAGATCTTATGTTTGTGATGTGTGTGGAAAAGGCTTTGCCCTAAAGGGTGATTTAAAAAAACATATTTTGGCAACACATTCCAGAGTTAAACCTTATGTTTGTGATATGTGTGGAAAGGGCTTTTCCCAAAAGGGTGATTTAAAAGCACATATAAGAACACATACTGGAGAGAAACCTTATGTTTGTGATGTGTGTGAAAAAAGCTTTTCACAAACTTGTCATTTAAAAAGTCATATGGCAACACATTCTGCAGAGAAACCTTATGTTTGTGATATGTGTAATAAGTCTTTTGCACATATTAGGTATTTAAAAAAACATATACATTTACACAATGCTTAAAAACCTTGTTTGTGATGTGTGTGAAAAAGCTTTTCATGAATAGTAGGTACTATAAAAACACACATGGCAACACATACAACAGAAAAACCTTAAGCTTATGAAATGTGTGTAAAGCACATTTCACACATTGTTTACTTGTGGTAGGACCTCTGGTGAGTCTGCACGGGTAGGTACCACCACCCTGCCTATTTCTGTCGTGAAGCAGTAATGCGTTTCAGTTTGAAGGGTGGGGCAGCTGTTCTAACTATACTGAGACCTTGGGACTGATATCTCAAGATGAGTGGTGGTATGTATGTTGTAGATGTCTATGGGCTTTGGTAGCAACTTAGCATTAGATAGGCTATGGACTCGTTCACCCATCTAAGCAATGAACAAAAATAAATAAAAACAAAAATTAAGATCACACATTAGAATACATACAGGAGATAAACATTCTGTTTGTGAAGTATATATAAAAGGTTTTAGTTTTAGTTTATGTTGATTATTTAAAAACACATATAAAGCTTCATGTATATACTAGAGAAAAGTCTTATTATTGTAAACTGAAAAACGGTTTTCAAGTATTGGTAATTTTGAATGGCATACGAAAATACATATTTGAGAAAAACTGTATGCTTGTGTAAAGTGTAATAAAGCATTTTCGCAAATTGATATTTTAATAATGTCAGATACATTAAATAATATGTACTGCAAAAAGCCTATGTTTGTAAAGTATGTAAAAAATAATTTTCAAAAAATTGTCTGTTATAAGTCCCCCTTAAAATATACACTGGAGAAGAAAAAACCTTGTTGATGTAGTCTATACTCTATACTAATATTATAAAGAGGAAAGATTGTTTGTTTGTTTGTTTCGAATAGGCTCCGAAACTACTGGACCGATTTGAAAAATTATTTTTCCATTAGAAGCCGACATTGTCCCTGAAGAACATAGCCTACTTTTTTTTAAAAAAAAATTATTTTATTTTTTTGGTTTCATGTGTGTTTTAATGTTTCCGAAGCGAAGCGAGGGCGGGTCGGTAGTTAATAATAAATGTTTTGCACGTATAGATTTTTTTTATTGCTGAGATTGGTGGACGAGCTCACTGCCTACCTGGTTTTAAGTGGTTACCGGAGCCCATAGACATCTACAATGTAAATGCCGCCACCCACCTTGAGATATAAGTTCTAAGGTCTCACTATAGTTACCACGGCTGCCCCACCCTTCAAACCGAAACGCATTATTGCTTCACGGCAGAAATAGGCAGAGCGGTGGTTCATATCCGCGCGGACTCACAAGGGGCGCTACCACCAGTGACTCACAAGAGGTCATACCAGTACCAGTAGGAATATTTAATAGTGCATCTGAGAATACAGACCGCCGAGACACCTTATGTTCGTGTTGTGTTTGAAAGGAAATTCTTATCAATGGTGTCGTTATTTTTTCATTCTCGAATATTCTAGTTAGGTATATATCGAGAGTGTTCTAATGGCGCCAAGAATGTTTTCGATATAGGCAAGACTAATCTAGAACAGTGGTCGGCAACGCGCGGCTCTGTAACTCTTCGGCTACGTCTCTTCCACGAAATGTTTAGTTCAAGTACGGAATAGTTCTTGACTCGTAAGAGACGAGTAAAGATGTTTAATACACAATGGCACTATATCAATTTCAATAGTGTGTTATCTAGCTAAGTCTGGCCATAAATACTGTTACAAAGGAAAACAAAAAAAAATCTATGGCAAATAACGTTTATTACTTTTAAAGTGTGTTAGTTTAATACATAAATATAAAATAATTTAAAGTATAAAAAGCTTATTCAAAGTGGTCTCCATTGGCTGCAATACATAGAAGCACGCACTCTTTCCATGGGAAAATTTTTACTGCCAATCGTACGGATTGTTTTAGGGACTCCAAATTATCATGGAGTTTAGAGCAAGCCGTACTCTCTAAAACTGACCATAAATCATAATCCAGCGGATAAAGATCGGGACTAGACGACGGTCAGTCTTCAGCTCTGATGAAGTCCGAAACGTTCGTTTCCAACCAAGACTGCATAGACCGAGCTTTATGACCTGGCGCCGAGTCTTGCTGGAAGGACCATTCTTGATTATTGAACATGGTGTTGTTAAGGGGCTTCACTACCTTCTCAAGAATGGTATCTTGATACACTTGTGCCGATGTTTTGATACCTTTTTCACAAAAGTATGGCTCAGTCACTCCTTCGTAGCTAATTCCCCACCAAACTGTTGTAACCTTATTATATTTTTATGCTATGTCTTGGAAACATTGTTTTATTATATTGGTGACGAGTTACAATAAATTAAGATGAACGATGAACAATTCGCATTATTTTTACATGCACAACAAAATCAGCAAGAGCAGATTTTACAAATCTTGAAGTTGTTGGTACCAGCAGCTTGCAATACAACAGCCAAGAGCGTGACGAACGACTCTTTTACAAAACATGATACGGATAACAAGATAAGTATAATGTAACGGACGTGACGTCAGCTGTCATGCCCTGCCGCCAGCCAAGCCGCCAAGCCATGTTACGGCCTGGCCACGGGGATCGGCGGTGCGAACAGCGAAGCGGTGGACGAGGCGACCATTCGCGCAGCACCGTTTGCAGGCCACGGGTACTCACGTTCGCCGCCGCGACTAGTAAGGAAGTCCGACAGCGAAATGTCTATATCGAAATTATCTCGATATTGCTTACAAATTAATAGTTTTTTGGTTCAAGACCTATTATTTGGAAAAGATTGTGAAGTACATGATTTGAATAAGAATCGGAGTATACCTATAGATGGAGAATTCCACAAGAAGTACGAGAAATACTTTGGGTGGCTAGACTTCCAAATAGCTGGTCTAGCTAGTATTTCAGCTATATTTTTTTTTATTGCTTAGATGGGTGGACGAGCTCACAGCCCACCTTGTGTTAAGTGGTTATTGGAGCCCATAGACATCCACAACGTAAACGCGCCACCCACCTTGAGATATAAGTTCTAAGGTCTCAAGTATAGTTAAAATGGCTGCCTCACCCTTCAAACCGAAACGCATTACTACTTCACGGCAGAAATAGGCAGGGTGGTAGTACCCACCCGTGTGGACTCACAAGAGGTCCTACCACCAGTAATTACGCAAATTATAATTTTGAGGATTTCATTTTTATTACACGATGTTATTCCTTCACCGTGGAAATCAATCGTGAACATTTGTTGGGTACGTATTTCATTACAAAAATTGGTACCCGCCTGATATTCGAACACCGGTGCATCGCTCAACACGATTGCACCGGACGTCCGTTAGGCCACGACGACTTTAAAAATATAAAATAAAAAATAAATAAAAAATATAAAAATTTCGGCGTTAATTTTTCGCGGCGAAAACAACTAAACTCATTTAATCACTGTACTATTCGCCGCGACTACCGCTCGACTCCGTGGCTCGCGCCGTCCGTATTCATGCATTTGTTTTGCTCGCCCGCCGCATCGCGCGATTCGCTCGGTACATTTCGCCGGTCGCTTCGCCGGTCGCCGGTGCGCGTGGCTTGTTAGGTACATTTATATGCGCTTATTTTAGTCGCTAGACGCTTCGCCGTTCGCACCGCGCGAATATTCGTATCGGCGAATGTCCCGTGGCCAGGCTGTTAACACGCCCCCTTCCGCCACCGCCACCGCCGCCGCCGCCAGCCAAAGCCAACGAAGGGGGGATAGTGTTAATAAAACAAGCCGTGCCAGCCTTTCTACCTGCTTTCTGCTTTCTCGCACAAATAAAAGAACTTGTCGTTACGCTGCTGGTTTTTTTGTCACATCATTTGCAACAATAATAAAAAAATTCAATATGGATAAAATTAAATACAACCCAGATACATTCAGAATTGACGATTACATTGATTTTTTCGAAAACAAATGCAAATTTCTTGATATCAATAACAGCGACTTACAAAAAGATTTGCTTCTGAATTTACTAACACCAAGATATTCCACGAATTAAAAGTAGCTTTAACGCCTGATTTCGGTATAGCTACATACAGCGAAATTTGTAACAAATTATTAGACCTCTATCGCATAAAAACGACGAGATATAGAGCCTTAACAGAATTTTGGAATTGCACTAGAGAACAAAATGAAACGATGGAAAACTATGCAAACAGATTAAAAAGTCTTAGTCGGGATTGTGGCTACACTAATGACTTCCTGGAACGACAATTACGTGACCGTTTTGCCACTGGATTGAATCATCCAGATTTAGAAACCGACTTAAAACAAAAATGGCCTGATTTAATTCAAATGGTAGACGAAATACCAAGAGAAGTAACCTTTCAACAAATTTTTACAATCTCTCAATCAAGAGAACAGACAGAACAAGACACACCACGAACAAGTATTAAAAAAATAAAGAGGAGCAAAACCAAAACCGTACCATTACATCAAAATACAACACGAAAATTAAATCCAATGAATTGTTTACGCTGTGGAAAGAAAGAACGGCACAGCCTATCACAGTGTTCAGCCAAGGACCATATTTGTAAAGAATGTAACACGAAGGCACACTTTGAGAATTGTTGCATTCAGTCTGGACGGGCATACATCAGCTATACAAAAGGGAGCCAAAAATCAATAAAAAAATAACAAGACATCATAAGTCCTCACAGTGGCGTACCTAGAACTTTTGCCGCCCGGGGCGATCTCCAGTCTGCCGCTCTTTCTATTATAAGTCAATCAAATAGTGGTTTTTATAAATTAATACACATAAATAAATTATTAAGTTATTTAATCAATATTAATTAATACACAGAGTAAATTTTTTAGACTTATTTGTATGCACTCGTAAACATATTTATATAATATCTACTCTTCTAGCTTTCATACTAGAAAAATCGTGTATAATGCCAAGTCCATGTCAACTGGTAGTTTACACGGGCATATGAGCGGTGCAATTTATCAATCCAAATACAATTCTTCAAAACGGACTGAGAATATTTATCTATTTGCGAGTTCTGAAATTGTAGCTTCGTCAGTATTTTTGTTTTGTCTCGTTTAGATTTTGTTGTTTGAAAAAGATAGTTCTTATGCCGGCGCCCTAATGCTTTGCAGACCTAGCAGACCGCCTTCCGCCGGCCCTGCTTTTCAAAAGAAAAATGGATGAATAAAAAAATATTGATATATTACTTCAAAGTAATCATATAAACTTTTCAAAAGAAATGACATTTATAAACTGATATTTAAAAAATTTAGTTAGGAAAAATTGCCGAACAAAATCGAAAAGATACTTTTACGAATTCAAAGAATTTTAATGAATACAATAAAATCAAATGATTACCTTGTTCTTGAATTCAAAATTTACACTAATATGCATTTATATACACCGATAAATAATATTCGAAATCATATAGTTAATTATAATTTATATAAATCAAATATTAAACTTATAATAATCATAATAATCATTTATTATTCAAGAAAGAAAATAAATATGAAATGAATAAATTGCTTTATACAACTAAAAGTAAATGCTAAAATGCCGCCCCAGGGTAAGTGCCGCCCGGTGCGGACCGCACCCACCGCCCCCCCTTAGGTACGCCACTGAGTCCTCAACATCATCATCTATCAGTAACGAGGAAGAAAGCGATGACGAAGTTATCTGCAGCGTCTTGGGTACACGTAAGAGAGAATGCAAACAAATCGATGTACGTATCAATGACATACCTTGCATTATGGATTGGGACCCCGGCTCTGCGTATTCAATAATAAACACGACATTATGCAAAAAATTAGGATCACCATCTTTACAACCCGCCCCGAAACTTAAGGCCTACGGTAACACAAACTTAAAAACAAAGGGAATTACAAAAGTAACAGTCGAAGTCGACGGACTGCAAAAACTTCTACCTGTGGTCGTAATGAAAAATGCCAAACCAATGTTATTTGGTTTACATTGGAGTGACGTTTTTAAAATGGAATTTCCAAAACCAGTAAACTCCATCAAAACATCAACACCGATGACTCTTAAACAAATATTGGATAAACATGTACAACTCTTTGATGGAACACTAGGAAAAGTTAACAATTATTACGTAAACATACATGTCAAACCAGAAGCTGAACCGATCCACCTTCCTGCACGGCCTATAAAATTCAGCATGAAAAAGAATATAGAAAGGGAGTTAGATCGTCTGATCTCAGAAGGGATAGTGGAAAAAGTAGATCCTAATATTACACCTATTGAATGAGCTACACCCACAGTTAACATTCTGAAATCTACAGGGGAAGTTAGGATATGTGGAGACTACAGAACTACGCTTAATCCAGTACTTATTAAATATCTACACCCAGTTCCAATTTTCGATCAACTACGCCAAAATCTCACAAACGGTAAATTATTTTCAAAAATAGACCCTAAAGACGCATACTTACAATTTGAAATAGCACCAGATTCGAAAAAGTACTTGACGTTGTCAATCCATAAAGGGTATTTCCAATAAAATAGAATGCCTTTTGGAATATCGACTGCTCCTTCAATTTTCCAACATTTTCTGGATCAACTGCTAGGCGATATCAATGTAGCTGTATATTTTGACGACATAGGTATAGCAGGGAAAGATATTTCAGAACATTTACAAACTTTATTTATTTTATTCGATCGCTTACAAAACGCCGGCCTAAAAGTTAACTTAAAGAAATGTAATTTCTTACAGAATCAGATTGAATACCTAGGTCACATAATAGATAAACATGGCATCCACCCAACCAAATCTAAAATTGATGCCATAACTAAGGCCTCAGCACTGTGTAATGCAAAAGAACTACGATCATTTTTAGGACTAGTTAACTTTTACGAACGGTTTGTACCACATCTTCACGGGATTTGTTCGGATCTTCATGATGTAACTAGTGAAAAAAATAGATGGCGTTGGACTGATCATGAAAACAGAATATTTGAAGATACAAAGAAATGCATAACTTCTTCACAACCATTAATTGCATTTGACGAGAAACGTCCCCTTTATTTAGCATGTGACGCTTCCGAAAAGGGATTGGGTGCAGTATTATTCCACAAGGACTCGAACATAGAACAACCAATTGCTTTTGCTTCAAGGAAACTACGACCAGCGGAAATGAAATATTCCGTTATTGATCGTGAAGCTTTAGCAATAGTATTTGGTATAAAAAAATTTGATCAGTACTTGAGAGGAACGAAATCTAGTTACGGACCATAAGCCTCTTATACATATTATGGGAGCACACCGCAACCTTCCTAAACTAGCCAATAACCGATTGGTTAGATGGGCCCTAGTAGTGGGAAGTTATCAATATGACATTTATTATAGGAAATGTGGTGGAAGGTAAAGGTGATTCGGGACAAATTTCAACTTGATGAACAATTTTATGGTAGTTGTTGATGTTTAAAATGCTATATCAGGATCAAAATGATTGAGTCTTGGGCTATCTTTGTTATCCAATTTAAAGCTTTTCAACTAGCATTCCAGTTTAAGCAAAAAATGCAAAAATAGGTGCTATCCCTATTTACCCAAAAATTCCGGTTATTGGGGACGTAATTAGTGTTAATAAATTTGCTAGGGCTGGCACTCTTTGGTTTTAATTTATTTATTTATTTAGTTGCACCAACAAAATGATCATCAATAAAAAACATTGAAAAACTGACAAAAGCACATGGCCGATGTCACCTCAATAATAGGTGCAATCAACAGTGCATTGACAACAAAAATAAAAAATATAAATATTTGCCAAAGAATAAAATAACACTGCATTAATAATTTTGAATAAAAATTCTAGACAAAAACATCATAAATAAACCATATTCTTAGCAACGAATTTAAAAAATATTGTTATAACTACATAGACAACCCTACAAACGTGTACTTATTAATACTTAAGTCGTTTCCATTTTACTTATTCTCATCCCAATTGACCCCTTTTTGTTGTTATTTGTACCTGAGATGTCCCCAATATTCCCAAAAACAACAGATTTTTACATGTATTTTTATTTTATCAAAAACAATAAAACCAATAACAACTGAGACTTACCTATAATCATGGAGTTAATAAGTACCTACAACACTTATTAAAATAGTAACTCTATGCCTTTAATATACTTAGTCTGGCCATAAATACTGTGCGTTTTCTCAGTAGTTTTGCATTATTTATAGAACTTGCACTCAGACACAGCCCACTGAGTTTCTCGCTGGATCTTCTCAGTGGGTCGCGTTTCCGATCCGGTGGTAGATTCTGCGAAGCACGACTTTTGCTAGGGTTCGTGTTAGCAACGTCATCAGGTTTGAGCCCCGTGAGCTCACCTACTAGCCACGGTTACGCTGAAATAGCCCCTAGGGCTAACAGATTAGGTAGAAAAAAAAAAAAAAAAAAAGATATAGCATGCGTATCCATGGAAGATTCACAATGCTCAATTGTGACATCATGAGATACCTGTGGGACTGTGCCCCCAGGATCGAGAGGTTCGTCCCCCATGGGGAAAACAAAATAAATAAATAAAAAATTTACTCTACGAAGAAATATTTACACTAACTATAAAATATAACCTAAAAAGAACTAAAATAACAAATATTTACACTACTTTACACCTATCTGATTTTTAAAAGATATTTTCAAAATTTAAATTGTAAAAGACACACCCGCTCTTTCGACGTTTCCCGCGCTTTTCTTTCCTTACCTTTGTCTGTGGCAATACGCACAGCGTGATGCCATAAAAAAAAAATTAAAAAATAAAAATCAGAGGAGTCGAGGCCATAGATTATACACTTAATATATGTCGAGGCTTGAACGAGTGAATTGTTTCAATAACATCATTTACTGTTTGTACAGGTTAAAGTATCCAATAAAGGTGACAAATTGAAAAAGTTTAACAACTGTGGAAGTGCACAAGTGTGGGGAAATGTTGGAAAGGCGCTGGACTTGGCGGCTAGAGCTCTATCAAAAAAAGCATTCAACTCGTATTCAATTGATCCCTTTTCAGTAGTTCGACTCCATTTGAAAAATATATATACACAAGGAAGTCTTATAAACCATTAGACTAGACTATTAACGTAAAACTGAGTATCTAACACAGGAAGCAAATGTTTTGTGAGATTTTCGTCCAACGTTCCATTGGATACTTCACTAGTTGTAATGCTACTCGATTGGTGACTTTTGGTTGGCTGTTAACTTGGTTGATTTTAAGCTTGATAGGGCAAGAAAACGACACGAGAAGGAAATCGGGGAGACATATAAGTGCTGGCCGTGAGAAAATGACGTAAACTCTGCATTTCAGTGTGTTGCAGATTAATCAGGTACCCAACAACGTCAACTGTTAATTTACCCATCAGTTCACAGACAGTGATCCGACATGCGAACACAGTGGTGATCAAATCAAAATTTAAACAGTTTGTAAGAGAATAAAACCCAAATCACAAAAAACATTACACACTATTACTAGAGGAATTACTTGCTTTTGTTTTTATATAAAAACGTAATAACTTAGGGCATTCCCTTTTGATAAAATGTGTGAATCAAGTTTTTTTATTTTTAATTTAAACACAAATATTCACACAACTGAGAAACCTTATATTTGTGAAGTCTGTAAAAAATGTTTTTCGCATTTAGGTCATTTCAAATCACATATGAGAACACACACAGGAGAAAGACCGTATGTTTGTGAAGTATGTAAAAATTGCTTTTCAAAAATTGATATTTTAAAAAAACATTTGCGAGTACACACCGCAGAGAAACCTTTCATATGTGAAGTGTGCGAAAAATGTTTTACACGAATTGATACTTTAAAAAAACACATGAGAATTCATACTGCAGAAAAACCTTACATTTGTGAAATATGTACAAAGGCATTTTCACAAATCTGTCATTTAAAAGTCCACCTTAGGGTACATACCGGAGAAAAACCTTATGTTTGTGAAGTGTGCGAGAAATCTTTTGCACATGTTGGTAATTTGAAGACACACATGATCATACATACTGCTGAAAAACCTCACATCTGTGAAATGTGCAAAAAAGGGTTTGCATACTTATCTGGTTTAATGATACATCTAAGATCACATACTGGAGAAAAACCTTATATTTGTGAGGTGTGCGAAGAAGGCTTTTCAATGATGAGTACTTTAAAAACGCACATGATAACTCATACTGTAGAGAAACCTTTTGTTTGTGAAGTCTGTAAAAAAGCTTTTGCACGCATTTATTATTTAAAAAAACATCTACGAACACATACTGCCGAAAAACCTTATGTTTGTGAAGTGTGCGAAAAACAATTTGCATTATTTGATTATTTAAAAACACATATGGCGACACATACAGCAGAAAAACCTTATGTTTGCGAAGTCTGCGAGAAAGGCTTTGCACGACTGTATCATTTAAAAACACACTTAAGAATACACACAAGAGAGAAACCTTTTGTTTGTGAAGTGTGTAATAGAGGTTTTAATCATATTAGTCATTTGAGAACACACATGAGAACACACACTGGAGAAAAACCTTATTTTTGTGAATTGTGCAAAAAAGGTTTTTCTAGAATTAGTAATTTAAAATCACACATGAGAATACATACTTGAGGAAAACCGTGTTTGTGAAATCTGTAATAAAGGCTTTGAACAAATTGGTAATTTAAGAATGTTTCTGATAATACACAATGCAGAAAAACCTGAGTTTGTGATAAACATAAAAAAGGTTTTAGACAAATTCATAGTTGAAAAAGACATTTACTAACACATACCTCAGTGAAACTTTCTATTTGTGATGTATGTGAAAAATGCTTTCCACTAGTAGTTTAAGAACACACATATTATTATGTAGGTACTGCAGACAAACATGTATGTGTAGTGTATAGAAAAGATTTTGCATAATTAGATTATTTGGAAATGTTTCTGAGTATATGTATCATTGACTAGCTAAATAATGTGTTCTGAGAGCAGGAAGTCTTGGGAGTTTAGGAGTAGGTGCCACCACATGGCCTATTTCGCTGTGAAGTTGTAATGGGTTTCAGTTTGAAGGTTGAGGCAGCTGTTCTACTGTTAAAACTGAGATCTTAGACCTCTCGCCTAAGGTGGGTAGTGGAATTTACGTTCCAGTAGACTGGGCTCCGGCTACCATTTAACATCGTGTGGGCCTTAAGCAAAAATATATATATATATCATAATATCGTAGCTCCGATAAAATAGTGTAACAACACAAAAAGTTGATGAGAAAAGTTCAGGAGAAACAAAAAAATGTCCAACTAATAAACCTACATATGAGTCGACTATTATCAAAGCCGGCAATGTGACTTTTGGACAATTATTGGTAAATCAGAAAAACGAATTATTGACTTTGTACTCCATTGGCAGTCACAAAACTGTTCTGAACGACATCTTAGATAAATAACAGGTTAAGTATTAACCTTTATTTAATGCAGGTTTTGAACCGTATTCTTTGAAGGAGACGATTATATTCAAATCAATCTGTATTGACATATCAATAACATTTTTTTGTCCAAATGCACAGATTGCCACCTTTGATAATAGACGACTCATATGTAGTACTATGTATTTATGATGCATATGCTTATAGAATGTGCTATTTAATGAAATAAAAAAATTAGTTTATATGAGAAGTTTTTATTTATTTATTAGGTAATAACTGATCAAAGGATTTTATTTCGATATTTAATTCCAATAGATTATGAAACAAGATGTTATTGTTGTAATGCTCTTTATTTTCAATAAAGTAAACGTTAAAATAAAAAACTAGAAATAAGATTTCTTTTGATGAAGATACGCTACACAGTAGACGTCACGAACTATGAAAATGGCGTATAGTATACGTCCGTTACCTTCGCAATCGTCGGCGCAATTGGGCAAGCGAATGTGTGGGAGACTACGCGAAGGTTCGAGGTTCGCGCGCTTTGATGTCTGTTAAAAAACCGACATACCTTGGAAAACCACGAATGCAGCGAAAACTTTGCATAATCATTTGCAAATGTCGTCCTACACTTGCGGGTTTGCGTATTCGTGCGCATGTGAGTGACCGGTGTAAAAACGCACACAGGAGAAAAACCTTACGAGTGTGAAGTGTGTACAAAATGTTTTGTACAGCATTCTAATTTAAAATCACATATGAACTTACACACCGGACAGAAACTTCATGCTTGTGAAATTTGTGAGAAACGCTTCTCGCAAGCCAGTTATTTAAAAGTGCACATGTTTACACATACCAGTCAAAGACCCCATGCTTGTGAAGTGTGTGAAAAACACTGTAAAATTAACTAAACTTAAATAACACATGAGAACACACACAGGAGAAAAACCTTATGCTTGTGATGTGTGTAAAAAATGTTTTGCAAATTCGAATTACTTAAAAAGACATGTACAAACACACACTGGCCTTATGTTTGTGAAGACCTTTGCACGAATAGAATATTTACATTCACACACGACAACACATTTAGAGGTGAAACCTTACATTTGTGAAGTGTGTAATAAAGGTTTTGGACTAATGCGTAATTTAAGATCCCATATGAAATTGCATGCCGAAGAAAAACCTTATGTATGTGAAGTATGCAAGAAAGGTTTTATAAGAAATAGTGATATGAAATCGCATCTAAAAATACATACCAGAGAAAAACCGTATGCAAAGTCTAAAGATACCTAAGCGAGTAAATACTGAAAAAAGAAGCTAATGTGCACAAAAGGGTTTTTTAATTTTTCAGGTTTATCGACTCTTCTTTGACGAAGAGCGTAGTGATGATTGTTCTCGAGTATTAAGCTATCGTTCCATCGTCTTAATAGGTAGGGGTTATTTTTTTATAGCTTGGATGGCTGGACGAGCTCACAGCCCACCTGGTGCTAAGTGGTTACTGGAGCCCATAGACATCTA
This sequence comes from Bombyx mori, assembly GCF_030269925.1. Classification (NCBI taxonomy): domain Eukaryota; kingdom Metazoa; phylum Arthropoda; class Insecta; order Lepidoptera; family Bombycidae; genus Bombyx; species Bombyx mori. The sequence continues at coordinate 1,015,251 of NC_085117.1, read as the reverse complement.
CAACGTAAATGCGCCACCCACCTTGAGATATAAGTTCTAAGGTCTCAGTATAGTTACAAAGGCTACCCCAACCTTCAAACCGAAACGCATTACTGCTTCACGGCAGGAATAGGCGGGATAGCGGTAGATTGAGGGCAGATGCCCATTTTCCTACGAGGTTTGAAAAGAGTCGTGGACTAGACACTTTCAGGTGTTGTTTTACTGCAGCATGCCGAAGACATGTTGATATATTTAGATATACCAGAGACTATCCTAGACAAAGACTGAACTTGTTCATTGCAATGACAGAATGACCACGACCTTCAGTGCTGCCGTCATTGAGGTGGCAGCGACTATCAGGACACCGAGCCAGTGAATTGATTTAGAACATAAATATATAATAATAAAACGTTTTTTTGTTTGTCGATTATTTTTATTCGTATTACAGCTATCTCTCCATTTATATTGTATGCTTAGTGCGAGTTTTTTAACGTTCTCGATAGCGTAAAAGTTAACTCAAATTTGTATGGTGTTAGAATGTTTGCCTACGTTTGCCGCTAGGGGCGCTGTTCCAACTGCATACAAATTTGAGTTAACTTTTACGTTAACGTAAACAGAATGTTAATTAACTATCGCACTAAGCACACTGAAGTGGTACCTAAATTTTCCATTTTGCTACGTACGACCATTTAAATCGTAATAAACTCAACATTTCGCACCCTTATAATTGAAATGGCCTCACTAAAATTTTTAAGGAAAATGAGTTTTATACTTCGAACGACTTATATACATGTAATCTATCGGTTTATAAAATTATATAAACACTTTTAGTCTAGAAAGGGACAAACTACTCTTTCAGTCTCTTTCAAATAAATCGCATAGGTACTATTAAAGTCGAAAAACTAAAACAATTGCAAATCTTTTTTGCTTGCATGGGTTGGCGAGCTCACAACCCACCAGACGTTAAATAGTTACTGGAGCCCATAGACACCTACAACGTAAAGGCGCCACCCACCTTGAGATATAAGTTCTAAGGTCTCAGTATAGTTACAACGGCTACACCACTCTTCAAACCGAAACGCATTACTGCTTCACGGCAGAAATAGGCAGGGTGGTGGTACTTACTCGTGCGGACTCACAAGAGGTCCTACCACCAGTAATTCATTAATTGCATTTTTGGAATTGACCAGAAAACATGAATTTTGGATTAAACCACTTCAATTCTGCTTACAAAAATTTGAAAAAAGTAACAGCTATGACATGCATCAGTTTCTGTAATCTTAACATGGGCCATAAATAAAAATAAACTTTTATACTATCATTAGCTTATATGTGTATAATTTGATTTGAAAATTGAAGCAATTAAAATTTAGTAAAAACACAAGTGTTTCTAAACAGTCCGTTTCTGCATAAGTTGGTACTATTTTACATACATATTATCTTATCTACTATGAAAGTAATTACAAGATCCAGTTCAGACTTGTTTTTTTTTTAAATTACACTTCTTGGGACTTAACGTTTAAGGCAGTTTCTACCAGCCAAAGATTCAACCTTATTTCAATATAGTTTTCAGTCACACAGAAACTAATTCTTGAATGGATCAATTATACGGAAGTATCTGAACAATTGATAAAACACAAAGATAAAATCAACATGGGAGGCTCAATAGAAACCCTTAAGTGCTCGAATGGACGTCAGACTTAAGACAGCATTCTCCGCCTTAGGCATCTAATTGGACTTAAAAAGACAAAATAATTAGATTAATAATTCTTTATTGCAGATTCATCATAAAATCACTATTGGTTTTATTGAATCTTTCCCTCAATTCCTCAGGTACTTCTACTGTTGACAGGTCCTCCGCACCGACCTCGTCTTCCTTCTGAATCAGTATATCCACTACATTCTCACACGCTATCAAAGCTTTCGGGTCTTTTTCCCATTTATGATATTCTCTCATTATATAGTACACTCCGTTCTCGCGTAAATACTGTCTGCCTCTACGTTGAGCACACAATTTGTTCAGTGTCTCCAGTATCAGAATACGTATGTCTATATCAGGCTCTCTCCGCTTCTCCTTTGGTAAATACTGTAAAGTAACAGGGAGTGTTTCCATTTCGTCATCAGGATAATCTTCGTTGCCCATTAAGGGATACAAAATGTATGTAAGCAGATCCAAGTCCGGGCTCACTAGGAACTCGTGGTAGTCTGTGTCGAATGATATATTACGTATTGTACCGATCGCACCACCCTTCCGTATGTTGGACACATCATAGTTACAGAACGGTATTAATTTTATTAACGGTACATGGGGATTCTCTTCGCAGAGCCACTTCCTTATTCTGTGGCTGCAGGCCAGGTTGCTAAACATGGGCGCCAGGTAATGCAGGTTCGAACCGGTCTTGTTAAACTCTGTGTTCACGAATGCGTTCATGATATCGTTTAGATGGGGTATAAAAGTGTTCAGGCAGACTTCCAGCTCGTCTTCGAGTCGCGTGATGTTCGACAGGGTCATACAGGCGGCATCTGCGTCAGTTTTGTTAGGATTCAATACGTAGCTAATGAGTAGGTCGATTATGTTTTTATAGCGCAATGGCTTGTATTTGAGAAGCTCTGTAGCGCCACGCGTGTAGGCAGATATGTTAACGAGCATCAGGAGTGCGTGTTTAGCGATTTCTTTGATTCTGTCGTCCGTTAATTCGATGACGGCTTGAGTGATTCTTTCGTGTTCAAGCATTTTGTTAACACCGTCTTCCGTCCCCGATAGGCTGACGAGATAGTCCATGGATATGTGTCTCAAGTCTATCCTGGACTCTGGTTTCAGGAATTCGATCAATTCGTCGAAAGAATCGAGCGCCATTGTGTGTAATAGGATTTAAATTTGATTTATTGTAACTTACGCAGTTGACGCGATCTCTTGTGTCGCTATTTGTTGACAGCAAAAATTTCCTGTCAAAATCTTGGAATGATGTTTTTTTTTTCATGTTAGCAATGAAATCTACTCCACTAAAATCCACAGACTAAGGTCATTTATTTTGCTCAGTCTGTTAAAAATACATTACAGGCATCATTATTTAACAGTAATTAACAGGTTCTACAATGATTTTTGATTTCTAATGAGTTTCTGATATTTCGGCGGTGTTGCAAATGCCATGATCATGGATAGTCTAGACATTAAATTAAATATGTTAAATGCAAATAGCCGCGAAATTTTAAAACTGTTTGTAATAATCATTTAAAAGTAGCATAAAGAGTATGACTAAGTACCTATTTAATAGTAAATTCGTGTGTGATATTTTTTCCTTGATTTAACACTTATACATCGTCTTTTTAATCCAGTAAAATTTAAGATTTTTATTGATTAAAGCCGATTAAGACTTGAATTAAGCACGTTTCTTATGTAAATTACTTTTGTATTTTTCAGTATGTTAATTGGCTTCTTTTGGTGAAGGTGATACAAAAGGATGGTCACAATCCTCAGCCGTGAAGAATACGAGGAGGAATTGGCTTCTTATGATGCCATTATTGACAGTGTTGTGTCTATTTATTTATTAAATATTTATTTACTTTAAGAAATAGTACGTAATGAAAGAAGTTGATTAATATGAAAGCCATTAATTATAATTGAACGAAATAAAATGGAATTAGATGAGATGAGTCAAGATGGAATTAAATACTTTCCCAGTAAAATTGTGAGACTGACCCTTCAATTGACCTTAATATATTGAAATTGAAAAGCCACGTTCTGGGAATTTCTCACTTTCCCATACTTGTGCACTTCCACGGATCCTCAACGATTAATAAGTTGCCATTACTACACGCTTAAGGCACCGTAATAGTTTTAGTTATTTATTTTGTGAACCAGAAAATATCTGAAATTTTCAATTTTAAATTTAGTTCCGAAATAGAAAATACTCCACGACAACCAGTTTTAGACCGGGTCTTTCAACAGAAAGTGCATTTTTTTTTGCCTAAAGCGGACTGTCAGATACTACACCGATAGAAAGACGCCAGTTTACGCGTGCTTCCTTGACCTGTCGAAAGCGTTTGATCTGGTCTGCTACGATATGTTATGAAAAAAACTGGAGGATACCAAAGTGCCACCAGAAATAAATAGCATTTTTAAATTTTGGTACAGCAACCAGGTCAGCGTTGTGATATGGGCAGGAGCGCTGTCTGAACCGTACAGGCTGGAGTGCGGGGTGAGGCAGGGGGGATTGACCTCCCCTAAGCTTTTTAACCTGTACGTTAATGCTCTGATTCGCGAGCTTAGCAGCACACATGTCGGCTGTCATGTTGAAGGTGTCAATATCAATAATATTAGTTACGCTGATGACATGGTGCTGCTGAGTGCGTCTCCCTTGGACTGGCGAGGCTCCTACGTATATGTGAAAGGTATGTTAGCTGTCATGGCCTAGTGTATAACTTTAAAAAAAGTAAATGCATGGTCTTTGAGGCCGCAGCCAAGTACCCTATGAGAATACCATCCATTACTCTGAAGAAAGTTCCGATTGCATTTGTAAAGAAATTCAAATATCTGGGTCTCTTGTTAAACTCTGTCCTCAGGGGCAATGCTGACATAGAGCGTGAACGTAGGGAGTTGACAGTGCATGCTAACATGATTGCCCGCAGGTTTGCACGTAGCTCTAGAGAAACAAAGATTACGCTCTTCAGAGCATATTGTACATCTTTTTACACTTGCAGTCTGTGGGTTAATTACTCGCAAAAGCAGTATAACGCCCTGCATGTACAGTATAATGATGCATTTAGGATGCTGATGGGGCTGCCTCGATTTTGCAGCGCATCGGGCATGTTTGCGGAGGCGCGCACCGACGATTTCTATGCCATATTAAGAAAGCGATGCGCGTCCTTGCTCTGCAGGGTAGGGGCTAGCTCCAACAGCATCCTGGCCATGATATTCTCTAGGTTAGATGGACATTTTCTGAATCACTGCACAGAGGTCCACAAAATTTTCTCGTAATGCAGCTATTGCAATCTTATGTAGTATGTATGTTGTTCTTTTCTTTTATTACTGTGTCCTTACTAACTTATTTTTAAGAAATAACTGTTACTAATATTTATATGGATCATTATCTGAAATAAAGAATTTAATAATAATTATTATCGCGGGCTTTGAGCGCGGCGACCGAGTCAAGAAATTCAGTAACGAAAATAAAACCTAACACCCCCACTCCGCCTTTTTTTTAATTGCCCTTGTAAGCAGACGAGCATACGGCCCACCTGATGGTAAGTGGTTACCGTTGCCCAGGGACTTCAGCAATGCCAGGGGCAGAGCCAAGCCGCTGCCTACCATGTAGCTCGCGTTCAACATGTTGCGCTTGTGTAGTGTTTGTGAATAAGCGCGCGGCGTGACGTCGCACTGCATGCACATCATGAAAAGTCTGCCCATCTCTCTCTCACGCGGTCTAGCTTATGAGTGTCAAAGGGACAGTAAATGTTTTGCTTTTGTTAATGTTTATAAATATAGCGTGGTCTTATTTTATTATTGTTTTAATATTAAATTATTATTGTCTCATTATAATTGCATAATTTGATAAAAAATAGCTTTACCACGACAGTCCCCGAGCGCCACGCGTGTTTTTTTTCTTTCTTCCACGAAGATACATGTTCTAAAGAGGTTCAATGCTTTTGTCTAATAAAACGCAGAAAAAATTATTGTAATCGTTTATTCAAACATGCTCAATTCACTCTTCTAAAGTCTATTAAATCTCAAGCTTAAAAATGTATCTTAAAAATAACAATTACACTATGTAGGTATGTATGTTTTAAATATAGAAAGTGGAGGGAAGGTTAAGCATGAAAAAAGCTTCGATCAATGAAAAAGTGTCAGTCGGAAACGCGTAGCGTAAGATCTAACGTCAAAGATGGCGCCAAAAGTTAAAATATTAAATTGTTCAACTCAGCATACTTCCACTACGTTTGCGATCGCTACATTCTTAAACCAGTTGCTCTACTGGTTTGCTTTTTTGGTGGATTCTTGAATTGCAATTTGCCGCTCACGGCTGGAAACTTTTTCAGCCCGTATCCCGATTGACAGTTCGCTTAACCTCAAAATGAATACTGATTTTTTAAGGGATTTTATGACTTGACCTTTAAGTCATGTCTTATTTTAATTTATATTCATATTTTTATGAATAAATGATATTATGGAAATGAAATGAAGATGATTAATTTGAAACATTAATTAACTGGGTTGAAATTAAATGAAATGAAATGGGATGAAATATAATCTAAGTAAAATCATTTACTAAGATTTTTTCAGAGGACTTTTTGGAGGATCCCGAGAAGTTACGTCCAGCGGCTTTGTTTCATTTTCCCACATTTGTGCACTTTCACAGATATTAAACAGTTAATAAACCACCATTATTACACATTTAAACCCGAAGAAACACTAAATAGACAAAATAAAACAAATCACACAACTTCACTCCTCGCGTTCCCGCCAAATGTCCAATGAATACGGTACTGAATACTGTTAAACGCGCATATAAAACAAATTTTTGAAAGATGACCGTAAAATTTCAACACCTTTGCCATATGGGTGGTGATTTTAAAAGTGCACAAAACCAGGCTCCTACAATTTATTGAAAGATGGCGTCTATCCGATAATTTGCAAGCGAAGTAAAGTGTCCCTTAGAAATAAGGTGACTACAAAACTTGCATACGCCGCGTCATGACCTATGCAAGTGTAGTGTTCGCTCACGCGGCCCGCACTAACTTAAAACCCCTACAAATTACTCAATCCCGTTTTCGCAGGATAGCCGTCGGAGCCCCGCGGTTCGTCAGGAACATCGACTTACATGACGACCTGGACCTAGAGTCCATCAGTAAGTATCTACAGTCGGCAACTTCGATAAAGCGGCACGTTACGAAAACCCTCTCATCGTGGCAGCCGGTAACTACATTCCCGATCCTGCGGACAGAATGGAAAGCAGTCGACGTCGCCCCAAACACGTCATTTCAGATCCTCCCGATCCACTAACGGTGCTTTTAGGTACCTCGAGCATCGGTCATCGTTCTCGTCGAACCCGTCGCCTGCGACGAAGGGCTCGACGAGTAAATTAACCCACAGACACAGCCCACTGAGTTTCTCGCCGGATCTTCTCAGTGGGTCGCGTTTCCGATCCGGTGGTAGATTCTGCGAAGCACGGCTCTTGCTAGGGTTCGTGTTAGCAACATCGTCAGGTTTGAGCCCCGTGAGCTAACCTATATGCTAGGGCGAAGCTGAAATAGCCTCTTTTTATCTCACAGGTAAAAAAAAAATATTGCAAGAAGGATTTGTAACAATAGATCCTTTTACGATTTTCAGTACATGTTGTACTTGAGCGGGAGTTTTATTTAAGTTTTAAGCAGTTGTTAAAGCAGTTTTAATAAACTAAATCATTTCGCTCTGTTCAGCAATCGATGAAAATTTGTTTAGTAAGTAATCGTAAGTAAATACATAATTATTAAATACGTTATTGAAACCAATAGGTCGTCATTAATTAGATAATTTCATCGCGTCGAAAAGTTTAAATAGAATAAAAAATATTTTTGAAGTGAAAACTTCTTTAGAATCGTTGTGATTTCAAACCGGATGCAACGGAAAAAACGACAGGTAAGAGACACAAATACAAAAATGTGTAGGATGAAGCCAGCAAAGAGTGAGACAGAAATATACATACTATTTAATACAGCGCCATCTGTGAGATTTTTTTAATACTAACGTGTGTATGAAAGCTCTTGTAGTGAATTTTAATTTAGGATTCTACGTGAAATTAAAATATCAATTCACAGAGGGCGCTACCTTACAATTATTTACTAATGACAAAATTTTACATATACTTAAGACGTTTAGGATAATTGTATTTTAATTTTGGAAGGTTTCACTTCATCCACGTGTGAATTGCACACGTTTTTTTATTCGTGTAGGTAGGTAATTAAATTTTTGAGCGTATTTAAAACTTTTAAATTTTATCTTAGCATTTAATGTTTAGCATTAAAATAACATATTAAATTTAAAAAACTAAATAAAATACGCCTGTATAGCAAACTGAAATCTTTTTTTTTGTTGACACCGAGGCGAAGGTTGCAAGGCTCTTTAGTTTAAGCGAAATTTCGCTACGCTACCTTTATCTTTGTGATTAAAGGCGCGTTTAATTTGGTATTAGCATCAACAGTTCAATGTTTTATATTAAACTTCAATTATATTTACTGCATTCAGATAGCTGAAGTTTTTTTTTTATTTTGACTAGTAGTCCCGCAGTAGTCGAAATTCGACTATAATTAATTGGAATTGTAAGTTTGTACACTATTATGATTGTATTTTATACTTCTATAATCACAAATTTCGCCAAGACTACATTATAAAAAATATTAACAAAGACAAACAATATTTAATCTATCTGTTCTCAATTTGACCACAGACGTCAAGAACAAAAGTTTGACAATAAATAGTATGCATGCGTGTGTGCGTCAAATACATGGTACCGTACAATGGGGTAAATAGGGACAAAATCGACCTTCAGATTGAATTTTAAAATAGTTCCAATGAAATAGTCACTGCTCAACCAAAGAAATAAGTTGAGTCTTGAACGTACCTAGGTGATAAAAACCGTTACATAATTTTAATTATTCATTTTAAAGAAATAATCGGTAAAATAATGGCCGTCCCAATTTACCCAGCGTCCGGGGTAAATTGACACGGTTAAGGGTTAAATTGGGATATTTGTAAGGGTTGTCAACTCGCAGTACTGCGATATACAGGTAGGTGCCATATAATTATTTATATGGACCGAAATGATGAATACAATCCATAATTTAAGCACAATACACAACATAGTGTAAATTAGTGAAGTCGTCGTGGCCTAAAGGATAAGACGTCCGGTGCATTCGTGTGTAAGCGATGCACCGGTGTTCGAATCCCGCAGGCGGGTACCAATTTTTCTAATGAAATACGTACTCAAGAAATGTTCACGATTGACTTCCACGGTGAAGGAATAACATCGTGTAATAAAAATCAAACCCGCAAAATTATAATTTGCGTAATCACTGGTGGTAGGACCTCTTGGGAGTCCGCACGGGTAGGTACCACCACCCCGCCTATTTCCGCCGTGAAGCAGTAATGCGTTTCGGTTCGAAGGGTGGGGTAGCCGTTGTAACTATACTGAGACCTTAGAACTTATATCTCATGGTGGGTGGCGCATTTACGTTGTAGATGTCTATGGGTTCCAGTAACCACTTAACACCAGGTGGGCTGTGAGCTCGTCCACCCATCTAAGCAATAAAAAAAAAAAAAAAAAAAAAAAAGAAAAAAAAAAAAAAAATTAAGCTGGTTTCTATTCCGAAGCGATGTGACGTGAATGATAATCAACAATACAATGATCAAAAAAAGTATGTGCGTGTTATATTTTAGAAAATTATTATTTAATTTCCTTAAAAATCACAACTCTGAAACAAATTGATAAAATAGAATAAAAAATAGAAAACAAAAGGACTGGAAATGCAATAATACAATTTTATTTAATCAACATTTTCAAAATAATCTTTGAGCAAGAGTAAGATATCAGGTGAATAAGATAAAAAAACAGCTTTATCTGATTACTGCCAATAATAACAAAAATAAAAGAAATTCTTTCTAAGCTAAATAACTAAACTCAATTAATTCACTCACTCATAATTGGATATATCGGATTTTTAATTAATGTTACATTTAAAATCTGAGGCCTGTTTTTATTTGTGTGTGCGTTTTGAATGTTAACAAAATCATGATTCGATGCGTGAATAGATTCTGAAATAACAAAAGTTTTGATTCGTTTGAGTTCTTTTAACTTTTAATTTTTTTTATTGCTATAAAGAACATACGACCGGCAGATATTACAAGGTAAATGTCGCGAAAAAAAGTAATTATATATATACTTTTCTTTTAACCTTCACATTAACCTTCTTTACATCACGCAATTAAGTGATAGTATAGGCTAAAAAATCTATTATAAGATATCAGTGACAACCCTAACAAGCCATCCCTATTTTGTCTTTTGGCGTTCCAATTTTGTGTTTTCTCGTCTCTAATTTTTCCAGTCTCGTTCCCAATTACCCTACATACGTCCCAATTTTCCCCAAAAAGAAAGGAAAAAATATACATTTTTTATTTTGTCGAAATATTGTATTTAAAATAAGAATATTGCAACTTACCGTTTGTTGTGGTATTTCCAGGTGTATTAAAAACTTATATAAACTGTGATCTTATTGAAAAAACAACGATAATATTACTTTTTTTAAAAGTTCTTTAAGCTGTTTTAAAACTCACTTTTCAACCACTATTTTCAATTTAATTTGACGAATTTTTGGGACCAACTTAACTCATATTTAGTACTTCCATAGTTAACTCGGTTTTTCTTCTATACATTGATAAATATTAACATAAACAAAATTAGGTAGATTCCGTGCTACAGGTACTTTGAGAATCTTCCGCAGGTTTGTCCCAATTTACCCCAGGATCCCAATTTACCCCATGTCATGGTATGTAGTGTATGTAATGTTTTCTTTATTGATTTAATGTATCTTTTATGCATTATTTTAAAAAAATATTAGCATTGTGCACTTCTCTATATTCTCTACAAGTGTGGGAAATTTCATACTCCTCCGTCCGCGCAATTTTCGTAAAAAGTGATACAAAGTTTTTGCTTCACGTATTAATATGTAGATATATTATATTTTCCAACATTTAAATATTAAATGGCTCCTCTGTAATCTTGCGTAAATGTCGCATTAACTAAACAGCCTCTCATATCTCGAAGTGTGTCAATGGTTGACGCCGGTCAAGACGTTATATCGCAGATAAAATATTATTGTGACGTCGACGTATCATATTGTGTGATAAGACACATTTTGTATCAAAATACTTAGGCTAAATTACAATAATATTAATGGACGGATTCATTTGAACAATCATGATTATTGGTGAAAAATAATTACCAATGCTTTTTTTCTAGTTAAAATAATGTTCTGTTAATTTTTTTCATAACAAACTTTTTTTTTTCTTTTAAGCGCGCAAAAAATTTACAGCGTTACAAATTATTTTGAAGGAACTTTTTTTTTACTAAATTATGTAACGTAAATTTGCTGTGCTCCTGGTTTAATTATACTTTAAATTGTAATAAAACCTTACTTCATAAATCAAGACGCTGATCTATTTTGAAAAGTTCGATTTTAGCAACGAGGGCTTCAAATTTAAATTTTATTTAGTAATACAGTAAAAAATTTAAAAAATAATTTTTCAGTAAACGGCCCAATATAATACTTAAATAGTTTTTTTTTTAAATATGCTAAGTCTCGTGATTCTGCTCCATTTTACACCCCTTGTGTCTTAGTAAACAGTAAGTCACCATTATGACACGCTTACATGTGATGAAACACTAGGTTTACAAGTGGAACGATTCGCGCGGACTGAAAAGTTACATTAGCAATGGCCGTAAAAAAGAAGATTACACAGAACTATAAAGTGAGCAATTTTTCCTTTTTTTGACATAACAATAAAGTATTTTACATTATTCTTATTTATTAACGCCATGAAAATATCTACTCGTGACAAAAAAGAGTGCCTCTAAGCAACTATGTCTAAATTTTTTTTTGTTAATTTGCTTCCTTACAGAGATACAATTTAATTTTCGCGCCAAAAATATATCGTTTTGCTAAAATTCCTTCAGTGCAGTTAATCTATGCAAGAATATCCTTAAAGTTTTTATTATGGAGGGTAGAGGTAAGGAGAACCGTCTCATATGGGAGAAGCTTGAAAAAGTGTCCCCTTTCAGCACTAAATAACAGTTCGAAAATGCTCTACAATGGCGCTAGCTTAAGCACAGGCTATGATATGAATTGAGCAGTTGTCAACTGATTGAAGTATGCTGAGTTAGGAAATTACATATATGTAATGACTAGAGTAATTAGTGACAGTGTCATATACAAGACCTCACATGTTTACGTAGTCCAAACTAATTTCGTCAATATAACCTAAAATTATTGCTGTGGTAAAACGTGGAGACATCGATTGCACATTCTTATCGGCTTTAAATAAAATACTTTTTGTGATTTTGTAGTGCTTACAGTGCTTTCGTCGTTTTTTATTTCTCTATCTTATTCTAATAACTTTCAACGCCTTTTTTAAATTTACCCGGTTGCTACTGTAGCGCCATCTTTATTTAGCAGATTTTAACGGACACTTTTTCACACACAGAGACGGTTCTCCTTACCTCTAGCCTCCATTGTTTTTATGCAGATGCTGGCTATAAAAAATTTAAAAGCATTTTTGAGTATACGCTTTGAGTGACGCTTGTAATTTATAGACTGTATGGTCGCATAAAAAGTCTTATCTTGATATAGCTGTAGAAGAAATGTTGCCAGATACAGATGCGTGTTTTTTTTTTTTTTTTAATTAACAATTTTTCTAAATTACTTTAGATTCACAATGAAACGAAACATTATATAAAAAACTGTGCGATTTGTACTCGAAATTATTAATAATTATAGTGTCCGACATAAAGTTTGTTTGTTTATTGAAATAGTTTTCTTAAACACGAAAAGATTATGATAGCGAATAGAGATGTTCTCAGGATATCAGCGTCTGTGAAAAAAAAAAAAACGATGTATAAATCGTGGCCTAAAGGATCAGACGTCCGGTGGTTGCACCGGTGTTCGAATCCCGCAGGCGGGTACCGATTTTTCTAATGAAATACACGTACTTGACAAACGTTCACGATTGACTTCCACGGTGAAGGAATAATATAACGTGTAATAAAAATCAAACCCGCAAAATTACAATTTGCGTAATTACTCGTGGTAGGACCTCTTGTGAGTCCGGACAAGTAGGTAACACCGCCCCACCTATTTCAGCCGTGAAGCAGTAATGCGTTTCGGTTTCAAGGGTGGGGCAGCCGTTGTAACTATACTGAGACATTATATCTCAAGGTGGGTGACGCATTTACGTTGTAGATGTCTATGGGCTCCAGTAACCACTTAACATCAGGTGGGCTGTAAGCTCGTCCACCCATTTAAGCAATAAAAAAAAAACCTAGAACCTCCGACCATAGGACCTGCCGAGCCTATGGGTGGAGAAAAGCGAAAAAAAAAACCCTAAACGTACCGCTGCAGGCGTGGTCTTTCTCTTTGAATCCGCTGTCGGTGTCGCATAGACAGATCTTCTCCTGGGGCGAGTGGACGTAGAGATGGTCTGGAGCCGTCGAGGTTATGTTCGGGACGCCGCAGATCAATTCGTCACCGCACTCGTCGCTGGTCGCGCAGACGTGGTACAGAGCTGAAGCAGAGTCGAAAGCTTAGAGAGATGTATGCAGGACACCTGGTGCTTGGTGAGGCCACGAGTCGGGTTGTAGTGTTGACCGCGGGAACACCCCTACTCTGACCGGGTTTTGACTCCGGATGGAGATCAGACGTAAAGTGTGAGAGTGCAGGTGAGTCGTTTAGTGCGATAAGGCCCTAAGAATACCCGCGGTCTCGCAATCGCGGACCAATCCTACATACCCCACGCGCACTCTAGGCGCGGAGATTTCATAGGAGGTTCAGCCCCGGGCCAAAAAAAAGAAGATATGGACCTATTTTAGTGGGGTCAACGATCCGGTTCAATAGCCCTAATATAACGAAGGTTTCTTTGTTAGAATACCTCGTGTTCAAGTTCGGTGGGTTAACGGTAGGCAACGACTTGACTCTGCTCCTGACATTGCAGACGATCATGAGCGTTGGTAGCCAAACACAAGAAAGAAAGAAAGAAAATGCTGCGCGTATAACTTGGTGCACGTAAAAGAAGCGAAACTTCTTTTGCGGTGTGTTTGTGGTTTTCTTCATTTCTCATCCTTAAATCATATTTCTCTTGTAATAGAGAATGCTGTGTATAAAAGAAACATATAGCTGTAGGTAAAAAATACATACATATATTATATGCAATTCTTTTTATCTATTCGTCGTGAGTACTTCAGTCTATTTGTACAGAATTATAAATTAATAGTGGACCGCCCAGACTTCGCTTGGGTAGTAGCGCATGCGATGTAAAGAATTTTAGGTATTTTTTTTACACATTTTTCTGTATGCACCTGTTTTGAATTGCAATCCAGATTGTTATAATAAATATTGAAACTTATAAATTCTATGGTTGTAATTTGTTTTGTGCATCAATAAAGGAAATAATTGTAAATAGACATGCTTTAACAAAAACCGAATTCAAATAGAAAAAAAAGAGATATTCCAAAACAAAACAATATACACTAAAAACAATAATCATCGGATAAATCGGTTGGCGTGATATTGAGCTATTGAGTTATTCATCTATTTGTCGCGCACGTACTTAATGCAAATTTAAGACTTATATGAATTTTCTCATGGATACCATTATCAGAACTGGACAGCTTTCTAATAAAAAAAGAACCATCAAAATCGATTCACCCAGTCAAAAGTTATGAGGTAACAAACATAGAAAAAAAGCATACAGTCGAATTGAGAACCTCCTCCTTTTTTGAAGTCGGTTAAAAAAAATGATATGTATGGAAAAGGGTAATGATTGGTTGTACTCACATTTGGTTTGCGCTTCGCACTGCCCGTTGACGGGAGGCGAGTTGTCGCCGCACAAGCAACGGGTCGCCGAGTCGTAAGGCGTTCTAACGCACGAACTGCCGCTAATACCGGCGCATTCCGACTGATGAGAACATGATCTGGCTGAAAAATTAAAGTCGAATAGAAAAAATAAAAACGTTTTGAAGCTTGCAACACTTGCAACGGATGGTAGAAATTTGTAGTGGCTTTATTAAGAAAAAAAAAAAGTTAAGTAATATTTTGGTTGAAGGCTTGCAACATTGGGCAGGTATATTGAGTTGAATAAAAGAATTAACGCTTTCGTTTTTTTTTAGATTATTTTTCGCGCTTATTTGATACGAGATTTTTTACCGCCGAAAATAGGACAATAAAAATAATAAGTGGTTAACTTAAAGCTGTGTAAGCCGCTGCAACAATTACACTCCTATTGTTTCGACTGTGGTGTTAATTACGAGCGATCCAAAAACACGATTTTCACGCGAAATAAAGAAGGGACTCTATTCGGACTCTCTCAGGTATCTCAGAAATAGATTTATTCTCAGTATCGTTCGGATTTGTCTCTCCCGGAGTCTACTAGATCATCATCTTGGCCTTACAGCCCAGGGTGGGCCTTAGCCTTAGCTAGTATGTCTCTCAGACTGCTCTGCTCAGGGCTTTCTCCTTCCAGTTCCTGACACCGATAACTTTGAGGTCGTCATCTAACCATCAGAGTTTGGGTCTAGTCTACTGGGAGCTTTTATAACAGAAATCGACATGATTCAGTGCGCCGCGTAGGACACCGGTGACCTACACGCCAGTCAAAGGGGTAATAAAGTTACAATAGCGGCCTTTCGACTTGAAGAATGGCTTTGTTTGTGAATAATAGTGTAGTTCGTAACAGGAAGTCGCTTCCGTGACCTCCAATACAACCTCAACTTCAGGGTTGCCGCGGCACTGACATATTCTAGACGACGCTTCTAAAGATAGCTTCAGAATTCATTTAACTGAATTTATATTTGTAGCAACAGCGTATGTAACTGAAGTTCAAAAAATTATCATATCGAGGGTTGAAGGGTTAAGGTTATGAAGGTAAAAAATTGTTACCCGCCTGCGGGATTCGAACACCGTTGCATCGCTAGATACGAATGCACCGGACGTCCGTCCTTTAGGCCACGACGACTTGTTGCGGAAGAGAGTCAATAATCCCTTGGCACTACGGCAAATGTCACTATTCGTCCCGCAATAGTATGCGCGGGCGGGAGTGCTCCACCGCCACTTATTCGCGGCGTTGGCGGGGCTGACGACCCGTAGAGCTAGGAACTGTCCAGCGGCCAGGGCAATTGCGTTTTTAAACGCATTTCTGTCCGAAATCTAGGATACTGACGCGTAAGCCTGGCTTTGTATTGAATTTAATAAATAAAGAAAAATAAATATGTAACACAACCCTTAAATTTTAATGTTAGGTTAGATCTAAGATTACACCTTGGCGCCTAATTGGCCGGTGTAAATTTGGTTGCGCGGTAATCTGACAGCGCCATCTGTGTTCGTGGGCCAGTAAACTGGGTTAAGGGTTTAATATTTTAATGAGCAACCCTGAGGTACAGGCTTTTCATCCGAATCAATTTTTAGAATATTTAATAAATAACCTAACAAATCAATTCGTTGTTTACGTGCTTTATTCAATTTGAAGTCAGTAGCTTAGCGTTAATGTTTATGATGGAAAAGAAATACGATAAGAAAAACAGAAGGTCCCTCTTTTTATGAATGAAGGATTACTGATGGCCCAGATGCCTTTCCAGTTTCAGCAGGTCAGGTCGAAGGTCCCTCCCTATAGCTCGTTGCGATGGACGTACACACTACTGGAGATAATAAAATGTTGGAGATGAGCTTTTCAAATCGACCTTTTTTTTTCTTCTTTCTCTTCTTCTTCTTTTCTTTTAGTAGCTTAAGCGATTTTTTCAGCTTCTCACAAACGGGTAGGTGAGCTCACGGGCTCAACCTGAGAGAATACCTAACACTGGCCCTAGCAAGAACCATGCTTCGTAAAATCTACCACCGGATCGGAAACACGACCCACTTAAAAGATCCGACGAGAAACTCAGTGGGCTGTGGGTTAGTTCGCTCGTCGAACCCTTAGACGAGATATGTTTTGGGTAATAGCGACTTTGCTTCGCCCCTCGCCTAATTCGGATATGTATCGTGTCACACCATTTTGTTGAATCAGCGTTTTCCCTGAAAATGGCGCTGAGAGTGCCTTCAACCACAACCTTATATCGTTTTGACGCTACTTTCTGATGCCCACGGGCTCGACTGTGCATAAAATTAATCGCAATGCAATAGAACAGCGTTTTCGCATGACATATCAGCTTTTTTTCTGTAATAACAGAAGCAAAAGGCTCAGGAATATGATGCCAATATATACCCCTTCATGAGAGCTGTAAACATTATTAGAGTTGCCCCCGCATCGCGTGCTTCGCCTCGCGTGCCAAACTCTAACCAGCCTTTATATAAGGAAGAGTATGCTTAATCAATAATTTTGATTTGACCTCGAAACCTTTTCATGTCCTTTAGTCGCCTAAGTCTAGGGCATTGAAAATCATTCCCGGGACCCTCGTGCTCGGAGACTTACAATCGTATTACCGGTCAGCATGTTTTTGGAACGAAAACACTTAAAACACAACTAGAGCTTGATAACTTGAAATAGACAGAGACAAACACATAATTCTATCTGAGAACGAATGAGATAAAATACTTCTGAATGTTTCGCTTCTACAGATCGTCTGCTGCACACGTGTAACACCGAATTGCTAATTAGCATATTCGTAGTAAGTCAATCTGGCAAATGCACGCCTTTTTAAGTGAATCGGAACAAAAGATGCACTGATGGAGGGAGCATTTGCCAGATTGACTTACTACGAATATGCTAATTAGCAATTCGGTGTTACACACGTACTTTCTACATTATCACCTTGTTTTCTGGCAAATGTCTTTCAAGAACCCTGCGGAGCCTAATCCAGTATTAGATTATGTTGCTAACTGCGTTTATAACTGTCGAAGTAAGAAATGGGAATTCTCAGGGTCACACTTAATAAATAATAAATAAATATTAATATTTACTAACAGTCACGCCACGTTAACTGGTCCCGTGATAAGTTCGTAAAGAACTTGTGTTACAGGTACCAGATAACGGAAGTAAATATAAGATTTTTATTATACACATACACATATCTATATCTATACTTCTATATCTATACTTCTATATCTATACTTCTATATCTATACTAATATTATAAAGAGGAAAGATTGGTTTGTTTCGAATAGGCTCCGAAAGTACTGGACCGATTTGAAAAATTCTTTTTCCATTAGAAGCCGACATTGTCCCTGATGAACATAGGCTACTTTTTTTTTAATTTTTTTTATTTTTTTTTTTTTATTTCTGGTGTGTTTTAATGTTTCCGAAGCGAAGCGAGGGCGGGGCGCTCGTTTAATATACATCCATAACCCTGGAAAATACATTTATATTTATTATACAAATATCTTCCCATGGCGGGATTCGAACCCGCGACCCCCTTGTGTAGTGACCATGTCACTTACCACTACACCAGACGGCCAGACTTAATTAATCAAATATGACATTAGACATTGTCTGTCAAAGCCAATAGATGTCAAAACGATATTTAGGTACCAATGATTAATGACACCTTTGCCTCATTTTGTTGTTAAGCTCAATTATTTCAATGGCTTCTTTTGTGTTATTATTACTGTGACCATTTGAACTGTTTTGGCCGGACAGTTGTGTTTTTTAAAACACTATCCGTTTTTTGACGTGATAACGTCTTAAAAATCGATGAACGCCGGCTGCACATATGAAAAAGTGTCACGTTCCGTCCGAGCCTGAGCGTGCGAGCGAGAGCGCAGAAAGAGCGATAGAGAGGCACGATGGGCCCAGGCTTTGGGTGAATATGGATCATATTATAAGGCCATTGTTTTTTAATAACCAATCTCGTGTTAATGAGCGTATTAATATTTTTCTATAGGTTTTTTTTGTTGCCCGTGTAGGAAGACGAGCATACGGTCCACCTGATGGTGAGGGGCTACCATCCCACATGGACTTCAGCAATGCCAGGGGCAGAACCAAGCCGCTGCCTACCGCTTAATACTCTCCACAAGCCTCGTTTGAAGAACGACATGTCATAGCGCTCGGGAAACACCGTGGAGGGGAGCTTATTCCATAGCCGGATGGTACGTGGCAAAAAAAGACTTCTGGAAACGCACTGTGGATGACCGCAGTGGCTCCAGGTAGTATGGGTGAACTCTACTCCGGTGGCGGGCGGTGCGATGGTAAAAACGAGATGACGGTATCATTCGAACAATTCCTCAGAGCACGCCCCATGGAACATACGGTACAAAATACAGAGGGAACCGAAGTCCCTCCGCAGACCCAGAGGTTCCAAACGATCCGTGAGAATGGGTTTATCGACAATCCGAACGGCCCTCCTCTGTATGGAATCAAATGGAAGAAGCTGGTATTTGGGAGCCCCAGTCCAGAGATGGGAGCAGTACTCCACGCGAGGCCGGACTTGTGGTTTATAAAGCAAAAGTCTTTGTCCAGGCGTGAAGTACCGCCTCGTTCTGTTGAGGACTCCCAGTATTTTGGACGCCAACTTGGCTTTGCCTTCTATATGACTCCGAAATTGGACATCACTCGAAACGTCGGCCCCAAGTATCCCATTTGTTCATTGTCCTGTTTTTTTAATACAAAAATAATGGCTACCATAGTTAGTATTTTTTTTTTTATTGCTTAGATGTGTGGACGAGCTCACAGCCCGCCTGGTGTTAAGTGTTTACTGGAGCCCATAGACATCTACAACGTAAATGCGCCACACACCTTGAGATATAGTTCTAAGGTCTCAGTATAGTTACAACGGCTGCCCCACCCTTCAAACCGAAACGCATTACTGCTTCACGGCAGAAATAGGCGGGGCGGTGGTACCTACCCGTGCGGACTCACAAGAGGTCCTACCACCACACAGGATTTTTATTGCACGATGTTATTCCTTCACCGTGGAAGTCAATCGTGAACATTTGTTGAGTATTTCATTAGAAAAATTGGAACCCGCCAGCGAGATTCGAACACCGGTGCATCGCTCGATACAAATGCACCGGACGTCTTATCCTTTAGGCCACGACGACTTTTAGGAATTAAGGAAACAATATGGCGTTTTCTCTGTTCGCAATGTGCACGCGCTGTTTTGTGGTTATCGATTGAATGGTAAGACACGAAATTGTAACAAACACTAGTTCACTTTCGTATTTACAATATTAGTCTGCGAATATTGATAGGTTAAATGTGTCATTTTTTTGTGTTTCAAAATATAGGGAAAATTTTGACAGTAGGTACCTACATTTTCCTTTAAATATCGCCGGCTGTAATTTTTATATGGGCAATTTATTTATTGAAACCTGAACATTTAAGACGTATTCATTTTAAAAGAATGCGTTAATTCTTTTATTGATTTTCTGAAATAAAAGTTTGAGTGGTGATAAGTAATATTGATCAAAAAATAACTTCGATTCGGATGTCGAAACTTATAAAAAAAGAATTGCCATAGTACGTAAAATGTCACGTAAAGAATATAGAAAAAAAAAACTGTTTTAACAAACAATAATTTTTAAATTTCAAACACTAGTTTATAGTTTAATTTAAAATATACACTTACTCAGCACTGACGACTCGCTGGCTTAAAATAACGCTACAAAAACATGCTATTTTCTTTAAGCGAATTATAACTAAGTGATAGCACACTAATCATTTGCGGTTTACCTACAAGCAGTTTTGTAACTCCGGTGCTCTAAGCGGGAGCATGCTACTGATACAGTTTCTAATCTTACCTGGTGGGGTGGTTGGCCCTACTGGTTTAGGTGGTGGCGTGACGCTTTTTCCGAACGTCGTCAGCGCCTCTGACGACTCCCCGATGAACCACGCGGTGAGCAACAGCGGTAATATAGCCGCGATCGCTTGCCGTCTACACCACATCTCGATGCGAGCAAATACACGCATACTTATTAATCACAGAGTCCCTTAATTTTAAGTTTTTTTCTTCTTTTGTTTGTTTTTTGAATTTCGTGCTCTGATTATTTCGCAATTGAATAAATAATCGAATTAATTGCGTTTCGAATATCAAATTGAGAGCGTGAATGTTTTTGTTCAAATGCCGATTGAAAGAGAGCGTCTAAACACAGATTCGAAGTTTCATATCAAGATGTGGTGTAGGAAATATGGGTGTTTTTTTAAATTGTTCTTCGTTTGTTTTGTCATGGAATAATCACGTGAAATCATTTAAAATGGCGCAGAGTTCATTTCGTTATCTCAAATCCGCGAACTATTGTACTTTATTTACATTATCGACTGTTTAATTTGGAATAAAAATTTTATGTTCTGAACGTTTAGCTCCGAAATTTCGACTTGTCCACAAGCTGCCAAAAGGGAAAGTCGTGTAATAAGTAATAATGTATACAAAGAACGAATAAGTTATCTGTTTAAAAGTCGGTATGAGAATACGACTAACTATCAAAGTTACATGATCACATGAAGCTTTGCTTTTCAGACGAAGCTTATCTTCAGATGGTGCTTCAGCTTAAACTCCTCAAGCACTCAGCGGTGCTTACCTAACGTTGACAAAGCTCCACTGGCGGCGAAATAACAACAGCTAGCCCCGATTCAACGAAGTTTGATTCTAAAATTGTGGCCGCTATTGTTTCGGGCGTTGGATAATTAACTTAAGTAGCACCGCCAATGGGAATACGTTCACAACAGTCAAGCATACACAGTGTTTTAACAAAGCGTGTTTTTTTTTGCAGTGTAATCTATTGCTGTTGTCTTACCCGGTGAAGCGGTGGTCGTCGCAGGCCTAGGCGGTTCGGTGTTCGCTTTACCGAACGACGATATACCGAACGCGTCGGTCGTTGGCATTCTCAACCATCCGACCGTCAGTACGGCCATAACCGCGAATAGTTTTGATGGGAACATTTTTATCGAAGCTTCACGCTGATTTAAATGAAAATCTGTAGTTATCTGATTTTGTAGGCAGAAGTGAGAATGCAATCTATAACACCGTTGTTAAGGAACCGTTAGCAATGCCGAAGCGTTGCAAACGGGCCGACATATTTTGTTGTACACGGTATTTTATTGCGGATTGTTTTTCCTTTTTTTTCTATATATATATATATATGTATTAAAGCGGTGGTTTTTTTTTCCTATAGCTTGTGTTAGTGACGTGCTTAACTTTACCTAATTACAAATGTTATTTTATTACGTTCTATAGTACAGTATGCTCTATGTACATATCGTAATCACATGGAAATCTATATTGACCCTGCCAGATGGATTTTCAGGAGGTCATTTCATTACGATGATTAAGATAGAAATAGAAATAAATACGTATTACAAATGTCACGTAAATTGCCGTTATATACAAGCTTCGTTGCCATAAAGTAAACAAACGTGATAACATTTATTAAAAGTAGGTAATTTAAAAACTTTATTATTTACAAAGTATATTATGTAATATAATTCGGAGAGATCTTGAGTGATTTTTTTTTTAATTTCCTTGTTGTAAATTAAATTTCGTTTTCAAATTTACAAGGCATAAAATAAAACAGTAAAACTTTTCAATTATGTTACATAATCAGTTTTAAGGACAGTCAACATTGGGTTGAAATTCGCTGTGTCTCTTACCAGTAGCTAGTAGAGAGTTAGGAGACGGGGACGATGATGGTTTCTCTGTCTTAATAACGCCGAAAACAGGACTAAAAACAGCGTTATTACGTCCGAAGTTGATCCATAGTAGCATTGTTGCTAAAGCAATCTTTTGTTGCATTCTCATCATGATTGTAAGACTGATATGGTTTTTCTGAAATCGTTACGAAACATTATTCTGTCATTCGAATTGAAAACCGCCTGCACGCACGAAAAAGTGTCACGTTCCTCCTGAGCCTTAACGTGTACGCGAGAGCGCGAAACAAGCGATAGAGAAGCGCGATCAGCCTTTTTTTTTTTTTCTCCGTGACGTGTAGGTGAGCTCACAGGGCTCAAACCGGGAGTGTTGCTAACACTGGCCCTAGCAAGAGCAGTGCTTCGCAGAATCTACCACCGGATCGAAAACGCGACCCACTGAGAAGATCCGACGAGAAACTCAGTGGGCTTGATCTGAGGGTTACCAGGAGCATAGACCAGACCCAAGCGTTGGCTTATGACACATTTATTTCTCTTCTCGCGTGACATCAGAGCTAACAGTTCGTATATTTCTGCTAATGACGTTGTTACGTAAAACTGTCGTCCGTAAAATGATTTTACAGACAACCATTTTTTCTGTTGACTTTGATTGCTGATAAATATGATTGCACCTAATATTGTAAATGTTCACCGCTATCTATTGAACGCTTAAATCGCTACGCGTAAATCGTTTGAGAGGAACTCCTTATTAATGTCTTCATGCAAACCTTCACTAACGCACAGTTATTGTTTTATTTTATTAAGCATTTTCTTTTTATAATGGGACGAATGGCAATGTTTTGTTACGTATTAATTTTACGTCCTGTAAAGAAAACGAAGAGAGAAAGGTTTATTTTGTAGTTAGTTAAAATCGTTCACACGTAAAACGCACACACAAACGCAAAATAAATTTCCATAAACATTCTGTGATCTGTGATATGTTTTATTTTTCACGCCAATTGTGCAGACACGCCTATACGTGGTAAATCGGTGCTTGGCTAACATGTGTTTTGTTTGTCCCATTATAATAGAAAATGCTTACCCGTCGGCGGTGTTGGCTTAGCGGCCGGCGGGCGCGTATTCGAAACTCCAAACGTGCTGAGGGCTTGATGCGATTCGCCGATAAGTCTCGCCAGTACGCCAAACAGAACAACGGCTAGTCGAACTCGAAACATCTTGGTTAGAAAACGAAAAACAATGGATCCGTATACTTATTAACGTACACGCTAATAAAATAAATATAAAAATACTAGCTAACCCGGCAGACTTCATAGTGCCTCAATCGATAAATAAAAGACCTAAACTTTTGTATAAAATAAACTTGAAACAAACAAAACGAATCCGTCTGACGGGGGACACATCAAAGGAAAAACAAAATTGTTATTTTTATTTAATTCCGAGCATTTTCATATTTATCTGCCTTTTAAACCTTCTCTGGACTTCCACAAATAATACAAGACCAAAATTTGCCAAATCGGTCCAGCCGTTTTAGCGCGACTCGAGACTCGACAGAAATTCATTTTTATACATAGATAGAAGATAATATAATATTTCGGGATAAAGTGAAGTATTCGATAAACTGTAATAGACATCTAATATAGTGGTCGGCAACTCGCGGCTGTTTGACCCCTCAGTCGCAGCTCTCCCGTGAAACATTTAGTCCAGACACGGAATATTATTTAAATAAAGATACACGATAAAAAAAAACGACTCTGAACATATTTCAATGGTCCTTTTGGTTAACAAGTTCGCCGACCACTGATCTAAAACATTAGATAAAGCGTTTTGGTCGTTATCCGTGTATGACTGTTTACATGATTAAATCGAGTTTTACTGTTAATCTCTGTGACCTACTACGAAAACTTTATTAGTTACGCAATAATATGAAAAAACAAAAAAATTTTTAATGCAATTATTAAAATCCTATTATAGAAGTTTTACAGAATGCCTTCATTCATTGGTGTTGCGAAGAAAAATCTCTACGAGACTTTGTCTTTTCACAAGTTGCGTCATTTTTATGCTTTTTGGTGTTGCGAAGAAAAATCTCTACGAGACTTTGTCTTTTCACAAGTTGCGTAATTTTTATGCTTTTTTGTAACATAGGCCGAATGGCGCGCTAGGTTATACATTAAATTAATTTCTTTTAACTATATATTATTATTTTGTTACATTAACGCGTTCTTAATATTTACACTAAGATTTCGAAATAAAGGGACAAATTAATAAACGAATACAAAACAAAATTAATATTTCTCGCATTGCGATTCACACTCTCAATTTTATTAACGTTCTATGTCTATTGGAATTGCAAATGACGGGCGGTTGTCAGCTCTGTTTTTAGCGAGAGAAAAAAAAGACGTTGGATTGGCTTACATGCGTTCGATTGTCTTAAAATTAAATGGAGATATATTTTTTTCTAAATATAATATTCACGCTTAGAATAAATGTTTTGTATTTATGAGTCAGATTTGCTTTTTCAACTATTGTTTGATAGTTCGAACCATTGTTTTCAAGTAGATGTAACATTATTAAACATTATTAGCTTTTTGGAGTGTATCTAGCGAGGTTATTCGATTTCATGTACAATGGTATGGCCTGGTACAATGAAATATCATTATGTAATGATATTCCGTAACAAAGCGATAGAAACACGACTCATAAAAACAAAATAAAAAATACGATAATACATCAAGAATACATTTGCAAAAGTCTAAATTCCATGTTGTTTTGCATTAATATTCAAAAATTATAGTGTAATTACATAATTAAGTGTCAATTAACACTTCGAGCACAATGTATATTCATATTTTTGTTTAAAAACATTAAAAAGTATCATTTAAAAAAATATTGAAAAAACCATTTGCATCTTGTTAAAGGCGAACCACATCTTAATTTTTATTTTCTTTCGGATACAGATTACAGAGGCAACGATATTTCTCCCTACATATTCGCTGGTACCCTGTGGCGGTAGCCATCATACAATACAATATATTTGACAAATGTCTGAATCTCGCTTACGACACTTTCAAGATAAGCTTGCATATAATATACAAGTTCCGAACAACAACATTCGGACCCTCGGTCTACCGAATAATACCACTCGCTCGGAGGAAGATCTTGCCTTTGTCGTATAAATCTACAAGCCTAAGGGGCTACTCCCGCTTCTGAGCCCACGTGCTCAACCTGAGAGAGTTTCCTAACACTAGCTCCAGCAAGAGCAGTGCTTCGCTGAGTCTACCACCGGATCGGAATCGCGACTCTGAGAAGATCCGTTGAGAAACTGAGTGGACTGTGTCTATTGGTTAGTTTCTAGGGCTTTTAGAGAGGCTTAAAGCCGTGCGTTGCTTGCGACGGTGGCTGTGCGTAGTTCTGTCACGGTCGGACAAGCGATTTCCACATCCGGGAAACATTTTACAACACGATTAACAAGTTTGTTTGATCATCCTCTTATATGCGTTTACTATCTATCTTATATAAGTCTACAGTGTTTTTTACGGATGTTCCGTTATAACTACTGAACCGTGCATCCGATTGACTTGAAACTTGGTATCCATGTAGAAAATACACGTACTTAATGGATAGGCTAATATTTATATGAGTGTTGGACTCCCTACACCAGTTGCGGGGGCGTTAATGATGAGAATCTTTATGGGGGTGAGAAATAATAATGTTAATTTTAAATGGCCAGCGAAGCGGACGGGTACAGCTAGTTTATGTATATATTTAATTGTATATAAGTATATATGTCAGTCTCTGGTACTCATGAAACAGCGAATCCTAAATTGGGACCGGATGTAGGTGCGTGATTTGTTCCCAGCTATTTTATTTATTTAATTAGAATCTCTGGTTAGCAGTACAATACCTGATGTCTACGCAACTGCGGTATGTTTGAACTGTTGACCTTAAAGAACATTGCATGTTAATGTATTAGTCTGGTAAATGTTATCTTGTTTAACGTAAGGTTCTGAAGGCTGAATATTTACGAGTTAAATTAAGGTCGGCTCGACCAATACTTGTCTGAGGGGAAAAAAAACGCGAAACCGTTTTAGGAGCAGGGAGAGATAAATTGACGGTCTTATAGCTAAGAGCGATCTCTCCCAGACAACCGCTTTGGACAAGAATCACTTTAGGAAACAAATTACACGCGGTCTAACTATCGAATATACGGTGGTATCTACCCGTGTGGACTCACAAGAGGTCCTACTACTAGTAAGTACCACCAGCTTCAATGCTTGAACCAGGGTACGTTAAGGACAGAAATAGGCGACATTTGAGATCTGACATTTGCTACGAGTTTGAATAATACAATAACAGTTATTGCGTTTTGCCGCAACTGAACCGCGTGCATAAGTGATATTGTGTTTTAAGAAGACACAGAAACCTACTTGATTACTGATTATAGCCCGTAATCTGAGATGGGCAGATGCGATCTACAGATATTTCTGTTGTGTGATAGGAATGAGTTTATTCTACTAATCCTATTTCGTTACAGGCAAAAAAGTTTTTCAAACGCTTACTTACGTAAACTTACTAGTGGTAGGACCTCTTGTGAGTCCGTGCGAGTAGATACCACCACCCTACCTATTTCTGCCGTGAAGCAACAATTCGTTTCGGTTTGAAGGGTGGGGCAGCCGTTGTAACTATACTTGAGAACTTAGAACTTATATCTCAAGGTGGGTGGCGCATTTACGTCGCGAGGTCTCAGAATAGTTACAACGGCTGCTCCGCCCTTCAAACCGAAACGCATTACTGCTTCACGGCAGAAATAGGCAGGGTGGTAGTACCTACCCGTGCAGACTCACAAGAGGCCCTACCACCAGTAAGGTTTTTTAAATAATAGGCGTTAAACAGAGGTTGCATACGACGAAGCTGGTGGTATGTAATTGTTGTTGCTGATGGGCCTCAATGATGTCAGAGCCACTGTCAATTGCTGAGGACTCTTCTGAAAGCCCGTTTGAAGAAGGGCATGATGTAGTGACTGAGAACTATCGTGAAGGGGAGTTCGGTCCAGAGTCGGATGATGTGCAGCAGAAAATATTTCTAGAATTACACTATGGATGAACGTAACGAGTCTAGTAGGGAGGGTTAGTAAAAAGGAAATTTAAGAATCATCTCAAATAAATCTTTAGGGCATTTGTCTACTATCGGATTCTCCGGATTTTAGGCCTCTCAAGCACCTGTCATCGTCTTTGTCGATAATAACGAAGAGTTCGACGAGTGAACTAATCCATAGACGCAGCCCAGTGAGTTTCTCACCGGATCTTCCTAGTGGGTCGCGTTTCTGGTCCGGTGGTAGGTTCAGCGAAGCACTGTTAGCAAATTCTCTCAGGTCGAGCCCGCGAGCTCACTTACCCGTCAGGCCATAGCTGGTATAGACCCCTAGGCTACCAGCGAATAAATAGGGAAAAAGTGTCCATTCTTAAAGCTGAATCATATTAAATTATCGTTTAATTAAGGGAACAATAATTTTTTTTCGTAAAAACGAATCTATTGAGATTAATTAGCATTGAAATTATAAAATAAAAAAACAATTTTTTTTTCCGGTAAGTGTAGTTCGACCTTAACAATATTTGTTTTTTTATGAAAGAACAAAATGGCTGTTCTGTAGCCGTAAAATAAAACAATATAATATCCGTGTTTTATTACTAAAGTGATTAAAGCCGGCGGTGCAAGTGAATCGAAAATGAAACAATTTTTTTTTATCACAATTTATATAAATAAACAATTTTATAACGTAGTTTCTTTCAATTTCATTACGTTTTTTTTTTCTTTTTTTTTCTAAAACGTCAAAATATATCAAAGAAAGCTAGTGCATAAAGCCGTGTTCGCATTAAAATGTCGTTTATTTTTATTTTTGTTTTTAATATTCGTATCCGCTTTTAATATTATTTTTTTGTTTTGAATTTTATAAGATTTTTACTTTACTCGTTTTTTTTTAATTGAAATATATATGTATTTATGGAAACACAGTGAGTAGAGTTAGTTATTTACGGTTGGCGAGTCCCGGCGGTGGCGCGGCACTGACTCCGAAGCGAACTGACGTACATAGCTGTTGTTCGAACGATTAGATCGTCTTGATGTACAGGATGTGGTTTTTTGAGAAGAAAAATATTATATTTCTGTCGTAAAGCAGTAATTCGTTTCGGTTTGAAGGCTGGGGCAGCCGTTGTAACTATACTGGGATCTTAGAACTCATATCTCAAGGTGGGTGGCGTATTAATGTTGTAGATGTCTATGAGCTCCACTTAACACCAGGTGGGCTGTGAGCTCGTCAAAGATGATTGTCGTGTATTAATTGATTTATTAATTGATTGTTTCGTTATTCTTATTTTTCCACGAAAGTTAAGAATGAGTCATAAAATAGCAGATGTTAAAGTTGCAGTTGTCATTTGTTCCTCCTAAATAATATAAATAAATAAAGCTCGACTGTCGCCTATAGAGGTTTTTTTATTTTATTTCTTAGATGGGTGAACGAGCTCACAGCCCACCTGATGTTAAGTGGTTACTGGAGCCCATGGACATCTACAACGTAAATGCACCACCCACCTTGAGATATAAGTTCTAAGATCTCAGTATAGTGACAACGGCTGCCCCACCCTTCAAACCGAAACGCATTACTGCTTCACGGCTGAAATAGGAAGGGTGGTGGTACCTACCGGCGCGGACTCACAAGAGGTCCTGTACAGATAAGTAGCAGTCTCACTTACGGAGGTCCATGAGGGGAAAACGACTCTCTCTGACAAAGGTTTCTGTTTCTCGCTAATAGAGGTTTTGGTGGCTTAAAATTACGGATCCTGGCTATTATTCTCACTTATAGAGTTTTCTCACTTACCCAGGTTTGACTGTATTCTAAATCATAGACAGTAGATAGATAAATAAATATATATGTCGTGGATAACGACTTTAGTAATATTACATTGATTATTATTTTAAATGATAAAATGTTGTTTTGATAAATATCACAAAAATGTAAGGTAGACGCCGTAACGTCAGAGTATAAAATGGCGGTACGTGGACAGAGTCGTCTCATTCCGTGTCAGACAGTCAGTCCGACTCAGTCAGTCAGTCGGTATGTTGGAACGAAACTGTCGGTTTACCGAAAATGATTTGTTGAGAGTTTCAATAATTATTATTCAAAAGGTTTTATTGACTTTACTGCAATAAACTGAGTTCTACCGAATACGAATGATGACGGAAACTACCGCTCAGCCATCCCTGGCGCGCCGTCATATATATATATATATTTTTTTTTTTTAAATACCTACTTCATTAAAATATTGGCCACTACTCGTTGCTAACGCTCGTGCTGGCCTGTAACAGGTATACTACGCGCGTGCGTTTGAGTGCCTCGCATTCACTCTCGCTCTGTCTCTTTCTATTCCCCCTCCCCAGGAGCGTTGAAAGTTTAACGCAACCTCGTTGGAAGTCACATTAGAAGTTTCACTTAAAAAAAAAACTAAATTTCTCAAAAAGCAACACCCCGTATAACCCATATTTAAATATGCCCCCCACCCCACCCTTAATATATTATGGCAGACCCCAGCGGCCAAGGGAAAGCCAAAGAACAATTCCTTTGTTCGAAAAGGTCAAATAATTTCAGATCCAAATTTAAGTAAGGGGTTATTATTGTGGCAAAAAGACCTTCGTAAGAAGAAATTGATAAAAAAAAACACCACATTCTCTGTGGATGGGAGATGAGTGAAGATGCGTTTTCTGTGGACATTTTCTTCCAACATGCTGGTTTTTTTTTATTGCTTAGATGGTTGGATAAGCTCACAGACTACCTGGTGTTAAGTTGTTACTGGAGCCCATAGACATCTACAACGTAAATTCTGCCACCCACCTTGAGATATAAGTTCTAAGGTCTCACTATAGTTACAACAGCTGCCCCGCCCTTCAAACCGAAAAGCATGCTGCTTCACGGCAGAAATGGGCAGGGGATGTTACCTACTCGTGCGGGTTTACAAGAGGTCCTACCGCCAGTAATTACGCAAACTATAATTTTTGCGGGTTTCATTTTTATTACACGACGTTATTCCTTCACCGTGGAAGTCAATCGTGAACATTTGTTAAGTACATATTTCATTAAATTGGTACCCGCCTGCGGGATTCGAACATCGGTGCATCGCTACATACGAATGCACCGGACGTCTTATCCTATAGGCCACGACGACACAAAAGGATGGTTTGCACGATACGAATGTTGTTGGATAAGTTATGATTTTAGTAAAACCTATTTATTCGCCCTTCTTTCATTCGAGTTTTCATTGTTTGCGGATAAAGCAAAGTGTGACCCAGTTCTTATTTTCGCGGTTAAAGATTTCTTTATTCGCGAATATAATCGGTACAACGGTACATGCACATTGATAAAAAGGATTCTTTTAAGTATGTATCCAACCGAGTTTTGCGTCAGATCGTTTCTCTCCAATGCTTGTCAACTAAATTTAAATAGTTGTTAAGCTTAAGAGTTGGCGGGCAGTAACTGTAGAAAATAAATCTGACATTTTATTTTTAGAACCATTCAAACATTTATGTATCACATTTTATTATAAAATTCATGCAAATAGTTTTTTACTTTAGGCAGCGCAAAAAAAAATAAACAGAAAATCTCATTAAATTAAATTGATTTCAGGTCTTGAGGTGACTATGATTAAGGTGGAATCTATATATTAATACGTGAAGCAAACACTTTGTATCCCTTTTTACGAAAATTGCGTGGACGGAGGAGTATGAAATTTTCCACACTTATACAGAATATAGAGAAGGAGTGCACGATGATAATTTTTTTTTAAATAATGCATAAAAGATACATTAAATCAATAAAGAAAACATTACACACACTACATACCATGTATTTGACGCACACACGCATGCATACTATAATATAATGTCAAACTTTTGTTCTTGACGTCTGTGGTCAAATTGAGAATAGATTGAATATTGTTTGTCTTTATTAATATTTTTTTATAGTGTAGCCTTGGCGAAATTTGTGATAATAGAAGTATAAAATACAATCATAATAGTGTACAAACTTACAATTCCAATTAATTATAGTCGAATTTCGACTACTGCGGGGTCTCTAGTTTTGATTATTTAGCGTTAGGTACCTACCTTAGCGTGAATGTGAAAATGACATGATAGCTCGGTGACAGGTGTCAAACTAAGTGTAGTGTCATCGTCGCCATGTTGAAGCCGTTAATGCGCCATGTTTGCTTTCATTGTAATTAAATATCAGTATCGGAAGTTTTTGGATTAGGGCAGCTGTCAGGTGGTTTTAGAAATAACAGATGTTTTTTTTTACCATTTATTTCTGTGTCGCTTCCACTGATTACGGCTGGCGACTATTTTCGTTTAATAAAATTATTTATGTTTTATGTCATAACGCGTTACTTACTGTGTATCTATCTATATCGAGGACGCCTTGGCTCGTCGAGGCTTTGAGCTCTTATTTCTTTTCCTTGTATTATCTGAGTTAAAAAAAAACACTGAAGTAATGTCAAGTGCAAATCACATTTTGGACTTTTAGGGCGGAAAATCAGCAGGATTTATCACCCAAGATGGTGGCAGGTGGAGGTTAAATGCCGGTTTTTTTTAGAGGGCTTTTGTCAAGACGAACTCAGAGCACGTTGCGAGAATTGATGTGTGATTGAAAAACTATCCAAACCTATCTTCTCCTTCGTCGCTTTCTTCATTACTGAAGATCGTGTCCTTGAAACTTGACCGTGGCCTGCCTTATGAGCTGTTTCCACCTCGTCCAGTCCTTAGTTTCTCGTAGGGCGGTTGCGACCGACAACCCAGTTAGGGTTTTGGTCACACCAGCGGCTAGGTGATCGGCCGCGGGGTCTCGTTCCTTTCATCTTGCACGTCACAATCACTTTGTCTAAGTTATCCAGCTGTTGGCGGGCTGTGACCGAAGTAGCCAAGCCTATGCCTTATACCTATTTCTTACTATCAGGGAGGCGAATGCTTGCAGAGCAAAGGCAAGGCACTTCCTTTGAGCTTTAATATCACAAAAGCCTTCAAACAGAGTCTGGCATTTTTCTCGAAGTTGCTTATGGAATATCCAATGTATTGTTTGTTACTGATGCAAGTCGATCGCTAGTTTTTTGTATGATCAGAAGATCCTAGTCACCCTCTGAGCTACTCGCCGGATCTTCTCAGTGGGTCGCGATTACTATTCAGTAGTAGATTCAGGGAAGCGCTGCTCTTGTTAGGGATAGTGTTAGCAAACTCTCTCAGGTTGAGCCCGTGAGCTCATATACTGGTCTGCGCGATATTGAAATAGTTCTTTAAGTTACCAACGATTAACTCCGGTATCATGACCCATCAAGGCTGGCGTTCCACTAGGTTCGATGCTCTTCCCCACGGCTTTCATCCTGTATATCAGTTAAATTACAGATGGTATGCATTGCAATACAGATAACAGCATGAGGAGTGCGCGGTATATTATCTATATAGCCGTTTTTTTTATATTTATTGCTTAAATGGGTGGACGAGCTCACAGCCCACCTGGTGTTAAGTGGAGCCCATAGACATCTACAACGCAAATGCGTCACCCCTCCTCCTCCATATAAGTTTTAAGGTCTCAGTATAGTTACAACGGCTGCCACACCCTTCAAACCGAAACGCATTACTGCTTCACGGCAGAAATAGATAGGGTGGTGGTACCTACCCGTGCGGACTCACAAGAGGTCCTACCACCAGCAAAAGTGGTATGCATTGCAATACATGAGCATAACAGCATGAGGAATGCGCGGTATATTATCAATATAGACGATATTTTTAACTTCGCTTTTTTTTCCATTGCAATTCACAAATCACTGGAGCATTTATTAGTAGTTAATAGTGTTTGAGGCATTTTCGCTTGAAAATCACTCAACTGAATATTAAATAATAAAATGGATAATTAATCTTTTTTTTTTTATTGTTCATTTAATTTTACGACCGGAAATCAATTTATTCATCACTGAAAAACTTATTGAATACATATCAATATTATTAATTTGAATTAGTTTTAATGTTGTTAATTATGAAAACCTGTTATTAAATTTGAGTTTTTATCCAAATTTGTACATATTAAGCTCATGAATTGAGCTAAAAGCAGTTGGTCTTTTAAGCCGGTGTCCTAATTTAATTTCCTAACAAATGAAAAATAAGTATATCGATAATATGTCAAAGATCAAATCTGTGATCGTAATCACAATGTCGAAAACGAATCGGCTGAATTGTTTCGTTTAACTTCAAAATTTCAAATATTTTATACACAAAATGAAAGAATTTACTAGAGTGAGTTTTACCTACAAGAACTCTTTGATACAAAAAAAAACAAGCTACATTTGGCGCCAACACCGAAATTCCGAATTCAAATTAAACAGCAAAGGGCGGACACGCACACTGCAAGGACGTTCTAAGCTCAAAAGGTAACATGTACAAACTAAGTCATAGCTAAATCACCTTTAATTGCAAAGAGACAAAAGCGTTAGTTTTATGAAAGATGTCTATGAATGGTAAAACGTCACAACTTCATTTTATTTCAAGGAAGAACAGTTTTTATTACAAAGTAGTAGAGGATAGATTCCAGAGAAACAAGCTCTTCATGTATTTTTAAACAATAGAAGCGTGTTATGTCAAAGGTCGAACGACTAAGGCCTTTTAAACGCGCGATTTATTAAGAAATTGTGTTTTTCGTTTTTTTTTTCTTCTTTGTATTATAAAGATTACTGTTTAAATCGTTTTAACACGCCAAAATATGTTTCGTATTTTGAAGGGTAAAGAACTTATTTAAGTAAATGCGTGTGTGGGGTCATAGTATCATATCGGGCCAGTACTCACTAAACCCTTGCTTATTGAAATTTGAAATTAAAACTTATTTAGCATCGTTGTGATTTGAAAGTCGATGAAACGGAAAAAGCGAAGGTAAAAAGAGATAGACACACAAACACAAATTCCTAGTTTTTGAATTGTTAAAACTTTGTTCTTTTTTTCTATCATATTTGTACATAACGCGTTATATGGGGTCATACAAGCGCGTTATGCGAGAATACTTCTACAACGCGTTTCCTATAACGCGGAACCAATCTACCGTGTTATAGGCGGATTAATGTAATATTTTGTAATATGTTGTAATGCAGTAATTGTTGGGTGTGCACACTTACAAAACGCTATCAAAGTCAGTAAATAAAACTCACGAAAATCTTAGCATAAATACAATTTATTTAATTAATAATATCACATTTTGTTTGAGTACAGATAAAGGATCGCGGCGGCCATGATGAATAGGCTTCCCGCCATTTTTGACGCGGATGACGCTGAAAAATTTAATGTCAATTAATATTTTTTTTCTATTGATTTTACTCTCGGGTTATTCAGTGACAAGAGCCTATCTACTGTCTATTGACGAAACACTCTGCGATCCACCAATGACCTTTCTTGATATTTAATGAAACAGTGTAGTTCAGTATACAAATAAGTAGCATATTTTCTTTTATTAAAAAGATTAAAATAAACCTGAAATTATATAATAAAAGAGAACTATTGTGTAGAAGGATAAATAATGTGACGTAATGATTATTATGTAACAAATGATACAAGATGAAGATGATGCGTGCAGCAATTGGTAATTTTTTGTGTTGCCACGATCGACTAAACTAATAGCCACGATCGGCCGGTCGATTGCGATCTACCTACCTTTTTTTTCTTACCTAAGCTGAGAGCCCTGAGAGGCTATTTCAGCGCAACCTTAACTAGTAGGTGAGCTCACGGGGCTCAAACCTGACGACGTTGCTAACACGAACCCTAGCAAGAGCCGTGCTTCGCAGAATCTACCACCGGATCGGAAACGCGACCCACTGAGAAGATCCGGCGAGAAACTCAGTGGGCTGTGTCTGAGGGTTAATTTACTCGTCGAGCCCTTCGTCGTACGTAAGCGACGGATTCGACGAGAACGATGACCGGTGCTCGGGGTACCTAAAAGCACCATTATTGGATCGGAAGGATCCGAAATGACGTGTTAGAGACCGGTTAGCCACCCCTACTATAAACATTACAGTGTGTGTGTTCGAGGACTAGTGTTCAAAGGGAATCAGTGTGGAAACCTAACTTCAAAATGGCGCACGGTTTCTTTTCTTTTTTTTGAATTACGGCCATTGGTAATTCGATATTTTACCCTGTCTTAGTGTTTTTGGTTCGAAAGACAGTGCGAAAAGATTTTGTGACGAAAATGCGAGGATTGAAATTACATTTAAAAGTTTTTTTTATTGCTTATTTAGGCAGACGAATATACGTCCGAACGTGATGGTGAGTGGTTACCGTCACCCGTGGACTTCAGCAGAGCCAAGCCGCTACCGTAAAATTCACAGCCTCTTCCTTTAAGTTACCGCTCCTACGCCACAGTGTAGCCGATTCAGCCGTTTAGGTTAAGATGAATGTACTCACTGCAAGTGTGCAGTTCCTCAGAGTAAGGATAGCTAAAGTCGCATTGGCACAAGCTGTTCCTGCAGACCACCCTCTCGGTCAAATCGCCCAGGAAACACTGGCTGTCCCGATTGCAGACCTCAAATAATCCTGAAAATCAGACCTTTAGTTAATAAAACGAATCTATTTAGACTGTACGTTTGGTTACCTAGATGATGTTATAATAATCGCTGGTAAAGTAATTGGCTGAACACCACTAAGGATAGAAGGCAGTGGTTTACCTTAGAAGTTTTTACAAATAGGTATACTTATTAAATAATCCTACTATTATAATAATAAAAATGTGAAAGTTTGTAAGAATGTATGGATGTATGTGTGTTACTGTTTCACGCAAAAACTATTAGATAGATTTTTATGAAACTCTACAATTATATAGCACATATCTATTTGTTAAGTGTAAATTACAGTTCCCGAAGCGAACCGAGTCGGGTCGGATCGCTAGTTTTATAAATTTCATATCAGAAACTAATTTTAATCAATTAAGGAATGTTCAAATTATGCTTCTTTATTGCGTGTTAAATTCTAATGAAGCTATCAATTATTAAATATTTTTGGAACGAAGTTCCTTATGGGACGATGTGGAGGGGTACCCTAACCGGGAAAAAACGTTCGTAACGTAAGATTTTTATTAGTAACTTTGTGATAACGTACAAAAAATAACTTTTTTTATCAATAAAAAAATCATAATAAAAAATGTATACCCGAATAATTATTTTCTTTATACCTCGAACAGAACTTAAAATTAATATTTTTATAATAAGGAACTTCGTTCCTATCCGGTGTCCCACGACACCACACGTTTTTAATTTATTTGTATAGGAAAATATATAATAGTATGTAATTAATTATTATTATCGTAAAAAAAGAAATATTTATTTTAAAAAAATATTGAAATGATTACTGTATGTTTACGGATTCATTTGCCGTATTGAAAACAGATTGCGGTACTGGTGATGATTCTGAATTAAAACTACAGTTTATCTGTCTCAAGTTGAAAGGCGGCACGTGTGTTGTAGATGTCTACGGGCTCCGGTAGCCGCTTAACACCAGGTGGTCTGTGAGCTCGTCCACGCATCTAACCACTAAAAGAACATACAAAGGTTTGACAAAAAAATCTAACTTTGACAAAACTGAAGTATGAGTACATCATCGAGGTAGTCCGAGTCAACTAAGCACACTTTGAGAGCTGTCTTTTTTAAAGTCGGCCAACAATATCAGTCCATTGAATCTCATCACGTGAGAGCCAAATACAGTTGTTGATTACCACTGGGCTTAGGTAAACTCGATCATCCGGAGAATAAACAG
Organism: Bombyx mori; assembly: GCF_030269925.1. NCBI lineage: Eukaryota > Metazoa > Arthropoda > Insecta > Lepidoptera > Bombycidae > Bombyx > Bombyx mori. Next base: position 978,146 of record NC_085117.1, on the reverse strand, counting down.
CGCGCAATGAAAATGAAACTGAGCGAGACAGCCACAGCCCACTGAGTTTCTCGCCGGATCTTCTCAGTGGATCGCGTTTCCGATCGGGTGGTATATTCTGCGAAGCAGTGCTCTTTCTAGGGCCAGTGTTAGCACCACTCCGGTTTGAGGCCCATGAGCTCCCTTACACGTTAGGGTGAAGCTGAAATAGTCTCTCAAAGCTAGCAGCATAGGTAGGAAAAAAAAGGAAAAAAAAGAGGCCATTCGTTGATCCCGTCAGTTGAGATTCGTAAATAAATCTACAACTCACCCGTGATCGGCCAGCATCTGCCGCCCCTGTGGTGGAAGCCCTCCACGCATGCGCAGGCTCCGTCGAGACACACACCCTCGTTCCCTAAAGCTTGAGTACATTGCGCGGTCACGTTACAAGCCGACTGGAAACCGTCCACATCTAAAATAAAAACAATTCGTTGTCTGTAAGGTTGGCCACGTAGCACGATTCTGGGATGGGAGATGGACATCTAAAGTAACTGCATGGGACGCGGGGTCCACAGGGAAAGCGGTAGACGCGTTGGGAGGACGACATTAGAAAAGTTGCTGGACCAAACTGGATTTATGTCGCCAGAGACAAAACAAAATGGAAATCTTTGGCGGAGGCCTTCACCTGAGATGGGTCCATGCGTATAATAAAAAATATACTAATGTAATTGCATGGAATAAAGGGCTTTTTTATTTTTTTATTTTATTTATAAAGTCGGTTTACGCACGATAGTCTTACGTGATGACGTCAGTAGTAGAACTATTCGAACTGCCAGCTCTGACGTCACGCGAGAAGAGATATCTTTTTTTTTGCTTGCATAGGTGTACGATCTCACAGCTCACCAGGTTTTAAGTGGTTACTGGAGCCGATAGACATCTACAACGTAAATGCACCACCCACCTTTAGATATCAGTTCTAAAGTCTCAGTATAGTTACAACGGCTGCCCCACCCTTCAAACCGAAACGCATTACTGCTTCACGGCAAAAACAGGTAGGGGGTGGTACCTACCCGCGCGGACTCACAAGTCCTGCCATCAGTAAAAAGTCCTGAATAACTCACTAGGCCAGCATTCGTCGTCGTACGCCACGAAACGCTCCTTGCATTGACATGTCATTGAGTTGTCAATCTCGAAGCACGCCGTGTTCGGGATCACGCAGTCCGAATCCACAGAACAGGTTCCGCCAATAACTGAAAATATACATACAAAGATTATCGTATGGAGATCATCTCTTTTTTGCTTTCCTGTCGATACTGAACATGACATTAGAGCGATATTAAAGACCGTTTTTTTTATTGCTTAGGTGTGTGGACAAGCTCACAGCCCATGGCGTTAAGCGGTTACTGAAGCCCATAGACATCTACAACGTAAATGCGCCACCCACCTTGAGATGTAAGTTCTAAAGTCTCAGTATAATTACAACGGCTGCCCCGCCCTTCAAACCGAAACGTGGTGGTGGTGGTGGTACCTACCCGTGCGGACTCACAAGTCGTCCTACCACCAGTAAGATCCGGCTGTAGCTACTGTAATCAGCTTAATACTCACCGGGAGCGCAGAAGTCGTCGACCTGCTGGTAGCCGGTGTTGCAGGAGCACACGCCATCCGTGCAGACAGCGTTCTCCGTACCGGAACACTCCAGGCTAACTTGACAAGCCTCGCCAAGAACTGTGAAAGAATCCGGAGAACGAAAGTTAGAGTACCTATCTTTTTTTGAAATAATAACTCCTTATGTGGGCGGGTAAGCCGCTGCGTTACGTAACGCGTTACGGCGCCATTGTGTTTGGCGTCCCTTTCTCTCACGCACGCGGTAGCGATACTGAGAAAATATGTGCACATAACTATTCTCTTATAACACATATGTCTTTTTCAATTTATATTACAATTTTATTATTATTTTAGCATACATAACATGTAATAAACTAAGCTTTGTCTTGGGTTAAACATTTTCAATATTAAACAGTTCAACTTAGATTCTCACTTCTTTTTTTTCTCCACCTTATCCCACTCGGTGGGGTCGGCACAGCTAATTTTTCTCTTCCATTCTCTTCTATCAGCCGTCATCTCAACACTCACTCGTCTCTCTCTCATATCGTCATTCACACACTCCATCCATGTCTTCTTCGGTCGACCTCTTTCCCCTCTACCTTGCACTACCATTTCCATACATCTCCTAGTTACATGCATTATCACTTCTGTCGGGCGAAATTTCAAACTTTAAATGGCTCGTCTATGAAGTTGCCAAAATGTCGCTTAAGCTGCATACCTTTTCACCCCTCGTTATGCAGGAGAATGGCGTCTGACTTCGCTTCGAACAAAGTACATTGAACCCGACTTTTGGTCGCGGATACCTACTTCGAACACAATGTAAGCTTATCACGAGACATTCCAATCGCTGGAACATTCTTATCAGAGACTTAAGGACGAAACGTTTCATATTAAAATTTCGAAATTATCAATCGATCGATAATGTCTTAATGTCGTTGGTAATAATTATCGCTTGTCTGGTTTTTAATCCGGCGAGGTTCCGCTATAACTGGTCGGATTTTTTTAATAGACTTCAAAAATTAAGAGGTTTCAAAATGAGATAATTTTTGACGTGAATCGATTTTGATCGATTGCTTGAAAATTGATTCTTCTTGTAGCCTCAAGGGCTATTCCAGCTACGCCCGGACGAGTAGGTGAGCTCACGGGCTCAGCCTGAGAGAATTTACTAACACTGGCCCTAGCAAGAGCAGTACTTCGCAGAATCTACCACCGGGTCGGAAACGCGACCCACTGAGAAGATCCAGCGAGAAACGCAGTGGGCTGTGTCTATGGGTTAGTTCACTCGTCGAGCCCTTCGCAAGCGACGGATTCGGCGAGGACGGTGACCGGTGCTTGAGGTACCTAAAAGCATCGTTAATGGATCGGGAGGATCCGTAATGACGTGTTTAGGGTGCCGCCGACTGTTTATCATTCGATCCGCAGGATCGGGAATTGTGTCGCAAAAAAAGGGTTGCGGTAGTGGTATTGCGAAAACGAACCTAATCCGCTAGTGACACAGAGTCCATCCACGGCGATCAGATCCTCGGGACAGGTGCAGTAACCCTGGCCGGCTTCGTCCTTGACGCACTGGATCTCCAGCTCACCGGCCAGACAGTCGCTATCCACTTCGCAGGTCTCACCGATACCTGGGGGTGTAGATAAGATTAGGAAGATCCTTGCACTGGTGGTAGGGAGTCTTGCGAACCAGCACGAGTAGATACCACTGCTTATTTCTGCCGTGAAGCAGTAGTACTTTTGAATTGCGGGGCAGCCGTTGTAATGGAACTTAGAACTCGTGTGTCAAGGTGACGGAATTTACGTTGCTGATGCCCATGGGCTCCGGTAATGGCTTAACGCCAAATGGTGGTTGTAGAACGTCTTGTGAGTCCGCATGGCGCCTATTTTTACCGTGAAGCAGAAATGCGTTTCGGTTTGAAGGGTGGGGTGGTACTATTGTACTGTAAAAACTGAGATCTTAGAACTTATATCTCAAAGAGGGTGGCGGCATTTATGTTGTAGATGTCTATGGGCTCCGGTGACCACTTAACATCAAGTAGGCCGGGAGCTCGTCCACCCACCTAAGCATTTTAAAAACATCAGCGACTTTTACTTCAAGGAGTATTTCATAGGTCATTATTCTTCGGACTCAGGGTTTTTAAACCTTACATTAATCTATATTAACTTGAAATTCAATTTTATAAATTTCAATTTTTTTCATTTAAAATAAAGGTTAGAATATATTTTTTATATTGTTCTTTCAAAATTAACAAAAATACAAAAGAAAACGCAAAGAATACATATCAATTAGATGTCTTCAAGTTATTAATAAAATTGAATTTGAAGTTAAAAACTTAAATAGGTACATAATAGGTACATAATAGGTTATTTATTTAAAATTATAAATTATTTATTTAAATACTAACATAGTTCGTAAGTTCTTTGTAATACTAACACAATATGAGACTGATGTCTTGAAATAAAAGGTTTTTATTATTATTTATAATACATCAAGCCAAAATGAGTCTACAGCTTATAGGAATGTAGTTCACGTTAAAAATGCTAATAATAATAATAATCTAATTCCTAATTAGTAGTTTCATATGAAAATTAATTGTATATTAATAATTGACAGACCCGAATTTAGAAAACAAAAGCACCGTCAACTTTATTAACATTCAGTTCAATTTTTATACTATCACACGCTCAATTATAGAGACTAGAGGTCCCGCAGTAGTCGAAATTCGACTATAATTAATTGGAATTGTAAGTTTGTACACTATTACTTATGATTGTATTTTATACTTCTATAATCACAAATTTCGCCAAGACTACACTACAAAAAATAATAATATTAACAAAGAGAAACAATATTTATTCTATTCTCAATTTGACCACAGACGTCAAGAACAAAAGTTTGACAATAAATAGCATGCATGCGTGTGTGCGTCAAATACATGGTATGTAGTATGTGTAATGTTATCTTTATTGATTTAATGTATCTTTTATGCATTATTTAAAAAAAATATTTGCATCGTGCACTTCTTCTCTATATTCTCTATAAGTGTGGAAAATTTCATACTCTTCCGTCCGCGCAATTTTCGTAGAAAGGGATACAAAGTTTTTGCTTCACGTATTAATATTTAGATTCCTAATTAGTAGTTTCATACAAAAATTAATCAATTTATTAATAATTGACGGTCCTGAATTTAGAAAAAATAAGCATCGTCAACTTTATTAACATTCAGTTCAATTTTTATACTATCACACGCTCAATTATAGAGATACTTTTTGTACGATTTGCGCGTTCTTTTTAAGCTATTGCGTAGCTTTTGTCGCGGGTTTTGAGCGCGGCGACCGAATCAAGAAATTCCGTAACGAAAATAAATGCTTAGGGCGAGTTTTTAACGTTCTCGATAGCGTAAAAGTTAACTCGAAATTGTATGGAGTTGTACGCTATCGAGAAGGTTAAATAACTAACAGTAAACACACAGAAATTTAATAGTTTATCGAAATTTAATTTCATTTATTTATTATTATTAACATAGAAGTTTATTGTTAAAATGCGACCGGGCACATGTAGCTGTCAAGTTGCTTACCAGCGAAGAATCTGCAAATGTTCCTGTCGGCGTCCCACACCGCCAGCTCGGGGATGCACTCGCAGCTCCTCAGCTGCCAGGGCTGCTGCGGCGGACCGCATCTCGCCGCAGAGCCGAACGTGAAGCAGTTCATGTCGGACACGCACGAATCCGTGATCCTTCTCGTCACTGCAACGATCAAATCAAATCAAATCAAAAAAATTGTTCAACATAAATGAAAGTACACACTTGTTGAACGTCAAAAGAACTACCGCCAATTCACAAGAACTAGCCTCCGTCCTGAGAAGAATGGGCAAGAAATTCAGCGGGCATGTCTTTTTTTTTTAAATACATATTAGTTTTTTTTTTAATATTAGATTTTTTTTAAATATTCATTTTTACAATGAGTATTATAACGTATATACGATATTATGAATGCGACGTTAGCCCGCCGAGTTTCTCGCCGGATCATCTCAGCGGGTCGCGTTTCCGATCCGCTGGTAGATTCAGCGAAGCACGGCTCTTGCTAGGGTTAGTGTTAGCAACACTCCGGTTTGAGCCCCGTGAGCTCACCTATATGTTAGGGTGAAGCTGAAATAGCCTCTCGAGGCTATCAGCGTAGGTAAAAAAAAAATATGAACGTGATCAAGCAGTGCCAGACTTAGATCAGGCTGGGGCTTGGAATCGCTGCTCACTGAAGTACAAATTAAAACTCTATTAAACACTTAGAATGCTTTACAATTCGCAATTCACTTCTTCCGCTTCGCTTCAGGCGATCCGTTCGCGGTTTCGCTTCGAGTAGTTCCGATTACTAACTGTCTTCATGTCATTTCTACAACGCTTTCATAGTCGACACGACAACTCTACAATTATCGAGAACATTCTCGATAAGTCGAGTCGTTTCGATATGTGTTTCCGCTATTTGATAATAGATGACGTTACAATTCTCGAGAGTTTTCGACATTACTAGTTCTTTATATATCAGTTTCTGCTATTCGACGATAGATGGCATCACTCTTACCAACGTAACAATATCTATATGTCGGAAACGGTCATTAGTTTGGTAGCTAAACGAAACGCAGCACGTTTCCCGAGAGATGGCAGCACGATTGCGGTATCGTCGGAACTCGGCTAACTTCGTGCTACGACAGAGCCTAGCCGATGGAGGCGCGTAGACGACATCACACTTACCAACCAGCCTTCTTGAGGAGCGGTGTCTCCGTCCTAAGAACCGTCATCCGTTTTCGTTTGCTAACGTTATGAGAAGATTTCTAAATTGTTCTAACAGAACAAACGTGATTGGTGTACTAAATATTTCTCTTAACTCGATCACCCTATTCGCCCCTACGATGTCTGACGATGGTGTTAATAATTGTAGCTTCTCCGACATACATTTCCCTCACGGTCTCCGTTTAATTAGCTTCATTCGCTGGCAGCATTAAGGAAATAACAAACGCGCTAATGAACCATTAATTAATTGTGCTCACAGCGCGCGAAAATCGATAATAGCCCTAAACTGCAACTCACCTTTAACGCAATCCCTCATGTTCTCATCGAAGAAGAAGTTGGCGGGGCAGGTGCAAACGCCGTCTCTTACTTCGGCGAGCAGTCCCACACACTGCTCTGACGTAGACGGCGAACCAAGTTCTGGTGGAATAGTTAAGATCTAGTGAATTAGGCCAGTGGCTCTCAACCGCCGAGTCGCAGGTGCCCCCAGCCAGATTTACCTGTCTTATGTACCAAAACCTAGGTGTGGCATAATACTAGGATAACAATCTAGCTCAATAAGGCTAAGAAGTAATTTTAATGTAACATTTCAGCCGTGAAGCAATAATGCGTTTCGGTTTGAAGAGTGAGCCAGCCGTTGTGCTGAAAAAACTGAGACCTTAAACCTATTATCTCAAGGCAGGTGGTGACATTTACGTTGTAGATGTCTATGGGCTCCGGTAACCACTTAACACCAGGTGGGCTGTAAACTCGTTCACTCATCTATACAATAAATAAATAATAAACTACTATTTTAACTGTCTCTAAGAATAAAGATCTTACTCAGTGTCTATTAAGGTTAAACACTTTCTTCATGTGTTCTTTAGTTATGTCACAATAATTATAACTTCTCTTCTCCATCATTCCCACACTGCTGAGGGTTGCGACCACATGTTACTTTCCTCCACAGTGTTCGATCATGGATGGTATCGACCGCATGGTGTATACCACCAACCGCTCCCTTACTTAACCAGATCTGACCATCCAGCTGGTGTTCAGCCCACGGCGCCCTTGCTTTGCGGCCCATCTCTAATTCACGTCTGGGTGACCGCATGATGTAACCAATTAAGCTGATAGTTCTTGGTAGATGGCAAAGAGCTTTTTTGGATGCATATCTCAATTAAAAATGACTAAAATGCTATTTCGATTCTGAAAAAACACTGTTAGATGGTCTATAAGAAATTTCTTAGTGTCGGTTCCGTGTATTCCAACATTGGGTATGTTATAAGGTACGACCACCTATGAGTACCTTCTTCTTTGAATGTTGAGGCACCCGTTGCATTATAGATCACAGATTCAGAAGGGTGGTGGTGGAAATTTGTGACCGAAAACCGTATTCTCATAAAGGGGGAGTAGAAAGAAAATCTCACCAGCTAAGCACAATGTACCAGCTTCATTCCCGTAATAACCGACGGGACAAACGCAGGAGCTAAATTTGGAGCACTGGTAAGGACTAGGGCAGGGATTGTTAAGGTCACAGAATTGTCCTTCGACGACTATTATTTCGGGTTCCTCGGTGGTGGGCCGGTCGCCCGGCTCTGCAGTTGTTGGCTCTGTGATGGGCTCAGTGACCGGGGGCGCTGGCGGAGGCTCCGTAGGTGCTGGGATATCAAAACGATTTTCGTTACGTTTGAAATAAGTCATCGTGGCCTAAAGGATAAGACGTCCGGTGCATTCGTATTGAACGATGCACCGGTGTTCGAATCCCGCAGGCGGCTACCAATTTTTCTAATGAAATACGTACTCAACAAATGCTCACGATTGACTTCCACGGTGAAGGAATAACATCGATGTGATAAAAATCAAACCCGCAAAATAATAATTTGCGTAAACGCTGGTGCGACGTCTTGTGAGTCCGCACGAGTAGGCACCCACCACCCTGCCTATTTCTGCCGTGAAGCAGTAACGCGTTTCGGTTTGAAGGGTGGGGCAGCCGTTATAACTATACTGAGATTGAAGGTGAATGATTACTGGTGGCCCGGAGGCCTTTCCAGTTTCACCAGAACAGGTGGGGCGAGCAAAGGCTCACCCAGGAGGGGTGGGATTTTTTAACAGCTGCCCGAGACCTAACAACTTCGGAGCAACTGCTTCGCGAATGAATTTACTATCGGATCGGAATCGCGACCCGCTGAGAAGATCCGGTGCGAAATTCAGCGGGCTGATAATTCTAAACGTGCGAATTGTAGATGAATTGTGTGTTAAAATCGTAAAACATGATCAGAGATACTCACGAGCGTTCACGTCGTAGCATCTGAACGTGTTAACGTTGCAAGCTCCGCCCGGGAACTGACAGTCTTCGTCCAGGACGCATCCTTCACCCACAGCTACAAAAAAAATTATGTGACAACTTGCGAAATCCACTACGGTTTTTGAAGTGATGACTTTTTATGAGAGGGTAAGTCGTTTCGTTACGTAACGCGTTACGGCGCCAGTCTGTCTGGCGTCCCTTTCTCTCATTTATCCCTACCTAAGCTGGTGGTAGCCTTTAGATGCTATGCCAGCTTAGCCGAGCGTGAGATCACAGGGCTCTGACGTTGCTAACACTAGTCTTACCAACAGTCGTGCTTCGCAGAATCTACCGCCCGATCGGAAACGCGACCCTCTGAGAAGATCCGGCGAGAAACTCAGTGGGCTGTGTCTGTGGGTTAATTTACTCGCCGAACCCTTCGTCGGGCGAAGCGACGGGCTCGACGAGAACGATGACTGGTGCTTGAGGTGCGCTACATTAAGTTGAAGTAACATCCTAAGCCCTGGAGGATTTTTGAACTGTTGTGAGTGCTGAAAGTGGGACACTTTTTCAAGCTTCTCCCATATGAGACTGCTCTCCATACCTATACCCTCCATAGGATATATTTAAAGGATTCTAGGGATAGGTTCAATTATTATTTTTGCAAACCTAAATTTGTAAGCGAACGGAGCAGTAGAATGTGTGACAGATCGAACTTATATAACCGTCTTAAGAATGCGATTGAAACTCCCCCCCTCCTTTACCCGCTGCTATCTTTCTGCACTCCCCCCTCTGCCTGCTGTAATATCCTGTAGCACAGACGCAGGTGCCGTCACATCGAAGACTAAACGGATCCCGCATCACGCTTAAGCACTCCTCGTGGCGCGTACAAGTCGCTCCGTACTCGGCTATTGGCCAGCAACGACCGCGGAAGTAGTGGTGGTCTTCTTGACAAAAACATTTGCCGTCTGCGGAGGAAAAAAAAAAAACAACTGTCAAATCAATGTCATTAGTTGCGTGCGTTGCACTGAAGTAGGAAACCTATGGAAATGAAACTTCAACAAAAAATTCGTGCCACTGTGACGTCATCTGGCCACAAAACATGGCGGTTTTAGTGCTGCCCAGAAGATTTTAATGTTAGTAGGTTTTATCGATAAACGTTCTTGGCTCATTTTATTTTAAATATTGTTGAGTGAAGTATTTGTAGAATTTATACTTTAATAGGAAGTAAGTATATTGTTATGTGCAAAGATGATGTGATTTAGATATGTGAAATCTAAGACGAGTTCGTGCTTCAAATTTGCCAAGTAAACGATATGACGATTTTTAAAATTTGCTACACTGATTTTACAAGGTTGTCGTTTGCCGCAAAACATAAAGATATGGCGTAGTACAGTGCCATCTGCCCATTTATAGCATGCTGAATGTTATCGTATTTTGAGTACGTGTTTTTCTTAGACTATTACAATCTATTTTAATTGTTTTGCTGACCTAAAGTCCGTAACACACTACCGCAGCGCACCTCAAGGAAGGTACGCCGCACCATTTGAATCACTCTCACTTGAGAGTGATTCAAATTTTAAATTTATCAAGGGACCGCCTGATAAAAAAAAACATCTACAGAACATTTATTCGTTAATAAAATTACAAACGTCATTCCTTGTGACTTCCTCTCTAAAATCACTTAATTGTTAAATATTTAACGAGTTGACAATAGTGTTTTACTCACTGCGGAATAAAACTATTTTATTTAAATAGTTCCGAAGAGATTTTGTCGGTAGCCTTTTTCCTGAAATATCTAAACAGAATGTCTAAATATGTTTTGATGACATATTTTAAAGAGGTATTTATGATTCCGACCGAAAACGGTCGGAATCTATTGATCATGACACTAAAATAAAAATCGGACACCATTTTTATGGTGTCCGATTTTTCGGATGAGGGCTCCATAATGAATTTAAATATATAGATAATAGTTTTGGGGCATCGACTTTCTTGAGATCCTATAAAATATGTTTTAATTATTATTTTTGTATGTTTTAAGCATGATAAAATAAGAAATTTTATATAAGCAATCATATTAAATCGATATCAAAGTCAATAATTAATGTACAACCCAAAACAGACGGCCGAACTGACGTGACAATGACATTTGGCGCGCTAAACATGGCGTATTTTCGGCCTCATTAGACGGAGACAGAGACATTTACGTATATTCATGTTTCATTTTATGTACGCACTGAAATACTGTTATATTGTTTTCCTGCGAGTTAAAGTGCTGAGTAAGAACGAGATAGATATATGTTTATGTATGTGCCTTCAAAATGGGTGCTATTTATATAAGCAATTGTACGTATAGAACAATATGTCGTGTCCCTACTATATAGGTCTATGGTGCGTTGGCGATGGTTTATTAACTGTTTAAAATCTGTGAAAGTGCACGAATGTGGGGAAATAAAACAAAGCTGCCGGACGTAGCTTCTCGGGAACTTCTAAAAAGTCCACTGAATAAGTTTCAGTAAATAACCACAATTTTACTGAGATTACATTATTTCATCCCATATCATCTATCTCGTTTCATTTGATTTCATGCCAATCAATTAGTGTTTCAAATTAATCAACTTCATTTTATTTCGGTACACATCATTTTTCATAAAAATAAAAAAAAAAATCACAAAAGATTAGGCTGAATGGAATGATACCTATGCCTTTCAAGATGGGAAAATAGAACTAGTACTGTCATTAGCTGCCGCTGTCAGATGTTCTGTGATTTTTTGGCGGGAACGCGAAGGACGAAGTTGCTTGAATCGTTTTGTTTTTTTAATTTCGTATTTCTTCAGGTTTAAATGTAAGGTGTATAAGTATGGGAAATCGAAACAGTCGCTGTCTCCTAAAAACTCCACTGCAGTCTTAGTAAATATAATATTACTGGTGGTAGGACCTCTTGTGAGTCCGCGCGTGTAGGTACTACCGCCCTGCCTATTTATGCCATGGAGCAGTAATGCGTTTCGGTTTGAAGGGTAGGGCAGCCGTTGTAACTATGCTGAGATCTTGGAACTTATATCTCAAGGTGGGGGCGCATTTGCGTTGTAAATGTCTATGGGCCCCAGTAACCACTTAACACCAGGTGGGCTGTGAGCTCGTCCAATTAACTAAGCATTCAAAAAAATAATATGGTTTCACTGTATTGCGTTTACTACGAAATAAATCTCACTTATACTTTAGCCTCAGCAACACGTGGTGATTGTGCCAATAACTTGTAGCTTATGTGAATCGTTGGTATTTTTAACACAGCGCCATCTATGAGATATTAATGTCAGACAGTATTACAATTGTCTGTAAAAACTGATTTAAAGCGCCATCTGTTTTAGACTTACGAAACTTATAATTAATAACAATAATCAACATAAGAAATCATTTTATTGTTAATTAATTAATTAATGTATTATTGTTAGCTGACCCGGCGAAAAAAACGCAGCGGGCTTTTATTTTGTTTTTTCTCAATTTTTTTTTATTTTAGTAAAAATATTTACAACAACGAAAAAACAAGTCAAAAAATACAATTTAAAAAAATAATTAAAAATGAAAAGGCCAGGAGCGAACGCCTCATCGAAATAAAAACCATCCTATGGCCTAGGTTGGAACAAAACACATATTTAAAATAATAAAAAGTTAACATCGGTTCAGTAGTTTAGGTGTCCATCGCGGACAAACAACGTGACACGTAATTTATATTTATTAAGAATTAATCTTTTTTTTTTTCTTTTTTTAACTGAATGCTCGCCCGCAATGTATAGAAACATAATTACCTCGTTCATTGCCGCTTCGTCTGCACTCAAATGACGTGAACAGTCTTGAGCACTGATGACTTTCTACGCAAGCTGAAGTATGATACGGAGCCACTGCGAACAAAATATTTTATTATTTTCCTACCTATGCTGATAGCCTTGAGAGGCTATTTCAGCTTCACCCTAACGTGTGTAGGTGGGCTCGCAGGGCTCAAACCGGGTGTGTTGCTAACACTGACCCTAGCAAGAGCAGTGCTTCGCAGAATCTACCACTGGATCGGAAACGCGACCCGAGAAGATCCGGCGAGAAACTCAGTGGGCTGTGTCTGTGGGTTAATTCGCTCGTCGAGCCCTTCGTCGCAAGCGACGGGTACGACGAGGACGGTGACAGGTAAAACAATAAGACATACCATAAACTATAAACTATATTTCTTTTTTAAAGGCACAAGTGTACGACGTTACAGCCTAACAGGTGTAAAATAGTTGCCAGCCCAAAAAAAATGTCTTTATAGGCAGACGAGCATATGGCCCACCTGATGGTAAGTGGTCACCGTCGCTCATGGACATCAGCAATGCCAGGGGCAGAGCCAAGCCGCTGTCTACCATTAAGTACCCTCCGCAAGCCTCGTTTGAATATATGAATATGGACGTTTCGCTAATTCGATATTTTATTCTCATATCATCGATTTGTCGATTTTATCGGAACCAAAACATCGATGTTTTCCAGCTAAATATCGAATATCGATCATCCCTAGATAGAACGCTCGGTGTGCTATCACTTAGCGATGCGTTAATAACATTGTCAGTTAATCTCACCGGTAGCGCACAAGCTTCCTCCCAATACGGATTGGTGTCCGTGCGGACAGGCGCAGCTTCCGCTCCTGCAGACACTTCCGGCGAGGCTCGAACAATCATCATCCTCGGAGCACGACCACAGAGCTAAAACCGCGCTCAACTGAAGCGAGCACGCTGAAGGGAAAATTATGCATTAATATTATTAAAAAATTGATGCACGTGTAAGTTGATTCACATGAAAGAAGTAAAACTTCTTTTGCTGTGTGCAGTATTGTGGTTTTCTTCATTTTTTCATAAAAAAAAATCCTACCTGTGTTGATAGCCTTGAGAGGCTATATTAGCGTTACCCTAGCGTCTAGGTGAGCTTACAGGGCTCAAATCGGAGTGTTGCTAACACTGACCCTAGCAAGAGTAGTGCTTCGCAGAATCCACAGGTATTACACATAAATTAGTTATACATAAGCAATTCAAGCACTCAACAAAAATGCTTACGGGCGTCGGCCACTAACATATTAATGATCCTACATTTTGTTTTTAATGAAGGATTTTGTAAATTTTCAGAAACCACTAATTGATAACATTTAATCAATTTGTCTATAACAATTAAAGACTTGTATGATTTTCTTTTCTGTGTTTAGTTATACAATAATGGAATGCCTTAACTTTAACAACATATAAGTTTGGGAGCAGCCGCTACAAAATGTCGCTAAGTAGATTCCTTATAAAATTTTTTTTGACTTAAGCTATCGAAGTTTCATGGCCCTGCCAGAATCTACTACCGGATCGGAAACGCGACCCACTGAGAAGATCTGGCGTGAAACTCAGTGGGCTGTGTCTGAGGGTTAATTTACTCGTCGAGCCCTTCGTCGCAAGCGACGGGTTCGACGAGAACGATGATCGGTGTTTGAGATACCTAAAAGCACCGTTAATGGTTAATTCTTAAATCTAATTTCTCTTGTAATAGGGAATGCTGTGTGTAAGAGAAACGACCTATCTCGCTTTCTCCCTCTCTCCACGGTCGATTGGTTCGCGAGACGCTTTGATGACAAAAATATTTGTTATCACTTTGACTGGCGTGTAGGTCACAAGTGCCCTACGCGGCGCATTGAGTCATAAAATTCAAATTCGCAAAATTATAATTGTGGTAGGACGTCTTGTGAGTCCGCACGGATAGGTACCACCACCTCGCCTGTTTCTGCCGTGAAGCAGTAACGCGTTTCGGTTTGAAAGGTTATGCAGCCGTTGTAACTATACTGAGACCTTAGAACTTGAGATATAACAAGGTGGGTGGCGCATTTACGTTGTAGATGTCTATGGACTCCCGTAACCACTTAAAACCAGGTGGGCTGTGAGCTCAACCATCAATCTAAGCAATATAAAATAAACAAAAAATAGCATGTGATTTTTCTATAAACAATTCGCTTCCGATGGTAGATTCTGCAAGGCACTGCTCTTGCTAGGGCTAGTGTTTGCAAATTCTCTCAGGATGAGCCCGTGCGCTCACCCACCCGTCCGGGCGTGACTGGAATAGCCTCTTAGACTATAAACAAAAAGGTAGGGATTTTTTTTGTAGCATATTCTCGAATTAAAACTTACCGAAAATGAAAAGGAAGTTGTTCGACCACATTTTGCTTTTTGGAGTTCCCTATTTAGAGCTATTTATTTACGGCTAATTAATTTTGAAATTACATTGAACGCGTCCAGTACAGTTAAGCTATGATTCGATACCGAATGATTATTTTTTTGATTCATTATCACGTAATCTAGAACTTAGCTAATGCGCTGTGATAACGCAGACCAACGAATCATTTAGACACGAATTTAAATAAAATACAATCGGTTTTTAATCACAATCGCAACTAGTAAGTAGTGACCGATGTTTTTTTTATCGCTTGGATGGGTGGACGAGCTCATAGCCCACCTGGTGTTAAGTGTTTACTGCAGCCCATAGACATCTACAACGTAAATGCGCCACTCACCTTGAGGCATAAGTTCTAAGGTCTCAGTATAGTTATGCCTTCACCGTGGAAGTCAATCGTGAACATTTGTTGAGTACGTATTTCATTAGAAAAATTGGTACCCGCCTAACGGGATTCGAATACCGGCGCATATACGAATGCATCGGACGTATTATTCTCTAGGCTACGACGACTACATTAGGCAGCTTATCATGGTGCACAGGAAATAGCATAAGTAGTACGACCTGTCGCCTTTTTTCCTTTCCTACTTAATCATAGCGTAAGGGGCTATTTCAGTCGCTAAAGCTATCCCCAGCAAGAGCATTGCTTCGCTTAATCTACCACCGGATCAGAATCGCTACCTTTTTATGTGATCTTTTTTTTTATTTTTTTTCTACCAATGCTATAAGCCTTGAGAGGCTATTTAAGCTTCACTCTAACGTGTAGGTGAGCTCACGGGGCTCAAACCGGAGTGGTGCTAACACTGGCCCTAGCAAGAGCAGTGCTTCACAGAATCTACCACCGGATCGGAAACACGGCCCACTGAGAAGATCCGGCCAGTAATTAGTGGGCATGATCCAAAAGGACTTTTCTTCTTATATATGTATCTGTAACCAGTTCTATGATTTGCATTTTATTATTACGAACATTTACACGAAAATTTTAGTTTGGCAAATACCAATATGGTTATATTACAACACTTCATTCGATTATCGTGTTAGTGTTAAATGCTTTTGACGCTTATATGTCTATTCATACGACATTTTTTTCTGATAGAAAGACCTATATACTTTTCTACGTCAGTTTGTGGTAAAAACATCAATGTCTTTTTTATTTTTATTTTATTGCTTATGTGTGTGGATGACCTCACAGCCTGTTGTTCAGTGGTTACTGGAGCCCATAGACATCTACAACGTAAATGCGCCACACACCTTGAGATATAAGTTCTAAGGTCTCAGTATAGTCACAACGGCTGCCCAACCCTTCAAACCGAAACGCATTTCTACTTCACGGCAGAAATAGGCGGGGCGGTGGTACCTACCCGTGCGGATTCACAAGAGGTCCTACCACCAGTAATTACGCAAATTATAATTTTTGCGGTTTTGATTTTTATTACACGATGTTATTCCTTTACCGTGGAAGTCAATCGTGAACATTTGTTAAGTACGTGTATTTCATTAGAAAAATTGGTAGCCGCCTGCGGGATTCGAACACCGGTGCATCGTTCAATACGAATGCACCGGACGTCTTATCCTTTAGGCCACGATGACTTCACGACGACTTTTATTTAGTTGTATCAGGGGTTCCCAAACTTACTTTGTCTACTGCCCAATTTGAGAATAAATTATTGTTTTAGCGTCCCATTTTTTCGCCTACTTAAAAACCACTAAAGCGAGAGCTCAGTCTGTGTCTAAGAGTTCTGATAGATGAAATTACAAATCGCCTCCCGAGCCTCTACACAACGCCCCCATTTGTTTTCTGGCTCTCTTATTGGCCCCTTTTAAGCCTGCACGTCCATAAGGGGACGTTATCGTCCACTTTGGGAAAGGCTGTTCTATATGTATTCTCAGGTTCTTCTAAGTCGTTTGCAATGTTGGCAGGGTGATTGTGGTCATCAGTTCTGGAAGTGGCGTGCTTCACAAGACGTCAACATTCCTCGCACACCGCGGCCCTTCTTGAGCGCTCGTTGACGGGACCTTTTAGGGCTGCCTTGATTATTTCGGTCCATAGTAACGGTTACTAGCCCACAGACACAGCCTACTGAGCTTCTCGCCGGATCTTCTCAGTGGGTCACGATCCGGTGGTAGATACAGTGAAGCAGTGCTCTTGCTAGGGCCAGTGTTCGTAGCGCCTCCTGGTTTGAGCCCCGAGAGCTCATCTAAATGCTAGGGTAACGCTGAAATATACCCTCTCAAGGCCAACAGCTTAGGTAGACAAAAAAAAATGTTGTACCCTCAATCATGCCCTGCACCACAAGGCACTCCACTGAATCATCGCCCTGTCGCGACACATGTCCGACATTGCCATACATTATCCTATATTGTAAGATGGAAAGAAACAGATGGTGGTGGTACAGCTTAATGCGTTGCTTCGAGCAAATTCGTACCACCCTTGATTCCACCAGTTACAATGCTCTTCAAGAGTACCACAGGTAGATACCACAGGTAGATACCACAGGTAGATACCACCACCCTGCCTATTTCTGCCGTGAAGCAGTAATGCGTTTCGAAGAGTGAGGTAGGCTTTGTACCTACTATTAAAAACCTTACAACTTATCTCGAAGATAGAGCGCGGCATTTGCGTATCGATGGACTCTGTCAACCACTTACTACCAGATGTGCCGTGTGCTCGTTCACCTGTATACACAATAAAAAAAACCTATAAAAAGCGTTCTATTTTCATTCAGCTATCACAGCTGGCAGGCGGCCGGTAGTGCCCCTGGCATTGCTGAAGTCCATGGGCGACGGTAACCACTCACCATCAGGTGGGCCGTATGCTCGTCTGCCTACAAGGGCAATAAAAAAAAACAACAGTTTGTCATATCTAGATATTATTAGGACAATTTTGAAAAATCTACTATAAAGCGTTCTATTTTCATTCAATTATCATAGCCCAATGTCATATCTGGACATTACTAGCTCTACGAGTTTTAACATTGAACGAGCTATCCTGCAGGTGTTCGGAATCATAAACTCGCAATCAGCGGCTTATCGAATGTTTTCGTGATAAATAATAATAATAATGTAGCTTCGATCGCAGCTGAGCGACATAGGCCGCCCTGTAGAATTAGAAGTAGATTACTATTATATTAGAATATACATTAGAATACGTCTCCACGAATACTGTAGGGTAACTTCTTATAAATCGATGAACGCCGGCTGTACGCACGAAAAAGTGTCACGTTCCGCTCAAGCCTAAGCGTGCGAGCGAGAGCGCGGAACGAGTGATAGAGAGGCACGATCGACCCAAGCATTGGCTTGTGACACATTGTGACACGTTTATCTATCTTCTCGGATGACGTCAGAGCTAGCTATTCGAATAGTTCCGCTACTGACGTCATCACGTAAGACTATCGTCCGTAAACCGGCTTTACCGACAACCATAATTAGAACTCAGAGAGACAGACATCAACAAAGTAAATGCTACCACCCACCTTGAGACAACAGTTCTAAGGTCTCAGTTTAGTGTTACAACGGCTGCCCTTTGCCCATCAAACCGAAACGCATTGCTGCTTCACGGCAGAAATAGACAGGGTGGTGGTACCTACCCGCGCGGAATGACAAGAGGCCCAGTATCAGGTATCACCAGTAGATGAAATAAAATGAACGGTGTTTCAATGGTGCTCCCTGAGTGATGTGTCGTATCCTGGTCGGAGGCAGATACTTGGCTGTCAATAGCATTGTCAACCAGGTGTCCGCGTGATCTACCGTTGACGATACAAAATTAGTAAAACGATCATTTGGTAAACCTCTTTGCGTTATGGACATATAAAAATAATATATTCCACTGGTGGTAGGACCTCGTGTGAGTCCGCACGAGTAGGTACCACCAACCCGCCTATTTCTGCCGTGAAGCAGTATTGCGTTCCAGTTTGAAGGGCGGGGCAGCTGTTGTAATTAAACTAAGACCTTAGAACTTATATCTCAAGGTGGGTGGCGCATTTACGTTGTAGATGTCTATGGGCACCAGTAACCACTTAACACCAGGTGGGCTGTGAGCTCGTCCGCCCATCTATGCAATGAAAATAAAAAAATAAAAAAATATCATATTATAACCCTATGGTAAGAATGCTTAGGCAGTATAATGATTTGGCTAAATGTCACGGTGACCTTGATATCTTTGAACCTAGACTCAGGGGATTTGTCAGATGTGTAAAGGATATCCTATTTAACAATTGCTAGTTATCAATATTTATAATTTCAAATGTGTTTTCAATAGCCAAAGCTATGTACATTAATATGGATTTGCTAAGTGCACATACTATTTAGATTGCAGTCTAGGTATTACTTGTACGATTTGACGATTTAGCTAATATGTACTGTAATGATTGTAATATGTTCCGTGCATCAATCTATTAAAAAAAAATTGTCTATCTATGAAGCCAGTCCGAATATTCCTTTAACTGAGATTTGAATTTAATATGCTTATTAGAGTAGCAACATGTAACTTGCTTCGTTGGAGTGTTTTGACTGTGTGTCATATTTGAGTATGTGATTTGTTTTTGTTTATCCTTTAAAATAAAAAGTAGGAAAGACGATCGAAAAAATATATATTTGTGTATGTCATACATAATAAATTTATAAATTTTGTTGTTTTTTATTTATTCAGCTAGTTAATTTATTTCATACTAGCGGCACGCTCCGGTTTCGCTCGGGTCCTTAACAAAAAATTTTGGTAATTTTTTTACACCTTGGGTTACATTATTGGAGTTTTAGTAAGAATCCCTAATTTTTGTTAAAAAATAATACAGTCTATGTCACTCGGGGATAGCGTAGCTTCCAAACAGTGAATGAATTTTTCAAATTGGTTCAGTAGTTTCGGAGCCTATTCATTACAAATAAACAAATCTTTCCTCTTTATAATATTACTAGCGACCCGCCCTCGCTTCGCTTCGGAAACATTAAAACACACATGAAACCAAAAAAAAAAAATTAAAAAAAGTAGCCTATGTTCATCAGGGACAATGTCGGCTTCTAATGGAAAAAGAATTTTTCAAATCGGTCCAGTAGTTTCGGAGCCTATTCGAAACAAACAAACAAACAAATCTTTCCTCTTTATAATATTAGTATAGATATAGATTATAGATATAGAAAACAGTTACACTTATTGAATTATTTTCGTTCCCAAACAAATTTTGATAACGGTTTTCTTTCTAGGTCCTACATACCTACATACCTACACTGCTTTGAAGATTGTTAGTGAAATTCAAGAATTTTAATTTAAATAATAGAAATGCCTGCAATTATTTTTTATTTTAAGTTAACATCCAATTCTTATCATAAAAGAAACCTCCACTTGACAGATCACTAATTTCAGAACGTTTCAGTGACATTATCTCAAATAGTGACATTTCAAAAATAAACAAGCGTCAGCCTGTGGTCGCTGTAATTTGTCATGTAAACAATAAATTGATAAAACAAAATTATTAATAAATACGGTACGCTGTTATAAAGATACAGTAAAATGACCTAAAAATGGTATAAGCAGCCTAAAACTAGGCTAAAGTTATTTAAAAAATTCAATAATATTAAAACATGGATTAACCTCGCATTAACAATGAGATTTAAATTTTTTTTATTCAATTTTTTACTCGTTAATACAACAATTATTGGAGATTACGTAGTTTTCAATTCAAAATATTCTGATAGCCAATTATTCCGAGCAATAGCGGACAGCATAGTGCATGCATCAATAGGATTTCTGTCATCATTGATTTATTTTACATATAACCACAATACGAGCGTTCCTATTCACATAAACGTTTTCATTTGCACTTTTGTATCTTCATTTATCGACGTCGACCATTTTATTGCCGCCAAATCAATTTACTTAAAGGTATGTTTGTGTTTCAATTTTTTTTTTTTTCTATAATAATTACGATCTTCTATTAAGCTATCCGATTTACGCGCCATGGTTAAATCTAGTAGGATAGCTACTTGGGCCCTTCATGCGGCCAATGATCGGAGGCGCTGGCGGGACATCACAAGGAGTAACATCATGTCGAATTATAATGGTCATGACCCTCAGCAGTAAGGAAACGACGCGAGGAGGAGGAGCTACTTGGGGACCTTGTTTTACATCATGCACCTAGCAACTTCGGTCTAATGTATACTCATCCGGTTCTAGGTTGATTCCCTGTCAGTATTTTATGACTATGACTCTAGATAAAACTATCTAAAATGACTCTTAAAAAATCTACCAAAATTTTAAGCGAAGCATAAGTAATTGTCTGCTGTAGAAAATATTTACAATACTAGCCAACTTCAACTTTAATATTTTAGTTTTAATCATTATTCCTTATTGTTACTTAAGCAACATAAATAATATGTATTGAATAATTCCAGGATGCTCTGAACTTGAACCGCCGAGGTACCTTGCACTGTACCACCCTGTGGATACTGATTACACTACCCATGCTTCTGTACAGCATCATAATGAGACATCTGAATATCTACACGACAACATTAATGTTAATACTGGCATACTCATCACATCACATTCGAGACGGCAGCAGACGAGGCCTATGGATGTATCCGTTAGGTCACACGGAACCTTTGAACAAAACGGTATATTTATTTTTAACCATCACTATACCTAATCTATTAGGTTATGTTACTAATTGTTACAGTATTAATTTAATGAGAAACAGCGGTGGGGTTATACATTTGTGATCTAGTGTTTGTCTGTTCGGTATATTGAGAATTAATAAAAAAAAGGAAGGTTGCTAATTTTATATCACGCGATTTTAGTTCCTCGTATAACATTGGTATTCCCCCGTGTAACACAAGGATTTCATATCGACGCTTGAAAGGCAAACGTGACTAAGCGACAATGCGTGAACTTTACAGTAGACTAATTACCTGAAAACTAAATTTATTTTAACGAATCTAGCTGTAGTAGAATCTAGCTAGTAGCTGTAGGATTGAAATGATTTTAATAGACCTAGAAATAAATTTTTTTTGCGCATCGAATATGGTTATTGCCTATTATTTATGTACAAATCAGTTATTGTCACTTAGTCACGTTTACCTTTCAAGCGTCGATATGCTACACATATATTGCTGTAGTACTCTGAAGTTTATTATTTGTACAGTTCATAATTAATTTCACATACTTTTACAAATTGTGTTTTTATAAAACTAAATTAAATTAAATGTATTAAATTTGTATTATATTTGTACATAACACATTATAAGTGGTCATGCAAGTAAATTATGCGAGAATAATCTTACCGACACTGTTCGTATAATACATAACCAATCTACCTTGTTATACTATATTATATTACTGTATTATTGTTATATTCTATTGAGATTATAGACATAAATCATTTAAACCAGTTGTTGATAAATCTTTACTATAAAAATTATTTAAAAAAAATATTGACTAAAAATATTGGACTGGATCTGAATCGTATAAAGCTATATATTCCTAAGTTTATGACACTGATATCTGTATAAACAAAAATTAATGTCTGTATTTTCTTTGTTATATGTATACCCTTGCGAGGAAACAGTTTTTCTCACTTCAGAGTAGGTTTCTGGTGTAGTGAGATCAACTGGGGAGACGCATGTGTTTTGTTTAAAAAATTACATATTCTTCAAGCTTAAGTTAAACGGCCATCTGGTGTAGTGGTAAGTGACATGGTCACTACAAAGGGGGGTCGCGGGTTCGAATCCCGCCAAGGGAAGATATTTGTATGATAAATATAAATGTCTTTTCCAGGGTTATGGATGTATATTAAATATATGTATGTGTATAATAAAAATCTTATATTTATTTCCGTTATCTGGTACGTGTAACACAAGTTCTTTACGAACTTATCATGGGGCCAGTTAACGTGGCGTGATTGTTAGTAAATATTTATTTATTTATTTAATTCCAAATATCTGTAATGAGTGTTCACAAGTTGAATGTTTTTTTTTATTATTTATTTTTTACTTTTTATTGAATCATGTTTAAATATGTGAAAACACCAGTTTTAAGAAATAATTTATTATACAATTAACATGAACAGATTACAGGTGATGGCATTTATTACCTTAACATACCACTCTTGGGATGTAATTTTTCATGTTGCCGCACCAAATAAAACAATTGAAACTTATACATTTACTAATGGTAGGGCAATTTGTGTGTTCGCAAGGGCTGGTTCTCAGAACCATGAGTAACTCTGCCGTTGTTATGGGTCCTGGTTTAAAGGATGAGGCAGCTATTGTAGTATGAAACTGAAACTTAGAAATCATATCTCAAGGTGGATGGTGGCATTTACTTTGTTGATGTCTATGGACTCCTGTAAACACTTACAAATGGACCGCGAGGTCGTCCATCCATCTAAGCAATGAAAAAAAAAAAATACAAAATGTGTGCAATTCACACGTGGTAGAAGTGAAAACTTATAAAACTAAAATACAATTATCCTAAACGTCTTAAGTATATGTAAAATTTTGTCATTAGTAAATAATTGTAAGGTAGCGCCCTCTGTGAATTGATATTTTAATTTCACGTATAATCCTAAATTAAAATTCACTACAAGAGCTTTCATACACACGTTAGTATTAAAAAATCTCACAGATGGCGCTGTATTAAATAGTATGTATATTTCTGTCTCATTCTTTGCTGGCTTCATCCTACACATTTTTGTATTTGTGTCTCTTACCTGTCGTTTTTTTCCGTTGCATCCGGTTTGAAATCACAACGATTCTAAAGAAGTTTTCACTTCAATTGAAGTATTCGAAACATGGCCATTAACATAGTTGAAGTTGATAAAAAAATACTATGCAATACCACGGCAGTCCCCGAGTGCCACACGTGTTATTTTTTTTTTTTTTTCAACACATCTATAATTTAAATTTTTTTTTGTTCAACGTTTTGTACACGTACCTTGTATCCAAAGAAATGTGACAGATTTTTTTTTAATTGACATTGCTAAGTTTTTTTTTTGGGGCGGGTTATGAAATAAAGGTGCCTTAAATGTTAAATATTGTTTTATTTATTACGTACATATTCTGTCGCTCAAGTTGAGCGCATTGAGCGAAACTGACCAAAGCTTATGTGGCGGATGATGTTAAAATTAAGATTTTCAAGATAATATTTTCTACCGTTAGCAAATCCGACTTTTTAGGGCTGAATGTTTGTTAACCCTTTGACTGGCGTGTAGGTCAACGGTGTCCTACGTGGCGCACTGAATCATGTCGATTTCTGTTACTAAAGCCCCGGAATATCTAGTAGACTCTGGGATAAAGGAATCCGAACTATACTGAGAATGAATCTATTTCAAAGAGACCTATTTTTTTTATTGCTTTGATGGGTGGACGACCTCACAGCCCACCTGGACTTAAGTGGTTACTGGAGTACATAGACATCTACAACGTAAATGCCGCCACCCACATTGAGGTATAAGTTCTAAGGTCTCAGTATAGTTACAACGGCTGCCCCATCCTTCAAACCGAAACGCATTAGTGCTTCACGGCAGAAATAGGCGGAGTGGTGGTACCTACCCGTGCGGCCTTACAAGAGGTCCTACCACCAATAAAATCGACATAATCACTTGAGTGCACACTTAGAGATATACATGCCTGTCAACGGGTTAAAATTTCGTGCACAAAATACTAATCTGATTTTAATGAAGTTTCACCCAAAGATACTTCACATACAAAACCCAAAAGAAATTTGCAGAAAGCTGGATAAATATTTTTATTCTCCCGGCCACACTACGCTCTCGATCCAGTCTATGAAGCTGGCAACCCTCGTGTAGATCGCCGGGTAACCGCTCTCGGCGCATCGACGTCCGAACGACGTCACTCCAACAACGTGGAAGATACACTGGTTATCCTTCGAAGCCACTTGAAGGGGAGATCCAGAGTCGCCCTACAAAAAATAATAATTTTGAAGTGATAGCCTCCGTAAATGATATAATACTGCTATGCCGGTAAGAGCAACGCCATCTGTCACCGAAAGGCGGAACCGAATATCAAAACCCTAGAACGATCGGGAAGTATAACACCATCTATTGTCAGATAGCGTAAACACATATCGAAACTACTCGACTCGTCAGGAATGTTCTCGATAATTCTAGGGATGTCATATCGACTGTAAAAGCGTTGTAGAGATGGCACGCACGCAGTCAGTAATCGGAACTACTCGAAGCGAAACAGCGAACGGATTACATGAGTGTGGTTGTGTGGTTACCGGAATGCCGCCACCCACTTTGAGATATGATATGAGATATATTACCTGACATGTATCCTTGCCTCCCCTCAGCTCGCCAGCGCACATCTGCGTCGCCGCGAACCCTTGCCACCTCCTGTTTCTAATCGCTTCCAGTATACCATCACAGTATTCATTCTGTAGTAGCGATAATGACACCTTCTGCAGCTCCTTGGCGGTTTCTCTCGTCTCTGAAAACCCAAAAGACTTGCAAGACTGGTGGTAGGACGTCTTGTGAGTCCGCGCAGGTAGGCACCATCACCTATTTCTGCCGTGAAGCAGTAATGCGTTTCGGTTTGAAGGTTGAGGCAGCCGTTGTAACTATACTTGAAACCTTAGAACTTATATCTCTAGGTGGGTGGCGCATTTACGTTGTAATGCGTCTATAGGCTCCAGTAACCACTTAACATCGGGTGGGCTGTGAGCTTGTACACCCATCTAAGCAATAAAAAAAACGTCAATGTCTCTCTGCATAGTGCTTTGAAACAAGGCTTGTGGCTAAAGGATCGCAGAGACAAAAGCATAATTGCTTATGTGGTTAAATAGACACTTAAGCAAACTATATTTTTTTTAAATTTATGGTTTAGATGAGTGGACGAGCTCACAGCCTACCTAGTGTTAAGTGCTTACTGGAGTTCATAGACATCTACAACGTAAATGCCGCCACCTATCTTGAGATGTAAGTTCTAAGGTCTCAGTATAGTTACAACGGCTTTCCCGCCCTTCAAACCGAAACGCATTACTGCTTTACGGCAAAAACAGGCAGGGTGGTGGTACATATCCGTGCGGAAACACAAGACGTCCTACCACCAGTATA
Source organism: Bombyx mori (assembly GCF_030269925.1). Lineage (NCBI taxonomy): Eukaryota > Metazoa > Arthropoda > Insecta > Lepidoptera > Bombycidae > Bombyx > Bombyx mori. The sequence continues at coordinate 952,248 of NC_085117.1, read as the reverse complement.
TTAAAACAACTTAAATGTTTGGCTTAGCGTTCTAGATTCCTTACTGGTTTCACTGAGCGATTGGAGTTACCTGTGTTAGTGACTCCCCAGCCCGTGGCCAGAGCCTTGTCGTGGTCTCCGAAGTCCTGCCGCGTCCACAGGCAAGCTGGTCGTATGGCTGCCGAGAACTCCACGTCAGTAGCGAGCTCCAGGAGTGCTATGTCGTTGTAGACCATCGGTGGAGCGTATTCCGGGTGCTTGTTGATCTTCCGTATCGGTACCTAATAGACAGAAATAAAACTTATCAGCCACTCATAGACATCGAATCAATCTGCGTTTGAGTGCTTCGCGATAGAAATAAACAGGATCGTGGTTCCTACTAGTTTTTTTCTTTTTATGATTGAAGGATAACTGGTGGTTCTGAGGCCTTTCCAGTCAACAGAACAGGTGGGCGAGCAAAGGCTCAGCTAAGAGAGATGGGATACCCTAACAGCTGCCCGAGTGCCTCCGAAGGAGACCAAACAACTCAAGAGCAACTGCTTCGCGGATGAATCTACTACCGGATCGGAATCGCGATCCGCTGAGAAGATCCGGCGAGAAACTCAGCGGGCTGATGCATGGGTGAGTTACACGTCGAACTCTTTGCCAAGTTCGACGAGTACGGTTACCGGGATCCCTAAGCCTGCTCCTAGTGCTAGAGCTGAAGGCATCCTATGCAAGGGTTATAGGGTTATTGGATCTGATGGATCCGTAAGGACGCGGTTTCGTATTAATGTGGACTCACAATACGGTTCTTTTTAGTTTTTTGCGAATATCGAAGGATCTAGTAGCATCTAGAACGCTCGAGAAGTACAACGCCATCTATTGTCGGATAGCGGAAACACAATACTAGACTTTTGTGACTTCCACAAATAATTCAAGACCAAAATTAGCCAAATCGGTCCAGCCGTTCTCGAGTTTTAGCGAGACTAACGAACAGCAATTCATTTTTATATAATATATAGGTATAGATAGAATAGATGACTCACATCAATGGGGCTGGCTCCGTCGTCGACGGTGGGGTCTATATTTTGGTCCCCCAGCCTCACGATCACGGGTTCCGGGTCCTTGGCCTGGGGGTTGCTGGAGCAGTGTCCGGCCGTCAGCACGAATCGGGGACTGATGAGGCTGCCCCCGCAGGAGAAGGTGTAGGAGCCTTCGAAATTAGTCCAACCTATGGCGGCCTGAAAATATTAGGGTGCTATTGACTCACGGGTGCTCAGTTAAGGTCACGGCTGCTCAAGGAAGGTCACCTGTGCTCAAGAAAGGTCACGGGTGCTCGAGTAACTTCACAGGTGGTCAATCAAGGTCACAGGTGCTCAAGTAAGGTAACGGGTGCTCAAGTAAGGTAACAGGTGCTCAAGAAAGGTCGTGAGCACTTGCGGGGATGCGTCTTCTACGATCGACAAGTTTCACTATCTCACACAAAATATACCCGTCCCCTCAAACCCAAAATGCTCTCATAGAATTCTCAGATACAAATGTCTGATTACCACATCTTGCAGCATCAGTTGAGCCACCTTGTGTCTATTATCTTTTATTAATCTAGAAACATCTAAGAGCGAAAGGCAATAAATGATTTTATTATCGTCTTCACCATATGCGGGAATTCCCCGTTATTAGCGTTCTCTCCGCCGACAATCAGTTTGATTCCGGTGTAATCGCATTTCGCCGCCGATATGGACAGGATATCCGGGTCGGGCAGAAGCGGAAGGTAGTCCACCTTCTCGACCACGCCACGGCTGTACTCCTCGCACTCTGAAAGCCATTAAAACTAGAAACGTCACCAAGTAGCGCATAGTACCATGGTCTATCGGATCCTCCCGATCGTCGCTGCTTTAACAAGGGTCCCCACGGTCCTGGAGTAAGAGCGGCAGGCCACCAGTAACGTCAGGATGTAGATACGAGAACACTGCCACTCTTGTCCTTTAACCTTGTCGCGGCGAGGCGCTCAGCGAGTCTTTTAACGTTCTCGATAGCGTAAAAGTTAACTCGGATTTGTATGCAGTTTCAACGTTAGCCTACGTTTGCCGCTAGAGGCGCTGTTCCAGTCCAGTATAACCCCTCGAGGCTACTTTTGAAGTGAAACTACTTTAGGCGCGTTGAGAGTAAAATTGAACTCGCCACAGATTCGTTACGGCTAGAGAGAAAAGATACAGCTTAGGACGAACGAGAGTGAGAGAATAGGCAGTGCGTCTCGCGAATCACGCGACCGCGGAGAGAGGGAAAAAGCGAACTAGGTCATTTCTCTTATACACAGCATTCCCCATTACAAGATAAATTTGATTTAAGAATGAAAAATGAAAAAAACCACAATACTCACACACCGCAAAAAACCACTTCTTTCACCGGCATCAATTCTTACGTGCACCATTTTGTTTTTATTAGCTAAGCTGGTAAACTATGGCTAAACTATTACTGGTGGTAGGACCTCTTGTGAGTCCGCGCGGGTAGGTACCACCACCACCTATTTCTGCCGTGAAGCAATAATGCGTTTCGGTTTGAAGGGTAGGGTAGCCGTTGAAACTATACTTAAGACCTTAGAACTTATATCTTAATGTGGGTGGCGCATTTACGTTGTAAATGTCTATGGGCTCCAGTAACCACTTAACACCAGGACCGGTTGTGAGCTACACCTAAGCATCTAAGCAATAAATAAATAAAATAGTTATGCTAGCGTCAATCTTTTACATCATTCTAACAAAACTTACTTCTTTCACTGGTCCTTTTTGTATTGCCCGTCGTATCCCAAACATTAGGAGCACTGAAACACAGAGAATCGATTAATTATCCTGACTGCTTTGTGTAAAGTTAATTTGCAATTGATTTCTTCATAGGTGGACGCTATGTAATGAAAACTGTCTGAAGGCTGTGGGTATTAGAGTTGATAGTATATAGGTGGAAACTCCTTATGAAAAGAAAACATATACATAAAAAGCAGTGACAAGAGGTGTCATAAGAATAAGTAAAAAAAATGTCTGTCACTTCGTGAAGTAAAAAAAAATACATGTGTGCAATTCACACGTGGTAGAAGTGAAACCTTCCAAAATTAAAATACAATTATCCTAAACGTCTTAAGTATATGTAAAATTTTGTCATTAGTAAATAATTGTAAGGTAGCGCCCTCTGTGAATTGATATTTTAATATCACGTATAATCCTAAATTAAAATTCACTACAAGAGCTTTCATACACACGTTAGTATTAAAAAATCTCACAGATGGCGCTGTATTAAATAGTATGTATATTTCTGTCTCATTCTTTGCTGGCTTCATCCTACACATTTTTGTATTTGTGTCTCTAACCTGTCGTTTTTTCCGTTGCATCCGGTTTGAAATCACAACGATTCTAAAGAAGTTTTCACTTCAAAAAAATAAGAAAACTGTGATTTCGATAATAAATTCTAAAACATCGACGTAACTAATACTAATATATAAAAGTGTGTTAGTATATTATTTCGTAAGTGCCTGCACTCTGCGATTTAAACAACCACGCTCTGCTACGAAGAACTTTAAATTATATCAGTGGGTACCTGATTGCTTTGTATAAAGTTAATTTGCAATTGATTTCTTCATAGGCGGACGCTATGTAAAACTGTCTTTAAGGGTCCGGCTGTGGGTAGCAAGCTATAGCTCTACCAGCTTTTGTCCGCGACTTCGTCCGCGTGGAATAATAACTTTGGCTTAACGCTAAATTTTACCCGCCTCTTTATTTACGTAGAAAGTGAAACGATTTATGAATTTTGAATGATCTTTTAAAGGGGAACAATTCTCTCATACATTACCTTAGTGAAATTTTAACCGTTTCCGCAGCGCACGCAGCGGAAGCTCTCAAAAGGGATTAAAACCCCGATTTTGAAACATTCTTTATTGGTGCTCCGCCTGTATTAGTCTTAGCGTGATGTTATATAACCTATAGCCTTCCTCGATAAATGGGCTATCTAACACTGAAAGAATCTTTCAAATCGGACCAGTAGTTCCTGAGATTAGCGCGTTCAAACAAACAAACTCTTCAGCTTTATAATATTAGTATAGATAACTTTCGGCGCCATCTTTGACATAACGCCACTCGTTACGGCGACTTCGATTAGTGTGCTTATTGTGCGAGCTTTTTAACGTTCTCGATATCGAAAAAGTTAACTCGAATTTGTAATTGAGTTGGAACAGCGCTCTTAACGGTAAATATAACGCAAACGTTCCAACTCCATACAAATTTGAGTTAACTTTTACATTAAGGAGAACGTTAAAAAACTTGTACTAGGCACACTGACGACGTGCATACGAAATTTAATGGCGGTCGACTCAGTAGTCATGACCTCAACATCGACGCAAGCAAACTAACTTTCACAGATAAACTAGACACATAAATTAATAATAGATAAGCAATTCAAGCACTCAACAAAAATGTTTAAGAGCGTCGGCCACTAGATGGCTTCACTTCGATTAGTTTCTCATAGCTCCTGCAGATGATAGTAACAAATTATCTATACTGTATTTTATTTTTAATGAAGGCTTTTGTAAATTTTTAGAAACCACTAATTGATAAAATTCAATCAATTTGTCTATAACAAATAAAAACTTGTATGATTTATTATTATTTTTATTTTCTGTGTTTAGTTGCACAGTAATTAATTATCTTCACTTTAACAATATATATGTTTAGGGGCATCCGCCACAAGATGTCGATAGTTTCCATACAAAAGAATAATATTTGCCTTAAAGTATCGCAGTTCAAGGGCCCTGCTCACTTTCTCCATTTCAATGCAATAATACGACTTGAGTTAATAGATTGCGAATCGCGCCCTCTATTGTCGGATAGGAATACTAAAAGCACGACCGAAAAACTCGCATTAAGCAAACTGATCGATCTCTTTTCGACATACCCTTCTCACACAAAGAGACTGTGCTTCTATCTCTATCATCCATGTCCTATACCTTTATATATACCTTTCTAATCTCGAAGGCGGCGTTTGAAGTATACTGCTTCCATCACGACAGCAAACTAGAGCTATTCCGAAGGTAGTATAGGCGCAAAACGTTGGTCTAATGCCGTTCTGACTGAAAAAAACAACATTAGGTTTTATCTGTGGATATAATGGCGACTTTTCGACGGAAAGGCACTGGTGTTAGGATCTCTTGTGAGTCTGCACGGGTAGGCAGAAAGAAGAATGGTGGTGATGAAGAAGTTTCACTTCTATCACGCGCACCATTTTTTTCATCTCACCTCATCTTGTTTCATTTAATTTCATTACAATGTATAGGTTTTTAGATTCAAATTCAATATTATAAACATCAAACTAAATTTGCTAAAAACCGAATTCAATTGAAAATCAAACTTAACAAAACTAAAAACTAAAGAAATTGTGTTTTAATTGATCAAACCGGTAAACGAGCTAACGGCCCTCCTAATGTTAAGTGGCAGTATGATCAAGTGGCATTTATCATATTTAAGCTTACACCCTTAATCATATTACGGAAACTTCATTGATGAAATAAAAATAAATAAATATTTGAGATTCTGTAGTGACTACAATTTAAAGTTTAACACATAAATATTAATTTGGCTAGAAATTAAATAATAACTTACACAAAATCCTCTTTAGCTGATCGACATGTATCCGCCGGTGTGCATTTCCCGGCTGAGTTTGTGTAGGCCTCCGTGCAGACGTCGCCCTCTAGAGTCGAGTAGAAGAACTATTCTAATTATTTTATTTCAATCAAAATTTCAATTTCAACATTAGTACTGAACATAAAATACCAAGACTCATGCATATCATACCGAAAATAATTTTCATGCTCTTGGATTATAGATTACAAATTATGAATTCACGTCAATATACTGCTTCAAAATGAATTTCAAAACTGAAAAGTGAAAATTGAGAACAGCGCCATCTAGCTGTAGCTTTCTGTATTTTTCCTCACGAATAATTAAAAAAACGTAAATCAAACTTCACCTACCGTTTATTTGACATCCTGTTTCTCTTATTAAATAAACAAGGAAAAGTAATTGGAATCCGTAAGGCAACATTTTGTTTTTGCGTTAAAAATTCTTAGAACATAAATTTAATTGCGCACAAACAGTTTGTCCTTGTCACGCTTAGCGAAACTCGCCTACAAGCGACAGTGATAGACTGAGTTTTGAGGCCACGTTTTTTCTTTTCTTCTTTTATTACTTATCTGAAAAACAAAACAGGTTTTAGGTTATGTTTACGTAATTCGGAAATTAAGTGACTATTTTTGCCTTAAGCGAACAGAGTTTCGGCGAACAAAACTCAAAAACAAAAGATGTATCGAGAGAAAAATATTTGTTGTCCCTTTAACTTCGATGTAGGTCACCGGTGCATTACGCGGCGCACTGAATTATATAGATTTCTGTTACTAAGGCGCCAGAATCGGAAAGACGAATCTGAACGATACTGAGAATGAATCTATTTCTAAAAGTCTTAAAAGACTAAAACACACATTAACGAACAAAAGAAGGTAATATTAGGCAATCCAAGCGCCTTAGTAAATCGGAAATCGACGTATTTCAGTGCGTCGCGTCGTGTTGATCACTGGTGACCAGTCAAAGGTTTTTTTTTTATTGCTTAGATGGGTGGACGACCTCACAGCCCACCCGGTGTTAAGTCGTTACTGGAGCCCATAGACATACATCTACGATGTAAATGCGCCTCCCACCTTGAGATATAAGTTCTAAGGTCTTAGTATAGTTACAACCGCTGCCCTTCAAACCGAAACGCATTACTGCCTCACGGCAGAAATAGGCGGGGCGGTGGTACCCACCCGCGCGGACTCACAAGAGGTCCTACCACCAGTAAAATTGAACTGTCAAAATCATTATAAATTTCACAGTACTACAGAAATATAACGTGTAAAATCCCCGCGTTATATGGGTGAATGCCCGTGTTATAAGACGCACTGAAATCGCGTAATAAGAGATTCTAAGAGTAATAAGACAGAATAAGAAATCGCAAATTATAATTTTGCTGGTTTGATTTTTATTCAACGATTCCAACGATTTTGTTTCCACAAATATTTCACGAACGTAAAAATGATGGCGTTCTGTCTACCTGTCTACGAAATTGGCGTGAAAGCTAGATTGTTTTTTTGCCCATGTAGGCAGACGTGCATACAGCCTGGCGAGATGCTACCGTCGCCCGTGGATCGCTACAGTTAAGTACTCTCAACTCCACAAGCTCCGCTTGAAGAAGTTGTTTACATTCTAATTATCAATTTCTGCCGTGAAGCAGTAATGCGTTTCGGTTTGAAGGGCAGGGCATTTGCGTTGTAGATGTCTATGGACTCCGGTGACCACTTAACACCAGGTGGGCCGTGAGCTCGTCAAGCCATCTAAACAATAATTAAAAAACACGTGTGGCACTCGGGGACTGTCGCGGTAAAGCTATTGCATAGCATTTTTTATCAACTTATGCAATTATAATTAGACAATAATAATTCAATATCAAAACAATAATAAAATAAGACCACGCTATATTTATAAACATTAACAAAAGCAAAACATTAACTGTCCCCTTCACACTCATAAGCTAGACCGCGCGAGAGAGAGATGGGCAGACTTTTCATGATGCGCATGCAGTGCGACGTCACGCTGCACGCTTATTCACAAACACTACACAGAAACGAATATTAAAAGAACTCTTAAATTCGAGAACGCTCGACAAGTACAACGCCATCTGTTGCCAAATAGCGGAAGCACATATCGAAACTACTCGACTTGTCAGGAATGTTCTCGATAATTCTAGGGATGTTGTATGGACTATAAAAGCGGCTTAGCATTTCTACATTCAAATTTTCTTTTTTCCTTACCCATTCATCAGTAGCTTGAGGAGCTTTTGGAATTACTCTATGACTGGTAGGTGAGCTCACGGGCTCAACCTAAGGGAATTTGCTAACACTGGCCCTAGCAAGAGCCGTGCTTCGCAGAATCTACCACCGGATCGGAAACGCGACCCACTGAGAAGATCCGACGAGAAACTCAAAGGCGGTGGTTGTGCTTAAGTTATCTTATAACTTACTAACTTATAGCTTAGTTACTTTATCATACATTAGTGAGGTAGCAGTTTACCCAGCCATTACGAAGTAAAGCAATATAACATTTAACTCGTGAAAAAATATAGTCGCATTAAATATTTTACTGTCACTAATAAAGATTAAAACAAAATTGATTTAGATTTATCTCTCAAACTCAAAAGTAAATAAAGTATTTAATAACAAATAAATCTACATATTAATATGTGAAGCAAAAACTTTGTATCCCTTTTTACGAACATTGCGCGGACGGAGGAGTATGAAATTTTCCACACTTATAGAGAAAATAGAGAAGAAGTGCAGAGTGTTAATATTTTTTAAAATTATGCCTAAAAAATACATTAAATCAATAAAGAAAACATTACACACACTACATACCGTGTATTTGACGCACACACGCATGCATACTATTTATTGTCAAACTTTTGTTCTTGACGTCTGTTGTCAAATTGAGAATAAATTAAATATTGTTTGTCTTTATTAATATTTTTCTATAGTGTAGTCTTGGCGAAATTTGTGATCATAATAGTGTACAAACTTACAATTTCAATTAATTATAGTCGAATTTCGACTACTGCGGGACCTCTAGTATCTATAAAGTTACTCTGACATACACAATAATAAAATAATAAAAAACACATAGCTAAAGCTGTGAAATGTCAGAGATATTTCTCCTGACAAAAGAGTGGACAAAAGACAAAACAGGTGACAAAATTCAAACATGCCAGAAAATGTTACCGGTGAATTTCAAGGTGACGACTATTTGCCCTCTGATGTCCATAGACTCTTGTGAGCAATTAATTAGAACAGGTTCTAAATTATTAATTATGATTCCGAGACGCAATCGGTAATTCCGGTTCTGCTTATCTAAATAGTCAAATTTTATTCATAATTTACCTGAAAATATTAGACACATCTTAATACGCTTCAGCCATGTCAATAACACTGTCGATACTACGTTGAAAGAGAGCTAACTTCACGACCTGATATTGACGCATCGGTTTTCGCACTGCGTATTTTTAGCAGACATTAAAATCAACTTTTTTAATTCTCTTAAGACAATGTTGTACCAATAACAATTAAGTATGATATCGATTATTTTTGTATTTCATTTTCAAATTGTTAAAATGGGTGGACGAGCTCACGGCTCACCTGGTTTTAAGCGCTTATCAAAACCTATAAACATCAGCGTCGTAAAAACCACCATCCATCTTGAAATACAAAGCTTATTCCTTAAATAAATAATTATTCGGGTATACATTTTTATTATGATTTTTTTATTGATAAAAGTAAAATAAAACTACTTTACAAAGCTATCAACTTTATTTTATTTATAAAAACCATATAATAATAATCTACAAAGAAACAGCTATTTATACGAATAATAATAATAACCGTCATCACGTAGACTATACATTAGACACTGTATAGCCATCATACTATGACTATACATAAATAATAAAAATCTTACGTTACGGACGTTTTTTCCTGATTAGGGTACCCCCCCGCATCGTCCCCTAAGGAACTTCTTTCCAAAAACTTATTCCGATTTCTTCGACCTAATTATGCACGAATTACATATACATAAATATTATTTATCCGTCGTTTTAAATATTGATAAATACTGATGTGTCAAATAACATTAATGGGTTAAAATTTAACCCACTGAGTTTCTCGTCGGTTCTTCTCAGTGGGTCGCGTTTCCGATCCGGTACTAGATTCTGCGAGGCACTGCTCTTGCTAGGGTTAGTGTTAGCAAATTCTCTCAGGTTGAGCCCGTGAGCTCGCCTACCCGTCCGCGCGTAGCTGGAATAGCCTCTTAGACTACCAGTCACGTCCTCACGGATTCATCAGATCCAATAACCTATGCATTAGACGTCTTCAGCTCTAACACTAGGAGCAGGCTTAGGAACCTCGGTAACCGTACTCGTCGAACTCGACAAAGAGTTCGACGTGCAACCTAACCCATGCATCAGCTCGCTGAGTTTCTCGCCGGATCTTCTTAGCGTAGTAAATTCATTCGCGAAGCAGTTGCTCTTGAGTTGTTAGGTCTCCTTCGGAGGCGCTCGGGCAGTTGTTAGCAAATCCCACCCCTCCTGGCTGAGCCTTTGCTCGCCCACCTGTTCTAGTGAAACTGGAAAGGACCACCAGTAATAATTTAATCTTAAAAAAAAAGACTATCAGCGTATAGGTAGGGAAAAAAATTATGAAATGAAACAATTAGCACGTAAGAAAAGAAATTCCGAAAGTCGCATTAATGACACAAAGAATAAATAGTGGAATTTTATTGTGGTTTGCTATAGGAAAGGCGTGGGAAGAAAATTTGATTATTTTTTGAAGTGATAACATATTATGGGAGGGTAAGCTGCTTCGTTACGTAACTAATAACAAGCCATCTAGTGGCCGGATCCCGTAAACAGAATGTGTATAAGAGAAACGACCTATCTCGCTTTCTCCCTCTCTCCGCGGTAGAGTGGTTCGCGAGAGGCTCTGTTTATTATCTCACTCTAGCTCTTCCCAAATTGTATCTTTTCTCTCTAGCCGTAACGAATCTGTCGCGAGTTAAATTTTACTCTAAAGAAGTTTCACTTCAAAAGATACTGCATCAATTATCAGCATATCTCTCGACTGTAATGCGATGTTAAATGTATTTTAAAAATCGATATCGCTTCTAACCTCTAGACGTCACTAGGAACTGGTCTAACGGGTTTATTACGCGCGCACTAAGGATCTGACTTGCCTATATCTGATGACGCTGAACATAAATAAACAATTTCCTTAACATTTAGCGTTGTATGTAAGTTTAGCTTTAGATTATTTCTCACCTTTAGAATTCAAGAGACTTAATTAAGGTTTTTAAAGAAAATGAGTAATAGATTACTTTGAACAACTTATAAACATGTATTCTCATGAGTTTATTAAAATTGAACAATCTTTTAGACAAGAAAACAAACGTGTCTATCCGTTTTTTTTTAAATCAAGCGCATACCTTATAATATTCAAAGCGAAGAAAAAAAAACTTCAATAACATTTTAGGATAAACAAGATTTTAAGGAATAATTTTTTAGGAATAAATGAATGAATTAATTAAAGAAATTATCACGAGGGAAACATTATCGATTCTTTATTTCATCATTTACTTAACTAAAATACAAAAAAGCAAGCATCTCTAAGCAAATTCATTTTTTTTATATAGCTTAGATGGGTAGACTAGCTTACAGTCCACCTGGTGTTAAATGGCTACTGGAGCTCATAGACATCTACAACGTAAATGCGCCACCCACCTTGAGATATAAGTTCCAAGGTCTCAAGTATAGTTACAATGGTAGTATGCAGGCGCCTAAAACTAATCTTCTTCTTCTTATCAGCCCACAGATGTCCACTACTGGACCTAGGCCTCCCCCAAGCCTGGCCTCAAGGACTGGTCCTGCGCTGCTTGCATCCAGCGTATCCCCGCGAACCTCAATAGATCGTCGCTCCATCTTGTGGTAGACCCACTAAAACTAATATCATTAAATTTTATAACTTCGATATCTTCAATAGCCTCGTCAGGGTTTTGTGATAAAACTTAAAATTTTAATTCGGTACGGTAGTGTTAGTTTTTTTTTTATTGCTCTTGTAGGCAGACGAGCATACGGCCCACCTGATGGTGAGTGGTTATCGTCGCCCGTGGACTTCAGCAATGCCAGGGACAGAGCCAAGCCGCTGCCTACCGCTTAATACTCTCCACAAGCCTCGTTTGAAAAAGGACATGTCATAGCGCTCGGGAAACACCGTAGAGGGGAGCTCATTCCATAGCCGGATGGTACGTGGCAAAAAGATCTATGAAAACGCACTGTAGATGAACGCAGTGGCTCCAGATAGTGTGGATATAATTTAGTGTCATAACTATATTTTGAGGGGTCAAACTGTTTGATTGTAGAGACATTAATATTTGTAACTAGCAACCCGCCCTTGCTTCGCTTCGGAAACATTAAATTTTATTATTGATAGCTGAGTCCCGCGATGTCCCCCGCGAGTGGCACCCCGGGGGGTGAAGCAAGTCTAAATAATACATATTTGTAAATAGACATGCTTTAACAAAAACCGACTTCAAATCAATCAACCGACTTCAGTTTTGAAGTCGTCGTGGCCTAATGGATAAGACGTCCGGTGCATTCGTATCTAGCGATGCACCGGTGTTCGGATCCCGCAGGCGGGTACCAATTTTTCTAATGAAATACACGTACTTAACAAATGTTCACGATTGACTTCCACGGTGAAGTAATAACATAACGTGTAATAAAAATCAAACCCGCAAAATTATAATTTGCGTAATTACTGGTGGTAGGACCTCTTGTGAGTCCGCACGGGTGGGTACTACCGCCCTGCCTATTTCTACCATGAAGCAATAATGCGTTTCGGTTTGAAGGGTGGGGCAGCCGTTGTAACTATGCTGAGACCTTAGAACTTATATCTCAAGGTGGGTGGCGCATTTACGTTGTGGATGTCTATGGGCTCCAGTAACCACTTAACACCAGGTGGGCTGTGAGCTCGTCACCCATCTAAGCAATTAACTACTATTTAAAGGGGAATGCCCATTTCAGGCCCAATACGGACAATAGATTAGAGAAAAAATAGTGCATTAATTTTGTCATAAATAAATTTCTTTACTTTCTTCCAAATAAGCGCCACTACAGTTTACTAAAGTAGTTTAAAAAAAGTAACTCTATTGAAAAAACAAGGATTTTGATTTTTGCGGGAAAAATATTGCCAGCTTCAAATCCTTTTACGTATGAAGTAAATATTTTAAGTATATAAATAAAACATATAAATAAATTATTTTAAGTATTATCATTAATCAATCGATTTTAATGGATTTTATGCACATAAAATAACATCGAAGACACCCATTGGACTTTAACTTGTAACTATACTTGAGACCTTAGAACTTATATCTCAAGGTGGGTGGCGCATTTACGTTGTAGATGTCTGTGGGCTCGAGTAACCACTTAACACCAGGTGGGCTGTGAGTTCGTCCACATATCTAGGGAATAAAAAAAAAGGATGGAACAAAAAAAATTTTTTTTTGTTCCATATTTTTAATTGAACTAGATAATAGAATATCTGAATTAGTTTTGTTTTGTTATGATATATTATCTTTTCAAATTTTAAATTGCTCTCCTGTAAAACATCGCTTACAAAAGCCTTTTTAGTTGGAAAATAACTAAAAAAAGCACGTGATTCCGGCCAGGATCGAACTGGCGGCCTTCTGCGTGTAAAGCAGATGTGATAACCACTACACCACGGAACCAGCCGATGAAGATGTTAAAATAATGAGTATATTACTTTAACTAATTTATTATTAGTTTTAAAATTAGAATTAATTGATTTCTAATGGATGTTACAATTTTCGTAAATTTGTTTAAAATATTATGAGCTTAGAAAGTCAAATTACAAAATTTTTGACAAATTCATTCGGTGTAAAATTTTCCTTACATTTTTAATTAATAGTAACGAGTAATTTAGGATAATGGTAGAATTGAGAAGTATTTTTGTGTTTATTTTTTTTATTTATTTATTATTTTACTTTAAAATTTAGTTAAATAAAAAATTAATTACAGTTGTCTGGAAGAGATCGCTTTTAGCGATAAAACCGCCTATTGTACTAATTGACTGTTTTTTTGTTAATGTTATTTATTTATGTATTTTTTATTTATTTATTTATTATTTGTGGTCATAGGTTAACAAAGATTAATAAGTTAATATTAATAAATGTATCACTATGTCCTGCTAGTAAAGCGTACAAATATTAGGTGTAAGTATAATCTACATAAAAATAAAAGTAACTTTAATTATAATTATTGAACTGTATTCTACTTTATTATCTAAATTATCTAAAGTTATCGTCTAAATATTCTGACATACTATAGTAAGCCTTATCTATTAAAAATACTTGCAATTTTTGCTTAAAATCTTGTAAATCTATTGTCTTCAAAATTTTTATAGGTAGTTTTAGTTTAGTAGTTTAGTAGTATTTATTTAGCTAAAGCTCTGTCTTTCGGTTTTAGCGCTTTCTTTTGGAAGAAAAATACTTTCTGCACACCTGTGTCTTCTTAGTGCGAGTTTTTTAACGTTTTCGATAGCGTAAAAGTTAACTCAAATTTATATGCAGTTGGAACAGCGCCCCTAGCGGCAAACGTAGGAAAACGTTCCTACTCCATACAAATTTGAGTTCAATTTTTACACTATAGAGAACATTAAAAAACTTGTACTAAGCACACTGACCACGTACAAAATTTAATGGCGGTCGACTCATCAGTCATGACCTCAAGAGCGAAGCAAGCAAACATACTTTCTCCTTTTCAATGCAATAATCGGATAGCTCCCTCTATTGTCGAATAGCAGTACTAAAAGCACGACTGAAACTGTTACTTTAATGCACCACAACACAGAGGGCGCTAGCATTTAAAACTGCGCAGTTTTTGCTGGAAAAAAAAACCCAATTCCCATACTATTCAATAATTTATACGATGTACTTCGGATCGCAACAAATGCATAATAATATCTTCATTATTGATTTACTAAATGTTCAATAACTATTTTACAACATATAATGATCGGATAAAAGGTGTTTTAATGTCAAATTAAGAAAATAATAATTTTGCAAGCTGAGAAAATAACAAATAATTTACCTTCAATATTACAAAAGAAAATGAACTAGTGTATTACGGAATTACGATTCTTATCGTTACATTTACTATCAGTGGTGCATTACATATCAGTGTTTCCAAGAAAAAAGGCGATAAGTTCCGATAACATTGATTACATCATCGGATTTAGAATTGTTCACCTTATTCCCAGTTAGGTTGTGAAGGCGTGTGTGAATATTGTGTTAGAAATGCGTGAAATAGTCCACGTGCAAGCCGGCCAATGCGGGAATCAGATAGGATCGAAGGTAAATACATAATTTAATATCAAACAGACAGCGTTATACAATATCTACACATCCGTGTTTTCAATCTTAAACCCTTTAATGTCGAGACCAGCATTTAGTGATTAAAATAAAAAGGGCTCTCCAAAGAAATTCAGACCAAATAAAACATATTCCTCACGTAATTAATGTGTAATTTAAGTTTAATTACATACGTCTTTAGTTTAACCGGCGTCATATAACATAAAAAAAAATTAAACATAATTTTTTGTCACGTAATTTGAGCCAATACAATTATGTATAAATAAGTATAAATGAATGAACTATATAAATGAATTTACTCTATAGATGCCAAATCAGTTCTCTTATAGTTGGAATAGCAAGAAAAATATCAGCATGTGATGAAAACATTTCTCAGAGCCAGTTGCTTTGAAAGTTTTAAATAGACATTATTAATGATACTATCGCGTATCGTATCGAAATAAAAAGACAAAATAAATGTGTCGAACAACGTATTGGATTGATCTGCTGATGTTAGGGTGTTTTTCAAGGCTACATTGATAGGCACATCCACTCTGCCTATCTCGACCGTGAAGCAGTAATGAGTTTCGGTATGAATGGCGTGGTAGCCGTTATCTGTAAAACTGTGACTTAGAAGTCATATTTTAAGGCAGCGGAATTTAAGTTGTCGATGTCCATGGGCCCCGGTAGCCGGTTAAGACTAGCCGTGCCGCGATATCGTCCCGTCCCATTGAGTTACAAAACAAATTCATTATTCATAATACCATTCTAGTAAGCTCCACGTGTGGAATGAGACAAACAAAAAAAAAATTTGTAGAAAAAAAACCCGTGAATTCTCCGAAATTTTGCGTAAAGAAATAACAGAATGAGTAACAGCTCAATAATGATGTAATAGTAAAAAGAGATTTTACTATAACATCATTGTAGGTCAATAACAGAATGAGTATGATAATGAGTTAATTTGTAAGAAAAAAAATCCGTTAAAAATATAAATTAGAATAGATTAGAGATGAAACAGATATCTGGTAACTATCCGGTATCCGGCCTATCCGGCCATGTTTTCACTATCCGGCCGGATACCGGATAGTAAATCAGTATCCGGTCGTAGGTATTTCGCATAGTAAAATTTAAGAAAATCTCATGGTTATACAACAGGCAAATACCACAATAGGTTATGGACAACTTTTATTTTTATAATCGCACGTCAATTAGTTTGTTTAATACTCAAAATTAACAAGTGGCATTCGTGTGACATTCTCGCCGGATCTTCTCAGCGGGTCGCGATTCAATTCCATTCCATTCGCGAAGCAGCTGCTCTTGAATTGTTAGGTCTCCTTCGGACGCGCTCGTGCAGCTGTTAGCAAATCCCACCCTTCTGGCTGAGCCTTTGCTCGCTCACCTGTCCTGGTGAAACTGGAAAGGCTACCTACCGGGCCACCAGTAATACTTCAATCATAAAAAAGATCGATCTATAGACAGCTCACGTTCAAAGGTTTGATATTTGTTCTAATATTCACTATTTAGCGTTGAAATATATGAATAGGTTTGTATATAAATGAAGCATTTTCGGAATTAAAACATTTTTACGGTTTAACATCGCATTTTATTGACGTTATTAGTATTGCCGTCAATAGTTCGATGTTTTTGATTGAACTTCTATTAAGTGTTCTCCTTTCGAGAATAGTTTAAGAAGCTTTTTTTTTTTGTTATAATAGCCGGCAAACATCTTGAGCATTTGTTGACGTAGTGGGGGTAAGTTTGCGCATGGTACACTCACGTGCAAAAACATTATTTACTCTGCGTCATAATGCAATTAAATTATTAAAATCAACATAATAAAATATGTATTTATTTATATATTTATTAGAACATCAACAAAAAATATAGGTTAACAATTTAATGTTGGGGTAAAATATATATTCCTTCTATTAAATCAAAACTAGAGCTGTTGCCAGGTCTTGGTTCAGTTGAAGCGAAGCTGGTATTTGTAATTTTTTTTTCGTTATCATAATCTTGACCATCATCATCATCAGTGATTTCATCACCCGAGTCGCTATCATCGTGATGAGTCGACATAGGGCTCATCGGTGTAGTTTACAACTCGGTCGGTTCGGTCTTCCTTCTTGTCTATAATTCATTATTTTTTTGAAGATATTCGATTCGTAGTAATCGAATGTAACTTTTTTCAATTACCAGCTTCCGATTATTTTCTGTTTTTTTTTCCATCTGAAGCCTAGCTCTTTCATAATTCGTCGTAAACTACATTCCGAGGAAGTCTGTTTTACTTTTTCCATATCATTCTTCCCCTGTTTTATAATGAAGCAATATACGTCGTACACAATTTTTCTACACTTTCTTTTGAATACTACACCAGTTTGTCGCGGCATAGTGTATTTTTTATAAAAAATCAACAAACACTCAACAAATAGCAATGGCAACAAAGTCAACAAGCAATTATAACAAATAACTTAACGATTAATAACGATAGACTTTCCACTGTACGCAAGCGTACTTTTGTGAGCAAGCGGAACGAAGGCGCGGTGCGGGACGCAAGGTTCGACTGATCTACCAATAACGCGCTCGATACGATTTCCCCTGCCGTCGCGCCTCACCCTCACCACCAAAGTGATCTAAAATTCGGTTCTGCGCAGTCAAGGTCATTTGCTCAAGAAGTTTGCCGGTTACTATAAATAAAATAGTGGTTAAAGTATGATATTGCCGTTCTATTGTAACTAGTGGTCCCGTAGTAGTCGAAATTCGAGTATAATTAATTGAAATTATAAGTTTGAACATTATTATGATTCTATTGTCAAAGACTATTTTACTTCTATAATCACAGATTTCGCCAAGACTACACTATAGACGAATATTAATAAAGACAAACAATATTAATCTAGCGTCAATTTGACCACAGACTTTAAACAATAAGAAAAGTTTGACAATAAACAAATATTATGCATGCGTGTTTTTATTTTTATTTTTTTATTGCTTAGATGGGTGTACGAGCTCACAGCCCACCTGGTGTTAAGTGGTTACTGGAGCTCATAGACATCCACAACGTAACTGCGCCACCCACCTTGAGATATAAGTTCTAAGGTCTCAGGTATAGTTACAATTGTGTGTGTCAAATACATGGTAGTGTGTGTAATGTTTTTTTTATTGATTTAATGTGTTTTTTTTGCATAATTTAAGAAAATATTAACATTACGCACTCCTTCTCTATATTCTCTATAAGTGTGGGAAATTTCATACTCCTCCGTCCGCGCAATTTTCGTAAAAAGGGATATAAAGTTTTTGCTTCACGTGTTAATATATAGATATGTACTTCGAATTGACATAGAACCTTCATAGTTAGAGATTTTTGAGAGAAACTTATTTATTCCAAATTTTAAACTTTAAACGGCTCTCCTGTGAACTTGCAAAAATGTCGCTTAACCTTTCAACCTTCGATATAATTCAATAGAAAATTTTAATTAGTGCGCCTGCAGCGAACACATAGCAAGGGTGTAGTTAATAATTAATTATAAGAAGTCGAAATTTTATTAACTGACTGTTCCATGGGGAGTGCTCTGAGGAATTATTCTAGATGATTCCTCATCTCTTTTTTATCATCGCACCTCCCGCCATCGGAGTAGAGTTCATCTTTATCAGAACTCGTCGTGGCCTAAAGGATAAGACGTCCGATGCATTCGTATCTAGCGATGCACCGGTGTTCGATTCCCGCAGGCGGGTATCAATTTTTCTAATGAAATACACGTACTTAACAAATATTCACAATTCACTTCAGCGGTGAAGAAATAACATAACGTGTAATAAAAATCAAACCCGCATAATTATAATTTGCGTAATTACTGCTGGTAGGACCTCTTGTGAGTCCGCACGGATAGGTACCACCGCCCTGCATATTTCTGCCGTGAAGCAGTAATGCGTTTCGATTTGAAGGGTGGGGCAGCCGTTGTAACTATACTGAGACCTTAGAACTCAAATCTCAAGGTGGGTGGCGCATTTACGTTGTAGATATATGGGCTCCGGTTACCACTCAACACCAGGCGAGCTGTGAGCTCGTCTACTCACGTAAGCAAAAAAAACCTTGGACTAGTGTATCGGGTGGATTTTTAAGGTATTCGTCTGGGCTACAGCATATCTGTCTCAGATCTTAATTATCCACAAGGAATACTCTAAATTAAGGGCGTGGCACAATGAATCAGTTCCGTCTGTTATCTACTGATAAATAAAATCGCTTCGTGTTAAATCGGCTATTTTAAATCTATAACTAAAACCATTCTAAAGATATCAGTAATTCAGATTCACATTCATTCTATTACGTTTCTCGTTCGAGTTTTATTTACTTCGAGTCATACTCAAACACGATTAAAACTAATTTGAATAGTCTATATTAATACGTGAAGCAAAAACTTTGTACCCCTATTTACGAAAATTGCGCGGACGGAGGAGCTTAAAATTTCCCACGCTTATAGAGAATATAGAGAAGAAATGCACAATGAAAACATTTTTTTAAAATAATGCATAAAAGATACAATAAATCAATAAAGAAAACATTACACACACTACATACCATGTATTTGACGCACACACCCATGCATACTATTTACTGTCAAACTTTTGTTCTTGACGTCTGTTGTAAAATTGAGATTAAATATTGTTTGTCTTTGTTAATATTTTTTATAGTGTAGTCTTGGCGAAATTTGTGATTATAGAAGTATAAAATACAATCATAATAGTGTACAAACTTACAATTACAATTAATTATAGTCGAATTTCGACTACTGCGGGACCTCTAGTAATAATAAATACGTGAAGCAAATGAATATTTGAAATGAATATTGAATAAACAAGTGAAATGAATATTTAACACTTTACAGCCCACTGAGTTTCTCGCCGGATCTTCTCAGCGGGTCGCGTTTCCGATCCGGTGGTAGATTCTGCGAAGCACGGCTCTTGCTAGGACCAGTGTTAGCAAATTCTGTCAGATTAAGCCCGTGAGGCTACCTACTCGTCCATACACCAGCAAATAACATATCATAAGTCGTCGTGGCCTAACGGATAAGACGTCCGGTGCATTCGTGTTGAGCGATGCACCGGTGTTCGAATCTCAGGCGGGTACCAATTTTTCTAATGAAATACCTAGTCAGGTCATAAATTCTGTCACATGTTTAATGTAAAATAATTGAAACAAGTTTATTCATTATGTAACCATTCATATACCAAAATGAACTTAACAAAACATAGATTCTTATGACACTAAAGTTTATTCAAAATGACCTCCGTGATTTTGAATACAGGCCTTCAATGTCATGTCAATATCGGCGGCTGCCTTAATCAAGGATGTCTTGAGTGACTCCAAATTGGGATGAGGCTTTGAACACGCCTTTTCCTCCAAGTGTTGCCATATCTTGTAATCTAACGGATTCAAATCTGGACTGGAGGAGGGCCAGTCTTCGTGCCGGATGAAGTCGATTTCACGCGCCGCCAGCCAGTCTTGTGTTCTCTTCGCTCTATGAGGTGGCGCCGAATCTTCTTGGAATACCCAGTGCCTGTTATTGAACATGGTATGAGAAACAGGTTCCACAAGGTTCGTCAGGACTGTATTTTGATACACAACTGCATTCGTTTTTACACCTTTCTCACAAAAATGTACCTCTGTTAAGCCCCAATAAGAAACTCCCAACCATACCATGAGCGAAGATGGAAAATGACCTCGTTGGACACGCGGAAAACGGTTGCTCGCTTCTTCACTACTGTGTGCGTACACCTTATCATTTTGTTTGTTGTAGCTCTCTTCTACGGTAAAAAATTTTTCATCCGAAAAAAGAATTTCCCGATATTTTTTTCCCGCGTACCGCTTCAACAAAGCGCGGCAACTCTTCAGTCTCAGGTCCATTAGACGAGCATTCAAACGATATCCTGTTTTTCTTCGATATGCCCGAAGCCCTAAGTCTTCATTTAACACCCTTTTCACCGTGGTTCTGCTTAACCCCATCTGAAGGGCCAACAGTTTCTGCTTACGTTTGGGATTTTTTCGAATTCGCGCCTTCACAGCTTTTATCACTGCTGGAGTCCTAACAGACCGAGGGCGACCACTTCTTGACCTGTCATCTACACTAGAGTCTTCATTGTATCGTTTAATGGTACGATAAACGAATCTTTTGGTTATATTAAAATTTTTCAGTGTGTTAAAAATTTGAATTGGCGCGTAACCGCAACGATGCAACGCAATAACTGCAACACGGTCTTCTTTAAGCGTCCACTCCATATTTAAAAATGAGTAAAATTCTAAAAGTATACATTTTTATTTTCATGAACAATTCGAAATTCGAATTCAATAAACTTTTTTGTGGCCAGCATTCTAAAAGAAAAGTTTTTACTGTGTGACAATACTTATGACCTGACTAGGTACGTACTCAACAAATGTTCACGATTGATTTCCACCGTGAAGGAATAACATCGTGTAGTGGCAACCAAACCCGGAAAATTTATTTGCGTAATCACTGGAGACCTCTTGGGAGTCCGCACGGGTAGGTACCACCACCCCGCCTATTTTCCGCCGTGAAGCAGTAATGCGTTTCGGTTCCAAGGGTGGGGTAGCCGTTGTAACTATACTGAGACCTTAGAACTTATATATCGAGGTGGGTGGCGCATTTACGTTGTATATGTCTATGGGCTCCAGTAACCACTTAACACCAGGTGGGCTGTGAGCTCGTCCATGCAATAAAAAATAAAAATAAAATGAGTAGGACGAAAAAGTACATTTTACAGCGCTATAAAAATATAGGAGCTCATTAAATATGCGGAAAATATTAAATGCGTTTTGAGCACGATTCCAGGGTCCTGAAACTGCGGTACTTTAAGACGAAATGTTTCTTTGTATGGAAACTAGCGACATCTTGTAGCGGATGCCCCTAAACTTATATGTTGTTAAAGTTAAGGCATTCAATTATTGTATAACTAAACACTAAAAAAAAAATACTTTATTTGTTATAGACAAATAGATTAAATTTTATCAATTTGTGGCTTCTGAAAATTTGCAAAATCCCTCATTAAAAATAAAATATAGGGGAGGTAATATGCCATCTACATATGGATGGACGATTCAAGAGTAATGACGGATTTAATTTCTTTTTCAGTTTTGGGAGATAATCTCAGACGAGCATGGCGTCGACACGACCGGAGTTTACAAAGGGGAGAGCGACCTGCAGCTCGACAGAATAAACGTTTACTACAATGAGGCATCTAGTGGTGAATAGTTTTATACCATATTCAGCTTCAGCTTTTCGCCCTTAGATGGCGTTGTTTTCAATTATATTTGGAAAGAAATATGTACCTAGAAGTAATATCTAGGATTTATTTATGTGTGAATTGGCTAATTAAATAGGTGATGCTATCAATAGAAGATTGATAAAACAGTATTATAGTTTTTGATAGAGTGGCTGTCATTGAAGTGGTCAAAGTATTAGAAACATTATTTAGTTTGACTATTAAACAATAGATAGACAAATAATAAAATTTAAATGCCTTTCTTTGTTTTACATGTAATGGAACTTTACGACAGCGTGTTTGATGTTTTATTACTGAAAATGGAAAAAGAAAATAAATCTTTGTTTTTACGGAGCAACACATATAGTTTAATTATTTGTCATCGCCAAGACTACTAAATAACAAATGGACCTCAATCTTGTCTTATATTCTTTTAAATGCTTTAGGTAAATACGTCCCCCGTGCCGTTCTCGTGGATCTGGAGCCGGGCACTATGGACGCGGTCAGATCAGGACCCTACGGAATGCTGTTCCGGCCCGATAACTTTGTCTTCGGTCAGAGCGGCGCTGGTGAGTAGCGACATCTGTTGATCGTGTTCTAGAACTTAGACAAAGCTTCCGTTAAAGTGGCGTTTGTGGGTAGCGACATCTGTTGATCATCACGTCGATACGGATCCATGAGATCCAATAACTCTTGCATTAGATACCTTCAGCTCTAACACTAGGAGCAGGCTGAGGAACCCCGGTAACCGTACTCGTCGAACTCGACAAAGAGGTCGACGTGCAACCTAACCCATGCATCAGCCCGCTGAGTTTCTCGCCGGATCTTCTCAGTGCAATTGCTCTTGAGTTGTTAGGTCTCCTTCAGAGACGCTCGGGCAGTTGTTAGCAAATCCCACCCCTCCTGGCTGAGCCTTTGCTCGCCCACCTGTCCTGGTGAAGCTGGAAAAGCCTCCGGGCCAACAGTAATCTTTCAATAATAAAAAAAAAGATCTGTTCATCATGTTATCGAATTTAGACCTTTAGAATTCATATCTCAAGGTAGGTGGCGGCATTCCCGTTGTAGATAAGATAAGCAATAAAAAAAAATCAGTTTGCTTATAAATTTGCTTACAGGCAACAATTGGGCCAAAGGACATTACACAGAGGGCGCTGAGCTAGTCGATTCTGTACTGGACGTGATCAGAAAAGAAGCTGAAAGCTGTGATTGTCTCCAAGGTAATAATATCTTATTTTAACAAATAATAAACATATTGGTATTGAAAAATTGTAATTATAATTATATTGTATTTATGATTTCAATATTCTGTAATTTTATGTGAAATTTTATGGGCTTAAGTTGCCTGAAATAAACGCATTTCATTTCATTCATTTCATTGTGGGTACCGGTCACCGTTCTCGTCGAACCCGTCGCTTGCGACGAAGGGCTCGATGAGTAAATTAACCCTCAGACACAGCCCACTGAGCTTCTCGCCGGATCTTCTCAGTGGGTCGCGTTACCGATCCGGTGGTAGATTCTGCGAAGCACGGCTCTTGTTAGGGTTCGTGTTAGCAACGTCGTCAGGTTTGAGCCCCGTGAGCTCACCTACTAGTTAAGGTTACGCTGATATAGCCTCTCAAGCCTATTAGCTTAGGTAGGAAAAAAATAGGTACGCATGGGTAGATATTACTATACTATGCCGCGAGGAAATCATGCATTTGAAGGGCATCGATAATTCGACCTCATACCTAACCTTTGAGGTCTACGTGCGTCAATTTGTACGATTACCTTATTCCTTTTCTCAGGGTTCCAGTTGACCCACTCGCTGGGCGGCGGCACTGGATCCGGCATGGGCACTCTGCTGCTCAGCAAGATCCGGGAGGAATACCCGGACAGAATCATGAATACATTCAGCGTTGTACCCTCGCCTAAGGTGAGGAGTGTTGCCTTAATAAAAATTGAACTCGCGACAGATTCGTTACGGCTAGAGAGAAAAGGTACAATTTAAGGAAGAGGGAGAGTGAGAGAGTAGACAGAGCGTCTCGCGAACTACTCGACCGTGGAGAGAGGGAGAAAGCGAGTTAGGCCGTTTCTCTTATACACATTCTGTTTACGGGCGCATAGATAGGTAGGCGCGGCAACTAGATAGCTTATTTTGAAATCGTAATCCTCCGCCAGCTCTTGATAATTTTACAATAAAACCTAGGTACTACAAACCCACTTTATTTGAGAGAATACCCTAATACCTATCATCCTGCCAGATATATTTTATACCACGTACCATCCGGCTTTGAAATGAACTCCCCTCCACGGCGTTTGCCGAGCGCAATGACATGTCCTTCTTCAAACGAGGCTTGTGGAGAGTACTTAACGGTAGGCAGCGGTTTCGCTTTGCCCATGGCATTGCTGACGTCCATGGGCGAACTTCTAATTTCGGATTCTCTATATTACGGGTATCAAAGACTGATATTTATATTCGTTTAAATATATACTTGTTTAAATAATAAACAACCTATTCATCACAAAATGATATCGCTAATTAGAGAGCACCTTAGAGCACCAGTCCGTAACTCTAAGCCTTGCGTTAGTACCAGTCCGTAACTCTAAGCCTTGCGTTAGTACCGGTCAGTAACCCTAAGCCTTGCGTTAGCACCAGTCCGTAACCTTCAGCCTTGCGTTAGCACCAGTCCGTAACCTTCAGCCTTACGTTAGTACCAGTCTGTAACCCTAAGCCTTGCGTTCCTTAATACGGTTCACACGACCAGGTGAGCGAAGTCGTTTTGGAGCCCTACAACGCGACGCTGTCCGTGCACCAGCTGGTCGAGAACACGGATATGTCCTTCTGCATCGACAACGAAGCGTTATACAACATCTGCTTCAAGACGCTGAGACTCAGCAGTCCTAGTTACGGCGACCTTAACCACCTCATATCTGTAAGTATAATTACTCTTCAATCCATTCCCCGTTTATATAGTAGTAACTTGGCGGGTACCAATTTTTCTAATGAAATACGTACTCAACAATTGCTCACGATTGACTTTCACTGTGAAGGAATAACAACATGTAATAAAAATCAAACCCGCACAATTATAATTTGCGTAATTACTACTGGTAGGACGTCTTGTGAGTCCGAACGGGTAGGTACCATCACCCTGCCTATTTCTGCCGTGAAGCAGTAATGCGTTTCGGTTTGAAGGGCGGGGCAGCCGTTGTAACTATACTTGAGACCTTAGAACTTATATCTCAAGGTGGGTGGGGCATTTACGTTGTAGATGTCTATGGGCTCCAGTATCCACTTAACACCAGGTGAGCTGTGAGCTCGTCCACCCATCTAAGCAATAAAAAAAAAGCTGGTGCTATGATGACCGGTTTTTTCGTGGGGTCCGCATTACAGCTGACCATGTCCGGGGTGACGACCTGCCTCCGGTTCCCGGGACAGCTGAACGCGGATCTGAGGAAGCTGGCCGTCAACATGGTGCCATTCCCGAGGCTCCACTTCTTCATGCCGGGTCAGTAGAATCTCCCCCACTAAAGGTCATCAGCTAAGAAGTTAGCCTTCGTCGAAAGCGGAATTTCATTAAGTCCACCTGTATGGGCTCCTGAATGTGGCGTATACAACTTGAGATTTAGATAGGAAGAAATCACTGATAGTCAAAGAATATCTGTTTATTAAATGAATATACAATTTCATATTTATAACTATTGACACCATGCACCCACGTTTTTTTTTTGTAAGAAATTAATTTAACTTCGAAACAGCAAGAAGTTTACAAGAACTAATAATTAATATATTTTCTCTTTCTACCCCAGGCTTCGCACCGCTGACCGCGCGAAATTCATTCAACTATCGCCCTCAGACTGTCTCCGAGCTCATGAGTCAAGTGAGTATTCGTATTTTTTTTATTTCTTAGGTTGGTGGATGAGCTCACGGCCCACCTGATGTTAAGTGGTTACCGGAGCCCATAGACATGTAAAACAAAAACTCCTTGACTATAGATGGCGCTGTTTTCAATTTATCCTTCAGATGTTCAACTCCGGTAACATGATGACCGCCGCCGATCCTCGCCACGGAAGATACCTGACCGTTGCCACCATATTCAGAGGCCGCATGTCCATGAGGGAGGTCGACGACCAGATCCTCGCCATACAGAACAAGAACTCGAGGTAAACAAACACACGCATCTCGCTTCGTTAATGGGGGTTGTGTCCACGTCATTACGGATCCTCCCGTTGACTGCGTTATGCTGTTTAAAAAGCCCTACGCGCGACTGTGTACTAGTCATGCAGTCAAAATCGCGTTCGCTCGATGCGAGAGGCGACTATATCCACATTTCTATCACTATCAGTATGTGCATATTCAATAACGATCCTTTGTTAGACCTATCAGCTCTCATACGCACTGTGAAGAAGTTCAATCTTGCCTAGGAATGACCTCATGCGCACTGGCTGTAAGTCCTTTAAAAATGATTCTGCAGTCAACGTGTTAACGGTGCTTTTAGGTACCACAAGCACCGGTCACCGTCCTCGTCGAACCCGTCGCTTGCGACGAAGGGCTCGACGAGTGAATTAACCCACAGACACAGCCAACTGAGTTTCTCGCCGGATCTTCTCAGCGGGTCGCGTTTTCGATCCGGTGTCTGTGGGTTAATTTACTCGCACCTTTCGTCAGAAGCGACGGGTTCGACGACTCCATAGCACCTCCCAAGCATGTCCTTCTTCAGACGAGGCTTGTGGAGAGTACTTAACAGCGGCTTGGCTCTGACCCTGACATTGCTGACGTCCATGACGGCAACACCTCCCCATCAGGGTGGGGGCTATTAACAAACCCTATCTCTCCTCGCAGCTACTTCGTGGAGTGGATCCCGAACAACCTAAAGGTGGCCGTGTGCGACATCCCGCCGCGCGGCCTCAAGATGTCCGCCACGTTCATCGGTAACTCGACGGCCATACAGGAGATCTTCAAGCGCATCTCCGAGCAGTTCACCGCCATGTTCCGGAGGAGGGTAAGCTCTTGTGGAGCCACACGCGTCCGCTAACACAAAACCCATTTTATTTTATTGTTTATTGCTTAAATTAAACTCGCAAAAATTTGATATTCATAATTACTGGCGGTAGGACGTCTTGAGAGTCCGTACGGGTATGTACTACACCCTGTCTATTTCTGCCGTGAAGCAGTAATGCGTTTCAGTTTGAAGGGTGGGGCAGCCGTTGTGACTATACTTGAGATCTTAAAACTCATATCTCAAGGTGGGTGGCGGCATTTACCTTATAGACGTCTATAGGCTCCGGTAATCACTTAGAATCAGATGGGCTGTGCGCACACGCCGTCACCCGTCTGAGCAATTAAAGTGATAATTGAGGTCGTCAGCGCAAAAGTGGCCTAACCCAAAAATGTTCATATATTATATGCTTTTTTATATTGCAATTTATTTTGCCAATTTATTTAAAACTTAATAAATTTTGACGCAACATCAGCCAATCCCTAGTTTCGCCCATAGATAACAGATGGCTTTGTAAACATTATTTTTGCGCGTATTGTTTTTGCACGAAGCAAAGTAAATTCAAATGTAATTATCTCCGAACTAACTATGGTAAGCTTAGGTCACTTTTGCGCTCTCAATTTAAACAGAATATTAATTGAATTTAAAAAAAAAATCCAGGCCTTCCTCCATTGGTACACGGGTGAAGGAATGGATGAGATGGAGTTCACTGAAGCGGCCAGTAACATGGCCGACCTCATTTCAGAATATCAGCAGTATCAGGTGAGATTTTACATATAAACGATTCGACTATCGAACGACAGATGGCGCTGATTGACATTAATGTTTTTTAGTTATCGTCGTTAGGTGTGTAATGTTTTTTTATTGATTTAATGATTTTTTTATGGATAATTTAAAAAAAAATCTGCACTCTATATTCTCTATAATTATGGGTAATTTCATACTCGTCCGTCCGCGCAATTTTCGCGGCCCAACGTCTCGTTTAAGCCCATTGAGTTTCTCGCCGGATCTTCTCAGTGGGTCGCGTTTCCGAACCGGTACTAGATGCTGCGAAGCACTGCTCTTGCTAGGGTCAGTGTTAGCAACACTCCGGTTTGAGACCCGTGAGCTCACCTACACGCTAGGGCGAAGTTGAAATAGCCTCTCAAGGCTATCAGCATAGGTTGACTTAATATTCTTTCTGACACTTCGAATAGTTTACAGCATCACCACGAAAATTGTAAAGATTAAAACGTAAAAGTTATTTTAATTGCGTCTAAGCTCTTTATATCGCTTTTTTTTCCTACCTAAGCGGAGAGCCTTGAGAGGCTATATCAGCGTAACCTTAACAAGTAGATGAGCTCACGGGGCTCAAACCTGACGTCGTTGCTACCACGAACCCTAGCAAGAGCCGTGCTTCGCAGAATCTACCACCGGATCGGAAACGCGACCCACTGAGAAGATCCGACGAGAAACTCAGTAGGCTGTGTCTATAGGTTAATTTACTCGTCGAGTCCTTCGTCTCAAGCGACGGGTTCGACGAGAACTGTGACTAGTGCTTGAGGTACCTAAAAGCACCGTTAGAGGATCGGGAGGATCCGAAATAACGTGCGCATATCGCACGTAACATTATAAACTTTATTTATATACAGGAGGCAACTCTGGAAGACGATGATGCAGTGTTCGATGAAGAAGAGGAATTGGCGCAGGAGGAGGACCCGCCGGTTCAAATACAAATGTATTGAACGACACAGACTTAGGTTAAACAACGCAGAACGCTAAAATACATACCTACACAGGACTGAAATGCTATTTGGTTCAAGCGATATTTATCTATGTAATTAAAGGTTCGTTTTATTTGGTATCAGCATCAACAGTTCGTAGTTTTTAATTCTTCTTTATCTCCACCTTATCCTACTAGGTGGGGTCGATACAGCGAATTTTTCTCTTCCATTCTCTTCTATCAGCCGTCATCTCAACACTCACTCCTCTCTCTCTGATATCGTCATTCACACACTCCAACGATGTCTTCTTCGGTCGACCTCATCCCCCTCTACCTTTTTTTTTTTTTTTTTTTTTTTTTTTTTTTTTTTTTTTTTTTTTTTTTTTTTTTTTTTTTTTTCCCCTCTACCTTGCACTACCATTTAATTGAACTTCAGTTAAGCTTACCCCGTTCGAGAGAGAGAGAGAGAGAGAGAGAGAGATGATATACTCTACTACGCACCAAAATACAATTAACATTAAAATATCAGTCAACAAGCAGATACATATTTTGTACTATAGTTCGAAAAGCTGAAGAAGTCTTTGTTTTTAAGCTATTGCATAGTTTTTATCATGGGCTTTGAGCGCGGCAATCGAATCAAGAAATTCCGTAACGAAAATAAAACCTAACACCCCCACTCCGCCTACCATGTAGCTCGCGTTCAACACATTCACACGTTGTGCGCACTGCATGCGCATCATGAAAGTCTGCCCATCTCTCTCTCGCGCGGTCTAGCTTATGAGTGTGAAGGGGACAGTTAATGTTTTGCTTTTGTTAATGTTTATAAATATAGCGTGTTCTTATTTTAATATTGTTTTAATATTAAATTATTATTGTCTAATTATAATTGCATAAGTTGATAAAAAATGCCATGCAATAGCTTTATCGCGGCAGTCGCCGAGTGCCACACGTGTTTTTTTACTGATATTTTTTCCACATTTCAAACTTTAAATAGCCCTCCTGTGAAGTTGCAAAAATGTCGCTTGAATCAAACAGCTTTTCATCCCAACATACTTAAGGAATGTTTCAAAAACAAAATATTCCCTATAGTTATGACAAGTACAATGTGTCATAGCGTGCGTTAATTTTAAGTTAAAAAAACTTTTTTTTATATTAAAAATGAACTGTAGGTGCCTTAGTATAACACAACATGTTTGCATTTTCTTATTTTTAATAAAATGATTAAAGTTCTTATTGAATTTTGTTTTATTTAATGATCGAATCTTTCCCTGAAAATTTAAACTAAAGCTGGTAAATATGGCTATAATGAGCCCACCTGGTGTTAAGTGGTTACTGGAGCCTATAGACATCTACAACGTAAAAGCGCCACCCACCTTGAGATATAAGCTCTAAGTGCTGAAGTATAGTTACAACGGCTGCCCCACCCTTCAAACCGAAACGCATTACTGCTTCACGGCAGGAATAGGCGGGGTGGTGGTACCCACCTGTGCGGACTCACAAAAAACTCTAAAACTCTTTGGGCCCACGGTCTGCTCCCAGCATCAGCATCGTCAAGTCCCACATACCCCGCGTGCCCCCTAGGTGCAGGGACCAAGCAGGAGGTTGACCCCCGGTCCCGAAAAAAAAACAAATAAATGGTGTCGTAACATCAGCTACCTTCGTCCCTAAAAGAAAATCTTATACCCACAGTAAGCCCTTGACTTTATGGGAGAAGCCACTGCTATAAAATAAAATAATAACACAATTGATTATCATTAATTTATATTTTAATATTATAATACATAGGTTTGTCTTCGATTAGATTCATTTCATTTAGTTTTTGTTCGCAATTCGGCCATATCGGCTGCCCCATGTCCAGTTCCGGGGGGTCCGTAGCTTGCAGTGTGGCCTGTTCACAAAAACACACCAAAAAATTAAGGATTTTTTATAAAATTTAATACCAGACTCCATAATTTTACTGGGAGATCGGACTTCATACTATTACTAGAAGATCGGACTTCATACTATTACTAGAAGAATGAAATTCATAGTATCACTAGAAGATCGGACTTCATAGTTTGACTAAGAGATCGGACTTTATAGTTTTACTAGAAGATCGGACACTTCACAGATTTACGAGAGGATCGAACACTTCAGTTTTATTAGAAGATCGGACTTCATACTTTTACTAGGAAAACGGGCTTCATAGTTTTACTAGAAGATCGGACTTCATACTTTTACTAGGAAAACGGGCTTCATAGTTTTACTAGAAGATCGGACTTCATACTTTTACTAGGAAAACGGGCTTCATAGTTTTACTAGAAGATCGGACTTCATACTTTTACTAAGAAAACGGGCTTTATAGTTTTACTAGAAGATCGGACTTCATACTTTTACTAGGAAAACGGGCTTCATAGTTTTACTAGAAGATCGGACTTCATACTTTTACTAGGAAAACGGGCTTCATAGTTTTACTAGAAGATCGGACTTCATACTTTTACTAGGAAAACGGGCTTCATAGTTTTACTAGAAGATCGGACTTCATACTTTTACTAGGAAAACGGGCTTCATAGTTTTACTAGAAGATCGGACTTCATACTTTTACTAGGAAAACGGGCTTCATAGTTTTACTAGAAGATCGGACTTCATACTTTTACTAAGAAAACGGGCTTTATAGTTTTACTAGAAGATCGGACTTCATACTTTTACTAGGAAAACGGGCTTCATAGTTTTACTAGATGATCGGACTTCATACTTTTACTAGGAAAACGGGCTTCATAGTTTTACTAGAAGATCGGACTTCATACTTTTACTAAGAAAACGGGCTTTATAGTTTTACTAGAAGATCGGACTTCATACTTTTACTAGGAAAACGGGCTTCATAGTTTTACTAGAAGATCGGACTTCATACTTTTACTAGGAAAACGGGCTTCATAGTTTTACTAGAAGATCGGACTTCATACTTTTACTAGGAAAACGGGCTTCATAGTTTTACTAGAAGATCGGACTTCATACTTTTACTAAGAAAACGGGCTTTATAGTTTTACTAGAAGATCGGACTTCATACTTTTACTAGGAAAACGGGCTTCATAGTTTTACTAGATGATCGGACTTCATACTTTTACTAGGAAAACGGGCTTCACAGTTTTACTAGAAGATCGGACTTCATACTTTTACTAGGAAAACGGGCTTCATAGTTTTACTAGATGATCGGACTTCATACTTTTACTAGGAAAACGGGCTTCATAGTTTTACTAGAAGATCGGACTTCATACTTTTACTAGGAAAAGGGGCTTCGTAGTTTTACTAGATGATCGGACTTCATACTTTTACTAGGAAAACGGGCTTCACAGTTTTACTAGAAGATCGGACTTCATACTTTTACTAGGAAAACGGGCTTCATAGTTTTACTAGATGATCGGACTTCATACTTTTACTAGGAAAACGGGCTTCATAGTTTTACTAGAAGATCGGACTTCATACTTTTACTAGGAAAAGGGGCTTCGTAGTTTTACTAGATGATCGGACTTCATACTTTTACTAGGAAAACGGGCTTCACAGTTTTACTAGAAGATCGGACTTCATACTTTTACTAGGAAAACGGGCTTCATAGTTTTACTAGAAGATCGGACTTCATACTTTTACTAAGAAAACGGGCTTTATAGTTTTACTAGAAGATCGGACTTCATACTTTTACTAGGAAAACGGGATTCATAGTTTTACTAGATGATCGGACTTCATACTTTTACTAGGAAAACGGGCTTCATAGTTTTACTAGAAGATCGGACTTCATACTTTTACTAGGAAAAGGGGCTTCGTAGTTTTACTAGATGATCGGACTTCATACTTTTACTAGGAAAACGGGCTTCATAGTTTTACTAGAAGATCGGACTGGACAGCTGCTGGAAGCTGTTAGCAAATCTTAACCCTCGTGTCCTGGTGAAACTGGAAAGGCCTTCGGGCCACCAGTGATTATTCAATCATAAATATTAATAATATACTATATATACATACGGTCCTGTTGTCC
Source organism: Bombyx mori (assembly GCF_030269925.1). Lineage (NCBI taxonomy): Eukaryota > Metazoa > Arthropoda > Insecta > Lepidoptera > Bombycidae > Bombyx > Bombyx mori. The sequence continues at coordinate 919,287 of NC_085117.1, read as the reverse complement.
GTCCGCCGCTTGCTCCGGCTGCGCTTCGGCCAGGGCTTCTTGAGGTGCACGTACGTGATGTGGGCGCGCTTCTCGCTCGTGTGCTTGAAGCCCTTGCCGCACATCTCGCACTTGTACGGCTTCAGGCCGGTGTGGATCTGTCCGGGGACCGCAGTGATCAGTCGCGAACCAATAACCAACCGTAGCCTGTACTGGGTGTTAGGAGACCGCTTCCGGCAAGACAAACTAATGACAGACTGGAGTCCGCGCGGGTAGTTACTACCGCCCTGCCCATTCCTGCCGTGAAGCAGTAATGCGTTCCGTTTTGAAGGGCGGGGCAGCCGTTGTAACTATACTGAGACCTTAGAACTTAGATCTCAAGGTGGTTGGCGCATTTACGTTGTAGATGTCCGGTAACCGCTTAACACCAGGTGGGCTGTGAGCTCGTCCACACATCAAAGCGATAAAAAAAAAAGACAAGACAGACGACAGTACTAATGGCGCAGTAATATTACTGGTGGTAGGACCTATTGAGTCCGCACGGGTAGTTACCACCGTCCATCATGTTTAGTACAGCTAAATGAAACAATATTTTCATAAAAAATAAATTACTTTACTGACAAAAAAAAACCAGCAATGTAACGCAAAATCAAAAACAGCTGATGCTCGGGTCAACGACCGCCCGCGCGCGTATGAATGTACTTTATTTACTACCGTCTGTCTTCGTTTTCGGAAGCGGTCTCCTAACGCCCAGTTTAACTTTAGGACCGTATCTCTAGCGTTGCTATGTTTTTTTATTAATGCCCTTGTGAGCAGACGAGCATACGGCCCGCCCGATCGTGAGCGGTTACCGTCGCCCGTGGACTTCAGCAATGCCAGGGCTAGATCCAAGCCGCTGCCTACGTACCGTTATAAAATGAAACAGTCTCTTTTTTGGACAAGAAAAGGACAAACGTTCTCTTTTATATCAAACGCTCACCTTATATTAAGAGTGTTAAAATTAGAATTTGTTCTGCTACATTTTAGGAGTTTACAAGAATAACAAAAAAAACAGGAACTATCGATTGAGCCACTTTCATTTTTAAAAGTGCTCTGTGGTTTGAGCATGTGACAAAGGGATATTAAGATATAGTGCCGAGAGAAAGAGAGAAAAAGTGGAGAGAGAAAGGGGGAGAGAGAGAGAAAAAGGCAGAGACAGTAGGAGTAGAGAGATAGAGAGAAAGGGGGAGAGAGATAGAGAAAGAGGGAGAGATATAGAGAGATAAAGAGGGAAAGATATAGAGAGAGTGAGAGAGAGAGAGACAGAGAAAGAGAGAGATACTCACGAACATGTGCCTCTGCCTGTTGCTCTGCGAGGAGAAGTGCTTCCCGCAGAGCGCGCAGCCGTAGCTGGCGCGGTCGCGGCTGTGCACGCGGCGGTGCGTCATGAGCCGCTGCCGCATGCGGAACGTCTTGTCGCAGACCTCGCACTTGAACGGCTTCTCGCCGGTGTGCACCCAGCGGTGGTCGTTCAGCAGCGCCTGGCTCTGTCGTGTGTCAACGTCATTTTATATTGGGACAGGCAAAGGGAACGATGCCCATACAGCTTTTGTGCTGAGAAACTGAAGCAATGTCTTTTTGATTATAAAATAAATATAACTTTAAAAAACTCGATACATATTTGTAGAGATAGAAGAATTATTATAATTTATAGAATATTTACTGGTGGTAGGACTGTTTGTGAGTCCGCACGGGTAGGTACCACCGCCCTGCCTATTTCTGCCGTGAAGCAGTAATGCGTTTCGGTTTGAAGGGTGGGGCAGCCGTTGTATCTATACTGAGACCTTAGAACTTATATCTCAAGGTAGGTGGCGGTATTTACGTGGTAGATGTCTATGGGCTCCGGTAACCACTAATACCAGTTGGGCTGTGAGATCGTCATTTCATACGTCGCACTGGACATCTGCTGGAGAGGCTTATGTTTAGCAGTGGACAGGCTGAGATGATGATGGGGATGGGGATGCAAAGGAGGTTTGTATAGAGCACTTAACGGTAGGCATTGCTTTTTTTTATTGTCCTCGTAGACAGACGAGCATACGACACACCTGATAGTGAGTGGTTAGCATCGCCCATGGACTTCAGCAATGCCAAGCCTCTGCCTACTTTTTTTTTAGACGTCCCTAAGCGCGACGGCAACCACTCACCATCAGGCGAGCTGTATGCTAGTTCATACCTGGAACATCCGCCCGCACACCTCGCACATGCAGGGCGTCTTCATCGACGGGTAATTAGTTCGGTTCTTGTCCGGGTGCATCCGCCTGAAGTGCTTGTGGTAGGCCCGCGGGTCGTCCAGCTGGAGGCCGCACTGGAGGCCAAACGAATTAACATCGAATAAGAGGTCCGCGAACACTGGTCTACCAGTTACTTAGAGTAATGCGTAATTATGTACAGGGCGTTTACAAAATTGAAAGAACGTTTCTATATATACGTATTCTATGATGCGATGATTGTAGTGAGACGTGACGATTGTAATATGGCGTGACAGTTATAGTACAGGTTGACAGTTCTAATATGGCTTGACGATTGAAATATGACGCGACGGTTGTGGTATGGCTTTACAGTTATAATATGGCGTGACAGTTGTAATACAGGTTGACAGTTCTAATATGGCTTGACGATTGAAATATGACGCGACGGTTGTGGTATGGCTTTACAGTTATAATATGGCGTGACAGTTGTAATACAGGTTGACAGTTCTAATATGGCTTGACGATTGAAATATGACGCGACGGTTGTGGTATGGCTTTACAGTTATAATATGGCGTGACAGTTGTAATACAGGTTGACAGTTCTAATATGGCTTGACGATTGAAATATGACGCGACGGTTGTGGTATGGCTTTACAGTTATAATATGGCGTGACAGTTGTAATACAGGTTGACAGTTCTAATATGGCTTGACGGTTGAAATATGACGCGACGGTTGTGGTATGGCTTTACAGTTATAATATGGCGTGACAGTTGTAATACAGGTTGACAGTTCTAATATGGCTTGACGGTTGAAATATGACGCGACGGTTGTGGTATGGCTTTACAGTTATAATATGGCTTAACGGTTGTAATATGGCGTGACTGTTGTGATATGGCCTGACAGTTGTAATATGGCGTGACTGTTGTAATATGGCGTGACTGTTGTAATTAGGCGTGACTGTTGTAATATGGCGTGACTGTTGTAATATGGCGTGACTGTTGTAATATGGCGTGACTGTTGTAATATGGCGTGACTGTTGTAATATGGCGTGACTGTTGTAATTAGGCGTGACTGTTGTAATATGGCTTAACGGTTGTAATATGGCGTGACTGTTGTGATATGGCCTGACAGTTGTAATATGGCGTGACTGTTGTAATATGGCGTGACTGTTGTAATTAGGCGTGACTGTTGTAATATGGCGTGACTGTTGTAATATGGCGTGACTGTTGTAATATGGCGTGACTGTTGTAATATGGCGTGACTGTTGTAATATGGCGTGACTGTTGTGGTATGGCTTTACAGTTGTAATATGGTTTGACGGTTGTGATATGAAGTGACGTGACCATTGTGTGTTATTTACGATATAGACAGCCAGGGAAGTTTAAGTCATACAGTTTTCAGAGCACCTGTTCGCAGGGTATGGGTCCGTCGGGCTTGGCGCCGGGCGCGGGGGGCGGGCGGCGGGCGCGCGGGGCCGCGTCGTTCGGCCGCCGGCTCTTCGCCTTGTTGGCGGCGCGCTTCGTATCTGCGCGACGGAACCGGACCGGTTTAGTGGCTGTTGAACCTAACCGCCTAAGGTGTTCCCAATTTAAAACTGATAGTTACACGTTTGTTGGTGACGTTTCGAACGCCTAACCCACCATCAGTGTGTTTAGTTTGCGAGTATTTTAACGTTCTCGATAGCGTAAAAGTTAACTCGAATTTGTATGCAGTCGGAACCAGTGATAGGATTTACTGGTGGTAGGACCTCTTATGAGTCCGCACGGGTAGGTACTACCACCCTGCCTATTTTTACCGTGAAGCAGCAATGCATTTCGGCTTCAAGGGTGGGGTAGCCGTTGTAACTATACTGAGACCTTAGAACTTATATTTTGAGGTGGGTGGCGGCGTTTACGTTGTAGATGTCTATGGGCTCCAGTAACCACTTAACACCAGGTGGGATGTGAGCTCGGCCACCCATCTAAGCAATAAAAATAAAAAAAAAGAACAGCGCCCCTAGCGACGAACGTAGGTAAACGTTCCACCTCCATACAAATTTGAGTTAACTTTTACGTTATCGAGAACGTTAAAAAACTCGCACTAACAGACACAGTTGAAGTGTTAGCAAACGACTACCGTCAAAATTTAGTACGAACAATGCTTACTAGATATTTACGCTTCGTTTTAGGGAACCTGTAAAAGTGGTTTCCATTGCGCCCACGGTTCGAAAAAAGCATAAAGAAAGAGGTGAAAGAATAATTACAGCCCTCCTGATGGTAGTGGTTAACGTCGCCCATGGACGTCAGCAATTCCAGGGGCAGGGGCAGCCGCTGCCTATCGTTAAGTACTCTCCACAAACCTCGTTCGAAGAAGGACATGTCATAGCGCTCGGAAAGCTCCATAACCGGACGTGGGAGAAAAATATCTTTGACAGATTGACCTAGATTGATCTATTGACAGAATTTTTTTTCTGTCAATTTCACCCACGCTGTACCGTAAAATGGGGCGATTAGGGACAAATTCCAACTTTATGAGCAATTTTAAGGTAGTCGTTGATGTATATAATGCTATATCAGGATCAAAATGATTGAGTCTTGGGGGCATCTTTGTTGTCTAATTTAAAATTATGCAACTAGCATTCCAGTTTAAGCAAAAAATGCAAAAATAGGTGTAATCCCTATTTACCCGAAAATTGCGGTTAATTGGGACGAAATGAGAAATTTGCTAGGGTTGGCACTACTTTTATTTTTATATATAGTTTTAATTTATTTATTTATTTAGTTGCACCAACAAAGTGATCATCAATAAAAAAAAATGAAAAACTGACAAAAGTACATGGCAGACATCACCTCAATTATAGGTGCAATCGACAGTGCTGATATTTCTATCTGGGTTAAGAGATTAGGTGTGTCGGTTATTCCATGGATTAATCAGATGAATGCCTCTACTCTGAACAAATATTAAATATTTTATTATGTATTACTTAGACATTTTTGTCCACCTTGAGATTTCATTGATCTTGTTACATGTCTCTGCAAAATCGACTTACTTATATTAAATTGCTTATCTATTTCAACTAAAGACTTATTCCCAATTTCGCTTCGAATAAACCAGATTTTTACCAACAAATTTAAAAAATATTGTTATAACTACATAGACAACCCTACAAACCTGTACCTATTTATACTTAGGTCGTTTCCATTTCACGTATTCTCATCCCAATTGACCCCTTTTTCGTTGTTATTTGTACCTAAGACGTCCCCAATATCCCCAAAAACAACATATTTTTACATGTATTTTTATTTAATCAAATACATTAAAACCAATAACAACTGAGACTTACTTTTAATATATATGCTGGTTCAAACATTAAATAACGTTTATAAATCACAGTCGTCTTCTATTATTATCAAATAAATAAAAGAGAGCAAAGTTTCTAGCACTAAAATAATGACCACCACAGGAAGTTAATTTGAAACGCGATTTTTTATAAGTTAGCAGCTGTTATCATGCATATTCAGAGTTGATTTGTGAACTTTCAACATTCTACTATTAAACTACAAAAAATGGAAGATTTTGCAACGAATATAAATCTTATATTGAGCGTCGAAAGATTTTCCCGGTTTTTTCCCGATTCGCCTCTCAATCCCTAATCGCCCCATTTTACCGGTATATGACGACGAGGTCAACGATCTGTCTGTTATATATTTTTATTTTTTATTTATTTAATTTACTTCAAATTTTGCATCCATTTTAACACGTTCATTAACAATAACTACAATTTAGGAATAAAATAATAATAATAAAACAAAAAAGAATGTCAGAACTATCTTAACCTAAAGGCTGGTTTGGATCCAGAATGCTCAATATACACACGTGTCCGGTGTCTCATTATTAACTCCAATGTTCGGATTTCACTGACCGACCTCAAGCCTCAAGGCGTTTGTCTAGGGGGGCGGCGGGGGGTCGGGGTCGCAGTCGGTCCCCTCACCTGTGCTGTGCTTGGCGGAGACGATCATGTGGCGGTCGTAAGCGTCCGGGGACACGAAGCGCACGTCGCACTGCTCGCAGTACGGACCCTTCTCCGGCACCTGACGCGCACACAACATACGTAATGTGAATTATTAGTTATTACATACTGGGTAACACAGACAATAATACTAAATACTAATTCACTGGTGGTAGGACCTCTTCACTAGTGGTAGGACCTCTCACTGGTGGTAGGGCCTCTTGGGAGTCCGCGCGGGTAGGTACCACCACCCCGCCTATTTCTGCCGTGAAGCAGTAATGCGTTTCGGTTCGAAGGGTGGGGCAGCCGTTGTAACTATACTGAGACCTTAGAACTTGTATTTCGAAGTGTGTGGCGCATTTACGTTGTAGATGTCTATGGGCTCCAGTAACCACTTAACACCAGGTGGGCTGTGAGCTCGTCCATCCATCTAAGCATTAAAAAAATAAAAGTTACACCTTTGATGATGGGACGAAAAATATCATATTTTTAGAAAAGTTTTATTAGCATTATTCACGCTCCATCATACTAGTACAACTAAATAAAAGAATAGCTTCATAATAAACACATTACTTGACTATTAAAAAAAAACCAGCAATGTAACGCAAAATCAAAAACAGCTGATGCTCGGGTCAACGACCGCTCGCGCGCGTATGAATGTACTTTATTTACTACCGTCTGTCTTCGTTTTCTGAAGCGGTTTTCGAACACTCGGTATACATGGAGCGACGAGCCCGCAATGGAAGACGCACAACGCATCATTAAGACGAACCTTTCTTTTTTATTGCCTAGAGTGGACGAGCTCACGGCTTACATCATGTTAAGTGGAAGCCCATAGACATGTACAAAGTAAATGCCGCCGCCCACCTTGACATATAACTTCTAAGGTCTCAAGTACAGTTACAACGACTGCCCCGCCTTTTGAACCGAAACGCATTACTGCTTCACGGCAGAAATAAGTGGTGGTACCTACCCGCGCGGACTCACAAGACATAGCTTCTGGAGAGATCAGCTTACAGCTGCTGACTTTACTCATAAATTGATAAGTAGGATGTCCAGGGCCCACCCGGAGAGAGAAGGTACCTTGCCGTCCTCCAGCCTGTGCTTCAGCTGCTTGTGCAGCATTATCCCCTTGGCACTGACGAAGCAGTAGCCGCAGAGCTCGCAGACGAAGTCCGAGGGGTGTTTGATGCGAAGGTGACCCATGTAGGTTGTGAACTTACTGTAACATAATCAGGGATGAAAGATTATTTGGTTTGTAGAGGCTGTAGTGTACACCATCTCGTCGGGGTCACCACTGTAGGCTTCTAAGTGTATTGGATAGGCGCCGACACGATGTTTTTGAAGTGAAACTTCTTTAGGCGCATGAGGGTAAAATTTATACAGAACGTCACGCAGGTATGCAACGGAAGTGACATCAAACTACTATTGAAATTAAGTACTTGTCAAATGTCAGCAGTAGTAGTTGTTGTATTTTTCCAACTGGAAAGGCAAATGTATCATACGGTACAGCCTAATATTTAATAATTTTTTTTGTGAAAAATGTTAATAGGAATTAAAATGAAATGAAAAGAATTTGGAACATTAATCAAATAGCATGAAATTAAATTAGTCAATATCAATTGTCAAAATATTAGTCATTTACAATTTAGACATCTAAACATAATGTGACTGTCAACACTGAGGCTTGAGATTGACATTTGACAGACTTTGGGCGGGAACATATCTTCCTTTTTCTCTTCCTCTAAGTCTCGGAAATCTAAAGTTTTAGATTTGTATAAATATAAGCAAGACTTATAAATTAGTTCCCCAAAAAAGTTTCACTGCTGACATGTGTACTTTGTACGCACGCACTTTTTTTTTTCTTTTTCTTAAATGGTTGGACGAGCTCACAGCCCACCCGGTGTTAAGTGATCACTGGAGCCCATAGACATCTACGACGTAAATGCGCCACCCACTTTGAGATCTAAGTTCTAAGGTCTCAGTATAGTTACAACCGTACTCAGTATAGTACAAAATAGCCGCGGGTAACATCGCGGGACTCACCTATCAATAATAAAATTTAATATTTCCGAGCGAAGCGAGGGCGGGTCACTAGTACTATAATAACTTCGACAGTGAGCTTGTTCGTGACTCCGAGTATGAATGAACTCGATACGAAAATTCGAGTTAACTTTTACGCTATCGAGAACGTTAAAAGGCTCGCACTAGGCTCACACCGCTCTCGTCGTCGTGTGACGAGTGTCCGGCGCGCGGGGAGCGGAGGGTTGGGGGCGAAAAACGTAGGCAAACGTTCCAACTCCATACAAAGTTAAAAGACTCGTGTAATAAAAATCAAACCCGCAAAATTATAATTTGCGTAATTACTGGTGGCAGGACCTCTTGTAAGTCCGCGCGGGTAGGTGCCGTGAAGTAGTAATGAGTTTCGATTTGAAGGGTGGCGCAGCCGGTAATTAACTATACTTGAGACCTTAGAACTTATATCTCAAGATAGGTGGCGCATTTACGTTGTAGATGTCTATGGGCTCCAGTAACCACTTAACACCAGGCGGGCTGTGAGATCGTCCACCCATCTAAGCAATAAAAAAAAAAAAGTGAGCCGTCACGGGACGCCTGGCAGATGTGAAACATCGACATTATTTTGTAAAAGTAATACGCAGAAAAGAACAGATTGTGATAGGAACTAAATATGTCATAATGATAAAATAAAATATTACGAAAAAATAATTTGTTTTCAAGTAAAACACAGGTTATGTGTACTGTAGTAAACAACACTGTGTACACTACTATAGGTATACTATAGGTATCCGAGCTCAGTGTAGCGAGAGAGATGGCTTAACGCCGGATCGAGTGGGAGAGAATCGCACAGTCGATTGCGCATGGCGACGCGTCGCCACGGCATGCATCGCCACGCCAGAAATCGGTTTTACGTGCGGCTATAGATGTTTCACATAAAAAAAACTAAGCACACCGCTCTCGTATGGCGGCGCGCGGGGGACGGTTGGGCGGAGGGTTGGGGGGAGGGTCCGTCTGACGTCACTCACACGAACTCCTCGGGGCAGTGCGGGCAGCGGTACTTGGTGCCGCAGTGCCAGCGCTCGTGCAGGCGCGCCGTCTGCCGGTGGTTGGTGACGAAGGGGCACTGCTTGCAGCTGAACCGGCTCGAGTGGTGCGCGGTCATGTGCTTCCGAAGCGCATGCTGGTTCCTGAAGTAGATCCGGCAGACCAGGCACTGGTGGTCGCCGCATTGCTGGAAACGACACGGGATTGTGTAAGTGGCGGGTAGGACGTCTTGGGAGTCCACGCGGGTAGGCACCACCACTTATTTCTGCCGTGAAGCAGTAATGCGTTTCGGTTCGAAGGGTGGGGCTTCGACAGTCGCTGGACTATAGTGTAAAAGTTTGAGAGCCACCGGACCACTCACGTCTGTGTGTCGCGTCATGTGGCTGCTGTACGCGTCCGCGTCCTGGAACCCCTTGAAGCACTCGTCGCACTTGAAGACGCCGTTGCGGTAGTTGGAGCCCTCCTTGCGCTTGTGTATCTCGGCGACCTGCTCCTCGACGCTGAGCTGCGTGGTCGTGAACAGCGTGTCGCTCAGCTCGGCGTTCATGAACGGCTTCCTCCTGCGGTCCACCTTCGGCTCCTTCGACTCTTTCTTCGGCTGGAAATGCAAACCCTTTCTTTTGAACTGTTAATTTGTTGACTGGAAATAGTAGTGCAAGGCAGAGGGGGGAGGAGAGGGTGAATGACGGCTGATAGAAGAGAATGGAAGAGAAAAATTAGCTGTGCCGACCCCGTTTTTGTTTTATTGCTTTGTTGGGTGGACGGGCTCACAGCCCACCTGGTGTTAAGTGGTTACTGGAGCCCATAGACATGTACAACGTAAATACCACCCCGAGATAAGAGTTCTAAAGATTTTATTTGACAATGGCTGCCCCACCCTTCAAGCAGAAAAGCATTACTGCTTCACGGCAGAAATAGGCAGGGTACCTACCCGCGCGGACTCACAAGAGATCTTACCACCAGTAATTATGCAAATTATAATTTCGCAGGTTTGATGGGATGATGAGGGGTGAGGCAGCCGTTATAACTATACTGAGACCTTAGAACTCATATCTCAAGGTGGCTGGTGGCATTAGTAGACTCACCTTCTTCTTCACCTTCTCCTGTTTCACCTTCAGCTTAGCGGCCTCCAAGGGCAGGTTGTCGTCGGACGAGAACCCGTCGTCGACCTGATCACTCTTCACGATCACGTACTCCTGGGTGTCTACGTCAGCTGTGACGTCACCACCCTGCACGTCGTACTTGGTTTCCTCCGGCTCCAGCTCGGCGTCATCCTGCAGGTAGACCCGGCAGCTGGGGGCGGCGAGCCCGGGGTCCGCGTCACAATGCGTTACGTCACAAGTCAGGTTCGAGGTTAGCTTCTCCGCGGCTCTGTCTATCCTATTAATCGAGTCTGTGGTCAGCTGTAATGGGTGACAAAAAAATAATTGTTTACTTGAATGGTGTGTGGAATTCCTCTTCCCCTAAAAGGGAAGATATATAAGACCTTAATAAGGCCTGCCGTCTTGTATGGATCAGCTTGTTGGATGTTGATCAGCTGTGGCGGATGAAATGCGATTGCGTGCAGCAGAGATGCGAATGTTGCGATGGATGTGTGGAGTAACGAGAATGGATAGAATACGGAATGAGTATGTTAGAGGAAGTCTGAAAGTGGCACCTGTGACAGAGAAAATGAGGTTGGTAAGAAAATGTTAACTATGAATGGATATAGAGGAAGAGGTAGATCTAAGAAGAAATGGATGGATTGCGTGAAAGACGATATGGATAAGAGGGGAGTGAGCGAAGAAATGGTATATGATAAGAGGAGTATCGAAGGAGAAAACATGTTGCGCCGACCCCAGGTGACTGGGAGAAGGACAGGATAATGATGATGATGATGTGAATGGCGTGTGGAATCTTCCATACGTACAACCACAAATGGAATGGACGGTTTGCGCGTTGTGAGTCAGCCCGGATAGGCACCACCGCCCTGCCTATTACTGGCACGAAGCAGTAATGCGTTTCGGCTTCAAGGGTGGTGTAGCCGTTGTATTGTTACAACTGAGACCAGATATCTTAAAGTGGGTGACGGAATTCACGCTACTTATGTCTACGGGCTCTTGAGAAGCGAGACGTGAACGGTATTTGTCAAGCGTAACAAGCGCTCACTGTCCAGGCTTGCCTGCGTGAGCACCGCGATGTTCAAAACTGTAATTTGGCACTACCGTGCTCACGAGTGCTCAGGGGTGCTCACTGCAACCGACTCTGGTAGCAACACAAGGGCCGCGCACTACGTCATTTAAACCTGAACAAACACTAAATAGACAAAATAAAACAAATCACACAACTTCACTCCTCGCGTTCCCGCCAAAAAGTCCCAGCCGCTCCACCCCTCAATATCAATAGGGTTGTGTCTGTATTATTATTATTTTTCCTACCTATGCTGACAGCATTGAGAGGCTATATCAGCTTCTCCTTGACATGTAGGTAAGCTCACGTGGCTCAAACCGGGTGTGTTGCTAACACTGACCCTAGCAAGAGCAATGCTTCCCAGCATCTAGTGTCTGTATAGCTTACCACATAGTCACTCCGAAGCACCCCTAGCAGGAGCGAGTTGGCCCGGAGCGCCCTCCTTCTGAACCTGTCTCCGTTTAGCAGCCGCACCGAGCACTCTGGACACAGGTGGACAGGCAGACCGTCATCTTCCGTCACCTGCAAACACTTTATCTCTCTATCTCGCTCGCACGCGCGCCGTAACGGCGATGACGTCATCGCGTACCACATGTTTGACAAAACTAAAATAACGTTTTTTGCGACGATGCGTCTGAAGTTGACCAGCTACCGGAGTCCATGGACATCAACAAAGCGAATGCCGTCATCAACCTTGAAACGCGAGAGTCTGTGTTATATTCACGTATTACTGCTTCGCGGCAGAAATAGGCAGAGTGGAGGTGCCTATCCGTGCGGATTTTCAAGACGTTCTACCACCAGTAAGGCGTCTTGTAAAGGCACTTATCAGCGTCCTTGGCAGTGCTAATCTGAGAGGGCATACCATCAGACGAGACCAGTAGCCGAATAATGAGCTCGAGATATAAAGGCAATGACTATACTTGAGACCTTAGAACTTATATCTCAAGATGTGTGGCGCATTTACGTTGTGGATGTCTATGGGCTCCAGTAACCACTTAACACCAGGTGGACTGTGAGCTCGTCCACAAATCTAAGAAAAAGAAAAGTAAAAAAAAAATTAAAAGAAAAGAGAAGACTAACACAATTTATGAGCTGAGTTTAAATCCCTTTAAACGGCACTAACTTCAACCACGTAATGACATCTCCATTCAGAACTCGCTTGAAGGTACCGCCAGAGCGCTGACTAGACACCCACCTTGCAGAGCGCTTTAGTCCAGAACTGGGGCCAAGATTACAATACCATGTGGGTTGAATTATGTGGCTTATTGGTATCAAGGGTAATTACACTCAAAAGGGAGAAGAAGGAAGAAGCATCATAAAGACTTAAGACCGGAGTAGAGTTCATTCATACTACCTGGAGCCACTACGGTCATTCACAGTGCGTTTCAAAATATCTTTTTTGCCACGTACCATCCGGCTTTGGAATGAGCTCCCCTCCACGGTGTTTCCCGAGCGCTATGACATGTCCTTATTCAAACGAGGCTTGTGGAGAGTATTAAGCGGTACGCAGCGGATTGGCTCTGCCCCTGGCATTGCTGAAGTCCATGGGCGACAGTAACCATTCATTATCAGATGGACCTTATGCTCGTCTGCCTACAAGGGCAATACAAAAAATTAACAGCAGCTTAGACGCACAGAGGAAATACTAGAGAGTGGAAGGATGACGTATGATAGACCTCAATGGAAATAGGACACGCTGCGCTGACCCTACATAGTGGATAAGTGGATAGGAAGAACATGAAACAAGTACAAATAAAAATCCTCACCTGTATCCCCGTTAGGTTCTCATAGGCCTGCCTCAGCTCTTCAGTTTGTAAGGAGTAGAACCTCCCGCATGTCAATAGGCATATTCGACACGCCTGCAAAATAAATGTGTGAGCATTGATACTGTGGTGAGTGGTTACCGTCGCCCATGGACTTCAGCAATGCCAGGGGCAGAGCCAAGCCGCTGCTTACTGCTATAACAACTAAATAGTGCCAGCCATATCGAAAAACTCTATTGTCCCCTTAAGCGACCCGATTCACCCTCCAACGTCAGGGTGAATAGGGACATGTGAGTTTTGTTACTTTTTATGATTGTTCTTTAATTCTTAATGCATTATAAGTGAAAATTTAAACTACCGGAACCATTATGATCTCCGTTTTATTGCTATAACTACAAAAAAAACGATAAAATACAATGTCGAACTTAAAAAGTGTCCCGATTCTCCATTTTATGGTAACGTGGGTGAGACTCCCACAAGATGGATCAACCACCTATTGAGGTTCGCGGGGATCCTCTAGATGCAAACAGCGCAGGACCGATCTTTGTGGCGAGGCTTAGGGGAGGCCTATGTCAACCAAGATGAACAAGACTACAACAAGCAGGAGGACCAGAACTTTGTTGATATTAAAGAGGAAAGGAATGGTATGGAGGAATAAAGGTGAAGGAATAACATCGTGTAATAAAAATCAAACCCGCAAAATTATAATTTGCGTAATTACTGGTGGTAGGACCTAATGTGAATCCGCACTGGTAGGTACCACCGCCCCGCCTATTTCTGCCGTGAAAGCAGTAATGCGTTTCGGTTTGAAGGGTGGGGCAGCCGTTGTAACTATACTGAGACCTTAGAACTTATATCTCAAGGTGTGTGGCGCATTTACGTTGTAGATGTCTATGGGTTCCAGTAACCACTTAACACCAGGTGGGCTGCATCTAGGCAATAAAAAAAAAAAAGGTAAAGATTGAGATCAAGTTATTTTATGATTGTATTTGATTTGATTTTATGACAAGCTCAGGCACACACGGCAGGGGATATTTTGCTCTGTATGGACAACAGTGGATGTCTGTGGGCTGATAGAAAAAAAACCGACTAGAACTATGTGCGGAACAATAATATTCACTCACCTTTAAAGTCTCAGTACCGCGGAATGTGCAGCTCATTGTTGTCTGAAATTCAAAAGTATATTTCACTATGGAACTACAGTAGACTTCATTTGTCCTTATTTCGCGTCACAAAGCAAAGGATTTACATGATTTCTTTCAAAGTTATATTTTCAAGTCAATTAAATGACATAGGCAACCTTTTATAAGGATAAAGGGATTAGGGGAATCCCTAAAATATAGATATAGATATAGATTTGTTATCTTTAGAAAATTTACGAGGCGGCAAGGTGGGTGGCGGCATTTACGTTGTCGAGGTTTATGGGCTCCAGTAATCAGTTAACACCAGGTGGGCTGTGAGCTAGTCCACCCATCAAAGCAATAAAAAAAAAGACGTCAACTCTTTGAGGTTTCATGTCACGTGTGTGACGACATGCATGTTTTGAACGTCCACGTATACCATAAAGTAAAAGATATTTACTCACTTCCAAAAATGGAACTGCTCCGGCTTTGACCTTACGCAGACCGCTCTGGGTCTCATATAGGTTTTCAGCTAGGAAGTGTTTTGAACACACTGCACTCCTCTCCTTAGGCTCCCATCCATCTTTACATAACACCTGAAGCCAAGCTGCACGTAGAGACGGCTCACTCGGAAACCTGATTAAGTAATTTTTCTTATGTTAAACAGTTTTGTTTTTAAGTTTAAACAACTTTTTATCTAGGACAGAGATTTTTATGAAGTGCATAAACATTACAATGCCAATGCTACCATTAATGTTAATACTAATGTTAATGCTAATGCAATCACCTTAAGACAAGACACTGAATCTCAATTGAATGTTACATCTTTCCAACAGATAAACTAGAATGGTAGGCAGTG
This sequence comes from Bombyx mori, assembly GCF_030269925.1. Taxonomy (NCBI): domain Eukaryota; kingdom Metazoa; phylum Arthropoda; class Insecta; order Lepidoptera; family Bombycidae; genus Bombyx; species Bombyx mori. The sequence goes on along the minus strand of NC_085117.1, from coordinate 904,116 downwards.
GCTTAGCTCTGCCTCTGGCATTGCTGAAGTACATGGGCGACGGTAACCACTCACCATCAGGTGGGCTGAATGCACGTCTGCCTACATGGGAAATAAAAAAAATGCAGAACTATTTAAAAAATATCTACATACAATCAATTTTTTTTTTATCTTTCCCATTACCCTCTACTGGGGTGTAGGGCTCGTATCAAATCCTTCCATCTAGATCAGTCTTGGGCAGTCTGTTTTAATTCCTCCCACCATAATACTTAATTTAAATTATTAATAAATTTTTGATAAAAATTTATTTATTTTCCCACTTCTTCCCAAGAACCCAAAGTAGATCTTTAATAAACTTATTAATAAAAGAAATGTAGTTATTAGTTTTAATAATAAAGGTTTAATAATATTTATATTGAGGTACACTGGCTTTTTCTAAATTAATTTTCGCCCACATTTATTATTTTGCGATATGGCGTCACTCAATTTAAATTTTATAATATATAAATGATCACTTAGAATCAGAAATAGGGTGTTGATGTATAAAAATCTATTTCAAAAAAATCTAAGTATATTGTAAAAATACTTACACATGAAAAGTGATTCCTTGAGATTTAGATAAATTCCTAGAATCATTCTTACAACCGGTGACACAGCATCTCATTTTAAACTGATTTCATCCACAATTAAATACTAAAAAAACTCGCGATCATAATATTTTATTTAAAGGGCGATTTTTTAATATTTTCTCCCTTTAAACACTATATTTCAATAACTTATCAAAATTAAACAATAGTAAATTTTACAATATAGTTACTTAATAATGAAGTACAATTATTAGAATATTATTAATTTTAAAATGAATACATATTTATGTTTTATTATCAATCAAACAACATTTGACCCTTCACTATAAAAATTTCTAGACTCGGTATTTTCGTGGAGTGGCTATTGGCAAATGTGAGAACAAGATGGCGCCGATCAGCTTGTTTAAGTTTTTTCGTGCTGCCTTTCAATCACATAAATAACGATATATGTATTGTCTGGATTTATTAAAGGCCGAGAAATTCAATTTGGTTGAAATCTCATCTCATTCTCATGTTAACCACACGTTAAGCATCATTGCATGTTCAATTAATTATTCGTAAAACAGCAAGTCTTAATTATTTCTATAGTTAATGACATCTTGGCAAACTTTGAGTCAAAAGTTTTGATGTTCGGCTACTCATACTTTTACTCCGTACTAGCTAATATGCTGAGACTGCGGTCTCTAGTGATTAAAGAAAACCTAATATCAATTAGTGTCCCGTCTCCCTTTTAAATCATTATTTGATGCTTGCCCAGTAATATTCTGCATTTACTGGTGGCAGGACCTCTTGTGAGTCCGCACGCATCATCACCCTGCCTATTTCTGCCGTGAACTAGTAATGCGTTTCGGTCTGAATGGCGAGGCAGCCGTTATACTGTAAAAACTGAGACTGAACTCATGTCTCAAGGTGGGTGGCTGCATTTAGGTTGTAGATGTATATGGGCTTCGGTAACCACTTAACCTGCCGTCTGGGCCGTACTCATCCAATCATCGAAGCTTTGAAGCGAATACTTGTTAGTTACTGTTTAGTAATAATTGACCAGGGTTGAAACACTGTTTACCACTGGATCCAAGTTTTTATTCCGGTAGGTGACATTTTTGCGAGAGCTATTCGACGTTCGTGATCTGGGTATTCTATTGAGATTAAGACTTGTCTTGTATAAAGTTTTAGCTTAAATATTTCGAATTTAGAATGTTTTTTTTCTATCCCCGCTTGCCCTAGTCTGCTAAATGTTAAAATATTAATATTTTTTCTTTACTATGTACTCGTTGTTATTTCGTTCATCAGTATTTTGATGAGAGTTTTTGAAGTATACTATGTGGGTAATAGCTTAGTTTAAAACTAATCTGTGATTTTGACATTTGACAGCACTCGCAGACTTTTTGGCGGGATCGCGAGGATTGAAGTTAAGTGATTTGTTTTATTTTGTCTATTTAGTGTTTCTTCAGGTTTTAATGTAATAACGGTGGTTTATTAACTGTTTAGTATCTGTGAGAGTGCACAAATGTGGGAAAATGAAACAAAGCCGCTGGACGTAACTTCTCGGGATCCTACAAAAAGTCTACTGAAAAAGTCTCGGTAAATGACCATCATTTTACTGAGATTATATTTCATCCCTTGACAATTTCTTAAACACCTAAAGTTATTTCTTATTTATTCTCAAAATAGTTGCAGACTGGATCAGTAGAGTAGTTGTACTTATGGAACAGCTAAATAGGGAACGAGAATCGTGCCACCATGGTCCGAAACAGATATTAGACCTTAGTACAGTGGCATCTGAAGTGGCGCATTGTCATCATTCCCTTTTTTTTTTTGATTGAAAGATTACTGGTGACCCGAAGGCCTTTCCAGTTTCACCAGAACAGTTGGGCGAGCAAATGCTCAGCCAGGAGGGGTGGGATTTGCTAACAACTGCCCGAGCGCCTCCGAAGGAGACATTTTTTTTTTTTTTTTTTTTCGGGTAGTGGGCCGAACCTCCTACGAGGTCCCCGCGCAAAAGGCTCCGAAGGAGACCTAACAACTCAAGAGCAATTGCTTCGCGAATGAATCTACTACCGGATCGGAATCGCGACCCGCTGAGAAGATTCGGTGAGAAACTCAGCGGGCTGATGCATGGGTTAGGTTGCATGTCGACCTCTTTGTCGAGTTCGACGAGTACGGTTACCGCGTCCCCTCCCGTATTAGGCGCCACAATATCAACTTACCATCACTCTCTTTGGCTAGCCCATACTCTGGGCGCGTATATTCTGTCCCGTGTACAATAGGAAGCAGTGATGCCTTGAAACACGCACGGGTTTGTTGCGCTAATTCCCTTTCCAAGCTCATGTTCAATTCAAGGCACGTGTCTTTGGCACACGGGTTTTGTAATTAGCATACGCGCTAATGAACGCCACAAATCCATGTTTTTTTTTTATTAGAAGGGTGGACTAGCTCACAGCCCACCTGGTGTTAAGTGGTTACTGGAGCCCATAGACACCTACAACGTAAAAGCGCCACCTACCTCGAGATATAAGTTCTAAGATCTCAGTACAGTTACAACGGCTGCCCTACCCTTCAGACCGAAACGCATTATTGCTTCACGGCAGAAATATGTAATGCGGTGGTACCTACCCGCGCGGACTCCCAAAACGTTCCCACCACCACCAGTAAAAATATTTTGAGGCATTTTGTGATAGATACTTTGATAATGAAACTATCTTTAAATTCAGTCAAATTTTTATTACAATAAATACTGCACTTATATTATTATACATTTACACAATCGCCCATAATATTATGCTGTCCTCTACTGACTATCACTTTTAAAAGGAATTCGATTTACGAACACCCTTCAAAAACACTTTGTTAAAAGTACATAAAATATTTGTTGTATTTCATTTAAAATCTCCATACTTTAAAAAAAAAACATCTTTAGTTTACCTGTATTATCAAACTCGGGACCATCAATTGAACCCCGCAATGTACTACAATGGAATTCGTAGTCCATTGCGTAGCGCCAAAAAACCTCCACATACATATAAGTCTGCTCGAAGTTTTGAAAAATCTACTCTTTAAGTACCTGACGCGCTTTCTTAATATGTTGACTTAAACTTTTCGATCGGTCATTCGACAATATATTTTTCTGAGTACCGTCTGGCAGACAAAATAAACATGTCACTATGTATATCTATGGAGGGGTGAAAAGCTGTTTGGTTTAAGCGACATTTTTGCAAATTTACCGGAGATCCATTTAAAGCTTAAATTTTGGAAAAAATAATCACAACAAAAGAAATGACGCAAGTGGAACTTGGTGCAAGTGAAAGAAGTGAAACTTGTTTTGCGGTGCGTAGTATTGTGGTTTTCTTCATTTCTCATCCTTAAATCAAATTTCTCTTGTAATAGGGAACGCTGTGTATAAGAGAAACAACCTAGCTCGCTTTCTCCCTCTCTCCGCGGTGAGTAGTTCGCGAGACGCTCTATCTATTCCCTCACTCTCGCTCGTCCCAAATTATATCTTTTCTCTCTAGCCGTAACGAATTTGTCTCGAGTTAAATTTAGCTTTTAACGCGTCTAAAGAAGTTTCACTTCCAAAACTTCTTCAGCTATTCGAATGGGGTGAACTTAATTGAAGTTCAATTAAAAACATTGAACTGTTGATGCTGATACCGAATAAAACGGACCTTTAATCACAAAGATAGATGTCACCTAAACGATATAGTTTTTCAGCTCTCGATATCAATTTGAAAATCTGCATTTAAGCATTTGGCTATGACACAAATACTTTTAGGACAGATACGAAAATCGACTTTGACACAATAAATATGCATTTCTAACTAATTATCCAATTTTGATACAACTCAAGCGGCTTCTGCACGAAACGCACCAGTATAAGAAAAAAAAAGAACATTCTAGAACCAAGAACACAAAGTTTCGACACAAAGACACTCACCATCATACAACAACACACTTACGACATTTTCGAGATAAGCTTGCATTTAAACCATTTCCGAACAAGAATATTCGGAAGATCTTCTCTTCGTCGTTATTTACACACACACACACACTATATCGATTTGAAAGCCTTCTCCATGTTTTTAAGACGGTTAAGGAGGGGGAGCGGGGTGTTGGGAAGGGCGTCTAGTCGGCGAGCGCGTCGCTCTGTCTGTTGGTACGCGCGCGCTTCGGCCACGGCTTCTTCATGTGCACGTGCTCGACGTGCGCGCGCAGCTCGCCGGACGTTGTGAAGCACTTGAGGCACGTGTCGCATTTGTACGGCTTCAGGCCAGTGTGGATCTAGATACACGTGTTCACCGGCTGACTTAACACACTCTCTAGACCAGAGAGGTACAAACATATACCGATGGGTGAAAGGCTTTAGGCGACATCTGTTTACTGGCGATAGGACGTCTTGTGAGTTCGCACGGCACCACCGCCCTGCCTGTTTCTGCCGTGAAGCAGTTATGCGTTTCGGTTTGAAGGGCGGGGCAGCCGTTGTAACTCTACTGAGACCTTGGGTGGCGGCATTTACATTGTAGATATCTATGGGCTCCAGTTACCACTTAACACCAGGTGGACTGTGAGTAATAAAAAAAAACTTTGTAATTAAAAGTCCATTTCATTTGAAACCATCATCACCGACAGCTCGACATTTTTCATTGAACTTCAATGAAGTTTCATCCATTCGAATAGCTGAAGAAGTTCCTTATTTTTTTGTTATGCCGTTTTTTCCAAATTTCAAACTATAAATGCCCCCCCTGTGAAGTTGCAAACATTTCGCTTAAACCAAAGAAGCGTTCACCCTTCGATATACCTCTCTGTTCTATCGTTCCCTCACAACTGAGGATCGCGACCACATGTGACGTTCTTCCACTGTGTTCGATCATGGGTGGCATGGACCACATGGCACAGACTACCACCAAGTACAGTAAGTCAATTTACCTATATACAGATATATGGTAGGCTTGATCGATCAGTACTGAAAATGGGTTTCTCTCCGGATCTTCTCTGTGGATACTGTTAGCAAATTCACCAGGCTGAGCTCCACGCTATAGAGTCAACCCTAATCACCAGTCGAGAGTCGATAGCCTAATGATGACCTGAGCGCTCACCATCGCCCGCGGACGTCACTAATGTCACGCAGTCAAGTCACTTTTTTTCCTACCCATTCTAGTAATCTCGAGGGGTTATTCTAGATTAACCCAAACTAGTAGGTGGTCTCGCGGGGCTGAAGCCTGATGACGTTGCTAACACGAACCCTAGCTAGAGCCGTGCTTCGCAGAATCTACCACCGGATCGGAAACGCGACCCACTGAGAAGATCCGGCGAGAAATTCAGTGGGCTGCGTCTATGGGTTAATTTGCTCGGACGGTGATCGGTGCTTGAGGTACCTAAAAGCACCGTTAGTGGATCGAGAGGATCCGTAATGACGCGTCAAGTCACCTAGCGAACTAGTTGCTAGCACTTACGAACATATGACGCCTCCTGTTGTTATAGAAGGCGAAATGTTTCCCGCACAGGGGGCACTCGTACGAGGGTCGGGTGGCGCTGTGCACGCGCAGGTGGAACACCAGGTTCGTCTTCTGGGTGAAGCTCTTCGGGCAGCGGTCGCATTTGAAGCGTTTCTCGCCGGTGTGGACCCACATGTGGTCTTTCAGCAGCGCCATGCTCTGGACGAGCAGAGGATACGGCGGACGTTTATTTTTTTCTACGTGATTGGACGAGCTCACGGCCCAAACTGATGTTAACTGGTATCTAATCTACTAACTAATCTACAACGTGAATGCCGCCACCCACCTTGAGATATAATGATTCTAATGAAATACATGTACTTACCAAATGTTCACGATTGACTTCCACGGTGAAGGAATAACATAACGTGTAATAAAAATCATACCAGCAAAATTATGATTTGCGTAATCACTGCTGGTAGGACGTGTTGTGAGTCGGCGCGCGTAGGTACCACCGCCCTGCCTATTTCTGCCGTGAAGCAGTAATGCGTTTCGGTTTAAAGGGTGGGGCAGCCGTTGTAACTATGCTGAGACCTTAAAACTAAACCTTAAGGTGGGTGGTGGAATCTAAACAATAAAAGAGTGGACCGGACATTCACATTAAGCGCAACGGATCAGTGCTCACTTGGAATATCCTCCCGCACTGCTCACACATGCAGGGCGTCTTCATGGCCGGGTACTTGGTCCTGTTCTTATCCGGGTGGGCTCGTCTGAAGTGCTGCGAGTACAGCCTCAGGTCCTTCAGCTCTATGCCACACTGCGAAGACGATGCTTTTTGTTTCTTACCTATGCTGATAGCCTTGAGAGGCTATTTCAGCTTCTAACGTGTAGGTGAGCTCACAGGACTCAAACCGGGAGTGTTGGTAACACTGGCCCTAGTAAGAGCAGTGCTTGGCTGAATCTACCACCGGATCGGAAACGCGACCCACTGAGAATATCGGGCGAGAAACTCATTGGGGTGTGTCTATGGGTGGCGATGCTGGTGAGTCGAACCAGGCTTGGGGGCCGTTACGTAAGCAGATTTATTACAATTATTCACCACCCCCCCCCTCTCCTTGTCAGCAAAAATCAGCAAAGCTCTGACTCCCCAATGCTAACGTAAACATTGGTACCATAGATGTGGGGAATCGGGACCCTTTCCAACACAAATTTTCAATGTTTTAATTTTTTTGGATGAGCTCACAGCCCGCCTGGTGTTAAATGGTTACCGGAGCCCATAGACATCTACAACGTAAATGCGCCACCCACCTTGAGATATAAGTTCCCCTTTTTGTCAAGTGTCTATTCAGTACTGGAACGAACTACCCTCGACGGTGACTCCCGAGAACATGTCCTTCTTCAAACGAGGCTTGCGGGGAGTCCTCGGCAGTGAGCAGGGGCCTCCCTGTGCCCTGACATTGCCGATGTCCATCGGTGATCACTCACAATCCAGCGAGCCATAAGGCTCGTCTATACACAAAAAGGCAATATCCGAAATATGTAATAGGGCCCGTTCACACAGACCGGCTCGGAGAAGATAACCAGATCTTTATCACATTGGAAACAGAGTTTTGAGTAAGTGTAGTAAAGTTTATTTTTGCATGGGCACTTTTTTCGTCATTAAGAATGCCTGAACGCGCTGCGTGTGAAATATAATAAGGGGAGCAGATTGCTTTCAGGTCTCTTCCAGTCGGTCTATGTGAAATAGTTGACGTCTTCCCTCCGGCCAATTCCAAACGTATACGATACAGTGTGTGTGAAAAGAAAAAAGCGGACCGTGTGAACGGACCCTTATATGTCGGGATTTTGTCGTCCACGGCTGGGTAGTTCGAATTTTTTTTGATCGTCATCCTTAAACTATGAGTACTATTCAAATAAAATAATAATTCAACTCAGGAGCGTTATGTGAAACGTTTTGAAGTTTGAAGACATTAATGTCTTTCATTAAGGTTTGGTCAGATATATCACGCATCCACAGACACGCAAGACCCCCACCCCGCCCCCGCACCTGCTCGCACGTGACGGGCCCGGCCGCCCCGCGCTCCGCCCCCGCGTCCCGCCCGTGGATGACGGGGCGTCTCTCTATGCGGCGCACGACGCGGTCGCTGCGCTGCGAGACGCTCTGAGAATCGTTCCTTAAGCGATTCCTGGGGACGAACCGTGTGCTTAGTGTGAGTTTTTTATCGTTCTCGATATCGACAAAGTTAACTCAAGCTAGTATAGAGTTGGAGCAGCGCCCCTAGCGGCAAACGTAGGCAAACATTCCAACTTCATACAAACTTTGACTTAACTTTTACGCTATCGAGAACGTAAAAAAACTCTCACTAAGCACACTGAGCTGATACACATACACGACCACCCCAGCACCCCAACTCCCCTCCCCCCTCAACTGCAGTCGACCGGGGGATTCACCGGAGAATGAACTTCTAACAGTGACCTCTGAGTATCACACCAGCGTACTATCTAAAAGCCCCGAGTCTTGGGAGGGACTTGAGATAAAAAAAAAATATTGCTCTTATAGGCAGACGAGCATACGGCTCACCTGATGATGAGTGGTTACCGTCGCCCATGGACTTCAGCAATGCCAGGGGCAGAGCCAAGCCGCTGCCAACCAAAAACTCCGTAAATACCGTAAATACTCTCTCATTGGTGGTAGGTCCTCTTGTGACTCTGCGCGGGTGGGTACCACCACCCCGCCTATTTCTGCCGTGAAGCAGTAATGCGTTTCGGTTTGAAGGGCGGGGCAGCCGTTGTAACTATACTTGGGACCTTAGAACTTATCTCAAGGTGGGTTGCGCATTTACGTCGTAGATTTCTATGGGCTCCAGTGACCACTTAACACCAGGTGGACTGTGAGCTTGTTCACCCATCCAAGCACTAAAAAAGAAATGCATTCCGCGAGGGGTTTTGGAGGGGGAGGAACACTGTTTTGGTTTGAGCGACATTTTTACAACATTACTAGAGCCATTTAAAGTCTAAAATTCTAAAAAAAATATCATACCAAAAAAAAAAGTTCAGCTATTCTAATGGAGTAAGCTTAATTGAAGTTCAATTAAAAACATCGAACTGTTGATGCTAATACCAAATAAAAAGGACCTTTAATTGCAAAGATAAATGTAGCTTAGAACCAAATGGCCTTTCACCCCACGATTTAATAAAAATCTTTTATTTTGACGTTTCAAACATGACACTTTAAACTTTTTGTGTATATTAAATAAATAGGCATTATTAAGTTAAATGCCAATGTCTCGTAAGTTAGTCAAACGTTTTTTTTTATTTTATTTTTTATTTAGTAACCGTTAACGATTTTTAGTGTTATCAATTTTTATTTTATTTAATTTCGAACCACATCAATAACAAAACACAAAAGAATAATTGCAATATAACACATAATTTAGACCTTATGCTTCAATACTTAAGATAGACTGTCGATGGTCAAATGGAAATCGTAAACAAAGTAATTTTACATAATATTGACTCACGGATCGCTGTCTTTGCTGTGTCTCGACGACAACCTCAAGTGTCGATCGTAGGCCATTTGAGTCTTGAATTTGACCTCGCATAGCTCACAGAATGGTCCTTCGAGCAGATCCTGTACGCGGAACACAATTACGCGCTAATTGATAGTGAGACTGTAGCACGGTCCAGTCACCTCAACGCGTCTCAAAGAAGAGGAGGCGAAATTTTTTGCGCGTCACAAAACACATCTTTAGTTATTTTGGACGTCTTATGAGCCCGCACGGGTAGGTACCACCACCCCGTCTGTTTCTGTCGTGAAGCAGTAATGCGTTTCGGTTTGAAGGATGGGACAGCCGTTGTACTGTAAAAACTGAGACCTTAGAACTCATAACTTATGGCGGGTGGCGACATTTACGTTGTAGACGTCTGTGTGCTCCGGTAACCACTTAACACCAGGTGGACCGTGAGCTCGTCCACCTATCTAAGCAATTTAGGGGAGAAATTGAGATCGTGGTGTGGACTCCATTCCTTTGTTTGGTTATTCTGAGCATACAACATATATAAAAGGGTATACAGTACCCGACAATAAAAGTTACACATCGACTCCTAGAAAGAGACGATCGGCCAACTTTGCCTTCACAAAGTGCCGTCTCTATCGTACTAAGTACGAACAATCCGACTGACCGCAGCTGCAACACCAACCAACAAATATCACTGTAGAGTCGTTTCCTTCCAAAGACCCACTGAGTTTCTCGCCGGATCTTTTCAGTGGATCGCGATTCCAATCCGGTCTACACCCTGTACAGTACCCGACAATAAATAATGCACATCGTTCATTGCCTAATCGTTGATAACCTAAGGAGCTAGTCCAACTTCGGACTGCTAGGTGAGCTCACGGGACTCGAACCGGAGTGTTGCTAACACTGGCCCTAGAAAGAGCAGTGCTTCGCAGAATCTACCACCGGATCGGAAACGCGACCCACTGAGAAGATCCGGCGAGAAACTCAATAGGCTGTGTCTGTGGGTTACTTTACCCTTCGTCTCAAGCGACGGGTTCGGCGAGAACGGTGACCGGTGCTTGCGGTACCTAAAAGCACAGTTAATGGATCGGGAGGATCCGTAATGACGTGTAAACTGAGATGATGGTTCGTAGGCAGTGTCGGTATCGCCTCAACATTCCGCCCACGCTAAGTCTAAAGGATCTAAAGGGGGCACGTGCGTCCCCACCCACCGGCTTGTCGGCGAGCCTGTGCTTCTTCTTCTTGTGAACGTCGACCCCCTTCTTGCTGACGAACGTGTAGCCGCAAAGCTCGCACACGAAGTCGCACACGTGCTTGATCCTCAAGTGGCCCATGTATGTGGTCAGTTTACTGGGGAAAGCTCTAGCGATTAGCGGGCGGACCGCTGCTGATGTGGGGACCAGTTTGTTTTAATGTCCGTATTTGGTATTCATTCGTGATCGGACGAGTTGCCGTCGCCCGTGGACATCAGCAAAGCCGAGTTGCTGTCCACCGCTGTATCATTTCCGCTAACCTCGGTCGAGGAAAGAGGCAGTCCTGAGTTCCGGTCTGAAAGGATTGCTTATGCATGTCTTTCAAGCTAAGCCGACCAATACCAAACCAATAGGTTGATGATATTGTCAAGTGGCTCCGGTAGCCACTTAACGCCAAGTGAGCCGCGAGAGCAGTCCCATACGGTAAAAAAACGATTATGAATGTTTCAATAAATATTACTTGTGGTAGAAAGAAACTCTCGTGAGTCCGCGCGCGTAGGTACCACCACCACCTTGCCTGTTTCTGCCGTGAAGCAGTAATGCGTTTCGGTTTGAAGGTCAAAGCAGCCGTTGTAACTATACTGACACCTTAGAACTTATATCTCAAAGTGGGTGGCGCATTTACATTGTAGATGTATACGAGCCAACTATTCAATAAAAAAATAAATGCAACACCCTGTATATAACTTTAATAATACTCACTCGAATTCACTACAGCAATGCGGGCACTGGTATTTAGTACCAGCGTGCCATTTTTCGTGTTCTCTGGCCACGCCCCTATAAAAAAAAAAAGAAAACAATGTTACAGCCCACCTAATGTCAAGTACGAGAGCCCATGGACATCACCAAGTGAACATCGAAGCCTACCTTGAGAATCCTGCTCAATAGACCGAGGGGCAAATATTGAGCTGTTGTCAGTTCTATTTAACGACAGCCTAGTGTAGGACGCGAATAGGAATTATAGTCCGTCCACTTTGAGAATGCTCCCCCGACGGGTCGCGGTCAACTGATGTATATAAGTTTGAATAAGCGTTGATTTTACCTTTTTTTTTTTAAGTGAAACTTGTTTAAGTGCTTTGAGAGTAAAATTTAACTCGCGTCAGATTCTTTACGACTAGAGAGAAAAGATACAATTTGGTAAAAGCGAGAGTGAGAGAAAAGACAGAGCGTCTCGCGAATCACTCGACCGCGGAGAGAGATGACAAAGCGAGCTAGGTTTTTTTTATTGCTTAGATGGGTGGACGAGTTCACGGCCCACCTGGTTGTTAAGTGGTTACTGGAGCCCATGGACATCTACAACGTAAACGCACCACCCACCTTGAGATATAAGTTCTAAGGTCTTAAGTACAGTTACAACGGCTGCCCCGCCCTTCAAGCCGAAACGCATTACTGCTTCACGGCAGAAATAGGCAGAGTGGTGGTACCTACCCGTGCGGACTCACAAGAGGTCCTGCCACCAGTAAATAGTTATTTAATTTAGATAAGAACCTATTGTCACTATTTTGCCTATTCCTGTCATTCCCTTTGCCACATCGACCTCAACGTCGACTTCAATATACCTGTTCCTCGTTGTGAAAGGACACCCTTTGCATATAATTTTCTCTGTATGCTGTCCGGTGAGGTGTTTGCGTAGAGCGCGGCTGGATTTCATTCTGGATTTACATATGAAGCATTCGAAGACGCCACTCACCTGGAGATCAAACAATCCGTCGTGACTATGACGTCACATATCCCCCTCCATGCATCGGGTTCCTCGGTGCTATAGGTCGTGACCTTTACTAAGCACTTTCGTTCTAAGACTACACATAACAGAGAATTTGATTGGCGCTTATCTAAAACCCAACTTCCTGTTATCGTGACAACGAAAACCAAAATCGAAGGAACGTACCATCCGGCTTTGAAATGAGCTCCCCTCCACGGTGTTTCCCGGGCGCTATGACATGTCCTTCTTCAAACGAGGCTTGTGGAGAGTATTGAGCGGTAGGCAGCGGCTTGGCTCTGCCCCTGATATTGCTGAAGTCCATGGGCGACACTAACCACTCATCATCATCATGGGCCGTGTGCTCGTATGCCTACACGGGCAATTAAAAAAAACTGGCGCTAATTCCCCTGGTACGCTTGACGTCTGTCAAAAGTGACAGCTGTCAAGAGGCTGCACACTCACGTCGCTGTGCCTCACGGAGTGCGCCTCGAACCTCTCCCTGTTGAGGAAGCCCCTGTAGCACGTGGTGCACTTGTACGGGGCGCTCTTGTAGCTGTTCAGCTCCTGCCTCTTCTCTATCTCCGCTATCTGCTCCTCGTACGTGAGCGAAGTTATCGTGAACAGATTCTCGTCCAGGTCTTGGGTTCGGCGGCGTTTCACGTCCGCCATTTTGAATCTTCGAACAGAGTTTGGAAAACGTTTGTTTTATTGTTTGTACGAGCTCACAGTTCACTTGGTGTTAAGTATTGACCGGAGTTTGTACACATCAACAACGTTAATGCCGCCACCCACCATGAGACATGAGTAAGTCTGTTTTTACAGCACAGCTGTCTCTCCATCTCTCAAATCGAAACGCATTACTGCTCCACGGCAGAAACAGGCAGAGCATGTGCCTACCCGTGCGGACTCATGACACGTCCTAACACCAGTAATTACGCAAATTATAATTTTGCGGGTATTATGATTTTTATGACACGTTATGTTATTCCTTCACTGTGGAAGTCAATCGTGAACATTTTTTAGGTACGTATTTCATTAGAAGAATTGGTACCAGCCTGCGGGATTCGAACACCGTTGCCTCGCCAGATACGAATGCACCGGCCGTCTTATCCATTAAACCACGATGACTTCAACATTGTTTGTAAATGTAACGAAATGTATATCTGTGTGCTTAGTGCGAGTCTTTTAACTTTCTCGATAGCGTAAAAGTTAACTCAAATTTGTGTGGAGTTTGGAACGTTTGCCGCTAGGGGCGCTGTTCCGACTGCGTACAAATTTGAGTCAACTTTTACGCTATCGAGAACGTTAAAAAACTCGCACTAAGCACACTGGACTTAGGCATGTGTGACGAAACATATGAGTCGACTATTATCAAAGCCGGCAATCTGACTTTTGAACAATGATTGGTAAATCAGAAAAACGAATTATTGACTTTGTATTCCATTGGCAGTCACAAAACTCTTCTGAACGGCATCTTAGATAAATAACAGGTTAAGTATTTAACCTTTATTTAATGCAGGTTTTGAACCGTATTCTTTGAAGGAGACGATTATATTCAAATCAATCTGTATTGACATATCAATAATTTTTTTTTGTCCAAATGCACAGATTGCCACCTTTGATAATAGACGACTCATATATGGTTTTATATGTGAAAAAACTTGATTCAAGAAAGTGAATAATTAACCCCGGATAATACATAGAATACTATAATAATACGACAGTGAGTTTGTTTGTTCGTGATTCCGAGTCGCAACAGATCTTTTTTTTTTATGATTGAAGGATTACTGGTGGCCCGGAGGCCTTTCCAGTTTCACCAGGACAGGTAGCAACAGATCTACAAATCGACTGGCAATTCGTGAACCAGAGAGTGACAAAATCAAGCAAAAATTACTTCAGTGCTTACTAAAGTAAAAAGTTATGGCAAAAGCACGCGGGTCTGGTTATAATCGTCTGGTTGGTGGTGGGCATGTACCATCTTCGGTCACCGATCCCCGCGAATCCCGCGCGCTCCCCCACACGGGGAACCTTTTAGGAGGTGGGTCCCTCCAACAAATGGTCCCCACCCTGTACCTATTTTTGCCGTGAAGCAGTAATGCGTTTCGGTTTGAAGGGTGGGGCAGCCGTTGTAACTATACTTGAGACCTTAGAACTTATATCTCGAGTTGGGTGGCGCATTTACGTCGTAGATGTCTATGGGCTCCAGTAACCACTTACAACCAGTTGGGCTGTGAGCTCGTCCACCCGTCTAATCAATAAAAAAATAAAAAAAGCATCTCACCGCTTAGTGACGTTGTCGGGATTGTCGTCTCCGGCTCTCTTCCTGACCCCCTTCTTCTGGACCTTCAATCTCTTCCTCCCCTTTTTCACTTTAGACGACGTCTCTTTGCTGTCACAGTTCGCCACCTTCTCGTCCTTATACACTTCGCTCAGAACCTTATCATCGTCGGAGTCGTAGAAGCCGACGTTGTACTCTTCGAAGAATATCTCGTTCGAGGCCTCGTCTTTGATGTGGAGGTCCTCGGCGGCGCTGTCCGCGGACAGCTCGGCTTCTCTGTTCGGTTCCGAGATCACATCCGACCCTGCTGGGGGGAGGTTTGGTGGTCTTTATTGCGACCAGCTCCCGGTAGCTTGAGACGTGAGGTCGATTTATCAAAGACCGTCCCCAACTGTGCTATTCGTTCGCGAGCATGAGTTAAGTATATCCTTAGACGTGTGCTGAAAGCGTCTTCTTATATACCGGAGTCCATTGACCACAACACGTACGGTTTTGTACGGAGTCTTCCATGAGAAATGCTCAAAAGAAAGAACGCGTAAGCAAACAGACTATATTTTTCATAAATAATTGCCACGATTCAACCAGGAGCCTGTCCATTTCTACCGGTTTGAAGGGTGGGGCAGCTTATACAAATACGACGGAAACTTGGACCTCGTGTCTTATATGGAGAATCACTATATCCCCCATCACCACTGAAAACCAGATGAGGGGGGACGGTCGTCTAGTGTAGTGGTAAGTAACATGGTCACTACACAAGGGGGTCGCGGATTCGAATCCCGCTAAGGGAAGATATTTGTATGATAAATATAAATGCCTTTTCAAGGGTTATGGATGTATATTAAATATACGTATGTGTATAATAAAAATCTTACATTTATTTCCGTTATCTGGCACCTGTAACACAAGTTCTTTACGAACTTATCACGGGACCAGTTAACGTGGCGTATTGTTAGTAAATATTTATTTATTTACCTGTTCATCCATGCAACGTACCTTCATCTTCCTTGAGCTTCACGACGCTAAAGGTCTCGTCCAAGAAGTAATCCAGGCTGTTCGGCTCAAAGGATTTCCGTACCAACGTACTCCTCAATCCATTCTCAACTCTATTAACGCACAATACGTCTTTTAATGTGACCTAAAAGAGAACGTTGAAGGATTAATCCGATATCTTTTAGCGAAATCTGAGGGTAGTTGGCGTAATATCGAAATTCCTGCGAATACCCCAACTCGAAAGACCGCGTTTAAATTGACGAGGTTTTTTTTATCGCTTAGATGGGTGGACGAGCCACTCACCTAGTATTAAGTGGTAACTGGAGCCCATAGACATCTACCACGTAAATGCGCCACCCACCTTGAAATATAAGTTCTAGGGTCTCAAGTATAGTTACAACGGCTGCCCCGCCCTTCAAACCGAAGCGCATTACTGCTTCACGGCAGAAATAGGCAGGGCAGTGGTACCTACGGTGGTACGGTAGAAGTGTTAGGTTTTATTTTCGTTACGGAAATTCTTGATTCGTTCGCAGCGCTCGAAGCCCGCGATAAAAGCTATGCAATAGCTTAAGAAATAAAAACTTACGTATTTGTTCGCCGCGATTAAGTCCGCGAGCAGCTTTTGACTGCTGAGAGCTTTCCTCTTGAACTTCAGACACGAGGACAGTCTGTGGGCGCACTCCCAGCACAACCTCTTCGGTACTCGATCATCATCCGTGAACTGTTCAATAACATACGTATCGATTTACGTGTCTAAATGAAAAATAAATAATAGTTTATAAAAAAACTAAATGTTAACGCCTACGAATTTTTAAGGAGCAATGTACAAAATTTTATTTATGTTCACCGACACCATTTTTAAAACACTTCAATTAATGGCCGTGCCAAGCTAACTTGTTCGCAATGTAAAAATCAAGAGAGACCTGTATAAAGAAAATACAAGCACAAAATCGATTGTGGAAGTTTTATTGAAGAAACCCAAGCATCGAACACTAAAAAAATACGCGGTTTATAAAAAATCCAACCAAAAAATAGAAAATAAATCTTAATTAATTAAAAATAGTGTAAGAAAAAATGATTTTATTGTAAAAAAAAGCGTGGGTGCTTTTCAGGATATTATCAAAATAACCCTTCTAATCATAAAATATCTGTTCATAAAATATTTATAACTCTTTATACCTTTATTTATTTATAATTTTTTAGTTGAATTTAACTTTTTTTTTTATTTCTTCTGAATCAGTCGTTAACTTATCCGAGGAATAGGTGATCGGCGCGCCTGGTAGTTTCCCTTCTTGGTCTTGACGCAGACACTTCGGGTCTCAGGAAAACAAAAAATCTGGAAAACAGTCGACGTCGCCCAAAACACGTCATTTCGGATCCTCCCAATCCATTAACGGTGCTTTTAGGTACCAAAAGCACCGGTCACCGTCCGCGTCGAACCCGTCGCTTGCGACGAAGGGCTCGACGAGCGAATTAACCCACAAACACAGCCCACTGAGTTTCTCGCCGGACCTTCTCAGTGGGTCGCATTTCCGATCCGTTACCGCGGTGGTGGATTCTGGGAAGCACTGCTCTTGCTAGGGCTAGTGTTAGTAACACTCCGGTTTGAGCCCCGTGAGCTCACCTACACGTCAAGGAGAAGCTGAAATAGCCTCTTAAGGTTATCAGCATAGGTAGGAAAAAAAACATATTTAATGCCAACTACACGGCGGAGATGTATATAGCCGAGTGTGAGTCTATGCATATATGTATATACTCACAATGTACTCGGTTAGTTGTTCGTATATTTCCTCCAGTTTGCACGCTCCCATGTCGTACAGTTTGCCACCAATGTTCAAGCATATTCGGCAGACCTTGAATAACAGAAGTGAGCCGATAGAAGGCGATAGTAAAATTTCCCGATTTATCGGGAGATTTTCCCCTATTAGCATTTCAAGTATGGCAACACTAAGTAAAATCAGGCGGAATTATCGTTATTATTGGATAGTGTGCACAGCTCGCCTGATGGTGAGTTATCATTGTCACCAGAAGCCGAGTGCAAGTCTGCTTACTATGGCAATAACAAAAAAGGTAAAAGGACTTTTAATGATCTATTAATCAAATGTCTTACATCCGATATATCGGCTCCGTCGCGATCGGCCTCGGAATTCTGTAACAATCATTCAGTATTTATGTTGGCATCAGAAAGGTAACGGCAATTGGCAACACTGCAGAGACTCGGGAAAAAATACAAATTACGACTGGCGTGCGTGGGTAGTTGTTATTCTTCTTTTTATCCCAGAGTGTCCCCGGAAGTAATAATGCGTTTCGGTTTGAAGGGTGGGGCAGCCGTTGTAACTATACTGGACACCTTAGAACTTATATCTCAAGGTGGGTGGCGCATTTACATTGTGGATTTCTATGGGCTGTGAGCTCGTCCACCCAACTTAGCAAGAAAAAGAAAATGTCTCTAAATTTTCACCATATCATGTGTCACCATCATAATACGTACGTGTTAAAATCAATCAATTGTTCTTACCAGAGTCACAGGTACAGCACCGTTCTTCACCTTCTTGAGACCGCCTTTAGTGAAATAAAAGTCATCCTTCCAGAAGTGCTCGGAGCAGATAGCGCTGCCGTCTTTGGGCAACCAGCCCTTCATACCTAGAGCATCGATCCAGGCGGCACGGTGGCTTTCATTTTTCGGAAACCTGTATAATGAATACAAATATCGAAGGATTGAGTAGCACCTAGAACGCTCTAGAAGTACAACGCCATCTGTTATCATATAGCGGAAACGCACAATACTAGACTTTTGTGGAATATTCTCGACGATTCTAGGGATTTCGTCTCGATTATAAAAGCGTTGCAGAGATGGCACGCAGTCAGTCAGTAATCGGAACTGCTCGAAGCGAAACAGCGAACGGATCACCAGAAGCGAAGCGGAAGAAGCGAATTGAGAGTTTTAAAGTGTTTGTTAAGTGTTTTAAGTGTTCTAAGTGTTGAATACAGTTTTTAGTTGAACTTTGGTGGAACATTTATTTATCCCGAACCCAAGCGCGTAACAATATGATTACCGGTAATGGAACGGGCGTGAATAAGCCATACACCAAATATCATTAACTTTTCTTTTTTTCACCCTTCCAAAAGACATCCCCTGGCCGTTAATATTAATTCCCTATTAACTTTAGTATATTCTAAAAATGACAATATTCTATGCAAATTGTATCTGCTAATAATATTTCTCTATAAAGTAGTTAGTCTAACATATATTTGTTTGTGCTGTTCTTAAAATCACAGATTCACGTATGGAAAAACTGATGTTTTTTATTTGTATTTAGTTTTTTTTTTCTCTCTGAACACCTGTCATTTTTGTGCATACTGTGACATTGGCAAAATCAATGCCAAAGGCGTTGGAGCCAAACTTCTATATATAAAAAAATATCATTAGCAAAAAATTCAACTGATAATCGAACCCAAGCTAATTTATATGCTGTTACTAACCACTAAGCAGACAAGTAATACAAAACTCTAGTGACCTCCTACCCATCTAGTGGAGAAAACAGAGTTTTATGAAAATTTGTTTTTATTTTAAAGCACTTGACTTATTTTTGACAATAAACTTCTGTTATGAGATTTTTACTAGATATGCCAGTAATCACGTCATTGTAACTGATAATTAATGAGAGCTCTTTCACTGGTGGTAGGACCTCTTGGGAGTCCGCACGGGTAGGTACCACCACCCCGCCTATTTCCGCCGTGAAGCAGTAATGCGTTTCGGTTCGAAGGGTGGGGTAGCCGTTGTAACTATACTGAGATCTTAGAACTTATATCTCAAGACGACAAGAAGACTATAATATAAAAAGTCAAATGAATTTTTAAGAGTCAAATGAAGAAACATTTCCTGTCACTTTAATCGTATTTAAGTTATTGTTTTATGTATTTTTATTTATATGTATTTTTCATTTAATATTAGATTATTTTTTTAATGCTTAGTTAAAAATCATGCTTTAATAGCTCTTATATTGTACACTATTCCCCTCTTATACATCGTATTTCTCTCTGATAATGGTTTGCTGGAAGAAAACTCATGAATGAGTTAAGCTCGCCTTTGTACATAGTATTTAGAATTCTTTAAATCTGTTTTTATTGTATTTTCTTTTTGTGTACAATAAGTATAAATAAAAAAAATAAAAATAAAAAAGTTAAAATCCAACAATTTTAAATTCAACATGCATATAATGTTTCAATCTATATTTATTTAAAATCTTATTAATTATACACATTTTTTTAAGAGATATTAAAAATACAAAAAACTATATAAAAATATATTACCACTGATGGCGGTGTCTACGACACAAGCCACCAGTGGTTAGGAATCCCCAATGTGAGAAACCTACTCACAATACACACAGTATCGAGGATAATTGCTTTCTATATCAGGCCCCTAATCCAGCTGGATAACGAAAGTTTCTTAAGGTGTTGATCGAAATTTTTTGCTGTCAAACTGTTGTTATTATTTTTATTATCTAGTATCAGTTATGAACAAAATGTGTGACTACCTACCTACTCTGCTATGTCAATAAAAAATTAAAATAAAATAAAACTACTGTATGCGTTTCAATAATTGTAAGTCTGATGAGCAGAGCTGTCACTTAAACCAGTTTGAAGGATGCAATGGCTGTTCCAAAATGCAATAGTGATATCAACCCTGGATTTCAAGGGGAGCTCTCATAGGGGGAGCCATCAGTTAGTTTTTTTTTTTTTTTAATTTATTGAAAGCATTGGCAACACGGCCATCAGCTTAAACTAATTTTACAAAAAAATTGTACATGAACTAGAACTTACAATAAAAACACAAATAAAAGAAACAAACCAAACCAAGAAACAATTACAAATTATTGAAAACAACAAATTAATGACAAAATGAATTGCAAGAACTTACTATAAAAAAAATAAAAAATTTACAAGTTTTCTTTCAACAAACAACAAAAAAAGAACATGAGGCCATCAGTTAGTCCTTAATCCATAGACTAACTGATTGATGGTCAGTGATTAGTAAGTAATCAGAAAAAGTCAGAACATATCCAAACATTTTGAGCTATATCTTATTTAAGAAAACTGTAGAGCTTCAGAATAAATAATTGACAGTACATTACACTGAGAAATACTGTCTGTCAAATGCAGAGTGAAAAATAGCCTAAATTGTATTCCTTACATCCTCCCTAACATGAGAAGCTCTGTGTTTGCTCATAACATTTCCACCCATTTCATTCCATGAACATTGGGCACAGACAAACAGACTACTTATTATGTATATTAATTGATACATTCTAAAGGCTATGGTTTGGTTAGGCAGTGATAGAAAACTGAAGAGGATAGAGTAATGCGCATTAAATATAGATGCCTCCATTAAACACCAGGTTCTCAAGGCCATTGGCATCCTTCAATTTCATTGCATGTTCAAACTATGAGCAACTAATTCTATATATCCATATTATTCTAAATACATATGAGAGTTTCTTTTAAAGTCCAAACACATTTATTGATTTGTAACATACATAGAGGACATTTGACTGGAAATTTAAGCACTTTTATAATGTTTTCATGTTTATATTTCGCTAAATCATTACAAACTAGCATTTATTTCGATAAAGCCGGCTTGTTATATTATTTACTATGAGTCAAAAGTAGAATTTAGATGACTGTTAATATGTAACGATAGCGACAACATTTAAAAAGCCCGCAAATTTATTAAATGCAATATTCCAATATGGCGCTTCTAGTAATTTAATTCTCGAAACAACTAGATGAGACAATTTATTTTCTCGACAATTTTATATAATTATTGAACTTACGTGTGAAATGTGACTGTGTAGTTTTTCGTGTCGGCTTTCGTGTCCGTGGTACAATTAGGCACGCTACAACGCATTTTAAATGAAAAAAATACGATATTTTCCTGTCGCAAAACAAGCGCTGCGTTCGAAACTTTGTAATTTTATTTCGTTTGTAAGTTTTAACGGATCATTTAAATAATGTACATTAAATTGTGGGTTCTCGCATCAAAATTAAAGTAGTTTTAATTTATTATTTTGGAAATAATGAGATCGCAATGTTTTGGTTCTCACGAAACGTCAATATTTCTGCTTGAATGATCTGTGTCAACCGCACAGACCTCATACCAAATACTAGAGTAGTCATGTCCTTGCTTTGTAGTCTAATCTGTCGGATGTACAGATGATCACGTATTGAGAGTATGTGCCGGCAGGTTTCGCACCAAAAACTTTACATAAACTAGTAATATTGATATTGTTGATGAACTAACCGCCAATCTATCGTCGGATATATTCATCTTCAACATCTTCATCTCAGCCTGTCCTCTGTCCACTGCTGAACATAGGCCTCTCCAAGTGATCTCCTGCGTGATCTCCTGAGTGCGGCCGGTCCTTACCAGGTTATCGGTGGCTCATTGAATTTGCCCCCCTTTTATTGATTTTCGGATTTTTAATTATTTGTTCGTCGTTTGTTCGTTAATGTTGGAAAAAATTGTTTGTTCGTCTTTTATTTATTTATAATTAATTAAACAAATGATCACCCTTAAGTGGGCCCCTTGAAAACGTACTAGAGGCCAGAGCCCCAAACGTTGGTCCGACCAGATCTCCGAGCAAACCAGCGGACCACTTAGCGCTGCACTACACCAGGCAACTGACCGGAACCGATGGAGGCTGACAGTCGACAAGCTAAAACGGAGTCACGATCCTCAGCAATGAGGGAGCGATGGAGAAGAAGAAGAAGAAGTGGGCCCCTCTTAATAAAAATAAAGATACCTAGATCTTTATTTTTATTGCCCAAATTAGTTAATTTGGATCAATTATCGTTTGTTCGACGACTAATGGTGATTGTTCGATCATAAAAACAATTAAATTCCCAGCTATGTCCTATGTCAGCAACTTTGGTTCTTTTACGGATCACCTCATTTCTGATTCTGATTTCTTCGGATATCATCAATCTAAAAATGCAACTCAACTGACACCGAGCGCTAAGAATTATTTTAAGTCACTTAATAAAAAATAGAAAAGAAAATTGACATATGTCGTCATTTAATTTTTTTATGACAAAGTCCCAATTTAAAGTATCTCTTCTTCTTCTCAGTCGTGTCACTCTTGACAGAGTGGTCGTGATCGTCATGTAGTGTTAGAAGGGGCAGACTTGATGAGTCTCACGATGTCGCGCCATCTCTCCAAAATATCTCTAAAAATACTTATTACTAAATGTCTCAAAACAAAAGAAGAACTCAGAAATCTAGACGAATGACACAAGTTTCCTACACAAATATATAATAAATATAAATATATTCTTCATCTACAATTAAAAATTTGGTAAAATGCAATTTTCGAAATGCAAATTTTTTGTAAAAAATAAAGTAAAATCTGAGAATGAGCGTACATAGTTGTATAATTATACTATAATTTCAGCTTGCAAAATATATTAATTGGCTGAAAGAAGAGCAATAAGCTGTTTCATTTTGTAAAAAAAAGGTACCGCTGTTATGCCGAATGAAAGGGTGCCTATGATCTCAAATATATTAAGTGTATAATCTATGCCTATGATAAAAACGGCCACAGAATAACAAATTACGTGTGCGGGTATTTTTTATCAAATCAGCCTTACCTCACATACTGATTATATGGACAATCGTTTTATTAAAAAAATATAAATGAAAAATGTGTAAAAGATAAATGTCACGTCTAAAGCGCCTTATTCACGATCCATCTTGCTGTACGTCCCGCCAAGGCCATGCACGATGCACGATGCAAAAGGATCATGAATAGGCTTGACGTACGTCGATAATTATTATTAATTGTTTGCTGGATTTGCACGACCGATTTTGCGTCCAGCGAGTGTCCCCACCACCGCGAGCGTCGTGCAGATAGACAGTGAATAACGCTGACGTACGTCAGAGCGGTCCTGCGTCGTGCGTGCTTGATCGTGTATAGACTTGCTGTACAGCAGATTTAACATTTGTAGCTTGTTTCGAGAGGAGACTGCACGTCAAAATGGATCGTCAAACACTTTCAAGATTTATTGAAAGATATAAGTTCCACATGTTTGTGGAATGTCTCAAGCGCAGACTATATGAATAAACAAAAAATAATAAACTTATTACAATTTTTTAGGCCCATTTTAGGGGAAGCTGCAAGGATTGATAGCGTGCGTAAAAAATGATATTAATTATTTGAGTATACTCTGCACGTTTAAAAAAATCATCCAAAATCCTCTTGCTATTTTTTGCCTCTCTTCTGCTGGTGCTGACAACATCAGAAGGACTCCCATTTTAGGCGTTTTGATAAAACAGCTGGCATTTTAAATAAATTAAAACGCTCTCATTTAATTCGTTCGATTTATTCTGTTCGCGCTTGATACATCCAGCACCGCGGCCTTGAGCTGACGTACAGCCGTGATGGATCGTGAATAAAGCGCTAAATGCATCGTGCATCGTGCATGGCCTTGGCGGGACGTACTTACAGCAAGATGGATCGTGAATAAGGCGCTTAAGTTAAAACGCATTGATTGTTTTTTTGCATCATAGCTGCATTATGTAATCAAACGGCCATTTTTAAGAACGATGACGCTTGTATTCTGTGCTATTTCTATTCCCTTACGGAAAAAAAAAAATGATATTTTCATTTCAAAAAAAATAAACAACATTGGGCGAATCGATTATTCGTGAACTATTTTAATTTTGGGACGAATCAATTAAATAAATTCAAGGAAAAAACGTATGTTTAAGGAGTACGGCACATTAATTTTGAAGTAATTTACGTAATTTAGTAAGTCAGAAAATTCATACTGAAGTACGAAGGACCCTTTATAGGTGGTAAAAGGTTTAGTTTTATTTAGTTATTTAAAAAATAATTGAAAAATCTTTATAATTGTTATATTATGTGTAAAGAGATTTTACAATTATGAGTGAAATACCTCACGCATGTGGAGTTTGTCAAAAACGTTTCACATGTATTAGTCATTTAAAACACGACACAATGTAATGAAACCTTATGTTTGTGAAGTGTGCCAAAAAGGTTTTACGCAAATGTTTTATTTAAAAAAGCATCTAAGAATCATCAGCGAAAAACTCCATAATTGTGAAGTGTGCGACAAAAGCTTTGCACAAGCAGTAGAGTTAAAAAGACATCTAAGAACTCACACTGACAATAAACCTTATGTGTGTGAAGTATGTGATAAAAAGTTTGTGCTAAAATGGCACCTCAAGGTACATCAAAGAACACATACTGGTGAAAGACCTTATGTGTGTGAAGTATGTGATAAAAAGTTTGTGCTAAAATGTCACCTCAAGGTACATCAAAGTACACATACTGGTGAAAGACCTTATGTTTGTGAAGTGTGTGACAAAGGCTTTAAAAGAATTAGTAATTTTAAAAGGCATCAGAGAGTCCATGCCACAGAGAAGCCTTACATTTGTGAAGTGTGCCACAAGATTTTTTTAAGGATGGAGACCTTACAGAGGCATTTAAGTAGACATAGTGGAGAAAAACCTTACATGTGTGAAGTGTGTAAGAAGAGATTTACACACATAGCATACCTGAAACGGCATTTAAGAACCCACACTGAAGATAAACCTTATGTGTGTGAAGTATGTGATAAAAGGTATAGGCTAAAATGCAGCCTCAAGAAACATCACAGAACACATAGTGATGTAAGACCTTATGTTTGTGAAGTGTGTGAAAAAAGCTTTAAAAGCCTTTATGATTTAAAAAGACATCTGAGAACCCACACTGGAGATAAACCTTATGTGTGTGAAGTATGTTATAAAAGGTTCATGCTAAAACACAGCCTCAAGAATCATCAAGTAACACATACTGAAGAAAGACCGTACGTTTGTGAAGTGTGTGACAAAGGCTTTAAAAGCCTTAATAATTTAAAGGGACATCTGGAAACCCACACCATGGAGAAGCCTTACATTTGTGAAGTGTGCCATAGGAGTTTTTCAAGGATGAACAGATTAAAGAAGCATCTAACTAGACACACTGAAGAAAAACCTTACATGTGTGAAGTATGTGATAAAAGGTTCGTGCTAAAACACAGCCTCAAGAAACATCAAATAATACACACTGGTGAAAGAACTTATGTATGTGAAGTTTGTGACAAAGGCTTTATGACCATTCACAATTTAAAAAAACATCTGAGGACCCACACCACGTAAAAGCCTCACATTTGTGAAGTGTGCCACAGGAATTTTTCAAGCATGGACACCTTAAAGAAGCATCTAACTAGACACACTGGAGAAAAACCTTACATGTGTGAAGTGTGTAACAAGAGATTTTTACATAATGCATACATAAAACGGCATTTAAGCACACATGCTGAAAAGATAAATAGGCCCATAAAGTTACAAATATAGTTTAAATGTTAAAACGCAAAATAAAAATTAAATCATAAATATTTCTTATTTTGTCCAGGATAGTATGGAAAAGTAATAAATATATTTTTATTGGGAACCTTTTCATGCTAAATATTTTTCTGAGTTTCTCGCCGAATCTTCTTAGTGGGTCGCGTTTCCGATCTGGCGGTAGATTCTGCGAAGCACTGCTCTTGCTAGGGCAGTGTTAGCAACACTCCGGTTTGAGTCCCGTGAGCTCACCTACATGTTAGGGAGAAGCTGAAATAGCCTCTCAAGGCTATCAGCATAGGAAGGGGAAAAAAGAACTTTCACACTTGCAAGTATTTTTTGCTCGTACCAGGGCGCCGTACTCCGAAGTAACACCTGGTTTTATAATCTGGTAGCGTAAATACTCCTAATAGCCTAAGAGCCCGCGACGGCCAGACCTTCGTTATTTTTTAAAAGATGAAAGTTTCTCTGTGTATGTCTCCCAACACAGGTAAGAATGGAAAGCAGTCGACGTCGCCCCAAACACGTCATTTCGGATCCTCCCGATCCTCTAACGGTGCTTTAGGTACCTCAAGCAGCGGTCACCGTTCTCGTCGAACCCGTCGCTTGCAACGAAGGGCTCGACGAGTAAATTAACCCTCAGACACAACCCACTGAGTTTCTCGCCGGATCTTTTTAGTGGGTCGCGTTTCCGATCCGGTGGTAGATTCTGCGAAGCACGGCTCTCGCTAGGGTTCGTGTTAGCAACGCCATCAGGTTTGAGCCCCGTGAGCTCACCGAATAGTTAAGGTTCCGCTGAAATAGCCTCTCAAGGCTATCAGCGGTATCAGCTTAGGTAGGAAAAAAAAAAAAAAAAAACAGAACGACCCGCGACTATAGTTTCGATCGGTGGTTACTTGGGCAGGTAACAGGCCGTAAAGGTATATAAAATAGTGCTTTAAATTCGTTAAAGTATACAGTTAATTTTTTTTATTATTTACTCCAGAATATTTTTAGAAATCACGATATCCATTGCCGGACACATTTTACAGTTGCTACCCCCTGCCAGACACCCCTAAACTTTAATAAATTTTAATTTTACTTGCTATGTTATATTATAAAAGCTGAATTTTATATATGTTACTTAGGGATTTATAAAAATATGTTACCCCAATAGCCAGACAGTTTGGTTCTTATACCGGTCACTCACATTCGCACGAATACGCAAACCCGCATGTTGTGGACCTCTTTGCTATTTTGATAACTAATGTAGTTTTTTTATATACTTCACTTTTGACGTTTGTCTTCATATTACCCATTTCTTTCTGTTTTCTTAATTTTCTGTTTTTATTAAAAAATAATTATTCTCAACTTGTTTCATCGTTTATCATTTTACAGAGATTTGTTTAGTTTGTTCAGTTCACCGCAAGTGTAGGACGACATTTGCAAATGATTATGCAAAGTTTTCGCTGCATTCGTGGTTTTCCAAGCTGTGTCGGTTTTTTAACAGACATTGGTGATTTGGTTTTGCGATTTTGAACTTAAAAACGTAGTCTCAATTAACTTTACGATTAAGCGGTAGTTGTCAATATACATTTACGAAGGAAAGACGTGTTTCTCTAACTGATCCGCCGGCACAAGCCAAACAGAACCTTACGACCTTACCATATGGTCGACTTCGAGCCGCACAGAAGTTCAACATTGCATCGAGGACCGGCTACCTGGAGAACAAAGAACTGCATTTCTGAGCGATAAACAAGCGCCGGGTTGAAGTTTAGTGCAATTATAAAGACAATCAGGTATATTCGCGCCGACGCTTCAATATTTACAAGTTTTAGTGTGAGAATTTCGACTGTTACGTGTGAAATATGGCCACGGAAACCGAACAAGCAATCAGTATACTAGAAAATACAGCCCTACTATTGAAGAAAACCCAGATTAATTTATCAAAATGCCCCAAACAACGACTGGCTAAAGTGGGCTATTTACAAACGAGAATTAAAACAATTGAAGAATACTGGATGATCTTCAAAGAAGCTCATAAAAAATTATTGACCTGTACCACTCGTGAGGAGCGTGAATTGCTGCCATATTTCGAGAATGAGGATTTTTTTGTACAAGAAGATATGTACTTGTGTATGTTGGGAGACTTGACAGACATGTTGGCGGCACTCGAGTCTGCCAAAGGTAAACAACCGCCGCCAGAAGAACTGCAAAATAAGAAAGTTAACCTCCCGGCACAGATCATAGAAACAAGGAGATTAGCTTTGTACAAAAAATTATTCGTGTTCAGATGTCTCCGCGTTTCTCCCACTTACTTCACTCACACAAAACCAAAAATTGTAAGAACGGCACACGAGCTCATATTTCTCCCGCACACGAAGAAACTTACAGCAACACCAATAAACTCATTAATAGAACACATGCAAAAAGAGGGCGGCGCATTTACCTGTAGCTACGGACTCTGAATAAACACACATGTGCAAGTTATGCAACTAGTGATGTTAAGTGATAATCATAGAAAAGTATCGATTAAAATTCAGTTAACTATATTATCTGCTCTCTCTCCTAAAATTTTATTGACTATAATACTTATAATAATAATAATAAATTGACTTGAATACTATACCGGAGTTTCCCTCGACCGTAGGTACTCTATACAAGCGAAGTTTTATCATAATTGGAATATTAACTAATTATATTAACTACCAAGAAACAGTTAGGATATCAACTTCTCGAATCAAGAGAAACACAAGTAAAACTGCAAGAATTTTATTGTTAAGGATTTTATTGACCAGTAAAATGTAAATATTTATTTAAAACTTGCCGCTTAGACAGTTTAGGTATAGCGTTCTTAGTTAAGTAGTGTAATCTTATGTTTACATATTTTTCCATTACGGCTTTTATAAGAATTATTAAATGGTTATTCATTGGCGATTGATTAAATTGGTGAAAATTAATTTTTTCAAAAAGATTCATACCTAAAAAATGCGATAAAGATTTTGACATGAGCTCTTGTCTAATATTTTTTGATAAAATTTTCGTGGTATTAGATGAAAGAATATATGTTTTTATTATTACTTCCATCCGTTTACATATGGTTATTACGTCACTAGATGGAAATATAAGGCCGCCTTTATCCTTCAATTTTATTAACTTGAGGTGCTTGTCATTAATTGTATCTGCAATCAAACCGCTACAGCATGTATCACACTTCAGCAATTTTAGCAAACGATGAACTATAAATCCAGCTATGTATGACACTACCTGGCTACTAAATTCTGTGACATCTTGTACAAGTATACTGATTTCCTCATCAAATACGGCTTGTTCATATAATAAACTCATCTCGTCTTCGTCATTACCTTCGTGTAACTTACATGGTTCGATTGTCAGATTTATATTTTGGACAGCTGAAGAGCACGACAAAAAAGAAACCTCCTCAAGAGCTATACAGTTTCCCTGGTCTACATCTCTAAGCTCCGACTTTACCAAGAGCTTTTTATATATTGCTTGAAACTGTCGCGCCGTTGGGTTGGTGCTGCATCCACCATGTGACCGTATATGTCCAAACATAAGCTCTAAATGATCTTGGCTGATTTTGTAAGCCGGAATGTACTTAAGTTTTTGGTCCTTTTCAATTAGTTGTATATACAAGGCCTTGAGGCTTTCTATGCACACTAATAAACCAATAAAACCGGTTTTTCTGGGTGTAATGATAGCTTTTGTACCATCTGAAAGCTTTATAGATGTTAGACACCGTTTCGCCTTTTCTAAAGTTTCAAATACCTTGTCTTTGTTGCCTGGGCAAACTGGTTTTTTATAATGGAGTTGGGCCATATGCCTTGAATTTAACACATCGAACAAGTTGTTGATAGTTTTTAGATATTCCACAGTGCCTTCTACATCATCAAAACCAGCGATTTGAAGTTCACAACAAAAATTCAGGGCATCTGCAACACTGTTGCTAAATAATTGCGAAGCTAAGCGAACTTTCATTTTTTGGTTCTTGAAAAAGATATGACTTTTTCGTAATTTATTTGCTAAGTGCAGTTTTTCTTTATCCTGAATGTCATACAGATTTTTTAGATGACTCCATTTTATACACCTATTTGAAGCATCCATGAAACATCCATATGATTCAAAAGCATTTCTCAATAGCTTCAGCATGTGGCATGGATCGAGAAAAATATGTACAGGTTGACGAGTAACGGGGTGCTCAAAATATGATTTTAAGTTTTCAACTTCAAAAGAACATCCGAGTTTCTTAGCCATGGTGATATTGGCTGGACAGCCGTCAAAAGTCATCGAGGTAACTTGAATACCTGTATCTTCTAATAATTCCAAACATTGTCTGACAAGATTAGACCGTTGTTCTCCTGTGACACCGTCAATGAGAAAATACCCGACTGGTATTTTCCAAGCCCCATTAATTGCGGTAACTAAAAATACAAGAACTTCTTTGGCTTCGGGTAAACAATCCCCTTGTTCTGCAGAATTAGAAATATCAACATACCCGTGCATTTGTTTTCCATCCCACTCTACATGCTGTCTGATTGCCATTTCATCTAAAACTAAATTACACAACAATTTGTGTTTAGTGCAGGCAGTTTTAAGTTTTATCGCTTTTAATGATTCTTGCGTGAATCCAGGCTGAGCATCGATAGATTGGTACCACTTTTTTATGGTTCGAATATGAGGCAAAGCTGTTTGGAATTTTTTTCTTACATACGCGTACGCCTTTGGCGAATAAAAGTGAAGAGTAGTGGCAAAAATTCTTAAAGCAGGCGGATATTTCTGGTTAGTACTTTGACCCGATGAAACATTTCTTTCATAACGCTGGATAAGGTCGGTTACTCCAATGTTTTCTAATTGCGTAACGTGATCAGCACTAATGAAGTTTTTTTCATTAAGGTTTTTCAAAATGTCCTTTAAATTAGCAATTTTTTTCTGATAACGGCTGGTTTTCTTTTGAAGCCTTCTGATTTGCATTTTTTGTGTTTTTATGAAACTGTCTTGTACCAAAATCAATTGGCGTAATTTACGCTTTCTAGGTGTTTCGATGAGATCATTTTTTTCCAGATTTTCTTGTTCCAAAATGCTATTTTGTCGAGCATTAAAGTTTGTATCGATACCATATATTGTAGACGTTGGAGCAGTATTTTCCGAATTATCGTTTTTTTCACAAGTGAGATTTTGTGATTCGGTTCCGGTTGGAAGTTTTAAAGCAACCGTCTGTAATTAAGAAAACATTCCGCATTTATATAATTTCTCATATAAAAAACTTACTTTGTTTTATATTTATATTAAAAAAAAGAAACAAGTTTTTGATGTTGTAAAATAGTTTAACTTACCAAATTAGGATCCTTTTTATCCAATTCAGAATAAAAGCACACTTTGGATGTGGAAGGTTCCATATAATTCATCAATACCATACGCAACTTCAATGTTGGGACCGACCATTCGAAGAGCCGACGAACTTTCTTCAATGGTTGAAAGCACTTTGGCTCAAAGTGGGACGAGCATATGGTGTGATTTTTTGTTGGGAACCAGCTTGGACCCCTTCCTGTCGCATTTATCCACATTTCTTTTATCTTTGGATCTTTCGGATAGCTAAAGTTTTAAAATAAAAGCATGGTATAAATGATGATCATTATATGAATGATGCATGAATACCACAATATATTAAAAACCAACACATTATCTACACTTATTTTACGTTTTATCAGTTATTTAATGCTCAGTTTCTGAAGTTACTATTTACCTATATTGCCATTAGCTATTGATTCAATAAAAGTTAGGTGAAGTAATCAAGAAATAGAAACAAATTGGGTTTTTAAATAATTAATTGTATCTTAAATAATCATTCGTACTAAATAGGATCGTATAAAATATCGACAATACAGACAATACAATAACAGACAACCCTAACACACAAAAGCCGACAGCGGCCGCTTCACGAAACTATCGTGTGAGTGAGAGTATCAGTAAAAAAATTATCCATTGCGCTATTAGAGCAGCCGATTCATCGATTCATTTGTACTAAGCAAGCAATGGTTTTAGTTCCTAATGAAAAGGGATCTATCATCGCTTTTCTAAATTTTTTAATGAATTCTGTAATTTCAATATGATAAACTATAATATTGTAGTACTTACGTGTGAAATGAGATGCTATCTTTCTTGTAATTCACAATACAGCTGTTATTTTTGCAAACAATCACTGAACAACGCGGCATTTTGTTAAAAATCGTAAGCAATGAAGACGTCGCAAGTTGACATTCGACTAATGACCGAAACTGGCATCAAGCCGCTTTGAGGCCAGATGCGTTCGCAAGCGCCACGCCTCCTTGCCATATCTCCTGTGTTTCTATGATCTGTGCCTCCCGGCTATACATTTACCTCTGTTTTCGGGCGAGTACGAACTCTGGCCTAGTTTTAAAGATTTGTTTTCATCACTCATTCACAACTGCACAACACTAAGCGACGTCGAAAAACTCCATTACTTAAAAACCAGTGTGGCAGGTGAAGCAGCGACTTTATTGAAGCACATTCCAGTGACAAGCGCTAACTACATTCAAGCATGGGGAACGCTGAACCATCGATATGGGAACAAGCGTCTAATAGTGAACGCGTTGTTGAAGCGACTTTTTTCTCAGAAGAAATGTACCAGCCAAGCCGCAACCCAATTGAAATATCTACTCGACACCACCAACGAAGTATTACAGAGTCTAGAAAATCTGGAGGTGTCGACGGATTCTTGGGATCCAGTAATCATATTTCTGGTTGCACAGAAGTTGGACCCTGAATCCCAGAAGGAGTGGGAACAAAATTCCTACTCAGAGAATTCCCAGGACTTGTCGACCTGGAGGGATCTGCGCAAGTTTTTGGAGGCAAAATTCAGAACATTGGAATTAGTCAACCCCCCCACTACTACGAAGTTTGCCAAGGAACGAGTCCTTCACGTTACAGCCACGGAAAGACCAAAGCAAAGAAGTTGTGCTTTATGTACAGACGCGCACACGTTATGCCATTGTAACGTATTCACCAAGATGTCACCAAACGAACGGAGAGAACACGTCAAAACAAACAAGCTCTGTTTCAACTGCCTCGGGGTTGGACATTCGGTGTTTAGGTGCCGTTTACCAACATCATGCCGTGTATGTAAGAGACGTCACCACACTCTTCTACACCTACCTAACTACGGGGAGGCATCGGCTTCTCATGTTGTAGCTAATCAACCGATGTCATCCAATCAAGCAAATGTAGAAGAAAAGGAAATTCAAGCAATGGTTGCGTCACACTATCACGCAGGGCGGAAACAGACAATTTCACTATTAGCTACTGCAATAGTAATTTTAAAGAATGAACGTGGACACACTACTGCATTGAAGGCGCTGATAGACTCAGGATCTCAAGCATGTTTTATAAGTGAGAAGGCAACTCAGATCCTGAAACTACACAAGACATCAGTAGATCTTATCGTGTCTGGACTGGAGTCCACGAAGGTTAGAGTCAGGCATGAAGTAAATGTAAATGTATTATCACGATGGAACAACTTCATTTTACCTATAAAAGCCTACGTGATGACGAAGCCCTTGACCTCTAACATACATTCAGGCACAATAATAAGAGGAGATTGGCCGCACCTTGCTGGCATTCAACTGGCAGACGAGACATTTTCAGCCTCCTGTAACATCGACCTGCTGTTGGGTGTCAATGAATATGTAAACATTATGAAGAAGGGGTTGATCAAAGGCCCACCAGGTACACCATGCGCACAAGATACATACCTGGGATGGATCCTTATGGGTGGAATTGACATCAAGGTCAGAAAGCATGAGCAATCCTTAACGGTCATGAAACAAGAAGTTGATATAGAAGATTTACTGAAAACAATATGGGAAGTTGATGAAGATACGAAAAGAAACCTAACACAAAGGGAACAGTTATGTGAAGATATATACACTAAGACACAGAAGCGAGATGAATGTGGAAGATATGTTGTCAAATTACCATTCAACACAGAAGAACCTAAATCAACAGAAGGAAATACGAGAGAAATAGCAATGAAGAGACTAATGCAATTAGAAAGAAGGTTCAAAAATAAAGAATTAAAGCAAGAATACAAGAAGGTAATTGAAGACTACATAGATCTAAAACATATCGAAGAAATACCTACACAAGAAATAAATAATAAATCAGTCTACTTACCTCACCACGCCGTGATCCGTAATGATAAAGAAACCACGAAGACTCGTGTCGTATTTGACGCCTCGTGCAAGGGCTCCAACGGTGTTTCTCTCAATGACGAACTGTTGACGGGTCCTGTACTGCAAGACGATCTGAGAAACCTGATAATGAGGTGGAGAACTCACGCCGTTTGCTTTGTTGCTGATATCCAGAAAATGTACCGTATGATATGGGTTGACCGAGAAGACACAGATTATCAAAGAATTTTGTGGAGAAACGACCAAACTGAAGAAGTCAAGGACTACAGGTTGTTAACTGTTACATTTGGAACAGCTTCTGCTCCCTATCTCGCTGTAAGAACCCTTATGAAATTGGCAGAAGATGAAGGCGCCCGGTATCCAGAGGCTGCTAAGATATTGCGTGAAGATTTTTACGTTGATGACGCAATGTCTGGAAGTGCCAGTCTGCAACAAGCAATAAAAAATAGTCAAGATCTTAGAGCACTTCTTCATTTGGGTGGATTCGAACTAAAGAAATGGTCATCCAACAGCCGAGAATTCTTGGCAACAGTTGATCCTAGCGATAGATCGTCAAATGCTAATCTGGAATTGAAGATTGATGGAACAATAAAGGCACTTGGCGTACAATGGAATTTCGGAAAAGACAGATTCGAGTACAATTTAAACTTACCTCCAATCGATGAAGTGATCACAAAGCGAAGCATTCTGTCTGACATCCAAAAGTTGTTTGACCCACTCGGCTGGATTGCGCCCAGCATCGTTCTGACAAAGATATTAATGCAAGAACTATGGCTTGAAAAGATAACCTGGGACGAGGCATTGAATTCTAAAATAGCCAGCAAGTGGATCACATTGCGATCTGACCTTGAACATGTGAATGAAATCTACATAGAAAGATGGGTAGGTACGACGTGCGCCAAAAGAGAGTCCATAGAACTCCATGGATTCAGCGATGCATCCATCCAAGCATATAGCGCTGTAGTATATTGTAGAATGACTCACCCAGACGGTACGAACAAAACGACGCTTATCGCAGCAAGAACAAGAGTGGCCCCGTTGAAAACAATATCCTTACCTCGATTGGAGCTCTGCGGTGCGCTGATACTCTCAAGATTGCTTAAGCAAGTTGGTCAAGCAATGAGAATACCTGCAACTCAAATTTATGCTTGGACAGATTCGTCCATTGTCCTGTCGTGGTTATTTGGAGATCCAAACAACTGGAAGGTGTTTGTGGCAAACAGAGTTGTTGAGATTACAACCAATGTATCCTGCACTCAGTGGCATCACGTGCAAACTCAAGATAATCCAGCTGATGTTGGTTCCAGGGGGATGTTAGTAGAAAATCTGAAAAAGTGTGAATTATGGTGGCATGGGCCAGACTGGTTACAACAATCGAAGATACAGTTCACTAAACCAAACATTATGCAAACAGAGATTGAGAGGAAAAATAATAGAATACAAAATTTAAAAATAACTTACAACAAAAATGAACTAGAGAAGAGACTATTTACACAATTTGAAGAATTTGATACACTATTGGAGCTACTTAGAACAATCACATACTGCCGAAGATTCCTGAAACAAAAAACATTAAGGGACAGAATAGATAGCAAAATCACAACTGAAGAACTACATGTATCGATGCAAACTTGTATAAAAAGAGCACAAGAAGAGGAATTTACAGAAGATATAGAATCGTTAAGAACAAAAAAGAGAGTTAAAGGAACAAGCAAACTAAAAGCACTAGATCCTTACCTTGACGAAGATGGAATCCTGAAAGTGGGCGGTCGGCTCAGGAACTCCGAACTGTCTAATGAAGTGAAGCACCCAATCATTTTGGGTCATGCAAGTAGACTTGCCTATTTAGTGGTCGCAGAAGCACATTCGAAGACACTGCATGGAGGAGTGCAATTGATGCTCACTTACCTGCGATCGAGATACTGGATACTCCGCGCGAAGTCCCTAGTAAAGCAGTGTATCCATCGATGCTTGATGTGTGCTAGACATGGGGCTAGGGTAAAAACACAATTGATGGGAGACTTACCAAGTTTTCGGGTCAAACCAGCTCGGCCATTCCTTAACTCCGGTGTCGACTTTGCGGGACCAATTCAAATTCTAATAAAAAAGGGCAGAGGAGCCCAAACTGGCAAGGCGTACATAGCCATTTTTGTGTGTATGTCCACGAAGGCGATCCACTTGGAGTTGGTTGGTGATCTGACTTCAGCTGCATTCATTGGTGCCTTTAAACGATTTTGCGCACGAAGAGGCAGATGTACAAACATGTGGAGTGATCAGGGAAGAAACTTTGTTGGTGCTAACAAAGATCTGGTTGAAGCCTGGAAGGAAGCTCGCCTACAATTTGATGGAGAAATTAGTGAATTACTTGCTAACGATGGAACACAATGGCACTTCATCCCGGCCTACTCCCCAAATTTTGGAAATTTATGGGAGACAGGTGTGAAGTCTATTAAGCACCATCTACGAAGAATCCTTAACACTAACCTTACCTATGAAGAGCTTACGACGGTTCTCTGTGGAATTGAAGCGTGCTTGAACTCGAGACCGCTGTGCCCGCAGGAAGACAGCATGTCGGAACCATTAACTCCGGGTCATTTTTTGATAACTGAACCCCCTGTAACTGTGCCTGATGTGAACCTGCAAGACGCTAAAATAAGCAACCTGACACGTTGGCAATACACACAGAAACTGCTGAACGACTTCTGGTCAAGATGGCAAAAAGAATACTTGACGCGGCTGCAACAACGACCGAAATGGTTAAAACGCGAAGACGAATTCAAGATAGGGGACATTGTTCTCATAAAACAGGACAATTTGCCACCAGGAAAATGGCTTATGGGACGAATAACCGACAAGCATCCTGGCCCTGACGGTCTTACCAGAGTCTATAGTGTAAAGAGTGGTGATCATATAACAAAGCGATGCGTAACAAAACTATGTGCGTTGCCCATCGAAATAGATTAGTGCTATATAGTTGTTAATATTTGTTATTTTACTATTGTTCTTTGTATAAATTCTTTCCGACCGCACCATATGCCGATACCTTAATGATTGTTGTAGAAGCAAATCAAAACATGTGATTACCTATAAATTTTGTTGATTTTACTTAATTTAAAAGGACTTCAGTAGTCCTTTGGTGGGCGGCTTATGGTGATTTGGTTTTGCGATTTTGAACTTAAAAACGTAGTCTCAATTAACTTTACGATTAAGCGGTAGTTGTCAATATACATTTACGAAGGAAAGACGTGTTTCTCTAACTGATCCGCCGGCACAAGCCAAACAGAACCTTACGACCTCACCAGACATCAAAGCGCGCGAACCGCGATCCTTCGCGTAGTCTCCCACACA
Source organism: Bombyx mori (assembly GCF_030269925.1). NCBI lineage: Eukaryota > Metazoa > Arthropoda > Insecta > Lepidoptera > Bombycidae > Bombyx > Bombyx mori. The sequence continues at coordinate 866,438 of NC_085117.1, read as the reverse complement.
TTCGTGTGACCAGTTGCGCCCAGGATTGCGAAGGCAACGGACGTTTCGCTATTTTCATAGATCGTGACGTCTACTGTGTAGCGTATCTTCATCAAAAGAAATCCCATAAAACAGCATGGCTGTTAATGATGTCTGGGAAAGAATTCAAAACTCTTTTTCTCTTCAATGTTCTATTGACGAATTAAAAAGGAGGAGAAATTCGTGAGACATTTGTAAACAAGTGTAGGAGGAAGCGCAAACGGGTTCGCAAATTGAGTACCGAACCCATTTGCACAGTCGCTAAGTTTGCGAATGAATGTTTGACAGCCCTTCACATGTGAATGAGACACGTCCGCTACCTTCGCAATCGTCAGCGCAACTGGGCAAACGAATGCGTGGGAGACTACGCGAAGGTTCGCGGTTCGCACGCTTTGATGTCTGTTAAAAAATCGACACAGCTTGGAAAACCACGAATGCAGCAAAAACTTTGCATAGTCATTTGCAAATGTCGTCCTACACTTGCGGGTTTGCATATTCGTGCGCATGTGAGTGACCGGGGTATTGCGATCTTTTACTGCACATCAGCTGTCATTTATGGGATTTATCCTGCGTTCTTCAGGAAAGGAATCAAAAAAATATCCAGAGTACCAGGAAGCTTTCAAGGATTTCCGTAACAGCGAATCAATTGAAAATTTAGATCAACAACAAAACATCTATAATATCATTCAGAGGTTTATATGCAATGTTTAAAATGTCCGTAATGTAATTGATGTTGATGCTGTTGCTGCTCGACTTCAAATAATCATCTACTCGTATACAGTCTCTGCTGTAAACGAAGCTTTTGACCGAAAGAAATTGCGAAATTTTTACGTTAACAATCTACCACCTTGTAAAAGCGAGCTATTGCAGCAATTTTTGCAATCAAATTATTTATATACAATTTGGAATAATGCTCTTCTAAAAAATCCAACCTCAGATCAAACCGGATAATAATGGCTTCTGGGGGTCTTCATTCGTATAATTTTTCATATATTATAGATTAGGTCACATGTTGTGATACTTTTGCCTTTCCCGTTGGAATTTCCTACCTACATTTTTCTTCATAAAAAATTATAAGTATATTATTCTATGATTGTTCACCTAAACACATAAATAATAATCTAATAATTCACTTTTTGGCGGGAACGCGAGGAGGGAAGTGGTATGATTTGTTTTATTTTGTCTATTTAGTGTCTCTTCAGGTTTAAATGTGTAATAACGGTGGTTTATTTACTGTTTCGTATCTTTGAAAGTGTGCAAATGTGGGAAAATGAAACAAAGCCGCTGGATGTTACTTTTCGGGATCCTCCCAAAACTCCACTGAAAAAATCTCAGTAAGTGACCACCATTTTACTCAGATTATATTTCATCTCATTTCACTTAATTTCATCCCAGTTGATTTGTCTCAAATTAATCATCTTCATTCACACCATACTATATTTTTTCATAAAAATAAGACATGGCTTAAAGAACTTAGTTACCATGTCATAAAATCCTATAAAAAAAACATAACAATTAAAAATTTAAATTTAATTCAGAATTGACTTGGAAAAACGCGGGAAACCTTTGAATTTGGCGGGCGCGGTTTTTGTTTGAATTTGTTGAAAAATATTTTTTTTTAATCTATTAAGTGATCAGAATAGTTAAAACTTGTATATATTTGTAATTTTTATTATTATTTAAATTTTTTTGTATTTTATTCTTTTTTTCTTCGAGTTGGGGTAAGTTTTTTATATTTATATGAACGAGCCTCCGGACCCGGGGGGCACAGCGCCCCCCGCGGTTGCATTTGTCACAATCTCCAACGAATCCGGAATGGATTCTGACTGCTCTTTGGTGTCTAAAAGGAAGCTGAAGCGTAACCAGCTCCACAAAATTTGTAAAAATTGTAACAAAAGGAAAAGAAAAAATAATACAGAAACATTTAAACAATCGGACTGTCAATGCAAAGACGAATTTACTGAGAGCACTATTGATTTGCCTGCACCTGGTCCTTGCACTGATACATCTTCAAAGCCCGTTCCTCCCACTGATATGTCTCATAAAGCCTCCACACAAATTGGTAGGGCTAGTTATGATGCCAATGACCACGGCCCGTTTGTGGTACACGTGCAGAAAATACAGTCTGCTGATGATGATGGTACAACATTACACCCAGTTGTGTTTGGCAGATATTTAAAAAAAAATTTTTTCAAAAATATTGTTAACGGAAGTTTGAAACGTATTGGCCGAAATAAAATGACACTTTCTTTTAATAATTATACAGACGCTAACAGCTTTGTCACTTCAAACTGCTTAGCTACAAACAACATGAAGGCTTTTATCCCAACTTTTAACATTACGAGGATGGGTTTAGTTAGGGGAGTCCCAACTGAGTGGTCCCCTGAAGATATTATGCAGAACACTAATGTACCCATTGGGTGTGGGGAAATTCTGAAAATTAGAAGACTAAACTATAAAGTCATGATAAACAACACACCCACATGGAAACCTTCGCAAACAGTCGTGTTTACATTTGATGGACAAGTTTTGCCCAAACGTGTATTTATGTGTTATAATTCTATGCCTGTTAAATTGTATATATACCCAACCATCCAGTGCTTTAATTGTTGCCGCTTTGGGCACACCAAGGTCCAATGTAGGTCAAAGCCCAGGTGCTTCAAGTGTGGTCAGGGCCACACTGGAGATACTTGTAATGTGGAGGAAGACTGTGTATCTTGCTGCTTATGTTCTGGGCTGCACTTTGCTTCGAGCAAAAAGTGTCCAGAGTACGTGAGACAAACAGATATTAAAGTAACAATGGCAGAGAATAGCTTATCCTATATTGAAGCGTCAAAATTACATCCCCCCATTTCTAAATCATTTGCTGATATTGTATCCTCTCTCCCAACTAAATCTGTTCCTGGTGGAAATACAGTATTGCCTGGTTCACCATCCTCACGTACAATATCTTATAAAAAAACAGTCTTCACTAAACCCAGAACTCCTCCTCAACACAGTAAAGGTTTTGATCATGTAGCACATGAGTCTCTTGTAAGGGACTACAATATGCCAGAGCCTTCTAATGGATGTGCATTACCATCCTCGTCTAATGCAAATTCACAACAGACAATAGCAGAGTTAATTACTATATTGATCAAATTACTTTCTGAACCCAATTTATCTATACCGTCCCACGCTGCTAATTTAATTCGTACTTATACTAATATTAATAATGGCCAACATGGACAAGTTAGTTCAATGGAATTGCCGCAGTATTATAAACAAAAAGCATGAAATTATACATATTATAAATACTTTTAATCCTTTTATATTTTCTCTATCTGAAACCTGGCTAAAGCCAGATTTTGTATTCAAAATCCCTGGTTATTCGTGCTTAAGAGAAGACAGGGCTGATGGATATGGTGGTGTATGCCTACTCATCAGAAACTCTAGCACCTTTTCTTCCTTCCCTCTCCCTTCACATAGTAACTGCTTTTCTGTCATTGCAGCTATTGTTGATGGTATCTGTTTTGTCTCTATCTATGTCCCTCATCCCTCCTTGCAAATCTTCAATGAAATTAAAAACTTCATTTCAGTTCTTCCTCGGCCTTTCATGATTCTGGGTGATTTCAACTCTCATCACACATCTTGGGGTAGTTCAGTATCTAATAGTTATGGTTATGAATTATTAGATATCTTAGACATGTATAGCCTGTGCATTTTAAACTCGGGTTCTCCTACTCGCCTCACAAAGCCTGGTGAAGTAATTAGTGCCATTGATCTGTCCATTTGTACTCCCCAGTTAGCATCTTCTCTATCTTGGTCTACTTTGTGTTCCACTTATAATAGTGATCACTATCCCATAATCATTTCATTTCCCTGTAAAAAAAAGGATACAATGTGTATTCAAAACTCTCGCCTCAAACACAAAATCATAGACTCTAAATGGAGTCAATACACGTTATTAATAGAAGAGAAAATTAATAATTGCTCAGAAGTTAATGTCATAGATAATAATTATTTCAAAGCTATTTTGTTAGAATCGGCTGATAATGTTTTTCCAAAGAAAAAGCCGTGTAGTAATAAGTTGTCATCTCCACCGTGGTGGGATGAAGAATGTACCAATGCTATAAAGAAACGCAAGGCAGCAGAGCGTAATTATCACAATAATATGTCTATGAAAAACTACGAGGCATTAATGACTATAATGAAAGAGGTTAGAAAACTATTTAAAAAAAAGAAATTTGACGGGTGGAGGAAATTTTGTAGCACTATATCACCTGAAACACATGCTACTGTCATATGGCGAAATATCAAAAGATTTAGATCAGCTGTCAATCCTTCTAACGCATTGTTGCTGCCTATAGAATTAGCAGATCAATTCCTTGATCGTTTGGCTCCTCCTTCTGCTCCACTCAACGATCCTATCCTGTCTTATAAGCAATATAACTCTGATGCCCCTTCTTCTCTAAATCTAACTTTTACGTTAGGGGAGTTAAAAGGTGTATTAAATCACGTCAAAGACAGTGCTCCAGGGGAAGATGGGATTCCATATTCCTTTTTGTCTCACCTTGGCGAAAAAGGATTAAATTACTTTTTAAATTTAATAAATAAAATTTTACTGACAGGTGACATTCCACCGTCATGGCGAAGTCAAATAGTATTGCCATTTTTAAAGCCGTCTAAGGTACAATCTGATATCAAATCATATCGTCCGATAGTTTTGTCATCGGTGATCACAAAAGTTGTTGAACATTTAATTAAAAATCGGCTTGAATGGTATATAGAAAATAACGAATATCTGTCCCAAACTCAGTTTGGATTTCGAAAAGGTAAAAGTGTGGGGGACAATTTAGGCATATTAGTTACGGATATTCGTAATGCTTTCTCAGATAAAAAGTCAGTAGTTGCTGCTTTTTTGGATATTAATTCGGCTTATGATAACGTTCTATTACATATTCTAAAAAGTAAATTAGATAAATTAAAGGTTCCCTATTTTTTAACTAATTCCATTGTAAATCTTCTTTCGGAGAGGAAAATTATTTTAGATGTTGGCGGCCCTTATAAGCCTAGTAGGCTGGTATGGAGAGGTTTGCCACAGGGGTCTGTTCTGAGTCCTTTATTGTACAATATTTATACATATGATCTAGAAGGTTCAGTCGGAGATTCAGCAAGTTTATTACAGTATGCCGATGACTTGGTTATTTATGCCTCTGATATGTCTGTAAGTACTGCTGAACGATATGTTTCCTCCTCTTTATCTTTGCTAAAAATCTGGATGGATGCAAATGGCCTTGATCTGTCTCCCTCAAAAAGTACTGTTGTACTTTTCACCAAATCCCGTACTCCTTGCTCACTTAATATAACATATGATGGGGATATATTACCCATTAGGAATCAAGTTAAGTTCTTAGGAGCTATTCTTGATTCTAAACTAACGGGTCAACCACACTGCGAATTTGTGGTTAGTAAATGTGAGCGAAACTTGAACATGCTGAGATGTCTCGGTGGGGTTTGGTGGGGTGCTCACCCGGCTACACTGAGGTTGGTGTATAATGCTGTCATTAGAAGTGTACTGGATTTTGGGACCTTTTTCTTAGACCCAGGTAATGTGGCTGGCTTTAGAAAACTAGATCTCATACAGTCTAGGGCTTTGAGGATTGTTTCTGGTGCCATGAAATCGAGTCCGGTTAATGCTCTGCAAATAGAATGTTGTGACCCTCCTTTAAACTTAAGACGTCAATATCTGTCCGATAGATTCATTTTTAGAATTGTTCAGTTCCATAATCATCCCCTCATTTCGAAACTAGAGTTTCTTTCTAAAAAAGTACCCTCTTCACATAAACCTTTACCTTGTCTGTTAAAAAGTTTCCTGAAATTCAAACAATTACAAGCCCCAACTCATTCTTTTCAGGTGCTTCCTTTATTTGGCGCTTCTTATGATTCTCTCTTACTTTCTCCAGTGATTTGCTTTTCTCTTGGCATTGAAAAATCTGATTTTAATGCCAATGAAAATTTTAATTGCAATGTCAATAGTAAATGGCCTAACTGGCATCAAATTTATACAGATGCATCTAAACACTCCAGTGGGTGTGTTGGTGTTGGAGTGTATCACAAACAGTACAACATAGTTCAGAAAATTAAATTACCTCCGGAATCATCGGTCTTTACCGGTGAATGTTTTGGACTATTAAAAGCTCTTGAATATGTGCTGTCTTTCAAACTAAAAAAAACCGTTATATTTACTGATTCCTTAAGTGCATTACAGAGCTTAGCAAAATTTTCACTAAAACTTAACCCTTTTTTTCATGTAATATTTGAATGTAAGAGAAAGCTGTTGCACTGCCAATCACACAACTATTTAGTATCATTTTGTTGGGTACCTAGTCACTGTGGCATATCTGGAAATGTGAAAGCTGACAGTTTGGCCAACAGTGCTACTGTGACCGGTGACGTATACCCGTACAAGAATTTTGGCCATGATCTTGCTGCTTTGCCCGGCATATGCCTCCACAAATCGTGGAATATGTGTTGGGAAGAGAGCGGCCGGATTAAGGGTCGTTTCTTGTATGCTATACAGTCTTCCGTTCCCAGGAAGCCATGGTTTGCCAAATTGTCGTTTGGTAAAACCGCCACTTCTACTATAATTCGTATGCGTCTGGGACATAACAGCCTTCCAGTTCATTTGCACAAACTTGGTATCGTAACTAGTACCGCCTGTGAGTGTGGCGAGAGTTATTGTGACCTGAATCATATTTTCTTTTCTTGTTCTTTATATGATCATTCTTCCTTATATACTTCTTTAGTATCTCTCTCTGTTCCCCTTCCTACTAATATTTCTTTACTTCTTCGAGATTTTAATCCCCTTGTATATAGTATTTTAAGTAGGTTTATATTAAATAATAACATTAAACTATAATTTTGATTTATTTTCCCTGTTATATAATTATTCTGATTTTTTTTGTAAATTCAATTCGTTCTAAATCATTTATGTTTTGTTGCGATAAGTTTCCTTCGTTTTTTATTATTTATAAACTGTAAATAAATAAAACGGCGAATTATAAAAACGTTATTACTTGACGCTGGCTAATGCACAAAACGTGCCAGAGCCAAAAATAAAGAAGAAGAAGAAGAATTCAGAATTAATGTTGATAATCACATTTAAACATACTTAAATCTTAAAATTTATTTTGTATAATGTGTGACAAAGGTTTTTCGAATACTGATTCCGCTATACAGCGTCTAAAAGAGCACGCCATGGAAAAACCGTATGTTTGTGAAAAGACTGAAAATAAATATTCAAATTTTAGTGGTTTAAAATCCAGAGTGAAGCGTCACGTCTGTGAAGTCTGTAGCAAGAGATTTAATAACTCGAGTCAATTGAAAATACATTTAAATGTGCATACTACCACAGAAAGACATCACAGTTGTGAAATATGCGATAAAAGATTCTCGAATCATCGGTATTTAAAAACGCATTTAATAACGCATAGAGATAAAAAACCTCATGTTTGTAAAATTTGTGATAAAGGGTTTTCTCAGATCGGTACTTTAAACTCGCACCTGAAGTTACATGCCGGGGAAAGGCCTCATGTTTGTAAAGTTTGCGATAAATCTTTCGCTCAACTATGCAATTTAAAATTACATTTAAGAATACACAGCCGCGAGAAACCATATAATTGCGATTTGTGTGCGAAAAGCTTTGTACACGCTAGTGCTTTAAAACGACATGTATCGACGCATATACCACAGCATACCAGACAAAAGCCTTATGTTTGTAAAGTGTGCCACAAGAAGTTTTTAGAAGAAAGATATTTAAAAACACATTCTAGAATACATACCGGTAAAAAACCATATGCTTGCGAAATTTGTGATGCTAGATTTTTATATGTCGATTCTATGAAAGTACATTTAAGAACCCATACTAAGGAAAAACCTTATATTTGTGAAGTTTGTGATAAGAGATACACCAGCAAAAGTATCCTAAGTAGACATTTAAGAACACACGCCGAAAGAAAGCCTTATGTTTGTGATGTGTGCAGTAAAGGTTTTGTAATAAAAAGTGTTTTAGAAGAGCATCTAAGAATACATTCCGGTGAAAAACCTTACATATGTCAAGTGTGCGACAAATCTTTTAGGTTCATTAACAATTTTAAATGTCACCAGAGGAAGAGAGCTGAATGTGGTATTTCTTTTATTTGTGCGATATGTGATAAAAGTTTTCCACAAAAAACATGTCTAGAAGTACATATCAAAACACATACTGAAAAAAATATTTAAGATTGTAAAGTATGGATTAGAAGTTAAAACAAAATTGGTCACTTGATACATGAAAAACATATGAGATAAAATTTGACATTTACGAAATGCATTGTAGAAATTTTGCAATGATGCATATGACTCGATTAATATAACAATATTTGAAAAAAACCTCACATTCAATAAGTGTTTGTCTACGCTAATTCCTATTAAGCGCACACACTACAGAAATATGCATGTATTAAGACAATTTGGAAGAGCATTTTATAAAAATTTAACAGCAGATAAATAAATGAATATATAAAGTCGTATATATATTATTGTATAATATAAGCCAGATCAGGGCCAGAGTAGTACTGGCTATCTTGATAAAATTTAAATGGGTCAACATGAGAAGCAACAGCTTTAAAAAAATTAAAATCGGTTCACCTAGAAAGAAGTTGTGGGTATAGGCAAAAAAGAATCGAGATTTTCCTAATTTTTTAAGTAGATTAAAACAAAAGAACCATCACAAACTAATATCAATATTAAATCGTAGATAAATACTTAAGGTGAGTCGTCTATTATCAAAGCCGGCAATGTGACTTTCGGACAATTATTGGTAAATCAGAAAAACGAATTATTGACTTTGTATTCCATTGGCAGTCACAAAACTCTTCGGAACGACATCTTAGATAAATAACAGGTTAAGTATTAACCTTTACTTAATGCAGGTTTTGAACCGTATTCTTTGAAGGAGACGATTATATTCAAATCAATCTGTATTGACATATCAATAACATTTTTTTGTTCAAATGCACAGATTGCCACCTTTGATAATAGACGACTCAGATAGTTTATTAAAAATAAAACATTAACAAAAAAAGGTATTTTCTTTGTCATAGCTTTTTTTTGTATTGCTTAAATGGGTGGACGAGATGACAGCTCACCTGGTGTTAAGTGGTGACTGGAACATATAGACATCTTTGACATAAATGCGCCACCCACCTTGAGATATAAGTTCTAAGGTCTCAGTATAGTTACAACCTCCTACGAGGTCAGCGCGCGGGGTATGTGGGACTCAACGATCTGCAGGTGTTGAGAGCAAACCGCGGGCCCAAGGAATTTAGGGCCCACCCACTAAACGACTCCCCTGCACTTTTACACCCGGCGTCCGATGTCCGTCCGGGATCAAAACCCGGTCAGAGTAGGGGGGTTCCCGCGGTCAACACTACAACCAGACACGCGGCGCCACCCCTAGGACGCCCGACCGACGGGTCGTCGAGGCGATAGTCGACGACCAACGACGTCGGTCTCCGCGGTACGGCGGTCCTACCAGGCTGCCCGGGCGAAGGTGTTCCTGGATACCCCGCTGGGCCAGAACCAGCCTGCCGTGTCGGAACGCGATACACCGCCGACCGGGTTGCTCTTCCACAGTATGTTCGGCGACGACAGTGACGACGAAAATACGGACTGCATCGCAGTCCGCAGCCGCCGATGCGTCGTCCCGTCCTCCGGGTGCCAGCGCGCTAGAGTGACGGTAGCGTGCGGCGCAGTCTCAACCCCCTTAGGTCCGCGTCCCTTAAGTCCATCCTTGTTGGACTGACCAGGAGGTAATTGGTGGGGCTGGGGGATCTGCACTGTCTCAGTGGCATTCACGCCCCTCTCTCGCTTTTTGCGGCTTCTGCCAGGCCCCGCCTTCCCTCCATTGAGTTCAAATATCAGGCAAAAACCGGAAGATAATTATATAAAATGAAGAAAAACGTTAGATACAGTACAATTGTTAAATAAATCCTCAGAAAAATATCTATTTTAATACCGTTTCGAGACTAATTTAATATCGTTTCGATTTACTCGATACCTTAAATCGGTTTGTGGCGTTTAAGAACGCACCTTTTTATGATGCGTAAGCCGGAACGCACGAGAGGTGGGAAAAAGAATATAGTCTGTGACACTCAGAAAATATATAGAACAGACACGGCTGTATGGCCTTATATCCCCTTGCCTTTCCTACAAGGAAAAATTGTACCAAAAAAAAAAGTCTGCGACACGGGACCTTTTTACCGCCGAAAATTTAAAACGTAAAAAATAATTTATGATGTGTTTAATAACTAATGTATTATAATTACTTAGAATTGTTTATGCCGCTACAACAATAAAATTTATATTGTTTCAACTGTGGTGTTAATTATATAAAACATGACTTTACGGCGAAATAAAGAAGGAATATGAACTCCCTCAAATTATTATTACCGATTTCATTTGACATACGCATAAAGTACCTAATAGGCAGTACGGTAATAGGTATCAAGCTATGATATAGAGCTGCTATTTAGTATTTAGTATTAGGCACTAAGAGGAAAAACGTGGCGGTCGATTTAAATATTTTTACTGTTTTTCGTTAAAATATTACCAAAACTTATTTTATATAGTATATATATATATATAGTGTAAATAATTGTACATTTTGTTAAATAATAAAATGAACGAACCGGAGGATCCAGGTGGAACCCCGAAACGTTCCAAAATTCTTCGTAAAAGAGGTTCGAAGGAATGTGGACCTGAAGCAGGCGGCGGTGAGGATGTCTTTATTCCGTTTTTTAAGCCAGGTTATCTGAGACTTTATCCTGAACATTGTACAAATACAGACTTCAAAGTGTTTGTTGAAAGCCAGGACCAACAGGTTAAACTTGGAAATAAAAGCCCAGTTTACTTGAATCATATTTTTACTTCGGAAGTGAAAGGTGTAGTAGCTTTACATAGAGTCAATGCCAACAAAATTGCAGTTGTTTTTAAGCAATACAACACTGCAAATAATTTCATCACAAATACAGACTTTTTAACAAAGCACAACTTGAAGGCGCATATTCCTGCAGCGCAAATAGAAAAAACTGGAATCATCCGATATGTGCCTACCAACATTTCGAACAAGGACTTATATACAAAACTGTCTTCGATCTATGAAATTATTTCAGTGAGAAGATTCACGAAAAAAGTCGGTCAAAGTACTGTAGGTCTTGAGACTGTTAGTATAACTTTCCTATCAAATGTTCTGCCCGACAACATCCAATATGACCTATTTTCGTTCAGGGTGTTTGAATATGTCCCGCCGTTGCAGCAATGCTTCCGGTGCTTCAAGTTCAACCACCCTGCGAAAATTTGTAATGGTAAACAACGTTGCTCGATATGTGCTGGGGAACATAATTTCAGAGACTGTGATAAAAAAGAGAACTTGTGTTGTGTCAATTGCAGTGGCCCTCACCTGGCCATTTCCAAATCTTGCCCAATAAAAATGAAAAAAATACTTGAAAAGAAGGGTAACATTACTTATGCCTCTGTGGCTAATACAATTACGACATCTGATTTTCCATCTTTACCTACACAGTCGAGCAGCATTGTTAAGACCCTGCCATCAATAAACCAAAGTGTACATAAATTAAATAAAAATGTAAAAATTGTAAATAATGTAAATAAAACAGTGCCTGAACCCAACTTGAACCAAACTCAACTTAAGGCTCAAATTGCAAACAATAAGAATATTCTGATGGCAATGGTCCAAACTTTAGTTGAATTGGGTAATAAAACAGATAATGAACCGGTGACTACACTGTTCATAAAAGACTTACTTTTAAAAAATCTGTCACATTAATGGATAGTACAGTACAGAACATACAGCAGTTATGTATCGCTCAATACAATATTCAAAGTATACATAGAAAAAAACCTTTATTGTCTAAATTTTTAGCTGAGCAAAATGTTGATATCTGTCTACTCAATGAAACTTGGCTGAAAGATACTCAGCATTTTAAAATTTCGGGATATAATTCCCACTATCATAATGCTCAAAATGAGCATGGTGGAGTAGCAATTTTGATCAAACCGTATTTTAAATATAATATTATTCAAACCAGATTTTACCAAGACATTCAGACTGTGGCATTATCGTTATATGTAAGTGGTAACCACTTAACGATTTTATGTGTATACTGTCCTCCCTCGAATGGTAGCTTCAGAATAAGTAAACTGCGTAATATAATTAGAGATTTGCCTAAGCCAATATATGTGGCTGGAGATTTCAACGCTCACCATGTGGCATTTGGGTGTATGACCACGAAAAGTCGGGGTCATCAGTTATACGATTTGATTGATGAATTTGATCTATGTGTCCTTAACAATGGTAGCTTCACTACTATTAATTATCCTAACCGAAATCCATCGGCTATTGATGTCAGTTTTTGTAGTGCTCCAATCACTCCACTATGCGAATGGTGGGTGCATGATGATTCTATGGGGAGCTATCATTTTCCTACGCTTACTCGTGTTTTATTGTCCGTTGATAGATACCAAATTAATCCTCCCATTGAAAAATTCTTATACAACAAGACAGACTGGACGAAATACAATGAGCTATCTTTAACTGCTTTTTCTAACTTTGAAGTTAATAATGAGAATCCATTACAGTCATATGACGAATTTATCGAAAGGCTTGATACACTTAAGAGGGATACTGTGCCAAAGTTTGTCAAAGCAAATAACTATCGTTGCAAACCTCCAGCACCTTGGTGGAGTGACACATGTGAACAGAGTGTTATTAAAACTTATGAAGCTTTAAAACTATACAGAAGACATCCAACCATTGATAATTACATTAATTATAAAAAACTTGATGCTGTTAAGAAAAAGACTATTTCAGAACATAAACGCAATGGTTGGGCGAACATCTGTAATACTTTTAACAGAACTACACCTGTTAGTATTATTTGGAAATACATCAAGTTATTTAAACGAATAAAATGCAATAATAGAACATATAAAGACGAATTTGTTGTCCCTCTCTTAGAAAAATTATCTCAGAATGGATGTAGGGTTATTGATAATCTAGAAAGTTATTTTCAAATTAATAATAGTCTTCAAAAGTCCAGTTTTCTCATAGAGCCCTTTACTTGGAGTGAGTTTTGTACAAGTTTACAATCCAGACGAAACACAACCCCTGGTTTAGATGATTGTCCATATATTTTAATCAAAAACCTAAATCAGTCCGTTCAAAAGAAACTATTAGCTAATCTTAATGCTCTTTGGCACTTAAAAAAAATTCCTGAATCTTGGAAAACACAGTGTGTAATCCCTCTACTTAAGCATGACAAACCACCTGAAGACCCTAACTCATATCGTCCCATATCACTGTCATCTTGTGTTGGAAAGCTTAATGAAAACATGATAAAGATGCGTCTTGAGTCTTATGTAGAGGTGAACAACATCATTCCACATGTTCAATATGGCTTCCGGAGAGGGCGAAGTTGTGCTGACAGCTTCATCTCTCTCTTGTCAGATCTGAAATATGCCAATAATAATAATAAGTCCAGTGTTTGTGTTTTTCTGGATGTTCAAGGTGCGTTTGATAATGTAGACCCTGGCATTTTGGTTCAAGTTCTTTCTGACACTGGTATACCAGGCATACTTTGCCATTGGTTATTTAATTTTTTAACAGATAGAACTTTGTATATAAGGCATAATAATATTCTCCATGGTCCCAGAAAGGTCTCCAAAGGTACAATGCAGGGGGCTACATTATCTCCACTGCTGTATAATATATATACTAGTCAAATTCTTAATTTTGTAAATATAGAAGGTGTAAATATTTTACAATTTGCAGATGATCTTGTAATATATTGTACAGACCATAATGTAGATAGAGCTGTAAATAGTATAAACAATGCTCTAGATCAATTGTACATATATTATAATGACAGGTTGGCTCTACAGATTAACCCTAACAAAAGCAAGGCCATGATTTTTAGTAAAGATTTTCCCTCTAATGGCATACTCTACAATAATCATCCTATTTCAGTTGTACCAAACCATAAATTCCTGGGTGTTGTCATTGATAACAAACTTTGTTTTAATTTACACATCAATCACATTATAACTAACTCTCTTAAGGGCTTAAATATTATAAGATGTTTAGCTGGTGTGTCTTGGGGTGCAGACCCCAATGTTTTAAGTATGCTATATAAATCTATAGTCAGAAGCCACTTCGACTACAGTTGTTTAGCCTACTCAAATAGTAGTTGTGTAAAAAAACTAGACATAATTCAAAACAAAGCTCTGCGAATTATTTCTGGGGCTATGTGTTCAACTCCCATACGAGCTATGGAAGTTGAAACCAAAATAATGCCACTGTGTCTTAGAAGACTTTTGCTAATAGAGAGATATTTACTAAAGCTGTTATCTGGTAATGATAATGTTCTCAAAAAAATAGTACCTTTTCCTGTACAATGCTCAGCCCAGCAGACTTCGGGAGGTGAGCTTTTACGAGGTTCTTTCCCAATTCTGCCTCTCATTGTACTGCAAATGAATGAAGATTTTAAAAATGTAATTAAACAATCAAAGTGGACATGTTACTCATACCCATATTCCTGTATTATATTTGAGACCAATATTGTTACTAAAAAATTTTTTAATAATAGTGAATTGTTAAGTTTTCTTTCCAACAATAACTACTATACTTTGTATACAGATGGTAGTAAAAGTGAACTCTTTGTGCGCAGTGCTGTTTATGATCCCCAATCTAAGTTTGGTCAAAGCTTTCTTCTGGACCCTAAATGCAGTGTTTTCACTGCAGAGGTATATGCGGCCCTCGAAGCTCTGAAGAGGATCGCACGTATAAATAGTTTTAATAACTTTTTAATTTTAACAGACAGTTTAAGTATGGTCCAAAGTTTAACCAATCTCAGATTTGACTTTAAAAAAAACTATATTTTGTATAATATTAAAAAATTGTTATTTAGTTATGCACAAAAGGGTATACAGGTCTCTTTCATGTGGATTCCATCACATAGGGACATAACAGGAAATGAGATAGTAGATAAAATTGCACGTGATGGAACCAACATGTTGGATGTTAGCTCCATAGTAAAAGTACCTTTGACTGACTGTTATCAAACTATTGACAACCAGGTCAATAATTTATGGGTCGAATTTTGGAAACAAGACCAAGAACAGAAGGGTAAATGGTATGGAAATGTTCAAACAAATCTACCTGTAGCACCATGGTATAACAAACTGAAAATGGCCAGTCGGGACTTTATTACGATTATAAGCAGACTGCGTTTTGGTCACTCGACCGTCCCAGCCCACCTAGCTCGGTTGGGAATAGTGGAGAGCAGCTATTGCACCTTCTGCAATGATTCGGTTGGTGATATCGAACATTTCATATTTAAATGTGAGTGCTTTTCGTTTGACAGATTGATTCTTGTCAGTGAAATTAGTGACATAGTGCAAAATCAAGTGACAGTGCAAGATCCCTCCCGCCGCCTGAGTGATATGTTAAAAAATAGATCCTATTACGTGCCTCTATATAAATTCATCAAAAATACAGTGGGGAAATTATAATAAACTGAATAAAAATACTTAAGACTTGGCCTAAAGGTCTAGATACCAGGCCATAAACTCCAAAAAAAAAAAAAAAAATAGGCACTAAGAGAAAATAAATTTATAGATATCATGCATGTGTGATAAGATAACAGATAATTTAAAAATGCATCTAACAGATCGAAAAAGACCTTATATTTGTGAAGTGTGTGATAAACGTTTTACAGAATATAGCAATTTAAAAATACATCGCAGAAAACATACAGAAGGAAAACCTTACGTATGTGAAGTATGTCAAAAGAGATTTTCCGATGCGAATAATTTAAAAACGCATTTATTAACACATACCGGAGAGAAACCTCATATTTGCGAAATGTGCAATAAGAGTTTTATACACACGGGCGATTTAAAAAGACATTTAAGAACACATACTGGAGAAAGACCCTATGTGTGTGAAGTTTGTGATAAAAGATTTTCAGATGCAAGTAATTTGAAAAGACACTTTAGAACGCATACCGGAGAAAAATCTTATGTTTGTAAAGTTTGTGATAAAAGTTTTGCGTGTAGGAGTACCTTGGAGAGACATCAAAAAACTCATACCGGAGAAAAACCTTTTAATTGTGAGACGTGTGATAAAACTTTTGCTCACACCGGTGAACTCAAAAGACATGTTAGGACACATACCGGCGAAAAGCCTTATTGTTGTGAGCTTTGCGATAAAAGCTTTGCACGGAAAAATACCTTGGATGTACACCTACGAACGCATACTGATGAAAAACCATATGTTTGTGAAGTGTGCGATAAGAGACTTGCGTTTGCTAGTAATTTGAAAACCCATTTAAGGACCCACACCGGCGAAAAACCTTATTCTTGTGAAGTGTGTGATAAAGGCTTTGCCCACACGGGTGACTTAAAAAGACATATGATAACACATACCAGAGAAAAGCCTTATGGTTGTAAACGATGTGATAAAAGTTTTACAAACCAGAGTGCCTTAGACAGACATCTGAGAATACATACTGCAGAAAAATCTTATGTTTGTGAAGTGTGCGATAAGATATTTTTAGATCCTAGCGATTTGAAAAAGCATTTAAGGACACATAACAAAGAAAAACCTTATGTTTGTAAAGTTTGCGATAAGAAGTTTTCCGTTGCTCGATATCTTAAAACGCATTTAAGGATACACACCAGAGAAAAACTGTATGTTTGTGAAGTGTGCGATAAAAAATTCTCTGTTGGTCGTTACTTGAAGATGCACCAAAGGACTCATAGCGGAGAAATACCATTTGTATGCGAAGTCGTGATGTCTGTAGGTACCAATAACCACTGAACGCCAGATAGGCGCTATCTGTCTGCCCGTCCAAGGCCATAAAAATTCACACAAATATTTAGGAAATAAATAGTATAAAAACTATTTACAGAGACGATTCTGAAAAGAAGTTGTGCTTACACTTAACTTGGTGAATGAGAAAGAAGTGAAACTTCTTTTACGGTGTGTAGTATTGTGGTTTTCTTCATTGTTCATCCTTAAAATCAAATTTCTCTTGTAACAGGAAGAGCTGTGAATAAGAGAAATGACCTATTTTTTTTATTGCCTTTATAGGCAGACGATCAAAGGCCCACCTGATGGTAAGTGGTTACCGTCGCCCATGAACTTCAGCAATGCCAGGGGCAGAGCCAAGCCGCTGCCTACCGCTTAATACTCTCCACAAGCCTCGTTTGAAGAAGGACATGTCATATCGCTCGGGAAACACCGTGGAGGGGAGCTCATTCCATAGCCGGATGGTACGTGGCAAAAAAGATCTCTGGAAACGCACTGTGGATGACCGCAGTGGCTCCAGGTAGTATGGATGAACTCTACTCCGGTGGCGGGCGGTGCGATGGTAAAAACAAGATGCTGGTATCATCTCGAACAATTCCTCAGAGCACTCCCCATGGAACATACGGTAAAATTAAAATTGACTTAAATTTCAAAAAGTTTCTTCATTACTTTGAATAGGTAGTAGGTAGGAATAGACTCTTATCAATTTCTGCCAGTCTTAGATATTGTTCAATACAAGTCAACATATTATATTGTTACAATAATGCATCTTGAATATGTATTAAGAAAAAAATGAATGAATTTAAAAGAACATTACAAGCATTGTTTTATTTATCTACTTCAGATTTCAAATAATGTAATGCATTGTCACCGTCCTCGCCGAAACCGTTGCTTGTGATGGAAGGGCTCGACGAGTAAATTAACCCATAGACACAGCCCACTAAGTTTCTCGCCGGATCTTCTCAGTGGGTCGCGTTTCCGATCCCGTGGTAGATTCTGCGAAACACGGCTCTTGCTAGGGCCAATGTTAGCATCACTCTGGTTTGAGCCCCGTGAGCTCACCTACACGTCAAGGAGAAGCTGAGATAGCCTCTCAAGGCTATCTACCTATCAGCATAGGTAGGAAAAAAAAGACATGCGAGTTATCTTAAATACAGCCCCAGGACAATACTTCTACGTAAGCCACTACTGGACAAATGCCTTTCTTCGTTTCTTGCCAGCCACCCTTTACAAATATTCTGCAAAGAACCAGTCTACTCCAGCGACCGTCAGTTCTATGTCATACTCATATGACGTATATTGAACTGATTCGTCGTGGCCTAAAGGATAAGACGTCCGGTGCGTTCATATTTGGCGCTGCACCGGCGTTCGAATCCCGCAGGCGGCTACCAATTTTTCCTATGAAATACGTACTTAAAAAATGTTCACGATTGACTTCGACGGTGAAGGATTAAGATTGTTTTTATAAAAATCAAACCCGCAAAATTATAATTTGCGTAATCACTGGTAGTAGGACAGTTCGAGCGGGTAGGTGCCGCCTCCCTGCCTATTTCTGCCGTGAAGCAGTAACGCGTTTCGGTTTGAAGGACAGGGCAGCCGCTGTACTGTTAAAAGTGAGACCTTACAACTTATGCCTCAAGGTGGGTGGCATTTACGTTGTAGACGTCTATGGGCTACGGTAATACTTAACACAAGGTGGGCCGTAAGCTCGTCCAACCATCTAAAGCAATAAAAAAACTACCGTTCCGACTTGGTGACTCCAATGCTAAGTTGTTGACAAGTTCTTTGTCGAATAACCACATTCCTGATTTTATGCTTAAAATGCGAGATAGTTTTTTTTTTGATACCAATTGCCAGTATCCCTCATCGGAAGTGCAGGCGAGCTCCTAACGCTTCCTAACATTGACCCTAGCAAGGGTTATGCTTCGTTGAATACACCATCGGATCGTAATCGCGGCCTACTGACAAAACCCGGCCAGTAACTCAGCGGATTGTGTCTTGTTAGGTTGTAGGCTAGGTTTCACGTCGAGCCCTTGTCATTAGTCGTGTTCGAAGAGGTGACCGGTACTTGATGAGACCAAAATCACCGAGAATGGATCGAGAGGATCCGATATGAAGTGTTTCTGAGGGCTTTTTTCCGAGGGGTTATTCTAGATTCGCCGAGCCAGTAGGTGAGCTCACGGGGCTCAAACCTGACGATGTTACTAACACGAATTTTAGCAAGAGCCGTGCTTCGCAGAATCTACCACCGGATCGGAAACGCGACCCATTGAGAAGATCCGGCGAGAAACTCAGTGGGCTGTGTCTATGGGTTAGTTGACACGTCGAGCCCTTGACCTTGCCACGATGCCGGTGCTTGAGGTACCTAAAAGCACCGTTAGTGGATTCTAAAGACGACGGCGACTAATGACCATTCTATGATTCTGTAGCAAACATTATTCTCGCATACTAGTGTTTAGTGTTGAAATGAAACAATATTCGAATTATAGGCTTTTATTTGGCGAATTAAATAATATAAACCGATTAGCTGTTACTCGCAACTTCACCCGAACACTGTAGTACCTATTAAAGATTTTTTTCTATTGCATTACAATAAAATTTCTATTAAAATCTCTCTTGGGACACTTTTTTTGGTTCCCACGTGTCGTTGTCTATGCTCGCTGACGTCACCGGAGTTGGATTATTGCTCGCCTGTAACAAAGTCAATTTTTTTTTATATTATATTAATTGTATTATTATGTTAATTTATATTCTATTATATTAATAAATATTATATTATAGTAATTTTATATTAAATTTGATAATTGTATTTAAAATTAATTATTATAATGTGTTTATGAAATATTTAAATTTATATGTTATTGCTCGTTGTGTGTAGGGGTTGGCGTTGTTATCTGCAACACAGTCTATGACTACAGAAGATAACATCGTTTCAATATTTATTATTATGATTAAAATTGTATGTTTTTGTAATAAATAAATAAATAAAAATTATTATATTGATCAAAAAGGATTTTTTTATATTAATTAACCAACGCTTCGCTACGTATATGGATGGTTGAAAACTGACATTTCCCTCCCTACTTATGCTGATAGCCTTGAGAGGCTATTTCAGCTTCGCCTTAACGTGTGAGCTCGCGGGACTCAAACCGGGAGTGTTAGCACTGGCCTTAACAAGAGCAGTGCTTCGCAGAATCTACCACCGGATCGGAAACGCGACCCACTGAGAAGATCCGGCGAGAAACTCAGTGGGCTGTGTCTATGGGTTAATTCAGTGGTCAGCCCTTCGTCGCAAACGACGGGTTTGGCGAGGACGGTGACCGGTGCTTGTGGTGCCTAAAAGCACCGTTAATGGATCGGGAGGATCCGTAATAACGTGTTTAGGGCGACGTCGACTGTTTACCATTGGGTCCACAGGATCGGGTATGTAATTCCCGGCGACCACGACCAGAGGGTTTCATGTCGTGCCGCCTTCTCGAAGTGATTTAGTTAAGAGGGACGAACTGACATATATCCCCGTTGTATTCGTTCTTACATACAAAGCACTCTTTCCCGTTATCTCAGTTCTATGCAATTCCCAATCAATGAGTATTACTCATAAATTAGTTATAGATGAGTCGTCTATTATCAAAGCCGGCAATCTGACTTTTGAACAATATTGATAAATCAGAAAAACGAATTATTGACTTTGTATTCCATGGGCAGTCACAAAACTCTTCGGAACGACATCTTAGATAAATAACAGGTTAACTATTAACCTTTATTTAATGCAGGTTTTGAACCGTATTCTTTGAAGGAGACGATTATATTCAAATCAATCTGTATTGACATATCAATAATTTTTTTTGTCCAAATGCACAGATTGCCACCTTTGATAACAGACTCAGATAAGCAACTCGAGCACCTAACAAAAATGTTTACGGGCGTCGGCCACTAGATGGCTTCACTTCAATCACTTTCTCATTGCTCCTGTAGATGACAGTAGAATATTGACTATCCTATATTTTATTTTTAATGAAGGATTTCGTAAATTTTCCCAAACCACAAATTGATAAAATTTAATCAATTTATTTGTCTTAAACAAATAGACTTGTATGTTTTATTAAGTTTTTCATTTTCTGTGTTTAGGTATACAACACAATAATTAAATGCCTTAACTTTAACACCATATAAGTTTAGGGGCATCCGCAACAAGATGTCGCTAGTTTCCATAAAAAAATTTGTCTTAAATGATTACAGTTTCAGACTGCTTCCAATCCTGACGGTTGTCTTAGTTATTTTACCGGTGTTTTTTTTTAAACCTAAAATACCGGACCGTTTTAACAGAACGCACCTTCTTCCGGTTCCTCTTCGGCCAGGGCTGCTTGTGGTGGTAGCAGTCGATGTGCGTCCTCAGTCCGCAAAGTTGCTTGAATTTTTTCCCGCAAAGATTACAGTCGAATTTCTTGAGATTCATATGCACCTGTTTTGAGAAATCGCGGGGAATATGACGAAAGATCTTGATATCCTTTTTTTTATCCACCTAGTATTAAGTGGTTACTGGAGCCCATCGACATCTATAACGTAAATGCGCGCCACCCACCTTGAGATATAAGTTCTAAGATCTCAAGTATAGTTACAACGGCTACCCCACCCTTCAAGCCGCAACGCATTACTGCTTCACGGCAGAAGTCCATGCGGCGAGAGGCGGTCGTCGTACTTAGATGCCGCCACGCCATAACTGATTCGCGTCGGAAAAGGACAGGTCAGTGGCGCCTGGCCGTGCAAGCTGACCGGACGCCCAAACACTGAAACCTTTTCAACAATTCCCACGTCATTCCTTCATCGGCGGAATTCGAAACCGATCACCGTTGTCGTCGAACCCGTCGCTTGCGACGAAGGGCTCGACGAGTAAATTAACTCACAGACACAGCCCACTGAGTTTCTCGTCGGATCTTCTCAGTGGGTCGCGTTTCCGATCCGGTGGTAGATTCTACGAAGCGCGGCTCTTGCTAGGGTTCGTGTTAGCAACGTCGTCAGGTTTGAACCCCGTGAGCTCACCTACTAGTTAAGGTTACGCTGGAATAGCCTCTCAACGCTACCAGCTTAGGAAGAAAAAAAAAAAAAGGAATTCGAATGTCGGCATAGTAGCACCGCTCTATACGAGTTAGTCATACCGACCGTCTTCTGCATTAAACTATTTGTATAACTCCTTTTGTGTTAGTTAGATCCAGAACTAACTTTGGCGTTAATAACGTTTCCGTTTGAAGGGATGGGTAAAAGTTGTAATTATGAACTCATATCTCGAGGTGGGTGGCGGCATTTACGTTGTAGATGTCTATGGGCTCCGGTAACCACTTAACAAGTGAGCTGTGAGCTCGTTCACCTATATATGTAATAAATAAATAAAGTATTACTGGTGGTAGGACCTATTGTGAGTCCGCGCGGGTAGGTACCACTGCCCCGCCTATTTCTGCCGTGAAGCAGTAATGCGTTTCGGTTTGAAGGGTGGGGCAGCCGTTGTAACTATACTGAGATCTTTAGAACTTATATCTCAAGGTGGGTGGCGCATTTACGCTGTAGATGTCCATGGGCTCCAGTAATCATTTAACACCAGTTGGGCTGTGAGCTCGTCCACCCATCTAAGCAATAAAAAATAAAATAAAATAAAGTATTGCAGTAACTTAGCTGGGCCATTAGCGTTGGTGATATCTTTGAGCGTCTGTGACTACTCATCATCTGGAGTGCCATATGACTCTATGGTCTATGATCTATGAGGTCAAGTAAAAAAAACAATATATATGTCGGCGCAACGTCACTATTGAGTAACTAAAATTACCTTCCTAAAGCTACCCTCATTATTCTACTATCAATACGAATTACTATTGTCGCAAAAAACATTCAGACTCGAGCAGCCGACTGAGGCGGAGCTCTGTTTTTATCGTTGTACACTCGAGATGCAATAAATGGAATTCGAATACCAAGCGAATAAAGAGCTTTTACTGTACATACAGGCCGTTTGTGACCTATAGACCTAGCGAATGCGTTTTAACAAATAATACTCACGGAATCCCGATGCCTGATCATGTTCGCGTAGACGGTGAACCGTCTGCCGCATATCGCGCAGGAGTGCAGCGGCCTGGTGGCGTGCACCCTCTCGTGTATGACGAGCCGGGAGCGCCGCGGGAAGCGCTTGCCGCACTCGCCGCACTCAAACGAGCTCGAGTTGTGAGCGTCGTAATGATCTTTCAGCAACGACATGCACTGAAATTATTAAATCTCGATGATGAAGTGATTACTGTGGGCGCGCGAGTTCATGTCCATCCCGAGGAATGCGGTAGTGCTGTGACCTAATTAATTATGGTAATGTCGATAATAACTACCGATTTAGTCAACAGCTGTCAATTTGGTTTAAAGTAACTTAAGGTAATTTTGCAATTTATGAAATAAAATAAATGTGATAAGTAATTACTTGTTTATTTCTAATAGGGAAAAATATTTTTTAAATTCCAATTCAGTCACTATCGAATAAAAAGACAACCGACAGACAGATCAGACTCGGAATCAGTATGTATCTTTTTTTCGATCTGAACTTGTTGGAAGCGGAGTAGTCATGGTTAAATAACACAATAGCATTAGCGTAAATTTTCGATATCGATATGCTCGCGTCACAACCGTTACGGACAACACTTGACGTCAGATAAAAGCGCGCAGGCGGGCTAAGGTGGGGCGAGCTGTCCCCCGTGCGTTGCCTCTGGCCCCGATGGACATGAACTCGCATGCATACAGTAGATGGGTGAACGAGCTTACAGCCCACCCAGTGTTAAGTGGTTACTGAAGCCCATAGACATCGACAATGTAAATGCGCCACCCACCTTGAGACATAAGTTCTAAGGTCTCAGGTACAAAACGGCTGCCCCAACCTTCAAACCGAAGCGCATTACTGCTTCACGGCAGAAATAAGCAAGGTGGTGGTACCTACCCGCGCGGACTCTCAAGAGGTCCTACCACCAGTTTGAACCACCATTGTTAAGTGGTTACCAGAGCCCACTTAACACCAGCCAGGTGGGCAGATCTAGTAAGGGAAGCACTTGGTGATAGCCTGTACCATGCGGTCCATGCCACCCATGATCGAACACAATGGAAGAACGTCACATGTGGTCGCGACCCTCAGCAGTGAGAAAGTGATATCGAAGAAGAAAGAGGCCATGGACATCACGTTGCGATTGTGGTCAGCTGCCTTGAGACTGCGTAGATAGATAATATAATGACTTGTCATATCGGAACGCGGGGTTATGTACAGGGGGTTGAACCTTCTACTTAATTCTCGCACCGAGCGGACTCTCCGGACACGTCGGATCAGGTGGCCCAAGATGGTAGAGGATCGCCCCAGAGGTCAACGTCAGGGTTATGATTCCTACCCGTGTAGGCTCACAAGAGATATAGGTTTACATATAGCTTTAAGCTTTTTTTTTTGTGTTAATTGAATTATGATTTCCAATTAACAGTTAAGATTTTAGTGTTTTTACAGAAAACAACTTATCGATTGTATGTGACGTGTCACGACGTAAATACGACCGCAGCCTAGAGGCGTAAATAATTCAACTCACCCTGAACATCTGACCGCATATTTCGCACATGCACTGGCTGTCTTCGGTGAAGAATTTCGTTCTATTCTTGCCCGGGTGCAGCTTTCTGAAGTGTCTATCGTAGCGTCGAGCGTTGGGCAGTTCCATGTCGCACTGGAATATGATACAAGGGTTCCGGTTTGGATCTGGACGGGAGACTCATTACCCGAATCCAAATCAAGACGCCTTCCCATTAGGGACTGGGGCCGTGCTGACCTGTTCACAAGGTATCGGTCCCTCGGGGGGCTTGTGATGCGCCGGCCTCTTGTGGTCCGAAGCTTTCTTGTGCACCCTCCGCCTTATGGAAGTGTCGAGGCTGCAAAGCAAGAAAAAAAAAACTAAATCATACATCGCCATCGGTACCACGACCTTTCAGCCAAAGCTAATTGTTTTTATTTATGTTAAAACTGTTACTTGTGCGTTACTTTTGGCATTGCTGAAGTCCATAGGCGACGGTAACCACTCACCATCAGGTGGGCCGTATGCTAATCTGCCTACAAGGGCGAAAAAAACACTACTACTTTCACCTCAAGCCTCTAATCTCAAACCGCTTCAGCTATTTAACGACACAATATCATACTCACGACTTATTGTGTTTAGTTGACAGTGACATGTGAGTGTCTAGCGCGTGCCCTGATACGAATACAATGTTACACTCCTCACAGGCCGGTCCGTCTTTTGGCACCTGTCAAATAATTGTTTGGTACCGCGTCAAATAATATTTGGCTCCCATGTCCAATAATACTTGGGTCCCCCTCCAATAATACTTGGATCCCCCTCCAATAATATTTGGCTTCTGGTTACGCAAAATCGGTTACACTGGTGGTAGGGCCTCTTTGTGAGTCCGCACGGGTAGGTACCACCGCCCTGCCTATTTCTGCCGTGAAGCAGTAATGCGTTTCGGTTTGAAGGGTGGGGTAGCCGTTGTAACTATACTGAGACCTTAGAACTTATATATCAAGGTGGGTAGCACATTTACGTTGTAGATGTCTATGGGCTCCAGTAACCACTTAACACCAGGTGGGCTGTGAGTTCGTCCACCCAACTAAGCAATAAAAATAAAAAAAATCGAATCTATCAGTTAATAATTCGCTACATCGTCAGGCAATAATTGCCAAAATCAGAACATTAACCATCAAACAAAACGAAAAGTCCACTGAACTCTAAGTAAATATAGCTACAATAATTTTACTGAGACATTATTTTTAAACCATGCCATCTAGTTAGATTAGATGTTCCATCACAATCAATGACAGCCTGAAATAAATATAATTCTTCTCATTTAGTATTTAATAATCTAATATTTTTATAAACTCCAAACTGGCAACACTGGCGCGGGACAAAGCGAATTGCCATAGTTAAAAACAAGCTGAACTCACCGTTTTGCTGTGGAATTTGTGTTTGAAGTTCGTGTGCAAGACCAGACCCTTCTTGCTGACGAAGGAGTGTCCGCAGAGGGCGCACACTATGTCGGAGGGGTGCTTCGTCCGCAAGTGACTCATGTACGAAGTGTTTTTCCTGGGGACCACTCTTTTTTGACGTGATAGCTGCACGCACGAAAAAGTGTCATGTTCCGCCCGAGACTGAGCGTGCATGCGATAGAGAGGCACGATCGGCCCGAGCGTTGGCTTGTGACACATTTATCTCTCTTCTCGCGTGACGTCAGAGCTAGCAGTTCGAATAGTTCCGCTACAGACGTTATCGTGTAACACTATCGTCCGTAAGCCGAGTTCACAGATAGCCAATTTAATTATTAAAAAATATATAATTTCAACCCGACCTGTATACATGGATGTTTTACTTATCCTATCTAATCGCTGGTAGTCTCAAGGGGTTGTTCTAGCTACGCGCGGGCGGGTAGGTGAGTTTACGGGCTCAACCTGAGAGAATTTGCTAACACTGAAAAGATGCATGAATGCAAGTCTGTAGGTATGTCAAAAAATTAAAGTAGTACAATCTATATATTAATACGTGAAGCAAAAACTTTGTATCCCTTTTTACGAAAATTGCGCGGACGGAGGAGTGTGAAATTTTCTACGCTTATAGAGAATATAGAGAAGAAGTGCACAATGCTAATATTTTTTTTAAATGATGCCTAAAAAATACAATAAATCAATAAAAAAAACATTACACACTACCATGTATTTGACGCACACACGCATGCATACTATTTATTTATTGTCAAACTTTTGTTCTTGACGTCTGTTGTCAAATTGAGAATAGATTAAATATTGTTTGTCTTTGTAAATATTTTTTATAGTGTAGCCTTGGCGAAATTTGTGATTATAGAAGTATAAAATACAATCATAATAGTGTACAAACTTACAATTCCAATTAATTATAGTCGAATTTCGACTACTGCGGGACCTCTAGTTAAATATAATCACGTATAATTAAAGATCGTGAAACGTATGTAATAAATAATAGAAATTGATTTATAATTAATTTATGATGTGCCAAGTGTCCTCCGTTACTACTCACTCGAATATCTCTCCGCAGTGTCCGCACGTATACCTCTTGCCGTTGTGATATTTTCCGTGTATGTGGGCTGCGGAGCTGGTAAAGAAAACGATCGGTCACTCGGGACAATTGTAAGAGCTGTTTAATAAATAGGGTCACTTGGGACTGTTACAAGAACTGTCCAACAAATCGGTCGTTCGGGACAATCACTACGTAGTATAAAACAAAGTCGCTTTCTCTGTCCCTATATCCCTATGTATGCTTAAATCTTTAAAACTATGCAACGGATTTTGGTGCGGCTTTTTTTAATAGATAGAATGATTGAAGGGGAAGGTTTATATGTATAATAACATCCATTAAATGGTGGAGAAATTAATAATAAATTACAGTTTCCAAAGTGAAGCGAGGGCGGGTCGATAGTTTAATAATAAATATAGAGGTCACTTGGGGCAATTAGGAGAACTGTTCGACAAATTGGACACTAGGCACAATTGTGACAGCTGTCTAAAAAATACAGTCACTCGGGACCGTTATGAGAACTGTCTAACAAATCGGTCACTCGGGACAATTGTGAAGTGATCACCTAGACAGTTGTCTAACAGATCGGTTCATTTGGGATCAGTTCCTTATTACCATCATAATATATTTGTGGAATTTTTAACACTTAATATTTTTTGTTGTCGGCTTAGTACTAGTAGGGGTTATCCTAGCTTCATCGGACGTGTAAGCGAGCTAACGGGGCTGAGCCTAGGAGACTTTGCTAACACTAGCCCTAGCAAGAACAGTGCTTCGCTGAATCTCTTACCGGATCGGAACCGCGAACCCACCGAGAAGATCCGGCGAGAAAATCAAGTTTCAATTACAATATTGTAACACTGATAAAAGCAACACCATCTATCGGCGAATAGCAGAAGCGAACATCAAAGGAACTAGTAACATCCAGAACGCTCGGGAAGTACAACGCCATCTATTGTAAAATGGCGGAAACTCATATCGAAAATACTCGACTTGTGAGGAATGTTCTCGATAATTCTAGAGACGTCGTATCGTCTATAAAAGCGTTTCAGGGATGTCACGAAGTTACTCCGTAATCGGAACTAATCGAAGCGAACGGATCACCTGAAGCGAAGCGGACGAAGTGAATTAAGAAATTTAAAGTATTCATTGAGTGTTTTAAGTGTGAATAGTGTTCAATTGTACTTCGGTAGAACTTTTATTTATCCCGAGTCCTAGCGCGTAACAATACGTTAACGATTACACCAATGGCGGACCCAGGGGGAGGGTCGTGGGGGTCATGACCACCCCCTGAGCTGAGGTGGACCACTAATTGAATATAATGATTCTATTTATATATTTTGTCACCATACAGATTTTATGTAACTACATACCTTCAATATTTAATTAATTTAATATAATATAATAACTTTGTATAATGGCAAACGTTTGGGATCGAACGCATCTAAATTTGACTATGTGACCCCCTCCTGGCGACAAAGCTGGATCCGCCCTTGGATTACACGAAGTTTTAAGTAGCAATGTAATGATATATATTGTTTGACTGACCGCGAACCGGTCACGAAGGGACATCCCCTGCAGATGTACTTCTGCTGGTGCTTCGCCGAGTGATGTTTCAATTCGTATCTTTTCTTCGTGCGAATCTTACAGATCTTGCACTGATAGGAGCCGTACAACTGAAAATGTATAATATATATATATATATATATATATACAGGATGTCCCAGAAAGAATTAATAATCCTGAAACACCGCATAGTAAAGCTATTGGGGACTCAAAGTAAAAAATAAAAAATATTAGGCAGTACCCAAATTACGTATTTAAAAAAAAGTTGATATTTTCAGGATTATCCATTCTTTCTAGGACACCCTGTATATTACTATTTAGTTACATTTTTAATTAGGCGCAACATTACTATTTAGTTAACCAAGATTAATTAAAGTTCGCTGTCTCTTTAATATTGACATAGTTTGTTGACTGTTGTAAGTCCAACGGGTATAAACAATTTTTAAGACGGTGTTCATAGGAATTCATGACTAAGCGACCGCCACTTTCTACTATAAAAACGAGTGACTATTGTCGCACAAGACATTCCGGCTCGAGCAGCCGAACGGAGCGGAGCTCTCTGTTGTTGTTGTACACTTGAAATTCATCAAAAGATTTCTTTTTTAAGTATTTTTTGTTATGATGGTGACATCGCGACACTGACGCCCAGTGTTTGAAAGCAGCTGTTTGTGCCGGTCACAAGTGAACCCATGGAAGTCTCCGTTGGCTCTGACCTCAGTGTGGTGGACGGCATGACGCTCGTACACTTCCTTGTGCAGGAAGCCCTTGTAGCAGTCCTCGCATTTGTACGGGGAGTTCTTGTAGTTTGAACCCTGTTTGCGTTTCGCGATCTCGTCCAGCTAAAATTTATTTATTTATTTATTGGAACGAAGTTCCTTATCGCGCGTTGTGAAAGGGGGCTAGACGGAAAAAATTCTTACGAAAAGTTGTCACGACTGTTTACGCTATCTGCAATGGATAATTAGCATTGATGTTTTTGAACGTAACTGAGAGCGCATCGATGTAGTCCCGCCCCTTTCCCCACCTATATCAATGACATTTTTAAATTGAATTTGAATCGTGCGCATCAAAATTGTGCGATCGCGAAAAAGTGGTGAATATTGAGTGCAGCTAAGTAAGTACTTAAAAAACTGAAAGCTTTTCATCAAGAACAAAGAAAGAAGACAGGAGTGGCCACTCCATGAAGATAGTGCTACAAATATTATCACTACAAAGACACAGACTTTCGGTGAGTTCCTAAAAATATTACCTACTACCAAATATCATATCGATTGCGCTCAAAAATATAAAATTAAAAGAACCAAGCCCAAACATATTTGATCACTTCGAGCCGGATATTTAACAATAATTTAACCGTTGCACATAGATTGAGCGGCTACCCCCAACTTGAAAAAACTATTAATAGGTGAACATTTTATTTAAATTTCTTTGTTACTACTTAGTTAAAATGGCTACTACTTCTAAATCTCAATCACTTTTTGATCGTAATGTACGTAAGATGCGTAGTAAAATTAATGCATATTACTCTCGAGTACAGTCCATTTATGACAGTATCACTAAAATAAATGAGAGCAATGTGGATGTATTTATGTCGAATGCTAGTACTTTAGATATGATGCGTACCGAATTCATAAAGTCACTGGACGATCTTAATGATTTATTAGCATCAAATGAAGACGCCACAGAACCCAATTACGAGTCAATGGTGGCGTTTGATGAGCTATTTTCTCGCATAAAATATAAATATTCGGAACTAATGTCGTTGCGTCACAATACGCAAAATACGGCGAACACTGTTGTTGGTGAGAATAAAATTGAGACCTACCGACAGTGTCCGAAATTACCGCGATTAGAATTATGTCCGTTTAATGGTGAACTTCAAAATTGGCCTATATTTTATGAAACATTTAAATCCATAATCCATGAAAATCAAAGTTTATCTGATAGTGAAAAAATTCAGTATTTAATCGGTAAACTGACTGGTAATGCTCAATTAATTTGTCAAGGGTTTATGCCCACTGCTGAAAATTATTCAGTTTTATGGCAAACATTAGTGAATAAATATAATGATAAGCGAGTCTTGGCGGCGTCATATTTTGATACGTTATTGAATCTTCCAGTAGCTAACGATGCCGATCCGATTAGCTTAGAAAATTACATAGACAAATATTCTTCGTTAGTAAGCTCGTTAAAACAATTAAAACTAGAATGTCTTGAAGATTTTATTTTTGTTCATTTAGGTTGTAAGAAGATTAGTTTAGAATTAATTAAATCATTCGAAATGAACTACTCTGATTCTGATAAACTACCCACTTGTACTCAATTTATAAATTATATTCGTAATCAGTCCCATATTTTACAACGTGCTTATAATATATCGAATAACAATAGTATTCGAATAAATAAATATAATTCTCAACAAAGTAATTCAAACAAACCTCGTAATATAAGAAATAATAATGTGAAAACATTTGTTGTACACGAACAGAAGAGATGCATATTCTGTGGTGTCGCGGAGTACCATCAGTTAAAAAATTGTTCTAAGTTTAAATCAATTACACCGAAGGAACGGTTTTCTTTCATCAAAACCAACCGATTTTGTGTCAATTGCTTAAGTACCAGTCACACAGTTCGAAATTGTACGTCAAATGAAAAATGTAGTTCATGTTCACGTAGTCATCATTCGCTGTTACATTTTATTACAAAAGGTGATTCGGGTGAAGTACCGAAATCAGTAGACATTGCCACCCACACTGACGGAGATCAAGACAACGCTATGCCAGATTCACTGTGCGCATGCGCATTGGAACAGCAGTGTTTTAAGACGGTATGTAATCAGCAGCCCACTAAAACTATATTGCTTGGTACAGCGATATGCAATATTATGGACAATTCAGGCACGTTCTTGAGTACTGCCCGAATATTGGTAGATAGTGCATCGCAACGAGATCTGATTACTCTTGAATTTTGTAAGAGACTTAATTTACCAATTTATCCTTCCGAAACAAAGCAAGTGTGCGGAGTGGGTGACGTGAAAAATTCCATTGAAGGATATTGTTGTCTAACACTTTGCTCTTGTACTGAAGAATCAGTGCGTATTACAATACAACCTCTGGTAATCAATAAAATTACAGGTGAACTTCCTACCTCAAAGATCGATACTTCAAGTCTTAATTATCTAAAACACATTAAGCTAGCTGATGACAGATTCTCACAGCCTCGTGGTATAGATTTGATTGTGGGTTCCGATGTATTCTCTCGAATTTTACGACCTCATATAATTTCTAGGGCCCCCGGTGAACCTGTAGCAATTGAGACTTCATTAGGTTACATAATAGTCGGCCAGGCACCGGTATTAGCTCCCTCGATAGATAATTCATACTATACACATTGCACCTTTGGTGAGGACAATTTGGATAATGAGAATAATGCTTGTATTGGTAATTTTTTGAAATTAGAGGATATTCCAGACGTCAAGCCATACACGGAACAGGAAGAGGAGTGTGAAAGCCTTTATAGACAAACGACTACTCGTGATAGCTTAGGTCGTTACATTGTCTCGTTACCATTCAAAGATACTCCTAGTAAGCTGGGTGACTCATTGCAGGCATCAATGCGTAGATATCTTTCATTGGAACGTAAGCTGCTATTGCAACCCGAAATGAGACAAGAATACGATAAAGTCATTAAGGACTATTTAGAAAAGGGATATTTAAACCCATGTTCTAGAAATATAAATGAGTCCTCACTCCAGTATGTTATTCCCCATCACGGCATCGTTCGAAAGGATAAAAGTACAACAAAATTACGGGTAGTATTGGATGGCAGTATGAAATCATCATC
Organism: Bombyx mori; assembly: GCF_030269925.1. Classification (NCBI taxonomy): domain Eukaryota; kingdom Metazoa; phylum Arthropoda; class Insecta; order Lepidoptera; family Bombycidae; genus Bombyx; species Bombyx mori. The sequence continues at coordinate 834,017 of NC_085117.1, read as the reverse complement.
GGGACTGGCACTGAATGATATATTACAAGTCGGACCGAATTTGCAAAACGACCTTTTTAGAATAATTTTAAATTTCAGACTTTTTAATGTAGCGATTAGTGCCGACATTAGGCAAATGTACTTGAGGATTTTAGTAAAGGACGAAGATAGGAAATTCCTGAGAATGTTGTATCGCTTTGATCCAAGCGAGGAGATAAAACTTTACGAATTCACACGTGTGCCATTCGGTTTGTGTTGTAGTCCGTTCCTTGCGATCAGGACTGTGCGCCAGTTAGTGACGGACGAGGGATCACAATTTCCTCTCGCGGCTCCAGTAGCTGACAGTGACGTTTTCACTGACGATTTGGCTACTTCCTGTGCGAATGAAGAAACAGCGGTCGAACTTTCTAATCAACTTATTAAAATGTTTCATGCTGGTGGTTTTGATTTGGTAAAGTTTTCAAGTAACTCACCAGAGGTTCTTTCTAAGATACCCTCTTCACATAGAGAATTCGAAGTTAAAGAATTTAGTCCAGATAGCTATTTAAAAATACTGGGACTAAACTGGCTTCCAGCCGAAGACGTATTCACATTCACAGTAAATTTACGGAACCGCGAATGTACTAAAAGAAATATTTTATCAGTTATAGCAAGAATATGGGACTTAATGGGATTCGTAGCTCCTGTTACACTATGGGCCAAGCTCATCATTAAGTCACTATGGGCTAATAATATAGATTGGGATGAAACTCCTCGCCCTGAAATTGTAGCAGCTTGGCATCGATTCGTGTCTGAGTTGCCAATATTGGAAAATGTTAGAATACCACGACATACTGGCATTGTTATAGAGTGCATAGTTAGCTTATTGGGATTTGCTGATGCATCTGAAAAGGCCTATGGAGGTGTCGTTTATTTACATGTTTATTTTCCACAAACAAATAAGTTCACTATTACGCTTGTTTGTGCCAAATCCAGAGTAGCGCCGTTACGATGCGTGTCATTGGCAAGACTAGAATTATGCGGTAACTTGATTCTCGCAAAGTTGATGAGAGCAATTATTGACAGCTATTCTCATCGCTGTAAAATAAGTAATGTATTTGCCTTTACGGATAGCACCGTGGCTTTGGCATGGATTCACTCATCACCGGCTAGATGGCATACGTTTGTAGCCAACCGAGTAACAAAGATACAGGATGAAATACACCCCAGAAACTTTTATTTTGTATCGGGTAAAGAGAATCCAGCAGACTGTCTTTCACGCGGCTTAACACCATCACAATTGATGGAGCATCCTCTTTGGTTCAGTGGACCCCGATTTGCTCATCTACCCATTTCAGATTGGCCAGTTAAGAATTTTGATGCCACATCGATGACTGATATTCCAGAAATGAAACCAGCTATCATGCTATTCACAACTGATGATGCACGGAATGACAATATATTATACACGCTTGCATGTCGTATTTCATCATGGCCCAAGCTGGTCCGTATTGTACTTTATGTTCTCCGGTTTATTAAATTGGTACCGAGTAAATTTGATATTTCCCATTTAAAGGTGGCCGAAACGAATATCATCAAGGCTGTACAGCGAGTTCACTTTGATAAAGAACTTAAGAATGTGAAGTCTGGCAAAATATTACCGCCTGCATTTCAACGGCTCAGAGCCTTTGTTCACGAAGGTATCTTTCGTGTTGGCGGGCGATTGGAGAATGCTCACTTGGAATTTGATAGTCAGCACCCTATTTTACTTCCCGCTCGTGACCATGTAGTGAACCTTTTGATAGACTATTATCACAAAAAGTATTTGCACACCGGACCGCAGCTCTTAATGTCTCTGATACGCCAAAACTACTGGATTCTCTCTGCTCGGAATATAATAAGAAAGCGAGTACAGCAGTGTAATATATGTTATAGAGCAAATCCCCGAAACCAATGTCCATTGATGGCTGATTTACCTGCTTGTAGAGTTCAAGAAACAAAGGCCTTTTATCACACTGGTATAGATTACGCTGGCCCATTACGTATTATTCCCTACAGGCGACGTGGTGTTCGTAGTCAAAAGGCGTATATTTGTCTGTTCATTTGTCTAGTTACCAAGGCAGTTCACCTAGAACTCTCAACGGACTTGAGCACAGCAGCTTTCCTGAATGCCTTCAAACGCTTCATTGCGCGGCGTGGTCCAATCAAAGTAGTCTATACCGACTGTGGAACAAACTTTTTGGGAACTCACTCATATCTCAAGGAAATGTATAAATTGATTTCCTCTGAGCAGTATGCAGATAAATTTGCAAATGAATTGCGTGATAATAATATAGATTGGAAATTCAACCCACCATCAGCCCCTCATTTTGGCGGTATATGGGAGGGTAATATTCGGAGCGTTAAAACTCATCTTAATAAAATAGTTGGTAATCAGCTTCTCACTTTTGAAGAAATGTTGACTACACTTGCTCAAATTGAAGCATTATTAAATTCGCGACCTCTATCAGTTTTGAGTTCAGATCCATGTGACCCTCAAGCTCTTACTCCTGCACATTTTATAAACTTAACACCATTAAAATCACTACCTTCAGAAACGATAACGGAACATTCTAATCTCATCCAAAGGAAACGTATTGTAGACAGTTTGGTCCAGTCTTTTTGGAAAAGATGGAAACTTGAATATCTTAATACATTACAAGTTCGTAATAAATGGAAAAAAGATAGCACTCCTATTAAAACTGGCACAGTTGTACTGCTTCAATCTGAAAATAGTGCTCCTCTTAATTGGCCATTGGGTATAATAGAGGAAACTTTTCCGGGTCGTGATGGAGTTGTAAGGGTGGTTAACGTTAGAACGAAAACTGGTACTTTTTTTTTTTTTTTTTTTTTATCTTTATTTAAGGAGATTATTCACTTAGTGAATATGTCACTCCATTGTGCAACAAAAGATAGTAACAAAAATATATAAAATTATATAAAAAAATAAAGAAAACTGTTATCGTCTCTGAAGGCCCACCAACACTATTTTATAAAGTGACTTAGCCATTTCGGATTCCGGAAAGGCTAATACGCAATTTACACCTCCAACTTGTCGGAAATCTGTATGTTTTGCAAAGAATTGTTGTCTCAAATCATCATTCCGCGCACACTCCATCATAATGTGAAAAACGTCTTCCACTACATCACAAACTGAACATTTGGGATCAGGAGCCTTCCCCATTAAATGAGCAAATTTATTGAGTGGGATGTGCCCGGAACGAAGTCTGAAAACAGTCACTAGGGTGGTTCTATTAAGGTTACAAGAATCAAACCATGGCGTTTTCCATGGTAGACTTTGAATTGTTTTGTACCACACGCCTTTTTCCAAAGACCTTTCATCGAAATATACCTTCCATAGACGATAACATTCCTCTCTTACTAAGTTGACACAATCGGTATAATTAGGAACTATGTTCAATGGCACACCATCACTAGAAGCTTCCTTAGCTAACTTATCCACCCTTTCGTTGCCACACAAACCGATGTGAGAAGGTATCCATTGCAGTATCACTTCTTTACCGTTCGCTTTTAAGTTATGTATCTGCTCAATAATTGTATAAGCAACTGGATTGCCCCTAACACCATAAACGCATCGGTTTAAGTGTTGCAGCGAACTACGAGAATCAGTAAGTATTACAAACTTATCAGAGTCCACTGAGCTAGCATATGATATAGATTCTAAAATGGCTAGTAGTTCTATGTGCATAATTGACACTCGTACATCTGAGATAATATTGAATTTCATACAATTTCCGGTTTGTGGGTCAAATATAGCAGCTCCCATATTTAGATTATTTTCTATTGATCCATCTGTATACAAATGGTAGTAGGATGAATAGTGGTTCTCTAGATGACGTACGCAGCTGTTACGTAACATAAAATGGTTATAACTACGCTTAGGCTCATTCATTCCTTCAATGTTAAGTTTAATAAGGTCGCATAGGTTGTATGCACTGATCCATGATCTTAAAGCGAACATTCCTAACTGATCTCTACAGTGGATGACTATGTTGCGGAAACTGTTATGAATACAAACTAGCAGTGGTGTCTTTTTGTCTTTCCAATATCTAGAAGACATAAGGGAATTGAGTTGGTCTAATAGTACAATAGAGGTGTTGCCTGTTATTGATTTAGATTTAAGCCATAATTTTCCAGCTAGATATCTTCTACGAGTCTGAAGAGGTGGTAAACAAAGTTCGCTCTCCATAACATGTATTGGAGTACTCTTAACAAAGCCTCCTATAATGCGCATTGCCTGATTTTGAATTTTACTGAGTTTAACTAAATTTGAATCACAGCTGTTATCATAGAAACAACTTGCATAATCTAGACGGCTTCGTATGATTGATATATATAGCCTGCGAAGATGAGCAGGGTGGACTCCCCATCCCGACCCCGCCAACACTTTAAAAACGTTAAGAAATTTACAAACATTTTGATAAAGTTCATTTATGTGCTTATTCCATCTCAGAGATCTATCCATCCACAAACCAAGGTATTTAAAACTATCTACTTCGCTCAGTGGTGTACCATTTACTAAAATATTTGCTTGTAATACCTTCCGGCCTTTTCTAAAAACACATATTTTACTTTTTGTAGCAGAAATGTTAAGGCCCAATTCATCTAGATTTTTTATTACAAGGTTGAGAGATCTTTGCAGACGGTTTCTAGCCGTATTCATATCGCTGTCTGTTACATAGAGGACAAAGTCATCAGCATATTGGGCTACACATATATCTTGAATAATATGACAAATTTTGTAAGTTGCTACGTTAAACAATAGAGGTGATAAAGGATCGCCTTGAGCTAAACCTCGTCCTGTATGTCTGCTAATGTACGAGTCATCAGTTTTGATTTTTAAAACCCGTAGGCTTAGAAATTTCCACAAATATAAACAGAATTTTGCCCCTACCCCAAGACCATCTAGTTTATTAAGTAAAGCATTGATTTCAACATTATTATAAGCGTTATCCAGGTCGAGAAAACAAGCCATGGTGAAATTGTCTCTAGAAAAACCAATCTGAACTCTTGAAACCATTCGGCTTAAAACATCTAGACAAGACCTTGATTTACGAAAACCTACTGTTTCATTAGAGAAAATGTTATTTTTTTCCAGAAACCATTCCAATCTTCTACATAAAATTAGATGAAACACTTTGCACACGCATGACATAAGAGAAATAGGTCGCAAAGAAGAAGCGGAGGACGGATCACGACCTGGTTTTGGAATCGGAAAAATATAAATCTCACGCCATTGATCAGGAATAATGCCTCCAAAGATAAAGCTATTGTACAAAGAGAGCAGTATTTGTTTGCCTTTAAGAGGTAATCGCTTAATCATAGAAAATGATATATCATCCCATCCAGGGGCGGTATCTTTTGATTTTATATTTACCTCTAACTCATTTAAAGTAATTGGAGCCTCTAAGAAAGGATTCGATGAAACGAATATAGGTTGACATGATTGAACAAACAGAGGACACAAATTATTAAGTAGCGTTTCGGCTTTAGTTGGGTCAACGTAAGCTCTCTCTGATTTGTATCCCTTCAGCCATTTCATTTTGCTCCACAACTCACTCGTATGTGAAACTTCATTTAAGGAATCACAGAATTCGTGCCAATGTTCTCCAGAAGCTTTCCTTAAAAGTTTTTGTGATTCCCTAATACAGTCATTTAAAATGATCAAATTTGACGGAATAGGATTTTTCCTAAAAGTAGCAAGCGCGCGTCTACGTAAAGCAATAGATTTAGATAGATTTGGATTCCAATAAGGTTTTGGGGCAAACTTAGCACAAGGATCTGTGCAAAACTTAATAGATGGGATACACTTATCTGCCGCTTTATTGATCGTGTCAATAAATAAATTATAACCAGTAAAAGGATCATCCGGAAGAGTAAATTCAGCGAAAGAGTCCGTTAACAGGCTACTATATTCTGTCCAATTGGCTGCTTTAAAATTTCGTTTTTTAAAAGAATTTGAAGAACAACGAAATGCTGATGAAATTTTAATACACAGGTGGTCGCTTCCTAAAGTCTCATTTGATACTTGCCAATTAAATTTGAAAGCTATATCTGGAGAGGCGAAAGATATATCAGGGCTACTACATTGTAAATTTCCAGCTACCAATTTAATGCGTGTGTGACTACCATCATTTAGAGAAATTAAATTGCATTCGTTTACAATGTCAAACAGTTGGGACCCTCTGCTATCTGTCTTATATGACCAGGTCAGGTGTTGGGCATTAAAGTCCCCCAAAATTAAAGAGTTACTGGTAAATTGGGAAAAGATAGCTTCCCAATCTCTACGGGTTGTACGTACCGATTGTGGGCAGTAAATTCCAATAATACTTTCTAGATAATTACAATTAAATAGCCTAACAGAAATAATTTCTATCCCAGAATTTATGTTAGTTTGTATTAATTGTGATCTAATGGATTTGTGACAAAAAATTGAGACACCGCCGTAACCATCGCACCGATCTTTTCTAAAAATATTGTAACCACTGACTCTTAATTCGCTTTGTGGCTCCAACCAACACTCACTAACAACAGCGACATGAATTTTTTCTTGATTTAAAAGATGTTTGAAATCTAGAAGCTTGGGCCTCAAACTTTGTGCATTCCACTGAATTAGTTTAAAATTAATTATTTTGTCAGATCCGTTAGCCATTGATAGAATCGAAAATTAAAGTAAACCACTTTTTAAACGTTGATGCATCTGGTAAATTAATTAACATTACATTAATCGTCCAGTCTAATAGATAATTAATACATAGTTTGAATTTAACACTCCAAGGCTTATTACTGCAAAATACTACCTCTTTAAGTTTGTACAGAACCTCCATAATTGAAATATCAGACCCCGAGTGAGTCTTCCTAGTACGGTCACGTCGAAAATATTTAGATGTATCGTGTAGTGTCGTTTGTGGTTTAGGATCTTGCGTCGTTGAAGTAGAAGGTATATGCGGGTGACAGGACCCCCCCTGCCCCGCGTCTTGATTTCCCTCCTTGATAGGTCCACTAGTATCAGAGCTGGTCTCCGACGCTTGTGATGACGCATCCCAATCATGAATGGACTGATCCGACGAAAAACGCTGCTTCCTTTTTTTAGATTTTCTTTTATTTTTTTTGGAACTCTTCAAATGTTCGTTAGAAAAAAGTGTATTATTTTCATCTTGAGTTATCTTAGACACGACGGATGCATATGAATTCTTATTACGTGGGTCAGTAGGAAAGGTAGTGTTCTGCATTGTATAAGTGATATTCTCACTCGTTTCTCTGTGAACAGCTGGTGAAAAAGGTGGTACGTACATCAATGAAGCCTTGCGGTACGTACAGTTAAATTCCGACATGATTTCTCTTATTCTTCTTTCCTTCAAATATATTGGGCAGGTCTTAGCTAGGGCCATATGGTTACCTTTACAATTTATACATTTGAAGGAATTGGTCTCGCAATTAGGGTGATGTTTCCCACATTTAGGGCAGAATATTTTTGTAGAAGGACAATATTTGGCACTATGACCAAAACGCCAGCAATTTGAGCATTGTGTTACGGGGAAGATATATGCTTCGACTTTTACCCTTGTATTGAATAAATATACATATTCCGGAAGTGAGTTACCCTTGAAGCTGAGGCGAATGGTTTCACTGTCTATCCATCCTGGCGAAGCCGGGTTCCGTTTATTCAATCGTTTGATCGCTACTATTTCGCAATTATTGCTGGTCCTAATGTTTTCCATAAGGTCATCCTCAGATATGCCTATTTCCATGTTTTTGACAATTCCATAAGAGATATTTACTTCCCATGAATTTTGAATCCTCCAGCCTTGTTCTTGAATTTCAGGACATGCCGCGAATTTTTCGGAAAAAGCTATGTCCTCAAATGCTAGAAGGACTTTAAAAGCATTAATATATTTCACACGAGTTATACCACCAATATTAAGTCGATGAAATAATTTGGCCAATCCGAATTGTTTTGGTAGCTGATTTTTGCTCGAGATGCAAACATCAACGGAGTTCGGTTTCCAGCGTTTTGCCTTGGACCTCTTTACTACTGTCCAATCTTCTTCATTCTCTTCATTTTGTCTAATATTGTACTCAGTCTCCATCAAGTCTTCTTCTTCTACTTCTCCAGATTTATTGTGCTGTTCATCAATACTTTCTTCGTCTTCATTTCTTCTTGATTGTATTCGTTCATCTTCCATATTTTGTCTACTCATATTAGCTTCCATTTTGTTGCTCTCAACAGTCTCGTTTGCTTTTTCACTCATAGTGCACTAGGATTATAGTCGTACACCTCATTGACCAGAATACGGACGGACTGCGCCCGAGCGCAGTCCCGATTTAGTCAATAATCCCGTCCTCGATTGAAGGTAACACAAAACAATATTTGAATAAAACAAAAACCAAATTATAGACACGTGCGCAATCACTCGCGTATTCAGATAGATATACGTTATACGTCCAAATACCCGTCCGCTCTGTTCGGCTGCCGGCGGGCGACTGAAAACTGGTACTTATCGTAGACCTGTTGTTAAGGTTTATCCTTTACCAACACAGTAGTGGTTCGATATAATTCTACATACATACAGTCCACAAAATCTAATTAAATATAATTAAGTAGTAATTTAATAGTCTAATTGAATAATAAAAGTAATAAGTCTAAGATAATAAGATAATTTATAATGTAGGTTTCATATATTATTATAGTGTTTAACTTTGAAAGAGCTTTACTCTCTCAAACTGGGGGGCATGTTTACGCTATCTGCAATGGATAATTAGCATTGATGTTTTTGAACGTAACTGAGAGCGCATCGATGTAGTCCCGCCCCTTTCCCCACCTATATCAATGACATTTTTAAATTGAATTTGAATCGTGCGCATCAAAATTGTGCGATCGCGAAAAAGTGGTGAATATTGAGTGCAGCTAAGTAAGTACTTAAAAAACTGAAAGCTTTTCATCAAGAACAAAGAAAGAAGACAGGAGTGGCCACTCCATGAAGATAGTGCTACAAATATTATCACTACAAAGACACAGACTTTCGGTGAGTTCCTAAAAATATTACCTACTACCAAATATCATATCGATTGCGCTCAAAAATATAAAATTAAAAGAACCAAGCCCAAACAACGACACTTTTTAGATCCGTCATTCTGACCAATCAACGTGTAGGCGCTTATCGCGTGACATTGCTCGTATCCGATTGGTCCGCGTAATGAGTACAGTTTCTCGATAGAGTTTCAACAATAGTAATTTAGTTCATAGTATTGTTTTTTCTTCTTTATAATGCCGTAATTTATTATTATAACTTTAAAAAAAAAAATTACAATTCCTTCACTAATTAATCGAAAGGAACTTCGTTCCATCCGGGTGTCCCTTGACACCTCTGAAGTTTTTTTTTATTTAATAAACAATGTTTCAACAGCATTTAACTAGACACAGGGTACAGAGGATGTTTTCCCAAACATGAGCCAATTAAAGAAACACATTATGTTTCCAAAAAATGTTAACATAATTAATGGGTAGTCCAACTAAGGTAAAGAAAGGTAAGGCAGTTAAATAGGTAGATAAATTTTGTCGAATGATGACTTGCAGAATAAGTTTGAATCTGATTGTGTTGTGTCAATGTGTGTAAGTGCGTGTGAGTGTAATAAAGTGGTTGGTTTACATTAATTTAATTCATACGACGGACGTCACGCATGATGATTGATGAGAACTTTTTTTTTAATCTCTTAGATGGCTGGATGAGCTCACAGCCCCCCTGGTGTTAAGTGGTTACTGGAGCCCATAGACATCTACGACGTAAATGCGCCATCCGCCTTGAGATATGAGTTCTAAGGTCTCAGTATAGTTACAACGGCTGCCCCACCCTTCAAACCGAAACGCGTTACTGCTTCACGGCAGAAATAGGCAGGTTGGTGGTACCTTTGGTATTGATGATTTGCCATCGACTTTGCAATTAAAAAAGTCCTAACGTGACATGACAAGTTTCATTGCATTAATTCATTTCAATGATAGGCAGCAGCTCGGCTTTGCCCCTGGCATTGCTGACGTCCATGGGCGACGGTAACCACTCACCATCAGGTGGCCCGTATGCTCGTCTGCCCCCCAAAGGCAATAAAATAATATTTTTTAGATATGCACTGGCATTTTGATATTTAGGCACAATCCACATACCTGCTCCTCCTGACTTAGATATTTGATGTCGAACAATGATAGATCTATATAATCTTCATTAGCTATTTTACCGTTGTCATTACTAGATTTAAGATTCACTGCTTCCTTAGTTTTAATATCACGTCTTAAGAGTTTTCTTTTAGCACTTTTCACATTTAACTCTAGTATTTCGACTTGATTATCGCATGCTGTATCTTCCATCATCATCACATCAGTGTTCGTTTCATTAAAATCATCATCTTCACTGTCATTCGTTTTCATATTATTATCATACTTAATATCATCGACATCTGAATCATTCGCTTTGATATTGATTGCCTCTTCTAGTATGATTTCTTGAATTTCGTTTTTATCATTCTCATCGCATTGTATGCACACATCAGAGTGGTTTGCTTTATACAGCTTTGTGCACAGATTGGAGTTTAGATTTCTGGATTCTCTGTCGATCGTTGATACCAATCTGTCTGTCAGCTGGAATCAAACAATCAATTAATGTGAAACTTACTGGTGGTAGGACCTCTTGTGAGTCCGCACGGGTAGGTATTACGTACCACCACCAGTTTGTTGCCAGAAGGCAAATCTAAATAAGAACTTGTCTTTTAATATCACCACCGTCCAGTCTATTTATGCCGCGTATATAAATGACACTATTAGCAAATCCCAACCCTTCTGGCTGAGCTTTCACTCGCCCTGGCGAAACCTCCAAGGAACTCCTGGAAAAGCCTCCAAGCCACAAGTAATGCTTACTTCCACAAAAAAAAAAAAAAATTGTTGTTTGTGAGTCCGCGCGGGTCGGTACCACCCTGCCTATTTCTGCCGTGAGGTAGTAATGCGTTTCGGTTTGAAGGGTGGGGCAGCCGTTGTAACTATACTTGAGACCTTAGAACTTATATCTTAAGGTGGGTGGCGCATTTACGTTGTGGATGTCTATGGGCTTCAGTAACCACTTAACATCAGGTGGGCTGTGATCTCGTCTACCCATCTAAGCAATAAAAAATTTTAAAAAATTGGATGTCATCATCAATCTCCTGCCCTTCTCCCAGTCACCTGGGGTCGGCGCAACATGTTTCCTCCTTCCATACTCCTCTATCATATACCATTTCTTCGTTCACTCCCCTCTTACACATATCGCCTTTCACGCAATCCATCCATTTCGTCTTAGGTCTACTTCTTCCTCTATATCCTTCCTCATTCATAGCTAACACTCTCTTACCAACCTCATTTTCATTTCGTCACATGTCCATACCATACCAAGCGCGCACTTCTCAGCTTCTCTGTCACAGGTGCCACATTCAGACTTCCTCTAAAAAATTCATTCCGTATTTTATCCATTCTCGTTACTCCACACATCCATCGCAACATTCGCATCTGCATGCAATCTCAATGCGGTAATATGAAATTGGATGTAAGATGACTACTTAATTTGTTTTTTTTTATTATTAGAGTTTAAAAAAAAAACTTTATTGTACTTATAGGCAGACGAGTACATGGCCTGATAGTATTTACCGTCGCCCACAGACGTCAGCAATATCAGGAGCAGAGCCAAGCCACTGCCCACCGTTAAGTACTCCCCACAAACCTTGTTTGAAGAAGGCCTATGCAAAAGTTTCTTTTGACTTCTGAAGCAATATTATCATATAATATTGTTACGCCCGTAAGAGAAGCGCCATCTATCGTAGAATAGAGGAAACGAATATCAAAAGAACTAGTAAAACCGAGAACGTTCAAGAAGTAAAACGCCATCTATCGTCAGATAGCGGAAACACTTATGGAAGCTACTCGACCTGGCAAGAATGTTCTCGATAATTGTGAGATGTCGTATCAACTGTAAAAGCGTTGCAGAGATAACACGAAGCCAGTCAGTAATCGGATCGTGGTAATTCGAGTAAAAACGATACAGCGAACGGATCACCTGAAGCGATCCGGTCATCGTTCTCGTCAAAGCCGTCGCTTGCGACGAAGGGCTCGGCGAGTAAATTAACCCACAGACACGGCCCACTGAGTTTCTCGCCGGATCTTCTCAGTGGATCGCGTTCCGGTGGTAGATTTTGCGAAGCACGGCTCTTGCTAGGGTTCGTGTTAGCAACATCGTCAGGTTTGAGCTCCGTGAGCTCACCTACTAGTTAAGGTTACTCTGATATGGTATCTCTAGACCATCAGCTTTGCGTTTCGGTTTGAAGGGCGGTTTTTTTTCCTGCCTAAGCTGATAGCATTGAGAGTTTGAGAGGCTATTTCAGCGTAACCTTAACTAGTAGGAGAGCTTACGGGGCTCAAACCTGACGACGTTGTTAAGACGAACCCTAGCAAGAGTCGTGCTTCGTAGAATCTACCACCGGATCGGAAACGCGACCCACTGAGAAGATCCGGCGAGAAACTCAGTGGGCTGTGTCTATGGGTTAATTTACTCGTCGAGCCCTTCGTCATGCGACGGGTTCGACGAGAACGATGACCAGAGAGGCCGTTGTAACTATACTGAGACCTTACAACTCATATCTCAAGGCGGTTGGGTCTATGGGCACCCGTAACCACTTAACCCGTGAGCCTGTTCACCCACATATGAAATAAATAAAATACATCACCTCATTATGTATGTCCAGGAGATTGAGTAGAATATCTTGGGTCCTCGTGGCTTTAGCCTTGAATTTCTCGTAGTTCAGTAGCCTGTGGGTGCATTCCCAGCATAGATCCTGGGGCAGCTTGTCCAGTTCACTATGCTGTAAGTTAATTAGATAAACAGATAATCGAATTTGAAGCAAAGAAGTTCATGCTCAGAAGCCCGGTGTTAAAAGTTTACTTAAGACCAAGAATATCACGATGTAATGCCTCAGTCAAGCTTTGAGACACCAGCTTAAAGTTTAATTTTATTCATCATATATGGATTAAAACACTACTAATTAATGTGTATGTATGTTCCACGGGAAGTGCTCTGAGGAATTGTTTGAGATGATACCGACATCTCGTTTTTACCAACGCACCGCCCGCCACTGGAGTAGAGTTCATCCATACTACCTGGAGTCACTACGTTCATCCACAGTGCGTTTCTAGAGATATTTTTTGCCACGTACCATCCGGCTATGGAATGAGCTCCGCTCCACGGTGTTTCCCGAGCGCTATGACATGACCTTCTTTAAACGAGACTTGTGGAGAGTATTAAACGGTAGGCAGCGGCTTGGCTCCGCCCCTGGCATTGCTGACGTCCATGAGCGACGGTAACCACTAACCATCAGGTGGGCCGTATGCTCGTCTGCCTATACAGCAATAAAAATAATAATAATAATAAGCATTATATATATAATATGAGCGCGCACTTAACCGAAAACTTGGGAAAAAGACAAGAAGGAAGTTGAGTAAAGAGTGAGATAGCTACATTTTAGTATGACAGGTATCGAATGCGTTTAGGAATTGGTCTGATATCTCACATTTATTATACTATAAAATCTGTTCCGTCTTTTGAATTTGAACAGACTTTTCATTGGAGCAGAAACATTTAGTACGGTGGAATTTACCTCTACAGGTCAGTTTAATTCAGTTCAAAATTCAAAATTCAAAATCATTTATTTCAACTTAGATGTCAGTATGACACACTTGTTGAATGTCAAAATACAAATAACAATGGTTAACTCTACCACCGGTTCCAAAAAAAGCCACAGTCCTAAGAAGAACCGGCAAAACAAGCTCAGCGGGCTTTTTTTTTTGTTTTTTCTCAAATATTTTCTTTTTTTTAAATAAATTAAAATATTTACAATAAAGGAAAAATAAGTCAAAAAATACAATTAAAAAAATTAATAATGAGTTGATTCCTAAGGCTTCTACACTAGACCTTGTCGGAATGGTGAATGTTCCTAAGTAATAAATAACTTACGATTAAATCAGTTAATTCTTCATAGAGCATTGATAGTTTGTATTTCTTCATATTATACAATTTGACGCCCAGCGCCAAACATATCCGGCAAGCCTGTGATCGAAAAAGTATAATATCTAATTTAATTTAAATTGTCTCTTTGCTTGAAAAGTAATGCATGCATAAATGATGACATATAATTAATGGACATTGACTATATGATATGGTAATGTAACACCTTGTTTTGCTTTTTTGCAAAAACAGGGATATTACAAAGGAGCTTTCATCAGGTAGGCAGCGGCTTGGCTTGGTAGGCAACGGCTTCGCTCTGCCCTTGCTGGCATTGCTGAAGTCTATGGGCTCCAGGTAACCACTTAGCACCACGTGGGGCGTATGCTCGTCTACCTACATGGGCAATAAAAATAAAATAAAAACTTTAACTTTACTTTAAAAAAGCATAATTTTTCGCAAATAACAACCTATATTCAGATATTATGTAATTGCTGGAGATCTTTATGTAAAGCAAAAATAAGAGCATTTTCTTGTCTGCTGTGTAATGGTTATGTTCATGTGCTTTTGTTATATTTTAAGGCCAATAACCTTCATACACAGACTTTTAGTTTTTTTTATTGCTTAGATGGGTGGATGAGCTCACGGCCCACCAGGTGTTAAGTGATTACCGGAGCCCATAGACATCTACGTAATCACAATTACGTAATCTACGTAAATGCCGCCACTCACCTTGAGACATGAGTTCTAAGGTCTCAGTTTTCACAGTATGACTGCATTACCCTTCATGATGAAATGCATTGCTGCTTCAAGGCAGAAATATGCAGGGTGGTGTAACTACCCATGAGAATTCACAAGTGGACACAGGTTGAAGAAGAACTTGTGTTTATGTGCATTAGTGTTATTAATAAACATGGTACTGGTGGTAGGACCTCTTGGGAGTCCGCACGGGTAGGTACCACCACCCCGCCTATTACTGCCGTGAAGCAGTAATGCGTTTCGGTTTGAAGGGTGGGGCAGCCGTAGTAACTATACTAAGACCTTAGAACTTATATCTCAAGGTGGGTGGCGCATTTATGTTGTAGATGTCTATGGACTTCAGTAACCACTTAGCAGCAGGTGGGCTGTGGGCTGGTCCACCCATCCAAGCAAGAAAAAAAAAATCTAAGGCAAAATTAATTAAGTCTTGAGTTGTCAGTGATTTTAGTCTAATTTCAATCAATCTAAAAAATAGAGAAATAATTATTTTTCAATTATTTAATTATAATACTTATTTCATGGGATTTTTTTTCTAAATAATGCACTAAATAATAAAATAAAAAAAGATTTTTATCGATCTGTTTATACTCACTGATAATCTTCTATAATCCTCATTGTTTTTGGCAGCATTCAAATCAGTTTTCTCATTCATTTTGAACTTAGTTTATAAAATCTGATATGATTACAAGTTTTTATCCACATTACTTTTGTGTTCAATTACTGACAACCGCTTTGTGTACTTTTGTATTTTGTACACATTTTGTCGTATGTAGGTACATATGCAATAAAATTATTAATTTTAATATAATGAGCAATTTCAAAATCTTTGAAATAAACTTTATATAGGTAGTAGTAGGGTTTTTCTCGAAGAGAAAGGCTATGAAACTAAGCCATACAGCCAATTCTTAAGTTTAATATTTTCATATATAATTTTATGTTTCAAGGCAGAAAAGCCAATTCTTTAGTATTCTTCATTTATAAATATTTTTTCAAATCCGTGTAATTGTTTACATAGTTTTTTTTTTCGGTTGGGAGATGTCGCAATCATGTTTCTTGAAAAATCCGAGTAAAAAGTCAAAATTAGTGTTCTCCATTATAAGTCTCCGAAAGTAGAGTTAATGTATTGATATACTGGTCTAAAACTTGCAGGGCACTTATGCAATTCTTGAAGAGATGGCGGGATGCTATCCTTATAAACCTCTTGCAGCTTATCGATAAATAGGACGCGATGAATGTTAAAAGCCGGACATGTGAAAAAAATATGTTCTAAATTTTTTTTTTATTGCTTAGGTGGGTGGACGAGCTCACAGCCCACCTGGTGTTAAGTGGTTACTGGAGCCCATAGACATCTACAACGTAAATGCGCCACCCACCTTGAGATATAAGTTCTAAGGTCTCAGTATAGTTACAAGGGCTACTCCACCCTTCGAACCGAAACGCATTACTGCTTCACGGCGGAAATAGGCGGGGTGGTGGTACCTACCCGTCCCGACTCCCAAGAGGTCCTACCACCAGTGATTACGCAAATTATAATTCTGCGGGTTTGATTTTTATTACACGATGTTATTCCTTCACCGTGGAAGTCAATCGTGAACATTTCTTGAGTACGTATTTCATTAGAAAAATTGGTACCCGCCTGCGGGATTCGAACACCGGTGCATCGCTACACACGAATGCACCGGATGTCTTATCATCTAGGCCACGACGACTTCAAACTAAAAAATAAACTTCAAATAAACTTTATTTAATGCGATATGTAATACAAGAAACTAAATAAACAAGTTTGATTTACTTACAAAGTCTGTTATGTACTGTCAGTCCGTATGGCCATATACTTAGACCAAATTTATTTAATAAAAACACATACCATTTAAACCACTTAGGTCTTCACTAGAAGTAATAGTGTTCTGTGACTTACACCGGTCACTCACATGCGTACGAATACGCAAACCCACAAGTGTAAGACGACATTTGCGAATGATTATGCAAAGTTTTCCCTGCATTCGTGGTTTTCCAAGCTGTGTCGGTTTTTTAACACCGGTCACTCACATGCGCACGAATACGCAAACCCACAAGTGTAGGACGACATTTGCGAATGATTATGCAAAGTTTTCGCTGCATTCGTGGTTTTCCAAGCTTTGTCGGTTTTTTAACAGACATCAAAGCGCGCGAACCTCGAACCTTCGCGTAGTCTCCCACACATTCGCTTGCCCAGTTGCGCCGACGATTGCGAAGGTAACGGACGTATCGCCATTTTCATAGTTATATATATTTCATAGTATAGACGTCTACTGTGTAGCGTCACGAGAAATCATCAAAAGAAATCCCATAAGAACAGCATGGCTGTTAATGATGTTTGGGAAAGAATTCAAAACTCTTTTTCTCTTCAATGTTCTATTGACGAATTAAAAAGGAGGAGAAATTCGTGAGACATTCGTAAACAAGTGTGGGAGGAAGCGCAAACGGGTTCGCAAATTGAGTACCGAATCCATTTGCACAGCTGCTAGGTTTGCGAATGAATGTTTGACGGCCCCTCACATGCGCGCAAACATTCGTACAATGTACGAATATTTGCGCGCATGTCAGTGGCCGGCATTACACATACGCATTGACTTTATGAGCAATGTTCCCTTTGATAGACTAAAGTCCACTGAAAAAATTTCAGTAAACGATCACCTTTTTACTGAGATTATATTTCATCCCATATCATCTCATCTGATTTTTTTTTTTTTTTTTTATTGCATGGCTGTGTGGACGAGCTCACAGCCCACCTGATGTTAAGTGGTTACTGGAGCCCATAGACATCTACAACGTAAATGCGCCACACACCTTGAGATATAGTTCTAAGGTCTCAGTATAGTCACAACGGCTGCCCCACCCTTCAAACCGAAACGCATTACTGCTTCACGGCAGAAATAGGCGGGGCGGTGGTACCTATCCGTGCGGACTCACAAGAGGTCCTACCACCAGTACACAAGAGGTCCTACCACCAGTAAAATCATGTCTCAAATTTCATGTTTCATTTAATTTCATCATGTCTCAAATTCTTCATTTCATTTCACTCCATATTATCATTTTTCATAAAAATATCCCATATCTTATCATCTCATCTCATTTCAATTCATTTAATTTCAGTTCATTTTATGCTATGTTTCATATTAATGAGCTTCATTTCATTCCATAATATCATATTACATAAAAAAGATTAGGCAGTATGGTGTAATACTTTTGCCTTTCCATTTGGAAAAATACAACTACTACTACTTAGTTATCTATGTTGGTAATTTGAATTTTGGCGCCATTCTGCTTCATTTAATTCCACTTAAATTTAATTACAATTATATTATTTAAGGTGAGTTTCAATTTGTTAAATTTGAATAATCTAGTAAGCATGTTTTCTTACAGCATCAACTCAATGAGGGCAACTATTTTAGCGTTCAAATGGACTTTTGTCAATATTTACAATTCAAAATCTAAACATTAAATTTTTTATCGAAACTATATATGTAATTCTATTGTATATATATTAAATATGTTTATATATGTTTACGCCATTTTACGCCTGATTAGGACAAATTTTAAAAGATCAATAGACGCTTTCTCGACGTAAACATTTGAGTCAATTTAGCCGTATCTGTTTTGCCGCTAATTCTTTAACGTTAAATCTATAGAATGTCGGAAATGGTCCCTTTAAAATATTATAGAAATTGATTGAGTGCCTTAAACGGATTACAGAGAACATGAATTTGAGGAAGAGACAGCGTATCTCTTACTACGAACCGGACGAGCCAAACCTGGACGAGTACATATGTGAGTTTTTTTTTTTTTTTTGTTGCTTAGATGGGTGGACGAGCTAACAGCCCACCTGGTGTTAAGTGGTTACTGGAGCCCATAGACATCCACAACGTAAATGCGCCACCCACCTTGAGATATAAGTTCTAAGGTCTCAAGCATAGTTACAACGGCTGCCCGCCCTTCAAACCGAAACGCATTACTGCTTCACGGCAGAAATAGGCAGGGTGGTGGTACCCACCCGTGCGGACTCACAAGAGGTCCTACGACCAGTAATAGCACTAGACACAGATTGCACTAGACAAGTGAACGGATTGAGTTGATAATATGAAGTTTATAGTACAAAAGCTATTGTAACCGCTGAAATAGTGAAGGCGCCTACCCGTGACGCCTCACAAGACGTCCTACCAGTTGTTCTAATAAGCTTCTAATAATCTTACTGCTAGTAGGACGTCTTATGGGTCCGCACGGGTACGTACCACCACTCTGTCTATTTCTGCCGTGAAGCAGTAATGCGTTTCGGTTTGAAGGCCATTCCCGATCCTGCGGAAAGAATGGAAAGCATTCGACGTCGCCCTAAACACGTCATTTCGGATCCTCCCGATCCACTAACGGTGCTTTTAGGTGCCTCAAGCACCGGTCATTATTCTTGCCGAACCCGTCGCTTGCGATGAAGGACTCGACGAGTAAATTAACCCACTGAGTTTCTCGCCGGATCTTCTCAGTGGGTCGCGTTTCCGATCCGGTGGTAGATTCTGCGAAGCACGGCTCTTGCTAGGGTTCGTGTTAGCAACGTCATCAGGTTTGAGCCCCGTGAGCTCACCTACAAACGTTAGGGTTACGCTGAAATAGCCTCTCAAGGCTCTCATTTCATGAAAGCTCAAGATTAGGTTTAAAAAAAAAAAAAAGTAACTATACTGAGATCTTAGAACTTATATCTCCACGTCACGTCCACCCATCTAAGCAATAAAAAAATCCCTCAGCTCTCGATATAGCTTAACAAAAAACGTTTATCCATAAATCTAAGACTTAAAACTGATATCTCAAAGAAGGTGAGTATATGAGAGATTATATTATTACTATGAGATTATTTTTTAACCGACTTCAAAATAGGAGGAGGCTCTCAATTCAAGTGTATGTTTTTTTTTACTGTTTATTACCTCATAACTTAGGACTGGGTGAATCGATTTTGATGATTCCTTTTTTATTAGAAAGCTGACGCTTCCCGTGTGGTCCCATTTCAATTTAGTCCAGTTCTGGTAATGGTATCCACGAGAAAACCATATAGGTATTTTAGAATTTGCATTAAGTACGTGCGTGACAAATAGATGAATAACTCAATAACTCAATATCACGCCAACCGATTTATCCGATGATTATTGTTTTAGTGTATATATTGATTTGTTTTGGAATATCTTTTTTCTTTTATTTGAAATCGGTTTTTGTTAAAGCACGTCTATTTGCAATTATTTCAGTTTGCGATAGCTGTAGAGATTACGTTTACGAATACTGTTCGGTCCACGGACCTCTGCTGGTGATACCGGACGACAAGGTAAGGGGTGAGAGGGAAAATAACACTTTCGGAGCTTTTAATATTATATTCGAAGTTGAACGAAATTTCAGAGGACCTTCGGAACGGTTAATGAAATTCCTACGTGAGATTTTATTCAAAACTAGCTGACCCGGCAGACTTCGTAGTGCCTCAATCGATAAATAAAAGATCTAAACTTTTATATAAAATAAACTTAAAACAAACAAAAGAAATCCATCTGACGGTGGACACATCAAAGGAAAAACAAAATTGTTATTTTTATTTAATTCCGAGTATTTTCACATTTATCTACCTTTTAAACCTTCTCTGGACTTCCATAAATAATTCAAGACCAAAATTAGCTAAATCGGTCCAGCCGTTCTCGAGTTTTAGCGAGACTAACGAACAGCAATTCATTTTTATATATCTAGTTAAAGATTTGCAATTTTCAAAAATTCTATCTTTATTTTATTGTGTACGCCATTTCATTCAATATCATTTTTTTTTCAATTGATCAAATTGTTAACAGTGGATTCATCGTGTGCTTTCCATTTTTATCAGTTTAATAAAATTGTTACCTACTTCAATTTTATCACTGACCAGTCGCGGAACCCAATTGCTTTCCTCTAAAATTGTCGCTTCACGAGTTAAAAAACACTAAACATCCGTTAAAATTGTTATTAAGTTCTAAAGGAGAGCCAATTGAAGTTTAAGATTTAAAAAAAAAATTGTAACATAAAACATTTGAATGGATTAAACTTAATTGAGGTTCAATTAAAATACTGTTGGTACTACTCAACTCAATGATACTCAATAAAACGGACCTTTAATTGCAAATATAAATGCTGTGTATTGAGCGAAATGTCGCTTTTCTTTTCACCCCTCGATACTGGTGGTAGGACCTCTTGTGAGTCCGCACGGGTGGCTACCACCACCCTGCCTATTTCTGCCGTGAAGCAGTAATGCGTTTCGGTTCGAAGGGTGGGGGTAGCCGTTGTAACTATACTGAGACCTTAGAACTTATATCTCCAGTAACCACTTAACAACAGGTGGGCTGTGAGCTCGTCCATCCATCTAAGCAATAAAAAAAAAACAACGAAAACTAATCTAACTTGTAATGAAATAATTTTATTCACAATATAAAATTAAACAATTACACTACTAGCATATTACTAACGTGGAGGATGCCCTTGATCATTTTTATAAACGTAACCAACCTACAAGTAAAAACATTCAACTCAGTTGACGACATTGCCAGTTCGTTATCGGTGCGACAATTAAATTGTGAATTTCTTCGTAAAGGTACCTATCAAACATGATTTCCCATCATTTGTTCCCCGAGCCGCCCTCACCATTCCCCATGTGTTCCTGCATCTAGCTCCTTCCATCATTCCAGGTATAACCAAACCACATTTTACAATCATCACAAGGTTTCTTTTACTGCTCTAAGCGGGCAACCTTGGTTACTACTAAATAGTAGTTTAGGTTTGAAGTCTTAAATGCACTTTTGGTATAAAATGGTTTTGGGAATAACGGGTGATATTGCTCGGTAGACCGACGCTCCGAATGTTGTTGTTCGGAACTTGTATATATGCGAGATTATCTTGAATATGTCATAAGGGAGATTCAGGCATCTGTTAAATATATTTTGTTTTTGTGATGGCTATCCGCAAAATGGGCAAAGGCTTTATTTGCGGTAGATTTTAGAGGAAGAGGTAGACCTAAGAAGAAATGGATGGATTGTGTGAAAGACGATATGGGTAGGAGGGGAGTGAGCGAAGAAATGGTATATGATAGAAGAGTATGGAAGGAGAAAACATGTTGCGCCGACCCCAGGTGACTGGGAGAAGGGCAGGATAATGATGAATGAATGAAATGATGGGTAGTAGAGTGGTACCGACCCGTGTGGGCTTAGAATGTATAAACAAATATAAATAGATTTAGCTATGGGCCCAAAACCAGGACAAATTGAAACATTACAAAGTCATTTAAATTTTCCTTCAATATTTTGACGAAGTCGTAGTGGTCCAAAGGTTAAGACGTCCGGTGCTTTCGTATCTAGCGATGCTCGAATGCCGCCAGCGGGTAACAATTTTTCTTACGAAATACGTAATGAGATTGATGGACGAATCACAGCCCACCTGGTGTTTAGTGATTACCGGAGTCTATAGACCTCTACAACATAAATGCCACCACCCATCTTGTGACATGAGTTGTGAGGTCTCCGTTTTAACAGTACAACGGCTGCCCAGCCCTTCAAACCGAAACGTATTACTGATTACACGGCAGTTATAGGCAGGGTGGTGGAACCTACCCTACCCTCAAAGTAAAATAATTTTTTAATAATTTTTATGTATCATATTATGTCGGTCACATAAGTAGCCGGGAGATCGATGGGTGGGGGTTTATTAACATTAACAAAACTACGAAAACTGTTTGTTCCCGCAACGAAGGTGCTGGTCTAGGCGTGTTCAGTACCCTGACTCTGCCCCAGGGCGTCCAGTTTGGTCCGTACCGCGGGCAGCGGACCGACCAGGTCGACTCCATGTACTGCTGGCAGGTCGGTTGCCGCACCACCCACGACCCTTAGCGTCTAAACACACTATGCCGAAAGTACGCGACCGAAGCTCCACGGCTGATATTAGGTTCCGACGTATTCGGCTGCTTTCAGACTACGCTATAGTGCCGCATAGCACCCTATACTTAGCCAGTAATATAGGTGTAGGCGAGCTCACGGGGCTCAAACCGAGAGTGTTGCTAACACTGGCCCCAGCAAGAGCAGTGCTACGCAGAATCTACCACCGGATCGGTAATGCGACCCACTCAGAAGATCCGGCGAGAAACTCAGTGGGCTGTGTCTATAGGTTAATTTACTCATCGAGCCTTTCGTCGCAAGCGACGGGTTCGACGAGAACGGTGACTGGTGCTTGAGGTACCTAAAAGCACCGTTAATGGACCGGGAGGATCCGTAATGACGTGTTTAGGGCGATGTTGACTGTTTACCATTCGGTCTACAGGATCGGGTATGTGGCTATGAGCTATGTACTATTATATTATAGCGTAGTCTGAAAGCGGCTTGGTGTGACACGCCTATATCGCCGAATTGACGCTACAGAAATTCAGTTGCTCAACTTTGTGTGTGTATTTAGTATCTCGAGCACTGTCTTGGCGTGGTGTCGTGTGTTATTTAAATAGTTGGGTTGATAGAGGCGAAACAAAGCGATCCGGTTGGGGTTCCATTTTTACTTTTGACGAGCCAAACTCGAATAATTTGCCGCTGAATTTACGCCCGACCGAAGTTATCATGCCGAACATCGGTCGCATACTTTTGGGCACAGTGTGTTTAGACACTAACTGCGTGCTTAGTGCGAGCTTTTTAACGATATCGATAGCGTAAAAGTTATATATTGTATAGTAGTCGTTATATATTTTATAATAAAATAGTTACTGAACATCTAGTAAATCAATAATGCAGATATGCTTTGGTTGTGATACGAAATTACATTGTAAAAGTGATTGAATAGTATAAGAATCGGTTTTTAAGCTATTGCATAGTTTTTATCGCGGGCTTTAAGTGCGACGACCGAATCAAGAAATTCCGTAACGAAAATAAAACCTAACACCCCACTCCACCTACCATGTAGCTTGCGTTCAACACATTCACACGTTGCGTTTGTGTAGTGTTTGTGAATAAGCGCGCGGCGTAACGTCACACTGCATGCGCATCATGAAAAGTCTGCCCAACTCTCTCTCGCGCGGTCTAGGTTATGAGTGTGAAGGGGGCAGTTGCTTAGATGGGTGGACGAGCTCACAGCTCACCTGGTGTTAAGTGGTTACCGTCGCCCATAGACATCTACAACGTAAATGCACCACCCACGTTGAGATATAAGTTCTAAGATCTCAGAATATACTTACAACGGCTGCCCCGCCCTTCAAACCGCATGCAACAGATATACGACAGCAACAACAAGCCGTCCCACGTGGTGGACGCCGCCGATCCGAACCGTTCTAACTGGATGCGGTACGTGAACTGCGCCAGACGCTGGACCGAACAGAATCTGGTGGCGTTCCAGTATCAAGGGCAGCTGTATTACAGGTACCTAGCCTAAGTTTCTTATAAAAAAAAAATTTACTATTTTAAATATAGGATTATCGAAGACAAGGCAAAGTGGAGGAGTTTTTTTAATTTTTTTATTGCTTAGGTAGTTGCCGGAGCCCATACACATCTACAACGTAATGCCGCCATCCGCCTTGGGGTATCAGTTCTAATGTCTGTTTTTACAGTACAGCGGCTGCCCCGCCCTTCAAACCGAAACGCGTTACTGCTTCACGGCAAAAATAGGCAGGGTGGCGGGTACCTACCCGTGCGGACTCACAAGACGTCCGTTTGTTTTTTCCGGGCCGGGGCCCGAACTTCCCGTGGGGTCCAGCGGGTACAAGGATGTTTTCAGGACCCTACTCACTAAATAACTCCCCGGCACTCTTCGCCCAAGCGTCCGATCCCTTCTGAGGTCAGGACCCGGATGAGGTAAGGGGGTTACCGCGGTCAACACTACAACCAGAAGGCGTAGTTTATAAGTATACATATTTCTATAGATTGTATCGCAGGTACGTTCGCATCGCTCGATACGACTACACCGGGCGTCTTGTCATTTGACCCGCGACGCTTTGAAACATAAAGACCGTATTGTACTAAAGCGATGTTTACAGAACGATAAAAATAATACCTCGCTTCACTGAGCTCATGGTGTTCTATGGTGGTGCATTCGCGAACATTCTTCACATTAACCTCAGCAAATACAACGCGCCCACAAATTACGCTCAGAAATTCGGTAAGCTCCTATTATTACTTTCAGTATAGGTGGAATCAGCTAAACCATTAATTAGGCTCACGTTTTTTCTCTACCTAATCCCGGATTGTCTAAGGCTGTCTTTCCCAAAGTGGGCGATAACGCCCCCTTGCAGGCCTAAAAGGGGGCGGTAAGAAACGTAGAAAAAAAGGGGGCGTTATGTAATTTCATCTAAGATGACTTAGACACTGACTGAGCTATCGGTATAGTGGTTTTTAAGTAGGTGAAAAAATGGGGGCGCTAAAAAATAATTTATTCTCAAAGTGGGCAGTAGTCAAAATAAGTTTGGGAGCCCCTGGTCTAAGGGGCAATTCCATCTACACTGTAGATGATCTCACGGTCTCAACTTAAGAAAACTTGCTAACACTGGCCCTAACAAGAGCAGTGCTTCGCAGAATCTACCACCGGATCGGAATCGCGACCCACTGAAATAATTTGGCGAGATACACAATGGGTTACAGCTCACAATGCACTTAGCGAGGCAAAAACCTTCTTCAAACGAGGCTTTTGAGAGAGTTAATAGTAGGCAGCGGCTTGGCTCTGCCCCTGGCATTGCTGACGTCCATGGAGGACGGTAACCACTCACCATCAGGTGGGCCGTATGCTCGTCTGCCTACAAGGACAATAAAAAAAGAGCTAAGTATACACCAAACAATAATGACTTGGCTGTATCCGTCGCATTGTTGCAACTATTTGACATCTTATGCGATTATCCTATTATTTCGAGGGTTGAAAGGTTTAAAGGACATTCCGCTAAATACACCATGTTTAGGTATATTTGTAATTAAGGGTCCTTTTTATTTGGTATCAGTATTAAAAGTTTAATGTTTCTAATTGAAACTTCAATTAAGTTTATTCCATTCAAACAGCTGAAGATGTTTTTTCATTAAGATTTGGCTCTCCGGCAAAGTTGCTAAAACTTCGCTTAAAAAAACCAATAGCTTTTCACGCCTCGATATTATGTAAAAAGCTAAAAGCTATATCATTTAAATTTTTCTGAAAATTGCAACTAATTAAGCCCGCAAAAAGATATAGGGAATTTTAGTATTTTATCATCGTCATGCATTTTTTGAGAACCGAGCTGTGACCAAACAGTAATTTGGTTTTGATAATAAATTATTTCCACGATGTGCCCAAAACAAGGTATCTACTTAAGACGTGGTGGATTGTTTGATTGTTTGTCTATAAAGGTAGTGAAAAACATGTATTTCAACGCAATCCTTTAGATAAGAGTTCTTTGGAGGATGAAGACAACATTTTTAGTATTATTGTCAATGGCAGTGGCTCTAAGGAACCACCTAATGATACATGGTTAACATCGCTAGTGCGGGCAAAATTGGAAAACACTCTTTTTTTACGTTAATACAATAACAAAATAGTTAATTAGTTACTCATGATTTACTACATAATTCTTCATGAAATCGAATTCAGGGAATAAATTGGTTTTAGGCGCGTCACCTCCAAAAAAAGTTAAAGGATCAAAAAAATTAGAAATAGCAGAAAGAACAAATAGAAAATCCCAGCAGACGGAAATTTTTATTCCTGTGGATATCAAGGAAAAGCTAAGTGTTGCAGTTGAAAAAAAAGTTTCCGAAAATATGAATTTGAACAATAATTCAATAAAATCAATTCAAAATTATAAAAATAAATCAAAAACCCTACATGATTCAGTTAGTTATAATGACGACAATAGGAATTCGAAAGTTGATAATAAGTCGCTTACAGATAAAAATAATGAAATAAATCACGAATCTAAATTTGCGGATAAAACGAAATCTGACCTGAATAACAAAAATGTAAAAGTTGAGAATAACGTGAATAGGGAAATATTTATATGTGATATTTGCAATTTTAAAATAGCTGAACGCTGCATGATAGAGACACATATGACGCTTCATAATAAGGGTTATGTTTGTAAAGTACGTGATAAAAAAAATACAGAAAAAACCGGCTTAAAAATACATCTAAATAAACCTTACAGTTGTGACGTGTGTGATAAAAGTTTTACATATAAAAGTGACTTAGAGAGACATCTAAGAATACACACCGGAGAAAAAAAACCTTACAGTTGTGACGTGTGTGATAAAAGTTTTACACAAAATGGTCATTTGAAGGAACATCTAAGAATACATACCGGAGAAAAACCTTACAGTTGTGAAGTATGTGATAAAAGTTTTACACGAAAAAGTAACTTTGAGAGACATCTAAGAATACATACCGGAGAAAAAAAACCTTACAGTTGTGACGTGTGTGATAAAAGTTTTACACAAAATGGTCATTTGAAGGAACATCTAAGAATACATACCGGAGAAAAACCTTACAGTTGTGACGTGTGTGATAAAAGTTTTACACGTAAAACTTCCTTGAACATACATCTAAGAATACATACCGGAGAAAAACCTCCCAGTTGTGAGGTGTGTGATAAAAGTTTTACACAAAAAGGTTATTTGAAGGAACATCTAAGAATACATACCGGAGAAAAACCTTACAGTTGTGAAGTGTGTGATAAAAGTTTTACACATAAAAGTAACTTAAAGGGACATCTAAGAATACATACCGGAGAAAAACCTTACACTTGTGAAGTGTGTGATAAAAGTTTTACACATAAAATTTCCTTGAACATACATCTAAGAATACATACCGGAGAAAAAAAACCTTACAGTTGTGAGGTGTGTGATAAAAGTTTTACACAAAAAAATACCTTAAAGAGACATGTAAAAATACATACCGGAGAAAAACCTTACAGTCGTGACGTGTGTGACAAAAGTTTTACCCGCAAAGGCATCTTAAAAAATCATCTCGGAACACATCAAAAGAAAACCATGTAACTGAATAGACGATTCAAAGCTTCGCTAAGATTAAATTTTATAAGAACACCAGAACCAGACTGCGCAGTGTATAAGGAATATAGCAGCAGACATCAAAAGATCTGAATACTTTTCCCTACCACCAAAGGATTTTGGCAAATTAAATTATCAAAAAGAACACAAAAGATACTGACATTTTCTACACCATGGGGAAGATATTCATTCAAAAGACTTCCATTCGGACTATCGTCAGCCCCTGAAATTTTTCAAGAAATCTTGAACATCTTGTAATATTCGTTTACGCATTCCATTGCAAAATGGGCTATCGTTTAACAATTCTTTGGTTGTTTGAATAGGAAAAATCGCTATTTTGGTTTACTTTAAAAATGTTAGCACGCAAATTAGGCTAGGTTGTGCTTCTCGGGCGATAGGTACAGCGTCAGTGGCCTCATAGCTAAGCAGACCAGTTGTCTCGTTTAAAATGATGCGACACTACCAAGGCTGTAATATACTAAAGACTATTAATATTTATATCCTACTAGCTGACCCGGTAGACTTCGTAGTGCCTCAATCGATAAATAAAATACCTTAACTTTTGTATAAAAAAATAAACTTAAAACAAACAAAAGGAATCGGTCCGACGGGCAACACATCAGAGGATAAACAAAATTTATTGAATTCTGAGCTTTTTCATATTTATCTACCTTTTAAACCTTCTCAGGACTTCCACAAATAATTCAAGTAAAGGCCTCCTCCAATGATAACCACTTCTCTCTATCCTATGCTAATTGCCACCACTCTGGGCCGGCTGCTTTTTTTATTTCGTTCTCCCAGCGTGTCGAGGGCATTCCTCTCTTGCTTTTTATTTGAGGTCCTCTCCTTGAGGTGGTTCTGTAGGTCCATCTTTTATCTCTTAGCCTCACTATATGACCGGCCCATTTCCGCCTTAGCTTTTGGGCGTAGCTTAAGGCATTATTAGCTTTTGTTATTTCTCTTATCTTTACGTGTCTGATCTTATCTAGTTTTTTATTCTGAGCATGTTTCTCTCCATTCCTCGTTGACAAGATGTTATTTTTTGCTAACTTTTTACGTAAATTTCCATGTTTGACATCCATATGTCAATAAAGCAGCGATAATATTACAAATAAAAAAAATATTACGTACCACCACCAGTTTGTTGTCAGAAGGCAAATCTAAATAAGAACTTGTCTTTTAATATCACCACCGTCCAGTCTATTTATGCCGCGTATATAAATGACACTATTAGCAAATCCCAACCCTTCTGGCTGAGCTTTCACTCGCCCTGGCGAAACCTCCAAGGAACTCCTGGAAAAGCCTTCAAGCCACAAGTAATGCTTATTTCCACAAAAAAAAAAAAAAATTGTTGTTTGTGAGTCCGCGCGGGTCGGTACCACCACCCTGCCTATTTCTGCCGTGAAGCAGTAATGCGTTTCGGTTTGAAGGGTGGGGCAGCCGTTGTAACTTGAGACCTTAGAACTTATATCTCAAGGTGACGTTGTGGATGTCAATGGGCTCCAGTAACCACTCTGTTTATAATTCTATTTTTTAGGCATTTTCAAATTTGCCGAATGTTTCTTGATCTTTTTAATATCCGTTACTGGTAAATAAGTTATTTTCCATTAATGTATTGTTTAATAAAAATGTTTTTTGCCTTTTTGTATTATCGTTTTTTTTTGTGTCTCAGCCATATCTCGGCATTATGGGAATACATTGTAGTTTTAACTATTTTTTAAATGTATTTATTACGAATTCGATCATTTCCTTTTTATTTTTAGAATTTTTACAACAATTTCAAAGTACTTAAAATATTGTAATGTTAGATTAATTACATTTTACGTACCTCGAACACTTTTAATTGTTTCCCTAACTTGACAGTATCTAGGTTTTTTTTTCGTTACGACATACTTAAGAATAATATGGTTTTGATTTTTTATTTTATTAAACAAATTTATTGTAAGTAACAATTTTTACAGTTGATTTTTAGTTTAAGAAATTTGTATAACTAGATATATTTAGTAATAAATTTATTACGCTTCGATCTGTCTCCATTTATTGGTCTCCTTCTGTAAGTTAGACTTTATTATTTTTCTTTCTTTTTCCAAGCACAAGCAAAGCGTTTTCAATTCACCATTCAACTTTTTGAAGTGAAACTTCTTTAGAAACGTTGTGATTTCAAACTCGATGAAACGAAAAAATAAGTCCATAGTGACACAAACACATAAATGTTCAGCCGGCGAGAGAATGAGATAGAACACATTAGACGTTCTCAGTCTCCTCTTTGTGCGACTCTTCGTAGCATCCCCACTACCATCTACTAAACATTGTCCATATGTATGCTCCTGTGTAGTGGGATAGTCAGTATATCTATATCTTATTTATAAGTTTCACTTCTACCGTGTGTGACTTGCACACACACACACACACTTTGTTTTAGTACATAGTATTTAGGTCCTTTCAGATAACCTCTCAACGTCCCATTTATAGATACATGAGCTTAGTAGTAACTCATTTCCAATTCCATTGCTTTAATATGAAGTATAATATTATTATAATCTCAGTCATAATGTCAGATATTCTTTAAATGGGAAGGTAAACCAATATAATGTCAGTGAAACACTGCCCTAGCTAGAAGATAGTGTCAGAAAGGCATAGTCACGGCATTCTCGCATTCTCATTCATAGGCATTCTCTAAGGCATAGTCACGTAAAAGTTACGTCCAGCGGCTTTGTTTCATTTTTCCACATTTGTGCACTTTCACAGATATTAAACAGTTAATAAACCACCGTTATTCCACATTTACACCTGAATAAACACTAAATAGACAAAATAAAACAAATCACACAACTTCACTACTCGCGTTCTCGCCAAAAAAGTCTACCAGCATACTGTGGTCCTAATGTGGCAAGATTTTGAGGTTATTATTGCTAGCTCAAGTTCTGGTTTTGAAGATAAGCTAAATTCCAATCCGACTCGGACCTCACATCTTAATTCACCTTTACGAGCCGGACAAGATTCTACCCATTTTAACCTTTAAAAATTTGAATAGGTTAAAGATGCTGTGGCATATTCATTACAGCAAAATTTAATTTAAAGGGATAAGGGTTTTATTCAATTGCATTTTATTCAAAGATTGTATTCAACGCAGAAAACATTGGACACCCAATTGAATCGTCATCAAACTTACACGTTAATTTTCTCACTATAATCCCACATAACGATGGTAATATCTAGCAATGCAATTTATTTGAGGAAAGGCGTTTTGAAAAACGTATTGTATTATAAAAAGTTCTAAAGTTGACATTGCAACTTATCGGAGTGACAAATTGAATTATGATGTTCGTGGATTCAAGGCAGGAATTATAAGGTTTTAGCGCTTACGAGGCGCGTGGGGTATGTGGGTCTTAACGATCTGCAGATGTTGGGAGCAGACCGCGGGCCCAAAGATGTATTGAGGGCCCGAGCCACCAAACAACTCTCCTTGCACTCTCTTACTCGACGTCCGATTTCCCACTGTGTTCAAAAACCGTCTCTCTAGGCAATCTTATCCATAATCGGATTCTACAACGGAACCTTTAAATATGTACTATAACTATAAAGTACTCTGTGTCTGTAAATATACTTTCGTTATCTCAATTACCAGGCTACTTTTTGTGCTATATTGTAATTTTGGCTGTATATTATTATTATCCTATGCCCAATCGAGACAAAAATGACAAGTAAACATAACCTATAAAATTTGAAATGGGCATTATGTACATTTCACAAATTTTCATAACATTATTTATATTTTAGTTATTTTTTAAAATGTCTGAGTTTTACATAGACTACGTGTGCCCTAAAGACGAGACGGAAAGGCATCCTGTGATCTTTAATTTTCAAAACGGCTACATAACGGATAATTTTAAGGACACGGAATGCACTATATTAAGAGATGAAATTACAAGCAAAAGGAACGTTGCTCTGGAGGTCTGCGACACTCTGTACGTCGGAGCGGAAGAACAAGAGGAGCTAGGCAAAACAATAATAATGGCGCGAAACAAAAAAACAGGGAAAGTTCGAATCATCGAAGTAGGTACTGTCGACTTAAAACCCTATTTGAAAGTCGATTTAGACAATTCACAGCTGATGGAAACGTCGAACTTGGATCTCAGTCGAAAATTCGGATCGAAAAAACATAAAAAAATCATGGAGCAAAGAGAAAAGTTGAAAGTTAATGTGCAAACAGTAACTGATCAAATGCAGAATGTTAGTCAAAACATTTCAGAGGACCAACTCGATTTGTCGAACTACAACAAAACGGATGAAAACTTCTACGTGCCTCCCATCGACAGGGAAGCCAAAAGCGTGGAACAGGTTTACGACCTAGACAAAATATTAACAGAAGACATGTTTGAAAAGGTTTACGAGGAAATGGAAAACACAGATTATATGAGTAATTTTAATGAATTTCTCAAAACGATCGTCAGTGAAAATATGCCTAAAAAGCATTTGGTCTTAGCTCTGTATGCAAATTCATTATTAAACATGTATGGAACGCTAATGAAAGATATCACGAAGAAGACCTATGTTGCCTGTCCTCATTCCGCATCATTGAACGACCATATACTAAAAAATTTCCTCAGCATCTCTAACAATAGGAAATTACGTACCCCCCAAATGAAGGATAAGTCTCTATGTCACGCTCTAGTCTTTGTATTGTTAATAAACAAATACAAATTCAATTTAGAAGATTTATGTAAGCAACTGAAGTTCACATCTAGAGTGGTAGCTACAAAAGTATCTGTCACAGGAGCGAGTATAATCACTGAAGGTAACAAGAAGGTCGTTCAATTGAAACTACCGATCAGCAAGCCGGCTTTGAGAAGACGTAGCAATAAGTTTTAAATAAAAGTGAAATTTATTTGTGACTCTGTTTTATTTCGATGCATTCTAAAATTAGTCGCGTGCTATGTCTTGAAGTCGCCATGGCCTAAAAGATAAGACGTCCGTTGCATTCGTATCTAGCGATGCACCAGTGTACGAATCCCGCAGGCGGGTACCAATTTTTCTAATGAAATACGTACCTAACGAATGTTCACGATAGACTTCCACGGTGAAGGAATAACATCGTGTAATAAGAATCAAACCTGCAAAATTATAATTTGCGTAATTACTGGCGGTAGGACCTCTTGTGAGTCCGCACGGGTAGGTACCACCGCCCTGTCTATTTCTGCCGTGAAGCAGTAATGCGTTTCGGTTTGAAAGGTAAGGCAGCCGTTGTAGCTATACTGAGACCTTAGAACTTATATCTCAAGGTGTGTGGCGCATTTACGTTGTGGATGTCTATGGGCTCCAGTAACCACTTAACACCAGGTGGGCTGTGAGCTTGTCCACACATCTAAGTAATAAAAAAAAGTCATTTGAAGTAGTATTTTTTTTCCCTTCCTCTTCATTGGTAGACTATTTCAAGTACGCTTGGACGGGTAGCTGAGCTCACGGGCTCAACCTGAGAGAATTGCTAACACTTGTCCTAGTAAGAGCAGTGCTTCGCTGAATCTACCACCTGATCGGAATCGCGGCCACTGAGAAGATCAGGCGAGAAACTCTGGGTTTATTTCAGGTAGTATAGGTAGTGTCTTTTATATGACTAGAATTCAAAAAGTAACAGCGCCATCTTTCTAACAATATTGTAATTGAGCGTGGTTTCTGAGTTTTAACGAAAAAGGTTTTTTACATATGCCCCGTGTGATTAAGATCTATTTATTTTATCTAAAATCAGTTTATTGTTTATTGAAATTAAATCTGTTTATATTAAAGAGAATGTTCGCCTAAAACTAAAATCGTTAGCTCAATTGTTATGAAACTACACACATACAGTCACATGACCACCCGACGAACGTAGTTACTTTAGTGCAGGATAGGTGGCGCTAATGGCTGTGATTTTTATCTTTTGAGCCAAAAGTCGAATGGGAAATCTGTATAGCGAGGACTAAAAGGCTATTTTGGTTTAGGCAACATTTTTGCAACTTAACCGGAGTGCCATATAAAGTTTGAAATTTGGAAAAAAATCATAACAAAAAAACCTTGAGCTATTGAATGGAGCTTCAGCTAATTGAAGTTCAATTAAAAACATCGAACTGTTGATACTGATATCAAGTAACACTCTATCATATATGTCAAATAACTATTCCGATAAAGATCCTAGTGCTCCAGAAGGAAAATAATTTCTCACTACATGTATGCTTCAAAATGGAGGATCAGCTGTGTGCTTAGTGCCAGTTTTTTAACTTCTCGGTCGCATAATAGTTAACTCAAATGTGTATGGAGTCTATGGAGTTTTTTTTTTTTTTTTATTGCCTTTGTAGGCAGACGAGCATACGGCCCACCTGATGGTAAGTGGTCACCGTCGCTCATGGACGTCAGCAGTGCCAGGGGCAGAGCCAAGCCGCTGCCTACCATAAAGAACTCTCCGCAAGCCTCGTTTGAAGAAGGACATGTCATAGCGCTCGGAAAACACCGTGGAGGGGAGTTCATTCCAAAGCCGGATGGTACGTGGCAAAAAAGATCTTTGGAAACGCACTGTCGATGAACGCAGCGGTTCCAGATAATATGGATGAACTCTGCTCCGATATGGATGAACTCTGCTCCGAGTTGGAACAGCGTCCCTACGTTTGCCGCTAGCGCACATAAAAAATACAACTCCCCCAATAATTGGGAAGCTACGCGTAAAAGCTAGATAATTTCAAAAGGAAAAATATAAAATATGAAATAAAACGCGAAGTCAACAATAATATTTAATTTTAATTCCACATAAAAATACATTTAAAATTCGGTTAAAAGCGTCTACAAATAAACATAGTTCATAAAATAATGTTTTTAATTCTTAGTTCCGTTAATGTGACCAAATCGGTATTAAATATTTATTTATTTTTAAAATGACGTACGCACAAATCACACTTTCAAAATTTGTATTATCTAATATTATGATGCTTTGAAAATTGTCAAAATTAAATACAATTCCAAACAATATTTCGTATTTACCATTGTTACGTGTTGGCAGAAATATCTAGAAACATATTATCAAGTTATATGTATTTTTTTAATAAATTAATTTAAAATCAAATTTACCTCTTTGACGTTGCTTGCGATTACTTAAAAAAACCAGTCCGTTTTTTAATATAGTTGAACAAAAACGAATCTAACACTATTAATTCGGCATTGTAATTATGTTACTAGACATACATATTAAGTAGGTGCAAATAAAACTAAATTTTAATAGTTTTATCCGGAGTTTTTGAAGTGAAACTTCTTTAGGCGCATGAGGGTAAATTTTTTACAGATGTAACGTCACGTAGGTATGCAACGGAAGTGTCGAAAAATTTTAATACAGCGCCATCTATGAGATTTTTTAATACTAATGTGTGCATGAAACCTCTTGTAGTGAATTTCAATTTAGGATTATACGTGACGATTAAAATATCGATTCACAGAGGACGCTACCTCATACTATAAAAGATGATTTACAATTTTTACTAATGACAAAATTTTACATACACTTAGACATTTAGGATAATTGTATTTTAATTTTTGAAGGTTTCACTTCTAACACGTGTGAATTGCACACATGTTATTTTTTTATTGTTACTGCATTTTATTTCAATGCCCGTGTCCTCGAATTAAGTAGGCACTTAAAGACACTGGAGTAGCAAAGAAATATCTTTGTTTCCGAAATCGATTTGAATACCCAATACAGAATTAGTAAAGCCACTGTTAAAATAGATAGGTACATTCTGTCTCACAAAGTTAACCCGTAAGTGAGTCGTCTATTATCAAAGGTGGCAATCTGTGCATTTGGACAAAAAAATGTTATTGATATGTCAATACAGATTGATTTGAATATAATCGTCTCCTTCAAAGAATACAGTTCAAAACCTGCATTAAATAAAGGTTAATACTTAACCTGTTATTTATCTAAGATGTCGTTCAGCAGAGTTTTGTGACTGCCAAGGGAATACAAAGTCAATAATTCGTTTTTCTGATTTACCAATAATTTTCCAAAAGTCACATTGCCGGCTTTGATAATAGTCGACTCAAGTCACAAAAAACGGAATTAAGAACCAATAAACGTCTTTTTTTTTTGTTAAAATAGACACGTGAATACAAATAACGCTTCATGTTTTCAGTTTTTGCCACGTTATGATGAGTTCGTTAGGTTGACGCACGCTTCCCTCCAAAAACAAAACACTTTTCAAGCGACAAAATCCAAAATGGATTTTCGAGTTTCGACAACAATTAAAGCAAGCGCAAAAATATTATAAGGATCAATAACGCTGCACTAATCAAGCACCATTTTATAATTATTGACTTATTTAGAATATTGAAATTCATTAAGACACTTGACTATAAGCGCACTACCTATTTTTTGTTCCTCTAAATGCCAAGCTGGTTGGATTCCCGCGTACGGAACTAATACTGAATCAATTGACTGTGATATATTCAAACGATCGACCAATAAACTAATTAATTATCTAAAACATTTTTGTGAAAGAGCACTAGAATAATAATT
This sequence comes from Bombyx mori, assembly GCF_030269925.1. Lineage (NCBI taxonomy): Eukaryota > Metazoa > Arthropoda > Insecta > Lepidoptera > Bombycidae > Bombyx > Bombyx mori. The sequence goes on along the minus strand of NC_085117.1, from coordinate 797,685 downwards.
ATAAGTGTCGTTCGTATATATAATTTTAAGGTCGGGTATTATTTTACATTTGAATTGATTAAAATAGAATTGATTGACTGTATCAACTTCATTGCACGCACGGTAACGAACTTTTCGAAAAATTGTTTTGCTACAATTTATATTCAAAGGCAAAGGTGTTCGTGAACAAAGTGCTTAAAAATAAACATTGACTTCTTTTTTTTTTCGCTAAATACAAAAGTTTCTTCATCAGTGTGGATTATTTACACAACGTACACGTGAATAGTGTGAATAATGAATCATTAAAAGGTTCGTGTTCGTAGAGATGGATAGCCGGAGCAGATAAATCGGAGCTAGTCTTCTTCGAAAAGTCCACTAAGACTACTCCTAAATTCCCGCCAATTTACTGACGAATATCCTTGAAGATTATCCGAACTAAGATAAGCTAGAATTATTTAAAACTTTCACGTTTATCTTAATTTTAATCACAACTATTTCGCGGGTTAAGCTTACCTCTATTTTTAATTTTGACGAGCCCCCGATATTTCGGCGGTGTTGCAAGCGCATTATAATTACACACCCAAAAACGGACTAGAACCAGTATATACAGGTGTGCCTGCATCTAAAATCAACTTTCTTCAACCTACCCGTGGTCACGGCAACAGCGTCAAAATATCGGACACTCATTGTAGCTATCAATAATGCTTACAATCTAAAATGTCGAGTGACCGACGGCCGTAATCGTTTCAAAAATCAAAGCCGATTGCCATGATAAAAATTACGAATACCTATTAATTAATCCGCTTAAGCTAGATCCTCGCGCTTGCAAGATAACCAACCGAACCGAATGGTATCCATTCTAAGGCCTCAATTATCACATTTCCCAAAGAGACCAAGCATTAAGTAGTTTTAAAAAAAAATCTTTTATTGAAAACAAATATTCAAGAACAAAATATTTATTATTCAAAATCATGAAAACAATATAAAATATTGAAAAACAAAAAAAAAGAGCATAATCATAACCATTTACCATACAACGCTGCCATATTTTATAAGCTACAATAAAAAAAAATTGAATGTTCTGTATAATGATTTTAAAATATATAAATATACCTACATCTAGCTTTATATTCCTAGTGAGGTGACACAGTTATGACAGATGTCACGCACGTCAGAATAAGACACGATCATTTCAGAATAAGGATGTTCCTCTCTGTTTTTTTTTGAGTGGCAAATTTTTAATTCTATAAATTTTGCAATAACAAATTTATTAGATTGAATATCTTTATTATTTCTGATTATTTGTTTCTTTAATTTTTTCTGTTGTTATTTTTTTACAGAAAAAACATAATTATATGAATTCTGAATTAAATTTAAATTAATTATTCAATGTAGGACAGATAATGTTAGGTAGCGTCACAACACGCAACTGAACAATAATGAAGCTGAATTTTTTTTTTTATTTATTGCATTTATCTAAGGTATCAGTATAGTCACAACGGCTGCCGCGCCCTTCAAACCGAAATGCATTACTGCTTCACGGCAGAAATAGGCGGGGCGGTGGTACCTACCCGTGCGGACTCGCAAGAGGTCCTACCACCAGTGAAATTGATTACAAATTCGTCGAATATGATAATAATGTAACAACAAAAAAAAAAAAAATTAAGACATGAGTGGATTGGGTAAAGCACCATTATTAAGATTTTTGAGTTTTTATATTGAATTAAGGTGTTATGTGCTTACAAACCATAGTAACCATAGTAGACCTTAAAACTCAGGGTTTAAAGGCTATTTTTAGAAATTGCATATGAAGAAGGAGTTATATACGAAGAAAAAGTACAAATAACAAAAGCTTGTTGCCAATTTTCTCAAAATTAACAAATTGTATCATACATATCCCCTTCATCCACTCATGTCTTCATATATGTTTGCAGACAAAACAATCCGCGTTATAGGACATGCCTCAGTTATATTGACCTCAAATGACGTCATAACATTGGACGGCACGTTCGGCTGGTTTTGTATGGAAAATTCAAAAATAATATTTGCCCAGTTCATTAGTGTTAAGTTATAATTGTCAAGAAACGTTCCCCAGTGGCTTGGGTTCGAAACCGCGGATGCGATTTATCAAAATTAAATGCGCTAAATACTTTGATCGGTAAAAAAAAAACTCAAATACAAATTAAAAAAATACAAAATAATTATTTTTTATTTTAACCATGATCACCCAAAGGTTTTCAGAAATATTAATTCGTCAACGGTACAATGAATTTACAAATATAAATATGTACACTTTATATTTATATATTGAATTAATAAACATTTCTCTATGCGAGATCAAAAAAATTAACTTTTTCAGTTTTGTCAAAAAAAAAATGTCTATATATTTTTTTAATTATTTAGTTACATACATATCTAAGTAATTATTACTCCATTCATTACTTATTAAACAAAAATAAAGGTACACCAAGTTTGCTTTAAGATGAAAAAAAGCATTTTGGGCGAATTCTATTTGACCACAAAAAAACAGGACAAAAAAGTATGAATTAAAAAAAAAATACAAAACATGTCGTTTCGTCGGTATTAAAAACAAAAATCTCAACGCAAACTATAAAATGGCACTAAGAAACTAATTTAAAACATATTTCATTCATTTAAAATCATATAACAAATAAATGATCATACCATTTTTTTTATAAATCTTTTCATTCACATTCATTTTAATGTTGATTCGAACAAAAAAAAATGCATTGAGAAAATGTCAATTATTGGAAATCGATAGAATTGTAAGAACGTATGTATGTATACTATGGCACAATAAAAAAAAAACTTAAAAAAACACCATAAACTAAACATTAACCCATTGTTATAAAAGACGCTAAAGTATGGGTTTTCATAAAAATCTCAAAGTTCACATTAAACAGTGTTCTATGTAATAGTGAAAAACAACGTTTTCATTATTAAAACATTATTACAAGCGCACGAGAATGTTAACGCCGCCATTTCTAAGCATTTGATAACCTAAACACACTGCAGCATCGGAAGGGAAAAATAAATATTCGTATAAAAAAATCGGAGGATACATGTGCTAAAATGTTGGGATTATCGGAACATTTCAAGTTTCAAACAATTACATACCTATATATTATTACGATTAAAACAGATTTATGTAAATAAATAAAAGGAACTTTTATGTGGATTATTATTTAAAATACACGAGCTGGAGATGCGAATGTATTATAGCAAGATTCCTGGACATAACGTCCGAAATACTTGAAGAAATGTTTTTAAATGATAATATTGAAGACAGCTGGCGAAGGACGCAAAGATGTTTACATGTTTGAAAAAAAATACGGGTGACGCGTAAGTCAGCTATTTTGAATTTGCTCCCTATAATCCATTTAAAATAGTACGATGAATTTTTATAATTAAGAAACAATGGTGATTAAGAAAAATAAATGAGTTAAGTATGTAATAAAAGTAGAATTAAGTAATTATAGAAACGATCAATTATTGCTAATTTTTCATTGTGATAGTGTAGCTTAGAATATATTACGTAAAATTAGATACTCGATAAAATAAATTGCATAAATACAAATATTAAAATATATATAATATAAGAAACAGTTTGCTTAATTTTTATAATATAATATAAAATACTAAGATTCCCAAATATAGAGGTGTCGATGACTAAAGCGATGTGACATTTAAAAATATTAAAACGAATCAATTGTCTTAAGTCTACATGACGTGTGTGCTACAAATAGATTGAATGAAATCATAAGCAACTTAAACGATTTTCAAGTTAATTTGTAATTATTAGGCAGCACGAAAATGCTCTGTAACTACAAATCTAATTCCACTTTATAATCCGTCAATTGTTTAATTATAATCATAAAAGCTGAATAGAACTTATTGGCGCGCTGATCTATAGTCCGACCGATGAGAGAATACATTCTTGACAGATCGCCCAATTTTTGATTACGTAAACTGATAAGACGTAAGTTATATATTAGTTTTTGTCTCATTCGTTTGCGTGCAGATATATATAGGCACGTCTCTTTCCCGTAGAACGACAAATATTTCGACTCTCAATTTATAGGCTAAAGGTATTTTCCAAATAAAATGCATTATTTAATTTACAAGGCTAACTATGAATGCAGACAAAGGCACCGACATAGAATGCTTTATGAGGTTACGTCATTTCGCCTCAAGCGTTGGGAAGCAATGTACAGACGTGGGGAGCGCGCGCGGACGTTGAACCGACACGACGTTTTCACGTTACATTGCGTGCTACCTATTCAACACGTGACTGTGTTTAAAATAATTAGTGTTCATTGCGTATGTACGTAATAAGTACACGTAAAATCCTAAATTTATTCTAAAAAAACTACATGTATATTAATTTCTTTTTGTCAATTTCATTGCGGTTTTTTGTCATCTGAAAAAAAAGGAGGAGTTATATTTAGAAATTTTACGATCTACGAAACCAGGAATATTTTATTAATATCTCTGTCGGCAATGGTAAGGCTTATAGTAATAAAATCGAAACTAAAAAATTGTAATTATTCAATTAATTTTCTATTTCGAAATTTTATTTTATTATATTTTATACTCGAGACGCGAGTTCTTAGGTCCCATACTGTTTAGAAAGTGATAACTACCCTACAGTTTTATTATTACTACCCTACTTTTTTTTTCTACCTAACGGCCTGGCCACGGGGATCGGCGGTGCGAACGACGAAGCGGCGGATGAGGCGACCATTCGCGCGGCACCGTTTGCAGGCCACGGGTAGCCACGTTCGCCGCCGCGACTAGCAAGGAAGTCCGACAGCGAAATGTCTATATCGAAATTATCTCGATATTGCTTAGAAAGTGATCGTTTTTTAGTTCAAGACCTATTATTTGGAAGAGATTGTGGAGTACATGATTTGAATAAGAATCGGAGTATAGATGGAGAATTCCACAAGAAGCACGAGAAATACAGAATGTATCCAGAAACATTTTGGCTGCTCTGAGTGGCTAGACTTCCAAATAGCTCGTCTAAGTAGTATATCAGCAATAAAAATGTCGGTGTTCAGTTTTCGCGGCAAAAACAACTAAACTCATTTAATCACTGCACTATTCGCCGCGACTACCGCTCGACTCCGTGGCTTGCACCGTCCTTATTCATGCATTTGTTTTGCTCGCCCGCGCTCGGTACATTTCGCCGGTCGCTTGTGCGCGTGGCTTCATAAGTACATTTCTATGCGCTTATTTTAGTCGCTAGACGCTTCGCCGGTCGTACCGCCCGAATATTCGTATCGGCGAATGTCCCGTGGCCAGGCTGTAAGCTGGTAGCCTTTAGAAACTATGCCAGCGTAACCGAAAGAACGGCACTCTAACCTGAGGACGTTGCTAACACTGGCCCTAGCAATCTTGCTGAATCTTTTACTGGGGGTAGGTACCACCGCCCTGCCTATTTCTGCCGTGAAGCTGTAATGCGGTTTGAACAATACTGAGACCTTAGAATTCATTTCTCAAGGTGGGTGGCATTTGTACATGGCTTCGGTAGCCACTTAACACCAGGAGGACTATGAGGTCTTCCACCTAAATATGTAATAAATAAAAAGTCTACCACCGGATCGGAAGCGTACTCACCTCACTTCAAGCACATGTCACTGTAAATGTCGAAATCGTCCGATTGATTGTCCGGTTCGTAGGCCCGGATCTGCTCGAACAAGTCGCTATTCATCAGGCTGTCCACCTGAATGGGCGTAGCTTCCCCGAAATAACTGCCCGCCCGGCCATTTCGTTTATAGTCGGTTTTTTTAATGTATCCGCCGCGTAGGTACGTCGTACGATCGGGAATTTGAAAGAGAAAATGCAACACGTTAGAAGATCGGACGGTCGTTGTTGAGAATTGAGATAAAAAAGAAATGTATGTATATATAAGACAGAAATAAATAAGATTGAAAATGAACAAATAAAAGTAAAAAATGTCATGTTTTCATAACCACGCCCGAAATGGCAGCACAGACAACAAACTAATTTAAAAATACAACAATAAAATAAACAAAAAATTCTTTTAAATATAACAAAAAAAAAAAAAGAAAATAAATGAATATGTATCTCTTATCTAAATCACAATTAATTAAAATTTCAAACATTCTGTTTTTTTTAAACGACCGTCTGTGTTGCATTTTCGCGATGGTTCTTACAGACGAAAAATTGAAGCTTCAATCAAAACAAATCAACTCCTCAAACTGACAGCTGTCACCAGTGACGCGTGACGTGTGTCACGAGTGACAGCTGTCAACGGCCGACAGGCGAGCGCGGCTCGAACGAGTTGCATTCAATTTTTCGTCCGCACTCAAATAACAAGACATTTTTTTTTTCGCACATACATATAATTTATTGCGGAATAATCAATTAATTAATTACATTTATTAAAACTAGTGTCATGATATAAAATCTTGGGCGTCCTTCTCGAGTATCAATCAACTAGCGTCGGATTTAGTAAAACCGATATTAATTCGTGTGTTAAGTGCGGAAAAATCTTCCATTCGTTATGATAGACTTTTTTGTCTATATAATCGCTGATAGTCTAGGAGGCTATCTCAACTAGGGACCGGTAGGTGAGCTCACGGGCTCAACCTGAGATAATTTACTAACACTAGCTCCAGCAAGAGCAGCGCTGAATTTACCACCGGATTGGAATCGCGACCCACTGAGAAAATCCGGCGAGGTATAAATCTGACGATTCTTAATTTTTTTCCCTACCTATTCTAGTAACCTCGAGGGGTTATTCTAGATTCGCCGAACTGGCAGGTGAACTCACGGGGCACAAACCTGACGACGTTGCTGACACGAACCCTAGCCAGAGCCGTGCTTCGCAGAATCTACCACCGGATCGGAAACGCGAGTAAATTAACCCACAGACACAGCCCATTGAGTTTCTTGCCGGATCTTCTCAGTGGGTCGCGACGACGCACGTCTGAATCGACACTCGAGATAGAGACGGTACGGTCGGCAAATTCAATACAAATACAATTTTTATTATTAATTTAAATAATCAACTTGACGACACATTTTTCATTTTTATATCGACAAACACTAACTTTTGCTCGAAAAAAAAAAATACAGTGTTGTTTTGATTTAATTAAATTCTTAAATTAATCATTAAACTTAAATATAGTCACATCCGTTTAACGTGTTGAGAACATTCGATACTCCGTTCTGATGGGGTTGGCGAGTTCAGAAAGCTTTCAGGTCGGTAAATGAGCTTTCAGATGTATAGGACGACATATGGTTCATGGAAATACTCTTCTACGAAATTAATTGTAACATTTTAAGTTAATGATCAACCTCAAACATTTCCTGAGGGCACAAATGACTATCGCATACATAATGGTTTAAAAAAAAATAGAATAGAAAATCCAACTGTCCAACGAAATGTCAAATTTCCATGTCGCTGTTCAGTCTGTGGCCTCAATTTTTAGAAATTTTTTTTTTCGGCAATTAAATTAATCCACAGACACAGCCCCCTGAGTTTCTTTAAATGCTTTTTTAATAACTAATTTTGGTTTTAATAGTCCTATGATACTCCCAACTCATCAGAACAGAGTTCTAACCTAGAGATTTTATATATATGTCGTATATAAGGCCGTCAGCGTAAAAGTTGCCTAAGCTTATCATAGTTATTATGGAGCAATGAGGTTTAAGTTTTTATGAATTTGAATTTGAGTAGAAAAAAAAAAACAAGACGCGTAAAAGTAACGTTTACAAAGCCATCTGTTATCTATGGGTGAAACTATGGGTAGGTCGGTTTTGCATCAAAATCACTACATAGTATGAAACAAAGTCGCTTTCTCTGTCCCTATATCCCTATGTATGCTTAAATCTTTAAAACTACGCAACGGATTTTGATGCGGTTTTTTTTAATAGATAGAGTAATTGAAGAGGAAGGTTTATATGTATAATAACATCCATTAAATAGTGGAGAAATCAATAATAAATTACAGTTTCCGAAGCGAAGCGAGGGCGGGTCGCTAGTTTGATATATTTTAAATCAATTACAATATACATAATTATAAACATGATTATGAAAAATTGCGGGTTAGGCCCTTTTGCGCTGACGGCCTTATATGTATATATGCATATATACATCGAAGAGTGAAGGGCTATTTGATTCAAGCGACATTTATCTTTGTAATTAAAGGTCCGTTTTATTTGGTATCAGCATCAACAGTTCGATGTTTTTAATTGAACTTCAATTAAGTTTACTCCATTTGAATAGCTCAAGGTTTTTTTTTTGTTCAAATTTCAAACTTTAAATGGCTCTCCTGTGAAGTATCAAAAATGTCATTCAATCCAAACAGTCTTTCACTCCACAATATTTATATTTTGTATAAGCCACTTAATTATCTACTCAAAAGTTAATGTCATGTCAAAAAAAAAAAGAAATTCTAACATTTTCATTTTTACTTAGCACCGAAATTATATTTAAAAAAAAAATTGTTTATTTGATCCCAAAATATTTTCTTGGCTTTAAAAAAAATTTTTTTTTTTTTTAATACATAGGTATATGTAAAATAAATGTAACATGTAAAAAAAATGTTAATAACAAAAGACAGTCCAGAGAACGACCCAAAATAATTAAATTTACAATTAATTACACCTATAATGTCTATTACAACTTAATGAAACCGTTTTCGTAACGGTCAAGATCTTTATAGCTACAGAGTAGCGCTTAATTAAAAAATATATATTTATATTCATAAATGGAAACTCCACTGCACTTTTCTTAGTTTTTTTTTTTTTGGCCAATTTTATTATTATTTCACAGTAATAGTTCTGGTTCATATGCGAAAATTTAAAAGTTATTCAAATCATCAATTCATTTTCCTTGTTACATAAGAGTCGCGTTTATACTAAAAAAAAGTATGCTTATAAAAAAATGGAAACTCCACTGCACTTTTCTTATTATTTTTGGCCTATTTTAATATTATTATTATTTCACAGTAATAGTTCTGGTTCATATGCCAAAATTTAAAAGTTATTCAAATCATCAATTCATTTTCCTTGTTACAATAGAGTCGCGTTTTTACTAAAAAAAATGTATGCATATAATAAAAAATGGAAACTCCACTGCACTTTTCTTATTATTTTTAGCTTATTTTATTATTCTTATTATTTCACACTATAAGAACATTTAAAAGTTATTCAAATCATCAATTAATTTTCTTTGTTACCATAGTCGCGTTTATACTAAAAAAAAATGGAAACTCCACTGCACTTTTCTTATTATTTTGGCCTATTTTAATATTATTATTATTTCACAGCAATAGTTCTGGTTCATATAAGAACATTTAAAAGTTATTCAAATCATCAATTAATTTTCTTTGTTACAGTCGCGTTTATACTAAAAAAAAAGTATGCATATAAAAAAAAATGGAAACTCCACTGCACTTTTTTTTTGGCCATTTTTATTAACGATTTTAAGAACATGTATTATTTGAATCGTCTAGAAAACACAATGCAAATGCAATTGTGTAGATAAAATGTTAAATTTGTTACTAGATTCTATCGAAATACATTTAACGACATACATACATTTAACGGCCGTCTGGTGTAGTGGTAAGTGACATGGTCACTATATTTTATTTTATTACATTTATATTTATATTTATTTATACATAAATAACTAGTTTTAGTTGAAATGCCAACATTTAAATTCATAGTTCATCATCATCATTCAACTCATCAGTTGATTCTCGACTTAGTATGGGCATACGACGGATGATAAGCGATAGATTTGAGTATTAATATATATGTATATATATAAATAACCCTCCTATAACGCGGTAAATTACAACACGGTTTCACTATACACGAATTTTTTTTTTATTTACCAAACTCACTGCCCACCTGCTGTTAAGTGGTTATCGGAGCCCATAGCATCTACAATCGCCGCCACCCACCTTGAGATATAAGTTCTAAGGTCTCAGTATAGTTACAACGGCTGCCCCGCCCTTCAAACCTAAACGCATTACTGCTTCGCGGCAGAAATAGGCAGGGCGGTGGTACCTACCCGCGCGGACTCACAACACGTCCTTCTACCAGTAATTTCCCAAAACCTTTTTATAACACGGTTTTTCTACAACACGATAACGAGATTTTTGTTTTTAATATTATTTTGAAATTTACACACTTAATTTAAACATTTAATATACACACTTTGAATAAACAATATATTTTTTATGTGTATAATACTTAAAAAATGCATACAGGCATAGTCGAGATGTTTCATTCGGAGAAATTACTCGTCATTTCTGTACAGGCTTGTAGTATCAAACGCGGTTTCACACAACGCGGGACGTTGTATCTACCGCGTTATAGAAGGAAGGCTACTCGCATCTTATCATATTCGATTGAAATAAATTCGTAAATTTCACCCCTCTAAAAGACACCCTGGACCGGAATTATTTTTGTTGCCCTTCCCTATTTTTTTTTTCGTTCAACAAAATTTGATATGTGCTTTAGAGATCATTTTGTTTTGTAACTAAATTACAATTACAATTACATTATATCACTCGGGAGAAATCGATTTTTTGGGAATTTTTCGTATGAAAAATTCCCAAAATTTACATTAGCTAGTATTAGCTAATGTAATTATATACTAAAAAAATGTATAATAATTATTTAAAAATTAAAATTGTTTATTTGACGTTTGCAAAAAAATAATAATTAAATGCATTGATATTTTTTTTGTGTATTTTTTTTTTATTTTTTTTTATTTTCTCAAAATAATACTGCTCAATTCTTTTTTTGTGCCCGATCGATTTAATATCGTCTTAAAAATTACGACACTTACAATTAAACGAGACTTGCATCGGCTCGTTACATCTATGGACGGGGTCATGCGACATGTGCGACAAAGCGATTGATCAATTGACAAGTTCACCACTTATGACGTCATTTGGGGCCACAACGCACGCCGAGCCGACCACAGACCATACCGCTGGCGCGACATGCCAGGTCTCGTGTTTAAGTTTGATACAAATAATTATTCGAGTTATTCAGTGATTTTGAACACACACTGAACGAATTATCATTTTAATAGATAGAATATATTGTTATGATCTTCATGTCCGCAGGGAATCAAGCTGGGGGCCACCAGTCGGAACAAAGACCAGATACCAGCAGGTCTGATGTGGGGGGACCGCGGAGCTGTGCGTCCCCCCTCCCCCTTCTAAAGTTAAATCGGACTATCGAAGCCGCATTCATAGATGTCGCCAAGCGGACGCGTCACACAACATTAAGTTAACTAACTACTATACATTAACAAGTATTTCGAGATTTTTTTTTTCTTGTTTTTTTTTTTTTTTTAAAGTTGCAGTATCGTTGTTCCGCAGCTAAAAAAAATTGAAAAAAAAATTACATCTTAATAATAATACAAGAATGTACGTTTTAAGTCTTATTTCGTATAAAAAAAAACTTAAATTTAATAAAAAAAAAAAAACTTAATCTATGAGAATATTGCGTGACAAATAAAAACTAACTTAAATTAAAAACTAAAGGATGTGACTATGCTATAAAAGAAAATTAAAAATAATAATAATCATTAACATAAAATATTAAATTAAATTAAAAAAAACCAAAGGGAAAGAAAATCTTCAAAAGAATCATATCAAGTCAATCATGTACCTAAAAGGGAAGAAAAAGTAATAAAAAAATAAAAAAAACCAAGCAATTAATAACATGTTACTGTTTGGAAAGGGTGAATGAAAGAGATAGAAAGAGATGTTTTTGTAGCAAATTGAACCCACAACTTTTACTGGTGGTAGGACCTCTTGTGAGTCCGCACGGGTAGGTACCACCGCCCTGTCTATTTCTGCCGTGAAGCAGTAATGCGTTTCGGTTTGAAGGGTAGGGCAGCCGTTGTAACTATACTGAGACCTTACAACTTATATCTCAAGGTGTGTGGCGCATTTACGTTGTACATGTCTAACGGGCTCCAGTAACCGCTTCACACCAGGTGGGCTGTGAGCTCGTCCACCCATTTAAGCAATAAATAAAAAGAGTTATATAATAAGATGTTGAATTTTCCAACGACTCTCATGAAAAATTACATAATTTGCATAAGTGACGTTATCGCACCGTATGAGCGTGGGGGGGACCGCGGGGGGACAGTGGGGGACAGTACCTGCTGTTGACGCTGGGCGTGTTCCGGTGCGAGTCCGGGGAGTGCGCGTAGGCGGGCGACGACGACATGTAAGGGGGCAGCGTGGTCACCAACACGGGCTTCACGTAGCCGTTCTTTAACATTTCGTTTTCTATACGAGAAACGTTAGTACGTTAGAGCGTTTCGAACATTCATTATGAAGTATATTAAGCATTAAGTAGATATTTTATAAAACTACTAATTAAAACTATCTATTAAACACTTTAGGAATTTAGTTTAATATTCACAATTCACTTTTTCTGGTTCACTTCGAGTAGAACCTTCGTGTCATCTCTGCAATACATTTATGGTCGACACGACAAGACTAAAATTATGGAGAACATTCCCGATAAGACGAGTCGTGTCGATGTGTTTCCGCTATTTGATAATAGATGGCGTTACACGACTCGAGCGTTCTCGATGTTACACTAGTTCGTTTGATATTCGTTACCGCTATTTGATGACAGATAGCGTTATTCTCACCGACGTAATAATAATATGAGATATAATAATGTAGGCAGTAATATAACGGTAGGGAGCGGCTTGGCTCTGACCCTGGCATTGCTGACGTCCATGAGCGACGGAGACCACTTACCATTAGGTGGGCCGTATGCTCGTCTGCCTACAAAGGCAATAAAATATGCCATAGACAAGAAGGTCACGTCGAACTAACTCACCAGGTTTGGTGTAATATTTGGAGAAGACGTCGTCTTTGGGAACGTTCGGGTACAAGAACTGTAGCTGCGTGAGGTCGAACACGCGGTCCGCCAGCGAGCGCAGCATGAGGTCGCGCGACGTGAAGGGCTGCAGGCTGAATACTTCGTTGCCGTCTGTTGTGACCAAAAAAAAAGTTTTATGTCATTTGGCTTAAAACTCTAGTTACCAAGCCATAATATCTTCAACAAAATATAAAAAAAAACTATCGTCTGTATTTCTGAGGTGACGTCATACATTTCGACTTGAACAGCGATACGAACGTTGTGCCAATAGTGTTCCAATTTTGAATTAACATTAAGACTTTTTCTTTCGACAGTTGGCAGTACTGATCAAAGGAACATGTATTCAAATGTAACTCCTTACATTTATGTCAACCTGGTACTTTAATAGATATTTAGTCGGGTCACCTTCCTCTATTTATAACGAGCAGACAGCTCACTTGATTGTAAACTAGCGGATTTTGAGTCAGCGATACAATCACTTCTTACGGTAAGCGGTACTCGGACCTCAAAGCAAATAACCTAAGACATGAGGTCAAAGCTTTTAGTGAGACTAAAAGCGATTGTACGAAAATTGACACTGTCATTGTATTATTGAAACCCAGTGTCTTACTAAATAGCTCTATCTCTTTTTCTCTACGTCATCTTCCTTATCTCCACCTTATCCCACCAGGTGGGATCGGCACAGCGAATTTTTCTATCCCATTCTCTTCTATCAGCCGCCATCTCAACACTCACTCCTCTCTCTCTCAAATCGTCATTCACATACTCCATCCATGTCTTCTTCACCCTACCTTGCACTACCATTTCCATACATCTCCTAATCACATCCATCTCTACGTCATGTCTTTCTCTTTTCGCGAAACATTTCCTCTGAACCCTCCGCTGCTCATAGAAGTATCGTTTTAAAAGACACATCGCTATCTCTCTCTAGTTGTGACGTCACGTGCGTCCCTCTGACCTCCGGTCCAAGCGATGGTGATCCCTCCCAGCTCGGAGTCCGAGAACCGCAGCAGGAAGGTCCCGGGCGGACACTTGGACAGCATATCCTCAGCTTGCTTCTTCTGTATGAAGCCCATTATTAAGCTGAAACAAATTTATCTATATTGTTACAGAGTCCAGGCAACCCCCGACCGAGAGCCAGCGCTAAAACTATAAAAACGATCCCTTGCTGCGCCTTGGCCTCTTTTTTGTGCGTGGCGTTCGTGTGTGCGGTTCTTGTTGAAACATGTTTGGGACTTGTGTAATTTTAACAGTTTTCGTTAATAGTAAATTGAAATCATTTTGTTAGAAGTTTTGTTAATTCAGTGAAATATAATTAGGCCAGTTCTGTGTTATTTATTTCTTTTTGTTAACTACCTCACTTCTGGTCGATAATAATATATTAATAAGTGAAGCAAAAACTTTGTATCCCTTTTGACGAAAATTGCGCGGACGGAGGAGTATGAAATTTCCCACACTTTTAAAGAAGGAGTGCAGTGTTAATATTTTTTTTAATTATGCACAAAAAATACCTTAAATTAATTAAAAAAAACATTACACATACTACCATAATGTATTGGACAAAACAAATAAATAAAAATACTCTTTTTTTATTGTCAAACTTTAGTTATTGTTTAAAGTATGTGGTCAAATTGAGAATAGATTAATAATGTTTGTCTATAGTGTAGTGTTGGTGAAATCTGTGATTATAGAAGTACAATAGTGTTACGCCGGTAAGAGTAACGCCATCTATCCATCGCCGAATATCCGAACGAATATCGATGGAACTAGTAGCACCTAGAACACTCGAGAAGTACAACGCCATCTATTGTCAGATAGCGGAAACACACATTACTAGACTTTTGTGAAATATTTTTCTCCCTCGCCACGTACCGGTCGCACCACAGGGTCCGCAGGTAGTCCCTGGTGACCTTGACGACCATGTAGAACCACTCCCAGAACGTGAAGTTCCTCTCCGGCAGCGCGTCCTTGCAGAACTGGGTCCAGCTGACCGCCATCGCGTTTAGCTCCATGGTGTTCAGCGGGAGACTAGTTCTGGACATAAAACAAACAAAAAAAAACTTATCAAGGGTTCGTTTACTATCCAAAGAGCTGACGGACCGTCTGGTAATAAGTCGCCACAACGACCACATACCATACAATATGCTGGCGTACTGATTAGACACTTTGTATTTATTACATAGTTGGGTGGACGACAGCCCATCTGGTGTTAAGTAGTTACTGGAGCCCATAGACATCTACAACGTAAATGCCGCCACCCACCTTGAGATATAAGTTCTACGGTCTGAGTATAGTTACAACGGCTGCCCCGCCTTTCGAACCGAAACGCGTTACTAGTATAGATAATACACATAAATTAGTCATAGATAAGCAACTCGAGCACTCAACATAAATGTTTACGGGCGTCGGCCACTAGATGGCTTAGTTTCTCATTGCTCCTGTAGATGACAGCAACATATTGCCTATCCTTTATTTTATGTTATTTTTAATGAAGTATTTTGAAAATTTTCAGAAATCAAAAATTTATAAAATTTAATCAATTTATCTATAACAAATAACGACTTGTACATATTATGACTTTTTATTTTTTTATTTTCTGTGTTTAGTTAAACTATAATTAAATGCCTTAACTTTAACAACATATAAATTTAGGGACATCCGCTACAAGATGTCACTAGTTTCCATACAAAACAATATTTCTCTTTGTACCAGCTTGTGGTACATAAGGGAGTTTCTTGGGGTAATAAAACTCCAGCACTTGATATTATTCTGATATATTTTAATGGAGATGTACAGCAAGCTTGAAGAGCGGGTAGTGAATGATAGTGCCTTAGAAGGCTAGCATCTTTGGTATTGCTCTAAAACAATTGAAGGCACTGGCCTAAACACTCTTAAAGTATTGCAAT
This sequence comes from Bombyx mori, assembly GCF_030269925.1. NCBI lineage: Eukaryota > Metazoa > Arthropoda > Insecta > Lepidoptera > Bombycidae > Bombyx > Bombyx mori. Next base: position 781,876 of record NC_085117.1, on the reverse strand, counting down.
TTCAAGGTCCTGATTACTGCTTGACGGCAGAAATAGGCAGGGTGGTGGTGGTACCTATAATTATACAGTACCTATAATTTGCAATCAAAAATTTTTTTAAACGTTAGCGACTCACCTGAATATCTTCTCAGCCAAGAACCTCAGGTTGTCCTCCGAGAGAGACCCTCCCGTGGCCGAGCTGAACTTGAGGCTGAGGGTCTCCGCGAGCTGGCCCCAGGTCACCTGCACCAGTCCAGCACGAGATCAACAACAATCTCAACACACATTGCAACTGCCCTAACACCGCTGCTAAGTCCTGACCGGTTCTACCGCGCAAAACTAACCCATGCTCTACAACATAACATCTCGAAGTTCTTGATCAAAAGTTCACTTGTCAAAGAAAAATAATTTGGACCCCCCACTGAGGTAGTCTAAATCCGAAAGCTATAAGCTTTGTTTTCTTTACGAATAAATAATAATTTAAAAGCATTATTTAGTGGACCAATATTGTTAATTCAATGGAGCACACACGTACAAAAAAATTATTAAAATCGGTCACACACTCCCACACTCACACACACACACACACACACACACACACACACACACACACACACGTACACAAAAACACATATGTAAGTTACTATCTAATTAAAATAAATCTAATGTATCATTAGTAACTGGACAATATTAAAACCCAGCAGACTTTCGCCCCTCAATACGTTTAGATCAACAACTATACAGGGTGTTACTGTGGGTTACCTTGTCGGGGACAGCGAAGGGCACCCTGCCCGGGGGACTGAAGGCGTTGTCCCACGTGACGGTGGCCCACCCGTGGGGCTCCTGGTTGCCGTGGACTATGACCACAACCGGAAGCGACAGGGTCCAAACCTGCGGACCACAACAACAGCTCAATATGGTGCCGGACAAAACTTACCAGAGCAGGATGTAAATAGATTAAAGTTAACGCTAAGCATGCTTTTTTTATTGCTTAGATTGGTGGACGAACTCACAGCCCACCTGGTGTGAAGTGGTTACTGGAGCCCATAGACATCCACAACGTAAATGCGCCACCCACCTTGAGATATAAGTTCTAAGGTCTCAGTATAGTTACCATGGCTGCTCCACCCTTCAAACCGAAACGCATTACTACTTCACGGCAGAAATAGGCAGGGTGGTGGTACCTACCCGCGCGGACTCACAAGAGTCCTTTTTTGGGTTTTCTACTTTTATTGTTTTTAGTTTTGTTAATTTTAAAAGAATAATCAAAAACCTTTGAAATTGAATTTGAAGTTTACAAAATTTTATTTGGTATTCATAAAATTAGTGTTTATAAAATTGAATTCAATGTTAAAAACATATATTATAAATACCAAGATAAAGAGCAGACCAACTTGTTACTCTGCGTTAAAACGACAGTATACATCGTGTTGTTTTTGTAACTATTTCACATAGCGTTTAGTCCGCGTTAGAACGACACAATGTACATCGTGTTGTTTTTGTAACCCTATTTCACATAGCATTTACTCCGCGTAGAAATGACACAATAAACATCGTGTTGACATCGCATTTAGTCCGCGTTAGAACGACACGATATACAGCGTGTTGTTTTCACCGCGACCAAGGTGGGCTGAGTGCGGGTCGGTGGTCGCACCTGGAAGACGAGCTCCCCGCCGCCCACGTTGAACTGCGACTGGAACAGCAGCGTCAGCTTCTCGTCCATAACGCTCTCGGTGCCTTTCTTCTCGGCGCGTTTGATCTTGCGCAGCTGCATGTTCCTGCAAACGACAAACGAACAACATTTTTTTTTATTGCTCACCTGATGGTGAGTGGTTACCGTCGCCCATGGACTTCATCAATGCCAGGGACAGAGCCAAGCCGCTGTCAACCAAAATTCATTCATACATCATTCTTACTCCACTATCCGATGCGGTTACGTGAACACAATGTCGCTTAGTGCGAGTTTTTTAACGTTCTCGATAGCGTGAAAGTTAACACAAGTTTGTAGGCAGTTGGAAGAGCTTCCCTAGTGCCTCGCAGTAAGCACACTGATCTTGTTTTTTTTTGGAGTTTACTCCTTTAGAATCGATTTACATATATAGGCCCGGGGTATGAAAATTATGGGGACCAAAATCGTACTAGCATGTCACACGAAATGCGTTATGCGCCTGATTGGCTCCTGATTGCGTGATGCGTGCGCGCGCCAATCAGGAGCCAACGCGCGGCCGCGTTATCGCAGGTGACGCCGGGCTGCTGCGCCGGCAGTCCGCCACAAAGCCTCGTACTGATCGCGCGTTTCTCTCATTATTGTATTTTCATATATTTGTTAGTCGTTTGTTTTGTGTCTCGTTAATTTGTTAATAATCTGTAGTGTATCGTGTTGTCGTAATATAGAACTATTTCTCGTATTGTTTCGTTTAATTTTTTATATCCAGTAAACTCCAGTCGTGCGTCGGAGCGGACACACACACTTTTTTTTTACTTCCTACTTTAAGAGAATATTCCCGATACATACGGGCAGGTGAGCTCACGGACTCAACCTGAGAGAATTTGCCACCACTAGCAAGTGCCGTGCTTCACAGGATCTACGACCGGATCGGAAACGCGACCCACTGAGAGGATCCAGCGAGAAACGCAGTGGGCTGTGTCTGTGGGTTAGTTCGCTCGTCGAGATGAGAGTGACATGCTTCGGGAGACAGCGGCTGGTCCCCCCACTCGCCTGAAGCTGACGCTGAGCTGTCGGCTGGTGGGCTGGTACTCCATGGTGCCCGTGTTGTTGAGGATGTCCCCGCACTCCACGGGCTGCTTGCCCTTGCCGGCCTGCGTGTCGCTCTTCAGTAAAAGCTGAGCCTGCTGCTCCGATATTATCACAACCTGCAGATTTACTCATTATTACTAATTATATAGTTCTTCACGCGACCAATGATCGGAGGCGCTGGAGGGACATTACAAGAAGTAAAATTCTCTCTCTCTTTCTCTCTCTCTCCCACCCACCACCCTGCCTATTTCTACAGTGAAATAGTAATGCATTTCGGTTTGAAGGGCGGGGCAGCCGCTGTAACTATACTGAGACCTTAGAACTCATATGTCAAGGAGGCTACACCCTACGTCCCTTGATTAGTCAATACTAGTTTTATTAGTTACTAGCAGTACTCGTCTGCTTCGCTGGGCATTTAAAATTAACATTATTATTTATTGTCATTATCATTAGGGAGTCCAACACTCATATAAATATTAGCTTATCCATTAAGTGCATGTATTTTCTACATGGATACCAAGTTTCAAATCAATCGGATGGTTCAGTAGTTATAACGGAACATCCGTAAAAACCACTGTAGATTTATATATTAGTATAGATATAGATTAGTTAGTATAGGATAGTTTGAATGGGTATACTCACGCTGACGCGCGGCGGGGTCATGTATACATTGAGCTGTCCGCCAACCAACAGACGAACAGTTGCCGTGAATCTGCAAACAGACAACCAATGTAACACTTATACAGGGTGTCGCAGAAAGAATGGATAATCCTGAAACACCTCATAGTAGGGCTAACGGGTACACACAAAATAAATTTTTTTTAGGTAGTACCCAAATTAAAAATTAAGAAAAAATACCAAATTTCATGATTAAAATTGAAGTTCAGATTAACTTTTAAAAAAAATTACACTAACCACATCCTCATACGATTTCTTGCATATTCCTTAGTATAGTCCATGTAGAATATTATAACACCACTAGCTGACCCGGCAAACATTGTTTTGCCATATATAAGATTTTTAGGGAATTTCTAGTGTAGAAAAAAAAACTAACTTATTGTAAGTGTGTAAGGATGTGGTAAATGAGTGACAGAGGTATGTAGTGCTGTGAACGATGAGGGAATATATAATAAAAATAACAAAACCTCATTCAACCACATAATACCTCATTATAACAAAAAAAAATGTCCAAATAAAAAAAATGTTAGGGGTGGACAACCCTAATCACTTAGGGGTATGAAAAATTGATAGTAACCGATTCTCAGGCTTACTGAATATGCATAAAAAAATTCATGAGAATCGGTCAAGCGGTTTCGGAGGAGTACGGGAACGAACATTGTGACACGAGAATTTTATATATTAGATAATGAACTATACTAAGGTATAGTCCATGTAGAATATTATAACACCAAAAGCCTATGGATTTCATTTATTTGTAGCTGTTGTATATTCCAGAAACGCACAGCAGTATGGAAAATATCAACGTTGTTTTTTTAAATACGTAATTTGGGTACTTACTACCTAAGCATACAAATACAGCATAAGCTCGGGTCCAATCCATCCATGCTAAATGGCAGCCATTCTAATTTTTTTTTCATTTCATAATACAATTTTTCATATCAAAAAAGTTTTAATTAAAATTAAAATTCGACTTGACCTAAAAGTCTTAGTCACCAGGTCATAAAATCTCTTAAAAAAAAAACAGATTTTTTATTGAAATTTCTCTACATGTGTACCAAAAACGATAATATCACTAAAAATTTGGGTTTCACTGCGATAAAAATAAGCTTTTATCCGACGGTTAATAATACTGTCTGTCATTTACATTACAAAAGAATACGTTTACATTGCAAACTCTAGAAAAAAAAGTTTTTGAAGTGAAAACTTCTTTAGGATCGTTGTGATTTCAAACCGGATGCAACGGAAAAAACGACAGGTAAGAGACACAAATACAAAAATGTGTAGGATGAAGCCAGCAAAGAATGAGACAGAAATATACATACTATTTAATACAGCGCCATCTGTGAGATTTTTTAATACTAACGTGTGTATGAAAGCTCTTGTAGTGAATTTTAATTTAGGATTATACGTGAAATTAAAATATCAATTCACAGAGGGCGCTACCTTACAATTATTTACTAATGACAAAATTTTACATATACTTAAGACGTTTAGGATAATTGTATTTTAATTTTGGAAGGTTTCACTTCTACCACGTGTGAATTGCACACATTTTGTTTTTTTTTTTCATAAATTAACAAATATTATTGCAAATCACCACAAAACTCATAATCGATAGCTTTTGACCTAAGCTACAATCAAACATTAAATCTACAACTCTATGTCTGTCAGTTTAAGAGTTATTGTCATTTGAACGAGCAGCGCTTACCGCGTGTTGGTCTTCATTACTTGAGGGGGTTGTTTCTCTATGACGAACGTCGACGTCACCAGCGTGGACAGCAGCCCCGTCACCTGCAACACACGCGCTGCTACAGTCGCCGTCCCCCACCCTGCTCCCCGGGGGGCCGCGAGGGGGAAGAAGGCGGGGGGCGTTTTTTTGTTGTTTTTTTTTTCGTTTTTTGGCAGTCGGCTGAACCTCATGTGAGGCTTCCGCGCCTAGAGGTCGCGCGGGGTATGTAGGACCCGCGGGTCCAAGGATGTTTAAGGGCCCTACCCACCAAACGACTCCCCTTGCGCTCTCACTCGACGTCCGATTGCCACCTGGGATCAGAACCCGGTCCGAAGTAGAGGGGTTCCCGCGGTCAACACTACAGCCAGCCTCGCGGCGGCGGGGGGTCGGTACCTGCTTGCTCATGTCGTCCAGCATCTCGGCGAGGTGCGGCTGGCGGAGCTCCACGATGGTCTTGCTGTTGATGCGCGCCACGTTGTTGACCTGCTGGCGCGTGGTCCAGATGAGGTCCGCGAGCAGCTCGCACCACTCCTGGATCGTGTTGAGGTTGGACTGCATCGGGACCCCGTTGCCGCTCAGCTGTTGCTCCCTTTTCCATCTGATACAGAATATAATAAATATCTAATACAAATTTGGTAGGCAACGGCTTGGCTCTGCCCCTAGCATTGCTGAAGTCCATGGGCGACCTTTGCACGTGTGTCAATTGTGTAATTACAAAATTCAATTATTAAATTTGTATGTTAAAAGGTGTAGGTTAAATTTTATTAATAAAAAATAATTAACTATTAAAGGTTAAACGCGATGAATGATTCATACGTAACGCGTTATAAGAGGTCGTAAAAACGCGTTATACGGGAATACACATATAACGCGGAACCAATCTACAGCATTATAGGGGGAATTATTGTATTTTCAAAATTAACCACTAACACTTCTTTTTTTTTTATTGCCCTTGTAGGCAGACGGAACATAGGGCCCACCTGATGGTGAATGGTTACCGTCGCCCATGGACCTCAGCAATGCCAGGGGCAGAGCCGAGCCGCTGCCTACCGTTAAACTACACCTACCCTCTTTTGATTAGAAATAAACGTAAACGAATTTGACTGGTTTTTTTATGCTCACGGGTACTCACTTGATGAGCTCATCGTCCAACACCTGGCTCTGCAGCTGCCTCAGGTTCGTGATGTTCTCCTTCATGTGGTCCACCAGCTCCATTTGAGATTGAGTGATCTGCGCCACCTGTTGTGTGTAATGGAATTTTTTAATTATTATTATTTATCGCACCGGCTACAGGAGTCCTTGGACACCACAGCGCGTATACCGAGGTTCATGTTGAGGCATTCACCATTCATGTTCATTTATGATCACTTATATTATGTAACTCTTTATATGTATATATAATTCTACTTTACGTGTGAATGTCACTGAACTCCTAAACGGCTTGGAGGTGGGAGGTGGGAGGTGCGATAAGGGAATCTTCTCAAACCATTCCTCAGATAACTCCCCGTGGAACATACGGTACAAAATACAGAGGGAACGAAGTCCCTCCACAGACCCAGAGGTACCAAGCGTTCCTCCCGCTCACTCACCAGCGCGTTGAGTTTCCTCTCCGTGTCCTCGATCTGTCCGCGCAGACAGGCCACCAGGTCGCGGCGCTCGGTGGTCACCGTCTGCTGCTGGAGGTAGTTCATGTGACCTGACAACATCAGACAATAAAACAAGTGGTGGGGCAGCCATTGTAACTTTTTTTTTTTTATGATTGAAAGATTACTGGTGACCCAGAGGCCTTTCCAGTTTCACCAGGACATGTGGGTGAGCAAAAGCTCAGCCAGGAGGGGTGGGATTTGCTAACAGCTGCCCGAGCGCCTCCAAGGAGACCTAACAACTAAGGAGCAGCTGCTTCGCGAATGAATCGACTACCGGATCGGAATCGCGACCCGCTGAGAAGATCCGACGAGAAACTCAGCGGGCTGATGCATGGGTTAGGTTGTACGTCGCCCTCTTTGTAGAGTTCGACGAGTATGGTTACCGAGTAACTATACTGAGACGTTAGAACTTATATCTCAAGGTGGGTGGCGCATTTACGTCGTAGATGTCTATCGGCACCATTAACCACTTAACACCAGGTGGGCTGTGAGTTCATCCACCCATCTAAGCAACAAAATAATAATAATGAAGTAGCAAATCTTGGCCTCTCACCTTTGTTCTTCAAGCACTCGTGGTACTGCAGAGACAGGGATTCAATATTGGCCTGGAGGCTGCGGATTTCCTCGCCGGCTATGTTCACCTTTTGCCTTACAGTCTGCAGGCCCGTGATCAGCTGCAACAAACGTGCGGACCTTAGCAGAAGTTGAACGGAAAGAAAATTGTTGTGTTTTTTTAATACCCTTTTATTAGCTTCAGACGTACGTATGTTAGTATGTAACGGAATCTTTGAACATGATTTTGACCCCCTACAAAACTTCGGATTAACTCGAAATTTGGTATACTTATTAAGGAAGGATGATAATTCAATCATAAAAAAATAAAAATTATTCAACTAAAAAATTGAAAATAAATAATAGTTTAAAAAACTAACAAAATAGATTTATAGATTAGAATAGAAAATCCAAATAAAAATAATAAATGTGTGCGTGTACTAGTGTACACACGTAAGAAGTGAAACTTGTTTATGGCCTTATTTTTCGAAAAATGATCTACATGCAACTTTCTAGAAATTGGTTAAATAAAGTTAAATTAGATAAAGTTTAAACAAAAGGATTTTATTATCATAGACATGAATACAAATAATACAATTATTTCACTTTACCTTTTTGCTACTAAGATTATTACAGCATTTTAATAATACATCTCTTTGATATCATAATACCCTGGTACTTTTCTTCCTATAAATTAATAATAATAGCACGGTCCACGTGGTGTTAAATGGGGTTCCTGAGGTTCGTGAAGTTTGACCCACCTTGAGACATGAGGTCGATTTCTCAAATCCGAAACCATGCTTCAGAACATACCGCCGTTAATTATTAATAAATCTCTTTGCTATCATAATACCCTGGTACTTTTCTTCCTATTATTTTACGTAATAACAGTAATAAATAGCACGGTCCACGTGATATTATTAAGTGGGCTCCCTGAGATTATTGGAATTACAAAATGATTTCCGTAATCCACCTGGAGACATGAGGTCAATTTCTCAAATCGGAATCCATACTTCAGAACATACAGCCGTTAATTAATAAAGAAGGCTGTACGTCAGAGTAAAGTTATAATAATACATCTCTTTGATATCATAATACCCTGGTACTTTTCTTCCTATTATTTTACGTAATAACAATAATAGCACGGTCCACGTGATATTAAGTGGGTTACCTGGGATTATTGCAATTACAAAATGTATTCCGTGACCCACCTTGAGACATGAGGTCGGTTTCTCAAATGCGCATCCATACTTCAGAACATACAGCCGTTAATTAAAAGATGGCGCGTAACGGAAAAATGTGACGCGTAACCGAAAAATGTGACGGTAAATTTTTTTCCAACGCCGATAAGGAAGTTTCACTTCAATAAGAAAATAAATTTTAATAAATTTGAATTTAAAATAGTGTAAGTAAAAATTATTTTATTGTAAAAAAAAAGAGTGGGTTGCATGATATCAGTAGTTATAAAGATTTTATGAACAGTGATATGAGTAGAAGGGTTATTTTGATAATATCCTGAAAAGTACCCCACGCTTTTTTACAATAAAATCCTTTTTTCTTACACTATTTTTAATTGAAATTTATTAAAATTTATTTACCATTTTCTAGTTGGATTTTCTATAAAAGCGTACATATTTTGTTAGTTTTTTTTTAAACTATTATTTATTTACACATCCAAACTGATGCCAAATATGATAACAGCGAGGTATAGGTAGAGTTGGAACAGCGCCCCTGGCGGCAAACATAGGTAAACATTCCAACTCCATACAGAGTTAACTTTTACGCTATCGAGAACGTTAAAAAACTCACACTAAGCACACGTAGACGTATAGGGGGTTTTGTTTGGGGGTCTTACCCCCCTAAGATGGAACTTGGTACAGTTTTGGGGGGTGATAACAGGGAATATTTTCAGCAAGTCACGCCTAACTAAGCTCAAACCTCAGTGTGCTTAGTGCGAGCTTTTTATCATCCCCTCCTGCCCCTAGCGACAAACGAAGGAAAGCTGTTCCAACTCCATACAAAATTGAGTTAACACTTTACGCGTTACTGGTGGTAGGACCTCTTGTGAGTCCGCACGGGTAAGCACCACCACCCTGCCTATTTCTGCCGTGAAGCAGTAATTCATTTTGATTTGAAACGGGGCAGCCGTTGTAGCTATACTGAGACCTTAGAACTCATATCTCAAGGTGGGTGGTGGAATTTACGTTGTAGATGTCTATGGGCACCGGTAATCATTTAACACCAGGTGGGCCGTGATCCACCCATCTAAAAACAATACAAATGTGAGAGTTCACTTTTACGCTATCGAGAACGTTAAAACACTCGCACAGAGCACACAGTTCAAACGTGGACCTTATTGCTAGTGCATTAGAGTGCACATTGGCGTACCTCGCTGTACTTCCTCTCGGTGTGAGGCTGGGCCACGTACGGAGTGCCCATCGCGTTCTGTATGACCTCCATCTCTAAGGCGAGACAACGCCTCATGTAAGCGTACAGCTCCTGGGGGGCGTGACTGGAACACGAACGAGCAACTGTTTGTCCATCACCGATGATGGCTATGGCGGTCCCCACTGCCAAAGCCTATGGCAGCGGTCGGGGAACCGGGGTAAATTACCCCCAATGGTGTAAAATGAATTTTTTTTACTGGTGATAGGATCTCTTGTGAGTCCGCGCGGGTAGGTACCACCGCCCTGCCTATTTCTGCCGTGAAGCAGTAATGCGTTTCGGTTTGAAGGGTAGGGCAGCCGTTGTAACTATACTGAGATCTTAGAACTTATATCTCAAGGCGGGTGGCACATTTACGTTGTAAATATCTATGGGCTCCAGTAACCACTTAACATCAGGTGGGCTGTGAGCTCGTCCACACATCTAAGCAATAAAAAAAAAATGAAATTTTGGGGGGTAATAATGAAACTTTTGTGAGTAAAAATAATATATTAAAGTGAAACTTCTTTAGAATCGTTGTGATTTCAAATTATCATGGGGGCTATAATATGAAAGATGCTAAAAAGAAGCGATTTCGTTTATTTTTGCTCTTCGCCATGGGGTAATATCAAGTTACACAAAAATATTTTGGGGCAATAATTAAAAAAGTTCCCCGACCGCTGGTCTATGGGGACCGACCAGGGGGACCGGGGGATCGCTCACCCCAGCATTGCCAAACAAAGGTGTTAGGATATAAAAGCATGATTTGTTGACAGATCTCACTATCAAACTGACTCGCGACCTGGCGCTATGTGGTTTGGGTTTGAGTAGAGTTCATGACGATGGTGAAGAAGAAACCACGCATGATGGTTATTTTTAATCGTTATTATATAATTACTTGCAAAATACATTATATTAACAAAAGTGATGCGTGTCATTCGACTGTTTGAGGAATTACGAATTCTTAGGATGCGGGCGCATCCTCCTCCCCTGCCTTCCCCCGTCCCCTCTCTCGCCCTGAACGTAGCGAACAAGTCGATACAAATCACACTAAACACTTTGAGGCTTGAGGTCGACGTCTCAAATGTTTGAGGTTGAAGTTACACGACTTCTGCTACATACAAATAACATATACAACATTCGTGAGCATGTGTCAAACGTTTCCTTAGAACAACGCACGTGTCTGTCTACTTCTCATCCTTATAATCTTTTGACCTTGAACCGGTAGACCTGTAAGACTACTACGCGAATACCTGTACTGCATGTGGAAGTTCTTCGCCGCTTCGAGAAGCTTCATCTTCGTAACGAACATGTCCGGGGACAGCATCAGATCGGCGTTCGTCTGGATCTCCTGGACGAGTTCGTTAACGAACGAACGCTGCTGGTCCTCCGGCTCCGCGGTCCTGGCGTCACCACAAAATTACATAGTTGCGACGCTTAGTGACAGCGCGGGCCGTCTCTTGGTGCTAACAAACAACATACGGTAGGCAGCGGCTTGGCTCTGCCCCTGGCATTGCTGAAGTCCATGGGCGACGGTAACCACTCACCATCAGGTGGGACGTATGCTCGTCTGCCTACAAGGGCAATAAAAAAAAATCGACCAGCGTAATTGCAGCCAACCACCAGTAACTACGCAAATTTTTTTTTTTATTGCTTAGATGCATGGACGAGCTCACAGCCCACCTGATGTTAAATGGTTACTGGAACCCATAGACATCTACAACGTAAATGCGCCACCCACCTTGAGATATAAGTTGTAAGGTCTCAGTATAGTTACAACGGCTGCCCCACCCTTCAAACCGAAACGCTTTACTGCTTCACGGCAGAAATAGGCAGGGCGGTGGTACCTACCCGCGCGGACTCACAACAGGTCCTACCACCAGTAATTACGAAAATTATAATTTTGCGGGTTTCACTTTTATCACACGTTATTCCTTCACCGTAGAAGTCAATCGTGAACATTTGTTGAGTACGTATTTCATTAGAAAAATTGGTACCCGCCTGCGGGATTCGAACACCGGTGCATCGCTACATACGAATGCATCGGACGTCTTATCTTTTAGGCCACGATGACTTCAAAATTATAGATGTATGCGCAACGTCACTGTTTAGTTAACTTAGATTGGTTAATGTTAATATTTTCTTGTTACTTTACAGTTACTTTAATGTTACTCATATAAATAATTGTTTAAGACTGTATTCAAGAGAATTCATGACTAAGCTACCCCCACTGTTCTACTATAAACACGAGTGACTATTGTCGCACAAGACATTTCGACTCGAGCAGCCGATCGAAGCGGAGCTCAGAGCCTAAAACTGCGATACTTGAAGACAAATATTTTTTCTGTATGGAAACTAGTGACATCTTGTAGCGGATGCCCCTAAACTTGTTGTTGTTAAAGGTAAAGCATTTAATTATTATAAAATATAACAACCCGTTATTTGTATATATCTATTACGGTTTTTTCTGGAAATTTTAGAGTATCGCGGGTATCTGCTGGATGCAAGCAGCGCAAGACCGATCTTTGTGACGTGGCTTGGGGGATAGGCCTATGTCCAACAGTGGACGTCTATGGAAATAGAATGGCGTCGCCACGCCAACAATCGGTTTCACATGCGACTAATTATAGAATTCACATTAAAAAGTACTATAGGATTAGGATAGGAAAAAGACTAGGCTTTGCTCGTTTTTTTTTTTTTTTTTAAATGTTTTTTTAGAAATCATATTTAAATACGAATTACATATTGATGTTATATTATATTATTTGTTATTTTCTTTCATTAAAAAAAAAAGTTGTTTAAGTTTATTATTGAAAACACGAATAAAACAACGATTTTCTGAAAATAAGTCGTAGCTAGATCGATTTATCGCCCCCGAAATCCCATGTATACTAAATTTTATGAAAATCGTTGGAGCCGTTTCCGAGATTCAGATTATATATACTTTTATATACCAAAATTGCTAGTTTAAAGATACTAGAGGTCCCGCAGTAGTTGAAATTCGACTATAATTGGAATTGTAAGTTTGTACACTAATATGATTGTGTTTTATACTTCTATAATCACAAATTTCGCCAAGACTACACTAAAAAAAATATTAACAAAGATAAACAATATTTAATCTATTCTCAATTTGACAACAGACGTCAAGAACAAAAGTTTAACAACAAATAGTATGCATGCGTCAAATACATGGTATGTAGTGTGGGTAATGTTTTCTTTATTGATTTAATGTATCTTTATGCATTATTCTAAAAAAAAAATTAGCATTGTGCACTTCTTCTCTATATTATCTATAAGTGTGGAAAATTTCATACTCCTTCGTCCGCGCAATTTTCGTAAAAAGGGATACAAAGTTTTTGCTTCACGTATTAATATATAGATAAGATATGATTCATGTAAAATCAAAAGGCACTCACCATATTCTGCTCTCGATCCAAGACGCCAAACAATGCCTCACTTCAATCGGGAAATGATCCACGTATATCATTCGTACCTTAAATAATAAAAACGGAATGTTGCAACGTCGGATTGGACACCGGATTTACTGGTGGTAGGACCTCTTGTGAGTCCGCGCGGGTAGCTACTACCGCCCTGCCTATTTCTGCCGTGAAGCAGTAATGCGTTTCGGTTTGAAGGATGGGGCAGCCGTTGTAACTATACTGAGACCTTATAAATCATATCTCAAGGTGGGTGCCGGCGTTTACGTTGAAGATGTCTATGGGCTCCGGTAACCACTTAACACCAAGTGGGCTGTGAGCACGTCCACACATCTAGGAAATAAAAAAAAACACAGTTTTGATTCAAATGGGTTCAACCGCCCAGAAGCAGTCAAGCATCCCAGTTTGAAGGTCTGGTTGTACTAATGGCTACCTACAGACAGCCCACTGAGTTTTTCGTCACCCGTGCTACACAACATTAACCGCGGGGAACATCGCAGGACTCGGCTATCAATAATAAAATAACAGAATCCCTATAAAACTTATTTGATTCATTTAGGCACCAAAAAACAGGCAGTCCGATTTTGAAAAACTTCGGCCTGCGTTAATTACTTTGGTTCTTCTGCGAATCTCCTCATTCCTGGTTCGATTTCGCGGGGAAACTTGATTAATTACCGACAGCATGAAAGAATGAAGATAGTCGAAAAATTTCAAGGCTTATCCATGAATGCGGCGTTCAGAAAACGGATCTGAGCGCATTTTCAAGGTCATTGCACTTGGTTCGTAGAAAAAAAATTAAAATAGTTTGTGAAATAATAAAATTATGACGTTAATAGAACGAAAGCGTGCCGCGGGCTAAAAATATCTGAGGCAACGACCCCAAAATTTCATTATGGCCACTGACAACGTCAAAACCATGAAGAGCTAATGAAAATGTTTACGGACTTTTTGGCGGGAACGCGAGGAGTGAAGTTCTGTGATTTGTTTTATTTTGTCTATTTAGTGTTTATTCAGGTTTAAATGTGTAATAACGGTGGTTTATTAACTGTTTAATATCTGTGAAAGTGCACTAATGTGGGAGAATGAAACAAAGCCGCCGGACGTAACTTTTTGAGATCCTCCAAAATTATTTATTTTACTAGATGTCTATGGGATCCGATAACAACTTAGCACCAAGTGGGCTGTGAGCTCAACCAACTATCTATGCAATAAAAATGAAATAAAAAGAACATGACTTCAATTTTTTTTTCTACTACCTAATCGTTGGTAGACTAAGGGCTCTTTCAACTCACGGGCTCAACCTGAGAGAATTTGCTAACACTGGCCCTAGCAAGAGCAGCGCTGAATTTACCACCGGATCCGAATCGCGACCTACTGAGAAGATCCGGCGAGAAACTCAGTGGATTTGCAGTGAGACTGCTCCACCACCCAAAGTAATTGAAAATAATAAAAATTCATTTATTTGTATAGAATGCAGATACAAGTATGGTCTTAGTATAAAATATATTCAATCCCACAATCCCCAATCCAAAAGTTTATTATAAAAATAGAGAAATTGAAAAAAAATGAAGGTGAGTGTTACAATTATTTAGGAAATCGGTAACAGAGTGTAATAACACTTCTTAAATAACAGCGAAGACAGGAGTTATTTAAATTTCCTTAAGGGCTGATCCTTAATACTATTTGGCAATTTGTTGAATATAATAGGAGCCATACCAATAACGTTTTTATCAGCAATGCAGTCTTAAATTGACCTGGACACAAATTCTTATATTTTGATCTCGGACTGTCCACTCACTAACCACCAGGACATATTCCTTACCTTTTGAAGGCACTCAGGGGGCAGCTGCTGTGCTCGCGTCCACAGCGTCATTGTGGATTCTAAAACAAACATATAGCATCAGAAATATTACCTTTTTTTTTAATAACTGGGAACTAACTGGAACGGTAGGCAGCGGCTTGCCTCTGCCCTTGACATTGCTGAAGTCCATGGGTGAAGGTAACCACTCACCATCAGGCAAGGGCAATAAATGTATATATACTGGGTGTTAGGAGACCGCTTCCGAAAACGAAGACAGACGATAGTACTAATGACACCTTTGATGATGGGACAGAAGAAAAAATGTAACCTAATTTAAAAAAAACATTTTTAAAATGTTTTATTAGCATAATTCACGCTCCATCATGTCAATACAGCTAAATGAAACGATAGTTTCATAAAAAAAATACATTACTTTACTAAATAAATTAAAAAATAAATAAAAAACTAATCACTCAGTTGTCCGGCTCCAAATTAGGATTCCATGTTACGGTGTACCAGGGACTGACATACATACATTTAAATATAACTGGTGGTACGACCTCTTGTGAGTCCGCACGGGTAGGTACCACCGCCCCGCCTATTTCTGCCGTGAAGCAGTAATGCGTTTCGGTTTGAAGGGTGGGGCAGCCGTTGTAACTATACTAAGACCTTAGAACTTATATCTCAAGGTGTGTGGCGTATTTACGTTGTAGATGTCTATGGGTTCCAGTAACCACTTAACACCAGGTGGGCTGTGAGCTCGTCCACATATCTAGGCAATAAAAAAAAAAAAAAAAAACTACATATATACAAAACTAGCTGTACCCGTCCGCTTCGCTGGGCATTTAAAATTAACATTATTATTTCTCACCCCCACAAAGATTCTCATCATTAACGCCCCCGCAACTGGTGTAGGGAGTCCAACACTCATATAAATATTAGCCTATCCATTAGGTACATGCATTTTCTACATGGATACCAAGTTTCAAGTCAATCGGATGCATGGTTCAGTAGTTATATAATGGAACATCCGTAAAAACCACCTTAGATTTATATACTAGTATAGAAGTATAGATATATACACAATAAACAACCAATGGAAGAGAAAACAAACATGTTCATCATATAATGTTCGGTGTGGGAATCGAACCCACAACCCTTGACGCAACTGTCAAGGCCGGTAACCACTGCACCACCGAGTCACGACCAGAATATAAAACGAACATATTTCGTTCACAATATACATTTATTAATATATTAGTTCCAGCTCCATCAAACCGAGACTGATATTACTGTTTTATGTCAAATATAGGCACAGTGGTGGTACCTAGCTGTGTGGTCTCACAAAGAGCCTTCCCACTAGTAAACCAATATAACCTAATTTACAATGTACAACAGATTTTTACGATACTTTTGCCAAATAGCAATAATGGATACCTACAATGAAGCTCTGATGGCTATTTTACAGTACAACTCAGACTTCGAGCTCATACTGGAAGGTGTGTCTCATTTACATTATGATGCCTATGGGTTTCAGACAGCAATCAAAAACCATCTAGTGCCGTTTCCAAACGTGGACCCAACGCCCCACAAGAGGGTAATTTGATAATTAAGGAGGGGCAATTGCACTAAATTAACATAGAAAATCTGTATGAAGTAAAATTATTTTGAATTTGAATTTTAGTTTTTTTATTATATGTTTTGAAATATTACTTATTGTGTTTTGATAACAATTTCATAGTGATTTCTTCCTAAAACTTGTCATTTGTGTTTCTTGAGTGAACAAATCAATTTTTAATGTTAATAATTATGTATGGGGGGTATAAACATTTTAGGAATGTTAACGTGGGGCATGACACAAAAAAAGTTGGGAAACACTGATCTAGTGCGATTATACATATTTATATTATATTACATACTTATATTAGTATATTTAGTACCTACTTCGGTATTCACGAGTCATAGACATAATTAACACTAATTTTACGGTTTAATATAAACATCTGTCACCACGAGAGCTGTACAGTATTCGAAACTGTCTAAAATAACTTATTAACTGGAAAAAAAACATTGTGACATCAAGCCGTTTAAGCAATTTTAATTATACCTCAAATAAGCATACGGAAAAGAGGTTATCTGAAGACAGAATAACAAAATCGAATGTACAATCTTTCTTTAAGTTTAATTAAGAGCCATAATAAACTATGTGGGTAGCTTCAAAATTATTTTTTCTAGAAATTCGTCAAGTAAGGAAATAATAATATTAGGATACTTTTCTGTAACTAACTGCTATACTTACTATTTTAAATACGGGACGGTTTGATTTAAAGATGTCCTTAGAAGATTTCGTTCCTGGAACCGATAAATATACAAATTAGATTAAATTTTTAGTTTTAGGATTACCAAATATTTCTTAGATGTTTCAACGATGATCGCTACTGGTTATAAAATCAATGGAACCCAGTATTGTTTTTTTTTAAGAGCAACGCATTTTCTAATTTCCAGTAAGAACTGTAGACACCATATGTATTGTCGGAGTATGAAAACAAACTAGAGGGTAGACACATTTGCATGCTCCTAACATTCCTACCCTCACTCTTTCCACAATATCCGACCTAGACACATTTGCATGCTCCTAACATTCCTACTTTTAATAATAATTAAGTACTTTAACTCTGCCATTGCCGGTCCCAAGCCCGGATGAGAAAAGAGGAGGGTTGAGTAGAGCTGGACATTCCTACCGTAAAATGTCAACGCCGAGCACTGGGCGGCGGGAAATAACCCAACCCCCGGATCCAACCAGTGACCCGGAGCGGGACCAGTTGCCGTGAAGGACTAAATCCCTTCGAAATACTGATGTGGAAGGACGTGGGAACCCACCACAATTACATCCCAAGAGAGTCATGGACAGAGAAACATTTGAAAGTGATTTGTCGGGTGATCCGGCTGACGCCCGGCGCCTTTCGGTACCCGGGCCGGATGGTGTGAAGTATGCTACCGAAGCTTCCAAAGAGGCGAGCCTTCAGGCCTCTGCAGAAGGACATGCTACTGTTGGCACTAAAACTACAGGAAATAATTTCTCAATGCGATCCCATCAGCGCATTGGCACCTGGAACGTTAATGGGCTGCTTCAAGCAGGCAAATTGAGCATAGTGGACAAAGAAAGAGAGAATCATAACTTACCTATCTTGGGCCTCAGCGAAACACATATACGAGGCCAGGGACATTTCACGACTTCGTCAGGAAGCACACTTTACTTCTCCGGGTTAGAAGACTCTAGCCGGAGCGGCGTTGGAATACTTTTACCACGGAATATGAACAAATTTGTCCTCGGATACAATCCGGTATCGGATAGGATAATAACAATGAAGCTGAACACCAAACCCTGTCTCCTCAATATCGTTCAAATTTATGCTCCAACAGCTCAGTCCACGGAAGAGGATATCGATGGGTTTTACGATGCACTTGAAAAAACCCTAGACGATATTCCAAGTAGACAGATCACAGTAATCTTGGGAGACTGGAATGCCAAGATAGGTAACACAGAATCAATTCCAGAAACTAGCGACGTCATCGGGAAGTATGGTCTGGGCACTAGAAACGAACGTGGACAAAGGCTTGCGGAGTTCTGTATTGGTAGAGGTCTGAGTATTACGAATACAATGTTTCAGCACCATAAGAGGCGACTGTACACATGGAGATCTCCTGGCGATCGATTCAGAAACCAGATAGACTATGTATTAGTGGACAAGCGCTGGAGATCTTCCGTAAAAAATGTAAAGACCTTTCCTGGGGCCGAATGTGGTTCTGATCACACACTGCTCGTCGCCTTCTTCTCCCTCCGGCTTAAAGCTGTCCACCAAAACTCACGACTCAAACCTAGATCACTAAATCCAATAGAAGAAGCTCATTTTCGGAATTTGATTGAAACAAAGCTTGCCAAATCCCCTTTATCACTGACGGAGGATGCAGAATCTATGTGGATGAATCTGGAAAGTAAAATAAATGATGCCCTTGTAGATGTTACCTCTCAAAGAGAAAAAGATCCCAGGAGATCCACATGGATAACAGACCAAACATGGAGCCTAATCCAGCGCAGAAAAGATGTCAAAGTCAGAGGCCTACAGAATCCTGAGATACGTAGGGAATACTCTGAGATTTGTAAAGCAGTCCAAAGAGAATGCCGCAGAGACAAAAATAAATTTATTATGGGCATATGTCGAGAGGTGGAATCACACGCACTAAAGCTGCAAACTTCAGATCTGTTCAAGAAAGTCCGTCTGCTAAGTAGAAAATTCAAGCCCAAATCTTGGGTCATAGAAAACTCTGAAGGACTACCACTGCATGAACTGCACGAAATCACGGAACGCTGGCGTGGCTACTGTGAGCAACTCTATAAAGCTCCCCATGAATCTACCGAAAGCCGGTTCGACTGGAAAGATCTTGAATTGGAGCCTAATATTCTGAGATCAGAGGTAACGGGTGCAATCGACCGGCTCAAATCAAAGAAGGCTCCCGGACCTGACGATATCACATCGGAGATCCTCAAGGCTCTTGGTGACAATGGCTTGGATGTACTCCATAAGATTTGCAATCACGTATGGCAAAACGGTGAATGGCCCAAAAACTGGACGCGGTCTGTAATTATCCCACTGCACAAGAAAGGTTCAACTAGAAAATGTGATAATTACCGCACCCTGGCCCTCATCTCTCACGCTAGCAAAGTTCTTTTGCATGTAATAAACAGCAGGATTCGTTACTATTTGGACTGGCAAATCCCGCAGGAACAAGCTGGATTTGTAAAAGGCAAGGGCACGAGGGAGCAAATACTGAACGTGAGACAGATTGTGGAAAAGTGCTACGAATTCGACACGCCGGTCATCATGTGTTTCGTTGACTATAGTAAGGCTTTTGACTGTGTTGACTGGAACTGCTTGTGGGATGTCCTCACAGAGTTGGGGGTCCCTCGCCACCTTACTGCACTCCTTCAGTCATTATACTACAACAGCCAGGGAGTAGTGAGAATCGATAGGACTGCATCTGACTCGTTCAAATTTCACAAGGGCGTGCGGCAGGGCTGCATCCTGTCACCCATCCTGTTCAATATTTACGGCGAATACATCGTCAGGAAAACATGCGATGGATGGGATGGTGGTATTACCGTCGGAGGCTGTAAAATCTCTAACTTACGCTACGCTGACGACACCACTCTCCTGGCAGCCAGCGAAATCGAGATGAGCAAGTTCTTGGACAGGATGGAGCGCATTAGCAAAGACCTCGGACTCGCGATAAACAGATCTAAAACGAAGGTCATGATCGTTGATCGCACAGGCAGACTGGAGCTCAGCGGTACACTTAATTTAGAAGTAACGGACAACTTTGTTTACCTGGGCTCCAACATCAGCAACAATGGCTCTTGTGAACCGGAAATTCGTAGACGGATTGGGATGGCAAAAGGTGCCATGTCTCAGCTGGACAAAATATGGAAGGACAAAAATATCTCTATGAACACCAAGAGCAACCTAGTCCGCACACTAGTGTTTTCAATATTCATATACGGAGCAGAGACATGGACTATAAAGAAAGCTGACCGCAATCGGATTGATGCCTTCGAAATGTGGTGCTGGAGGAGGATGTTGGGTATTCCCTGGACCGCACGCCGCACCAATCTATCCATCCTAGCTCAGTTGAAGATCCGGACTAGACTCTCCACCATTTGCATGCGAAGGATTCTTGAATACTTTGGCCACATCGCAAGGAAAGACAGTGACAACTTAGAGAAATTGATGGTCACTGGAAAGGTCGAAGGCAAGCGACTAAGAGGCAGGAACCCGACCCGTTGGACGGACCAGATTCGTGCAGCCCTGGATACCACAGTGCACGATGCTCTGCACTCAGCTGCAGATAGGAACAGATGGCGGTGCACTATAAAAAACAATCTGTTTCAAGGCCATGACCACGACCCTCAGTAATGAGGAAACCGACGCAAGGAGGAGAACATTCCTACCCTCACTCTTTCCACAATATCCGACCCAAACACTATCTTTCACACAAATCACAAACGCATCAAATTTTTGATAGTAATCGTAGGCAAACAAGCATATGACCCACTTGATGGTGAGTGTACGTCGCTCATAGATGTCAGTGATGCCCATACACGGCACCAAGCGGTTGCCTTTTTTTTTTTAGATGGGTAGACGAATTCACTGCCCACCCGGTGTTAAATGGTTACTGGAGCCTAGATGATAACGTAAATGCGCCACCCACCTTGAGATATGAGTTCTAAGCAAGTATAGTTACAACAGCTGCCCCATCCTTCAAACCGAAACGCATTACTTCTTCACGTCTGAAAAAGGCACGGTGGTGGTACCTACCTGTGCGGACTCACAAGATGTCCTACCACTAGTAATTACACAAATATCTACTGTAACACCAATTTTACAAACAATTTTTTTTTATCTCATTATGTTTAATACTAAATTTAATAATATTAGTAGTGAGTAATAATAATAGTCATATTATTGGTTATTTAATTAAGTATAGACTATTTACTTATATAGACTGTAAGTTTTCAGTTTGGAATGGAAAATTTGATTTTTCATTAATTGCATGATCACTTTAGTACCTATTAGTTTTTATCATAACCTGTATTG
Source organism: Bombyx mori (assembly GCF_030269925.1). Taxonomy (NCBI): domain Eukaryota; kingdom Metazoa; phylum Arthropoda; class Insecta; order Lepidoptera; family Bombycidae; genus Bombyx; species Bombyx mori. The sequence continues at coordinate 760,213 of NC_085117.1, read as the reverse complement.
ATCATTAAAAACTAAAAATAACTAGCATAAAGACATCAACACGCTAAATAGCATGACAATAATGTAACTCGATGAATTATTTACCTTGTTATTCAATGAAATTGCTTTGAATGTAATAAATTAACAATTTTAATCCTAAGATTGACTATTACGCGGTAGGTATGCGAAAAAAAATAGTTAAACGAAACTTTACTGTTTGCAAGTTCGAAAAAGGAACAGTTTTTTTTAAAGTCCTGAATAGCACCGACCTCACGTTGTCTTCCGTCCGGGACTAAAGCCCTTGAATTTTACCTGCTGTATCGAGCGGACCCGCAATAACTCCCGTTCCCGTCCGTAGCAAATTCCAAGAATTTTGACGTTGTTACACACATACAAGCGTCGCACAGCACGTTTCCCACGCACACAAACGTGAAAACTTTAATTTTAGCTGTATCAACAAGTTTGACCTTTGCCTGTGTGTACTTACTTTTAGTAAAAAACAAAAGTTCGTTTTTATTTACGACACTAGTATTTCACATTATAAAACGGTGCATAAGATAATTACGATCTTTTTGTCCACGTAGATGACACTTTAATCTGATAATGAAGCTAGAATGAGACAAAACAAACTGAATTCATTTCTGAATTCAAGGAAATTCGTGCAAAAAATAACTCCCCTCCCTACACCGGCTGGGTAATTGACAATTTGACATTTGAAGGGATGTCAACCTAAAAACTTATTTTTGATATTTTTATGTAAAGATTTTCAGGACACCTATTTCAAAAAATTTTAGTTTTACTTTACAGAAGTCTGTTGACTATGAACAACACTGCTAATGCTGAAAATGGTATTGAAATGACTTAAATTTTTATTGCACTCCAAAAGGAATTTGGCAATTCGAATAAACACTAAATTATCGCGTTGATTTTCTTCATTTTTGATTAGATATTTTTCTGCGGTTGACTAAGGAGTTATTTAGAGCTCATTTTGACTTTTCTATAAATTAAAATGGCTGATTAAATTTTATTTACAACAAACAACAATTGCAAAACTTACATGTGATGTTCAAAATCAAAATTTATCTGATATTAAAAATAATGTATCCAGGTAATTTACGTTGCATACAAAAAATCATTTTTTTAAATGATCTCAAAAATCCCGAAATGCGGCATAATTTTAAGTATAGAAACACTAACGTTTCTAGAACTTTACAATAGATGGCGCTATACAATTTGTCACTTTCCACGCAGAATTCTAGTTCAAATCACATTAAATTCAATCACCTATTGTATTCGTAAAATTGTCTTTGAAATTGTAATGTTACTGTCAAAATATAAAATCAAAAACTATGACAAAATTGTAGCCCACCCATAATGAAAATAAAATAAAAATGGAAAAACAAACAATGAAAAGGATTAAACTTGTGTAAGGATGTTTGTTTTGTCTTAAAATTTATGCACATACCTAAGCTTTTTATTCGAATACAAGCTTCTTAAAATTCTGTTGCTCATCCAGGCATATAGGTCATGCAATGCATCCGATGCAATACATGCCAACTCCGGTAAGGTAATGGAAGACAGTAACTGTTTTTTTTATTAGACTAAACTAAAAGAATTGTAGAGCAAGAGCCCGCGACAGCCAGACCTTCGTTATTTTATAAAAGCTGAAAGTTTCTCTGTGTATGTCTCCAACACAGGTAAGAACGACCCGCGATTATAGAGTTTCGATTGTGGTTACTTGGGCAGGTAACAGGCAGTAAAGGTATATAAAATAGTACCTTAAATTCGTTAAAGTATAAAGGTTTTTTTTTTTAATATTTACTCCAGAATATCTTTAGAAATCATGACATCCGTTGCCGGACACTTTTTCCAGTTGTTACCCCCTGCCAGACACCCCTAAACTTTAATAAATTTTAATTATACTTTCGTTATACTATAAAAGCTAAATTTTATATATGTTACTTAGGGACTTATAAAAATATGTTACCCCAATAGCCGGACAGTTTTAATGGTCCTTACATCTTGCCAGACACATTGAGAGCCCGCTGTAGGTGCGAGCGCGAGGTAGCAACTGTTCAAGCGGGTGTGAGCGAGATAGAGTGCTTAGTCTATTGTGATCTTTTACTGAAAATCAGCTGTCGTTTATAGGATTTATCCGTTCTAAGCAGTGATATCGAGGCGCTACTCGGCATGGGAAGCTCTGTCATTCTGGCGGGCGACCTAAATTGTAAACACATCAGGTGGAACTCACACACCACAACCCCTAATGGCAGGCGGCTCGACGCGTTAGTCGATGATCTCGCCTTCGATATCATCGCTCCGCTAACCCCGACTCACTACCCGCTAAATATCGCGCATCGCCCGGATATACTCGACATAGCGTTATTAAAAAACGTAACTCTGCGCTTACACTCGATCGAAGTAGTTTTAGAGTTAGATTCAGACCACCGCCCCGTCATTATGAAGCTCGGTCGCGCTCCCGATTCCGTTCCCGTCACGAGGACTGTGGTGGATTGGCACACGCTGGGCATTAGCCTGGCTGAATCTGATCCACCATCGCTCCCGTTTAGCCCGGACTCTACCCCGTCTCCTCAGGATACCGCTGAAGCCATAGACATCGTAACGTCACACATCACCTCGACATTAGATAGGTCATCGAAGCAAGTTGTGGCGGAGGACTTCCTTCACCGCTTCAAATTGCCCGACGATATTAGGGAACTCCTTAGAGCTAAGAACGCTTCGATCCGCGCCTACGACAGGTATCCTACAGTGGAAAATCGTACTCGAATGCGTGCCCTACAACGCGACGTAAAGTCTCACATCGCCGAAGTCCGAGATGCCAGATGGTCTGATTTCTTAGAAGGACTCGCGCCCTCTCAAAGGTCTTACTACCGCTTAGCTCGTACTCTCAAATCGGATACGGTAGTAGCTATGCCCCCCCTCGTAGGCCCCTCAGGCCGACTCGATTGAATAAGGCGATATTGATATCGCCTTATTCATCAGTTCAATATCGACGACAATGAGGAAAATTATAAGAACGATTAAATATTTTTCTTTGACATCTAATATTTTGTTTGTACTTTATAATATTAAAATAACATTTTTTATTTTCTATAATATTGCTATGAACGTAATAAAATAATTTTTTTATTGGATATCTTAAAAGATCACAATAGACTAAGCACTCTATCTCGCTCACACCCGCTTGAACAGTTGCTACCTCGCGCTCGCACCTACAGCGGGCTCTCAATGTGTCTGGCAAGATGTAAGGACCATTAAAACTGTCCGGCTATTGGGGTAACATATTTTTATAAGTCCCTAAGTAACATATATAAAATTTAGCTTTTATAGTATAACGAAAGTATAATTAAAATTTATTAAAGTTTAGGGGTGTCTGGCAGGGGGTAACAACTGGAAAAAGTGTCCGGCAACGGATGTCATGAATTCTAAAGATATTCTGGAGTAAATATTAAAAAAAAACCTTTATACTTTAACGAATTTAAGGTACTATTTTATATACCTTTACTGCCTGTTACCTGCCCAAGTAACCACAATCGAAACTCTATAATCGCGGGTCGTTCTTATCTGTGTTGGAGACATACACAGAGAAACTTTCAGCTTTTATAAAATAACGAAGGTCTGGCTGTCGCGGGCTCTTGGGCTATTGTGTTTGAGTGGCAGCCGCGTGATAGAAGATCTGGTAGTCCTGTATGCACTTGACGACGCATTGTGGAGAGTGAGATGAGGACTGCTGGCGTGACCTGGAGTGATTTCAAGAAGCAAGCGCAAGACAGGGTCAAAAGAGGGCCCTATGTAGCAGCGGGGTACCCTATGATTACAACAACAAATTAAAAGAAAAAGCATGTAGGGTTAATTTCAACTTTGATGGCCACAGACCCCTTTGCTTTCGTAATTTAACAAAAACTAATTCTATATTACAGAATTTTTTTTTATCTTCCAGTCATCCAATGAAATTCCAGTCGACATCATTATCGAATGCAGCGCCCGAATGTAAGATAGTAAAAAACGGAACGCGCCTTCGGTCCAAGTGCTTATACATTTTTTTTGTTTATTCGTTTTCCTGCATCGTACACTAATAATTATATTAGCCTACGTTTTTAATTGCACATATTTAGAAGACCGAGATCATGGCCAACTTGATTTTAAAGGCTTAACGAGACCCACAGATATTATCGCCTTTTTGCTGTCATGTCAGTAACAGCGAGGCTTCACTGCGACTGATGGCGAGCTCACGGGGCTCAGCCTTCGCTGAATCTAGCATCCGATCGGAATCGCGACATATGAATAAGATCCAGCGAGAAACTCAGTGGTAGAGATCGAAATACAACGGCTGCCCCACCCTTGAAACGAGAACACATTACTGCATCGCGGCAGATATATGCGGACGGTGATACCTCCCCAGACGGGCTCACGCTATACCGCGTACATCCAATAGGAATTACGCAGAATTACTTCTGTAGTCCGGTGTTAATAGGGCCATAAATATTATTGACTATTTTTAGTATTCAACATTATAACGATAAGCCGTGAATAATTAGTAGGTAATGGTATAAAAGCGCGCATCACAATGGTAATTTTTTAATTAAAAAGTTTGGAAATGGCATCATCTCAGTTTATTAAAAATGTCCGCTGAAAGAAAGCCAATCAAGATGGCGCCAATGAAGCAAGTGGAAGGATTTTAAAAACAGCTTAAACTATCCTAATTTCACTTCACTTAAACCCAGCATACTTCGCTCTGTATGAAAATCGGTAATAAAGTCTAAAAGAAATAGAGGTTATGTACCGAGAGTTTTTACTCGTGGTAGGACCTCTTGTGATTCCGCGCTGGTGGGTACCACCACCCTGCCTATTTCTGCCGTGAAGCAGTAATGCGTTTAGGTTTGAAGGGTGTAGCAGCCGTTGTAACTATACTTGAGACCTTAGAATTTCTATCTCGGGGTGGGTGGCGCATTTGCGTTGTGGATGTCTATGGGCTCCAGTAACCACTTAACACCATGTGGGCTATGAGCTCGTCCACCCATCTTCTAAGCAATAAAAAAAAAAAAAATGGACTTTTCCAAACAATAGGAACAATCCAAGGTGCCACAGTTACCACAAGGTTAAATCTGGAGAAATAACACAAAATGAAATAATTCTTAAGTTACGGTTAAATTGTGTGTTTTCGAGTTACCGCCAAAACGTCCCTGATTGAATTTCATTATTAACTCCCCCTTGGATATATTGTCACCATCAATCTCTTCTCAACAGAGTTGCAATGAATAAGCGAGAAGCTTCTGTAGACGGTGGTTCAATCCCAGATCCCACGTTGCCACACCTCAAATACGGAATGTTCACGAAAAAAAATGTCAACAGGTTTGATATTTCTGTCGTTTAACTAAGTATATTAATTTTGACGTGATAATGTCTTGTAAATCGATTTTTTTTCCTACCTATGCTGATACGCTATTTCAGCTTTTCACCCTAGCGTGTAGATGAGCTCTCGGGGTTCAAGCCGGAGTGATACAAACACTGGCCCTAGCAAGAGCAGTGCTTCGCAGAATCTACCAGCGGATCGGAAACGCGACCCACTGAGAAGATCCGGCTAGAAACTCAGTGGGCTGTGTTTGTGGGTTAGTTTACTCGCCGAGCCCTTCGTCGCAAGCGACGGGTTCGACGAGGACGGTTACCAGTGCTTGAGGTATCTAAAAGCACCGTTAATGGATCGGGAGGATCCGTAATGACGTGTTTAGGGCGACGTCGACTGTTTACCATTCGGTCCACAGGATCGGGTATGTAGGTAATTCCCGGTGGCCACGACAAGAGGGTTTTTGTGTCGTGCCGCTTTATCAAAATAAATCGACGAGCGCCGGCTGCACGCACGAAAAAGTGTCACGTTCCGCCCGAGTCTGAGCGCGAAGCAAGCTTTCTAATGACATACGTACTTAACATAAGTTCACGAACAACTTCCACGGCGAAGGAGTAACGTAATATTGTAATCAAAATTATAATTTGCGTAATTACTGAGGGTAGGACGTCTTGTGAGTCCGCACGGGTAGGTACCACCGCCCTGCCTAGTTCTGCCGTGAAGCAGTTATGCGTTTAGGTTTAAAAGGCGGGACAGCCGCTGTACTATGAAAACGAAGACTTTACAACTCTCTCCTCCTTCCTGAGTCGCAATCCTCATGTCTGAGGGTCGTGACCATCTCCTCCCATTGTCCTTCTATGGATGATGTTTCGCCATCTTCCTCTGCTCTTGGCGGTGTGTATGGCGACGTAGACTGTTGTATCCGGAGTGGTGCGGATTAGGTCGGAACAGCGCATTGAATTTTTTGAATCTTTTGCCTGCAATTTTATCAGTTACTATAAATTTTTCAAGATTGATAGAAGAACTCATGTCTCCAATAAATAAATACCTACTATATTTTTTTTTTCAGAATTCAAAATAAAACTGTGAGTTCATCTAAAGACGAAAACACGAAAACATTTTGCGCCCAGGGTGAGTGAAACAGGAGATTTGAGGACAACCAAATTTAGCCGACCCTCTCTTCCTAAAAGTCGATGTGCGATATTTACCAGTTTGTTTAGTGCGAGCTTTTTAACGTTCTCGATAGCGTAAAAGTTAACTCACATTTGTATGCAGTTAGAACGTTTGTCGTTAGGGGCGCTGTTTCAACTGCATACTATGAGTTAGCTTTTACACTATCGAGAACATTAAAAAGCTCGCACTAAGCACACAGATCGGGTACTGTAGTGTTCGTTTTCAGATCAACAAACGCGTTCGCCAACTACATGCGTCAAATCGAAGAGCTCCCGCAGGCCGGTAGCGACGAGGAATTTAGGTATCTCTCAGATATACCACGTCGATGTGAAGCCACAGCGCAAACTGCCAATATCCCCAACGCACAGAGCCACGTCGCCTCTGCACAGAAACTACAGGAATAGGAAGCTACACTTGTCGCCAAAAAAACGGGCTTCCTTGTTATAAACGTTGTACGTATGCCTAGGGCGAGTTTTTTAACTTCTCGATCGCGTAAAAGTTAACTCGAATTTGTATGGAGTCAGAATAGCTTCTTTTCGTTAAGGACGCTGTTCCAAGTCCATACAAATTTGAGTTTAACTTTAACGCGATCGAGAAGTTAAAAAACTCGCACTAAGCGCACTGGAGGGTAGAGGTAAGGAGAAATGTCTCGCCCGGGACGAGTCCAGCTGTGAGCGGACGCTATAGATCAGTGTGCTTAGGAGTGCATTTGTGTGCATTTGCAGTGCATTTGTACGGAATGGGATCGTTTGCGTACGTTTGCCGCTAGGGGCGCTGTTCCAACTGCATACAAATATGAGCTAAATTTTACGCTATCGAGAAGGTTAAAAAACTCGCACTAAGCACACTAGAGTCCACCACGCAGCGCGGCGTGGCGATTGGCGCGATGTTATTATAGCAGTCATAAGCGGAGCGAAATGTGACAACTCTAACAGTTCAACGTTTTGGCGCCATCTTTGACATAACGCCACTCGCTAATATGGAGAGTAGAGGTAAGAAGAACCGTCTCTTATGGGAGAAGCTTGAAAAAGTGTCCCACTTTCAGCACTAAATAACAGTTCAAAATCCTCCGGAATGGTGCTAGCATAGGCAAAGGGTATGATATGAATTGAGCAGTTGTTAACTGATTGAAGTATGCTGAATTATGAAATTAAATACATTTAATCACTAGAGTAGTTAGTGACAGTACAATAAATACAAGACCTCACATGTTTACGTAGTCCAAACTAATTTCGTCATTAAAACCTAAAATTATTGCTGTGGTAAAACGTGGAGACATCGATTGCATTTTCTTATCAGCTTGAAATAAGATACTTTTTGTGATTTTGTAGTGCTTACAGTTATTTCGTTCTTTTTTATTTGTCTATCTTATCCTAATAACTTTCAGCGCCTTTTTTAAAATTTACCCGGTTAACGGATACTTTTTCACACAGAGACGTTTCTCCTTACCTCTACCCTCCATAAAATTTAATTTTTGGCACAGACTACAAAGACATGCTCACTAGACGTATTTTTTTAATTAGATATTTTTCCAAATGAAGCTATGTATGTTTTTTGGTGTGATCCGTAGATGAAAAAAAGAATATCATTCGAAAAATTCAGTAGCATTTATTCTAGTCATAGATAATACACTTAATATTTGAGATGATTCTAGTGTTTCTATAATTAAGGCAATGTTCAATGTCGAGGAATAATTTACTTTATGAATATTGAAAAGTAAACGAACAAAATAAACGCGAGATAAAATCGTTAAAGTCGTTTTAATTATGTCCATGAATGAGATTTTCTCTGTTTCGCCTGCGAAATTTATTAATTGTAATTAAAGGTCCGTTTTATTTGGTATCAGCAAGCATCAACAGTTCGATGTTTTTAATTTGAACTTCAATTATGTTTACCCCATTTGAATAGCTGAGGAAGTTTTTTTTGGTTATGATATTTTTTCCAAATTTTAAATTTTAAATGGCTCTCCTGTAAAGTTGCAAAAATGTCGCTTAAACCAAACAGCCTTTCACTCCTCAATATATCTTTGAGAGATCCTGCCTACGACTAGAAATCTCACTCGGATCCCGAATCAGAGTAAGGATGTTGTGACAGCGTTTTTTTTTTTTTTTTTATTGCTTAGATGAGTGGACGAGCTCACAGCCCACATGGTGTTAAGTGGATACTGGAGCCCATAGACATCTACAACGTGAATGCGCCACCCATCTTGAGATATAAGTTCTAAGGTTTCAATTATAGTTACAACGGCTGCCCCACCCTTCAAACCGAAACGCATTACTGCTTCACGGCAGAAATAGGCAGGGTGGTGGTACCTACCTGTGCGGACTCACAAGAGGTCCTACCACCAGTAAAAGCGTCAAATAGTATCGATATTTATATTTAAAAAAGTCGATTTATCGTAGCGATTTCAAAGATAATGTTGTCCCTCAATCTAGTATATTTTACTTATTAACTTACCACTACTTACCAGTCAACAGACATTGTCCGTACCGATAATACAATGCGCATTATCAGCGTCATTAACAGCTTATTTTAGTTCCCTATTGGACTTGTCTGGTGATAGGACCTCTTGTGAGTCCGCGCGGGTAGGTACCACCGCCCTGCCTATTTCTGCCGTGAAGCAGTAATGCGTTTCGGTTTGAAGGGTGGAGCAGCCGTTGTAACTGTACTGAGACCTTAGAACTGATATCTCAAGGTGGGTGGTGGCATTTACGTTGTAGATATCTATGGGCTACAGTAACCACTTAACACGAGGTGGGCTGTGAGTTCGTCCGTCATCTAAGCAATAAAAAACAATAAAAACATGGCCTCCTAGAAGGCACGCCACTTTACACCTTGTTACTGGGTACTTAACTACAAATTGCAAAATGGTCTTGTGTTAGAAAAAATATTCAATGTTCTTCGGAGTGAGACCGATTCCCACCAGCGACTTCAAAATCGTGTACCATCTCATCAGCATCTCATCGTTCGCAAGAATAAATAATAGTTTAAAAAAACAAAAAAAAATACGCTTTTATAGATAATCCAACTAAAAAATAGAAAACATTTTTTTATAAATTTGAATTAAAATAGTGTAAGAGGAATGACTTTATTGTAAGCGTGGGTTGCATGGTATCAGTAGTTATAAATTTTTTATGAACAGATATGAGTAGAAGGGTTCTTTTGATAATATCCTGAAAAGTACGCCACGATTTTTTACAATAAAATCATTTTTTCTTACACTATTATTAATTCAAATTTATTAAAATTTATTTTCTATTTTTTAGTTAGATTCTCTATAAATGCGTATTTTTTTAGGTTTTTTTAATCTATTAGTTATTTTTCATTTTTTTTTAAATATTGAATTGTCGTCGGTCCATAAGTATACCAAATTTCGAATATAATCCAACGTTTTGAAGGGGGGTCTAAAATCATGTTCAAAGACTCCGTTACATACATACTTACATACTAACATACATACGTCTGAAGCTAATAAAAGGGTATTAAAAAGTAATTAAAACAACTTCAATTAAGTGTTAAAAAAAATCTGTATTTTTTAAAACAAATCTTAAATATAACACTAAGCTGTACATTCAGAGAAGACAAACATGACATTTTAATACGACTTAATTATTTAAGTATGTATATAAATGAATTACGGTACAACTTTTTTTATATTTAAAAATAAAATAAAAAATTACAAGACTTATTTATAATTACATTGCATCTTTTTAGCTTGTAGCAAGTTTAAAAATAAATTCAACGGCACTATATTAAAAAAAAACCATAGACAAAATATTCTATTACATTAAAATCTATGATCAAACAATCGTTACCTACTTTTGTTAACAATAATTTAAATTTGACAGCACTAAATATAATCAATTTATTGGTGGTATGACCTTTTGTGAGTCCGCACGGGTAGGTACCACCGCCCTGCCTATTTCTGCCGTGAAGCAGTAATGCGTTTCGGTTTGGGGTGGGGCAGCCGTTGTAACTATACTGAGACCTTAGAACTTATATCTCAAGGTGGCTGGCGCATTTACGTTGTGGATATCTATGGGCTCTAGTACCACTTAACACCAGGTGGGCTGTGAGCTCGTCCACCCACCTAAGCAATAATATATATATTGCGAACTAGCGAACGTCCTATGAATGCATACACAAAAATTCATTCAAATCGTTCCAGCCGTTTAGTTGCCGTATAGATAAATAACCTAGATAACCATCAACAGCGCCATCTGCCGGGCTCATTTGCGAATCTAAACCATCCAGGGCGCCACCCAAACGCATACAAAAAAAATCATTCAAATCAATCCAGTCGTTTAAGAGGAGTTCAGTGACTTACACACGTACAGTAGAATTATATATATAAAGATTTATTAAATAAACAAACTAACAGCCCATAATTATAATAGTGTATAGACTGAGTACATTTTTTGTTGAATTTCATATGTGCATAGTCGGTCTAGTAAGCAATCTCTTCCCACGGACACTGTTGAGACCAATGGAGCCATACTGCGATCACACTTACTATTGGAATGTTTCAGAATGGATCTGAAGAACAGAAATAGACAAGGATTCATTGGTGGGTGGGTTTTTTGTGATCTAGCAAGGGTAGGTACCATCTTCTTGCCAATTTCTGCCTATAGCAGTTTTATTCTGAACACTGGAGCAGCCGTAGTGCTATATAAACTGAGACTTAGGACTCATGTCTCAAGATGGTCTGTGCATTAGCATGGTTGATGTCTATGGGCTCCGGTAACCACTTAACATTAGGTGTATCCATCTTAGTTATAAAAAAATAATAGAAAGATTTCTCATGAGCTAGTACACAAACTTTTTCTATTACTTACATACTTACATACCGTAAACACTAAAATTGCATTACTTTTAAAAATTATAATTACACTCAACCGAATTGCAAATTCTCACAAAATCTAAGTCTACACAGATCGGTCTGTGACATTGTTTGTCCATTCGTGGGCTTCTTAGACAATTACACTTAGACGACTCACATTAAGAAATCTAACTTTAAAACCTTTTTCACATAATATCTCTATTATATTTAATTTAAAGAGTTCCTACTACTATTTTCCATTTAAATGAGCTCCTGATATATCGGCAAAATCATGACCGAAGACAGAGAGTACAATATTAGGAGCAGACAAAATCGGTCTGCATAATTTCTGGTCCGTTTATAGAGCTCACATGCCCCAACAAGATTACGACATTCCCGATGCTGCGGACAGAATGGAAAACAGTCGACGTCGCCCAAAACACGTCATCTCGGATCCTCCCGATGCACTAACGGTGCTTCTAGGTACTTCAAGCACGGGTCACCGTTTTCGTCGAGCCCTTCGTCGCTTGCGACGAAGGGCTCGACGAGTAAATTAACTCTCAGACACAGCCCACTGAGTTTCTCGCCGGATCTTCTCAGTGGGTCGCGATTCCGATCCGGTGGTAGATTCTGCGAAGCACTGCTGTCGTTAGGGTCAGTGTTAGCAACACTCCCGGTTTGAGCCCCGTGAACTCACCTACACATCAAGGAGAAGCTGAAATAGCCTTGAGAGGCAAACAGCATAAGTAGGATTTTTTTTTATCTGTATTATGTTAGCATAAAAAATGTACACTTTCTAAAGATGGTGGTCCAATCTCCTATATACAGATAGTTCCTATATATTCACAATCAGCACACTAAATTCACACTCAACTCTGACAATTCTGCTCCGCCCAAGTTTGCACGAATTGCTCGTCGGTGACCATGTTAGAATTATCATAGGGCAATATCTGTTCGTTTGAATCGATTTGGACTTCGACAACTTCCTTGCTTATCAGTCCGATGAGTTCAGCGTATTTAGCACGTTGTTCCTCTGTCAAATTGGCCGGATTGTGGTTCTTCAGGTGGTAATTTAAATGGCTGCTCTGCTTGTAGCGTTTCTCGCAGATGCCGCATTGGAACGGGGCCACGTTTGTGTGCGTTCTCATGTGTTGCTTCAAGTGGACCGATTGGCAGAACGTCTTCGAGCAGATGACGCAGCGATAAGGCTTCACTTTAGTGTGAATCCGGAGGTGCTGGTCCAGTCCGGACTTCTGGGTGAAGGATTTTGGGCAGTAATTGCACGGGTAGGGACGGTCACCCGTATGCATCCTCATGTGTTGCATGAGGCCACCCTGAAAAACAAAAACTAATTAATTACAGTTTCATATCTACTCGAATTGAAAATGGTACTATTTATTATATACCATATAAGCACCTTATTCGCATTTTCACTGTTCGCAGCTAAAGATTTCTATATTCGCGGATCTAACCGACATATGGGCACACGTACATTCTTAAAAAAGTATTCCAATATGTACTTAGGTAACCAGCCGAATAGGAATTGAAGGGGGCCTATGTGAAAGCAAAACAATCTTTGCCGATGTCAAATGTTGAAAAAGAATTACATTAATAGTATATACCTAAATATGAATTATGGTTGTTATTAAAGGCTTCTGTATCTTTATCCAACCAAAGGATATTCTTTTGTAGACGCGTCGTCAAATGGGCTAATAAAAAACGTAAAACAGACCTTATTACAACTACGCTTAAAGTATGTTATTATTTTGTCACGTACGGAACGTATCCCCAATAATCGTCCCATATATGTAAATTACCATTCCACGGTTTCATTCGGTTTCTGTATTCGCGGCGTATTCACGGAACATGAACCAAGCGAATAAAGAGCTTCTACTCTTACTGTAGTTTATTAAAAACAATTAAAATTACCTGTTGAGTGAATCTTTTATGACAAATGTTACATTCAAACGGCTTCAGTTTCACGTGCCCTATAGCGGTGTGAGTTATATATTCGTTCTCATCGTGGAAGCCTTCGCCGCATGTCTGGAAAATAAAAAAAACATAACCTATATCCCATCTATATTGTTACGCCGGTAAGACGTCATCTATTGCCGAATAGTCGGACGAATATCGAAGGATCTAGTAGCACTTAGAACGCTCGAAAAGTACCACGCCATCTATTGTAAAATAGCGGAAACACAATACTAGAGATGTGTGGAATATTCTCGATAATTCTAGGGATGTGGTATCGGCTATAAAAACGTTGAGGAGATGGCACGCAGTCAGTTAGTAATCAGTACTACTCGAAGCGAAACAGCGAACGGATCATCTGAAGCGAAGCGGAAGAAGCGAATTGAGAATTTTAAAGTGTTTGTGATTTGTTTTAAGTATTCTAAGTGTTGAATATAGCGTTGTTAACTTGTAATTCGGTAGAATTTTTATTTATTCCGAACCCCAGCGCGTAACAATATCTATCCATCTGTATAATTATGTAAAGAAAAACATTTAGTATTTAAAAACTTTAAAATTTTGTTGTTTTAAAAAAAATATTTCTTTGTCAATTTGAGATTAAAGGGCCTTTGAATGTTGTTTTCTTAGTATATTACAAGAAATGCAATTAAGTCTGTTATTATTCAATCATTCTAGAATATTATATATAAAATATCATTATATATAAAAAAGTTGCGGGAAACGTGAGAAGGGGGCGTCATAAAGACGTGGATGGACTGTGTAACAGAGAAAATGCTAGAGAAGGGTTTGAGGATGATGTATGATAGACCTCAATGGAAATAGGGGCTAAGGGGACACGCTGCACCGACCTTAGATAGTGGGACAAGAGCATGAAGAATAAGAATTCTCTGTATCTATCAATCAGCTTACAGTTCCACAGTAGACACAGAATATTTTAAGAACTTTTTCTTTAATTTGATCCAGGTTTTATGACATAGGCCACGAAGGTGTTACAATTCTTAGATTGTACGGGCCCTCGCGCACATTGTATTGCATACGGATGAATTTTACATCATTTTCGAGTCAGCTCGTGTACAACCAGCGTGCAACCAGTTAGGCGGCGGCTTGGCTCTGCCCCTGGCATTGCTGAAGTCCACGGGCAACGGTAACCACTCACCATCAGGTGGGCCGTATGCTCGTCTGCCTACAAGGGCAATAAAAAAAAAATGTGTGCAATTCACACGTGGTAGAAGTGAAACCTTCCAAAATTAAAATACAATTATCCTAAACGTCTTAAGTATATGTAAAATTTTGTCATTTGTATATAATTGTAAGGTAGCGCCCTCTGTGAATTGATATTTTAGTTTCACGTATAATCCTAAATTAAAATTCACTACAAGAGCTTTCATACACACGTTAGTATTAAAAAATCTCACAGATGGCGCTGTATTAAATAGTATGTATATTTCTGTCTCATTCTTTGCTGGCTTCATCCTACACATTTTTGTATTTGTGTCTCTTACCTGTCGTTTTTTCCGTTGCATCCGGTTTGAAATCACAACGATTCTAAAGAAGTTTTCACTTCAAAAAAAACCATCAGCAAGGCATTGCATACTTGCATTATATCATTTGTATCATATTAACACTGATCAATTACTATAGGCTTATCAATAAGCAATTACTCAAACATTGGAGTTGTTATCACTATCACATCAGGGGGTTGTCTGGATCAAAAGATTGAAGGAAAAATATAAAAATCAAACTCTTCTACACTATGCGAGAGATGCGAATGTCGAGATGGATGTGTGGAGTGACAAGAATGGACAAGATAAGGAATGAGTATAGCAGAGGAAGTGTGATAGTAACCACGGTAATTAACAAATCAAAGAGCGGATGGTTAGCGTAGTGTGGACATGTGATGCGTAGAGAGGAGATGCATGTGACTGAGAGATGTATGGAAATGGTAGTGCAAGGTAGAGCGGGAAGGGGTCGACCGAAGAAGACATGGATGGAGTGTGTGAATGATGATATCCGAGAGAGAGAGAGAGGAGTGAGTGTTCAGATGGCGGCTGATAGGAGAGAACGAAAGAGAAAAAGTAGCTCTGCCGATCCCACCTAGGGGTATAAGGTGGAGAAAAAGAAGAAACTCTTCTACACAAACCGACTTGGATGAGATATCACCGTAACTTACCTCACAGTTGAAAGGAAACTGTACAGCATCTACAGACATTGGTTTCTCGCAGACTTGACAGCGAATTCCTTTCCGCCTCTTAGTGTGCTCATCTCGGTGGTGCAGAGAATATTCACAACATGAGAAGAAGATCTGATGACAGAGACCATCGCCGCCGGTCAGCTGCTGACACGTAGACGGCTGAAGACATTCAAATGGGCCTCTGCAAATAGTTTGATTACATTATTGGATGAGTTTATTCGGCCTTTTTTATTGCCCTTGTAGGCAGACCATCTTACGGCCCACTTGATGGTGAGCGGTTACCGTCGCCCATGGACTTCAGCAATGCCAGGGACAGAGCCAAACTGCTGCCTACAACTGGTTTAATTATGCCCCTGACATTACTGACGATGACTACTGATGATCAGGTGGGTCGTACTGCACCATATGAGCATTCACAAAGAGCAATTCTTATGTCAAGTTAAGCACACAAAAATATCAAGTTTTAAGTTCCTTTAAAATATTCCGCACTATTATTTACTTCTTCTCAGTCGGACACCTTGTAAGAGCGGTCGTGGTTGCGCTGACGCTGTGTGTGCAGAAGGACCCGTCAGGTCACCCATGCTCCTGAGGATCGCCCTCCAGGCAATGCGCTTCCAGGTCAGGTCTATTATTTACTACTGCACTATTGAAAAGGTATTTCTTCTTCTAAGCTAAGCATATTTATGGTTCATTAATTGTCCGAAATTAAAAAAAAGAAAACTTATGACGAAAATATAAATATGATAAAATAAAAAGACAGCACAACTTGGTTCATTTCGATTCTTCATGGCGTTTCAGTGTTACAAGAATATCTAAGCTCATAAATTTTTTATTTAATTTCTTTTTTGACCTATCTAATCACTGAGACGGGTAGGTAAGCTCACGGGGCTCTAACTTGAAGACGTTGCTAACACTACCTACCTAGCAAGAGCCGTGCTTAGTAGAATCTACCACCGGATCGGAAACGCGACTCGCTGAGAAGATCCGGCGAGAAGCCCAGTGGGTTATAATTTCTTAATTTCTAAACAAAATATGCCAGTTTAACAATAACATTGTACTTACGTAATAACTTTCGTTTCTCTGTTTCTCCTTGATGCTATCTTCTGCACTTTCTCACTCTTGGCTTCAGGTTTTTTCTTCTTGGGTTGAGTTCCGTCCGCCTTCAGGATTATGTAGCTGACGTCTTTAGAGGCCAGGTCCATTATGTTGGTCGGCTCTAACGAGGATATAACTTCTTCGGTTTTAATTTTAACAAGGTCCTCATCAATTTTCATCTTTCCATTTGGTATGGGCTAAAAAGATTTGTTAACGTTTAGATGTACTCATCTCAATTTATCTGGTCTCCAGACCAAACAAGATAACTCTAATTGTAATTGTAAGTTAATGTTCTAAAAAAATCTAGCTTTACTTAGAATTTCAGAAAGTCAGTATTGTCAACTTTAAAAATATAGCCATTGCATTGTGATGATATAAAATGTGTAGTTTTTTTTATTTTTCTCTGATGCTATGCTTCCAATCTATTACTCTCCGTGACATTTTCTTGTTGGTTTCTATTCCTAATGTCAATTTTTTTTTTCAGCCTTCAGTAACAAGTGTAGTTAGTTGTGATGCAAATGTTTACAAGGAGGACGCTTTGAAATATCTTCCTCTCAGTGTTTCCCTAGGGTTCCTTCCTAGGAGAGTCCTCAATGGTAGAGAACAATTTCATGATGCCTGTTTAAAGATTACAGTTATCTGCAAACTATTGTGACCATAACAAACTAGTAATACAATATAAATAAAAGCTATTGGATTTTTAGAACTTATTGCAAAGATATGGTATAACTACATGTTCTATTCTGAAAAATTGAAGAATTGAAATTAATTCTATACTTAAATGGTATAAATTGCTTTGTGTTTTTATTGATGGGCTCAGATCAGTTATTACATACAGCCAACAATCCACGGCTTCACCTGCATTAATATAAACAAAATGTATCGCTTGGATAACTTTTTTAAATTGGAGTTTTAGTGATATTTGACATATTTAAATGTGACTTGATGAAGAGGCAACAGAGACTCTTATATTTAATCTCTCCCAATGCTTAGTAACATTTTAGTTCACCTATGAGATTGAATAGATAGGTGTCTTGGACATGACATGGGAGGAGGTAGATCAGACTGCCTAAGACTGATGTAGATGGAAGGATTTGATTCAAGCCCTACATCCCAGCAGAGGGTAATAGGAAAGACTGATGATGATGATGATGATGATGAAATAGAAAAAGTATAACACAAACCTTTAACATCTTTAACAAATATGTTTATAAGAATTTAAATCATCCATCATCATAAGCCATCATCACAATAATTTAATGTGAAAGTTATCTCTTGCCACACAACTCACCTTTTCATTGTTGATGAATATCTTTGTTTCCGTCCAAATACTTGGATCACCAGTTGCGTAAGAATCTATGTGCTCCATTCGAGCGTGGTTTGTCAGTGCTATTTGACTTACAAAACCTTTTCCGCATAGGCGACAATTGACCACATCATCTTCATCATTTACAATTATTTCTTGCTGTGGAAACAACCAAGTTATGTATGCAACGGAAATTATGTATTAAGTTCCTTATGAGTGAGATGGCAACAATAAAACTGGATATCTGGATAATAGAAATGACTTCTTAAGAGTAAGTGTTAACATAAGTATTCACTACAACCATAATGAGTGGGGTGAATTTATTCACATTTCTGAGGTATACACATGAGATTTTCTAGATATGACTTTCTTATTACAATTAGAGATAAGACTTCTAGTTTAAAGAATCTGAATTTTTTGTAAATACACTATAAGCCCAGCCTCTTATTATTAACCCCAGAATTTATAATCTTAAATATTAGTGGTGGGCATGTGTCCAGCCAATATAAGATTTTGCATTTCAATTTGAAGAGTAGGATTAACCTTAGCCATTTTAGTTCAGATTTTAAATGATGTCTCCGGATGAGCAGTGTGTTTTGTAATCTTTTCGTAAGAGCACAGCGTTGGAATTTATTGATCTCTACAAGCTTTATTCTTTATCTTCTTGTTCCCAGTGCTATCCTGGGTTCACTTTCCTACTTAAGCTCCTCCACCTTCTTTCGACTCCCTTCTGGGCGAGGTTATTCTCCTCCATATCTGCGTTTATCAGATCCAAGCAGCGTTTCTTGGGCCTAACGCGGGATCTTGGATCTTTACTAACTTTGTTGCATGTCGGTACCACATTCGTTCATTTATATTAGTACATTAACCTTACCTTTATTTTACTATACGGCACGACATTAACAAATCTCTCCTCATCTGCCATAATTGTAGCGGAATTATCCTGGTATTTAACAGTATGTGTTCACTGAAAATTTGTTGCAAATTATTTCTCGTCAAATTACTTTGGCGCCGTAACATAGCATCATCATTAATCTTTAAGATTGATTTTGTATGACTTTAAGAGAAACTATCCAAATCGAATCCATGCATAGTGTTAGGAATAAATAATACATAAACATATTTAAATACAATAATTGGATTCAAATCGAAATTTTCTTAGCGGGAACCGAAAATTGTCAAATACTTTTTTTTAGAAAAAATTAAGGTTATGCATTGGTGTTAGGAAAAAAATTAAAAGTTTATGGATTTTATGTTTAGGTGCCTTTACGAAATTTGTAAGTTTTGCTTACATAATATTGCTAGTTTTAGATAGATATAACAATAACAGAAGAAAAGAATGTAAACAACAACAATTACCTTTAATTTTCGCCTATAAGTTCAAAAATGAATTTCCTTTGGCGTTTGTTTTTTTTTAATTAAAAAAAAAGAGGGCGAAATAAAAAAAGTCAAATGAAAAAAGTAAATTATGGCGCGATTTCAAAATTATTAGTTTAATGCTTTTTACGTTAAACTTATCAAATGATATCTACAAAAATACGAAATTTAGCAGATTAAAAGAGAAATAGCTTCTAGTTTCTACGCAATAACTCCGAAATGGTCGCCATTTCGTGATTCACCAATCTTCAATAACGCTTGCCGCTTGGTCGATTTGTAATTGTCTATGGTTCAGGTGACGACGTTCCTTTAAACGCAAAATTTACTGATATCGATAAATTTCAATAGCAATGAACACTTCTTATGTTTAAAAAAGACAAAGTTAACATTTTGTGATTTAATTTTCATTTAATCAGTAACTTTTTACAAATGCAAATACTTTTTTCAGTATATTTGATTAGATCGATATTGTAATAGCCATGGCGATGAAATGCGAAATTAAATCGATCAGCCTAATAGCGTTCTCTGACTCATTTAATTACATTTTTATACATTTTTATAGTTAAAACTATGGCGAAAGCTACGACAATTAAAGAAGCAATAAAAAAATGGGAAGAAAAAACTGGCCTACACGCCGCAACAGCCACAGAAGTGAATTTAATATTTCAATGGCCGCCAATTGAAAAAATGGATAATTCGTTAGCTTCTTTAGTTAATTGCGAGTAAGTTTATTAAAATAAAGTGCTTTTCTTTTTCCCAGCGTTTTCCCGGTCTAGTGCCAAGGCTCGCTTTCCTACTTTAAGCTCCTGCATATTTCCCGGTGTTCGGCATCCTTCTGGGTGAGGTTATTCTTCTCTATATCCGCCTTTACCACATCCAACCAGCTTTTCTAGGGCCTACAGCAGAATCTTGGACCTGGTACCTTGAGACATCTTATTCCGACGGAATCTGGGAGCCTGCGGCTTAATTACAAAAAAAAAATTGAAATCATTTTTCGGGATTGTGAAATTTATTTTTACAAAAAAGTGCTTAATAGCATTGGCCACTTGATCGCTTTGCCTACGTCTCTTCACAAGATTTAGTTTGTTATAAGACATCTGTGTTACATACCTGCACAAAGTATCTAGAAATTTCTACTTCAATTATTATTTCTGGTTTGACTTTTTTTGTTACTTTAGAGACTTTAAGGACTGGATTTAAACTTAATGGCGCTCCTGGGCACCGATCCACCCCAATATTGGAATTTTACATAAACTTATCGTTGAATATTTTTTTTCAAAATTCATAGATTTATTTATTTTATTTATTAGGCACACAGTACACATCACAAGCTAAGAAGATAAAATGGTAACGCAAATAAATCCAAAAAACGAATATTTTGCAAAAAAAAAAAAAACAATTAAGATATTATGGCCTGGTAACGAGATCTTTGAACCAAATCTTATTTCTTCTGTTATACTTTTAAATGATAAATGAAATGAAGAGAAATGTGATTAAGTTGCTTAATTTAAGACTTTAAAGAGTTGGGACGAAACTAAATGAAACGAAACAAGATGCGATGAAATAAAGGCTCAGTAAAATTTGAGTTATATAATGTGATTTTTTCAGTGGCCAATTTGCAAGAGCCCGAGAAGTTGAAATCCAGCGATTTGTTTAATTTCCACACATTTGTGCATTCTCAAAAATGCTAAACAGTTAATTAGCCACCCATAATACATACACTTTTAAATTAAATTAAATACATACAGCTTCGTCCTGCCAAAAAGTTCCCAAGTAGTTCCGATGATTCCATACGTAAGCAAGGAGTTTAAAAAAAAAATTTTTTTTTCGACAGAAAACTTAGCTTATCCACGAACATGATAGAAAAGGTAACGGGATTGAATAGCTTAAAAAAGCTCCGAATTCTTTCACTTGGACGAAATTATATCAAATCTTTCGCCGGTATGGTAAGCATTAGGGGTTTTGTATGATAATTCTTAGTCTTTACTTAGTATGGCCAAGATCGAACACTGAGCTTTTTCGGACATATCATACGATCTCCAAGACATAGAAAAGTTTCTCATTCTTGGGCAGGTGCAGGTTCAGGCCTGAGCATATTGTATCGAAAGGGGTTCGTTGGCATCGCCCCTAATCCCTTTCTCACCAATCGTTTGGGTCCTACGTACCACGGCGTGCGTTCCGATTGAATGTTCAAGATGATTACGTCGTCTCGTTTTTACCATCGTCCCGCCTTCCACTAGAGAAGAGTCCGTACTACCTAGAATCGCTGCATTCATCGACAATGCCTTTCCAGGGTTCTCTCAATCACGTACCATCCGGCTCTAGAATTTACTCCCCTCCATAATAATATGACATGTCCTTCTTTAGATAACGGTATACAGCGACTTGGCTTTACCCCTGGCATTGCTGACGACGATTAGCTAAGGGGACCGACCACAAATTTAATCATAGGCTCGTTTGCCTAAAATGCCAATTAAAAATTAACAATTACGTCATTGTGTGCTTTTAGTTTATTTATTACACAATCTTCCAGGAATCACTGGGAGACACCTTAGAAGAGTTATGGGTCTCTTACAATCTAATAGAGAAACTAAAGGGCGTTCACGTTTTGAGGAACCTGAGAGTGTTATATATGAGCAACAATTTGGTAAAAGAGTGGAGTGAATTCAATAAGCTACAGGTCTGTGTTCGCGGTGGCGAGAGACTTTTTTTTTCTACCTAAGCTGATGGGCTTGAGAGACTGCGTCAGCGTAGCCTTAACTAGTAGGTGAGCTTATGGGGCTCAAACTGGGAGTGTTGCTAACACTGGCCATAGCAAGAGCAGTGCTTTGCAGAATCTACCACCGGATCGGAAACGTGACCCGCTGGGAAGATCCGCCGAGAAACTCAGTGGGCTGTGTCTATGGGTTAATTTTCCCGTCGAGCCCTTCGTCGCAAGCGACGGGTTCGGCGAGGACGGTGACCGATGCTTGAGGTATCTAAAAGCACCGTTAATGTATCGGAAGGATCCGTAATGATGTGTAACAAGAGACGAAGAATAAACGTTGTGAAGACGATAGTCTGAGATAATGATTACGGGTTGTGTTGCCATCACGCGCTTGGGAAAAACGACAAAGGACAGATCTTCCTAAGAGCGTGTGATATTGCGCGGTAGATTGACTACACAAATGTTGTTGCTCAGAACTTGTATAAATGCAATTACTGGTGGTAGGACGTCTTGTGAGTCCGCACGGGTAGGTACCACCGCCCTGCTTATTTCTGCCGCGAAGCAGTAATGCGTTTCAGGAGGCCCGACAGAAATGATAACTTAAACTAATCTAAGTTGAAATATTTATTATTGAAATTGTTTACTTTGAGAAAAGCTGTTATTACTTCAATTTTATGTATATTTAATATAATAATGTAATGAAAATTATAACATAAATAGAAAAGGTATAGTTGAGATTTACATGCTTTCTCAGTACCGCTGCCGTGTGCGTGAGAGAAAGAGACGCCAGACAGACTGGCGCCGTAACGCTTTACGTAACGAAGCGGCCTACCTTCCCGTAAAAAGTTATCACTGCAAAAATTGTTCGTTTAGTTTCTACTTCAGTTAATCCTTAACGACATTCTATTTGATTTTGTTGTTGATTAAAATGTAACTCTGACAGGACTTACCGAATCTAGATGACCTGCTGTTTGTCGGCAATCCTCTATACGACGCGTGTGAACTAGACACGTGGAGGTCTGAAGCCGCCCGACGTTTACCTAACTTGAAAAAACTGGACGGTGAAACAGTTCTAAGGGAGGACGACCCGCCTCTAACAGTCGCTAATATGCAGGTAAAAAAAATCTACAAATTTCCCTACAAACTTTTGGGCCGGAACCTGAGGAGCGAATTGTGTGAATTGTTTGATTTGTTAGTGTTTCTTCGGACTTAAACGTGCAATAGCAGTAGTCAATTAATAATTATTCAGAATCAGTTTAACCCACTGAATTTCTCGCCTGATCTTCCGGTCATCGTTCTCATCGAACCCGTCGCTTGACGAAGAGCTCGGCGAGTAAACTAACAGACACAGCCCCCTGAGTTTCTCGGGGATTTTCTCAGTGGGTCGCGTTTCCGATCCGGTGGTAAATTCTGCAAAGCACGGCTCTTGCTAGGGTTCGTATTAGCAACATCGTCAGGTTTGAGCCCCGTGGACTCACCTACTCGCACGGTTACGCCTGATCTTCTCAATGGGTCGCGATTACGATCCAGCAGTAGATTCAGGGAAAGCAGTTTTCTTAACCCAGAGCTAGTGTGAGAAAGTTCTCTCAGGCTGAACCCCGTAAGCTCACCTACTTAGCCGTGCGTGTTTGAAATAGCCCCCTAAGCTAGCAACGATTAGATAGAAAGAAAAAAACATATCTGAAAGTGCACGTGTGGGAAAATGAAATCGCAGAACGTGTTTTCTCGGGTTCTTCCAAAAAATACATTGAACTCTCAGTAAATAACCACCATTTTTCTTAGTCTTTATTTCATTCAATTTCATCTCGTGTCATTTACTGTCATCCCAATCGATAATTAATCGTCTTCATTTCATTTCGCTTCGTTTTATCATGTAACAGAATATGCCAATTACCATAATTAAAAATAGAAAAAAATTAAACAGTGGTAGTTTTCCAATTACAGAGCATAATGCGACTCAGTGACGCACAATGCCGAATTATGCTGAAGCTTAATTGGAACGTGAATTAGTTTTCAAATGCATCAGCAGAGTGCGCTAAGTTAGCACAGTTTTAATTAACATTGATTATTTCTAACAAACTACGACGAAACGAAAGCCTTACAATTTTTTCCAACATTAAATAATATTACTAACGATAATATAAACAAAATTTCGATCAATGCCAACTTAAAGAAAAACACTTGTCAATTTTCTGTCACTGAGTCGGTATCGATTGCGAGTATCACGCGAGAGCAGTACTTTTGAGAGTGCTCGATTGTGCGAAGCGTTGCTGTAGTTGGAACATTCAACGTTGAGCATTATGCCGCATAATGCGCTCTTGTGCTGTCATTGGAAAACTACCAATATTGTAATTGTTCAGGCGCCTGAATATATTCTGTGGTTTTTTCATAGACCTTTAATTTTTTTACCGCGAAAACCTATCACTGTGCTACACGTTAAAACGCTCTGAATTATATCCCAATTTTCTATTATTTTAATTCCAGCTTCACTGTAATTCCCGAACACTTGTCCTTTCAAACTAAGCAGTTTTAATAAGTCTATTACACATAAGTCGTTCCAACTTTATAGAACAGTAAACGAACAAAATAAAACAATTCAAATAATTTAGCTTCTTTAATTCGCGCCAAAATGTCTTCATCTGACAGATTCATTTAATGTTTGTGAAGGAATAACATCGTGTGATGAAAATCAAACCCAAAAAATATAATTTGCGTTATTACTGGTGGGACGGGCGTCTTCCGAACTCGGGTATACCAACCCCAGCAGTCTGCTTAATCATGACGCGAAACAGCAATGCGTTTCGCGTTGAAGTGCGGGATAGCCGTTGTTCTGTAAAAACTAAGATTAGGAACTCATGTTTCAGTGGGGGGGTCATTTACTATGTTGTTATTATTATGAGCCTAGATATCAGTAATACAGGTCTTTGAACTTAGTACGGACTTCAGCTCTTTCAAAGGTTAACAAAATAAATTATAAGGTTAATCTCTATTTGTATTTGTACTATAACCTTTCAGAGAAAAATAAATAAATTATCATTATTCCCGAGACACTATTTATGAACAAAAATGAAGACGTATGTACCTATATTAAATATGTTCAATTTGCTTCCAGCCTGACAGTGGAGACGCTGTTGAGACCTTGGTCAGTGTAGAGCCAAACGATTAATGGAAATTGTTATTACGAGCACGTGCGTCGATGAAAACGGTATTTAAATAAGTTACTGTGGCGGGTAGCCATCATACAACGCAAGATAATTGACTGATGCCTGAATCTCGCTTACGACATTTTCAAGATAAAGCGCATATATACAAGTTCCGAACAACAACATTTGGACCGTCGGTCTACCGAGCAATGTCATCCGCTCGGTGGAAGATTTTCCTTTCGTCGTCATATAAACCTCCAAACTGGTGACCTGCGACGGAACAATCACAACCTTCTGATTCATCATCAGCGCATCAAGAACTTCGGCTACCACAATCCCCGCATTCTCGCAGATAAAAGCACGTCATTGACAGTCGTCCCACAGCAAGCCAGCATCGCAGCCGACTCACCGCGCTTCCTGGTCCTACGGCACGCACCTACACTGCCTCATCGCGCAGCATTCAAGCTCAGTCTCGACTCACTGCAGACTTCGAGCAGCACTGGCGACAATCACGCAGCATTTCAAGCTCAGTTTCGACTCACCGCAAACTTCGAGCAGCACTGGCACTTGCAAGCTAATCTCAGCACGGACAACGATAACTAAATGACACGACCTCCGGTCTCGGAGGGGAGTGGTGTGGCGGTAGCCATCACAGAACACAAGATATTTGACAGATGCCTGAATCTCGCTTACGACATTTTCAAGATAAAGCGCATATATACAAGTTCCGAACAACAACATTCGGACCGTCGGTCTACCGAACAATATCATCCGCTCGGTGGAAGATCTTCCCTTTGTCGTTAAGCTCCCCAAATTACTATAGGCAAAAACTAGGCTTTTTGTTGTTTATCTGAAGGCAACATAATAGATTTAGTGATACATAGATAGTTTATGATAAAATGAAAATAATAAAAACGATTTGGAGCTGCTGTAAATGTAATTTTTATTGTGATTCGTTTTTTTGGCGTGTTAGCGTCTTATACATGGATGAATGCTGGTTACACGCACGAGAGATTGGCACGTCCCGCCCGAGCCCGAGCGTGCGAGCTAGAGCGCGGAACGAGCGATAGAGAGGCACAATCGGCTTTTTTTTCCTACCTAAGCTGAGAGCCTTGAGAGGCTATTTCAGCGTAACCTTAACTAGTAGGTGAGCTCACGGGGCTCAAACCTGACGACGTTGCTAACACTGGCCCTAGCAAGAGCCGTGCTTCGCAGAATCTACCACCGGATCGGAAACGTGACCCACTGAGAAGATCTGGCGAGAAACTCAGTGGGCTGAGTCTATGGGTTAATAAGCTCGTCGAACCCGTCGCTTGCGACCGGCCGGAGGACGATGACCGGTGCTTGTGGTACCTAAAAGCACTGTTAATGGATCGGGAGGATCCGTAATGACGTGTTTAGGGCGATGTCGACTGTTTACCATTCGGTCTACAGGATCGGGTATAGGTTAATTTTGAAAATCATTTCGCGTTATATTGCCGAGAGCTTTATACAAGAGCGTTCGCAGCAGACATGGATATAACCGTGCAGGCTTTCAACATACTATTAGATCGGTAGGAGCTCACCGTCGACTTGATGTTAAGCGATCCTTGGAGCTCGTGTCATCTCCTCAGTCAGGTTAGGATATCCTGGCCAACGCACGGCTTCTCAATACACCTTACCTTATACATCAGTAGTCAAGGAATTCATAACAGGAAAATTCACCGAGCAAATTCACAGGGATGACCAGGAAATATATTTCAAATTCAAAACAATACCAAAAAAATACAAAAAAAATATCTTTATTTACACTTAACACTAACTTCATACTAAAACGTAATATTATTTATTGTACAATCTTTACAGAAGGCATTCCTTTTACAATTCTTTAGTTTTTTATTTAAATCTAATCATTTATCATAACAAGTCTTTCACATGATTCGAAAAAAAAAAAAAACATTTGCATTGAACAAAATCTATGGTTAAACGACTTTTTTTTAAATTATTTACTGGATCAAGTCCTTTGAGCCAAATCTTCATTTAGTGTTTCATCAAGAAAACATGAAATGTAATAATGAAATGAAATAATCTCCATGATTTACAGGAATTTTCTACTCAACCAGAAGATTGTTAGTTTACTGTCTCTCGAAGTTTACATGCGTAATAATAAAAATGGATGCTTATTAACCATCTTTATATATATAATTATATAATTTTACTGTACGTGTGTATGGTATGGTTTCCTGGTGGTAGGACCCTCTTGGGAGTCCGTGCGGGTAGGTACCACCACCCTGCCTAATTCTGCCGTGAAGCAGTAATGCGTTTCGGTTTGAAGGGTGGGGCAACTGTTGTAACTATACTTGAGACCTAAGAACTTATATCTCAAGGTGGGTGGCGCATTTACGCTGTGGATGTCTATGGGCTCCAGTAACCACTTAACACCAGGTTGGCTGTGAGCACGTCCACCAATCTAAGCAATAAAAAAAAAGTCACTGAACTCCTCATAAACGGCTGGATTGATTTGAATTTTTTTTTTTGTATGCGTTTCTGTGGTGCCCTGGACGGTTTAGATTCACAAATCAGCCCGGCAGATGGCGCGGCAGTCGGTATCTAGGTTATCTATACTGCAACTACACGGGGACTTTTTGGCGGGAACGCGATGAGTCAAGTTGTATGATTTGTTTTATTTTGTCTTGACCTTAGAACTTATATCTCAAGGTGGGTGGCATATTTACGTTGTAGATGTCTATGGGATCTGGTAACCACTTTGCACCAGGTAGGCTGTGAGTTCGTCCACTCATCTAAAAAAAAGTACGTGTATTTCACTAGAAAAATTGGTACCCGCCTGCGGGATTCGAACACCGGTGCATCGCTACATACGAATGCACCGGACGTCTTATCCTTTAGGCCATGACTTCTAATATACGAGAATCATTTGTTTTAAGCCGGAGCAATTTAAGCCGGAGTTCATTCGTGCCATTCGCTGCTAACTCTTGCCCGACATGCCGACCTCAAAGGCTCGGGGCACTGCACTGAACATTATTCATCAAAGACACACAATACACCGGTCTGTATGGACTTATAACCGAAGGAGACTACAAATCATTCAGTCATCTGATCTCAAACTAGGTATAGATACATTAGGAACACCCAGACCAGCAATAAAAACAAAGTTGTTCATCATTGAAGTGTTTGCCCGATGTGGGAATCAAAACCACGACCCTCAGCTCTGCAGTCAGGGGCGTCAAATACAGCACCACTGTCTCGCCAGATCAGTCACGGACACAGTAGACCTGAAGAGCCCTTCGAAGAAAGCCTTCTGTCTCTTCTAAACATTCCCAGGTCATCCGTCACAGTTCAGTTCACATGTATATCCTTCTCAGATGCTGAGCGGTGGTGATGGCGTTGCACTGCGGACATATCTTCTTGGCTTTCAACGACTCCAGCCAGCAGACCTGAAATTCAAACAACGATATTTTCTGGTTGCAGGATACATTGTGGCATTTTATTAGCTTTAATTAAATTGTCTACTAATAATAATATATAGGATAGGTAATATGTTACTGCCATCTACAGGAGCAATGAGAAACTAATCGAGGGAAAGCCATCTAGTGGCCGACGCCCGTAAACATTTTAGTTACTCAACTCGAGTTGATTATATATAACTAATTTATGTGTATTATCTATGCTTTAAATTCAATAAATGAAATTCATTGGAAAATCGCTGACGTCATCAGTCGCTGACGTCACCGCTCGTTTCATCATATATATTGCGCGTGTTATAGCTGTTGAGTCCCGTTGAGAAATGAAGGTAGTTGTATTTTTTACTCGACGAGGAGCTAGCACAGTTCCGCCGGTACCAACCCCCCCCCCCCCTCCCCACCTCACGAAGAAGGTGTTAATGCGTGAACACATGCATTTTTTTTGTTTTCCTTGTAGGCAGACGAGCATATAGCCCACCTGATGGTGAGTGGTTACCGTGGCCCGTGGACTTCAGCAATGCCAGGGGCAGAGCCAAGCCGCTGCCTACTTTGCATTACAATTAAAATCTCACATCTAATCCGAACGGTTAATGTTTCCGTGAACTTTAACTATTAGGTACCACAAGCCGGTCACACTGGGACGCGTCTACTACATGACTCATCGCTCAAGTTTGAGTATAATGTACTGACCTCACAGTAGACATGCCAGCACTGTATTGAGACGGCCGGAGACACGTATGACCCGAGACATATAAGACACTTTGACTGAAACAAAAATCAATTACAGTCTCAAAAACACCATTGTGCTAAGTTTTGGGGATAACGACAAAGGGAAGATCTTCTACCACATCCTTGAAGCCAGCAGGGCTCGAGTATAATGACATCCTTGTATTGAGATAGCAAACATTTATGAATGAAAAATAGAAAAACTATTAAGGTAGACTATTATTAGGTAAAATAGGTATGTAGGGCTTTCTGTTCAATAATCTTCTAATTCAATAAACTTTGATAATTATATAATTATATTTTTTTTACGGGGTATTTTGTAGCACCAATTTTTCTAATGAAATACGTACTCAACAAATGTTCACGATTGACTTTCACGGTGAAGGAATAACATCGTGTAATAAAAGGGGGTGGGGCAGCCGTTGTAACTAACTATACTGAGACCTTATAACTTATATCTCAAGGTGGGTGGGGCATTTACGTTGTAGATGTCTATGGGCTCCAGTAACCACTTAACACCAGGTGGGCTGTGAGCTCGTCCAACCATCGAAGCAATAAAAAAAGAAAAAAAAACCTGTTTGGTATATGCAAGCTTAACTTGAAAATGTCATAAGCGAGATACAGGCATCTGTCAAATATCTGGCGTTGTGTAACAGTCACCACCACAAATTAAGCTATATTTTAAATAGTTATTGGTGGAATAGCCAATTTTTTATTGTGTAATAATACATACCTCTGCGGCACCGTTCTGTTTCTTCTCCATATCCTTTATTTTCGCCTTTAAAGCCTGGATCCTTGTCTGAAAATACAAGTTATAATAACATTATGTATCGGAGTACAAACTGCAAAGCAGACATTAACGTTTGTAAGGTGCATCAGAGGTTGTACAATAGAGACTTTGATTAATGAATAGCCAATAGCTACCTGCCAGGTCTACAAGGTACCCTGAGGTAGGGTACTAATAACTCTTCAGAGGTTCGGAGTTCGGTCTTATACCTTCCACTCTCCCAATCAAAAATTTTTTTTTAAGTGAAACTTCTTTAGCACATTGAGAGTAAAATTTAACTCGCAAAATAGATTCGTTACGGCTAGAGAGAAAAGATACAATTTACGACGAGCGAGAGTGAGAGAATAGACAGAGCGTCTCCCCACGCTTTTTTTACAATAAAATTATTTTTCCTTACACTATTTTTAATTTAAATTTATTATAATTTATTTTTTAGTTGGATTTTCTATAAAAGCGTATTTTTTGTTTTTTAAATTATTATTTGTTTTTCATTTTAGCTGAATTTCAATTTTTAAATAATTTTTTTTATATTCAATTGTCATCGGTCCTTAATAAGTATGCCAATTTTCGAGTTAATCCGACGTTTTGTAGGGGGTCAAAATCATGTTCAAATATTCCGTTACATACATACTAACGTACATACGTCGGAAGCTAATAAAAGCGTATTAACAATATTACCCACCTCAGCGCTGGCTTCCACTAAGCCGTTGCATTTGGGAGTTGGCTCTTCAATTCTATCTTCAGTCTCAGTTTCATTGGTTGTTTGCATATCAGTCTGATCTTCGTTCGTTTGATGTTCATCCTGATAACATATAAAAATATATATATGTCGGCGGCAGCGCCACCAGGGATGGCTGAGCGGTAGGTTCCGTTATCACTCGTATTTGGTTGAACTCAGTTTATAAAAAGTCAATAAAACCTTTTGAATAATAATTATTGAAACTCAACACACACAACTTTCACAATGACAGGATAAACCGACAGTTTCGTTGCACATACCGACATACCGACTGACTGACTGACTGACTCACTGACTGAGACGGACCGACCGTCCGATACGGACTGAATGACTGTCTGACACGGAATGCCACGACTCTGTCCACGTACCGCCATTTTATAACTGTGGCGTTACGGAGTCTACCCTTCATTTTGTGATATTTATCAAAACAACATTTCATCATTTAAAATAATAATCAAAACCACCGTCTTAATATTACTAAAAGTCGTCAACCACGACACGGCCATTCTGTCACTTTGACGTTTGTGTATCGTTGATATTCCGAACTATTGACCCGGATGCGACACGGCCATCCTGTGTTACACACGTCCTCGTGTGTTAATCTGAAACAAAAGCCAATACCGCACAGTATCATTCACGCTCGGCCATATCTGACCACTCTACTAAAATAAAAGTCTTGTGTCATCACAAATTCTATAACGACATTGAAAGATTACACAAACGAAAATAAGTGATTTACTACTGCTGCAAGTCATCCCTGTGACTACAAGTGTTCAATGATAGTCATCCCTGTGACTACAAGTGTTCAATGATAGTCATCCCTGTGACTACAAGTGTTCAATGATAGTCATCCCTGTGACTACAAGTGTTCAATGATAGTCATCCCTGTGACTACAAGTGTTCAATGATAGTCATCCCTGTGACTACAAGTGTTCAATGATAGTCATCCCTGTGACTACAAGTGTTCAATGATAGTCATCCCTGTGACTACAAGTGTTCAATGATAGTCATCCCTGTGACTACAAGTGTTCAATGATAGTCATCCCTGTGACTACAAGTGTTCAATGATAGTCATCCCTGTGACTACAAGTGTTCAATGATAGTCATCCCTGTGACTACAAGTGTTCAATGATAGTCATCCCTGTGACTACAAGTGTTCAATGATAGTCATCCCTGTGACTACAAGTGTTCAATGATAGTCATCCCTGTGACCCTAATCGACAGTCATCCCTGTGACCCTAATCGACAGTCATCCCTGTGACCCTAATCGACAGTCATCCCTGTGCCCCTAATCGACAGTCATCCCTGTGACCCTAATCGACAGTCATCCCTGTGACCCTAATCGACAGTCATCCCTGTGACCCTAATCGACAGTCATCCCTGTGACCCTAATCGACAGTCATCCCTGTGACTCTAATCGACAGTCTCTTTATGAGAACCATCGCATATAGATTTCTCGACAAGAGAACATTCGGCACCAGATTCCAAATAAAAATAAAAACGACTCACCAGATTTTTCTCATTTACCAAAATACCCGATGTTACGCAGCTACTGGCACGTCACAGCGTCGCTCTGCTGCTGCGTTGCTCGCGGCCGTAGATGACATCGCGCCATCAATTTGCCTCGGCGGCAACTCGTAGCAATGTTTTTGCTTAGATGGGTGGACTATGCACGAGCTCACAACCCACCCGGTGCCATGTAGTTATTGGACCCCACAGACATCCACAACGCAAACGCGTCATCCATCCCGAGATACAAGTTCCAAGGTCTCAGCATAGCTACAACCGCTGCCCCACCATTCAAACCGAAATACACCACTGCTTCACGGCAGAAATAGGCAGGGTGACGGTACCCGTGCGGTCGATGGCACTATACGGAGCACCCGTCTGGTGCCACGTCCTTACCCACGAGAAAGTCGCCGCGCTGCGACGCCGGCAGCGCGCGATCGCATTCAGAGTCATTCAAGGATACCTCACAGTCTCCTACGAGGTGGCGCGCCCTAGCGCAAGTGTAGCTGGAGCGCGGGGGCTCCAATCTCGGCAGTCCGTGCTGGAGGCGTGGTCTCGTCGTTTGGCGGACCCGTCGGCCGGCCTCCGTACCGTCGAGGCGATCTGCCCGGTTCTCGCGGACTGGTTAGGCCGCGACCGCGGAAGACTCACCTCCGGCTACCTGTGCAGACTCACAAGACATTTTACCACCACGCAAACTTTTTACCACAGCAAATCTTACCAGCCACCACGCAAACTACAATTTTGCGGGTTCCACCTCTCCTACACGATGTTACTCCCACACTGCGGAAGCCAACCGCAAACACTTGTCAAGCACGCACTTCACCAGAAAAACTGGCATCCGCCAGCGGGACCCGAACCCCGCCGCATCGCCAGACACGAACGCACCGGACGTCTTATCTTACAGGTCACGATGACTTCAGATGTGTCCATTTTTCTTCCCCACGGAAACTTGCTTGCTTTCTTGTTTGCTTGCTTGCTGGAGCCCGAAGTCATCGAACGTGTAATGTTATTGGTATTGAATCTAGTAGATTCTAAAGTTTCAGCGACAATTCACAGTCTCATGTCCTGGTTTACTGCACTAGTGCCATGTAACTGTAGCAGTAGTCATTGGCTTAAAAACGATTCGTGTCGGAACTACTCACTCGTCATGACAGATCCATTATTGCGATCGAAGTTTCACTTGAGACTTGCACTTGCCTTAATTTCTTGCAATAGCTTGTTACGTGTCGTATTTCCGCTAGTAAATGCCATGTGATAAGGCGAGAGTCAACTGGGCAACATGAGCCAGAACGTAAGATGTGACGATTTCTTCGTGGCTCAGATCTTCCATCGAGGTAGCAGACGTTATTACACAACTTGCGTATGCTGCATTCACGCTTTTGTGGCTTACCATTGCTTAAATTGATAAGCGTCGCAGCAAGAATTTTGCATAACGAGCGAGAAATAAGTCGCAAATGCCTCCATGTGACACTTACTTGTCAAATCCGCGACAACGTGATAAGCCACCGCCTTTCAGGGCCCCACTGAAGACTACAATGAGCTATGCACCATCCAGTAGACGTTCATCGAGGTACATATCAACCATAGCGCACCAAGCACATGGATCGGCATCTGTCTGTTCCCGATGAATTTTCGACCCGTGATCTCAGATATCGTTACTGGTATTCTGATTTCTGATCTGCATCATGTTTTTTTCGCTGTACTTCGAATATGTTCAAACACGTCACGCCATTGAGAGTAGAGTCCTGATCTCACTTCTGATGTCGGCGGCAGCGCCACCAGGGATGGCTGAGCGGTAGGTTCCGTTATCACTCGTATTTGGTTGAACTCAGTTTATAAAAAGTCAATAAAACCTTTTGAATAATAATTATTGAAACTCAACACACACAACTTTCACAATGACAGGATAAACCGACAGTTTCGTTGCACATACCGACATACCGACTGACTGACTGACTGACTCACTGACTGAGACGGACCGACCGTCCGATACGGACTGAATGACTGTCTGACACGGAATGCCACGACTCTGTCCACGTACCGCCATTTTATAACTGTGGCGTTACGGAGTCTACCCTTCATTTTGTGATATTTATCAAAACAACATTTCATCATTTAAAATAATAATCAAAACCACCGTCTTAATATTACTAAAAGTCGTCAACCACGACACGGCCATTCTGTCACTTTGACGTTTGTGTATCGTTGATATTCCGAACTATTGACCCGGATGCGACATATATATATATACTGGGTGTGATAGGAAAATTTTGGCCCATCTGATGTTTAGTTACCGTTACCGTTAAGCACGTTACTTTTAAGTATTACTGCTTCACGGCAAAAATAGGCAGGGCGGTGGTACCTACCCGTGCAGACTCACAAGAGGTCCTACCACCAGTAAATTATGAAGTTTTTTTTTTGTTCATTGAGTGACTCTTCTCAATCATTATTTGACATAGATCTCTGGCAAAGTAACAAATCTGGCTGCCTGTGTTTCCAGATAGTATGGAAGAACTCTATTCTGACAGCGGGAGATGTAATTATAAAAACTAGTAGTCCCACGGTAGTCGAAATTCGACTGTAATTAATTGAAATTATAAGTTTGTACACTATTATAATTCTATTGCCAAAAACTAATAAACTTCTATAACTACAGATTTCGCCAAGACTACACTTTAGGTAAATATTAAAAAAGACAAACAATATTTAATCTATTCTCAATTTGACCACAGACGTCAAGAACAAAAGTTTGACAATAAATAAATAGTATGCATGCGTGTGTGCGTCAAATACATGGCATGTAGTGTGTGTAATGTTTTCTTTATTGAATTAATGTATTTTTTAAACACAATTTAAAAAAAATATTAATATTCTGCACTCCTTCTCCATATTTATGCTCTATAAGTGTGGGAAATTTCATACTCGCGCAATTTTCGTAAAAAGGGATACAAGTTTTAGCTTCACGTATTAATATAATAAAAATAGAGATGAGGGAATCATCTTGAACAATTCCTTACAGTAACCATTATGGAACTATTAATTATATAACCATAGACTATTCATAGACCCCAGAGAATCCAAATGACCCACTGATGAGGCAGGCATATGTCAGTGAACACTTACATCGGGTGCTATCCGAGACGGAGAATACTGCGGCGGTCCATACAGCTCTGTGTCTTCATCACCATCCACCACCTGAAGAAAATAATTAGAAAAAAAAAATGGTTCATACACCCAAAATTTTCATCTGTTCAGCATAGTTTCTATTTCTATTCTAACTATACTGAGATTTTAAAACTTATATCTCAAGGTGGGTGGCGCATTTACGTTGTAGATGTTTATGGGCTCCAGTAACCACTTAACACCAGGTGGGCTGTGAGCTCGTCCACCTAGCAATAAAAAAATATAATTATAAACATCATCATCTTCTTTCTTCTGCTGTCCTTCTCCCAGTCACCTGGGGTCGGCACAACATGTTTTCTCCTTCCCTACTCCTCTATCATATACCATTTGTTCGCTCACTCCCCTCTTACACATATCGTCTTTCACGCTATCCATCCATTTCTTTTTTTTTTTTATTGCTTAGATGGGTGGACGATCTCACAGCCCACCTGATGTTAAGTGGTTACTGGAGCCCATAGACATCTACAACGTAAATGCGCCACCCACCTTGATATATAAGTTGTAAGGTCTCAGTATAGTTACAACGGCTGCCCCACCCTTCAAACCGAAACGCATTACTGCTTCACAGCAGAAATAGGCAGAGTGGTGGTACCCACCCGCGCGGACTCACAAGAGGTCCTACCACCAGTAATTACGCAAATTATAATTTTGCGGGTTTCACTTTTATTAAACGATGTTGTTCCTTCACCGTGTAAGTCAATCGTGAACATTTGTTGAGTACGTATTTCATTAGAAAAATTGGTACCCGTCTGCGGGATTCGAACACCAGTGCAGCGCTTCAACACGAATGCACCGAACGTCTTATCTTTTAGGCCACGACGACTTCATTCTTAGGTCTTTTCTTGTCATTCTTAGGTCATTTCTTCCTAGGTCTACTTCTTCCTCATCTATATATAAATATATACACAAATAATATCTAACCACAGTTCATTCACACAACGATCAACCACATATGAGGAGTTCTTGGTGACTTTGCAAGCAGAAAACTTGTGTGAATTGCCTTTATTTTGTTAATTCGTATCTCCAGGTCTATATGTGTGATAACGGTAGTTTGTTCATTGTCTAGTGTATGTTTTTTTTTTTTTCCTACCTAGGCGATAGCCTTGAGAGGCTATTTCAGCTTCACCCTAACGTTTGTAGGTGAGCTCACGGGGCTCAACCGGAGAGTTGCTAACACTGACCCTAGCAAGAGCCGTGCTTCGCAGAATCTACCACCGGATCGGAAACGCGACCCACTGAGAAGATCCGGCGAGAAACTCAGTGGGCTGTGTCTATGGGTTAGTTCGCTCGTCGAGCCCTTCGTCGCAAGCGACGGGTTCGACGAGGACGGTGACCGGTGCTTGTGGTGCCTAAAAGCACCGTTAATGGACCAGGAGTGTCTGTGAAAGAACATAAATGAATGCCAGTAAACCAAAATAAACTAAATTACTTCATCTTAGCTTTACATCTTTCATATAACAGGACATAAGGAATAAGAATTTGCTTAATGGTCTCACTACCGGGCTATAACATATTCAAAAAAGTCTAGCTTGATAAGAAACTTTTTTTTTTGTATATACTTACCAGCGCTTGATCATTGGAAGCCCTACGGACACATGTGGCTGCCCTTGAATCCGCATCCTGCAGAGCCGTCGCTCTGACCCTCCACTCACCGCACCACTGGTATTCAGCACCAAACCCGCTGGCTGAAGGTTCGTCATTCTGTGAAGATATTTCAAGTTATATTTAAATCATACCCGTCAAAGCACACGATTGCTTGAAGCAGCCAAGATGCAACCAAGATGTAATTAATTATACTCA
This sequence comes from Bombyx mori, assembly GCF_030269925.1. Lineage (NCBI taxonomy): Eukaryota > Metazoa > Arthropoda > Insecta > Lepidoptera > Bombycidae > Bombyx > Bombyx mori. The sequence goes on along the minus strand of NC_085117.1, from coordinate 722,879 downwards.
CTTCTACGTCGATGCTGCCCTCCTCCGAGCTGGTATCAGGTATGTCTTCATCCATCTCTGCTCCTGTTCTCTTGAGGCACCTCAAGGCGTGCCTCTGTAGTTTGGAGGTTGGTAAGGTTGTATTGCAAACAGGACACTCTCCATTTTGTGGGGGAGGAGTGCTTCTCCGACGAGCCCGGAGACGGCGGAGGCGGTTCGCGTGTACTCGCTGCAGATAAATATTGAAATCCTACTAATGTTATAAATGGGAAAGCTTTTCAAGACGGATGAGGTTGTTTGTTATTCTTTAGGTTTTAACATACAATAATGATGGAATATTAACTTGATATCAGTTTGGTATCGGTCAAAATGGACAATTGTACTTGTCGTGGCGTGTAACCTACGACAGAATATACGATGACTGAACATAAACTAAGGAAAGACTTGACAGGTGTGATTCAAAAAAAATGGAAATGGACGAAAATAGACTGGCAGTAGGATTCTTTTCAATGCCTTCTTAAAATACATACACGAAATAGACAACAAACAAATGAGCCAATCCTTTTAGTACTATAATGAAACATGACCGCTGGACATGGCTTTTCTGTCTTCTAAAAAGTTCACTGACATCACCGTAAATTCCCATCATTTTAGTGTGTTATTAATTCACTTAAGCTCATTTCCCCAGGTATGTGGTGACTGGCATGATTTTCATGTAACCATTTAGCCCCAGGAGAGCTATGAAGTTGTTGTTGAATTTTGTATGTATTATTTATGTTCAAAAAAAACCTTGACATCTTTGCGAATGTACTCTCTACACTCTTATATCTGTATAGCTAACCGATTGTAAATATAACAGATATTGTCTGTGTTTACCTCCAGAACAATATTCAACTGAAGTAGGAGTGTGTGTGTTTATGATTTATTTCAGTTTATTATTGACATTTAGCAACCTTTTGAATGAGGAGCTTCAGAACAATTCTTTCAAGATATCTTGCACTTGTTCAAGTGATGTGTGCAGATAATGTGTACAATACAAGTTTAAATAAATAACTATCCTAAAGAGTTGTATGAAGTGCACAGAATTGCCATTTCTTTGAAACATCTCTTAATAATCAAGTAATTGAAATAAACTTGCATAATCGTACAAAAGTTTTAGACAACAAACTGTGGGCTGTCGATCTATCAAACTTATTCCACTTGCTACTCAGTTTTTTTTTTTTTATTGTCATGTTTTTTATTTATTTTATTGCTTTGATGGAAGGACTAGCTCACAGCCCACCTGGTGTTAATTGGTTACTAGAGCCTATAGACATCTACAACATAAATGCACCACCCACCTTGAGATATAAGTTCTAAGGTCTCAGTACAGTTACAATGGCTGCCTTCAAGCCGAAACGCATTATTGCTTCACGGCAGAAATAGGCAGGGTGGTGGTATCTAACGGCTCGGATCCACATGAGGTTCTACACCAGTAAAAAATATTATTGTATCTAATCTCTTCAAATATTAAGCATACTATACATATCAAGAACTTTTTGTTAATTTTACTTGCATGTTTGTTGTTTTCAAATAAATGCTATTTCAAACACTGAACCAAACAAGACTACAGTATCAAAAGAAATTGGCAGCATATATTTCAAAGGACAAAGGTGAAAAAACATTGATATATTATTATTGATAAGTTACAAGGTAACAAGATGTAAAACCTATACTTCTAAGTATCCAAATTAATATTACAAATGCGAAGGTCTGTTCTGTTTGTTTGCCTTTTTTATTGACGTGTACCTTTTTAAAAGTATTAGGTCAAAAGAACGACACAGGCTACCTTTAATACGGAAAAGACGTCTCGCCCTCACGATAAACTGCACTAAGCCTTTTCCTTGAGCGCGCAAATGAAACCACAAGTAACAACAATATTATTCACCTGGTAAACATCGCTGCCGGGACACCCTGTGACATCGATACCTTCATCAAGTTCAACGTTTGTACTGGATCCGGGAACAGCTGCATTAACATTGTTACTAACACTATTTACACTTAATTTCCTTTTCGAAGCACTGCCGGTGAGTTTGTTGAGCCTAGCTAATTCCAAATCTAAATGATGTTCCAATTCACCTTGACGCACGGTACAACTACACACCGGACAATTCGGTAATTCACTAACTTTTTTTCTACTTCTAACACTATTTAATATTACATTCTCGTCGTATATTTGCCCGTAATTAGTATTATGCTCATTCACGTTATTCGAACAGCCCTCCATGTTATTGTACATCAAAACTGGTAACATATTAGAAATTAATTTAAAATTTGTTTTGTTTTGAGTGTTTTATAAATCTGATTACATCGCGATTTTTGTGATTGATTAACGTTTTCTACCGTTTTAAAGATGTTAATGGGAGTTCGATTGTCATGTACGAACTCATCTTGCTGTAATTTATTTATTTATTTACGTAATAAACGCCGATAAATTGTTTCAAAACAATAGTTACAGTACAGAGTAGAGATCGTTTACACTTTTTTATTCCAATTTTTGATGTTTTAGATTTCTAGTGAAGTGATCAAGATTTACAGCCGGACAAATCGGAAGAATCGATTTCGTAAAAAAATATTTTTCGAACTAAAACATTTTGAAATTAAATAAAAAAAATTCTGTAATACACAATGATAATCAAAGTGATTAATTATTATTATTAGAGTGAATACGTATAAAACAGAAATGTAACCAATAAATATTCCATACAGCTTTGAATCGAAAACAAAATCGATTAAGTTCAACAGAGTTCCCATTAATAGTCAATGTTACATCAAACAATTCCAACTAATTTAAAGTTCATGAGGTGTAAAATTGTGTCATTCGCTTGAATCTCAACATACATTTGGTGAACACTATGAACTGTCGACTCTAAAATCGATTTTGCTTGTCGGCTATTAACATTATAACATAACATCAGTATTTACTTCAATTTTCACGAATTGTAAAATTAATTAAAACCGCTTTTACGGTTTAATCTTACGTTTTTGATCATTATTATACGCTTATTTTGCGACTTTTCTTATATACTTTACAGGTTTCGTGGCTAAGACATCAATTTAAATAGTAAAAAGAGTTTTGATTAAGATAAAAAAAATCGAATATGCGTTTAGTTTCACTATAATTTATTCATACAGTATAATTCTGGTTTCGGGTTGCTCTAAACACGTCATTTCGGATCCTCCCGATTCAATAACGGTGGTTTTAGGTGCTCCAAGTACCAGTCACCAGTTATCGTTCTCGTCGAACCCGTCGGCGTCGCTTGCGACGAAGGGCTCGGCAAGTAAATTAACTCACAGACACAGCCCATTGATGACTTTCTCGCCAGATCTTCTCAGTGGGTCGCGTTTCCAATCCGGTGGTAGATTCTGCGAAGCATTGCTTTTACTAGGGCCAGTTTTAGCAAGACTCCTGGTTTGAGCCCCGTGAGCTCACCTACTTGTTAAGGCTATCAGCGTAGGTAAGAAAAAAAATATAACATGTGTGCAATTCATACGTGTTAGAAGTGAAACCTTCAAAAATTAAAATACAATTATCCTAAATGTCTAAGTATATTAATAGTAAAATTTGTCATTAGTAAATAATTGTAAATCACCTTTTATAGTATGAGGTAGCGCCCTCTGTGAATTGATATTTTAACTTCACGTATTCTTAAATTAAAATTCACTACAAGAGATTTCATACACACGTTAGTATTAAAACATCTCACAGATGGCGCTGTATTAAAAATAAAATACTTTATACGTATGTTTTAAAGTATATAGGAACTGAGCATTCTGTCTCACTTTTTCTCTCCATCTTTCTCACATGCTTGTTCCCTACTCTCACTCCATGGCTAGTTGCTTCATGCTACGTTCACCCTGTCTTACTCTCTCTCAATCGGTCTCGATCGCTCTCTCTCTCTTTTTCGATACATCCGTTACATACCTGCGTGACGTTACATCTGTAAAAATTTTACCCATAAGCGCCTAAAGATGTTTCACTTCAAAAACTGGTTTCGGACCGAGCAGAATATCGTCACAATCGAGTATTCGAACCGATTACAGCACTATTACGAATGATCTAAGTTTTAATAAGCTAGCTTCCTGACCATCCGTTCTTTATCCATAATTTCTGACTTGAGCGAAGACCTACACCTAATCTAACCTATACCTAACAAAGAAATGAAAAGTAAAATAAATTACATTATGAAATAATTTCAAATGTTGTTAATATTATTACACTTAATCCTCCTATAACGCGATGTTCCTACAAAGTTCCGGGTTGTACGAAACCGTGTTAGATTAGAAGCCAGTAAAAAGACGAGTAATTATTCTGTATTTTTTGAATTTTTTTATTGCTTTCATGGGTGGACGAGCTCGCAGCCTACCTGGTTTTAAGTGATTACTGGAGCCCATAGACATCTACGATGTAAATGCCGCCACCCACGTTGAGATATGAGTTCTAAGGTCCCAGTATAGTTACAAGGGCTGCCCCGCCCTTCAAACCGATACGCATTACTGCTTCACGGCAGAAATAGGCAGGGCGGTGGTACCAACCCGCGCGGACTCACAACAAGTCCTACCACCAGTAATAAAAAGTGGTAAACTCGAGAGGTTATGCCAGCTTCGCCGGGCGAGTGGATGAGCTCACGAGGCTCTAACCTGAGGTTTGCTAACACTAGGCCTAGCAAAAGCAGCGCTACGCAGAATCTATCGCCGGATCGGAATAACGACCATCGGAAAAGATCGTGCAAGAAACTCTATCGCTTGCGTCTATGGGACTAGAGACATGACCTACATATCAATTATATAAAGCGCATATTGCGGGTCATCCGTGAACAAGTTCGCATTTAATTACAAAAATGTGTATCGCGTCGTTAGATACGAACACACCGGGCGCCTTACACATTAGGCCCCGGCTCCAACTCCACTTAAGACAATAAAAGCACAAAACAAATCATAAAAACGATTTTATTCAAAAACACAAATATTTTTCTTCTCTGGCAATACTTCGATCGGATCCACGTCCGTTTTCTTCGCACTTGCCACTCTGCCCATCTTCAGATGTATCGTCTTCACGTGGAGGTTCATTGAATTCGATTGACTGAATTTCTTTGAACAATACCGACATTCGTAGGGCTTCGCTCCCGTGTGAGTCTGTCTTGAAATAATTTCTTATTTAGGTACTATTATGTATCTATATAATTATATTAAAATAATTATTGTTGGTTAGTCTCGCTAAAACTCGAGAACGGCTGGACCGATTTGACTAATTTTGGTCTTGAATTATTTGTGAAAGTAGATAAAGATACTGCTTCACGGCAGAAATAGGCAGTATTATACTGACATTTGCTGATGGAAGAGCCTCTTGTGAGTCCGCTCGGGTGTATACCACCGTCTTGATTGTTAAGAGGCAGTCATGATCGCCAAATGCTCCAATTTCCACATGGCACGCCTCATGATATCCCACCACCAGCATCAAGGTTTTTTTTTATTGCCTTTGTAGGCAGACGAGCATACGGCCCATCTGATGGTGAGTGGTTACTGTCGCCTATGGACTTCAGCAATGCCAAGGGCAGAGCCAAGCCGCTGAAAAGGTGCGGGATCAGGCGTCATGGTGGCCAAAAAATCGCTCCGATTTCCACATGGCACGCCTCAAGACATCCCACCACCGGTAGCCGCGACCCTCTCACCCGGTAATGTCGGTTCAGGGCCGGCTTCTGGCTGAAGCTCCGTCCGCAGACGATGCAGCAGTACGGCTTCTCGCCGGTGTGCGTGCGCACGTGGATCCGGAGCTGGTTCTTCTCGGTGAACCTTCTCGAGCACGTCTCGCAAGAGTACGGCTTCTCGCCGGTGTGGATCCGCTGGTGGTAGCGCAGGAAGGCGTTCGACTTCAAAACGAAAAAAATAAATAAAAAGAAATTTAAAAAAAAAACGAAGAACTGTACATGTACTGAATAGTCGCGAAAACCTTTGCAGGTGCATATTAAAAAAAAAAACAAAACTAGGCATAGTACCTATCATCTATACTTTTTTTTTCGTACCACAATGGGTGAAAGTGGATTGAAAGTAAAAATCATGAAAACAATTTTTTGGAGAAAAAAAAAAAACAATTTTGCTTATTTTTTGTGCAAAAATTACAGGTATTCTGAGATTTTTAAGGGTCTCGTGATGGATAGTGGTGGTACTTAAGTTGCCAATACAAAAAAAAAACAAATATTAAACATTTTGTAATTGCAAAATTAGTTAGTTAAAAATGATTTTCAGAGGTTTCTGATTTTCGAAAAAAGGTTACCCAATTGTTTTCTGTAATTTAAAAAAATTATATAAATATATTGTCTTGAGTAATTACGAGCAGGTCTTTGAATTTTAAGACACGGTAAAGAATTAATTATTGTTTAACTAGAACTTTTAGAATTTGGAATTGAAGGGTGGGGCAGACGTTGTACTATAAAAACTGAGACTAGACCTCAATTTACGATGCCGATGCCCACGGGCTCCGGTAGTCACATAAAAGGTGACATTCGTCTAAAAACAAAAAAAACAACAACAACAATAAAAAAACTCACGCTGAACTTTTTCCCGCAAACTTCGCACACGATATCCTTGTTGTACTTTATGCCTAAGTGCATTCGATTTATGTGAGCTTGTAGCTTTGACTTGTTCGCGAAGCTCCCGCCGCACTGGAAGATTGTTAACCACGACTTTTACCACTAACCCGACAACCCCCCAACCCCCCAATCCACACCCCTTCCCTCCACAGGTCATCCGTACTGCCTAATATCGCTGTATCCATCCCCAATGCCAATGAATAAATTTACTGGTGGTAGAACGTCTCGTGAGTCCGCACGAGTAGATACCACCGCCCCTGCCCATTTCTGCCGTGAACCAGTCTTGCGTTTCGGTTTGAAGGATGTGGCAGCCGTTGTAACTATATTGAGACGTTAGAACTCATATCACAAGATGGGTGGCGGTATTTATTTTGTAGATGTCTGTGGGCTCCGGCAACCACTTAACACCGTATGGGCCGTGAGCTCGTCCATCCACCTAAGCAATAAAAAAGCCCCCTCCGCGATGGTTTCCCGAGTGCTATGACGCGTCCTTCTCCATACGAGGTTTGCGGAGAGCACCCAGTAGTAGACAGAAGCTTGTCTATGCCCATGACATTGCTAAGGCCCGTGAGTGACGGTAACCATTCCCTATTAGATGAGGTACAAGTTCGCCTGCCTGTAAGGGTCCGTTCACACAGACCGGCTCGGAGAGGAGAGCAGATCTTTATCACGTTGGAAACAGAGTTTTCAGTCATTGTAGTAAAGTTTATTTTTGAAATGAAACTTCTTAATGCGGCCATATCAGCGTCATGGCTCAAACCTGACGTTGTTGCTAACACGAACCCTAGCCAGAGCCGTGTTTCGCTGAATCTACCACCGGATCGGAAACGCGACCCACTGAGAAGATCCGGCGAGAAACTTAGTGGGCTGTGTCTGTGAGGTAGTTTACTCGCCGAGCCCTTCGTCGCAAGCGACGGGTTCGACGAGGACGATGACCGGTGCTTGAGGTACTTAAAAGCACCGTTAGTGGATCGGGAGGATCCGAAATGACGTGTTTAGGGCTGCGTTTCCACAGTAATCGCTCGCAACACCCACTCGCAAACCGCCCATCGTTCTCTATTCACCTGGTCGCAGGCCACTTTGGTCTGGCCCGTGTCCCCGGGCGGTCCTCGGTGCCTCTTCAAACTCTTCAAGTGCTCCTTCATGTGAACCGTGAACGAATCCGCGCTGCTGTACTTTATATTGCAAATCTTACATTTTAAACTGAAAAACATAGATCGCCTTCATTAGGTCGGTTTGAATTATTCATATTTAATATTATAAACAAGCAGCCCGCTCCGGCTCCGTTCGTGTCTTTAACAAAAATTTCAACGATCTTTGACGTTGTTTTATTTTTTTAAATAAAAGAACACTTAGTACTTCATAACTATAATAGTTAGACATATGCTGTCGCGACACTTTTTGTAAATAATAATGTGTTCTACAAAGTCGTAGTACATTATTTTATTCTATCATCAAAAGTTTTCGCAGGGCACGCGACGTAAAGAATATTTTAGGTGATTTTTTTTTTACACCTTGGATTACGTTATTGGAGTTTTAGTAAGGATCCCTAATTTTTTTCAAAAAAGACTGCAGCCTATGTCATTCGGGAATAGTGTAGCTTCCAAACAGTGAAAGAAATCGGTTCAGTAGTTTCAGAGCCTATTCAATACAAACAAACAAACAAATCTTTCCTCTTTATAATATTAGTATAAATATAGATATAGATTTGAAAGTGTTTGTTTGTCCGTCTTTCACGTCAAAACGAACTCAACGAACTAACATGTATTGTTTAAAATGGAGGGTAGATGTAAGGAGCGCCATCTTGTATAGGGGACAGGTTGAAGTCCGCCTGTAAACAACGTGTCGTTGTTGGAAGTCTCACCGGAATAGCGCTAGTGTAGGAAGTGGAAATGATGTCAATATAACAGGTTTAAACAGAGCGAAGTGTATCGGGTTGAAGTGAAGTGTGCTTTTTAATGACGCTGTTTGTAAAATCCTTCCACTTGCTACTGTGGCGCGATCTTAATCGGCACCCTTTTTATTTTTTTATTGCTTAGATGTGTGGACGAGCTCACAGCCCACCTGGTGTTAAGTGGTTACTGGAACCCATAGACATCTACAACGTAAATGCGCCACACACCTTGAGATATAGTTCTAAGGTCTTGAAGTATAGTCAGAACGGCTGTCCCACCCTTCAAACCAAAACTCATTACTGCTTCACGGCAGAAATAGGCGAGGCGGTGGTACCTACCAGTGCGGACTCACAAGAGATCCTACCACCAGTAAAAGACATATAGAATATGCAGATTAAAAACACCAAAGCGAACAAACAATTGATTTGATTATTTTCCATTCTCCTGTCTATGGAGGACAGGAGTCAAGAAGACCGGCTCAGTATATTAAAATGTGTTCGCTGAAAAGGTGATCTTCAAATTCGTTCAGGGTTGCCAAGCATTATAAAATTAATATATGCTAAATGCGATAACACTGCCATTTACTGGTGGCAGGACCTCTTGTGAGTCTGCGTGGGTAGGTACCACCGCCCTGCCTGCCTATTTCTGTCGTGAAGCAGTAATGCGTTTCGGTTTGAAGGATGGGGCAGCCGTTGTAACTACCCGCCCCCTCTTTGAGACAAAATTTGAATTCTCGATTGTTCTTTGTCTGTACCATACCGACCGCCACAGGGCACGCGGCCCGTTTCAAAATCGCATCTCAGTATAATCTGTCTTTCGCTGACCTATTATCGTATCGGTGGTTGATAGAACAGATCATATGTCTCTTCCAGGCTTCGAGGGTCGTGAAACGAATGTCGCATTCGGCGCAGAAGCCCTCCCCGGGAGAACCGTCCTCGGGATTCTGAAAGATTCAAGCGATTGCACACTAATACCTGGACAGGTAGTATCGGATTGTTTTATGAGTTTATGTCCTAAGCACTGGTCATTAAGGAGCATTTCTTAAACAACTATGTAGCTGTCAATTGTTTATTTAGTGTAATTAGTTTCCAAACGATTATTTTCCACCTGATGGTTGTCTGGAAGAGATTGCTCTTAGCGATAAGACCGGACCGCCAATTGTACTTTTTTTTGTATTTAATGTTTCGCCTTGTTTTATTTTTTGGTACATAACAAAGAATACTCTGTCTCTCTCTCTCACTGGTAGTACGGAGTCTTGTGAGCCCGTACGGGAAGGTGCCACCGTCTAGTCTAAATTTGCCGCAAAGCAGTAATGCGTTCCGGTTCGAATCACACATCAGCATGTTTCGAGTATGTAGCGGAACATGGTCTATGGGCTCCGGCAATTATGAAAAAGCAGCTTTCCCGTGAGTTGGTACACGCTATAAAAAAGCAAAACGATAGATTGCCATTGAATAATACCTCCACCCCTCCCCACCCCCACCCCCCACCTATCCCGGGTTCTGTTCCGAGCGAAGACCGGACGTTTGGGCGAAAGTGTAGGGGGATTGTTTACTGGGTGGCAGCAACCACATACTCTGCCTGCACCTCCAGCGCGGGGTCCACGGAGGAGGTTCCCCCCCCCAAAAGTGAAGTCACTTGAATTGGTTTCTTTTCGCCCGTCAGAGGAAGTGTGAAAGTAGCCCCGGTGATTGACAAATTAAGAAGCGGACGGTAAGCGTAGTATGGACATGTGATGCGTAGAGAGGAGATGCATGTGACTGGGAGATGTATGGAAATGGTAGTGCAAGGTAGAGGGGGAAGGGTCGACCGAAGATGACATGGATGGAGTGTGTGAATGACGATATGAGAGAGAGAGAGAGAGAGAGAGAGGAATGAGCGTTGAGATGACGGCTGATAGAAGAGAATGGAAGAAAAAAATTAGCTGTGCTGACAATTCGATAGTGGGATAAGGTAGAGACACAGAAAAAGAAGAATCTAGTCTCCATATTTACTTATCTGCCATAGACTATACGGCATTCACTGTGATTAGTAGCTAAGCTTACGAGGCTCAGCCTGAGAGACTTCTAAGAGTAGTGCTTCGCAGTATCTACCATCGGATGGGAATCGCGACCCACTGCGAAGATCCGGCGAGAAACTCAGTGGACTGTGTCTGTAGGTCAATGAATTGGCTACCAAGCGCGACCACTCACCGATTCGCTCGATTTGTGTGCTTTGGTCTTGTGCATCAGAAGTCCGTGGGCTCCTATAAAGCTCTCGCCGCACAAGTTGCATATATATTTGGATGGATGCCTTTTGCGTTTGTGCGTCAGGTACGAAGTAGGCTTTCTATGAAAAAAAAAACACTGACTGACTCAACGGTGCAATAGTTAGCGGCCCAGACCGTTGCGAAGAGGGTCGCCGGTTCGAATCCCACATCGGGCTAACATTATGTGATGAACAGGTTTTTTTTTTTTTATTGCTTAGATCGGTGGACGAGCTCCACCAAATGCGCCACCCACCTCGAGATATAAGTTCTAAGGTCTCAGTATAGTTACAACGGCTACCCCACCCTTCGAACCGAAACGCATTACTGCTTCACGGCGGAAATAGGCAGGGTGGTGGTACCTACCCGTGCGGACTCCCAAGAGGTCCTACCGCCAGTGATTGTTTGCTATTCCATTGGTTGTTCATTGTCTATATATGTACATATTTAGGATGTAAGTAAGTATGTATGTCAGTTTCTGGTACCGGTAACACAGGCAATCCTAAATTGGGGCCGAATTACCATGCGCAATTTGTTCCCAATTATTTTTATTTATCATATCGAGAAATAAGACGTTTTTTGCCGTGAACTATCCACCTGTGCTTGTTGCTTTTCTCCTTCTAATCGTTTTTGTGTAACAAATTGCTGTGTGTGTGAAATTGGACATAGTCATACCGGTAACGGACTTAAACCGCATATTGCCTGAACCAAGACACACGCAGCAGACCCCATACTGATCTTACCTAAATTAACCAGATTCATAGATAAACTAAGGATCCCTAAACTATTCTACAAATCAATCTTAACTAAATTAACCAAACTCATAGTTAAACTAAAACATATCTTTTTTTTTTTTTTTTTTTTTTTTATTGCTTAGCTGGATGGACGAGCTCACAGCCCACCTGGTGTTAAGTGGTTACTGGAGCCCATAGACATCTACAACGTAAATGCGCCACCCACCTCGAGATATAAGTTCTAAGGTCCCAGTATAGTTACAACGGCTACCCCACCCTTCGAACCGAAACGCATTACTGCTTCACGGCGGAAATAGGCGGGGTGGTGGTACCTACCCGTGCGGACTCACAAGAGGTCCTACCACCAGTGATTACGCAAATTATAATTTTGCGGGTTTGGTTTTTATTACACGATGTTATTCCTTCACCGTGGAAGTCAATCGTGAACATTTGTTGAGTACGTATTTCATTAGAAAAATTGGTACCCGCCTGCGGGATTCGAACACCGGTGCATCGCTTCAACACGAATGCACCGGACGTCTTATCCTTTCCTAAGACTATAATAACTAAACTCTTCAAAAAATTATTAGACTTACCTAAACTTCATTCCGCACAGTAGACATTCATATGTGTGTCCGTTGTGCCACTTCTCATGATCCCTCGCCTGATTCCTGTTGCAGTCAAACTCAACTATGTCCGAAGTTCTTACTAGTGGTAGGACCTCTTGTGAGTCCGCACCGGTAGGCACCACCACCCTGCCTATTTCTGCCGTGAAGCAGTAACGCGTTTCGGTTTGAAGGGCGGGGCAGCCATTGTAACTATACTGAGACTTATATCTCAAAGTAGGTGGCGACATTTACGTTGCCTACCCGGGCGGACTCTCAAGACGTCCTACCACCAGTAATCAAGCAAATCATATTTTTTATTGCAGGATGTTATTTCCTCGAAGGCGGATTCACATTCGTGAATTTGTTAGGGAAGTTTATCATAGGATTTGCAGAAGCAGGATTCTCGTTGCGATTAAAGCCAATAAGAAATCTCGTGGGGGGGATAAGGGTGAGGAAAAGTGGAAGAAGAAGGATCCCCGTTGCTATTAAAGTCAATAAAAAATCTCGTGGGGGGATAAGGGTGAGGAACAGTGGAAGAAGAAGGATCTCTGTTGCGATTAAAGTCAATAAAAAATCTCGTGGGGGGATAAGGGTGAGGAAAAGTGGAAGAAGAAGGATCTCCGTTGCGATTAAAGTCAATAAAAAATCTCGTGGGGGGATAAGGGTGAGGAAAAGTGGAAGAAGAAGGATCCCCGTTGCTATTAAAGTCAATAAAAAATCTCGTGGGGGGATAAGGGTGAGGAACAGTGGAAGAAGAAGGATCTCCGTTGCGATTAAAGTCAATAAAAAATCTCGTGGGGGGATAAGGGTGAGGAAAAGTGGAAGAAGAAGGATCCCCGTTGCTATTAAAGTCAATAAAAAATCTCGTGGGGGGATAAGGGTGAGGAACAGTGGAAGAAGAAGGATCTCCGTTGCGATTAAAGTCAATAAAAAATCTCGTGGGGGGATAAGGGTGAGGAAAAGTGGAAGAAGAAGGATCCCCGTTGCTATTAAAGTCAATAAAAAATCTCGTGGGGGGATAAGGGTGAGGAAAAGTGGAAGAAGAAGGATCCCCGTTGCTATTAAAGTCAATAAAAAATCTCGTGGGGGGATAAGGGTGAGGAACAGTGGAAGAAGAAGGATCTCCGTTGCGATTAAAGTCAATAAAAAATCTCGTGGGGGGATAAGGGTGAGGAAAAGTGGAAGAAGAAGGATCCCCGTTGCTATTAAAGTCAATAAAAAATCTCGTGGGGGGATAAGGGTGAGGAAAAGTGGAAGAAGAAGGATCCCCGTTGCTATTAAAGCCAATAAGAAATCTTGTGGATGGATGAGGGCGAGGGACAGTGGAAGAAGGATTCCCGTTGCTATTAGTCAATAAAAAATCTCGTGTGGGGATAAGGGCGAGGGACAGTGGAAGAATAAGGATCGCCCGTTGCGATTAAAGCCAATTAAGAAGCTCACATGGTGTGCGATATTGTACCACACTTGTTGCAGCGGTACAGTCTCTCGTGCGCCGTCACCGAATGAACCCTCAGGTGGCGTTGAGTCCTGTAGTGCATCTTGCACACGGGACACTGGTGCGGCCCGTTGACCTGTCCAAAGAATCTCAAGAGATCTCGATGCGGGAGTACAAGATGAATGCTTAGTGCGAGTTGGAAGTACTAAGAAGTTGGAGTAAGGAGTTGAAACAGCTTCCCTTCGTTTGCCACTAGGGGCGCTGTTCCAATTCTATACAAAATTAGAGTTAACGTTTACGCTATCGAGAACGTTAAAAAACTCGCACTAAACACACTGGTCTCGTGTGGTTACTGGACCAGCGGTAGGCAGCGGCTTAGCGGTAGGCAGCGGCTTGGCTCTGCCCCTGGCATTGCTGACGTTCATGAGCGACGGTGACCACTTACCATCAGGTGGGCCGTATGCTCGTCTGCCTACAAAGGCAATAAAAAAAGTGTTTCCCAACCTCTTTTTTGTGCCACGCCCCACTGGTAACATTTCTAAAATTTTTATGCCCCCCATACATCTTTTTTAATATAAAAAAATTGATTTTTTCCTTAAAAAACATAAATGATAGGTTTTAGAAAGAAATCACAATGAAATTGTTATCAAAACGCAGTAAGTACTATTTCAAAACATATAATAAAAAACCGAAATTAAAATTCCAAATAATTTTAATACAGATTTTCATTTACCATCGGCGACGGTAACCACTCACCATACTGTGGGCCGTATGCTCGTCTGCCTACAAGGGAAATAAAAAAATAAAAATGAAATTGACGTTCAATTATAAAAACATCAAACTGTTGATGCTGATACCGAATAAAACGGACCTTTAATTACATAGATAAATGTCGTGTGTTTAGCTAGGAATGTCACTTCAACCAAACATCCTTTCACCCCTCCATATAATGATATTGTCTTTTCGCATTAAAAGTGTACAATTTCCATAAATATTCCAAATTGAGTTAACTAGAGGTCCCGCAGTAGTCGGAATTCGACTATAATTAATTGGAATTGTAAGTTTGTATACTATTATGATTGTATTTTATACTTTTATAATCACAAATTTCGCCAAGACTACACTATAAATAATATTAACAAAGACAAACAATATTTAATCTATTCTCAATTTGACAACAGACGTCAAGAACAAAAGTTTGACAATAAATAGTATGCATGCGTGTGTGCGTCAAATACACGGTATGTAGTGTGTGTAATGTTTTCTTATTGATTTAATGTATCTTTTATGCATTATTTAAAAAAAATATTACCATTGTGAACTTCTTCTCTATATTCTCTATAAGTGTGGAAAATTTCATACTCCTCCGTCCGCGCAATTTTCGTAAAAAGGGATACAAAGTTTTTGCTTCACGTATTAATATATAGATTGAGTTAATATGCGGAATCATTTGGTATCACCAGTATTTTTCTCACAAATATTGTGAAAAGAGCGTAGTTTTTTGTTTTTTTTTGTTTTGACTACTATTAACAAAATTAATACATAGTTTTATCTTACTTTAAAAGACAGTTAATTAACTGGTACAAAATAAAAATTAATGTAGCAAAGATGATGATTAATATTAAAAATATCACATGTTCAGTCATTAGAACTCTCCTGTAAAATTCGTAAGTTTTGAGATTATACAGTTTTAATGCGAGAAGACGATATAATACACTTACTTGATCGTGTTTCATCTTGTGATTGACATAAGCCTGTTCAAAAACAAATCCCCTGAAGCACAAATTACATTTGAAAGGTGAGTTAATGTAATTCAAGGACTTGGATCTCTTAAGCAGCGCCTCCATCTGCTCCTCCCTGCTCAGCTTTATTTCTTCAGAGTCAATCTTTTGCTCTGATGAATTAAAAAAAAAAAACAAAAAAAACTAATGCGCGTGCAACTTGATGCAAGTAACAGAAGTGAAACTTCTTTAACAGAAGTGAAACTTATATGAAAATCAAACCCGCAAAATTATAATTTGCGTAATTACTGGCGGTAGAACCTCTTGTGAGTCCGGACAGGTAGGTAACACCGCCCCACCTATTTCTGCCGTGAAGCAGTAATGCGTTTCGGTTTGAAGGGCGGGGCAGCCGTTGTAACTATAATGAGACCTTAGAACTTATATCTCAAGGTAGGTGGCGCATTTACGTTGTAGATATCTATGGGCCCTAGTAACCACTTAACACCAGGTGGGCTGTGAGCCATCTAAGCAATAAAAAATTAAAAAATTCAAATGAGGTTTAAGGAGAATTTTCAGCGGCAAATTCCATCTTTCCAAGCCCTTACCGGTTCGCTTATTACTTCTTCTTCTATTGGTTTTCTGACATTCACTCATTTCTCTTGGCACCTGTTTTTCTTTGTCTTTCTTGAATATACTTTTTAATGGGACATCATCTTCCGAGTCAGTTGCATTATTACCATCATCTATGTTGAAATCGTATTTCAGTGAATCTGAGAAAGAAAATCTTGGAGTCACACAGAATGCTCAAAAACTTATGTTGTATATACAAGAAAATAAATTTATGAATTCGACATTATGATTTATGACAGCTCATGTCCATTAGCTCCACTGATTCCTCTTAACAATAAGCCACACAAAAAAAAACTACATACCTTTCAAATCATCGTCATTCGATAAATCTTCATTAATATTCTGTTCTGTAATTTCTTTTTTAACGTACACTTCTTGTATCTCTACGGTTTCGATTTTTGATTGACTTAGTAAGCTTTCATGGTGACTGTTTGTCTCAATTACTTGTTCAGTGAGCTGCAAAAAATATTCTCAAATCAAAATAACAGTCAGAGCAATTTATACACATTAATATTAAGCAAATAGTTTTGTTGCAAGTGAGACGCATACTTCAATATGTTTTACTGGTGTTAGGACATCTTGTAAGTTTGCGCGGGTAGGTTACCACCCTGCCTATTTCTGCCGTGAAGCAATAATGCATTTTGGTTTGAAGGGTGGAGCAGCCATTGTACTATACTGACACCTTAGAACTCATACCTCAAGATAGGTGGCAGCATTTACATTGTAGATGTCTATGGGCTCCTGTAACCACTTAAAACCAGGTGGGCCATGAACTCGTCCACCCATTTAATCAATAAAAATATCTGCGCCCGGGGTCAGAACCCCGTCAGAATAAGGGAGTTCCCGCAGTCAACACTACAACCAGACACACGGCGCCACCCCGAGGACGCCCAGCCGACGGGTCGTCGAGGCGATAGCCGGCGACCAACGATGCCGGTCTCCGCGGTACAGCGGCCCTATCAGGTCGCCCGGTCGATGCCGCTGGTGTTCCGGATACTCCATTCAGATCAGGATCAGAGCTAGCGACGCATCGTCCCGTGATATTGAAGAGTGAGTACTGAGTGACCCACCTGAACTCCACTACGTCCGAGTTCCGCTAAAAACATTTCGCTGTTCAGAGCCTTCAACATAAGCTCGTTACAATTCTGTAGCTTCCTCCGACACATGTAGCACAGTAGCAAGGGAAGAACATGATTTTCAATCTGAAAGAAAAAAAATTACGTAAATTTCTGAATACTGAACACGCTATGACTGAGCGCTTACTGTTTAGCCAATTTATGAATACCGTAGCCAATAAACAATATAATCGCACCTTTATATTGGTGAGTTTCTCGTAAATAATTTGTAATTTAGTCTTTGTAATTCTATGCATTTTTACATTTATTTTCAAACATATTCTGCACACGACAAATTCCATTTTTTTGATCGATTTAAGCGAATTAGAGTCCAGATTATTTGTAAATAAAAACAAATCGTTTACGTATGTAATTTATTCAGTTCTTGGTTTCTGAAAAATTTCACTAACGTTTTTGTTTGTTATTTTTTGATTGAACATTTTTACCAATGACTTTGACGCTACAGGCAATAGAAATGCAGCCCATACTTCGTTTGAACTGTAACTCTCATGTACCTATGACATATGTGTGATATAAATGCTAGTGTTATGAGAAGTTTTTTGGTCAAAAACTAAAATCATATGAAATGAAACAAAACGACGAAATTCATTAAATTCTTAGCAATTTCTCCATTTACTGTGAGATACATGACACTCTAGTTTCACTTTTAAGTTGCGGCACATGCTCTCCACCTCATGGTATGTGGTCATAGCGGTCCGTAGACACCGGGATTTCCTTAAAACTAGTCTGGCTCTATCGTGAATCATTTCCTTTCCATGACATTTTTATTAGATTAGATTAGATTAGATTTACTTCCCTGTCTAAGCCTAATAGCAGTTTTACAATCCTTACATATGAGATTCGTTTTTGACCTTCGACGACACCGCCACATTTATAATATGTAGGAATTTACGTTTTAGTCGCAAATGTGCAATGGTTGTGTAAAATAGAAAAACAAAACAAATGTTATTACTAAGTAATCATTTATTGAAAAGTATTTAGGTATCTAATTACATTTACATATGTTGAATTTGCAGATATTTATGTGTCACTTTATTTTTAGACGTTTTTTAATTTCCGTTATCAAACTGAATGCTGTAATGTATTCGAATTCAGATGAACAATTATATCATTTTTGAGAACAACAATAATATTGTCGTGATTTAAATTATAACTTTACTTATTGTTTATTGCTTAATATTTTCTCTAAAATACTGTTACTAACAAATGAGCGGAAATTCTGTCTAAAATAGTTTACTAGTTCAATATGTTTCCCTGTTTCAATCTTGCAATTTGTTTACATTTTTCGTAACTTCTATTGAAAGTTGATTGAAAGGTGACGAAAATTGGTTAGAATCCCAACTGTCTGGATTTTTTTTATAAAAGCACAAATTCTAATTAAGAAGACAATAGGCATAGTGAACTATGCGCCCGTTGCCGGCACACCTATACAAAGAAGTAGAAACATGTAAATGTCAAAATGAAGACGATAAATGACACTAATCAATAAACAAAAAAGGAATTAGGATTTCTAAGAGACGCAGGGGTTTAAAGCTATTTCAAAAGTATAAGTAAAAAATATAATTGCTTTAAAATGTTATGAGCTTATCTGGATAAACACATCATTTAATTGAGAAAACTATGACTACCGCATATACACCGAGAACTTCTGAAACAGAAAACGAAGTGTTCAATGTAAATTGGTTAGTTGATATATGTACTATAATAATATTTTAACAAACAAATAATCACTTAAAGTTACCATGTATAGCCTTTTAATTCTTGATAATCTCAATTCTTAATTTTTCTCTTCCACAATTTTGCCTTATAATGGTATTATAATTTTAATTTGAATCTATATATAACTGACACTTGTGTTTGTTCGTAGCTGCCTATTTCTGCCGTGAAGCAGTAATGAGGCAATGTTCTGTAAAAACTGAGGCTTTGAACTCATGTCTCAAGGTGGGTGGCACCATTAATTTGGTTCATATCTATGGACTCCCATCAACCATTTAACACCAGGAGGGCCGTGAGTGATTATTCATCTTTACGATAAAAAAAGCTAGTGTAAAGCTTTCGCTGCTGAAATAGATTAACAATGTGGCAACCTACCTCCACCACATTTGTTTTCCATAATCTCCATATCCACTCCATCACACAAAACATGAAATCACTGAAAGTGGTTATTGCCATCCTAGGTATCCAACGGTATTCTTTAGCGAGCCACGAGCGGGGTAAACATCAAGAATGAATTAAACATTCAAGATATGTTAGGGATTTTCATTACCTCTCATTTGAAATATAACTAATTCTCATAACAAGTCACACATCATCTAGCCTCAATGTAAGATTCCCTGTACTATGGGGATCTGGAGTCCAATATAGATTTAATATGTCTGTATGTTATATAAATAGTACATGAGGTAATAAGCATCCAGAGATCTGGTAAAGGAACCTGCTTAAATATTGCAACAAATGCCTTAGCCTCATGTCCATCACCTCGAAACTCGAAGCCGCTACCAGTGTATTGCCTGCTTGAAAAGGCAATAAGGAGATTTTGATCTTTGTTTGAAGAAAAAAGTTCTGGTTGCAAGACCTCTTGTGAGTCCGCATGCGTAGGTACCACCACCCTGCCTATTTCTGCCGTGAAGCAGTAATGTGTTTCAGTTTGAAGGGTGTGGCAGCCGTTGTAACTATACTGAGACCTTAGAATTCATATCTCAAGGTGGGTAGCGGCATTTACGTTGTAGATGTGCATAGGCTCCAGTAACCACTAACACCAGGTGGGCTGTGAGCTCGTACACCCATCTAAGCATTAAAAAAAAAAGTGAATATGACGGCCTCCAGCTTCTAACCAAAATACATGATTTTAGTCGCTTTTCTCATTCCCAGATTGACACAATGAACCAGAATCAAAACATGTCAATGAGCCTACTGGACTATGTCTGCGATTACTGCAACCGCATATTCACCAGGAAATACAACCTTCAAACGCACATAGAGAATCTGCACGTGAACTCCTCCTGCCACTGCGAGGTGTGCGGCAAGAGGTTCGGCACCACCACCGGCTTCCACCTCCATCTGTCAGCCGGGCACAATCGTTACGGTCAACCGCTGCCCGAATGCGACCTCTGCGGCCGGATCTTCACTAGGAAACAGAACATAGTCTCGCACATGATAACGGTGCACCTCCAAGGCTTAGGAAACGAGATCCGGTGCCGCTTCTGCAGCAAGACCTTCACGACCGGACGTAATTTGAAGCGGCACGTGAACTTGCTACACAATCCGAACGTCGAGTACCCGACTTGCGACATCTGCAAGAAAGTGTTCAAAGGAAAACCGTACTTGGTGACTCACATCCAGAGCATGCACAAGTCCGAGAGGGAATCGATCAAGTGTAACATGTGCGATAAAGCTTATACAAACGAGCGCAACTTGAAGAGGCACGTCGATATGTTCCATGGCGTCAAGGGCGAACATCACTGCGGCTTGTGCCCTAAGGTTTATTTGTCGAATCAGAGTCTGAAACGGCATCTGCGCACCAGACACTTGACCGGCGAGGAGCAGTACCGATGCGAATACTGTAACACGGTCTTTAAAGGGAACGAGGAACTGGAAGCTCACGTCCGGTCGCTCCACGCTGGTGAAGTATCGGAAACGACAGACGAGGAAAGTAGAGTGGATCGCCGCTGCGAGGACTGCGACCAGACATTCCCCGCAGAGAAGCTGCTGAGGCAACACGTCAAAAACGTGCATACGTTCAGCGCGTTTTATAAATACTGCAAGGATTCGCTGACGAAGCGAGCGGCTGGCGTTCCTAAGGAGTTATACCACTGCGAGTCGTGCCGCGAAGGGTTCATTACGGTATACGAACTGAAAACCCACATGCGGATCACGCACGACA
This sequence comes from Bombyx mori, assembly GCF_030269925.1. Lineage (NCBI taxonomy): Eukaryota > Metazoa > Arthropoda > Insecta > Lepidoptera > Bombycidae > Bombyx > Bombyx mori. Next base: position 701,984 of record NC_085117.1, on the reverse strand, counting down.
TTGAATACTCATTGTCGACATGCAATGTTTGCTTCGAAAGGTTTTACAGCAAACTATCGATGGCCGAGCACAAGAGGCGTTGCTTGCCGCCGCCAGACGCGAAAGCCTGCTCCTACTGCGATAAGCTGTTCACGGACGTAACCTCGCTCGAGTTTCACACGCGTATATTCCACCCGCAAGCCCGGACCGCGGACCCGGACACGAGACCGGCAAACCGCGACGGTAACTCGTTCAAGTGCGTCCATTGCCACCGGATTTATTACAGCGAGCGCTCGCTGAAGCACCACATTAAGCTGAAGCACAGCACGGACGAGGCGATGGAGTGCAAGAGCTGCGGGAAGATATGCAGCAACAAGTACTATTTAGCGTCGCACATGAAGATCGTTCATAGCACTAACGATTGGTCCAAATGCGACTTCTGCGACAAACAGTTCAAATCGAAAAGGAACATACGGCGTCACATTGAATACACGCACATGGGCATGCAGAGGCACAAGTGTATAGAGTGCGAAACGTTATTTAAAGAGAAACGAAGCCTAAGGAAGCACGTCAGGTCTAAACACCCGAATTCCGCGCTGTTCCCTCAGTGCCACATATGCTATAAGCGTTTCGAATCGGCCAAATCCTGCAAGATCCATTTAAAGCTCCTCCACGCGTTCAATATGGACACGTTTCCGTGCCATCTGTGCTCCGTCTCGTTCGGCAGCGACGAAGCCTTGTCCATACACCTCAAAACGAAGCACCTCGTCGAAGATCAGATTTACAAATGCGAAGAATGCAATCTAGTGTTCAAAGGTCAGGACAAGTTCGACGCTCACAACGAAACGCGTCACGTTAATTCCGCGGAGAGCTCGAAGCAGAAGGTCCTGCCGCGCTGCATCCTCTGCATGAAGGATTTCAGCACGCGCAAAACCCTCAAGCGGCACATCAAGAAGTTCCACGAGGGTTTCGACGCGGACGACCTGGCCAGTTTCGGCTCGAAACGCCGCGTGTTCAGTGTTGACTGCGAGGACTGTCAGAGCAGCTTCAACGACGACTTCCACTACAGCGTGTACATGAAGTTAAGGCATCTACGGGAGTCCGTAGTCTTCGAGTGCGGGAGTTGCGGGAGCTCATACAATTCATTGGAATTCGCGATACAGAGGTATAAATCGGCGAATGCGGACGCCGCGAAAGGGAAGATGATCTTGAGCGATCTGTGCACGGCTGAGATGAGCGACGGGGACGCCGATAACCCTGGCTGCGGGTCTGCGTACGAGACCACCGACCCTGGAATCGCGAACGACGATGCGATGTTGGAATCTCAAGGACTGTGCGCTTAGTGCCAATTTTTTAACGTTCTCGATAGCGTAAAAGTTAACTCATATTTGTATGGAACAGGATCGTTTACCTACGTTTGCCGCTAGGGGCGCTGTTCCAACTGCATACAAAATTGGGTTAACTTTTACTCTATCGGGAAAGTTAAAAAACTCGCAGTAAGCACACTGGTCGATATCGAAACCGAACCGTGATGCGGAACGTGTTGTTTACGGTCTAAGGCCAGCTTAGTTCCATGGTTCGTCAGGAGGCCAAGATCGCCCGAGTTTGCAGTCATCGGATGAATACCTTACCTTCAATATACTGGTGGTAGGACCTCTTCTGAGTCCGCATGGGTAGGTACCACCACCCTGCCTATTTCTGCCGTCAAGCAGTAATGCGTTTCGACTTGAAGGGTGGGGCAGCCACTGTAACTATACGGAGACCTTAGAACTTATCTCAAGATGGGTGGCGCATTTACGTTGTAGATGGTCTATGGGCTCCAGTAACCACTTAACACCAGGTGGGCTGTGAACTCGTCCACCCATCTAAGCAAAAAAAAAAAGATGAATTCGAGAACGATATAGCGAATAAGGGATAAAAAAAAACTGAGAGCAATACAAATGATAATTATTATTACATTATTCGTTGTAAATTTATGACTTCATTAATTTATATAATATATACATATTATTGTCTCTCATTTATCAAATTAAGACTGTTTCGTTTATAATAAATGTGTAAAGAAAATACATATAAATATATACATATTAGAAACAAAGAAATACTTTTTCATTTCTTAAAATGAAAATACAAACATTAATTCATAATAAAAAAAAATTAATGGTATTTAATTACTCGTTTTTTTTCTTTGTGATTTTGCTTTTTCAACTCTTTTACTGAAGTGCTACCACTTCGACAAAGCGGCACGGCATGAGAACCCTCTCATCGTGGCCGCCGGTAACTACATTCCCGATCCTGCGGACAGAATGGAAAGCAGTCGACGTCGCCCAAAACACGTCATCTCGGATCCTCCCGATCCACTAACGGTGCTTCTAGGTACTTCAAGCACCGGTCACCGTTCTCGTCGAACTCGTCGCTTGCGACGAAGGGCTCGACGAGTAAATTAACTCAGACACAGCCCACTGAGTTTCTCGCCGGATCTTCTCAGTGGGTCGCGTTTCCGATCCGGTAGTAGATTCTGCGAAGCACGACTCTTGCTAGGGTTCGTGTTAGCATCGTCGTCAGGTTTGAGCCCCGTGAGCTCACCTACTAGTTACGGTTACGCTGCCGCTCCAGGCTACCAGCTTAGGTAGGAAAAAAAAAAAAAAAGAAGTGCTAAGTTCGTCTGTCTTAAATATTTAGTAGTATAAGTATGACAAGTCATCCATTTTCCCGGGATTATGAAGACTCGCATCTGTCATCCATTGGTTCTCATACAGCCCAGATATTCTCGCCGAATCTTTTCAGGGGGTCGCGATTCCGATCCGGTAGTAGATTCAGCGAAGCACGGCTCTTAATAGGGCTAGTGTTAGCAGTCGCCAGGATGAGCCCCATAAGGTCGCCTATACTTTGAAGCTAGAATAAATATACCTATTGAATAACCCCTCGGGGTTACCAGTAATAGATGGGCAAAAAAGGTGTCACAAAACAACATTAGGCATCTACTTTCTAGAAGAAATATTTATTACCTGCATGTCTCTTGCCTATCATAAGACATGCCTATTTATAAAGTGATTTAGTCCGAGGAGTATTAATAAGTTTTAAAGTGTAAGTTGCCTGCACGTATTATTTACGTACTGTGTTGCTTTTTTTTGTGTAGTATTCCTATGCAAATAAAACATTTTTCGTTAAAAAAACACATTTTGACAAGTGTCACGTATATTAAAACCATGGAAGATGGAAGTGAGGGGCACCTTTTCAGTGTGTTATAAAGTATCCGCCAGATATAGACCGAGAGCCAATTAAGGTGGCGCCACTGTAGCAAGTGGAAGGATTTAAACAAACAGCGCCTTAGGGTCAACGCAGGCAGAGCAGAGCGCAGCGGAGAGGATTTTATTAACGCACTTGAAAATAAGCTTTCAAATTATAAAAATAAAGTGCATAAATGCTTGAACCCGACAAAAAAATACTAGCGCGTGCTCGAAGATGCGCGGTGCTGAGTAGGCGCCCGCGTCGTACGCGTACGCGACCCTTAAAGAAAATGGCCGGGACCGTGCGGTGTTTATTCCTCTGTCTGCGCTGATCCTTAATAGCATATTATTATCACACTTCATTTCAATCCGGCACCCTTCGCTCTGTGTAACTGCTATCATATTCCACTTGCTTTACTGGCGGTATTTCGTAGAATCTACCACCGGATCGGAAAAGCGACCCACTAAGAAGATCCAGCGAGAAACTCAGCGGGCTGTCTATGGGTTAATTCGCTCGTAGTCTTTCGTCACAAGCGACGGGTTCGGCGAGGACGACGACCAATGCTTGTGGTACCTAAATGCACCGATAGTGGATCGAGAGGATCCGTAATGACGTGTTTTGGGCGACTTCGAGTCCACCGTGTAAAGTCAATCGTGACCATTTGTTGAGTACGTATTTCATTAGAAAAATTGGTACCCGACAGCGAGATTCGAACACCGGTGCATCGCTCGATACGAATGCACCTGACGTCTTATCCTTTAGGTCACGTCTCCTTCGGTCTACGGCTACTCAACTCATAGACAAGCATAGATAGCACAACGACCCTCATTACATAACAAGCAAGACCGGAGAAATAAAACAACAAACCATAGTCTATACAATCGTTTTTTTTTTGCGTCAATTATATCACTAAATTATTATTTATACTTTTTTTTTCTTCTAAAATTTAAACATTTATCAACTAGCATATACTAAACGTAACATAATTTAAATCTATGTTATTTTATAGTTTATATCAAAATTTACACACAAATTTACAAATTAATTAAAAAGAATGAAAAAACAAAAAACATTCAGTTATACAAAAAGCCTTAGCTTCTTTCATTCCGATGGGACGTATTTTTAAAAACAAAATCCGCTCTTTTCGCCCTTCGATTTATCCAGGGCCCACACAAAATTACAAAGTATCTGTCGTAATTATTTGTTTTTTGAAGATCTTTCTGGTTCGGTAACGATACTTTTGAGCCACACTTTTTCATTTTACATTCTTGTTAAAATAATTATTATTATGATAAATGATGGTAATTATAATGATGAGGTTAATTGAATTTGTGACTGTTTGGGATGAAATTAAATGAAACGAAATGAGATGAGATGAAATATAGTCTCAGTAAAAATATTGTTATTTTCACAGATTCTTTCAGTGGATATTTAGGATTTAAAAAAACCCCAAGAAGCCAGATCCGGCAGCTTCGTTTACAAAAAGACTGTCTTAACCAAATCCACAATTAACGACAAAACGATTAACTATGAAAATCAATAAAAACCGACATTACTGTTTTTGCCAATGGAGTCAAATTGGTTAACACGTTCTCTTCAGATTGAGCCCCCTACCTAGTTATAGCGTAGCTTGAATATCCCTTAAGTAAGTTTCTTTAGACTAGGTTGAAAAGCATCCTTGCGGACTGTGGTCTGGCTGTCCTGGAATGTCCATGCACTACTAAATCAAGTGGGACTCATATAAGGCATTAAAGAATTAAGACTCTCTCGGTTCATTGGGCCCATTAAGAGGAAATACATGCCAATGAGTTTTTTCTATATGCGTGTCACCTATGAGCTATCATCGAATAGACAGGAGAAAAAAAAAACCACAATTTGTGACAAAACTCTGAGAAAATCCTAATGAAACTAAACAGCTTCATGCACATCAGCCCATTGTGTTTCTCGCCGGATCTTCTCAGCGGATCGCGATTCCGATCCGGTGGTAGATTTAGCGAAGCACTGCTCTTGCTAGGGCTAGTGTTAGCAAATTCTCTCAGCTTGAGCCCGTGAGCTCATCTACCCACGCGTATTTGGAATTTGGAATTCTTAGGCTACCAGCCAATAGATAGGGCAAAAGAAGCAAGAGCTTTCTGACGCGAGAACTCTCAGTGGCTCGCCTTTGAATGCTACCCATCAAAAGCTTAATGCGAGGTTCTTGTTATTCAAGTATTTTCATGATTACACCTTGTTAAATATAGCCCGATATACGTTTTACAGATGGCAGTGATATTTCCTAAAGTTAGAATAATCCAAGTATATTATATCGACGGCTGAAAAACTGTTTTGGTTTAAGTGACATTTTTTGAACTATTACAGGTGAGCAGCCATTTAAAGTATTAAAAATTGGAAAAACTTTTCTTCAGCTATTTGAATGAGGTAAGCTTAATTGACGTTCAATTAAAAACATCGAACTGTTGATGCTGATACTAAATAAAACGGACCTTTAATTACAAAGATAATTGTTGCTTATACCAAATAGATTTTCATCCCTCGATATATATTCTACCCGACCTTTACGTCAAGTCGGTACCTATTACCACACGCAACACTTGTATATAGATTATTATTTCATAATGAAAACATCAAAACAAAAAGGCACGGCACGGTACAGCTCTATTGCCGTCTTTCGGACCTATTACGATTACCACTATTTACTGTCAGAATTTAAAATGATATTGGACCTGGAGATAATACACACACACACAGTTAAAATCATCTAGCAACAAAGACTGCTGAGCGAAGCATAGTTCCCCTTTGCTATATTCACGCGTGTCAAAATTGACAGCTGTCAAAATGTGCCGCACAGAGACCACGGGATGTGCGCGTGCGATTCCCCGTGACACGTATGCGTGCGAAATTGTTACATAATAAAAAAAGAAACGTAAAATGAACGCTATCAAATAAAAAATTAATAAAAAAAAAACAAACATACGATAATCAATGTAGATAGATGTGCTTAAAAGATAAATTTCAAAAACTACAAAATGTCACCTTAGAAATAAAAAAAATAAAAAAAAACTAATTAACGTAATAATATTAATATAAATCCCTGTTCACTCATATACGATTTTCTAAATTATTACTCCCAAAATGGTAGCTTTTTTTTAGCTTGACAACACACTATACATTTTTCTTAATATCCTACACGAGTAATTTGTGGAAAAAAGAAAACTAGAAAGTCTGTTTTTTTAGCTTTTTGTGTTTTGTAAATATGAATTATTGACAATTTACCGACGTATAATTTTGTTGGAATCAAACTGCTTAGCGAAAAACCACGACGTATCATGTAACGAGGACATAATTAAAACCGAATTTAAGCCTTAGAGCGCGAACCTACTGGTGATAGGACCTCTTGTGAGTCCGCGCGGGTAGGTACCACCACCCTGCTTTTTTATGCCGTGAAGCAGTAATGCGATTTGATTTGAAGGGCGGGCCAGCCGTTGTAACTATACTGAGACCTTAGAACTTATATCTCAAGGTGGGTGGCGCATTTACGTTGTAAACGTCCATGGGCTCCAGTAACCCCTTAACACCAGGTGGGCTGTGAACTGGTCCATCCATCTAAGCAATGAAAAAAAAAAAAGAACTCTAACGTCTGAGTAAGCACCCTACTAAGCCCAATCGGAAACAACAAACTTTCATTGCATCATCCATTGCGCGTAATGTATTAAGGTTCAATGGAGAGAGCAACTTTCATACACCCTGTTTACCCTAACACCTACAAAAGGGCAGGTAAGAGTTTTAAAATAAAAACAAAAAACACAACCCGATTTTGGTACAAATTGACAGCTGTCATTAATGGTGCCCCGTGTAGCTTGGTACACGTGACAGAAGTGAAACTTCTTTCGCGGTGCAGTATTGTAGTTTTCTTCATTTTTCACCCTTAAACCAAATTTCTCTTGTAACAGGGAATGCTGTGTATAAGAGAAACGACCTAGCTCGCTGTCTTCCTCTCCGCGGTTCGCGAGACGCTCTGTCTATTCTCTCACTCTCGCTCGTTCTAAATTGTATCTTTTCTCTCTAGCCGTAACAAATATGTCGCGAGTTAAATTTTACTCTCAAAGCGCCTAAAGAAGTTTCACTTCAAAAAAATCATATATAATTATTATTCGTAACTACATAATTTACACTTAATTTAAATTTGTATACCCCAACGATTTCAGAAAACATTAAAAAGAATTTTCATTGTATGTGTCTTTGTAACAAGCACTATAGAATATAGATTTATCAAGACTAATAATTTAATATCTATCTATCTATCTATCTGTAAGAGACCAAACTCTCTAATATAAACTATAAATATATATATATCAACACAGCACTAACTACATTTATTTATATATATATGTATATATATTTCAATTATTTATTTAAATTATCTTTCTCAATTGAACGTTAATTGTAAAGTAAATTTTACTAAAACACACCGTGAACAATTGCTTTTGCTTGTGATAATTTATAAAATTTCCAAACACACATTGCTGATCGGTTGCCAACGAGCACTCGTGAACACGTTACATATACATTTAACTAAGAGAAACATGTGCATTCAAATATATTATTGTAATTGACTGAGCAGACCAATAATTCAGTACTAATAATATCTCAGTAGTTCAATCAGAAAAAACAGTCCCAAAATAAATGGATCTACAATAACTATCTAACCAGAGATATTTGTGGAAACATTACTAAATTTTGAGGAAAATATACAAAATTTACTACACGGTCTGGGAGAGTTTCCAAACAAAATATAATTATTTACATATTCCGGGAGCAATTTGAAGCCAACTTATTACGTAATTATAAGCATAAACATCTAAAAATGAATATCTATATTTTTTAGATCAATACTATGAAGACATCTTATACGTTAGGATCATCACGTTTTCACATGTAAGCTAATCGATTACAAGATCATCCCACATTATGGTCACCATTGGTCGAGATTTACTTCACTAACCTGAAGTTTGAAATAAATCATATTTGAGACAAGAAAGTAAACAATACTAGCTAACGTCGATACGCTTATAGGGTGATCCTATTTGACTACTATGCAATGTAATTTATCTTAATTTTTTTTACAACTTTTTGAAATTTTTTATTTTTTTTCTACTTTAAACGAAAAAAAAAAAATGCATTACGTTTAATCATTATTATCGATAATTAATATACAACATTATTGTTATTACATAAAATCTAAAAGAAAAAAAAATACATTTAAATTATGACTGTACATATTTTTTCTCGCATCCCCACAGATATCATTTTGTACATTGAACTAATTGAAATAGTTTCCGTATCTCCTTAACTTTACTAATAAGGGAACGACCTCGAGAAAGTAAAAAAAAAAATACAAAACACTTTACAAAGAATGCAACACCTTTTTAATGTAATTACACAAATTCTTTCCCGGTTACTTAAGAACTTCACTCGACCTATTTCCAAAGAGTTTTTCGGTGCATAAACACATTAGTGTTGCCAGTGTCAGTTTATCGAAAGATTCTACTAAAAATCTTACTTGGTAGAATTTTTCCTTTGTACGATTGGTTTATCAATTTTCGACGGGACCTTATCTAGTTTCTTGTCTTTTTTCTCGGCTGTCTTCGGTTTCTGGTTCGTCGGTGGGGTCTTCTCTGCCGTGGGCCCGCTGGGGGCGGCAGCAGTGGCAGGTGTGGCGGTCACGCTCGGTTTCTTGGGCTTGTTAGCTTTCGCTGCTGCGGCATAGTTTATCGGCTTGAAGCCCGAGCTGGGAAGTTCCTCGGTCGGTTGGTTTTGGGGCTAATGAATAAACAAAAAAAAAAGTTCTATTACTTTACTTTTCTTCTTATTCGCTGGGTGATCGAGTTCACCGCTCACTTTTTTTTTTCTACCTGAACTGATAGCCTTGTGAGGCTATTTCAGCGTAACCTTAACTAGTAGGTGAGCCCACGGGGCTCAAACCTGACGATGTCGCTAACACGAACCCTAGCAAGAGCCGTGCTTCACACAATCTACCACCGGATCGGAAACGCGATCCACTGAGAAGATCCGGCGAGAAACTCTGTCTGTGGGTTAATTTACTCGTAGAGCCCTCCATCGCAAGCGACGGGTTCGACGAGGACAATGACCGGTGCTTGAGGTACCTAAAAGCACCGTTAGTGGATCGGGAGGATCCGAAATGACGTGTTCTGGGCGACGTCGACTACTCTCCATTCTGTTCGCAGGATCGGGAATGCACCACTCACTTGTCATTAAGTGGTTAATCCACGTACATAAAGATCAATCTGTGAACGTGGCTCCTTCTGTTAGGATACAAAGTTTAAGACATGCTGGTGGTGGGCAGTCTTGTGAGCCCACACGAGTGAGTACCATCACCCTGCCTATTTCTATCGTGGGGCCCTCAAGCGTTTCGGTTTGAAAAGTGGGGCAGCCGTTGCTAGTACAAGTGAGACTTACATTTCAAGTCTCAAGGTGGTTTATGGCATTAACGTTTTTGATGTCTATGCGCTCCTGTAACCAATACACATCAGGTGGGCCGTGAGTTCGTCCACCAAATTAAGCAATAAAAAAACTTGCATTATATTAAACTACATTTTACCACATCCTTCAAACCGCTAAGAAGTCTGCGGGATGATACTCCCACTTATTTAATTACACAATTATTCCTTGATCATAGAAGTCATACATTATATTTTTTATTTTTATTGCCCTTGTAGGCAGACGAGCATACGGCCCACCTGATGGTGAGTGGTTACCGTCACACATGGATGTCGGCAATGCCAGGGACAGAGTCAACCTCCTTCCTTCCTATATATATATTTTTTTTGTATTGCTTAGATGGGTGGATATTATTGGTAATTTTACACATTTTACATGATTGTAATGGAGATGTATTTATACTTTTCATAGGTCTGAAACTATGGCTGTGACATTTTTTTTTTTTTTTATTGTTTAGATTTGTGGACGTGCTCACAGCCCACCGACCACACCACAGGTGTTAAGTGGTTACTGGAGCCCATATACATCTACAACGTAGACGCGCCACCCACCTTGAGATACAAGTTCTAAGGTCTCAGTATAGTTACAACGGCTGCCCCACCCTTCAAACCGAAACGCATTACTGCTTCACGGCAGAAATAGGCAGGGCGGTGGTACCTACCCGCGCGGACACACAAGTGGTCCTACCACCAAGATAAAGATACGACAAACAAGAACTGCTTTTAAAAAAAATATTGTCTGTTTCATTTATGATTACTTAATAATTATACACTAGTAACCAGATAAAATGTACAATAATTTCATGATTTCTTCTTAAAGCTATTTTAAACACAATGACACATGTTAAAGCAACCACTGTGTGTATATCTTTTATCCTCAATGAGTGCTCCAGTATTTTGGTCATATAGCAAGAAAACCCTTTGGTAACCTGGAGAGGCTCATAGGTACAGGTAAAATGGATGGATGATAATCCAGAGGTCAGAGCCAAAAAGTTGGTGTGATCAAGTGTCTGAGCACCTGGACACAAGACTGAGTGACGCACTTCACTGTACCACTGACTGACATAAGTGGCTACAAATCACAAAAAAGGTCACAGGAGCGGGCATCTCGATGCTCATTAATAGGCAACCGAAGGAGGAGGAAGATGTGTACATCTTAGCTGTTAGCACCTAGACGTCTTCAAACGTGAAATGCTGTGTGCACATGCAATGACTGTTCATCTAATACCTTTAAACGAGCAATTCTTGTATATATATAATCTAAATCTCGGAAACGGCTCCAACGATTTTCATAAAATTTAGTATACAGGGGATTTTGAGGGTGATATGCTACGATTTATTTTCAGAAAATGTTGTTTTATTCGTGTTTTCAATAATTATGACTCTTCTCGACATCTATTGGCGAATAATAATACTATTTTTCTTAATTGAGGGCAACTAACCGCTTTAAAGACAGAACAAGTGATATTAAAGACATACCTTACTCGTCTCGACTACCTCCTCTGTCCGATCACCATCACTAATGCCACTCTCACAGTCACTTTTAACACTTTTCACTTCCTTTTTTTTAACGGGAACTTTAACTTCGGCTTTCACGATTTTAGGTTTCGTATCAACTTTGATGGGTTTTTTAGCTTCGGATTTGGGTTTGACTTCTTTTTTAATCTCTTTCGGCCGCTTCTCCGCCTTCTCTTGTGGAACTTCCACGGAACTGGGCGTTGGTTCTGGCTGAGTCTTCTCTGGCTCTACAACAAATATCAAGGAGTCAAAACTGCTTCATATTCTTTACTTAAAACATGTTACGGTGCATTAGATCGACACAAGTCTAGACCTAATGTTGAGACGACATTACGTAATATCACAAAAATGTGTACCAATACGCTAATTAATATTTTGAGGTTTCATTTATATTACATGATGTCATTTCTTCATAGTGGATGCTATATGTGTACAGACACTAAGCACTCAAGCACACCAGACAGACACTTCAATACAGATTTCCAATTCGTAATGTTTAAACTTTGTTCTAACAATAAATACCTTCAGTTTGAGGTTCCAGAGAAACTTCAGTCTTTTCCACAATTGGTTCAGGATCCGGAGACGAGACTGTACAACTCTCTGGACTGTCTCTTGATTCTTGCACTTGAACTGGTAATTGTTCTGTCTTCTCTTCTGTAAAACAATAGGAAGATAATAAAATATTTACATATGGCAAAGAGGCAAAAGGTTGACATTGTATCAGAATTCAACATTGCCTTGTAAGCATTAATTACATTTATTAATTATATTTATTAAAATCCTGTACTTATATCATCAATTTTGAATAAAGATTAAAAAAATAAGTTATTTTAAATGTACTATTATTATTTATTAGAATAACAACGTTTTCGGTATACACAAATTAACTCAAACTTAAAAACAAACATGTCAATTATAAAAGCTGTGATATTAAAGAACATGAAAAGTGATAATACAGTCACCACTTTAAAACTCAATTATAACATATAATTTACATTAATTAATATACAATTATATAACTAATCAAGGAATAATTTCAGTTTTTCTGAGGTCACACAGCCTTAATTGTTTATTACATTACCTGTAGTCTGTTTGCTGTGTGTTGGTAACCTTGATTGGCTCGGTACAAATTCTGCAGCCAGGGGGTTTAGGGTTGATCTCGAGACAGCTTCTTCAAGGGAGATTGTAGGGCCACTGTTACTTGTCCTGTTAACATATTCTGTATATAATTTTACAGAAGCTTTATTTAGTTACGAGAGCTAGTTAATTGTGTAGTTCTTTTTTTAATGGCATTGGCATATTGGGAAGACAGTGATGTGGCTGTGCCTCTGGTATAGCTGACACTAATGACCAACGGTAATTACTCACCATTCGGTGGGACGTTTGATAAGACTGCTTACCTTTAAAAAATTTTTACTGGTGGTAGGACCTCTTGTGAGTCCGCGCGGGTAAGTACCACCACCCTGCCTATTTCTGCCGTGAAGCAGTAATGCGTTTCGGTTTGAAGGGTGGAGCAGCCGTTGTAACTATACTGAGACCTTAGAACTTAGAACTTATCTCAAGGTGGGGGGCGTATTGACGTTGTAGATGTCTATGGGCTCCAGTAACCACTCAAAACCAGGTAGGTTGTGAGCTCGTTCACCTCTCTAAGCATGAAACAAAATAAAAATAAAAAATTCCAACCTTAATGATGCAGCACAATAAATAATTTAATACTTAAACTAAATAAGGCCTACATAGCAAAGAGATCATCTATCTTATGTAGCGATGCACCGGTGTTCGAATCCCGCAGGCGGCTACCAATTTTTCTAAAGGAATACGTACTTAATAAATGTTCACGACACTTCCACAGTGAAGGTATAACAGTGTGTAATAAAAATCAAAGTCTGCAAAATTATAATTAGCGTAATTACTGGTGGTAAGACCTGTTGTGAGTCAGCACCGATAGTTATATTATTTAGAAAAAATGTTTATATGCGTAATCCAGCATAACAGACCAATCAAATTAACTGAATAACCAGGTTATTAGTTCATCTAATATCACTATTACTATGATCGTCTACCCGTCTCTTGCTATAGAAATGTTACTGAAGATACAGATTGGCAATCACATGGGCCTGCTTTAGGATGTTTGGAAAGTTTGAAATACTGACGTAGGATAATGCTTGTGTCCATTCGTTACTGGCCGATTCTGTCTCTCCCTCTGCTCATCTTCCAGCATAGCTTCGATGCACTGTTCCATTAAGGCTTCCTCTTCCAGCTGTTGCATGACCTGCAAATGAATTTATAACAACCTTTATATTACAACATAAATGCTCACATTGAGTCAAAATGAACATGTAACATTGAAATAATTCGATTGATTATTAATTTTTATTGATTAATAATTCAATTAACACTTAATTCCATTTATTAACAACTACCCATCAAAATGACACATTCGACAGAATAATGATGGAACAACACTTGTAAGTTTTTCAAGCCCTCAGACTGTGGTACTGGGGAGGTAACATGAAGGTTCAGGAAACAGGAAACAATAGTTCACATGGTTTGTATGGATAGCCCAACGAGGAAAACAATGGACATATTAGATAGCGGTTGCTAGCAAGGCTTTTACCTCAAAATTATTGCATTAACACGCACATTGTTTAGAGATGCTCAGGATTATACGACAGAGGAAAAATACACTAACTCCAAGCCTTTGCACTTGGGAGCACACTAGCTCACCAACCAAAGTGCCAATCATCATCTCTGGAGTGCTAAGAGTTAAGTGTCAGACACTGGTTTGGATAAAGTTCTATGTGAGTCTATCATTTAAAAGAAAGTTGACATCATAATATATGTATAAGTTGACATAGTTTAGACATTGGTACCTGTTTATCAAATTCTTCTTCATTCTCCATCCACATGTAATCAGCAAAGTCATCTTGAGGTTGAGCTGGAACTGGAGGATACGGTGCTGGTGGATAATAGGCCCCGGCCATTACAAATCCAGCTGTAAAATAAAATTTACAATTTACGTTTAATTTTTCTATTGCTTCCCTTGGAAGAGTAGTTAGAAGAGTAGTAATATGGTGGTAGGACCTCTTGTGAGTCCGCACGGGTAGGTACCACCACCCCGCCTATTTCTGCCGTGAAGCAGTAATGCGTTTCGGTTTGAAGGTTGAGGTAGCCGTTGTAACTATACTGAGACCTTAGAACTTATATCTCAAGGTGGGTGGCGCATTTACATTGTAGATGTCTATGGGCTCCAGTAACCACTTAACACGGTGGGCTGTGAGCTCGTCCACCCATCTAAGCAATAAAAATAAAAATAAAAGTTCACGGCTCACCTGTTGTTAAGTAGTTAATGGAGTCCATGTACAAAGTAAATGTAAAGTGCAAAGTAAATGTAACCACCCACTTTGACTCATGTTTTCTAAGGTCACAGTTTTTACAGTACAACAGCTGCCAAACCCCTACCAAGCCATACCACCAGTAAAAAAGTTCGTAAATTTCAGAAATGAATTTTTCAGGTTTACTGGCCATTAATTGCCGCAAGGCACTCTAAAGAGTTAAACAAGAATTAAACATATATATGAGTCGACTATTATCAAAGCCGGCAATGTGACTTTTGGACAATGATTGGTAAATCAGAAAAACGAATTATTGACTTTGTATTCCATTGGCAGCCACAAAACTCTTCTGAACGACATCTTAGATAAATAACAGGTTAAGTATTAACCTTTATTTAATGCAGGTTTTGAACCGTATTCTTTGAAGGAGACGATTATATTCAAATCAATCTGTATTGACATATCAATAACATTTTTTTGTTCAAATGCACAGATTGCCACCTTTGATAATAGACGACTCATATGTATTAGGATAAATCCAAATTTTAACACTGAAGATATACCACTAGGCCACTTTGGTTCTGAATTCATCATCATCATTCTCCTAATCACTTGGGGTCAGCGCAGCATGTTTTCTCATTCCATACTCCTCTATCATATCTTCATTCATCTATGTTTCTTCATTCACTCCCCTATTACACATATCGTCTTTGTCGCAATCCATCCATTATTTTCTTAGGTCTACCTCTTCCTCTAAGCCTTTTTTTTATTGCCCTTGTAGGCACACAAGCATACGGCCCACCTGATGGTGAGTGGTTACCGTCACCCATGGACTACACCAATGCTAGGGGCCGAGTCAAGCCTCTGCCTACCGTAAAATTCTGAAGCAAAAATTTACTGTATATACCTGGCATAGGTCCTCTAGGTATGTGTACAGGATAGACGGGGGGCCTATGGATGCCTGCATCACCACTACCGACCACACCGCCGCCCACCCCACCATCCAGGATCACACCGTTGGGCTGGAAATGCAGACATTTAATATCAGAATCATCACATCATCATAATTCATTTCCAAATGATTCTTGTCCACCTTTTTTTTATTGCTTAGATGGGTGCACGAGCTCACAGCCCATCTGGTGTTAAGTGGTTACTGGAGACCATAGACATTTACAACGTAAATGCGCCACGCACCTTGTGATGTAACTTCTAATGTCTCAGTCTAGTTATAACGGCTGCCCCACCCTTCAAGCCGAAACGCATTACTGCTTCACAGCATAAAAAGGCGGGGTAGTGGTACCTACCCATGCAGACTCACAAGAGGTCCTACCACCAGTAATTACGCAAATTATTTTGCGGGTTTGATTTTCATTACACAATGTTATTCCTTCACGGTGGAAGTCGATCGTGAACATTTGTTAAGCACGTATGTCATAAGAAAAATTGGTACCTGCCTGCGGGATTTAAACACCGGTGCATCGCTAGATACGAATGCACCGGACGTTTTATTCTTTAGGCCACAACTTCAGAATCAAATATTTTCAATATTGTCGGTGGAAAAGATGAAAATAAGTGTTTGTTTTACTATTTACACATGTCTTAGTAGTTTTTAAACAGCATATATTTTAATGTTTACCATAACATACATAGTAACATGACATACCTGCCACTGGCCAGTTTCTTCATTGCCGTAATAAGCACCGACGTTGGCAGATGTCTCCGGAATTTTCATAATTGCAACACTAAATTCACTCTTGGGATACTTTCCTCAATAAAAATGTCTCTTTTGAAAAGGTTTCCAAATTGCCAATTGAACTAGAGATGTTTTAACATAAAACTACTTGTTACACTTTAAAAACAAAAATAATTATCACAACTTTATATTTTATCAACAAAAGTTTCTACTTTGGGCACTATGTTCACGAAACCTTTGATATTCCTTCGTAGAAAATTAACAATCTTCATTTCGAGGTCATAAGCTGAAATGAATTAAAAAAAAAAAACATTTAAAAAATTGATTAACTTCCCACATTCCACTATGTGATATGGTTGTAATCGAAATAAGATTTTATTGTTCAAGTATCCATGAAACACACTCGAATGAAAAATAATAACACGTCTACGTAAACACTATGATAGTTGTTATGAAACTAAATGTCAACAAATGAAAGGTGCTACTTGCTCCAATTAAAAATTCATAATTTATTCAACTTTCTAATCGGCGAGTTTCGGCCTACGAGATCCCGTTGTCAATTTACAATGTGTGTAAACGAAAAAAAAACTAATTTTGAAAATAGAATGGTGCATTCGGCCAAGACAGAAATAGACCATGCTGACCGCGATTTATTGAAGAATGTTCATTTACAAAATTTATTTATGGTTCGTTAAAAAAAATATATTACTGCACGAACCACGTAATCTGCATTTGGACATGCCAATCAAACTTTTAAAACGTTAATTATTGCAACTATGTGCACGTGTGACGAACACTACGTAATAATAACGAAATGAAAGGAATACTCACTGGTTACACGTATTCGACGCGTTTATGACATATCCAATCTTTTAAACACTGTTTTGTAGGTTTTTAAGGATAATTTTTAACGCTTTCAGCTGTTAATTTGCACTATAACCTATAATTTCACGGAAACACCACACATTAGCACGATACAGCGTTCGTGGCGCAAATGGCGACCGATCTGAACAAAGCACGTTTTGAGACACGTACGATTCGAACGAACTTCGTGTTCGTGCGTCAGTAAATAAAATTTGGCTGTTTGGGTCAATTAGGTGAATGATTTTCACGAAATTCAGAAAATACATAAACCAAATTTTGATTTAATAAAATTGAAACATCCTCTTGTTAATTTAGATTAGCCAAAAATGTCACTTATTTTCGGCTGTCAAAATATTTCAATATTTTTTTTCTTTAAGAAAAATCAAAATGTTTCTATTAGAATTTCAAAAAGTTTGTAATGTTGTGATATGGATATATAACATTTTTGGAGCGGTAAAGGATATCAAAACCAAAATTATGCTAACGACGTATACAAGAAAAACTTATATTCAAAAGGTATTTTTCATAAAAATAAATGAATAAATGAATGAGTAAATCATAAAAATAATCTGAGCTTAATAAAATAAATCCTTTCAGTGGAAGATGTTCTCTATATTGTTTCCTCGCATAGATACAACCCAGTTAGTTTCTTGTCGGATCTTTTCAATGGGTCGCAATTCTGATTTTGCGAAGCACTGCTCTTGCTAGGGCTAGTGTCAGCTAATTTTCTCAGGTAGAGCCCGTGAGCTCACCTACCCCTCCGGAGATAGCTGGAATAGTGACGAGTACCCGAAAATTTGCTTATTATTTTCATACAAACCAACAAATGAATAGAAAATAATTCTACAAATCTGCGATATTATTGTTTTACAGAAACATCTGATTCTATTAATTTATGAAGTATTCGGTATAAAGTAAGAGTTTTTAAATTTCTATATAGGTACTACCTTTGTAGTTTCCATACATTAGTGATAACCTATGTCACTGGGATTTTGTGGCGGGAATTCGAACTGTCAAGTTACGTCAATTTGTTAACGAAGGACTTCTGGTTTCTACGTGTATTAATCTCAAATATTAAGTGTATCCATAATCTATGTGTATTATTGTGTATTAATGTACGGTGGCTTATTAGCTGAATCTGTGAAAGTACAGAAATAAATTTGTTAGACATCGTTTTTCGAGTTTTTCTATTGAACTCTCAAATAATCTAATCTAATATATAAAATTCTCGTGTCACAGTTTTCGTTGCCATACTCCTCCGAAACGGCTTGACCGATTTTGATGAAATTTTTTGTGCTTATCCAGTATCTATGAGAATCGGCCAACATCTATTTTTCATCCCCCTAAATGTTAGGGGTAGTCCACCCCTAAATTTTTTATTTTATTTTTTAGACAAAATTTTTAATTTCTTTTTTTTTATGATACAGCGTACAAAAATACATACAACCCTAAATTTTCACCCCTCTACGATCAACCCTTATTTTTTATTTGCTAATTAAAAACTTTAAATTTTTTTGCGAGAATTTTGTTTTTATTTTGTCATGACGTAGAATAAAAAAAATCATATTACTCTGAAATTTTCACCCCTCTACGATCAACCCCTATTTTTTATTTGTTAATTATAAACTTTAATTTTTTTGGCAAGATTTTCATTTTTATTTTTATTTTGTCATGAATTAAAATAAAAAATCTGATGTTACTCTAAATTTTTCATCCCTCTATGATCAACCCCTATTTTTTATTTGTTAATTATAAACTTTAATTTTTTCGCAAGTTTTTTATTTTATTTTGTCATGACTTAAAATAAAAAAATCATATTACTCTCAATTTTCACTCTTATACGATCAACCCCTATTTTTCCATCCGATTTTTTTTTTTTTCTATGCACAGATCCGCAATAAGGTTGCAAGATGGCAATCAAATATTATATTTTTTTTATGATTATTTTATATGTTTATATTTTTTATGATTTTGATTTAATTATGATTTTTTTTAAATTGAATTTGATCTCCCGGCCTCGCCGGTCGACTATTGATCAACTATCAATCGATCAGCTTTCCCCGCCAGGTGTCACCACTCATCCAGCAAACATCACGTAGTAGGGATGAGGACGAAGCCGGTCTCCTGTCTTACTTACTCACTATACATCATAGATTATATACTTAATATATTTGAGAGCTATACAATACTATACATTTTTCAGCCATATTTTTTTGGTTTTATTTGTGTATCAGTAGTATGTTCAGTAGGTCTGAGAATCGGCTACTATATATTTTTCATACCCCTAAGTGAAAAGGGTTGTCCACCCCAAACATTTATTTTTTATTTTAATTTTTTGGATATTTTTTATTTATTTATAATGAGGTATTATGTGGTTAAATGAGGTTTTTTTTTCTACAGTAGAATTTCCCTAGATATCTTATTTAAGGCAACACAACGTTTGCCGGGTCAGCTAGTAATTTTATATAAATCCTTATCTGCCATAATTCATATCTGATGTCTTAATCTTAATTCCGTTCAATTTAACTTTCCCATAACAAAGATAGCTAAGGCCACTGTTGTAAAACATTTCGGTGTTAAAAAAATGAAGCCTGAAAGGTAGATTAGAAGAAAGGAAAAATTTTATAGATTTTATTTTAGATATTTGGGCTTAAAATATGTATATACGATAATTATCATGATGCATGGCTTGGAGTTACACTCCTTTCATGCATCATTGATTTAATAATAAAACTAAAAGTATTCCATGGGGCATCATAATCAAAAATGTCGAGTAGAGATTTATTTGAAATCTTTTAATATGTTCGACCTCGATCCCTTTGTCTAACCAATCGGGCGGTCGATTATAAAACAATAGTCAAACGAAAATAAATAAATAAATAAATAATTAAAAACTGTCTGTTTACTTAATATGAACCGAAGATGATACACCAAGAAGCTTAATATTTTAATTTACAAACTCAAATATGGCCGAGGGTGAGATACCTGGTGAGGCCGAAGTGGTCGAGCTTGGTGCGGAGGAGCCGCTGGTTTGTCGGGGGTGCCTCGCGAACGCCGGCGAAATGAAAAACATGTACGATTGGGGACTGAATGAGGAATTCTTCAAGATTACCGATATAAAGGTATGCTATACCATCTGGCATTGGCATGAACCCGACCGCTATGTAATTCCTCCCCGGCCTTCCTTAAAAGAGGCTTGCAAAGAGTACTCAGCGGTGGGCAGTGGCTCGACTGTGTCCCTGGCATTGCTGATTTCCATAACCGACGGTAACTACTCACAATCAGGCCTGTGTTACGCCACATACGAAACCGCTTCTAACACACAGTAAGAGAAGAGAAAAAATAATAAATAAAAATCAGAGTAGGTATATCTAAAATGGTTTATTGAACAAATTCATAGTTAATATCATACGGATCATGAGCTCAGTCATTCGCATATAAAAAAAAGATTAATTAAAATACATGAGCAATAATATTATTTTTAATTTTATTATTAACTTTTTTTAAGTTTTTGGTTGATGGATCTACTCATGACCCACCTGCTGTTAAGTGGTTGTTGAAACTTCAATAGCTATCTGTGCTGGCTCACAAGATGCTCCACCACCCGTAAAAACTTTTACAATTAGGCCAATAGTCAGTACTTAATTATCTTGTGTAAATTTCTATAGCCTTTGCAGGCTTATTAATTCTATTTCGATTATTATTAATAGTATTTCCTGTCTGAAGGTGATCAGTTAGTCTCTCATTGAAATCAGCAAGCCAAGCCGCTACCTAACTGGTCTAATATCTCAAAGCGAATGGTGCGTTCACAATCATTAGCAGTACTTATAAACTATTATTGTTTTTGAAGAAATTCTATACAGAATCGCGTAAACAGGTCTTGAATGGTGTGCTCCTATTGAATTATGTGCCTTTGTTTACATCTCCTCGACATCTTCCTGGTGTAAAAAGATTATCAGAGCCTGTGGATATTACGAGTATAACATAAAGGGGTTTATCTGGGACAAGTCTTAATTGTATTTTTTATTTATTTTTATTGCACAGATGGGTGGACGAGCTCACAGCCCACCTGGTGTTAAGTGGTTATTGGAGCCCACAGACATCTACAATGTAAATACCGAAACCCATCTTAAGATATGAGTTCTAAGGTCTCAGTACTATACAACGGCTGCCCTGCCCTTCAAACCGAAATGCATTACTGCTTCACGGCAGAAATAGGCAGGGTGGTATTAACACTGGTGCAATCTTCAAACCGGTTCTGGCTCTGCATCAGGTATATATAGATTGATGGTACTTAGCTGTGTGAGCTTACAATATACCACAAGTAATAACTTAGTTACCTTTTACAATATCAACAGGGATGTCCTCTTGTAGGTAGAAACCGTACAGCTAATTCTGAATTAGTTATACTTGTTTTTTCATACATGTAGTATCTAATCACTATGTAAATACTTCAAAAATATTAGTCATATGAAGTTCAGTTCACCTTTGTTATGATAACCTCAAATAGAATATTATGTTGATTTTGAAAAAAATACACTATAGTATTTGTTTTTTTTTTCAAGGCTATCCGGACGGAGAACATCTCTGAATTCCTTTGCACGACCTGCGAGGATATGCTGATGATCTGCAAAAGATTTAAATCACAATGCCAGCAATCAAACAGCATCATGATGAACTGGATCAAGGTGTTTTGAAATATTTGTTTTATAAGGCTCATTTAAGATTAAGATTAAGATTAAGATAGCCTTTATTAACAATCTAATTTAAGTTCATTTTTATTTATTTTAATAACCAAAGCTATACATCACTAGAGCTATATATGTAGGTATTTAAAAATTTAAATATGCAAGCATACATTTATTATCTAGTTTTATTATTCGACACCGGTTTCTTGATCGTCTTGCTGTACAGCATAGGCCTCCCCAAGGGCTCTACATAATGTTCTATCCTGCGTTTTTCTCATCCAAGTCGTTCCTGCCACTTTTTTGATGTCTTCTTCCCATCTACATTGTTGTCTCGTCATCGTTCTCGTCGAAATCGTCGCTGGCGACGAATGGCTCGGCAAGTAAATTAACCCACAGACACAAAAAAAAAGTGGGCACTGGAGCCCATAGACATCTACAACGTAAATGCGCCACCCACCTTGAGATATAAGTTCCAAGATCTCAGTATAGTTACAACGGCTGCCCCACCCTTCAAACCGAAACGCATTACTGCTTCACGGTAGAAATAGGCAGGGTAGTATTACCTCCCCGTGCGGACTCACAAGAGGTCCTACCACCAGTAATTACGCAAATTATAATTTTGCGGGGTTTGATTTTTATGACATGTTGTTTATGTTATTACTTCACCGTGGAAGCCAATCGTGAACATTTGTTAAGTACGTATTTCATTAGAAAAAATGGTACTTGCCTGCGGGATTCGAACACCGGTGTATCACTCGGTACGAATGCACCGGACGTCTTATCCCTTAGGCCACGACGACTTCGATTAATTTCCTGACATTCATTGGAGGCGTATGACATGAAGTTTCCAATGTTTCGATCATGCATCTGATACTACAGAGCAGAGTAGAGAGTATTATATCATGCTTCAGATCTTCCTTTATATAGAACTGACTAGGTCAATTCAAGATCAGGAATTGTCGACTGCACTCAAGCACCAGACGCATAGCTCGAGAATGGTAGCCGCCACCGGTAGTGAACCTCGTCATTAAACGCACGACTCAGCTTATGCCGAAGAAGGCTATTACTTTTGCTCTGTAAACTTTGTACATAAAATATTACAATTAATGTAGGATTGGTAAGAACGGAACGAAAAAATAGAGTGTGAAGTGCGTTAAGATGTGAATGAAAGAAAACGGTAAGAAAGGGAGATAGAGAATGACAGAGAAAAGGAAGATGTCGAAGTCGATTGACTGAGCAAGCTTAAAAAGGTGTCTTAATTTTTAATTATTATAATGAAGATTTTGGTAAAGAAAAATAAAAGTGCAACAATGGAATAGTTTTATTTTATGTGTCACGACCCCAATTCTTAATTTATTTTAATTTACGAATGAACTTAATTTGACTATTATTTTAATTTTCTCATTTAAAACCTGTCCAGCCCTTATTTAAATTTCATCAACAGATAGTTTAATCTAAGCGTAATTTTCCACAGACAACGACATCGGATTCATCGGTCCCGCAGAATATAACTCGTCACATCCTGACCGAGAATAAGCTGACCGTAATCCTGCTGGCGCCGGACCGTCTGGCCAAAGTCTACATTACGTGTCCCTTGGACTGCAACGAGAGATACATAAAGAAACGGGATCTCCTAACGCATTTGAATAGAAAACACAACTACAGCAAGGACTTCGCTGTGGAATTGCAGTATTACTGTTCGTATGAAACGTGCACTTACAGCATGAAATTCGGCAGCAAATGGTTCGCCGAACGCAAGTTTCTGAATCAGCATTACAACAAAGTGCACAGCATTAAAGTCATTGAATGCGAGCGATGCAACAAAGGCTTTCCTTCCGAGACGGATTACGCGAGACACGTGCCTGCTTGCAGTAAAACATTTCAGTGTCCGTTGTGCAATAAAGAGTACGCTTCGAGAGATCGCTACACTGTGCACCTGCTAAGGAAACACCCGCAGATACATAAAGAGTTCAAGATGAATAATAAAGCGGAAAAACGCAAGTCCGCTGTGCTCGCGAAGAACAAGAAAAAGAAAAAAGAATCTTTCGAAGATTACATTTGTGATAGTCCGAAACGCAGTTCAGCGACTCAGACGCGGCTCGATGATAAAATTAAGAATGACGTCACGCTGCCATCTTGGTCCGTGCCCGGCAGGAGCGACGGCCTCGAAATCAAAACAGACGAAATATCGACGCAGACTGTTTTCGAAGATCTGTTGTCTATAAAATCGCAGACGAGCGAAGACGAATCGATATTTTGTTCGGAAACAGTATCGCTGTCTGATATACAAACTCAAACATTTCCGATCGAATTTGGTTTGAGTCGTTCGAATAAGGAGACGGTCACGAGCGAGACCCAGTCACCGGATTTGAGTATTAAAGAGACTCAAACATGTTTATGCCTATACGAAACATCGAAAAGTGGAGGTAGATATCAGGACGGCCTTTCGTCAAGTCCGTGCAGCAACAATTTCATATCAACGGAGACTCAAACGGGCGACCTCAAATGCTGCGTCAAATCGGATGTGCTTTTGAGCTTTAATTCGACCGAAACTCAAACTTGCTTCGACGATGACACCCAAGGAAGCGATAACATTATGTGATATTTGGAGTTACTGTAAGGTTTATCTTGATGATATACTTTTGATATATGTATTTTTATTTACGGAATATTTAAAAGAACGAATCGTGATAGATCACTAATATTTGCGTGAAGCTGAAAAAGCATCTTCCTGGCTGGAAATAAATCATTCAATGGATTCAGAACAGTGGAAAAGTTGAAAATCATAATGTTAAACTAATCCTGCTGCTGCGATTAGACCCTCTAGTAGGGCAAACAATGATCAGCTCTTTCTCAAGTTTAAAGTTATTTGTGTCAAATCACTTAATATAGTTCTGTTTTAGTGGCGGTAATGCGTCGGACAGCTGTAATATAAGTGCGAAACTGTTATGTCGGCGAATACGATAGTTTTGAAATTTAATTGATTTTCATAGTACGAAGGCAGCATGGACCCTCAGACGCGATCGCTGGATCAGTTGCCTCAGATTGTAACTATTCAAATAGCTTCATAACTTAGTTGATCGATTGAAGTGATTGCGAAGTGAATCATCAGTTGTGGTACTATATCAGTGCTTCTTACTATTCCCCCTCCCACACCACTTGCTTCTTACTATTCCCCCTCCCACACCACTTGCTTCTTACTATTCCCCCTCCCACATCATTTGCTTTTTACTATTCCCCCTCCTTTATAACTTGCATCTCGCTGCCTCATTAGCCAAAAAACTAGTGCTATTTTATTTATTGCCTTCTGTGAGATATCAAACCAATTCCTAAACGCATTCGATACCTGTCATTCTAAAATGTAGCTATCTCGCTCTTAACTCAACTTCCGTCCTGTCTTTTTCCTAAATGTTCGGTTAAGTGTGCGTAAGTTAAGTGTGTGTGTATTAATTAATTAAGTGTTTTAATCCATATATGAAATCTTCTATATATTGCGCATAAGTTTAAAAGTTGTTTACTTACATTCATTTGCATTGTACTGTAACGTATATGCGACCTAATGTCGATTCTCATAACATTAGTCTTTGCTGACCACTCTACGAAACATACTCTATGACTCCCCCGATATATTGTCTACGACGTACATGTTACACGCTAGTAAAAACTATATTTGTGATAACAAAATAAAAATGTAAGCCCGATCGTAACGTTTGTCATTTATAAAAGAACCCAAACATTACATGGTGTCAGAATGGCAACAAATAACAACGAAGCAGTCTCCGGTATAAAACCACCCGGATACTTGCACATCGAGTCGGACAACAAGTCGGCAAATTGGAAAAAATGGCGACAACAGTTCGAATGGTATGCAACAGCAATTCAGCTAGGAAAGAAACCTGCCGATATTCAAGCTGCAACATTCATGTCAATCATAGGACCAGATGCAATTGACATCTACAACAGTTTTAATTTGAATACAATAGACGAACAAAAATTAAGCATCATTATCGGAAAGTTCGAAGAATATTTCGCGCCGAAAAACAACATATCGTTCGAAAGGTATGTTTTCTTCAAAATTGAACAACATGAAGACGAATC
Organism: Bombyx mori; assembly: GCF_030269925.1. Classification (NCBI taxonomy): domain Eukaryota; kingdom Metazoa; phylum Arthropoda; class Insecta; order Lepidoptera; family Bombycidae; genus Bombyx; species Bombyx mori. Next base: position 676,060 of record NC_085117.1, on the reverse strand, counting down.
GTTTAACGAATTCATCACTAGAATTAAAACACAAGCAAACAAATGCGAGTTTGGCACTCTACTTGAAGAAATGCTAAAAGACAAGATTGTATTCGGAATAAAATCAACCCAAATCAGAGAAAAATTACTCACCGAAGAAAAACTTGATCTCACAAAAGCCACAGCCATCTGTAAAAGCAGTGAACAAGCTTCCAAACAACTTAACGAGTTTGAGAATAACAACAAGAGTGAAAAAATACTGACAATCAAAAGTAAGAACTTCAGAAATGAAAAATTTTACTGTAAAAGATGTGGTTCAAGCCACAAGGCTAGAGAATGCCAAGCCTACAACAAATTATGCACAAAGTGTAACAAGGCCGGTCATTTTGCAAAAATGTGTCGTTCCAAAATTCAATTGAAACAAAAAAATAAAATAAATACTCTAGAAGAAAATTCTACTTCAGAAAATTCAGATGAATCATTTATAGGACAATTAAGTGTCGGCAACTCCAAAGATTGGACAGAAAGTGTCGAAACTGCCAACACCAAATTCACAGCAAAGCTTGATACTGGTGCAGAGTGCAACGTCCTTCCAAATTTCATAGTACAGAAAACTCACGCTTGTATACAACCAAGTCGCACTAAAAATTTAATAAGTTATTCAAATAACAGAATTTCAGTACTTGGAGAAGTAAAGTTACAATGCAAAATAAAAAAGAAAACTGCTAAAATACTATTTAAAGTTGTAGCTGAAAGAGTCACACCAGTCTTAGGACTAAACACTTGTGAGAAGCTGGGACTAATTGCACGAGTTGAAACATTGAAAGAAAGCTCATCCAATGATGACATATTTAAAGGGTTAGGTTGCTACAAAAATTTTGAGTATGATATTGACCTCATAGAAAACCCCAAATTTGAAATAAAACCAACAAGAAAAGTTCCACATGCCATAAGAAATGAAGTAAAACAAGAATTAGATAGAATGGTAAAACTGGATGTCATCACACCTGAAACAAAACCGACACCAGCAGTAAGTCCGATGGTGGTAGTCAGACAAAAAGGAAAATTGAGAATATGCATCGACCCATCAGATGTGAACAAAAATATTTTAAGAAGACATTTCCCACTTGCAACAATAGAAGAGATAGCAGCAGACATCAAAGGATCAGAATATTTTTCCCTACTAGACTGCACCAAAGGATTTTGGCAAATTAAATTATCAAAAAGAACACAAAAGATATTGACATTTTCTACACCATGGGGAAGATATTCATTCAAAAGACTTCCATTTGGACTATCGTCAGCCCCTGAAATTTTTCAAGAAATCTTGACTAATCTTCTCAGCAAATTCAAAAATGTAAAAGTATCAATCGATGATATCTTTATTCATGCCAAAAAGAAGGAAGAGCTACAGAAAACGGTCAAAGAAGTAATAGAGACATTGAAAATTTCTGGCTTCAAACTCAATCAAAGCAAATGCATCTTTGAAGCCAAAAGAATAAAATTTTTGGGTCATATAGTCTCAGCCAAAGGTTTAGAAGCAGATCCTGAAAAAGTAAAAGCCATAGAATTCATGAAAACACCACAGAACAAAAAAGAACTGCAAAGGATACTAGGAATGATAACATATTTAAATAAATACATTCCCAACATGTCAGAATTAACAAACCCTTTGAGAGACCTACTTCACAAGGACACAAGTTTCAACTGGGAATTCTATCATGATGAAGCACTCAACAAAATTAAAAAAGTCTTACAGAATCCACCAGTGCTAAAACTATATGATGTAAACAAACCAGTCACACTAAGCGTGGATGCAAGCTCAAAGAATCTTGGTGCAGCACTTCTTCAGGAAGGCCAACCAGTAGCTTATGGAGCCAGAACATTGACTAAATCCGAACAAAACTATCCTCAAATTGAAAAGGAAGCACTTGCTATACTATTTGGGTGCAAAAAGTTCCATGAGTATGTCTATGGCAAAGAGTTATTAGTCGAATCAGATCACAAGCCGCTCGAGACAATATTCAGAAAAAACATTCAGTCAGCCCCAGCTAGACTTCAACGTATAATGCTCAACCTAACACCGTATTCACCAAAAATTACATTTAAAAAAGGCACAGAAATACCACTAGCAGACTTTTTAAGTCGTGATTGTGACACTTCAAAACTGAATGACTATCAGGAAGAAGACCTGAAGATCTCAATAATATTACCAACAACATTTGACTACACAGAAGAGTTGATCAAAGCAACAAAAGAAGACCCCCACCTGCAACTCTTGTTAAAAACAATAATGAAAGGGTTCCCAGAAAAGGCTGATCAACTCCCTACAGAACTGCATCACTACTTCAATTTCAAAGAAGAACTAACATACTTCAAAGGTCTAATTTTCAAAGGTCACAAAATTGTAGTGCCCAAAACACAAATACCTCAGATGCTAAAATACATACACCAAGGTCACCTTGGAATTCAGAGTTGCTTGAAAAGAGCACACCAATTACTCTATTGGAGAGGACAATATGAAGACATTGTGAAACTGGTTAAAAGCTGCTCAGCATGTGAAAAAACACAAAAGGACAATACCAACCATACCGTAGCAGTCAAAAGAATCCCATCTCTCCCATGGCAGATTGTGGCATCTGATTTATTTGAACTAAAAGGAAAACAGTATATTGTAATCTGTGACAGCTATTCAGGATACTTAGACTTTCAGTCACTTAAGAGCTCATCGTCAACTGAAGTGATTAATCACTTAAAACAATGGTTCTCTACACATGGAATACCTGAAGTACTTGAATCAGACAACGGTCCACAGTACATGTCCAGAGAATTCAAAAATTTCCAGAAAGAATGGCGTTTCACGCACTCAACATCCAGTCCTCACCACCCCCAAGGCAATGGCTTAGCCGAAAGAGCTGTCCAAACTGCAAAAAAACCTACTAAGGAAATGCAGTATTGATAAATCGGATATCCAACTTGCTCTACTAAATTGGAGAAATACACCAAGAACAAACAATCTAGGGTCTCCTAATCAACGCCTCTACAGTAGAATAACACGATCACTAATACCTACAAGTGAAAATAATCTTAAACCAAAGATAGTTCAAGGGGTCACATCTGAACTAAAGTACCTACGAAACAAACAAGCCAACCATAGCAACAAGCAACGTAAGGAGCCAACCAATTATGAACTCGACGACAGAATCAGACACAAAGTCGGTCATCGTCAATGGGAAGGAGCGAGAGTGATAGAAAAACCTAATGATCACCCGAGATCCATTATCATTAAAACCGACAAAGGACAAATATTCAGAAGAAACATTGGACACATACACAATACACTATCAGACCTATCAATTGGCAGCAAAGAAGCGGTTCCGGAAACAGTATATCCTAACGACTTACCACATGCCCAATCGGACAAACAACCGGAGCTACCTGCAGCAGCTACTACATCTCAAGAACAAACAACTACATCACCAAGGATTAATTGCAAAAGCAGCGCTTCAGAAGCACCCGTCATAACTAGCAGTGATGAACCGACTACAAGATGTTCAAGATTCGGAAGAACCATCAAACCAGTCGACAGACTAGATCTATAGCTCAGCACAATCAATGTAATCAAATCGTCTTCTCTAAAGAAGGGAAGATGTAACGTATATGCGACCTAATGTCGATTCTCATAACATTAGTCTTTGCTGACCACTCTACGAAACATACTCTATGACTCCCCCGATATATTGTCTACGACGTACATGTTACACGCTAGTAAAAACTATATTTGTGATAACAAAATAAAAATGTAAGCCCGATCGTAACGTTTGTCATTTATAAAAGAACCCAAACATTACAGTACAGAATAGTATTTAAATAATTTTGAAAGTAAAAATTTGAGTATTGAGAATCGCTGCTCCAGATGCTGCGATCTTCCACTGTCCAGCTCTCGTGAATTGCGCCACGAAAACCCAATTTCTTGCATACGGACTCGTTGGTTAAAACGTTTATTTATGATTCGGAGATACTTAAATGTTCTTTGTTAGGTTAAATCATCAATAATAAATATGTAAAGAATGTGCTTGGTTGTTTTTTTTTTTTACAAAACCGTGCCTTCGGAACCTTTTAGACCCTACTTACTGGTCTTTCTCTACATGGCGGAAACGTGCAACTCCTTCTCTCTTTCGTTACTATTAAGAGGCGTTTTTAATAAAGCCTTCTGTGTGCTTAGTGCGGGTTGTTTAACGTTCTCGATGGCGTAAAAGTTAACTATAATTTGTATAGAGTTGGCACAGCGCTCCGGCGGCAAACGAAGGGAAACTCGCACTAAGCAATGACCTTTTTCCGGGTAATTGATGAGCTTGCCTCGCTTCTGTTGCTCGTCTGGAATGTTCGCAGATGCATGTTTAAATTGCTTCCTTGATATCTAGGATATGGGGCAACTCAAAGGCTCTACTGAAAATGATCGCCAGTACGTTGGATAGTGTATATACGAACCGTTGCTTTTCTCATTGGGATGGTGCAGAAGCGATTTGCAAATTAATTTATGTATGCCGTCGTCGTGGCCTGAAGGATAAGACGTCCGGTGCATTAGTATCGAGCGATGCACCGGTGTTCGAATACCGCTGGCAAGTACCAATTTTTCTAATGAAATACGTACTTAACGAATGTTCACGATTGAGTTCCACGGTGAAGGAATAACATCGTGCAATTAAAATCAAAGCCGCAAAATTATAATATGCGTAATTACTCGTAGTAGGAACTTTTGTGAGTCCGCACTGGTAGGTATCACCACCCTGCCTATTTCTACCGTGAAGCAGTAATGCGTTTCGGTTTGAAGGGCGGGACAGCTGTTGTAACTGTACTTGAGACCTTAGAACTTTTATTTCAAGGTGGGTAGCGGCATTTACGTTGTACATGTCTATGGTCTCCACTGACCACTTAACACCCAATGTGCTGTGAGCTCGTCCACCCATTTAGGCAATTAAAAAAGATAAAATGCTTTCAAGCACCGGTCACCGTTCTCGTCGAACCTGTCGCTTTGACAAAAGGTTCGACAAGTAAATTAGCCCACAGACACAGCCCACTGAGTTTCTCGCCGGATCTTCTCAGTGGGTCGCGTTTCCGATCCGGTGGTAGATTCTGCAAAGCACTGCTCTTGCCAGGGCCAGTGTTAGCAACGTCCTCAGGTTAGAGCTTCGTGATCTCACTTACTCGCTTGGTTACGCTGGCATATTCTCTAAAGGCTACCACCAGCTTAGGTAGGGAAAAAAACCGTCACAACGTGAATTTGCGCACCAATGAAGTGTCAATCTAATTATGTAACTATAGAATGATACGACAGTGGACTAAGGAATCCCGCGATTAAAGTTTTTATCAAATTATATATTTATGAATATGTTATGGTAAATATTAATCTAAAATGTTATTTGACGCATCGCTCATTCGTGGGTGTGTTATGATAATTATATACGTGCTTCGATGACTATATAAAAGTGAATCATCCGTGTCTGTCTGTTCCTAGTACCTATGTAGTACCTATTTATGTCAAAATTGAACTGTATCGATTACCCCTTCTGCGCAATCGCGCAAGCTTCGCTCTCAGAAATTGCTATTACATTTGTGCCAGGCGCTCGCTCGATACGACGAACGAACAAAATATATAATAATATATACAACAATTTGATATTAATTTTAGCAGAATCAACTGTGATCTCATTCGAATATTGTTAAAAGAGAAAATGTTGGTTGTATTATCGCCGTAATTTAATTTAAAAAAAAAGCAAGTTCCATAGCGTTTTTCGGCATTATACGTGTTAGAAGAATATTTGTTTAAAAAAAGTCCAAAGAAATTAGTTAAAACGGGTTCCGAAACAGTTAATCGTTATACAAAACCAATGTATAAGGCGGCAATAGCCGTTTTATTCAAGAAAAGAGTCGTCAAACTCGAATCTACGGAATCTGAAGACCACTTTCAGTACATTTCGTTACCTCCTGACATCCCAATAAGAAAATGTCACTACCCAGAACATTCAACTATAATCAGGTAAGATGTTTGCAGTGATATATCTAGGATTTATGGCACGCACATTTTTTATGATTCGCAAGCCGGAACGCACGAGTGGTGAACAAAAAAGAAGTAAGGGAGTCCTTAGAGAGTCCCTTCTTTATTTCGCGTGAAAATCTTGTTTCTTGATCACTCGTAATTAACACCATAATTGACACAATAGGAGTTTTATTGTTGTAGCAACTTACGCAGTTTGAAGTTATACACTTATTATTTTTTTCGTCATAATATCTATATATGTATTTTCGGCGGTAAAAAAATCTCGTGTCACAGACTATCTTCTTTTCTTTTTTCACCTCTCATGCGTTCCGGCTTACGCATCATAAATAAGGTGCTTACTGCGTTCTTAAGCGCCACATATTAAAAGATATTATTAGAAAATAGGTCATATATCGACACTATAATTAAACTCTTCATACTGGCATACGTGCCCGTTATTACCAACACAATAGTAAAAATACAGACTAAAGCATTCCCGATGCATCGTCTATAATATTGAGGCAATTTATTACTAAAAACGCAATAAAACAGATTTGGCTTTAGCAGTGGAAACACATTAATTTGTACACACCAGTTCTTTTTATATTTCTATTTTAAATAAACTTTTTTTCCCCCTACCTACGCTGATAGACTTAGGAGGTTATATCAGCATTACTCTAGCGTGTAAGTGAGCTCTCGGGGCTCAAACCGGAGGTGATGCTAACACTGGCCCTACTAAGAGCAGTGCTTCGCAGAATATACCACCAGATCGGAGATGCGACCCACTGAGAAGATCCGGCGAGAAACTCAGTGGGCAAATAAACTAAGTGTCAATCAAAGTTTCCATTTTATTAAAAAGAGCTCCTGGATCCATCCCTTAAATTACAGTACCAAGTCGAAATGAAGTTGGTGATATGAAGTAAATAGATGTGACATTTTTTATGAGATAAAATAACAAAGACTCGTTTATAATCATAGCTTAATTAGCCATTAATTTGGTTTTATTATTATTTTTATTTCTTCGATGGGTGGACGAGCTTACGGCCCACCTGGTGTTAAGACTGTTAAGTGGTTGCGTGCGGACTTACAAGAGGTCCCACCACCAGTAATTACGCAAATTATAATTTTGCGGATTTGAATTTAACTAAACGACTAGCGGCCCGCCCTCGCTTCGCTTCGGAAACTGTAATTTATTATTGATTTTACCACTATTTAATGGCTGTTATTATACATATAAACCTTTCACTTCAATCACTCTATTCTATTAAAAAAAACCGCATCAAAATCCGTTGCGTAGTTTTAAAGATTTAAGCATACATAGGGACAGACAGATATAGGGACAGAGAAAGGGATTATACTATGTGGTGATGTTATTCCTTCACCGTGGAAGTCAATCGTGAACGATTACCTATTGCTCGCCTTGAAGCCTATTAATATTAGCATCTACAGTTCGATGTTTCAAATTGAACTTCAATTGAGTTTACTCCATTCGAATAGCTAAAGAAGTTGTTTTGTTATGATATTTTTTCTAGAACTTTAAATGGCTCTCCTGTAATATTGCAAAAATGTTGCTTAAATGAAAACTAGCTTTCTACCACTCGAAATATCCTTAAACACTAACTAATATTAAAAAAAATTATAAATTTATATAAAAAGTAAATCCGACCATACTTATAATATCAAGACTGGTTTTAAAGCAAACCGAATTTAAAAGTAAATTAGGTTCTTTTTTTGTGAGTCTTTGTTTAAAAATTTAATTCAAACGTTTTCTCTTTATCTATATACTAGCGACCCGCCCTCGCTTCACTTCGGAATCATTAAAACACACATGAAACCAAAAAAAATTAAAAAATTGAAAAAAAGTAGCCTATGTTCATCAGGGACAATGTCGGCTTCTAATGGAAAAAGAATTTTTCAAATCGGTCCAGTAGTTTCGGAGCCTATTCGAAACAAACAAACAAACAAATCTTTCCTCTTTATAATATTAAGTATAGATATAAAAATGAATTGCTGTTCGTTAGTCTCGCTAAAACTCGAGAACGGCTGGACCGATTTGGCTAATTTTGGTCTTGAATTATTTGTGGAGGTCCAGGGAAGGTTTAAAAGGTTAAATAAATATGAAAATGTTCGGAATTAAATAAAAATAACAATTTTGTTTTTCTTTTGATGTGTCCCCCGTCGAACGGATTCCTTTTGTTTGTTTTAAGTTTATTTTATACAAAAGTTTAGGTCTTTTATTTATCGATTGAGGCACTACGAAGTCTGCCGAGTCAGCTAGTTCTGTATTAAAAAGTATAAATAAAACACGTGTGCCTTAGTAATTTTAAATTCATTATAACTTAGTAGTATGAAATTTTAAATTAAATAACTTACCTTTTTTTCCTTTGACCTAACTATTCGCGGATCGCGGCGTTATTGCAGCGAAGCCAACATACCTATAATCACAGCGCAACATAAGAAGTTGATGCGCTCTATCTCTTTCTATCCTGTTTCAAACTAGCTGGGCGTGACAGAGACGAATAACGTTTTGTTGCACTTTGCAAAATCCGTAGGTTGCGATATTTATAATGCTATTTACAATGATTTTTTATACAACAGGTACCGTAAAATGGGGCGATTAGGGACAAATTCCAACTTTATGAGCAATTTTTTTTTTTTTTTTTTTTATGATTGAGAAATTACTGGTGGCCCAAAGGCCTTTCCAGTTTCACCAGGACAGGTGGGCGAGCAAAGGCTCAGCCAGGAGGGGTGGGATTTGCTAACAGCTGCCCGAGCGCCTCCGAAGGAGACCTAACAACTCAAGAGCAATTGCTTCGCGAATGAATCTACTACCGGATCGGAATCGCGACCCGCTGAGAAGATCCGGCGAGAAACTCAGCGGGCTGATGCATGGGCTAGGTTGCACGTCGACCTCTTTGTCGAGTTCGACGAGTACGGTTACTGGGGTCCCTAAGCCTGCTCCTAGTATTAGAGCTGAAGGCATCTAATGCAAAGGTTATTGGATCTGATGGATCCGTAAGGACGTGTCTAGGGCGTCGACGGTGACTGGCTCCTGCATGATCAGGATTCGGTGAGTAGTCAGCGGCGGCAACGATAAGGCGATTATCATGACGCATAGCCTTATCGAAGTACCGTTCCGACGCTGACTTCATGTATTTCTGGATTGATTCAAGGCCCAGGTCGTCGTGTAGGTCAACGTTCCTCACGAACCACGGAGCCCCGACGGCTAACCTGCAAAAGCGGGATTGTAGGGATTGGAGGGTGTCTATGTGTGTGCGGGCCGCGTGAGCGAACACCACACTCGCGTAAGTCATGACGGGCCTTATGCAAGTTTTGTAAAGTGTCACCTTATTCCGAAGGGACATTTTACTCCGCTTACAGATCATAGGATAGAGTCTGCCGAGAATGAATGCGGCACGGTCGCGGACTGTTTTTATGTGTGGGCGGAATGTCATGGATGCATCCAGGGTGACTCCCAGGTACTTAACCTTCCTGACCCAGGGTATAGGTTGGCCGAAGAGGGTGATCGGGGGAGTGATATTTCTCCTCCTAATGCGGGAGGAAATAAGCGGTGAGTTGAGCAATTTTAAGTTAGTTGTTGATGTATATAATGCTATATCAGGATCAAAATGATTGAGTCTTGGGGGCATCTTTGTTGTCTAATTTAAAATTATGCAACTAGCATTCCAGTTTAAGCAAAAAATGCAAAAATAGGTGTAATCCCTATTTACCCGAAAATTGCGGTTAATTGGGACGAAATGAGAAATTTGCTAGGGTTGGCACTACTTTTATTTTTATATAGAGTTTTAATTTATTTATTTATTTAGTTGCACCAACAAAGTGATCATCAATAAAAAAAATTGAAAAACTGACAAAAGTACATGGCAGACATCACCTCAATTATAGGTGCAATCGACAGTGCTGATATTTCTATCTGGGTTAAGAGATTAGGTGTGTCGGTTATACCATTGATTAATCAGATGAATACCCCCACTCTGAACAAATATTAAATATTTTATTATGTATTACTTAGACATTTTTGTCCACCTTGAGATTTCATTGATCTTGTTACATGTCTCTGCAAAATCGACTTACTTATATTAAATTGCTTATCTATTTCAACTAAAGACTTATTCCCAATTTTGCTTCGAATAAACCAGATTTTTACCAACAAATTTAAAAAATATTGTTATACAACCCTACAAACCTGTACCTATTTTTTTTTTTTTTTTTTTTTTTTTTTATTGCCCTTGTAGGCAGACGAGCATACAGCCCACCTGATGGTGAGTGGTTACCGTCGCCCATGGACTTCAGCAATGCCAGGGGCAGAGCCAAGCCGCTGCCTACCGCTTAATACTCTCCACAAGCCTCGTTTGAAGAAGGACATGTCATAGCGCTCGGGAAACACCGTGGAGGGGAGCTCATTCCATAGCCGGATGGTACGTGGCAAAAAAGACCTCTGGAAACGCACTGTGGATGACCGCAGTGGCTCCAGGTAGTATGGATGAACTCTACTCCGGTGGCGGGCGGTGCGATGGTAAAAACGAGATGCCGGTATCATCTCGAACAATTCCTCAGAGCACTCCCCATGGAACATACGGTACAAAATACAGAGGGAACCGAAGTCCCTCCGCAGACCCAGAGGTTCCAAACGATCCGTGAGACCGGGATTATCGACAATCCGAACGGCCCTCCTCTGTATGGAGTCAAATGGAAGAAGCTGGTATTTGGGAGCCCCGGCCCAGAGATGGGAGCAGTACTCCACGCGAGGCCGGACTTGTGCTTTATAAAGCAAAAGCCTTTGTCCAGGCGTGAAGTACCGCTTCGCTCTGTTGAGGACTCCCAGCATTTTGGACGCCAACTTGGCTTTGCCTTCCAAATGACTCCGAAACTGGACATCGCTTGAAATGTCGACCCCAAGTATCCCAATACTCTCGGAAGGTTGCAGGGATATTCCTTGGAATTGCGGCGCCATGACAAAGGGGTCCTTCTTCGCAGTGAACGCGCAAACTTGTGTCTTTAACGGGTTGAATTGAACCAAGTTCAATTCACCCCATTTGGAGACTCGCCCCAGAGAGTTCTCCACTTCAGACACAAGTTTTGATCGTCTCTCTTGCACCACGCTCCGAGAGAGACTCTGATGGCCGATATATCGCGCATCCCCCGTGCTGTCATCCGCATAGCAATGGATATTCAACGGATATACAGGATGAAAAGCGTGGGGGAGAGCACCGAACCTTGTGGAACGCCAGCGTTAATGGTCATGGTATCAGAACAGTCACCGTCTACAACGACCGTGATGCTCCGCCCATCCAAAAAGCTAGCGATCCACTTGCAGAGACCCTCGGGGATTCCGTAAGATGGTAGCTTCGACAGAAGTGCCCTATGCCAGACCCTGTCGAAGGCCTTCGCGATATCAAGGCTCACAGCAAGAGCCTCGCCCTTGCTCTCCAAGGCTTCAGCCCACCTGTGAGTAAGGTATACAAGAAGATCGCCAGCTGAGCGACCGTGACGGAAACCGTACTGTCGGTCACTGATCAGCTGGCGATCCTCCAGATACTTCAGGAGTTGTATATTAATTAATAGTTGTATATTAATTAATAATATTAATTATACTTAGGTCGTTTCCATTTCACGTATTCTCATCCCAATTGACCCCTTTTTCGTTGTTATTTGTACCTAAGACGTCCCCAATATCCCCAAAAACAACAGATTTTTACATGTATTTTTATTTAATCAAATACATTAAACCCAATAACAACTGAGACTTACCTTTAATATATATGCTGGTTCAAACACTAAATAACGTTTATAAATCATAGTCGTCTTCTATTATTATCAAATAAATAAAAGAGAGCAAAGTTTCTAGCACTAAAATAATTACTACCACAGGAAGTTAATTTGAAACGCGATTTTTTATAAGTTAGCAGCTATTATCATGCATATTCAGAGTTGTTTTGTGAACTTTCAACATTCTACTATTAAACTACAAAAAATGGAAGATTTTGCAACGAATATAAAACTTATATTGAGCGTCGAAAGATTTTCCCAGTTTTTTCCCGATTCGCCTCTCAATCCCTAATCGCCCCATTTTACCGGTATGTTATCTTCATAGTAACTGACTCTTCAAATCTGATCGCACCATATATATCTACATACCTACCGATATAGTGCACACACATGTTGACAAGTAGCATTAATGAAAAGTACAAAAGATGGGATAAGCGCGTGAGTAAAAAAGATAGCAATAATTGGAACGATTGCACTTGTTATATTATTATTGCATTTGTTTAGACGCGACTAAAGACGAAACGTCCCAATTGGCCTGTTTTCGAGTCTTCACTTGACGCGCGCTTGAATCGTCGTGGCCTAAAGGATAACACGTCCGGTGCATTCGTGTTGAAGCGATGCACCGGTGTTCGAATCCCGCAGGCGGGTACCAATTTTTCTAATGAAATACGTACTCAACAAATGTTCACGATTGACTTCCACGGTGAAGGAATAACATCGTGTGATAAAAACCAAACCCGCAAAATTATAATTTGCGTAATCACTGGTGGTAGGACCTCTTGTGAGTCCGCACGGGTAGGTACCACCACCCCGCCTATTTCCGCCGTGAAGCAGTAATGCGTTTCGGTTCGAAGGGTGGGGTAGCCGTTGTAACTATACTGAGACCTTAGAACTTATATCTCGAGGTGGGTGGCGCATTTACGTTGTAGATGTCTATGGGCTCCAGTAACCACTTAACACCAGGTGGGCTGTGAGCTCGTCCGTCCATCTAAGCAATAAAAAAAAAAAAAAAAAACATATCTGCTTCTTTTTACATATAAAATATCATTGGCTATTTATCAATTTTCGGTACCTATCTGATAAATTGTCAAAACTTTTAAATTAACTGGAATTTTACTTAAAAACGTTAAATGTCTTTGTAAACGTAAACGTTAAATGTCTGTCTTGTTCGTAAATTGATAATTTAGTGCATTTTCCGATCGATTTGAAACTTTGCACAGCATAGCTGTCATTGTTATAGCAACGGGTTTTTTTCCAAAAATATGGCGCGTGTTTCGCGGGCTTTTAATATTATTAGGTTATAGCGTAGTATCATTGGGTTCGCTCGTAGATAATTAAATTACTTTTATCTTTTTTTTCTACTAAGCACGTATTATTTACTGCAGTAAAATTGTATATTTAACAATATATTAACCCTTAGACTTCTTTCAGTTTGAGCCCGTGAGCTCACCTACCGGTATCAACGTAGTTAAAATAGCCTCTTACCAGCAAATAGCTAGGTAAATTAAATGCGGATCGTTTGGAACCTCTGGGTCTGCGGAGGGACTTCGGTTCCCTCTGTATTTTGTACCGTATGTTCCATGGGGAGTGCTCTGAGGAATTGTTCGAGATGATACCGGCATCTCGTTTTTACCATCGCACCGCCCGCCACCGGAGTAGAGTTCATCCATACTACCTGGAGCCACTGCGGTCATCCTCAGTGCGTTTCCAGAGGTCTTTTTTGCCACGTACCATCCGGCTATGGAATGAGCTCCCCTCCACGGTGTTTCCCGAGCGCTATGACATGTCCTTCTTCAAACGAGGCTTGTGGAGAGTATTAAGCGGTAGGCAGCGGCTTGGCTCTGCCCCTGGCATTGCTGAAGGCCATGGGCGACGGTAACCACTCACCATCAGGTGGGCCGTATGCTCGTCTGCCTACAAGGGCAATAAAAAAAAAAGCGCTATTGTAAGTGTCGGCTTTACAGCCAGGACTTTCACACAATAAGATCTATTACAATGAAAATACATTACAATCATATAATACACATTTTGTTATAGTTATGCAACTCAAGCACTCCACAAAAATGCTTACGGTCCTCGGCCACTAGATGGCTTCGATTCGATTAGTTTCTCATTGCTCCTGTGGACGGATCCCATATTTTATTTTTAATGAAGTAATTTGGTAAATTTGTCTATAAAAATTAAGACTTATATGATTTATTATTATTTTTTATTTACTGTGTTTAGTTATACAATAATTAAATGCTTTTACTTTAACAACATATAAGCTTAAGGGCATCCGGTATAAGATGTCAGTAGTAGCTATACAAAAAAATATTTAAAAATCTTAAAGTTTCAGATGTCGAAATGTTTCAATGTGTTGGCCCATATTACAATTCTAACGTTAGCATGTTTATTACAAAAGCCACGTCTTAGTTTTTACACAATCAGCCATTTTGTTTTGGTTATAGCAACTTCAACTTCTGTTAAACAAACAAATGGAATGACTGCGAAATAATACAATAAAATATAGCTTAATATTCACAATAAATATTTTAGCGATTTTTATATGACTCTTATATTAATCTATTTAGTATAAATTACTAAAAACACTAGGTACATAAATATCATAATTTAACTAACATTAATATTATCCCGCCTAATAATAGATGGCGTCAACAACATGACTTGCGTAATAATTACAATATTTAATCAAATTATGAAATTAATAATTAGATTAAGTATTATAATTAAACATTAATAATTTATGTTAATTATAACATAATGTATTATAAATATTTATGCTTTATTAATATTTGATTATTTTGACAGTCATATAAGTTTTTAAATAATAATATAAATATTTAAACATATTCTGAATATTACATGAAAACAGTATTCGCTAAATATTAAATATGGTAGATTAATAGTTTCATCTTGATAATAAATAAATAATACCATAGAATAAACTAAAGTATAAATCATGTTAATTATTGCAAACAGTGGCATTTGCGCCCATATAACCTTAGTCGAGACAAATTGTGCCTTGAATTGTATTGGCGAGTAAGTATTTAGGTCAGCGGGGTCACTGACTGCAGACACTGCGGCTACGAGGCGACCATTGGAATTAATATAGACTGCATTTCTCGTGATTGTAGTGTTGTAAATAGGCGTTATATAAACTCGCGTAATTATCCGAGGTCACGTGAGGAATATCGTAAAAAAATTAAGTTTTTTTTTTCCTACCTAAGCTGATAGCCTTGAGAGGCTATATCAGCGCCGCCTTAACTAGTAGGTGAGCTCACGGGGCTCAAACCTGACGACGTTGCTAACACGAACCCTAGCAAGAGCCGTGCTTCGCAGAATTTACCACCGGATCGGAAACGCGACCCACTGAGAAGATCCGGCGAGAAACTCAGTGGGCTGTGTCTGAGAGTGTGTGATTGCAGTATTGTAAATAGGTGTTTTGTAAACTCGCGTAGTTATCCGAGGTCACGTGAGGATTTTTTTTATTGCTTACATGGGTGGACGAGCTCACAGCCCACCTGGTGTTAAGTGGTTACTGGAGCCCATAGACATCTACAACTTAAATGCGCCACCCACCTTGAGATATAAGTTCTAAGATCTCAGTACAGTTACAACGGCTGCCCTACCCTTCAGACCGAAACGCATTACTGCTTCACGGCAGAAATAGGCAGGGCGGTGGTACCTACCCGCGCGGACTCAGAAAAGGTCCTACCACCAGTAATATCGTAATTTTTTTTAAGAATCACTGCCTTAGTTAATTTTGGAAGTTGTTTGACGGACAATGATATTATATCGAGGGGTTGAAGCGACATTTTTGCAATTTCACAGGAGAGTCGCTTACTGATTAAAATTTGGAAAAAATATCTTTAAAAAAAATAACTTCCGTAATTCGTTTCCAAATGATTCTTTTCCACCTGTCTGGAAGAGATCGCTCTTAGCGATAAGAATGCCAATTGTATTTTTTTTGTATTTAATGTATCGCATTGTTTATTTGTTTTTTGTGTTTTTTTAAACTAATTGAAGTTCAATTAAAAACATCGAACTGTTGATGCTGATACTAAATATAACGCATCTTTGATTATGAAGACAATTAATGTCGCGTGTTAAGCGAATTTTTGTTCAAAGCAAATGGCCTTTCACTCCTCGATATAATTAAGATGAGAATGTCGACAGGAGAAACCGGAATTTTCGTAACTTGAAAAACCTAACTTTACATCAGAGCCATAAGACTATGTATTTTAAAAACTCACAAACCACCCCACCTATTTATTTATTATAAACGCGAAAGTTTGCAAGAATGTATGGATGTATGTTTGTTAGGTACTCTTTCACGCAAAAATAGCTGAATGGATTCTGATGAAACTTCACAATATTAGAGCTTACACATTAGAGTAACACATAGGCTATAATTTATAAAGATATATTGCGAATTACCCGAAATATAACGAGAATTGTCGGAATGGAAAAAAATATTTTATTGCTGGGTTTTTTTTAGTAAAGAAATGTATTTTTTATGAAGCTATTGTTTCATTTAGCTGTACTATCATCATGAAGCGTAAATAACGCTAATATAACCTTTTAAAGATATGATTTTTTTTAAATCAGGATCCATTTTTCTTCCGTACCATCATCAAAGGTGTCATTAGTATTATCGTCTGTCTTCGTTTTCGGAAGCGGTCTCCTAACACCCTGTATATATAGAGATGGTCAGTTGAAAATTGGTATGCGCCTACACTACTATAAAACTAGTGATCCACCAGGTCAGAAATCACATCTTTAATACGTCTACTAAAGTACGTACTACTATTACTACTACGTACTAATAGCGTCTGCCTACGTTTGCCACTAGGGACGCTGTTCCAACTCCATACAAATTTGAGTTAACTTTTACGCTAACGAGAACGTTAAAAAGCTCGCCCTAAACACAAGCATTATAATCACCAGAAACGTTATAATTAATTACACCAAAGGATTATTTTCTTTGTAATACAATTAACAATAAACTTCATGTCATATTTCAGGAGTTTTCGAACCTTGACGATCAGGTCCTGGGCTGCTCGGCGCCTCCCACAACCGCGCTGTCGTGCTCCATTGACCTTCCAACAGAGAATAATGTTGAGGTGAGCCGGAAAATCTAATTTATTAAGAAATAACTAGGAACAAATCACGCACATGAGGGCGTCGTGGCTTAAAGGATAAGACGCCCGGTGGATTCGTATGTAGCGATGCAACAGTGTTCGAATCCCGCAGGCAAGTACTAATTTTTGTAATGAAATACACGTACTTAACAAATGTTCACGATTGACTACCACAAGAATTATCTGAAATTGAATTTTTGTGTCAACGTTAACGTTATGTAAAACAATGAAAAAAAAAATAACGAAGGCGACCGAATCAAGAAATTCCGTAACGAAAATAAAACCTAACACCACCCTACTCCGCCTACCATGTAGCTCGCGTTCAACACATTCACACGTTGCGCTTGTGTAGTGTTTGTGAATAAGCGCGCGGCATGACGTCGCACTGCATGCGCATCATGAAAAGTCTGCCCATATCTCTCTCGCGCGGTCTAGCTTATGAGTGTGAAGGGGACAGTTAATGTTTTGCATTTGTTAATCTTTATAAATCGCGGTCTTGTTTTTTATTGTTTTAAAATAAAATATGATTGTCTAATTATAATTGCATAAGTTGATAAAAAAATGCTATGCAATAACTTTACCACGGCATTCCCCGAGTGTCACACGTGTTTTTTTTCTAAAGTCTTTATTGTGGGGGCCCTCCGTTTGTGGAGGCCGCGGGGCTTTCGCCCCGGTTGCCCTCTTCTAAATCTGGCCCTGCAGCTGATGTGTGCCGTGTAGGATTGAGAGAGTACAGGATTAACCTAAATATATTTTTATCTGCAGGCGACTCTGTCTTCAGACAAGGCCGGGTCGTTGCTCTCAGTGCGCTCGGCCCCAATCGAGAAGCAAAGACCTACCAGTCTGGTATTGGAGCTGCCTTTAGCTACGGTACGTGTGCTTGCGAGTTTAGCTCAATAACCAAAGCCCTTTGAATCAGAATTCTAGACGTTTCTAGACATCATCATGTTTATGTCATCAGGAGAATAATTCTGACACGATGGCGCAATAGTTAATGGTCTTGTTTAAAATGTCAAAGATTTAGCCGGTGACAAAGAAGTTAGTGTCCCCAACGTTTGCAGTTCTAAGGTCTAAAGATAAGATGGCGTACGATAAAAATCTAACTCGCAATATTTCATCGGACTGTGCTGTCTGTTTCTGTCTGCGAAGTCATGTCTTCTGGCTTGAAGGGTGTCTCAGAGTCTATTAAAGCTAATTCAGACTTCGTCCTCACGTGTAAAGGGATAAGGGGTGGGTGGCGAAGTTCACGCTGTGAGCTCCGGTTATTACAGAACACCAGCGTTATGATGACAATACAGTACATTGTACGAGAGAGTTGTGTGTTGAGATTGTATGCTGCCCTTGGACCGTTATAGAACTCGGCTCGTTAAATTTGGCCCAACGAGTTCTGTTCACAGGGTGCCATTCTATACAGTGAAGCTTCTTATTCGCACTTACTTCAATCACGTTTTCAATATACACGGATTATAAAAAATGTGACCAAATTCCTATGTTCGCAACTAAAGGTTTCTTTATTCGCGGATCCAATTGGCACATCGTTACATTGATAAAAAGGATTCCAATTTGTACTTCGGTATCCAACCGAATGTCCTTTTTTTTTTTTATTGCTTAGATTGGTGGACGAGCTCACAGCCCACCTGGTGTTAAGTGGTTACTGGAGCCCATAGACATCTACAACTTAAATGCGCCACCCACCTTGAGATATAAGTTCTAAGGTCTCAGTATAGTTACAACGGCTACCCCACCCTTCAAACCGAAACGCATTACTGCTTCACGGCAGAAATAGGCAGGGCGGTGGTACCTACCCGTGCGGACTCACAATAGGTCCTACCACCAGTGATTACGCAAATTATAATTTTGCGGGTTTGATTTTTATTACACGATGTTATTCCTTCACCGTGGAAGTCAATCGTGAACATTTGTTAAGTACGTATTTTCTTAGAAAAATTGGTACCCGCCTGCGGGATTCGAACACCGGTGCATCGCAACAACGAATGCACCGGACGTCTTATCCTTTAGGCCACGACGACTTCAAAACGCGCTTTTCCTTGTCCTTTGTAAACGCGCTTTCCATATCACGTGTTTCTGTATTCGCTGCATATTTACGGACGATTCCGATCGGGTGGTAAATTCATTCGCGAAGCAGTTGCCCTTGAGTTGTTAGGTCTCCTTTGGAGGCGATCGGGTAGCTGTTAGCAAATCCCACCCCTCCTGGCTGAGCCTTTGCTCGCCCACCTGTCCTGGTGAAACTGGAAAGGCCTATGTATTGATTAATGCAAATTATTTGAAATACGAGTTATTTGGTAACAGCAAGTCGGCGCGTATCTCTCGGCGATGTCTCCGACGGAGCAGGAGGAGGATTCCCTGCTGACGCTGTCTTCGGTGACGGCGAGGCCGCTGCTGGCCGCGTCCAGGAAGTTGAGACCTCCAGGGTCGAATGCCGAGTGAGTATACACGACAGGTGCGACGGTAGGCGGTCGGTGGTAGTGACCGAAGCGCAATGGATTTTTAACGAATTTGACTCACTAAAATGAAAGGTTGTTGCGAATTTCTTTTCCACACTTTTCATTACATGGAGTTTCCATTATGCGTAGAGTAGGGGGAAACACAAAAACCTAAGAAGAAATGGATGGATTGCGTGAAAGACGATATGTGTAAGAAGGGAGTGAGCGAAGATACGGTATGTGATAGAGGAGTATGGAAGGAGGAAACATGTTGCACCAATCCCAAGTGATTGTAAGAAGGAAAGGAGAATGATGAGGGGGAAACAAAAACAATGTGTTGAGGGTATTAGCAGAAGGACTGGATGGACCGCACCCTGGCTATAGTATTCTTTATTGTACACAAAAAACAGAAGCAGCAACAAAAGCGGTAAAAAGGATATCGAGAGCCCTGGTTTTCTGTGTATATAGATGATAACCGACTTCTCCCCTTACAGGAGCATCGTCCCTCCCGACGGCGGCTACGGCTGGGTGGTGGTATTCGGCGCGTTCATGGTTCAGTTTTGGGTGGCTGGTCTCTTCAAGTCCTACGGGGTTCTGTACGTGGAGATAATGGAGACGTTTCCGGATTCGTCAGCTTCGGTCGCTTCGTGGATTCCGGCCGCTCTGTCGACGTTGTGCTTGGCTTTAGGTGAGTGGATATCATTTTTCGTGTATTATTTTCAGGTTAGTATTGTTACGCTGGTAAGAGTAACGCCATCTATCGCCGAATAGTCGAACGAATATCGATAGATCCAGAATGATCGAGAATTACAACGCCATCTGCTGTCAGATAGCGGGAACTACAACTAGAGATGTGTGGAATATTCTCGATGGTTCTAGGGATGAGGTATCGGCTATAAAAGCGTTGCAGGGATGGCAGTCAGTAATCGGAACAGTTCGAAGCGAAACAGCGAACGGATCACCTTAAGCGAAGCGGAACAAGCGAATTGAGAGTATTTGTGAAGTGTTTTAAGTGTTGAATACAGTTTTTAAGTTGTACTTTGGTGAAATTTTATTTATCCCGGACCCTCAGCGCGTAACAGTACGTTAATGGTGTTCATAATTCACCGGTGGGAGGCGAAGCGACGCGTTCTTGTTTCAAGAATGGTGTTCACGCATCTGTCATGCTGAGGATGTCGATCGTTGGAATATTGTATGTGTTTTAAAAGTTTCCCAACCAGCCGTTGTACTGTAAAAACTGAGACCTTACAACTCATGTCTCAGGGCGTTTATGTTGTTGTTACATTGTTATCGGTGAGCACTTAACACTAGGTATACTGAGAGCTCGTCCATCCATCTTTTTTTATTTTTATTGCTTAGGTCCGTGGACGAGCTCACGGCCGACCTAGTGCTAAGTGGTTACCGGAGCCCGTAGACATGTACAACGTAAATTCCGCTACCCACTTAGAGCTATGAGTTCTCAGGTCTCCGTTTTAACAGTATAACGACTGCCCCACCTTTGAAGCTGAAATGCATTGCTACTTCATGGCAGAAATAGTCAGGGTAGTGGGTACTTACCCGCGCGGACTCATAAGAGGTCCGATACCACCAGTAAAATAATAATAAAACTGATAACACAGTTCCTGTTTATGGTATTCGGTGTGGACCTGACTACCAGCACCACGCTCTAATCCAGTGTTCTCCGCAGCACCACTGTCGTCGGCTCTCTGCGAGAAGTACTCCTGCAGGCTGGTCGTGTTCATCGGTGGGCTGTTCTGCGCGAGTGGACTCGCTCTCTCGTTCTTCAGCACGGGACTGCTACATCTGCTGCTCAGTTTTGGGGTCATGACCGGTGAGTTGGGCGATGACTCAGGCGGCTGGTTTCTCGTTGCCCCGAAGGCAGACGGGTCGCGTGTCCAATGATAGTGGTTACCGTCTTTCACAGATGCCCATCAAATAATGTAAAAGCGTCACAAGAATTCACTTGAGGGGGCCGTAGTTGAATAAGCTAGTTTGTGGGATCCTTCGGAACGCAATGAACGTCTTGCCTTTTAGGCCACGAACGCTATTTCCGTTTCAGCTCAACATAAGCATCATGTACCATGTGACATACTCATAGTGACGGGTAAAGTGGATGGAAACTGGTGGTAGGACCACTTGTGAGTCCGCACGGGTAGATATCAACGCCCTGCTTATTTCTGCCCTGAAGCAGTAATGCGTTTCGGTTTGAAGGGTGGGGCAGCCGTTGTAACTATACTGAGACTTCAGAACTCATATCTCAGGGAGGGTGGCAGCATTTGCGTTGCCGATGTCAATGGGCTCCGGTAACCACTTAACATCAGGTGGACCATGAATTCGTCCACCCATCAATGCAATAAATATATCAAGAAAAAAAACGATCCAAGGGTCTGAGCCAGAAAAGATCTTATGATCAAGTGTCCTAGCGACGGACTTCACTGCGCTACTGACCGATATAAGTGGCTAAAGATGGCACGCAGACCTCCCAGGCAAGTCACGATGCTGAGCATTGAGCTACGGTCTGGAGCATTGATGAGGAGGAGATGTGGCTCTGATACGATATCCTCTCGTTTCCAGGTATCGGCGGAGGACTGTCCACAACGCCAGGCATCGTCATTGTGTCGCAGTACTTCGACAAGCACAGGTGAGCATTGGATCCGGTATTCGACGGTCTAAAACTGGTGGTAGGACGTCTTGTGAGTCTGCCTTGATAAGTACCACTGCCCTGCCTATTTCTGCCGTGAAGCAGTAACGCGTTTCGGTTTGACAAGTCCACAATTATCGAGAATATTCCAGATAGTAGTGGTCGTTTCAAAAAGTTTTGCCGCCCTCATAACGTGAAGCTTTAGGCCTGGGCCTACGCGTAAATTAATCACTGGGCGTTTCTATATAACAACTAACACGGTTTCTCACAAAACGGGACTTTGTAGGAACGTATCTACCGCGTTATAAGAGGATTACCTGTACATACCTGTATACGTTTAAATATATTGCAATATAACGTGCACACGAAACCTGTTCATCGCATGAATGGTTAGCCCACTGAGTTTCTCGCGGGATCTTCTCAGTGTGTCGCGTTTCCGATCCGGTGGTAGATTCTGCAAAACACTGCTCTTGCTAGGGCTAGTGTTAGCAACGTCTCCGGTTTGAGCCCCAAAAGCTCACCTACACGCTAGGGTAATGCTGATATAGCTTCTCAAGGCTATCAGCATAGGTAGGGGAAAAACACGAATGTTTGCCCGATTTGGAAATCGAACGCACGACCCTGGGCCAGCAGTCAGCGCTGACCACTGCACCACCGAATCATTAGAATGTCGTGAACTTGTCTTTTCCAGGGCCCTGGCTAATGGTATTTGCGTGAGCGGGACGGCTGCCGGCAGCTTCGTCTTCCCGATGTTGATCGAGAAACTGGTGGATGTATATGGACTGCACGGAACCGTTCTTCTGTTAGGTGAGGGTCTGAAGGGGCTGGCGCGGAGGCTGCTCTCGGCGGGGGGCCGGTCTAAGAGGCACCCTGAGAGAGTCGTGACATTAGTTCGAAGGGACCGTCGATATATTGGTTCCAACTAGCCCTTAACGGTTATACGTGTTTAATCGTCAACACATAAGATGCTATCTAATCCACTGTCCTCCACTCTTCAAGCCACACTCTTAAGCGAAGCACAGCTCCCAATGACTTTTTTAAAACGCTTCTATGTATAAGTTCTTCTAGGCAGATGGGCATACCCACCTGATAGTGAGTGCTTACCGTTGCACATGGACTTCAGCAATGCCAGAGGCAGAGCCGAGCCGCTGCTGACCGTTAAGTACTCTCTACAAGCCTCGTTTGAAGAAGGACATGTCATATCGCTCGGGAAACACCGTGGAGGGGAGCTCATTCCATAGCCGGATGGTACGTGGCCAAAAAGATCTTTGGAAACGCACTGTGGATGACCGCAGTGGCTCCAGGTAGTATGGATGAACTCTACTCCTGCGGCGGGCGGTGTGATGATAAATACGAGATGCCGGTATCATCTCGAACAATTCCTCAGAGCAGTCCCCATGGAACATACGGTACAAAATACAGAGCGAACCGAAGTCCCTCCGCAGACCCAGAGGTTCCAAACGATCCGTGAGAATGGGATTATCGACAGCTATTTTACAACCGGACTACAAGAAACAGCCTGGTCTGTGCGAGGACTAAGATTATCGTCATCAGCATTCGCACCCGTACGCAGGTGGGGGGATGCTGCACGTGTGCGTGGCGGCGACCTTATACCGTCCCCCGCCGGTGGCAGGCTGCGGGGAGCGGACCCCAGCGACCACCACCACGACCGAACACTCCACTCTACTCAACGACATCAACGATGGTGAGGTTCCGCCATAACACAGGTCCTCAGTTGGGGAACCATATAAAATTATCTGGCACACACATTCAATCAACTTAGAGCCTAATGTTTATAGTAAGTGTTGGAGTGAGTCACAGATTTTATGAGGTAGTTGGGTGGACGAGCTCACAGCCCACCTGGTGTTAAGTGGTTACTGGAGCCCATAGACATCTACGACGTAAATGCGCCACCCACCTTGAGATATAAGTTCTAAAGTCTCAAGTATAGTTACAACGGCTGCCCCACCCTTCGAACCGAAACGCATTACTGCTTCACGGCGGAAATAGGCGGGGTGGTGGTACCTACCCGTGCGGACTCACAAGAGGTCCTACCATCAGTGTTTACGCAAACTATAATTTTGGAGGTTTGATTTTTATTACACGATGTTATTCCTTCACCGTGGAAGTCAATCGTGAACATTTGTTGAGTACGTATTTCATTAGAAAAATTGGTACCCGCCTGCGAGATTCAAACACCGGTGCATCGCTACACACGAATGCACCGGACGTCTTATCCTTTAGGCCACGACGACTACCTTGCACCGCCAACCGCTTAGTGAAGTCCTCATTACACTAATTGCATTAACAGGTGGCAAAATCGAGCCGCTCAAGGACAACTGCCTCCACAGCTTGTTTCACCACAACCCCGAACTGGCCCTGAACCAGAAGAACGTTTTGCTGCAAGAAGAAACGAAAAGAATGAACCTAATGACAGAGATAATGCATCCGAACTTAATACAAGTAAGCCGATAAGTAGTTTATGGTTTACCGACTTGTTGGTGCAACGGTTAGCGGCCCTGACTCTTTCATTCTTTCTTTCTTTCCTTCCTTCTTTCTTTCTTACTTTCTTTCCGCACTCCATGGTCAACGCCCTAATGAGCAGGTACTGTATCCGACGATAAATACGGGGCATCAACTTTTAGAAAGAGGCAATCGGCTAATTCCGTCCTCACAGAGCGTCTCTGTCGCACGTCACCGTAATCAAGTCTCTTTGTAATGGTCGATGAGCGATATTTATTTACCACTCGCTTAAGTCTTCATTTGTTGGGACAGTAATGAGAAAGTAACGTCCTGACTGAGCCTTTGCTCGCCCACCTACCCTGGTGAAACTGGAAAGGCCTCCAGGTCACGAGTAATCCTTCAATCCTAAAAAAAAAGGGCCTTATACGCTTAATTATTCTAACACGTTGTTCGAAGGTAGTGCGACAGTCCCAGCTGTCTGACTCTGAAGATTCCGAAGGGATGGACGTCCTCGGAGTGGTCGGTAAGTTGTCGCCTGGACTGGACTCTAAATATTTACCGGTGGTGGGACGTCTTGTTAGTCCGCACGGGTAGGTACTACCAATCTGCCCATTTCTGCCGTGAAGCAGTAATACTTAAAAGTAACGTGCTTAACAGTAACGGTAACTTAACATCAAATGGGCCGTGACCTCGTCCAGATACCTAAGCAATAATAAAATTCTACTGTAAGCTGGTGGGTCTTCTCTTGACTTAACCTAGTCATCATGAAGGCCATTCTAGTTTCAAAGGCATCTTGCAAGCAATCAGACTCAATCAAATTTTTATTGCCCTTTTGGACAGACGGGCATACGGCCCACCTGATGACGGTGAGTAGTTACCGTCGCCCATAGACTTCAGCATTGCCAGGGGCAGAGCCAAGCTGCTGCCTACCGATAATCAAAAACTACTGCTATTCATTTAGGTCTACCGCGCGAGGTAGTGAGACTACGCCTCCGGCCGATCAGATCCTCGTCGATCCTTCATTCAGTTGAGGACCTGTCTACAGACAGCACTTGCGTCTACAAGGCTTCGAGAAGGAAATTGAGTCGGTGAGATGCTATGTCCCATTCAACGGTATTACTATATAACGGTGGAATGAAGTTCTGTGCAGGGTGGTGGAAGCCAAGGATCGTGTTCTTCTTCTTCATCGTTCCCTCACCGCTGAGGATCGCGACCACATGTGACTTTCCTCCACAGTGTCCGATCATGGGTGGCACAGACCATATGGTATAGACTACCACCAACCGCTCGCTTAACCAGATTTGACCCGAAATTATTAAATTATCGTGCTCAGTGGTGTTCGATTGGAGAGGCCTATGTCCAGCAGTGAGCTGCTATAGGCTGATGATGATGATGATGATGATGATGATTCAATGGGATTTTGTATACTTAATTAAATCGACTACAGTCACTTCGGTGATTTATCCACTCCATACTAGATGGCGTTACTACGCTATCAGCCACATCATTCGTATCGCGCGAATGCCCACTGAGTTTCTTCCACGGATCTTCTCAGTGGGTCGCGTTTCCGATCCGCTGGTAGATTCTGCGAAGCACTACTCTTACTAGGGCCAGTATTAGTAAGTTCTCTCAGGTTGAGCCCGTGAACTCAACAGTCCGCACGTAACTAGAATAGCCCCTTAAACTACCTATGATTAAGTAGGGGCAGAAAAACGGATTTTCGGCTTAAACTTGTTCTCGCGTCATACCACGATTGAATTGATTGTAGGTCCTATTGAGCTGTCTTTATCAGCTATTTTTGCGTGATTCAATAATATACAAATGCATTATGATTTTTACGACAGCTCTCTGTATATTCGTCCGCCCGTGACCAGCCGCTTGACACAGAGTAAGCTCGCCGACCAGGTCATCAGGAAAGAAGTTGAAATTAAGTCCGAAGAACCCGAGAAGAAACCGAGCAAGGGTTGCGTTGAAAAGATATCCAGGTATAGATATTTCCCTTGATTATTCCCGCAACAAAATGAAATATTATATTAAGACATAAAATGCGTATTTTCACGTATACATAATTATATTATCTTTTATATATGTCGGCGCAACGTGACTGTTTAGGTAACTAAAAATAGTTAAAGTTAACTATTTAATTAATGTTACATACACATTTGAACAACTGTTTAAGACGATATTTAAGAGAATTCACGACTAAGCTACCCCCACTATTCTACTATGAATACGAGTGACTATTGTTGCACAAAATATTCCGGCTCGAGCAGTCGAACGGAGCGGAGCTCTCTATTGAAATCGCTGTACACTTGAAATGCAATAAACGGATTTCATTGGAAAAGTGATTCTTAATTACTGTCACTATGGAAGGCAATCATAATGATGAAGAGAATGGCGTCAGCGACGCAGACGTCATCATTTTAAAAACCCCACGGAACCAGCCAACTCCGTCATATATATAGATTTCATAAAATTCGACTTGCTACGTTCGTCGGAACTCGTTAAATTTTATGTGAACATACAAATACACATACATTCTCTTTTATTCTGTCACTGAGGAATAGTTCCTGATGATCCCTCCATCTTGTTTTTACCATGGCACCGCCCGCCAGCAGTGAAAAGTTCATGCATACTACCTGGAAGTACTGCGTTCACCCACAGTGCGTTTCCAGAGATCTTTTCTCCCACTCGTGGTAGGAACGCTTGTGAGTCCGCGCGGGTAGGTACCACCACCCCGCCTATTTCTGTCGTGAAGCAGTAGTGCGTTTCGGTTTGAAGGGTAGGGCAGCCGTTGTAACTATACTTGAGACCTTAGAACTTATATCTGAAGTTGGATGGCGCATTTACGTTGTGGATGTCTATGGGTTCCAGTAACCACTCGGTTCCAACACTTGGTGGGCTGTGAGCTTCATCCACCCACATAAGCAACAAATAAAAAAAACTCATGGATACTTTACTTTACTCATTGTTGTGGCAAACCATGGCAGGAAGGCTATGTACCACGGTGAGAGCCTGTGTAAAAAAAAAGTGTTTTTTTTTAAAGATACTTGGACGTTTCGCTGTTGAAGTCGTGGCGATTCGGTTTGCTTTGTACGTCTGTGGCGCTGATGTCCTGTGGCTCCCCTTACGCGCTGTACTACTTACCGGCGTACACGGTCGCCATAGGGCACACGAAGGCAGCCGCCGGTGAGTACTGTAGTTTTTATACCCGTCCTTACGGATCCATCAGATCCAATAACCTTTGCATTAGACGCCCTCAGCTCTAACACTAGGAGCAGGCTTAAGGACCCCGGTAACCGTACCCCATGCATTAGCTCGCTGAGTTTTTCGCCGGATCTTCTCAGCGGGTCGCGATTCCGATCCGGTAGTAGATTCATTCGCGAAGCAGCTGCTCTTGAGTTGTTAGGTCTCCGTCGGAGGCGCTCGGGCAGCTGTTAGTAAATCCCGCCCCTCCTGGCTGAGCCTTTGCTCGCCCACCTGTCCTCGTGAAACTGGAAAAGCCTCCGGGCCAATCCTAATCTTCCTTCAACACTAAAAAAAAGTTTTTATAATGGAATAATAGATGGCGTTGTTTTGACGTTTGAATGTTTACATACTTTAATAAGAGATGACGCTGTTTCTTTTCTGAAAGGCTGTTTGGTTTAAGCGTCATGGAACTTTACAGGAGAGCCATTTCAAGTTTAATATTTGGAAAAAAATTCGTAATGAAAAAAAGAAACTTCTTCAGTTATTTGAATGGAGTAAGCTTAATTGAAGTTCAATTAGGAACATCGAACTGTTGATATTGATACCAAATAAAACGCACCTTTAATTACAAAGATAAATGTCGCATACCTATTAAGCGAATTTCCTTTTCACCCGTCGATTTAATGCTGTGGATTTTTTTGATTGATTTTTTATAACGCTTTATTAAATGGCTGATCGATGAGTACCTTAATCAGTGAAGTTGGTTGGGATAGTTGCAACAAACAAGCGAACATCAATGAAATTGAAGTTTAAAACGATTTGTATATGTACCAGGTCGGTTGGTGGCCATCAGCGCTGTACTGGACCTGTGCGGGAGGCTGGGGCTGGGCTGGCTGTGCGATCTACACTTGTTCTGTAGAAGGAAAGCCTATATCATCAGGTAAGCTATAGAAGAGAGAGAGAGAGAAAGAGAGAGAGAGAGAACATACTTTACACCTATACCACATACTTTGCACACCAAAACACAATTAACATTAAATTACAGTAAACGAGCTTCCGGAAACTACGTGCGTCGTGAAATTTTTAACCGATTTAAAAAAAGAAAGAGGTTTTCAATTCGACTTTTATATGTATCACAGAGCTTTATCTAAGTAAACCGATTTTGATGGTACCTTTTCTGTATTTGAAAGTTTGCGATTCCCGGCATGACCCATTTAAATCTATATCCGACCAGTGGTTTTTGTGTTATCCCTAATAATGCACATTTAATATTACTTCAACTGCAATGATGATGGGCCACTGAGTTTCTCGCCGGATCTTCTCAGTGGGTCGCGTGGTAGATTCTGCGAAGCACTGCTCGTGCTAGAGTCAGTGTTAGGAACTTCGTCAGGTTTGAGCCCCGTGAGCTCACCTACTAGTTCGGTGAATCTAGAATAACCCCTTTCTACAATAGGTAGGGAAAAAAAAGTTTAAACTGAGACCTTATAGCTCATATCTCGAGGTGTAAAACTTGTCTAAGGGCTGCGGCTATCACTTAACGCTAAATGGGCCGTGAACTCCCATCAAGGCAATAATAAAAAAAAAGAGAAACTCTGTGGATTCAGAATAGATTAATGTCAATTTACTTGTTTCGCAGTATCTTCGTTGCTGGAGCGGCTGTGCTGACGCTGCCGAGTCTAACTTCCTGGTGGTCCCTCGCTATAGTCTCAGGTTTGAGGACCTAACATACATTTAAACTGTCTCAGTGGTCCAGTAGTCAGCGCTCCTGACTGTGGCGCTAGGGGTCGTAGATTCGATTCTCGCATCGGGCAAGCTTTGTGTGATGAGCAGATATACTTCCCAACTAGGCCAATAGATGGCACTGTATTCAAAACTACTGTACTGTACCTGTACTAGTGGTAGGACATCTCGTGAGCCCGCACGGGTAGGTACCACCACCTCACCTATTTCTACTGTGAAGCAGTAATGCGCTTCAGATTAGAGGGTGGGGCAGCCGTTGTACTATAAAAACTGAGACCTTAGAACTCATATCAGAAGATGGGTGGCAGCAGTTAAGTTGTTGATGTCTATGGGCTTCGGTAACCACTTAAAACTAGGTGGGCCGTTTGCTCGTCCCCCCACATAACAAATAAAAAAAATTGATAACGCGCAAATACTGTAAATTTATTTTCCGCTTATGCTAATAGACGGCGCTTGTATATATACAAAAGTTACTTCCCAATTCGGCTAATAGATGGCGCTGTATTCAAAATTAGTATACATTGCTCTCCGTGTGTAACTCAGGAGCGTACGGCCTCTGCCTCGGCTGCTGGTTCCTGCTGGTTCCGGTGCTGCTGGCGGACGCCTTCGGCACCGCGCGCATTGCGTCCTCGTACGGGCTCGTCAGAATGTTCCAGAGCGTAGCTGCCGTCTCTGTACCACCAACTGCAGGTATGGGCTTTTTGGGCGTCGTACTAAAGTTAAGTTCTCGATCGCGTATTCCGAACTGGCAGGTTGGTACTGATCCAGCAAGGTATCCCGGAACACCAACGGCATCGCCCGGGCGGCTTGGTAGGGCCGCAGTATCGCGGAGACCGGCGTGGTTGGTCGTCGACTATCGCCTCGACGACCCGTCGGTCGGGCGTCCTCGGGGTGGCGCCGCGTGTCTGGTTGTAGCGTTGACCGCGGGAACCCCCCTACTCTGGCCAGGTTCTGACCCCGGGGCACCTCGTAGGAGGTTCGGCAACTGGTCCGAAAGAAAGAAAAAACAAGTTCTCGATTGCGTAAACTTAATTGCTTACGTTCGCCGCTAGGGGCGCTGTTCGAACTCAATACAAATTTGAGTTAACTTTTACGCGATCGAGAACGTTAAAAAACTAGCACTAAGCGCACAGAAGCGCCACAGGTTAAACGTCAACTGGTATTCTATTCATTCATTTCCAGGCTATATAAGAGACTTGACCGGAGGTTTCTCCTGGTGCTTCTACGGGATGGGATCCTGCATGGTCCTGGGCACGATCCCGGTCATAGCGTTCCACGTCAGCACCAAGAACGACGACAATGGCTCCACGGTGGACTGAGTTTGCTCAGCCGGATTGTGATATCAGAGTGCTTAGCTCGAGTTCTTTAACGCTCTCGATATCGAAAAAGTTAACTCAGGTGTGGAGTTGGAACGTATGCCTACGTTTGCCGCTAGGGACGCTGTTACAATCGCATTCGAGTTAACTTTTTCGATATCGAGAACGTTAGAAAAATCGCCCTGAGCACAAAGTAGGGTACAGTGCCCGACGATAAATATCGCACATCGAACTTTAGAAAGAGAGAATCGGCTAGCTTCGTAGAGCGTTGTCTCTCTCGCACACAATGAACGATTACCAAACGTCCAAACATAGGTAGCGTGCGACAGAGATGACGCTATATGAAAGCTAAAATAGCCGAATATCTCTTTCTAAAAGTCGATGGGAAAATTCTTATAGCGGGATACGGTAGAAGCTCTTTATTCGCTTGGTGCATGTTCCGTGAATACGCCGCGAATGTAGAAACTGAAGTGAATGCGGAATGATAATTTACATATATGGGAGATCATAGAGGATACGTTCCGTACGTGACAAAATAATAACATACTTTAAGCGTAGTTGTAATAAGGTCTGTTTTACGTTTTTTATTAGTCAATTTGACGACGCGTCTAAAGGACATTGGATACCCAAGTACATATTGGAATACTTTTCATTAATGTGCATGTACAAATTTAGTGATGAGATCAGCGAATAAAGAGATCTTTAGACGCGAATATAGGTATTGGGTCGTTTTTAATTTTAAATCCGCGAATAGTGAAAACGCGAATGAAGGAAGCTCGACTAAGGAGCTTTTACTGGACTATACGAATATTTTAAGGCGAATGATTGAGGGAAGCCGCCGAATCGAGCCGGTTCATATCCGGAGCTTTTGCGACTGAGCTTCTTAAGCTATCGTCAGCGCGATTCAAGTTTTTGCGTTGGCTCTCTATTTTCCATGTCCGTTACAGTTTTAAAAAAGAATTAATGTAGTGTTTTTCTTTTTCAAAGAAGATATATTTTTTACCGCGCGCAATGGAATACGAACATTGTCGGGGTCAATGACCCGATGTGGTAAGTTCAAACAAATTTTCTGCCGGATTACTGAACACCTACCTTTTTTTTATTGCTTAGATAGATCGACGAGCTCACGGCCTACCTGGTGTTAAGTGATTACTGGAGCCCATAGACATCTACAACGTAAATGCGCCACCCACCTTGAGATATAAGTTCTAAAGTCTCAAGTATGTTATCGTCCATAAGTCTCATCTTCATAGTCGATTACTCTTGGCAGAGCAGTAGTGGTCATGTGGGATCCTTGTTTATTATAAGCCTTGACGGCTGTTCTCCAATACTCTGATATACTCATTCCTTATCAGAGGAAGTGTGAAAGTAGCCACGGTAATCAACAAATTAAAGAGCGGACGGTTAGCATGGTGTGGACATGTGATGCGTAGAGAGAAGATGCATGTGACTAGGAGATGTATGGAAATGGCAGTGCAAGGTAGAGAAGGAAGAGGTCGACCGAAGAAGACATGGATGGAGTGTGTGAATGACGATATGAGAGAGAGAGTAGTGAGTGTTGAAATGACGGCTAATAGAAGAGAATGGAAGAGAAAAATTGGCTGTGCCGACCCAACCTAGTGGGATAAGGAGGAGACAAAGAAGAGACAGCTGCTCTCCGTAATTCGCGAAGACTTAGCGCATGCAGTCGTCAAATGGGGTTTTGGTGAGATTCTTAACTTGATCAGTCCAGCGCATGGGGCTTTGTCCACGAGGTCTTTTACTATTGACCCTACCCTGAACAATAAGTTTCTCGATAGACTCTGCTGGCCTTACGTGTACCTATCTCCTCCTTGCGTCATGTTCTTCAGTGCTGAGGATCGTGACATTTACAGAGCACTTTTGTTAGGACTATGTTCCTCCATCCCATCCTGTCCTCCACGTAGTGGATAACGACATTGATGCTGAAGTCCAAAGTCCTCTTGATCCGATCGGACCAGAGGGATTACGCTCCCTAAGCCTCTTATCTTCCACTTTGCCACTATTGAGGAGGTCTTTCGAGATTGTCATGCTTTTTTTACGTGTAGGTACCTACGTTGTGTGTTTATTTAGGGTAATTAAAACTAGTTTTCAATAGTACCCTGAATGCGGTCTCCAAGTAAAAAAAAACTTTTTGTACTTGCCATCCTTAGGAAGCATATTATATTAAAATTACAGTTCAATTATTGGAGGGGTAGAAACAGTGGTGGATTTACGCATTACACATAGGACCTGAAGCGACATGAGTTGAGGGGCGGGAATTTTTTATGAAAAGCCAATAGATTCAGAGACGATAAAAAATAAACACAATCTCGTATGAAAAATAAATGTAGATTAATTTATTATTCATAAAAAAAATACGTGTGGTACTCAGGGACTGCGGCGGTAAAGCTATTGCATAGCATTTTGTATCAACTTAGGCAATTATAATGTTGAAACTCCCCTTGAAGTGTAAAAAATCAGCTTCTGGGTCGGGCAATAATTGTTAATTAATATAATTTCTTTTGTGGATTGAATGCAAATAATGAGTTCTTGTTATCACTGACAAGAATCTCACTTATTTATGTTTCTAATTACGAATCAGATACCTTTTGGCGAGAACGCGTGCAGATAATAAGTTGCGTGAATTGTTTTATTTTAATAATATATAAGTAGTCTCTATTCGTGTGTCATCATTCTCCTGCCCTTCTCCCAGTCACATGGGGTCGGTGCAACATGTTTTCTCCTTCCATACTCTTCTATCATATACCATTTCTTCGCTCACTCCCCTCCTACCCATATCGTCTTTCACGCAATCCATCCATTTCTTCTTAGGTCTACCTCTTCCTCTAAATCCTTCCACATTCATAGTTAACACTCTCTTAACAACATCATTTTCATTTGGTCTCATCACATGTCCATATCATCCCAAGCGCGCACTCCTCGGCTTCTCTGTCACAGGTGCCACTTTCTCTCTTCTTTATTCTTGTGTGAGCGTGCAATAATGATAATGGTTTATTTATCAGTTAGCGTCGGTGAAAGGGCACAAATTCGGGGAAATTAAAAAAAATCGCTGGACGTGTATTGTAGATCGGGTCCTACAAAAAATAAATAACGAAATCTCAGTAAATTCCTATCATTTTACTTTAAGACTAATTTCAATGCGAAATTTTAGATAAATCATTAACATTTGATTTATTTCATTATATAATGTGTAAGCGACATTATTGCAACTTCACAGGAGACCCTTATAGAGTTTACAATTTGGAAAAATGATTTTAACAAAAAAAAAAACTTCAGCTTTTGAATGGAGTAAACTAAGTTGAAGTTCAATTAAAAATATGACATGATAATTATGTGGATATCATATTATAAACTCGACGCTGGCAACAATGTCATTACAAAAAGCAAAAAAAAAAAACAATTTGGAACATTTTGCCATAGATACGCGACACATTGCGATTCGTATTTCTTATCTATTTCAATTAATTTACTAAATGAATAATCCTACTAGCGTCTTATTTACGACTGCAAGTTTTTAATAGCACAAACACTTGCTATTATTAGGTAGGTACGTGCGAAGATAAATGTCATCTAAAATTTTTACATCTAATGTGTTGTCTAGGCACTATGACATCTAAAGGAGAATGTATTATGTTCGATCGATGTTTGTATATAAGAATATGTAACATTAAGATTGTGAAAATTGATAATTTATGTAAACGAAAAATATCACTGTGTTGTGTGAAATGAAATAAACTGATTAATGTCCTAAGTATATTGTGGTTTTCTTACGTAGGGCTCGGACTCGGTAGGCAGCGGCTTGGCTCTGCCCCTGGCATTGCTGAAGTCCATGGGCGACGGTAACTACTCACCATCATGTGGGCCGTGTGCTCGTCTGCCTACAAGGGCAACAAAAAAAAAAGTCGTATCTACTTCAGTGTGCTTAGTGCGAGTCTATTAAAGTTCTCGATAGCGTAAAAGTTGGCCCAATTTTGTATGCATTTGGAACAGCGCCCCACATAGCGGCAAACATAGGCAAACGATCCCATTCCATACAAATATGAGTTAACTTTTACGCTATCGAGAACGTTAAAAAACTCGCACTAAGCACACAGACATATTGCTTGGTTAGTAAGGAACGCCGAGATACACGACGACCTGGACCTCGTAACGATTCGAAAACATGAAGTCAGCGTCGGAACTGCACTTCGATGAAGCTATGCGTCATGTTAATCGCCCAATCGTGACCGCCGCTGACTGCTTCCCGAATGCTGATTATGCAGGAGCCAGTCACCGTCGACGCCCTAGACGCGTCCTTACGGATCCATCAGATCCAATAACCCTTGCATTAGACGCCTTTAGCTCTAACATTAGCAGCAGGTTTAGGGGCTCTGGTAACTGCGCAACCTAATCCATATCCATACACCAGCCCAGCTGAGTTTCTCGCTGTATATTTTGAGCGGGTCGCGATTCCGATCCGGTAGTAGATGCATTCGCGGAGCAGCTGCTCTTGAGTTGTTAGGTCTCCTTCGGAGGCGCTCGGGCAACTTTTTATTAATTTATTGCTTAGGTGGGTGTACGAGTTCACGGCCCACCTGGTGTTAAGTGGTTACCGGAGCGGTAAATGTCGCCACCTATCTTGAGATATAAGTTCTAAGGTCTCAAGTATAGTTACAACGGCTGCCCCACCCTTCAAACTGAAACGCATTACAGCTGCACGGCAGAAATAGGCAGGGTGGTGGTGCCTACCCGCGCGGACTCACAAGAGGTCCTAACACCAGTATTGTTCGTAATTGTTCACATAAAGTATAGGCCAAAATTATCCGAAATAACATACTATACTATAACCCTAGTCATTGGGCACGATCGAAATTTTATTCCTGAACGCGCAGGTGTCACCTGACGTCAGTCATTCTCGCGCCGATTTAGCATTTAAAATAAAAATAATATCTTCGTATACATAATATTAATATAATTAGTATCGTCTAGTCCAGGGGTTCTCAAACATATTTTGTCTACAGTACACTTTGAGAATAAATTATTTTTTAGCGCCCCCGTTTTTTCACCTACTTAACCACTATAGAAAGACCTCGGTCGTTGTCTAAGTCCTCCAAGACGAAATTACAAATCGCTTCCCAAGCCTCTACACAACGCCCCCATTTTTTTTCTGGGTCTCTTACCATCCTTTATGCCTACAGCGACAAGCGGGCGTTATCGCCCACTTTGAGAAAGGCTGATCTAGTTCCTAGCTTAGTTTTCTCAGTTTTCTTGTTAAAATCCGAATACCACAAAAATATAAGTGTTTATAAAATAAGAGTTTGACTTTTTGAGTGCAAATTTCCCGCGAATACGAGCAGTAAATAACAAACCACATACATAATTTATTTATTTATTAACTATACAAAATATTTTTACATAAATTCACTAAAAATATACATTTTTTTTTCTATGATTATTTAGGCTATCAACTTTTATTATCCAGTAGACAGATATCAGAGCACATTGAAAACATAGTGTATATTATCATTATTCATGGAACACAAGGTCTAAATATTAATGGTGGTAGGACAAAAAAAAAAAAAAAACACAATTGCAAGTCTAGATCACTATATTTTTCTGACGTCAAGCAGTAATGAATTTCACTTTCATGATTTCCCTGGGCTCTAGTGACAGATTAAATACCATTGCCGGCAAGTTTGACCCATATGAGCAATAAATAAATATAAAATAGAAAGCCTTTTATTTCCTGCTAAAATACAAAATAAATAGGTATTTAATGTTTATTTATCTCTTATTGCCTAGATGTGTGGACGAGCTCACAGCCCACCTGGTGTTAAGTGGTTACTGGAACATCTACAATGTAAATGCGCCACACACCTTCAGATATAAGTTCTAAGATCTCAGTATAGTTACAACGGCTGCCCCACCTTTCAAACCGAAACGCATTACTGCTTCACGGCAGAAATAGGCGGGGCGGTGGTACCCACCCGCGCGGACTCACAAGAGGTCCTACAGGAACCCATTAAGCATTCAAGTATTTATAAGCAATAATAAATAATATAAGCTGTCTCCTTCAAAACAGGTACCAGCAAGTGACCAATGAAGTCATAGGCATCATATTTTAAGATCGATAATTGAATGATACGTCTATAACCTCAAATGTATATGCAAGTGAATCAGATGCCGTACCAGCATTCTTTGGACCAAAGCCACTGATAATCTGGCTTACAAATAAATTTATCCCTATCAATTAAACAGCTATGCATTGATTGATGATTTGCAGTAGATTATTGTTCTCTAAAGCTGCAGCAACTCTTTCCTTGTCCGCTAACTGTTTGTTGACCGCATGTTCGGAAGCGTGAGAGCCCTCCGATACTTGTACGGTCACTTTGAAACGGCTTGGCAGAGCTCGGAGTAGTTGAACTCGTATTGAAAGACCTGAAATAAAAATCAAATCTCATTAATTAAGCTTGCAGTACTTTTTTCCGGAAGCTTCACAACTTTAATTAGAACTATAACAGAACAGATTATCTACAAAAGTGTTTAACTGCACTAGGGGAATGAACAAGCTCACAGCTCTCATAGTTTATAGCCATTACAGATGTCCGTGGACATCACATTGGGACAACTGCCACCCATCTTGAGTCCTGAACTCGAAGTTTGAGCAACTCGAAGTTTGAGCCCTATTTTAAAATTACTCTCTCTTAAGCAAAAACAATAATGGTTCAAATTGGGAATAGGCTAGACAGTAGTGACTATTCCGTGGACAAAATATCAGACTAACGCATCCATATTAAAACAGCTCAATATCCAAAGGCTTTCTATCGTCTGCTTCAGGAAGATATTTGAGTTCTTCGATCATATTGGCCGAAAGAGAGGTGACAATTTTGAAATATAACTGGCGAGATCTTTTCAACTGCCTAAGATGAGAGATGAGAGATAAGAGTTTACGGTAACCCATTATCAATCCATTGAAAATGGTCAGCGGTAGACTGCACTTTAGTTGCACCCCTGAAATTGCTACCTTCCATGAGGGACTGTAGCTACTCCCCACCAAGCGGGCTGTATGATCGTCTACCCACGCAATTAAAAAAAGGAAGCTGTTCGTTGGCTGGGCATGAATGTTTATTTGCTTGCCAATAAAAAAACATTAGTATGATAATATTAATTTAGAAATATTGGCTGTTCCACCATTATCGGTGTGCGTTGGTTATGTGTGTGTTACTCTCTCATTAACTATAGGTTTTAATGCTAAAAAAAGTACGTACCTATCAGAGTCGCCATACTGCAATGGGGAATTGTCGGTGTAAAATTGACTAATACAGTACTATCATCGTTATTAACGATTATATTCTTCTCTTCCACCACCCTGAGCTCCTCGAGTGTCAATGGGTGTTCAGGATCATTTATATTTCGTATTAAATCAAATAT
The DNA here is from genome assembly GCF_030269925.1 of Bombyx mori. Classification (NCBI taxonomy): domain Eukaryota; kingdom Metazoa; phylum Arthropoda; class Insecta; order Lepidoptera; family Bombycidae; genus Bombyx; species Bombyx mori. Next base: position 637,883 of record NC_085117.1, on the reverse strand, counting down.
TTCGCGATCATCAAATTCATCTTGCAAGTCTTCGTCGCGTTCCGAAGAAGTGATCTCCCGTTCTGAACCCTTCTCGTAAATGTGAGGGTTGATGTTATCCGCTGTTTTGGTCATTTTATAAGTTCGAACTTTTTATTATATCAATTCGTTCTACTCAAAATATATTTTTTGGTACAATTTTTCCTTATTATGAAAGGCAAGGGGATCTAAGCCCATACAGCCTTTCTACTCAAAATAATAACTCACTTCTATCTCTATCTCTTTTTTTTAGGAATTTTATGACATGGTAACTAAGATCTTTAAGTCATATCTTATTTTAGTTTATATTCTTAATTTTATGAAAAATGACAGACGCTGCTAATGTAATTCATATCTACTTACACAGAATAATAATGGCCAACATAGACAGTTTCCTTCGTTTTTTATTATTTATAAACGGCAAAATAATTAATAATTGACACTGGCTAATGCACAAACCGAGCGAGCCACAATAAAAAAATTAACTGTCAAAAACCAAATTTCGATTTTGACAGTTGCACCCAATCAAAAAATCAATACTTTATCTAGAACTTTGAGGGGTTTTACTCGATCCTTTTTCAGGAGGATCAGTCTTAAATCTATTCTCTTAGGTCAAACAACAGTTAAAGTAAGTAATACATTATGTAATTCCCTAGAATTTAATTCCTAAATATTTGTTTTAGTTCGCAGACACACCCCCTGCCTGTTGGTACCAAAAGAGTAGTAGTACTTATTATTAATTTATTGAACAACGTTGATTTTAACAAAAAAATGTATTGAATATTAGTGCTTAAGGTATCTTTAAACTTTATCCGGGTCACGGAGTTATAAAACAACGAGCTAGCAATATTAAAAAATTAAGAACATTATCTTGAACTGCTCTACCAATTGTAGTATTCTAATACTTATTGTATGTTGAGTTACTTATTGTATGTGACACACGTCTGTACGTCGAGCAAATATTTTAAATAGAACTTAGGTACATCTTTAATAGATTTAGAGAAGTGATAAAATATAGGAAAAATTTAGAAGTCTACTTTTCACTTGATTAATCAAGGCTTTTTCGTACTTTATCATGACCTACCATATTGGAGACATTCTATTCATACAATTTGGCTAAAGACACCGCTCCTGATTGTCGGGAAAAAGTTAACAAAAACATGTTGCAATGTCTATTGTTTAAAATCAAACAAATTTTTTTAATAGTACAACATAAACCTTAAACCGTGATATGCATTTCTTTTTTTAAATTTGATAAACCAAGATATGCAGAAACATGCTCATAATAAGATATTATCTGATGGTTTATCTAGTTCAATATTATAACTTAATATAGATATATTCACCTGTTCTAATATTAACTTCCCAAAGGAAGCATTGTTTGATTTCCAAAGACAACATTAAATATACAATGCCAAATTAAAATATTCTCAAAATTACTGCATTAATGTCAATCAAAATGTTGAAAATTAAACAATGAAAAAGGATTAGGATTTTTCTATGATTATAAATTTAGGCTTCCTGTAATGAAGACTGCATACATACTAAGAGGTATATCTTTTTTTAGGTTCAAAGAAACGTCTTTAATTCAGAAATGATGGCGGACCCGTGGACTATACAAGCACATGAGCATGCGAAGTTCTCGGAGCACTTTAGAAACCTTGGACCTGTCAATGGAAATTTGACGGGCGAACAAGCTAAAAGATTCATGTTACAGGTCAGTTAATTTGCGTATTTATTATAAATCTAGAACTTTTTTTTTTTATTGTCCTTGTAGGCAGATGGGCATACGGCCCACCTGATGGTGAGTGGTTACCGTCGCCCATGGACTTCAGCAATGCCAGGGGCAGAGCCAAGCCGCTGCCCTACTGCTGCCTAAAGTTAACTCAAATTTGTATGGATATGGAACAGCGCCCCTAGCGACCAACGTAGGCAAACGTTCCAACTCCAAACAATTTTTTTTTTTCATATTTATTTCGTTTCATATAAATTTGAGTTAACTTTTACGCGATCGAGAACGTTAAAACACTCGCACTAAACACACGAGATGGAATAAAGAGTAAATTAGGCTACTTCTATTTTAGAGAAATTCTAAAATTATTTTTACACGCTGGGGTTCGGGATAAATAAAATTTCCACAAATACAACCACAGTACAAATTAAACACCTAAAATACTTCGTAATTCGCTTTTTCCGCTTCGCTTCAGGTGATCCGTTCGCTGTTTCGCTTCGAGTAGTTCCGATTTCTGGCAAGTCGAGTCGTGTGGATATCTGTTTCCGTTATCTGACAATAGATGGCGTTGTACTTCCCGAGCGTTCTCGAGTTTACTAGTTCCTTTGATATTCACTTCTGCCATTCGACAACAGATGGCGTTGCTCTTATCGGCGTAACATTATTATAGAATAAAGTAATATTTTTTTAATTCCACGCAGACGAATTCGCGGGCACAGCTAGTTTAAAATAAGTTTTGTTTGTCTTTCTGTTCACAGTCTCAGCTTCCTCCACCGGTCTTGGGACAAATATGGTCACTGGCGGACACGAACGCCGACGGTAAGCTGGATTTGAAGGAGTTCTCTATAGCTTGCAAGGTGAGTTTCTGTGTAGTCTTCATAATTTGCGAATGTGCCAACGTCCGTATCCGGTTGAAAAATCGCTCATTAAAAATAACGATGTTAGGATATCGATATTTCCAAAAGTGAAACATCGATATAAAAAACATCGGTTCTTATGGACTATATATACATATATTTATTATATAGAAGCTTTTTTTAAATTTTTGCAAATAAAGTAACCTTTTTTTCGATCATAATCGATGTTCTATCGTACACAGACATAGGACGCCACCTTATGTTCTATCCGTGATCTTTTTTTTATTGCTTAGATGAGTGGACAATCTCACAGCCCACCTGGTGTTAAATGGTTACTGGAGCTCATAGGACATCTATAACGTAAATTCCACCACAAACCTTGAGATATGAGTTCTAAGGTCTCAGTATAGTTACAACGGCTGCGCCAACCTTCAATGCGAAACGCATTACTGCTTCACGGCGGAAATAGGTAGGGTGGTGGTGCCTACCCGTGCGGACTCACAAGACATCCTACCACCAGTAAAATTGTGTGTTCATTACAGATTATAAACTTGAAACTGCGCGGCTTAGAGGTGCCGAAGATGCTTCCACCATCTCTGATCGCCTCTTTAAGCCCCACAGGTGAGTCTCAAGTCTCGTTCGCCCGGTGGAATGTGACCGGGATCCCGGTGGGATAATCACGGGTATTTATGTAATGATACGGAATATTCCAGAATTAATGAACAATAAAATACTTAATTACTTTTCCTGTAATAATACTAAGAAATATTAATACGTGAAGCAAAAACTTTACCCCTTTTTTTACGAAAATCACGCGGACGGAGGAGTTTTCAAACTACCCACACTTATAGAGAATAAAGAGAAGGAGTGCAGAATGTTAATATTTTTTTTCTAAATTATGCATAAAAATACACTAAATCAATAAATAAAACATTACACACACTTTGACAATACAACTTTGACAACACATATTATTGTCAAACTTTTGTTTATTGTTTAAAGTCTGTGGTCTAATTGAGAATAGATTAATATTGTTTTTCTTTAATGTTATTTGTCTATAGTGTAGTCTTGGCGAAGTCTGTGATTAGAAGTATAATAAATAGTCTTTGACAATAGAACCGTAGTAATGTTCAAACTTATAATTTTAATCAATTATTGTCGAATTTCGACTACTGCGGGACCACTAGTAAAAGACTAAAGTAACTAAACTAAAGTAAAATTAAAGTAACTTTTTTAAACTTAAAGAGTTTAAAAAAAGTTTTAAGTAATAAAAGCTTTCCTTTCCATCGAGCTATAGGCCTATCGCGATAACTTCCTTGCTTTCCAAGGTGATGGAGCGAATAATAAATATACAACTCCTGAAGTATCTTGAAGATCGCCAGCTGATCAGTGACCGACAGTACGGTTTCCGTCACGGTCGCTCAGCTGGCGATCTTCTCGTATACCTTACTCACAGGTGGGCTGAAGCCTTGGAGAGCAAGGGCGAGGCTCTTGCTGTGAGCCTTGATATCGCGAAGGCCTTCGACAGGGTCTGGCATAGGGCACTTCTGTCGAAGCTACCATCTTACGGAATCCCCGAGGGTCTCTGCAAGTGGATCGCTAGCTTTTTGGATGGGCGGAGCATCATGGTCGTTGTAGACGGTGACTGCTCTGATACCATGACCATTAACGCTGGCGTTCCACAAGGTTCGGTGCTCTCCCCCACGCTTTTCATCCTGTATATCAATGACATGCTGTCTATTGATGGCATGCATTGCTATGCGGATGACAGCACGGGGGATGCGCGATATATCGGCCATCAGAGTCTCTCTCGGAGCGCGGTGCAAGAGAGACGATCTAAACTTGTGTCTGAAGTGGAGAACTCTCTGAGGCGAGTCTCCGAATGGGGTGAATTGAACTTGGTTCAATTCAACCCGATAAAGACACAAGTTTGCGCGTTCACTGCGAAGAAGGACCCCTTTGTCATGGCGCCGCAATTCCAAGGAGTATCCCTGCAACCTTCCGAGAGTATTGGGATACTTGGGGTCGAGATTTCGAGCGATGTCCAGTTTCGGAGTCATCTGGAAGGCAAAGCCAAGTTGGCGTCCAAAATGCTGGGAGTCCTCAACAGAGCGAAGCGGTACTTCACGCCTGGACAAAGGCTTTTGCTTTATAAAGCACAAGTCCGGCCTCGCGTGGAGTACTGCTCCCATCTCTGGGCCGGGGCTCCCAAATACCAGCTTCTTCCATTTGACTCCATACAGAGGAGGGCCGTTCGGATTGTCGATAATCCCATTCTCACGGATCGTTTGGAGCCTCTGGGTCTGCGGAGGGACTTCGGTTCCCTCTGCATTTTGTACCGTATGTTCCATGGGGAGTGCTCTGAGGAATTGTTCGAGATGATACCGGCATCTCGTTTTTACCATCGCACCGCCCGCCACCGGAGTAGAGTTCATCCATACTACCTGGAGCCACTGCGGTCATCCACAGTGCGTTTCCAGAGGTCTTTTTTGCCACGTACCATCCGGCTATGGAATGAGCTCCCCTCCACGGTGTTTCCCGAGCGCTATGACATGTCCTTCTTCAAACGAGGCTTGTGGAGAGTATTAAACGGTAGGCAGCGGCTTGGCTCTGCCCCTGGCATTGCTGAAGTCCATGGGCGACGGTAACCACTCACCATCAGGTGGGCCGTATGCTCGTCTGCCTACAAGGGCAATAAAAAAAAAAAAAAAAAAAAAAAACATGTGTGGGCGCGTCCATGTATCTATGTGTGTGTGTGTGTAACGATTGGGTCTATTGTGCAATAAAAACAGTGGGGTTGTGATGTGTGATAATAATGTTATTCCATTGCGCAGTTACGTTATGTTGGAGACTTCGCCCCCGTGTTCCGAGGTGGACGTCAAAATTCACCCATTCAGAAAACTTAAAAGAATAAGCATCGAAAAATAACATTTCATTAATGTCGCCTGTCTTGTACGTAATGTAATGCAAAGTTCATTGGGGGTCAACGTCCTCGCGCGTCGCGGGGGCGTTTCGTGTATGTGTTCGTCTCCATAGAAACATTAATGATATCGACAAGTATATCTGAGCTTTTAAGTAAAAGATGTTAGTTTATTACGATAAATGTCAAGTAGAGGAATTACAGACTAGTTAGCTTAAGGAGTCGTGTTCAGTCATAGATGTAGTCCATGGACCGCAATCGAAATGACGACTTATTCCCATTTGCATTGTAAAGACAGCCGTTCTGTTCACCTTTTTTTTTATTGCTGTGCAACCAGATTTCGTCTCATCTGGTATTAAGTTGTTATCGTAACTCGTAGACCACGTGTTGTGTCAGCGACCTTGAGACATGAGGTCTGAGTCCCGATTGTATTGTGCAACGGACCCCAAATGAAGCGTTTGAGACCAATATAGGTACAAAGGTGGCGCCTATGAATGCGGCTTCACAATTCCTAGCAAAAATTTCCTTTTATTTGAACTTTCCACGCGATTTTTCAAGAGTATAATGGCTTTCGCGATCCCGGTGTGAACTCACCGCCAGCTGACCTGTGCTGTCTGCCAATCTGATGAAACGAAATGTTCCAGGAGGCCAATCGCAACAGGTCGTTCCGCCGGCGAAACCAGCCATTCCGCCCCTGCCCAACATACCTCCCCAACCTCTGATCTCCGGTCTATCGCCCACTCAACCGTCCAACCAGTCGTTGCTCGGTGATTTCGGCTCCGGTCAGCCGCTGATCCAACCTTTGGTCCAGCCCGTCAAACCGCCCGTCAGTACGGTGCCGGATCTGATCTCCGGCGTGAAGCCGTTGTCGCAATCCTTGCTAGACTCCCCACCCATGGCCCCCACTGTTCAGCCGTTGATTGGCACTGTCCAGCCATTAATCGGTCCAGATCCACTGATGGGCAGCGTCCAACCCCTGATTGGCTCCCAGCCACTGGCCGGACCCACGCCCCTAGTGAGCTCACCCCAAACTCTAGTCAATTCATCACCATTAGTCTCGTCACAGCCGATTATGTCCAGCCAGCCGTTAATTAGTGCTTCTACGATCTCCGCACAACCTCTTGGAACAATGCAGCCCCTGATAGGGACCGCTCCACCTATTATGGGAGCGACTCAGGCCCTGATCCAGTCTCCCCCCCTGTCTGGTCCGCAACAACCCGCGCCGGTCACGGCCGCGTCGTTTGGGGGTAGTCCCCCGCACCCGGTGGTCGCAGCTTCGGTTCCCGGACAGCCGGTGACGTCTACGCCGATCGCGGCTCTGAACAAAGAGGTCATATCGAAACCAGGTAATCAAATAATCATAATTGTAGTTTGAAAACTAAAAAAATAAACATGCTTTAACATCTAATCGAACTAACAGTTGGTGTCATAATTTTGTTTGTCCTGTCGATACTGGTAGTGATATCAGAGGGTAGTTATAAAACTGTTGTGTCGTCAGCGGTCATTGACCCGCGGGTGGGTTGATTTGTATTACGGGTTTTTCTCTGGACCCTGAATAATGATGTTACATGTGGAAGGGTGAAAGTTTATTTGGTCTAAGCGACATTTATCTTTATAATTAAAGGTCCGTTTTATTTGGTATCAGCACCAACAGTTCGATGTTTTTAATTGAACTTCAATTAAGTTTACTCTATTTGAATAGCTGAAGAAAAGGTTTTTTGTTATGATATTTTTTTCTAAATTTTAAACTTTCAATGGCTCTTTTGTAAAGTTGCAAAAATGTCGCGTAAACCCAACAACCTTTCACCCGTCGATGTGATCTCAGTAGGAAGAAATTATTTTGAATTTAGCGTGATTCCTGCTGTCCTTCCAGGATCCGTAGTGACGAGTCCCGAAGTCCCGATGGGAGTGATGAGCCCCCCTCCCATGGAGTGGGGGGTGCCGCAGCCACAGAAACTCAAGTGTGTATCGTCGACTGCTGCTAAAGCGATACCTGACCCTAGAGGGTTACCAGGCCACTTTCAGACTTGACCTTCGTGCCTCAGTGCTATAGTACAACAACCGCCCCAACCTTCAAACCGGAACGCATACTGCTTCGTGGCAAAAATAGGTGAAGCGGCTGTGCCTATCCGTGACAATCAAAAGACGCCCTGCTACTAACCGCTTCTGAATAATAATATTAAAAAACGAAGGAGCTGATCTGCGGACCCTGGACCGCAACGGAACTCCTGAACGGCCACTGGTAACCCAATCGAGTTTGGGCTCGTTAGATCTGTCCCAACGAGTGTTCTCGTGTGTTCTCTGTGTTCAATTCAGTACAATGTTAAGAAATTGAGAAGTGCGCGTTTGGAATGGTATGGACATGTGGTGAGATGAAATGACAATGAGATTGTCAAGAGAGTTTTAACTATGAATGTAGAAGGCTTTAGAGGAAGAGGTAGACCTAAAAAAAATGGATGGATTGCGTGAAAGACGATATGTGTCAGAGGGGAGTGAGCTAAATGGTGCATGATAGAGGAGTATGGAAGGAGAAACCATGTTGCGCCGATCCCAGGCGACTAGGAAAAGGACAGGATAATGATGATGTACTCCCTAGGTACACGCAGCTGTTCAACGCCACTGACCGCGCGAAGACCGGATCCGTTTCCGGGACGCAGGCGAGGTCCATCATGCTGCAGTCCAGACTCCCACAGCAAAGCCTGGCCCAGATCTGGGCGCTGGCCGATCTGGACGCCGATGGGAAATTGGGTGTGCTATTGAATCTGTTTTTTTTTTGAGACATGGTCACCCCTTAGTTGCCACCTGTCTTGAGGCACGAGGTCGAAGGTATAAAGGCTGTTCCGTGCTTCAAACCTAAACGTATAACTGCTTAGCGACAAAGACGATTAAGATGGCGGTACCTACTCGTACGGCCTGACGATATTTTCTACAAGTGTGTTTTCTTAATTCAAGTGAAAAACGTAGTCACTGAACCCGGATTAAATATCAAAACAATGCTCTAAATCCAAGTTCCCTAAAACTGAAATTTCATACCAAAATTAATTTGATATTTTAAGTAATAAAAAAATACCACGGGGAAATCTTCAGCTGCTCCCAACGACAACATTTGAAGTAATTAATTAGGTATGATTCGAGAATCTGCAACCTTAGTAATGTGTAGAGGACTTGTACTTGTACTTGGACTCGGAACCCGGTAAGGATGTGACGGTTGTCTCTCGCGTCCAGGCTGCGAAGAGTTCGTCCTGGCGATGTACCTGTGCGAGAAGGCGACGCAGGGCGAGCCGGTGCCCGCCAGGCTGCCTCCGGAACTGATCCCGCCTTCCTTCAGGTAAACCGACTTGAGTTCCACCTAAAAGTAAACAGGTTTCCACCCGGTCACTGTTCATGAGTTATTGGTGAAGTCTTGTGAGCCCGCACGGGTAGGTACCACCGCCCTACCGCAAAGCTGACATGCGATCTGGTTTTAAGAGCTAGTCCGTCTGCTTTTGCACATGGTGTTAAGTGGTTACTGGAGCCTATAGACATCTACGACGCAAATGCTGCTACCCACCTTGTGATATGAGTTCTAAGGTTCCATAGTTCTATAGTTACAACATAGGCAGGGCGATGGTACTTACCCGCGTTGACTGACAAGAGGTCCTATTACCAGTAATGATAATCTCTAGATAAAAGGGTGCATGTACTTATGTACGCGCGTAAGAAGTTATACTTTATTTTTATTCAAATAGAAACTCAAAGAATGTGGATAAATATTATAAATATAAATACACAGTGAACAGAGGCGGCGTGCGTGCCAACATGCGCCACTAACAGAGGTTCCATTTCTGTTTTGTTGGTAGCGTTTTTTACGAGTGTACATGCGCGAAAGTTCACCTGCGGCTATATTCAGACTCGCCAAGTTACGTCGGTCGTATTGTAATGAGTGATTTAGTGGGCAACTTCATTCTGTTTTGTGTCACGGTGCGCGCGCATCGTAAAATTTCACTATCATCAATTTTTCATAACGCTTCTAAAGAAGTATAACTTCAAAAAGTCGCTGTTGGTCTCGCAGGAGGGAATCGGTTTCGTCCACGAGCAGCGCTAAGTCGTACGAGGAGCGGCGGCGGGAGAACATGGCGCGCGGACAGGCCGAGCTCGAGCGCCGACGGACGCAGCTGGCCGACGCACAGATGAAGGAGAAGGTAAGAGGGCGGGGTCTGAACCAGAGCCAGTGGAGGGGGTCAACGGGGGACCACTCAACCAATCGTTTTAAACTGTGGCAGCGGCGTCGGTCGTGGCTGATCGACGCCCAGATTAACGAGAAGGTAAGGGGACGGGGTTTGAACTAGAACCAATGGGGGGGTCAACAGGGAACCATTGAACCAACCGTTTTAAACCGTGGCAGCGGTATCGGTCGTAGCTGATCGACGCACAGACGAAGGAGAAGGTAAGAGGACGGGGTCTGAACCACAGCCACTGAAGGAGGTCAACAGCAACAGGGGACCATTGAACCGATTGTTTTGAACCGTGTCAGCGCCGCCGGACGCAGCTGGCCGACGCCCAGATGAAGGAGAAGATAAGGGGACGGGGTCTGAACGAGAGCCAGTGGAGGGGGTCAACAGGGGACCATTGACCAATGGTTTAAAACCCTCACGCCCATCTCTATCTGTATCTGTGTGTGTGCGTGTGCGTGTGCGTGTGTGCGTGCCAACAAATTTGAACAGCCATTATTGTCAGTGTCATTGTCATTGAATTTGATTGAATTTTCGTTTTTGTATTTCACGCCTTCAAGGAAGCAGAGGTACATATGAACTGTTGCAATTAATCTTTTGAATTAATTAAGCATTTCTGAACTTTATCAAACAAGTCTTATTTAAATGTAATGTGTAGTGTAGTCATATGCAGTAGACTGGATCAGGTCCTCCGACGGTCCGCGCCTTTTTTTTATAGCATAGGTGGGTGGACGAGTTCACAGCCCACCTGATGTTAAGTTGTTATCGGACCCCATAGACTTCTACAACGTAAATGCGTCACCCACCTTGAGATATAAGTTCTAAGGTCTCAGTATAGTCACAACGGCTGCCCCGTCCTTCAAACCGAAACGCATTACTGCTTCACGGCAGAAACAGGCAGGGTGGTGGTAACTACTCGCGCGGACTCATAAGTTCGGTCAGATAAGGCTCACCGGTGAACATGGTGTTCAACGTGTTAAGTATATATGAGTTTTTATATCACTCTCTGCTTCCCATAGTGGGGTCGCAGTTAAAACTAGATAACTCGACCTCCTTCTATTCCGTGGCATGCGTCATCCTTCTAACAGGCAGAGAGGGAGAGGAAAGAGCGAGAGGAAGCCGAGAAGAGAGAAAAACTCCGTCTGGAGGCCCAGCAGAGGGAGCAGGAGGAGTTACTCCGTAAACAGAAGGAGGAACAGGTACGGACCATTGGACCTCCCCCACCGAACGCTGGTTACCAGTCTAAGAGCCGAGGTGATGGTACAAACTGCAGCCTCGTGGGTTTTAGGCGTTGTCCCCCATAGGTCATAAGGTCGGGGTATGGTTTCCATAAAAATTTGGGCTATAGTGGCTACGTGTTAACAAATACCCCGAAAAAAATATAATTAATCAAAGCAAAAAAATTTGTTAACCCTAGTAAGCTCAGTCAGGGAACCAGATTATTTAACAAGAAAGGCCTAACTACGTACCTATTTTATCTAATAATAGTCTACTTTAATAGTTTTTCTATTTTTCATTTATAAATGTTTGCTACCTCAATACAAGGATGTTCATATACTCAAGTACTGCTGGCTTCAAAAATGTCAAATGTCAAGCTGGAAAAAAAAATGTTAATATGGTTAGGTCTCTTAAAATTTTTGTCGTTCAGCGAATTAGGTAGAAATGTACATTCTGCGAAGTTTATTCTTTAATTTTACTGAAATAGGGTTTGCACATCAGTGAAAATATTTTTATTTTATATTTTTTACTTTTTTTATTGCTTAGATGGGTGGACGAGCTCACAGCCCACCTAGTGTTAATTGGTTACCGGAGCCCATAGACATATACAACGTAAATGCGCCACCCACCTTGAAATATGAGTGCTAAGGTCTCTGTATAGTTAGGTACAACGGTTGCCCCACCCTTCAAACCGATACACATTACTGCTTCACGGCAGGAATAGGCAAGGCATTGGTACATACCCGTGCGGACTCACAAGAGGTGTCGCCTTGACGAGTAAAGCTCACTGATAATGAGCCTATTTCAAAGACTTATCATTGATCCCCCAACTCTAGAAGCAAGATCCATTGTATACTTTAGACCATTTTAGGCTGATCTCCCCTCCAAATTGGATCTTTGCGGAGGAGAAGACGGGAGTTTAGTGATGTACATATATTTTCAGGAAAAACGCGAAGCTGCACGCAAAGAGATGGAGAGGCAGTGCCAGCTGGAGTGGGAGAAGAAACGGTGAGAGTCATGTTAATGATTAGCCAATCTCATTAGGGGCGCACATGGCGAGACCAGGGCGTGATGGAATAATCACCAGGGACAAATCACGACTAGACATCTATCTCTGAACTAGCATTTCCTGTACTGTGGGAGCCACCATCGAGCCAGTCCTCAGAGTAAAGACCGCTTTCTTGACTTTTTAGACCTTCTTCTTTTTCTCCACCTTATCCCACTAGATGGGGTCGGCACAGCTATTTTTTCTCTTCCATTCCCTTCTATCAGCCGTCATCTCAACTCTCACTCCTCTCTCTCATATCGTCATTCACACACTCCATCCATGTCTTCTTCGGTCGCCTTTTCCTCCTCTACCTTGCACTATCATTTCCATACATCTCCCAGTCACTATTTAGATCTTACATACATTTATTTTGAGTGGACCATTCATTGAGATGCTGGATGCTGTTCCTTCGTTATGGAGCGTTGGGGGCCCGACTGGCGAGAACAGGTTGGACCTCACGACCAGGGTATAGCACCCCCCTCTTAAACTTCATAGAGGATGTCCCAGCCTTCAGTAACAAACAGTACGGACGCGCGTCCCGTTGTCTGGCTGCAAGCTCTGAGCTTTCATTCCAGGACCAGGGAACTGGAAGCGCTGAGGAGCGAGGAGCAGAGCAAGGTGTTGAGTCTGAAGGCGAAGTGCCAGTCGCTGAGCGCGCAACTCGGCGCCGAGAGCGTCCGCTGCAGCACCCTGGCCGCCAGCATCCGGGACACCAGGACCGCCGTCGCCGCCGACAAGCGGACCATAGACGGCATGAGGTGAGCGCCCCGGCACACGCGCTCGACATCCTGATGTCCGTGGACTCCGACCATTTATATTAATACGTGAAGCAAAAACTTTGTATCCCTTTTTACGAAAATTGCGCGGACGGAGGAGTATGAAATTTTTCACACTTATAGAGAATATAGAGAAGAAGTGCACAATGCTAATATTTTTTTAAAAACAATGCATAAAAGATACATTAAATCGATAAAGAAAACATTACACACACTACCATGTATTTGTCACAACACATACTTATAAATATACTCTTTGTAAATTGTCAATTGTGAATATTATGTTATTCTTTAAAGCCTGTGGTAATTGAGAATAGATTAATATTTTTTGTCCTTAACATTATTTGTCTATAGTGTAGTCTTGGCGAAATCTGTGATTAAAGAAGTATAAATAGTCTTTGATAATAGAACCAATAAGAATGTTCAAACTTATAATTTCAATTATTAGCGGTAGGCAGCGGCTTGGTTCTGCCCCTGGCATTGCTGAAGTCCATGGGCAACGGTAACCACTGACCATCAGGTGGGCCGTATGCTCGTCTGCCTACAAGGGCAATAAAAAAAATAAAAATAAAAATAATTATAGTCGAATTTCGACTACTGCGGGGACCACAAGTAAGTATTCAAGTCAATGTGAAAGTAACTGAACCTCGTTAATTGGTCCAGGTCCGACCGGGACTCCAGCATGGCGGAGATGCAGCAGCTGAAGGCGCGAGTCAAGGAGCTCAACGCGAAGCAGATCGCTTTGAACAAAGAGAAGGCGGAGTTGGACGCCAAGGTGCGTGTGTTGCGCTCCTGACAGGTGTCAGAACTGACAGCTGTCAAAACTGTCCACCTATCTTTCACTGAGCGATAAGACAAGACATGGCTTCGGCCTTACGATCAAGAACAATGAAGACGTGGCTTCGGCCTTTAAAACTACCAATATTCTCCAATTATTACCAAGACAAGAACAAGACCTGGCTGTATGGACTTAAGTCCTTTGCCTTTCCCATTAGGGATAAATTATTATCATCATTATCATCTTTCACGGAGCGAGGGTGTTTAATGTTCTTTATTTGGTTCAGGCTAAAGCCGCAGAGGGCGCTGGTGAGGATGGGAAACTCAGCATGATGGAGGTCACGCTCAAGCAACTCCGGGAGAAGGTGAGCTGTGTGACATTCTAACTGGTATCTATGGGGGGGGGACAGTTATTGTCCCACTTGGCTGTTGACCCGTGGACTCGTCAGCACAGGAGTTCATTGCGGGCGTTGAACTCCAAGAAAAGTTGAAATATATAGACCGCAGTGTTGACCATGGACCACTGTGGTTATACAGACGGTTAATTCGCTTAAACAATCACGGATTGCAATAATAATTAGTGATTTAGATTTAAAGAGAGAATCGATTTTGATGTTCGTCCGCCATGATGAATGGAATCATGTTCGGTGTTACCCACTCTCGATTAAATTTACCATTTAGTAAAAAATACAAAACATATAAATCGTCATGAAAATAACACGAGTAATTATTTGTCAGCAATTAAAATAATAACAATACAAAATTATGACTTTCACTAGGTGTTTTATAGACAAAATTGATTAAATTTTATAAATTTTTGGTTTCTAAAAAATTTACAAGATCCTTCATCACTTCATTACGACTACTTAGAGACCACACCGGTCACCGTCCTCGTCGAACCGCTTGCGACGAAGAGTTCGACGAGCGAACTAACTCACAGACACAGCCCACTGAGTTTCTTGCCGGGTCTTCTCAGTGGGTCGCGTTTCCGATCCGGTGGTAGATTCTGCGAAGCACTGCTCTTACTAGGGCCAGTGTTAGCAACACTCCCGGTTTGAACCCCGTGAGCTCACCTACACGTCAAGGAGAAGCAGAAATAGCCTCTCAAGGCTATCAACATAGGTAGGGAAAAAAAGGAACCACTGGTTCACACAATTTTTTTTTTGTGGTTCACACTAAAACAAATATCGCAGCGCCCGGTAATGTACGACGAAGTTCATTCCGTAGTCGAGGTCGACGACCTCGCGCGATGTTCGCTTACATTGCGCGCTCGCTTCATCGCTGTACCCGCCACGCAGGTGGAGGCCGCCAAAGCTATCGTTGAATCGAAGACCGCGGACCTGCAGCACAACGAGGCCCAGCTGGCGGAGCTGAACGCGACGGTAGCGACGCTCAGCGACAAGTGCGAGAAGGTGTGGAAGCTGTACGAGGAGAAACGGAACGAGTACATCGAGAGGAGGAACACGGCGCCCGCGGAGGGGACCTGGGGCAGCAGCGGTGAGGGACTCCGTCACTTACTACCACATTTTTTTATTTTATTTTTATTGCTTAGATGGGTGGACGAGCTCATAGCCCACCTGGTGTTAAGTGGTTACTGGAGCCCATAGACATCCACAACGTACATGCGCCACCCGCCTTGAGATATGAGTTCTAAGGTCTCAGTATAGTTACAACGGCTGCCCCACCCTTCAACCGAAACGCATTACTGCTTCACGGTAGAAATAGGCAGGGTGGTGGTACCTACCCGTGCGGACTCACAAGAGGTCCTACCACCAGTAAATGATTGATGATTATGATATTTTTACCAAATGCTTAAACTTTAAATAGTCCTGTGTTGTTCCAAAAATTTCGCTTAACCCAAATACCCTTTCACCTGTCGAATTATTGCAGTAAAATAGAATTCAATTGGAGGGTAGTTTGTTATTAATTTATATGAATGTGCAGACGCGGACTGGGGCGCCGCGGACGCCGCGTGGAGCTCCCCCCCGGCCGAGGACGCGTGGGGCGACGCGCCCACCACCACCGGTACGGTCCACGGGCGCACGGACCACGTGCAGAAGCCGCTATTAACCTTAATGAAGTGAAACTTCTTTAGACGGAGTGAGAGAGTAGGCAGAGCGTCTCGCGAACCACTCGACCGCGCAGAGAGGGAGAAAGCGAGCTAGGTCGTTCCTCTTACACACATTTTGTTTACGGGCGTCGGCCACTAGATGGCGACTGGCGTGTTATTAGTTTCTCATTCCTCCTATAGATGACAGTAACATTATTTTAGCGACATCTATCGGATTTCATATAAACCGCTATATTGACAACGGTGTGTTAGATTAGGTTCTAAAAAAAAAATCATAATACTATAGACCGCAAAAGAGGTTTCACTTCTTTCGCGTGCACAAAGCTGCACGCGCACAATTTTTTTAATTTTTTTAGAGCGAGTAATGTAATAAAAATTCTCGCGAGGTCAACGACTTCCAATCATACGTCGTACATTGCGGGCCCGCTGAATGAGCGTCTGCGCTCGACCTAGCGTAACTACAGATGCTGTTTATGTTCATATATATATATATATCTGGTCTGCTGATAAATCTATTTTAAAATTTTAAATCGATGGACGGACTCGCGGCTCGACGCTGAGAGGTTTATGAGACCCACGGACATCACATATGATATCTCGATTGTATTTTAAAAGCTGACGTAATTTGGCGTCGAAAGCAAGCAGGATGATGGTACCTATCCTAACTACAGGTTTTCACTATTTTTTTGTAACGAATAGTTTCGTCGTTCCAGCCACGGAGACGGTGCAGACCGCAGCCCCCGGGGGCGAGGGCCCGCAGCCGCCGCGGTGGCGCTGCGTGTACCCGTTCGTGGGGCGCAGCGCCGACGAGCTGAGCGTGCAGCCCGGGGACCTCATCGTGCCGCGCGCGCCCCCCGCCGCGCCAGAGCCCGGCTGGGCCTGGGGCAGCGCCAGGGGTACGGGGACCGCATCAATAATAAACTTCTTTAGAATCGTTGTGATTTCAAACTTGATGAAACGAAATGAAACGAAACGAAAAAATAAGTGTGCCGCGATTGGCTTGCCGAAGCGGCTCCGAGCGGCGCCGACAAATCACGAAGCGCTCCACACGGTCTCACTTTTTTTTTTATTGCTTAGATGGGTGGATGAGCTCACAGCCCACCTGGTGTTAAGTGGTTACATCTACAACGTAAATGCGCCACTCATCTTGAGATATGAGTTCTAAGGTCTCAGTATAGTTACAACGGCTGCCCCTTCAAACCGAAACGCATTACTGCTTCACGGCAGAAATAGGCAGGGCGGTGGTGCCTACCCGCGCGGACTCTCAAGAGGTCCTACCACCAGAATGTCACTACCTGATGTTAAGTGTTTACCGGAATCTGGAGACATCGCCGCTACAACACTCCGCTATCAGCTTTGAGGTCAATGAATATGAGGTCAAAATATCAGTTTCACAGCACTCTTTAAAGCGTTACAGCTTCACGGCAGTAATGAGCTTGATGGTACTATAACCTTTTTTTGGGCGTGGTCGATACCCCCACGGGGACTGCAGGTGGGGAGTGGGGGGCATTGTATATGCAACCACTAAGGTAGTCACGGTCACCTATAAACGACTCCCCTCCACTCTCGCCCAAGAGTCCGGTCCCCCCTCGAGACAAAATCCGGGAGGGACAGGTTGTACGCACAAGATGTCAAAATGAAGGTTGAACTCGGTCCCAGGTCAGAGCGGCTGGTTCCCGGAATCGTACGTGGAGGACCTCAACGCTCCCACCGCGTTCGTCACCGAGGTCATCGAGACCCTCGAGCCAAAGACGCAGCTTGAAGGTAAAGAGACTGAACCTAGGGTCGGGGGTCCTTCTAGACCAGGGGTGGGCAAATATTTTGATAGTCGGGCCACATTGCAGATGAAAATTTGCCTACGGGCCAAACTGTTTTTTTTTTCTAATTTTATATTGTGCGACTATTATACATAGTGTGATTTCAATTATCATAATTATATTTTCGAATAGGAGGCGCTGAAAAGAGCGGTTGTCCGGGAGAAAATTTTGGCTCCCACCGGCCCTGATAATGTGTATCAGTAGTGCCTAATATTTTATCTAAAAAAATTTATGCACCAATTTATGTTAGACAAAAACTAATATTTATGTTTTTAATAATAATGATATATACAATGCTTCACGGGCCAGACGAAATTCTACCGCGGGCCGCCATTTGCCCAGGCCTGGTATATAAGTATGTATATCAGGCTCCAGTTCCCATAGGGGGATCCAGGAGCCAGATGTCCCGGTATGACTTGTACCCGGTTATTATTGTTATGCGCTGGGGTTCGGGATAAATAAAAAAATTATACCGAAGTACAGAATAAAATTGTATTCAACACTTAAAACATTTAACAAACACCTTAAAATTCTTAATTCGCTACTACGCTTCAGGTGATCCCTAGAATTATCGAGAATATTCCACACATTTCGAGTATTGTGTCTCTGCTATCTGACAATAGATGGCGTTGTACTTCTCAAGCGTTCTAGGTGCTACTAGATTCTTCGATATTCGTTCGACTATTTGGTGATACATGGCGTTACTCTTACCGGGGTAACATTATTATAAAGGCGTCCGCGGCCTGATGTGTGCGACGCCCGGTGCACGCGACCCGAGCGTTTGAATCCCCCAAGGAAGTGCTGTCTAAACAAACATACTCAGTACCTTTACGCGCTGAGGTTCGGGATAAATAAAATGGCCACCGAAGTACAAATTAAAACTATTTAACACTCAGAGCACTTTACAAATCGCAATTCGCTTCTTCCGTTTCGCTTCAGGTGATCCGATTACTTCGCGTCATCACTGCAACGCTTTTATAGTCGATACGACAACTCTACGATTATCAAGAACATTCCCGATAGGTCTAGTCGTGTCGATATGTGTTTTCGCTGTTTGATAATAGATGGCGTTACACTCTTCGAGCGTTCTCGATATTACTAGAGCTTTTAATATTCGCTTCTTGTATTCGACGACAGATAGCGTCACTCTTACCGGCGTAACAGTATATAATATGCGTGACCCTAGATCTTAATAAATACACATTCATATAAAAGTGTTGTAAAGTTTGTATGTCACTTTTGGAGAAGAGTTTGTGTTTCTCGAGGACTTCTCCAGCCGTGACCGCTGATAAAGTGTACTCGAATAAACCTTACTCGAACATTCCACAGGGATAGCGGAGGTACCCGAACAGGAGGCCACCAGCGACCTCGGGGGCGCGCTGCCGGCAGTAGGTCAGTGAACACACACTAAAAAACGCACACCCTGTGTATAGGGCTAGTAGAGACAAATCTAACGAGCCCAAACTCGATGGGCTTACCAGTGGCCGTTCAGGAGTTCTGCTGCGGTCGAGGGTCCGCAGACCAGCTCTGCAGTGCCAACATATAGGAACGTTTTCTTTTTTGATCGTATTTTACTTATAAATGATCGCAGTAGATCCCGGCCGGACGGTAAGCGAGCCCGTTTCTGTTGAAGACGACGGCGAGTTCTACATAGCGTCGTACCCGTACAGCTCCTCGGAGCCCGGCGACCTGGTGTTCGAGGCCGGCGAGAGGATCGAGGTGGTGCGGCGCGACGGCGACTGGTGGACCGGCAGGATCGGGGCCAGGTCAGTGGAGGGGACGGGGGGGCGGCACCGTGCTGTGTGTGCTTCTAGCAAACTAAGAACGAAACGAATCTAAATGTCGGACTTTATAAATTGGAAGATGCCGACATCCAACCTAATGGCTCTTATTTGTTTTGTTTAAGTAAGTAGGGTTTGTAGCCCACTGAGTTTCTCGCCGGATCTTCTCAGTGGGTCGCGTTTCCGATCCGGTGGTAGATTCTGCGAAGCACGGCTCTTGCTAGGGTTCGTGTTAGCAACATCGTCAGGTTTGAGCCCCGTGAGCTCACCTACTAAAGTTAGGGTTACGCTGACATAGCTGCTAGGGCTATCAGCTTAGGTAGGAAAAAAAAAAAAAAAAAAGAAGGGTTTGTTAATACTTCGGGCATAAATAATAAAAAAATAAAATAAAATCGTAACGACTTTATAAATATCGGTAACGATTTTCGGAATCGTTTTAGCGTCGTTCGATATCCGAGATAAACCACAGTTTCCTTTACGACGTACGAAATTTAGATTTATATAAAAAAAAAATTCAATTTCCTCACACAGGACCGGCATATTCCCCTCGAACTACGTGTCCCGGGAGGCAGCGCCCGCGGCCACCTCGGAGCCCCAGGACTCCGCCCCGGCCGAGGCGTCCCCCGCACCCCCCGCCGCGCCCGAGCAGGAGGACACGTCGCCCCCCAACACAACTCCGCCGATACCTGCCTCTCAGGTCAGCCCCAAAATATCAAACTACCCCCCCTTTTTGAACTCTGGAAGGTAGATAGCCAATGGCTAGTAGTTTTACTGCTAGGGACTTTTTGGCGGAAACGCGAGAAGAGGAGTGAAGTTGTGTGATTTGCTTTATTTTGTCTATTTAGTGTTTCTTCGGGTTTAAATGTGTAATAATGGTGGTTTATTAACTGTTTAATATCTGTGCACAAGTGTGGGAAAATGAAACAAAGCCGTTGGACATACTTCTCGGGATCCTCCAAAAAGTCCACTGAAAAAATCTTAATAAATGACCACCATTTTACTGAGATTATATTTCATCCCATTTCATCTCATCTCATTTCATTTAATTTCATCCAAGTTGATTAATGTCTCAAACTAATCGTCTTCATTTCATTTCACTCCATAATAACATTTTTCATAAAAATATGAATATAAGTTAAAATAAGACATGGTCTTAGTTACCAGGTCATAAAATCCCTTAAAAAAAAGTTCTACTGCAACTACAGATTCAGACCGCAGTCTAGTAAAGGACAATGCCCAAAAGTGGGCCAACTTTATGTCAAAACTATTTGTACTTGAAAAACTATGCCTTATTTTTTTACGTTGTTTAGTTTATGTATCAACATTTCTTTAAACCTGGCATTGTTTTACAAAAAAATAAATTACTTATTTGATAACTAACATCCCAAAACTTAGTGGCATAGTTTTTAAATTCGCCAATAGGCAAAGGGCTTAGCCCATACAGCCTTACAGTAAACCTATAAGCTGCCAAACGAAAGAGTTGTCTGTGACTTGAACAACAAATTAAAAAAAAATAAGTAATGGTTATAATTCAGACTTTTTAGTTTATTTTTGTTCAATTCAATATTTATATATTGTAATAATAATTATTACTTAACACCATGAATTATTTAATATTTTTAGATATTAATGATTCCATTAGTGAAAATCTCAATGGCCTACCATTACTCTATTCTTATATAATAATATGATCAGAGAGTTTTGGCAGCAACCCGAGTGAAGCGTCACTTGAAGTTTTATTTTATGTTTTTTTAATAGTTTATTGTGATGTATAATATATAAATTGAGCGTTGTTTTGTGTATTAAACGTCAATAATCGTTGTTCACGATTATTGAGGCATTGGAATAAAACTGTGGCTAACATAGTAGTGACTGTTCTTTTTTTCAAGATAAAAGGTCTGCGGAAATTCACGCTCACTCAATGAGCTATTCATCGAGTTGACGTCAAAACTCCCAAAAAGCAATAAAAAGAGATACAAAATATAACTACGACAGACTAGGCTGTATAGGCTACGCGCTTTGCCTGCTTATTGGCGAATTTAAAAACAACAACAACAATATCGTTGTCGGCTTCCGGATTTTTATTTCATTTTAATATTATTATGAGGATATAATAATAATAAAATGTACGTAAGGGCTTATTTCTAGCAACATTAACCACAATTAACTTATTTAATACTGTAAATAATTATGAGAGCGATTATTGATTTCGAAAAAAACAATTAACAACTTAATTTTAGCTGCAGAAAAAAACAGATTTCTCTTAAATCTGGGTGAGAATATAAAAATAGTTTTCTGAATATGAAACGATATTTCTTTGTCTATCAAAATAAGTTAAAACCATCATGACGCGACAACTTTTTTTAGGGGCCCATACGCCCATAGAAAATGGGCATTGTCCTTTGTGCAGTCTTATTTAGAGAGGGAACGAGATCTTCCACCGAGCTCGGCGGTCGAGGAACTTTTTTAATTATTACCCCAAAATATTTTTGTGTAAGTTGATATTACCCTCTGGCGAAGAGCAAAAATAAAAACGAAATCGCTTCTTTTTATAATAGCATCTTTCATACTATAGCCCCCATGATAGTTTTGAAAAGAAAACAATAACTAAAAATATAATTTAAACATCATTTATTAACATCACATTAAACATCATTATTTATCAATGCAATACCTAGTAATACATAACGGTAATAATAATAATATATGTAATATACAGTTGAGGAACAAAAATCGCCCCCACAGAAAATATAAGTAAATGATAATTTCTTGTTTTGAGATTGAAATCACAACGATTCTAAAGAAGTTTCACTTTGATGTATACTTTTTACTCACAAAAATTTCATTTTTCCTCCCTAAAATTTCATTTTACCCCATTTGGGGTGGTAGGACCTCTTGTGAGTCCGCGCGGGTAGGTACCGCCGCCCTGCCTATTTCTGCCGTGAAGCAGTAATGCCTTTCCGTTTGAAGGGTGGGCAGCCTTTGTAACCATACCTTAGAACTTATATTTCAAGCTGGGTGTTGCATTTACGTTGTAGATGTCTATGTGCTCCAGTAACCACTTAACACCAGGTGGGCTGTGAGCTCGTCCACCCATCTAAGCAATTAAAAAAATAAAATGCACTAGGTTTGTGTTCCTAATTCTTTTTTCCTTTTGCGGGCCTACTGGAAGAGATTTCAGCATGAAATAAGTAGTGCCCTTGTACTCTGTATCCTTATTGACGTGTCTTTTCTAATAGCTGTGTGTACAAAATATATTAAATAAAAAAATAAATAAATTACCACGGTTCCCCGATCTCTGACCTAGCTGATATGGACCTCTAACGAACTCGCATATACATCTGTGACGTTTCTGTTGGCGCAGGACCAGAAGTCCTCGACGCCGATATCGTCAGAGGTGGCCATGATCACGGACCCCGCGCGGCCCCCCTCCGCCGCGGGGGCGCGCCGCGACTCCGGGCGCGACTCCGTCACCGGCCGCCGCAAGCACGAGATAGTGCAGGCGCTCGCCAGCTACACCGCCACCAGGTACCGCACCCGCCAGGGGACCCTCACCATTACTGCTGCAGCCGTTGTACTGTTTAAACTAAGACTTAAAACTCAGGGTGGAAGTCGACTTTGACATGGTGAATGTCTACGGACTCCGATGATAAGTGAACATCAGGTAGACAGTGCGTTTCCAGCTGTCTTTTCTGCCACGTACCATCCGGCTATGGAATGAGCTCCTCTCCACGGTGTTTCCCGAGCGCTATGACATGTCCTTCTTCAAACAAGGCTTATTGGGAGTACTTAACGGTAGGCTTGGCTATGCCCCTGGTATTGCTGAAGTCCATGGGCGACGGTAACCACTCACCATTAAGTGGGCCCTATGCTCGTCAGCCTACAAGGGCAATAAAAATAAATAAATAAAAAGACCATCAGCTCGACTACCTACCTAAGCAATAAATAAAAATATCCAATGTTCCATTCTCGGGATATGAGTGTTGTCCATTGACGGCAGCAATCCTGCTCGTCTGTGTACTCGATGTCCGATGTTATTGTCATGTCTGCCTCCAGCCCGGAGCAGCTGAGTCTGATGAAGGGACAGCTGCTGGTGGTGCGCAAGAAGGCCGACAGCGGCTGGTGGGAGGGCGAGCTGCAGGCCAAGGGCAGGAACCGGCAGGTCGGCTGGTTCCCCGCTTCCTACGTCAAGGTGAGGCGCGCCACTCGAATATAGCTCTTATTGCAATGGAGTAAAGGCGATTTTTTGTTTTCGTCAAAAAACTGGTATTTATGTTTACCCCCATGGAAGATAGGGGTTTGTGTTGCGTCATAGATGCGCAGTGTGTCATCGAGTATCGGTTCGAGGGTTGTGGATTCAACGTGAGGGACAGATGTGTATAATCTCTATATACATACGTCAGGTGCTGCAGTCGTCGGGGCGGACCTCGGGCCGCACCACTCCCGTGCTCTCCTCGAAGATGGACGCTCTACCCACGGAGACGGTCATCGACAAGGTACACTCTCCTCTCTCTCTCTTTCTCTCTCTTCCTCTCTTTCTCTTCCTCTCTTTCTCTTCCTCTCTCCTTCTCTCTCCCTCTCTATAACTCAACAAGTGATCGCGTTATAAATGACGTAACGCACTGACAATAATAACATTAGCAGCAGAACATGTTTGAAGGGGCTGTCTTTGTCTGTTGGTTACCACAGTAGGGTCAACGAATATAGTCTAGCTCTAGTATAGACCAGCTTGTTAGACCACAAAAATAGCGGATGAAAGTCGATTGTATGCAGCAGAGATGCGAATGTTGCCATGGATGTGGAATACGGAATGAATATGTTAGAGGACCTGTGACAGAGAATCTGAGAACTATGAATGTGGAAGGATATAGAAGACGAGGTAGACCTAAGAAGAAATACCTAAGAAGGATACTGAGCCTGATCCGATCAATTGGCAGGTGGTGGCGCTGTATCCGTACACGGCTCAAAACGCGGACGAGCTCAGCTTCGAGAAGGACGACATCATAGCCGTCACCGACCGCAGCCAGGACCCGGCGTGGTGGCAAGGTAAATGCAAATTGCAAGTTTAAAAAAATAAATCGTGACGATTTTTTAAAAAGTCGTAACGATTTTCTTTTAAACTGTGGCGATTTTTTTTAAATCGTAGCCAATTTTTTAATGAAATCGTGACGACTTTATTTAAATCGTGACGACTTTTAATTAAATCGTAACGACTTTATTTAAATCGTGACGACTTTTTGCGAATATAAACGCGTCACGTCCAGCGAAACATTTTAAAATTGCAACAACGACAAAACGTGTATTGTAAATGTGAGGTTCTTTTCTTTTGCATTTCCGCAGGCGAACTTCGTGGCATGGTCGGCCTCTTCCCCAGCAATTACGTTACGAAATTAGTTAATTAATTTAAATTTAATGATGTTTGTTCTGTACCGAACTGAGAGAATGTCTTCGTTTTTAACTATGGAGGGTAGATGTAAGGAGCGCCATCTTGTATAGGGGACAAGTTGAAGTCCGCCTGTAAACAGCGAGTTGTTGGAAGACTCACCGAAATACCGCTAGTGTAGGAATGAATGTGAATATAGCAGGTTTAAACAAAGCGGAGTGTGCCTGGTATATTTAAAATCTCAACTATTTATTTTTACTAGTGATCGCTCAGTAAACGAAATTCGACTATAATTAATTGAAATTATAAGTTTGAACATTATTGTGGTTCTATTGTCAAAGACTATTAAATAATTCTTCTATAATCACATATTTCGCCAAGGCTACACTTTAGACAAATATTAATGAAGACAAACAATATTAATCTATTCTCAATTTGACCACAAACTTTAAACAATAACAAAAGTTTGACAATAAACATAGAGTTACCTCTTTAATATATTATGTTTATAATATATGTAAGCATTATGTAATATACATAATCTTATATGTGTTGTGTCAAATACATGGTGTGTAATGATTTTTAAAATTGATTTAACGTATATTTTATGCATAATTAAAGAAAATATTAACATTCTGCACTCCTCTATATTCTCTATAAGTGTGGGAAAATTCATACTAAACAGAGCGAAGTGTGTCGGGTTGAAAAAAAATTATATTTTTCGTGACTTGCATAGTTGCAAAAACATAATAGTTTAAAAAAAGAAAAAATGATTTTATTGTAAAAAAAAAAGCGTGGGTTGCATGGTATTAGTAGTTATAAATATTTTATGAACAGATATGAGTAGAAGGGTTATTTTGATAATATCCTGAAAAGCACCCCACGCTTTTTTTACAACAAAATCATTTTTCTTATACTATTTTTAATTTAAATTTATTTTCCAAATTTTAGTTATATTTTCTATAAAACCGTATTTTGTTAGTTTTTTTAGACTATAATTTATTTTTCATTTTTTACTTAATTTAATTTCAATTTTCTCAATTTTTTTTTAAATATTGAATTGTCATCGGTCCTTAATAAGTATGCAAAGTTTTGAATTAATCCGAAGTTTTGAAGGAAGTCAAAATCATGTTCATAGATTCCGTTACATACTAACATACATACGTCTGAAGCTAATAAAACCGTAAGCAGTAATTAAAATCTGAACTATTAATTTTTTTATTACTCTTCACGTAAGAAGTGTTTCTTTCCTTCTTAATTTAGTATCTTACTCTAGTTATGTAGTTTAATAATTAACAGTTTATAGAGCTGTTTGTAAAATCCTTCCACTAGCTACTGTGGCGCCATCTTAATTGGCTCGCTTTCTAGCGGACACTTTTAGGTAGCTAGCTGCTCGGCTCTGCCCCTGGCATTGCTGAAGCCCATGGGCGACGGTAACCCCTCACCCATCAGGTGGGCCGTATGCTCGTCTGCATACAAGGGCAATAAAAAAAAATTAATACACTGATATGGCGCTCCTTAATTCTACACTCTATGGTTTATTATCATAAATAAAACATGCCTGTGTATGTTTTTTTTTTCTTCGTTTTGATTTTCTTTCATACAGCCTTGAATGAACAATTTTCAAGTACCTGAAATATATATAGATATGTAGCTATACAATTTAAAGGACTTGCAGAGTTTTTTAATTACTTTGCAACAAAAAAATGATAACTTCCACATTTCTCGGAAATAAATATTATATGTAACTAAGTGATGTTACTAACATATAATTTATTGAACTACATATAATATATTGAATAATGGTATATGTGCGAAAACAACATAGTTACGTTTGATGTATCGTAAGCGACCTCAAACATGAGCTTGTCCGTCGTGAGACGCTATGAGGCGTGTCTCAATAATTTACGTCAGCGTTATATAAAGATTATACCAATGATACCAACTATGCGGTCTAAAAGCTAGTTCCACTAATGAACCACAACCTCTTCCTTGCAATCTATCTTATTTTTATGTTATTGTTGCTAGTATCTAAAGTGGCTTAAAAGTAGAGTTACTAATGGTAAATAGATTAAAAAAATATCACCTAAATTAGAAGTTGGCGTTTAAAATGTTTATTAGAATTATTATCTGCATTGTTTTATAATATTGTATATTCCGCTTATTGTATCGAGAGGTGAAAGGTTTTAAAATTTGGAATAAAATATATAAAAAAAAACTTCAACTATTTGAATGGTATAAACTTAATTGAAGTTCAATTAAAAACATTGAACTGTTGATGCTTGTATTAGATAAAACAAACCTTTAATTTCATAGATAAATGTCGCTTAAATCAAATAACCTTTCCCCCTTCAAATTATTATCGCGCGTAATAAATAATTGCATGTTATAAAATATTTATATTTTTTTTAAATGAACACAAAATGCACAACGTAATGTATCGATAATGTGAAAAAACTCAGCGAACAAAAATGTAGTGACTGGCACGACCATCTTGTTGCGAGTGACAGATTAAAACAAACACAAAATGGCGGTGGGCCATTAAGTGCTCCCAGCTTGAAAAAATATATTTGAATGTTTTTGTTCAAAACATAATAAATATATGCGATCGGATTACTTAATTGGTTACAATACTATCAATTTAGAACTGTCACCGAGAAAATAAAAAAGTTGAAATATAATAGTATAGTTTGTTCACTAGCGCGGGAAGGGAACTGCGAAGTCTTGCAGTTTTTTTTTTAAAAACTGAACAATAAATGTTAAAGAAATGGTATTTCACGAGTTTTTATATTATTATTGTGTTATATTTTAAGGTATGAGAATTGCAGAGTGAAACAAATGGTTTTGTTATAATCTGTTTAATTTTGTTTATTGTTTCATTCTTCGATCGATTTGTTGAAATTTTAGGTTATATCCTAACGACTTAGAAATTTTTATTACCTACATTCCAGTCGTCACTGAAATAAAGGTTTGATTGATGGTTTTAAGAAGCACAAATCGAAAGTCGGATGATGACACAGTGTTGAATAGAAACACAATGTGTTTATTAGTTTAATAAGTACAATATTATTAACTCGTTATAGTCATGACGACAAGTTACATAGTTGCAATTTGTTTAGTGAGCGTACCAATTGGCTTGTATGTATTCGTTAAGATTTTGTCTCGAATATAATCTAGTTCGGTTTCTTATTGTAGTAAATAAATGTTTACAGCTTAAACTGTGGTTTTATTTACGGAAGCTGATAAAAAATTTGGTTGTTAAATGCGAATATTATTGTGAACTGCGCGTGTCATGGCGCGGCCCCTTCGTAAGTTTCGCGCGTTAATTGAGATACTAGGCATAGATAATAAGTACTTACATTTTCACTTGAAACTGGCATAAAGTTGAAACTATTGCCATAAAAAAAATTAGATAATATATCGCGTCCACAAAATACACACACGAACACGCGCGCTTTAAAACGGCGCCCCTAGCGGCAAACGTTCCAACTCCATAAATAATTGAGTTAGCTTTTACGCTATAGAGAAGTTAAAAAACTCGCACTAAGCACACTGAATATCAGTCACCGTTCTCGTCCAATGCTAGTAAGAGTTCGACGTGTAACCTAACCCATAACACAATCCACTAAGTTTCTCGCCGGATCTCTTCAGTGGATCGCGATTCCGATCCGGTGACAGATTCAGACTATTTTGATTCTCTTGAGTTCTATCAGTCTGACGATATTGAAATAGCCTCTCTGGGCTGGCAGTGATTAGATAAGAAAACATTAATCATAACAGTTCCTTGACTACCTATAACTTCCTTGCCCATCCAAAAAAGGTTAGGTTGTTCTAATCTATAAATCGGAGTCCGACACGGCTGGGACTACGGACTTGGCATTTTCACATTTTCGAAGGGCATAGAATTATTTTTATACGGAAATCAGTAATTTTCAAAGAGAAAAACCATGAAATTTGATACATCTATTTCTGGTCGGTTCAAATGTTTACTATTTGGTCGATGTCGGCGCGTACCGCATACACGTCAATGATTAATTAAACAACGCAATTAATTAAATTATATTTAAGGCGAAATCATAAAATATTACGCAAAATTTACAATTGGAGCATTAGGAGTGTAATTTTTCATATCTACTTTTTGGCGGGCTTTCCATCTCTGTCACAGACTTCAAATAAACATGTGGAGAGAATGCTGTGAACGTGTTGTAGTGACAGTTCGCCACAATTCGTATCGGCATTTTTCAAAATCTCACCCCTAACGCGAATCAGGGGGTTGAAATTTTATATAGGAAATCGTCCCTTTCAGAAAGGCATGAAGTTCGTTAATAAAATAGACTAATAAAAAATACAATAACAATATTATCAATGAAGTGGAATTAAATACTTTATTTAATTAAAAATTACTCAATAAGTATTAGCCATATCTTGATGATATTTAAACGAAACCACACATAAAAACCTTTCCTTTTTATGGTTGCTAAAAATGATTAAACATTGTCATTGACATGGTTGATTGTTGCGACTTAAATTATTGGTATTTAAAAAAAAGTGTGGTATATAAGTGTTGCCGCGTTGAATTTGTATTTAATTTCAGCTCCTTACAACAATTATGATTGTTATATATAAACATATCCAGATTCAGCTGTGTGAAGACAGGGTGGGCTAGTTTCTTGGCGGCACCCAGGCTCCTAGATTGCCCCCGCGTTAATCATGAAATAAAACACAAAATCCATACTTCATAATTTTGATTTTTTTTCTTTTTTTTTTGGTATATATAATAATTATAATATAATAAAGTTTCTATGTATGTAAGGTTTATTGTTGGGGCGCAGGCGTGGGACGATCGCGCCAGTGTCTTTCTACGAATTTCTTAATATAATTATACGACTGGGAATCCTTTTCGCCTATGACGTCATCGACCTGCGAACAATAAACTTTATGACGTCACAGCAATATTGAATCACATACAGGTAGTTCCAAAATGTGGATCGGAATGGATTAGTGCAGGTTATTCTCCTTTTCATATAAATAAATTACAAGTGAGGTATGGTAAGCAGTCGACGTCGCCCAAAACACGTCATTTCGGATCCTCCCGATCCACTGACGGTGGTTTTAAGTACCTCAAGCACCGGTCATCGTTCTCGTCGAACCCATCGCTCGTGAGGAAGGGTTTCTACTTTGCAGAAATCACTTGTGAAAATGTGGTAGATCACTCAATACAAAACCAGGCCTCTAAGCCGTGATACTGTGGATGGATCGGAACAACTAGGCTGTAATCATTAACATGCCCGGCAGATGTATGTATGTATATGATGGTGTGACTACTTTTGAGAATAATGACGACAGTGTTACTGACTTCATTATTGTCATTGTCTTTTTTTTATTGCCCTTGTAGGCAGACGAGCATACGGCCCACCTGATGAAGAGTGGTTACCGTTGCCCATAGACTTCAGCAATGCCATGGGCAGAGCCAAACTGCTGTCTACCAAAATGTCTTCTATGGTGACAGTAATTAAGGCTTTCCAATAAATTCCATTTAATAAATTTCAAGTGTACGTACAATAACAACAGAGCTCCGCATCGGTCGACTGCTCGAACCGGAATGTATTGTTTTTTTTTTATGATTGAGAGATTACTGGTGGCCCGAAGGCCTTTCCAGTTTCACCAGGACAGGTGGGCGAGCAAAGGATCAGCCAGGAGGGGTGGGATTTGCTAACAGCTGCCCGAGCGCCTCCGAAGGAGACCAAACAACTCAAGAGCAATTGCTTCGCGAATGAATCTACTACCGGATCGGAATCGCGACCCGCTGAGAAGATCCGGCGAGAAAAGGAATGTATTGTGCGATAAGTCACTCGTATATAGTAAGAAAGGGGGGGGGGGTTAGTTCACTTCATGTTTTTGAATACCGTCTTAAGCAATTGTTTACATTCGTTTTTTTTTTATTGCTTAGATGGGTGGACGAGCTCACAGCCCACCTGGTGTTAAGTGGTTACTGGAGCCCCTAGACATCTACAACGTAAATACGCCACCCACCTTGAGATATAAATTCTAAGATCTCAGTATAGTTACAATGGCTACCATACCCTTCAGAACAAAACACATTACTGCTTTATGGCAGAAATAGACAGGGTGGGGGACAGGGTGGTAGTACCTACCCGTGCGGACTCACAAGAGGTCCTACCACCAGTCATTACGCAAATTATAATTTTGCAGGTTTCATTTTTATTACATGATGTTATTCCTTCAGTACGCATTTCATTAGAAAAATTTGTACCCGCCTGGGATTCGAACATCGGTGCATCACTCAACACAAATGCACCGGATGTCTTATTCTTAAGGCCACGACGACTTCAGAAATTGGACTTATAATAATTAACCAACAATTTCCACATTAAGGAAGCAGTTTACTTTTAACTATTTTTTGTTAATAGAAGTGTTGCGCCAATATATTTCAGAACCTTTACCTTATATGGAGGTGTGATCATTACTTGGTGTATTTTGTTATTGTATACTCGGATGCTCTGTCCGGCCCAGGACACGTCGTCAATCACTCTAGCTATCGCCATGAACAGTCTTTGTCCTTCAGGGTCTAGGCATGCAGATAATGCTGATACCTGAACAAAAAATTTTTTTGTTTTTTTTTTAATCATTGGACAGAGCTGATAGACTTGACAGTGTCAATGCCAAGTCGACATGAAGACATGAAGTCAGCTGTTCCACTCTTCAAACTAAAATGATGATAATTACAAACTAAGATTGATTTTACCATTTTATTAATTTTACTCTATAAGAATAAAATATGTGTGCATTTCATGTCTGATAGTTTATTTTTATTGCTTAGATTTATTGACGAGCTCACAGCCCACCTGGTGTTATGTGTTCAGCAGTCCATAGACATCTTTAATGTAAAATATGCTACCCTTCTTGAGATATGAGTTCAAAGTCTATATTCTAAAACTTAATGGCTGCCCAACCACCTTTCAAGCCTAAGCACTTTACAGAAATGCTCAGGGCGGTGGTATGTACCCAAGCAGGC
Source organism: Bombyx mori (assembly GCF_030269925.1). Lineage (NCBI taxonomy): Eukaryota > Metazoa > Arthropoda > Insecta > Lepidoptera > Bombycidae > Bombyx > Bombyx mori. The sequence goes on along the minus strand of NC_085117.1, from coordinate 606,238 downwards.
CCATAAGACGTCCCAATCCCAGGAATTGATGTCTGACAGATCTGATGATAAATAGTTGCTCAAATTCATAGATTTAAGTACACAGCCCACAAACTTTTGGACAAACATTCATTTTACTGCATCACCAGACAGCCTATTGTTAATTCCGCACTGGGTTGCATAGATAGCAGATACAGGCACGACTTTATCACTAGGCTCCAAAATAACTCCAGTATATTTACTTACAGTCAATTGAGTTTTATTATGTTCGTGATTTCATAAAATTTATGTTGTAACCAACTTGATAATTGAAGTATCATTCCAAGAAACTATAAGCCATTAAAATTTATCGTTAATATTTTGAGATACCATGGCAATGTAGAATGTGGGTCACCCTAATTACAGTTAGTACATTTTTTTCATACAATAAATACTGTATGCCGTAACAATGATTAGGCGACGTATACGTACCAATCTTCGTTTGTTTTCAATAGAATTTCTAACTCTTGTGTTCAATCTGTGCAAGTTCAATGATTGGGGGGGCTCTGGTACCGTGGATACTTCCTTCTTGATTTGAACGTCGCTGACGAGGGACAGGTTCACGATGTTGACGTCGTGCCGTTTCGGATTGCCGCTGGACGATTGGCATTTCAGAATCAACATTTTTGTTTGAGGATCGAAAGCTAGGACCTCTCCTTCGATGTTTTCGTTGTAACAGGTGCGCGTGGCGACTATACTGCCGATCGTGAAGCAGTCCGAAACGACGGCCGACATGTTTACGGGTTGATAAACGTTTTTGTTTCAATTGAATAATGTATGGTTATATTTTGGTGAGTTTTTCTGTTTTGCTCCGATGTGCGATCCGCCATTGAATTTGACGGAACTTTTGACGTTTTTATTTATTGAGGTTAGTAGGTAAAAGGTTTGAACGAAACGTACAGCCTAGATTAGAGGTGTTTTGTTTCAAAGTGTTCGTTTTAATATCAATATGTAAGGTGAGAACGGGATTTATTTCCAGGAATCTAATATCAACTTTGTCCAAAAGAATCTTTAGTGTACAGCTGTTTAGGTTAAGGACATTTTAAATTGTATTCTTCATTCTTTAGTTGAGGCTTAAACAATATTCTATTAATTCTTACCTGTGTAATAATGTGCTTGCATAATTTATGTAGTAAGATATGGCAGACCGGAGATTGGCCATCTGATTGGGTACACACCTCTATTCTTCCTTTTCACAAAAAAGGTTCGGAACGGAACTGTAATAACTACAGAACCATTGCACTGATATCCCATGCCAGTAAAATTTTGCTTTACATAATCAACGCGAGACTAAGATCTTACCTGGACTGGCAAATAGCCCAGAAACAAGCTGGTTTTGTGAAGGGGAGGGGCACCAGAGAGCAAATCCTAAACCTTCGGCTTAAGAAAAGTGCTACGAATATAACACTCCTACTTTCATGTGTTTTGTGGATTACCAAAAGGCCTTCGACTGCGTTAAGTAGGAGAGACTGTGGAAAGTTCTTTCCGAGACAGGTGTACCGGACCACCTCGTAATGCTGGTTCGCAAGCTGTATGAGTCAGGATACGGCACGGTGACTGTAGGAGATTTAACATCAGGCCGTTTCAAATTCCATAAGGGTGTTCGCCAAGGATGCGTGATATCTACCATCCTTTTTATTAACTATGGAGAACACATAATGCGACAAACTCTAGATGGTTGGGAAGGTGACATAAAGATAGGTGGAGTAAAGATATCGAATATCAGGTACGCGGACGATACCACCCTCTTCGCTTCATCGGGAAATGAAATGGCGGAGCTACTTTACAAACTGGAAACCGTCAGTATGGAAATGGGGCTTGCTATTAATAAATCCAAGACCAAGCTAATGATCATTGACCGTTTCAAAGCTATCCAACGCAACAATGTCCTACATGACTACGAAACCGTAACCCAGTTCCCATACCTTGGCTCACTGATTACCAACAAAGGAAGTAGCGAACCGGAAATACGGAGACGGACTGGCATGGCAAAATCTGCAATGACCCAACTGAGCAACATTTTGAGAGACCGTAATATTACCCACCGGACTAAAATACATCTGGTCCGCACCCTTGTCTTCTCCATTGCTCTATACAGTGCAGAGACGTGGACACTCAAAGCCGCAGATAGGCAGAGAATCGACGCTTTTGAGATGTGGTGCTGGCGACGTATGCTACGAATACCATGGACGGCCCGCCGCACCAACATATCTGTTCTCAAGCAGTTAAAAATAGAAAAGATTCCACGTCTATCCACAACCTGCCTACAAAGAATATTGCGGTATTTTGGTCATGTTGCACGCAGGGATACCAGCAATTTGGAACGCCTTGTGGTGACCGGTAAAATTGAGGGAAAAAGGCCTAGGGGTAGAGGTCCCAAACGATGGTCGGACCAAATAGTGGAGGAACTGGGGATACCTGTCAGCGACGCACTCCACCGAGCTGCAGGGCGGGATCGATGGAGACAGCTGGTTGACGGAATCGGACGGAGTCACGATCCTCAGCAGTGAGGGACCGATCGAAGAGAGAGTGTAATCATACCTCTATTCACTGCTTTAGTATTTTTGCAAAAAATAGCCTATGATTAGGCAGGATTGCTGTTGTGTCTTAAACATTGTCAGCCACGATAACATTGATAAACCCTATGTATTTACGAGCCATAACAATTTGAAACGACAGTTTTTTATTTTTTTTATTTGATCATGTTATAAATGCATTTAATTTTTACTCCACTCAATTTTGCATGGAAGGTAGAAGTAAGGAGTAGGGAGAGAATTAAGATAGCGCCATAGTGGAAAGATAAATAGCAAGTGGAAAGATTTAAAAAACAGCGTCATAAACCTATTAGAGTAGGATACTGCATTAACAACGAAACAAACACTTCGTAAATAGTAAAAAAGAAATAGATTTTAAATACTGCATATTTTAAACGAAAATAAATAAATTTATCAACCAAGCACACTGGGGGATTAAAAATAAAACCACTTCAATAATTAAAATGCATTCTTATATTTAAGCACTTAGTATATTACGGTGATAATGTGAACGCAATATTATATTTACACACAAAGTTTATAATAATGACAAGACGAATTTGAAAGAAAAAACAGCAGCCATTTTGTTTAATTTTACCGCGCGTAGCTTCAGTGCCTTCGCCGTGGAAATATACAATTTGGAACAAATTTCAATTTGTTAAAAAATTACACAGTAGAAGAAGAATGTTTTTAGATTTCAAAATAAAAGACTATCCAATAATGCTTCTCTGTCGGGAAACACCGAATCATCTGAGACTAAATAATTAATATTGCACCTTCAGAACTGAAGTGGCATATCTAGAAAATTTTAAGAAAATAGTTTTATACTTCCGACTTATAAACATGTATTCAGAGTTTATTAAAATTAAAAATAAAACTTATAGCTTTTTTTTTCAGGGTCTCAATCCAACAAACTCTATAGTCTTCGTAGCCCCCCAAATCAATTGAGTTACTTTTTTTATTCACGATATTATGTAGTTTAATTACATTTTTCTTATGCATCCACTAACTTAACTGTTTCTTCATTGGTTCATTTAAACTCGTTTCATTACATATTACCTGGATTCGCATTGGATTGCAATTAAATTTACAATAAACATTTTTCTGTTTAGCTGCTCAATTTCTAACCAAACATCTGTCATATTATTAACATTGTATGTCACGCGGATCGGCAAAGACGTCTTAAACGGAGAAGCATTATTATTTTTTATATTTATATTAATAATAGACATATTTAAAATTTTGTATTTTTTTCTAGGCCTCACCTAGTGGTCGTAAAATTGCTCGTCAGTTAACTGATTGCAATGATAAATTAAAAAAATATTCTATGACTATATTGCAAGTTTTTTTTTTCTTATATATATGCAGCATGCCATGTGTGACATGTTATTATTAGTCAATTAACAAATAACTATTTTCAATCCCAAATATACTCGTTTATATGCCAATTACTAGCAAAAAGTCTGAGCCAATCCACGAGATACATTCTTAATAACAAAAATAAAAAAGAAACAAACTAGCGATTTTATACTATGAAAAATTTAACCTAAGACTTTCTATACATATTATTACATTATTATGACGAAAACAATTATGGACTCCTTATTCATTTAATAAAATTAATTTACATTCGTGAAATTCCTTTGCCTAAAAATCCGCCAATTTCCTAAATTTTAAGAAATCCATAAATCATTTGAGATAAATATACATAACGCCGATGCTTAATATTAAAAAAAAATCGAGTAATTAAAAAACACAGTACGATCGATTACACGCATGTAATAGTAAATTTAAAGAGGCAATGAAATGTGTCAAAACAGGAAAATGGCGCCAATTTTCGAATAAATAAAATACTAAAGTCTTGAAGCGCGACCGACTAAGGGCTTCGTCAAACAGAACGCGTAATTAGCGCGCGTCAGGACTCTAAACTGACGGCGCGCTATGACGCCGAGATGTGTTGTACTACTATGGTAACATACTGTCAGACAGAGCCCCAGCGCTATAAGTACGCAACGCTGTGTCGCGCCGTTAGGGCTGTTCGACAGTATATTACCATATTAGTACAACGCATCTCGGCGTCATAGCGCACCGTCAGTTTAACGCTCTGACGCGCGCTAATTACGCGTTCTGTTTGACGAAGCCTTAAGCGAATCATAATAATGAAATATTATACTTTTAACTAGTACATTTTGTAAGCTGATATTGTGTAAGCCGGTATATGTGTCACACGATGACAATGCCAACTGTCGGAGAACAAACACTGCCGCACATTGTGAGACGTGTATATCAGAAAATTACTTGCCTAGCAAAGGTGCCTTTTACACTTACACGATTGTCGTCGAACTCGTTTTCTCTATCTCTTTCTAACGCTCCAGCTAGAAGAGTATGAATGATCGATCGGGTATCCGGCTGCTATATCCGGGACAGACATTGCGCCGGCACTAAAGCTGGTTTAGCAACATTTCTCACACGACGATCGTGTACGCGTTAAGGAATTATGAAATATCCGTCTTTCTTGCAGTCTGCGGGGTCTCGGACAAAGAACATTTCCGACAATCAATTCTTACAGTGTGCGGCCGACGCAATTCTGCTGACAGTCTACAAAATCAAAACTTATACACGCAAGAATCGGCCTTATAACAATGAACGTAAACATTACATTCGCTTAAAGCCGAAATCAAACTACCTATAAAGACCAAATATATAAAAAATTCAGTCAATATTGAATAACATTGCAGTTTCCAGTAAAAAAATTACTATATTTATTATATTTCTATATTAACTTAAGTACTAAACTAATTTATTATAATAGATAAGAAACATTAATTATGTATGTACCTACTACGATCGAATGCAAATTTGTCAATTTAATACGAAAATGGAGGGAATTGCCGGCCATATTTTTTCTTTACTTATTTCATTGACCAAAAAAAACGAACATATTACTTCTTCGGAACCTTGCCTAAAGGTTAAGTTGCCTAAAGCCATTTAATAAAATATTTTAGTTATTATATTCGTTTTTTAGTTTTAGGTTAATTTTTGTTTAATTTTCAATAAAAATTGATATTTTTTTAACGCTAACTTGATAGCCTAATTCACTGTATCTCTTTGATGTTTTTACTTGATTATATTTAAGTAAATAATGGAAAGAGCTTCGAATACTAATATCTGGATAATGTTTATTTATTAAATTTGTATTAAATTGACAATTCAATAACATACGATCGTGTATTAAGAGAGGGCATGTATATTGTGTATTTAGACGCATTTTATTTTAAACTGAGTCCCGCCATGTTACCCGCGGTTATTGTCGTACCACGGGTGAAGTCGCGGGGCGAAGCTAGTCTAAAAAAAGTAGCCTGAGTTACTCCTTATATTATCAGCTAGCTATCAGTGAAAGTCTCGTCAAAATCGGTCCAGCCGTTCCAGAGATTAGCCGAAACAAACAAACAGACAGTCAGACAGACAAAATTTGTAAAAAATGTTATTTTGGTGTATTTACCGTGTATATATATTCATATTTATGTAGTAAAAAGCGGTTTTTTCAATATCACAAACAGACACTCCAATTTTATTTATATGTATAGATTACAAATTAAACTAGAATTATTATTGCGCGCCCGATAGAGGGAGACGGCGATATGTCCTCACCCGTTCTCATGGCCTTGGCAATACGAATTCTGATTCCGTATTACATTTATTGTAATGGCCATTTAATTTATACATCGGAATGGTGAAAGGTTATTGGGTTTGAGCGACATTTTTGCAATTTAACACGAGGAAGCCATTTAATGTTTAAAATTTGGAAACATATTATTTAATAAAAAAAAAACTTCTTTAGCTATTTGAATGGACTAAACATAATTGAAGTTCAATTATAAAAACATCGAACTGTTGATGCTGATACCAAATGAAAAGAACCTTTAATTAAAAAGATAAATGTCGCTTAAACCAAATAGTCTTTCACCTCTGGATTTAAATTTTATGTAATAAATTTTTTAATGTATTTCAGACATTGCGATCATGTTTCAAGCCAAAATTAGTTTTATTGGCCTTAAAAAACAGTGTATATCACGATATTACTATATAATATACAATTTTTATATATATATATCAAACTTATAATGTTCTTACAACGCCAAGTTATTGTGTATTGCGTATAATTGCGAACAAAAGTGATATTACAAATTTAATTTACATATTATTATTATTATGTTACCATTCGAATGTGTGTGTCAATAAAAGGAATTTATTTTATATTATTAACTTAAACATAAGCTTTTTTTTGTTAATAAACAGCCGCATCAGCGTTTGCGGCCCAAGGACATCGGCGAAGCGCGACATTTTTTCAAGTTCTAGCGACGACCGATGCGTAGCGTTCTAAACTAAAACACGCAATGCATCGGCGGCCCGAGCATGTCCGCGCGCATGCTCGCCAACATGTCAGTCTTAAGGTTCAGTTGATCACGATCAGTCTGGGCGGAAGCATTCCCTTCTTGCTTAGCCAGACGCTGGAAGAAGGTAACATGTATTTATAAGTCGTCATGGCCTAGTGAGGAAGACGCACTTCGCTTTAGGTTACAAACGAAAAAAATAAAAATGGCGCGCGTGCAACTTGGTGCAAGTGAAAGAAGTGAAACTTCTTTTGCGGTGTGCAGTATTATTAAATCAAATTTGTCTCATAATATGGAATGCTGTATACAAGAGAAACGACCTAGCTCGCTTTCTCCCTCTCTCCGCGGTCGAGTGGTTCGCGAGACGCTCTGTCTATTCTCTCACTCTCGCTCGTTCTAAATTGTATCTTTTCTCTTTAGCCGTAACGAATCTGACGCGAGTTACATTACCACCCATAGAAACACTAAAAAACGTTCATCTGACATTTTCTATTCTGTCGATACTGGTAATGGTATCAAGAGGGTAGTTATAAAAATGTTGTATCGTCAGCGGTCATTGACCCGCGGCCAAATGTTCCAATTGAACGGAAGACTGAGACGGTGGAAGTTCCTGTCACATTTCGTCTTTTCGCATTAAAAGTGTACAATTTCCAAAAATATTCGCAACTGAATTAATATTCGGAATCATGTAACTATACTTATAATAATATAATAATAATAATTACATTTATTAACTCCACAATACAAATAACTTCTCAATTTATATGACATAGATTTCTAATTCTATCTAAATATTACAATATATTAATTAAACTGACAGTGGAGATAAAATGGTCGCGGCTCAGCTTTGTGATAGTTGAGACCTTAGAACTTATATCTCAAGGTGGGTGGCGCATTTACGTTGTGGATGTCTATGGGCTCCGGTAGCCACTTAGCACCAGGTGGGTTGTGAGCTCGTCCACCCATCTAAGCAATAAAAAAAATAAAATTCATTTGGTATTTTTACCATGGTATGGTACCAGTATTTTCCTCAAAAATACTGTCAAAAGAGCGTAGTTTACTTTAAATTTATTTTTTTAGTTGACCTATATTTTGAGTACTAGTAACAAAATTAATACTTTTTTATCTTACTTTAAAAGACAGATAATGTAACTGCTAAAAGATAAAAAAATAAATGTTGCAAAGATGATGATTAATATTAAAAATATCACATGTTAAACCTTTAAAACACTCTCCTGTAAAATTAGTAAGTTTTGAGATTATACAGTTTTAATGCGAGAAGACGATATATATATATATATACATATATAATAATATATGTATCGAGGGGTGAAATACTATCTGATTCAAGCGACATTTATCTTTGTAATTAAAGGTCCGTTTCATTTGGTATCAGCATCGACAATTCAATGTTCTTCATTAAGCTTTCTATTAAGTTTACCCAATTCGAATAACTGAAGAAGTTTTTTTGGTTTTGTACGAAATTTCAAACTTTAAATGGCTCTCCTGTGAAGTCGCCAAAATTTCGCTTAAACCAACACAGTCATTCGCCCGTCGATTTATCGACTACAAAACTCACCCTATTCCGGCGCCGAGCAATAACGAGACGATGTTGGTGGCTAGCACCGCCACTATGGCGCCGCGACTGAACAGACAAGTGCGACGTACGGACAGACAGTGGCTCTGTAAATTTATATATATACATCGATATTTATAGTTTGATGAAGCGTATGTTCTTTTTCTTTCCTATCTAAGGTGATAGCTTTGACAGGCTATATCAGCGTAACCCTAACGTGAGGTGAGCTCACGGGGCTCAAACCTGACGACGTTGCTAACACTAGCCCTAGCAAGAGTCGTGCTTCGCAGAATCTACCACCGGATCGGAAACGCGACCCACTGAGAAGATCCGGCGAGAAACTCAGTGGGCTGTGTCTGAGGGTTAATTTATTCGTCGAGCCCTACGTCGTAAGCGATGGGTTCGACGAGAACGATGACCGGTGCTTGAGGTACCTAAAAGCACCGTTAGTGGATCGGGAGAATCTGAAATGACGTGTTTGGGGCGACGTCGACTGCTTACCATTCTGTCCGCAGGATCGGGAATGACCTTCAGCCTGCAGCAGTCCACAGCTGAACATATGCCTGTCCAATTGCCCGCCACTGAGCACGACCCTCAGCTCCCCTCATCCAGCTCTTGATGCTGTATTTATGTGGGATTTACTGGTGGTAGGACCTCTTGTGAGTCCGCGCGGGTAGGTACCACCATCCTGCTTATTTCTGCCGTAAAGCAGTAATGCGTTTCGATTTGAAGGGCGGGGCAGCCCTTGTAACTATACTGAGACCTTAGAACTTATATCTCAAGGTGGGTGGCGCATTTACGTTGTAGATGTCTATGGGCTCCAGTAACCACTTAACACCAGGTGGGCTGTGAGCTCGTAAAAAACATGTGCCTTTCCAATTGCCCGTCACTGAGCACGACCCTCAGCTCTTGTCATCCAGCTCTTGATGCTCCCCTGCATGGGGACCAACACTCAACCAGGTAGACTTTTTTCTACCTTCGATGCTATATAAAATCTCGCTCACCTGCTGCATAACGGGCGGCGCTAGCTGCTGCTCCAGCACCTCGATCGAGGAGGTGGCCGAGGGAGGACCGCGGACGCTCTGAGGATGTTTGAACCTCCAGTCTTTGGGCGGCAGCTGATCGGGACGGCTGCTCCACTCCCAGACCCAATCGTTGGAGTCATCCTGACGAAAACAACGACAACAAAAAAAGCTATAAATTTAATTTCGTTAAAATGCTTAAAAAAGCAAGCTATTATAAGCACAATGATGCTGTAAAAAGCATTCAAGTTAAGTATTCACTGTGCAAAATAATTTGAATTCATTGATTGACAATGATTTTTGTATGTTTTTATTTTTTTAAAGTTTATAAGGCACGTATTTAAAAATAAAAAATAAAAACTTTATTAATTTCTACAAAATACCTGAAAATAAACTCAGCAAGCAAGCACTAAAAGTGTATTAAAAACTAAAACTTGAATGATGAGAGATGATCTGCAGCAGATTTTTTCTGTCTGTTGTAATATAATGAACAACATATGAGTTGATTATTTTTTAAAGGATTTTATAACCTGGTAACTAAGACCTTTAAGTCATGTCTTATTTTAATTTATATTCTTATTTTCATGAAAAATGATAATATGGAGTGAAATGAAATGAAGATGATTAATTTGAGACATTAATCAACTGGGATGAAATTAAATGAAATGAGATGATATGGGATGTAATATAATCTCAGTAAAATGGTGGTCATTTACTGGGATTTTTGTCAGGGGACCTTTTGGAGGATCCCGAGAAGTTACGTCCAGCGGCTTTGTTTCATTCTCCCACATTTGTGCACTTTCACAGATATTAAACAGTTAATAAACCACCGTTATTACACATTTAAACCTCAAGAAACACTAAATAGACAAAACAAAACAAATCACACAACTTCACTCCTCGCGTTCCCGCCAAAAAGTCATTATGGAGTTGAGGAAAAAGCTATTATAGTCGAATTATGATGATGATGATCAATCAGACTTCTGTTTGTTACGAGATATGACCATGGCTCACCCTCCAGCAGTTGATGTAGACACCTTTGAGCTCATCCTCGGTGGAGGGCTCCAGATTCGGGCTGTTCGGAGGAGACTTCGGGCTGGAAACAAAAACGAAACATATCGTGGCCTGAAAGATAAGACGCCCGGTGGGTTCTGAGTATCCAACGACGCGACCTTGCCGAGGCTCGAATCCCGTTGACGATTACAAAAAATTTTGTAATTAAATACGTATTTAACAAATCTTCACGATTGATAGACCATGGTAAAGGAATAACATCATGTAACACAGTTATCTCCCCTATAACGCGGTACATTTCGCGTTATAGAAAAACGCGTTATAGGGGTATTCACGTATAACGCGTTACGTATAAATAATTCATTACGTTTAACTTTTAATGGTTTAATTTTTATTTTGAATAAAATTTAACCTACACCTTTTAATACACAAATCTAATAAAATAATTTAATTTTGTAATAACACAATTGACACACGTGGAAAGGTACGTTACGGCAGAAATAGGCAGGGCGGTGGTACCTACCCGCCTGGACTCCCAAGAGGTCCTATCGCCGGCTTCCACTCACCTTCCCTTCACGCTGGATGCCCTAGAGTGCCTGACGGAGGAGTCTCGACTCTCGCGCTGGGCTTCCCTCAGGAGTCGTATGTATTCATTCTCGACCGCAGCCAGGCCGCCGCCAGAGTTCAGCTCGACCCATGATTCTGTGAAGAGATTTGACACTATAGTCTTGGCCCATCAGCAATGTATGAGCGGTTTGCGATAGTGGTGACGTAAGAGGAGCTAATTGCTTTGCGGTAGAAATAGGAAGGACTACGGTAGCTTCCCGCGCGAGCTGACAAAACGTCGTGTCTTTAAAACCTGTCTTTTTGAACTTTTAAGGATGTTATATAATAAAATTCGCACTAAGTCCAAGAACCCACGGTAGACCCAAGAAATGCTGGTTGGATGTGGTAAAGGCGGATATGGAAGAGAATAACATCACCCAGAAGGGCACCGAAGACCGGGCATAGTCGAAAGAGTTTAAATAGAGAAGTGGACCTTGGAATTATACCGGGGAAAACCTAAGAAGACAATATAGACAATTATACTAAAGAAGAAAAACAGATTTCGACAAAATACTATTGAGGAATATCATCAATGCAGCCAATTAGTCAATTAAATATGCGTTATTAAGAATAACTTCGTAAGCTGCTGGTCGTATTTTGATGTGATTCAAACATGGTTCACACGAGATACGCCGATTTTGAAATAAAAGATTTGCGTCTCGGGTCGCCCGACAGGAGTGATGACTTAAACTAATCTAAGTTGAACTATTTAATATTGAAATTGTTTAACTCGAGACAAAGCCTAAGTTATGACTTAAATTTTATGTATGATATATATATAATATGATAATGTAAGAAAAATTGTAAGATAAATTGAAAAAGATATATCAATAGTTAGGAGTCACATACGTTCTCACTACCGCTACCGTGTGCGTGAGAGAAAGGGACGCCAGACAGACTGGCGCCGTAACGCGTCACGTAACGAAGCGATTTACCCTCCTATAGCAAGTGATCACTTCAATAATAAAAGGCCCACTGAGTTTCTCGCCGGATCATCTCAGTGGGTCGCGATTCCGATCCGGTGATAGATTCTGCGAAGCACTGCTCTTGCTAGGGCCAGTATTAGCAAATTATCTCAGTATGAACCCGTGAGCTCACCTACTCGTCAGGGCGTAGTTGAAATAGCCTTATAGACTACCAGCGTATAGGTAGGGACAAAAAATTTATAAAAGAATTATCCAAATCGACTCACAAAAAATAGGATTTGTCATAAGGCACTTCAAGTTATGACGGTATTTCTAAAGGACTCTCCCAAATAAATCGGAAATCTGTTGGGATAAGAGTCTCAGTTAAATGGTGGTTATTTGCTGAGGGTTCTGTGGAGTTTTTGGACGAACCCTAGAGAGTGAAGCCACGTCCAGCGGCTTCGTTTCACTTCCCCACATTAGTGCAATTTCACACAGGCCAAGCGGCTAACAAACCACCCAGAGTTTTGACAACTTTAAGATCTGGAGAGAAACTTAAATAAATATCTATGCTGGAGAAACCCTGTGTTAATAACAACAAAAACAATTCACACAACTTCGCGCCAAACGTTCCCGCCAAAAACTCTTATTGAATTTCTAATGCGACCTCTTTGGGAGTCATAATACCCTGGTACTTTAAAATTGTTTTTTTTCCTACATATTATGACTACTTTAAGTAGTTATAATTTAATGGCGTCAAATGAAGACGATAAACATATTCAAAGAATACTTAATTATAGTTAAATATCATCGAATATACTTTTTAAATGTCAGAGCACGTCTCCTAGACCGGTTCGAATAAAAAATAAATAAAAGAAGTATATATATTTTTTGTAATAGCAACTATAAACTCTGGATTCGAAATATTATTATACCGGTAAAATGGGGCGATTAGGGATTGAAAGGCGAATCGGGAAAAAACCGGGAAAATCTTTCGACGCTCAATATAAGTTTTATATTCGTTGCAAAATCTTCCATTTTTTTGTAGTTTAATAGTAGAATGTTGAAAGTTCACAAAACAACTCTGAATATGCATGATAATACCTGCTAACTTATAAAAAATTGCGTTTCAAATTAACTTCCTGTGGTGGTAATTATTTTAGTGCTAGAAACTTTGCTCTCTTTTATTTATTTGATAATAATAGAAGACGACTGTGATTTATAAACGTTATTTATTGTTTGAACCAGCATATATATTAAAGGTAAGTCTCAGTTGTTATTGGTTTTAATGTATTTGATTAAATAAAAATACATGTAAAAATCTGTTGTTTTTGGGGATATTGGGGACGTGTTAGGTGCAAATAACAACGAAAAAGGGGTCAATTGGGATGAGAATACGTGAAATGGAAACGACTTAAGTTTATATAGGTACAGGTTTGTAGGGTTGTCTATGTAGTTATAACGATATTTTTTAAATTTGTTGTTAAAAATCTGGTTTATCGAAGCGAAATTGGGAATAAGTCTTTAGTTGAAATAGATAAGCAATTTAATATAAGTAAGTCGATTTTGCAGAGACATGTAACAAGATCAATGAAATCTCAAGGTGAACAAAAATGTCTAAGTAATAAATAATAAAATATTTAATATTTGTTCAGAGTGGGGGTATTCATCTGATTAATCCATGGAATAACCGACACACCTAATCTCTTAACCCAGATAGAAATATCAGCCCCTAAGTACTTACCAAGAACGGAGAAATATAAACCGTTTTTATGAAAGCCCACTATATATGTATAAATATATATATATATATATATTGTTGTTACTGCACTGTCGATTGCACCTATAATTGAGGTGATGTCTGCCATGTATTTCTGTCAGTTTTTCAATTTTTTTTATTGATGATCACTTTGTTGGTACAACTAAATAAATAAATTAATTAAAACTATATATAAAAATAAAAGTAGTGCCAACCCTAGCAAATTTCTCATTTCGTCCCAATTAACCGCAATTTTCGGGTAAATAGGGATTACACCTATTTTTGCATTTTTTGCTTAAACTGGAATGCTAGTTGCATAATTTTAAATTAGATAACAAAGATGCCCCCAAGACTCAATCATTTTTATCCTGATATAGCATTATATACATCAACTACCTTAAAATTGCTCATAAAGTTGGAATTTGTCCCTAATCGCCCCATTTTACGGTACTAACTTAACCTCTTCTAAATTCATTTTGTCCTAGTACTTGAGAGAATGAATTTATTATTATGTAAGAACGGTGACCGTCCTTAAACTAATTCTACCACTACCATATTTGGTTACACAACCTACTGTGATTAATATATTATAGATAATTAAAACAAACACAAAAGTTTGTTTGTTTGTCGCACAATCACGCAAAATTATCATACAAAGTTTAGTTTTTGGTTTACAAACGTACATTTAACTATATTACAGTCTTTATCTTTGCAAACGACATGATCCGCCCCCTGATCACGTAAAAATTTGCGACAGCCACAATTTTGCAGATGCTGTGCAGACGCGTCGCGACCGATCGCAAAACGTCAAATTATTTCGTATCACGTACCGCGATTGTTCGCTTACCGCTTACTGCAGTTTTCTGTCATACAACTAGCGCCAGTCGCAATCGGGTAGCAATAATTGGCACTAAAAATCCCACATTACCTTTTTTTTTTTGCTGAACAAACCGGCAAATGAATTTATAAAAGCGCGTTACATATAAACATTTCAAAATGTTTAAGTGGAATTCACGTTTGAAACGCCAAGTGAGAGCTGCTAATTCTGTTCTTTTCGATGAAGCGTTACTAAAAATAAGTGATCTAATAATAATTTTTGCTTTATTTTGAATAATAGCTATAAAAATGTAATTGTGTCATGTCAAACACTGATAAAAAAAATTTTTGTAATCGTTTGATAATTTGTAATCAGATAGTTGTTTACGTTACGAACTTATTTTAAAAAAGAATGGATCAAAATGATAGCCTAATTTATTAATTTCATTATCAATTAAGTAAGTACATAAGCTCACAACCCATCTAGTGTTAAGTGGTATAGACTCACAACGTGAATGCCGCCCCCACCTTTGGAAACGAGGTCTGAGTTTCAACTGTATACCAAAACGGCTGCCCCATTCTTCAAATTGCAACGCATTACTGCTTCGCGGTAGAAATGGGCGGAATGGTGGTCTTGCGGGTTAATCAAACGCCCTACCACCAACGATTTCTTAAAAAATATTTGCTAATTTGATTTTAAATAAAAGATGAATGAATCCTTAATCATGGAAGTCTTCCATGTATATATGTCAAATACGTGTTTCATTGGATTTATTGATATCTGCCTGCGGGATTCTAACACTGGTTCAGTCGCATCTTTATTAGAAAGTCGGCCGTCTCTACTACACCGCTTAGGCCACGACGATTTCAAATTAAATAGTAAATTCTAGAATAAATGAGTTAGTTTTATGGTTTTATCAATAATAACGTGTACAACAGATCCATCTTACGCCGACATGAGGCCGACAACGCTAGAACAACGTCGATGATATTCTAGGCGAGATGCTGCTATTCTTTATCAAGTAATAGATAGTGGATTTGTTTGACTTGGCAAGAGTAGGCTTTGATTTGAATACCAGAAATATAGTGCAGTCTTTCACAGCTTGAAGGGAAATAAAAGCTGTGCAGACTATTCAAAATAATGTTCACCCAAGGTCATGGGCAATATGACGTGAATAGGAAACTGCATGTCAGACATTAACTTAATGTTCTATCTTATTTTTAAACAAATTAATCTAATATTTTAAGACAATAAATAAATATTTATTTTTATAATTAGCCCAGTTTTTCGTCGACGAAGCCATCTTAAGAGAAGCTTCATTGCAAATATCAGGCCGATATTTAGTAAGTTATTTTTATTCAATAACCAGGTACTATTTGCAGTCACTCACTGCAGTAAGAATGTTAATCAATCATTATATTATCTAGACTATAGCGGACAACAAACAAGAGTAGACACATCGTGAGCTGTAGTTGTAGAAAGAGGAGAAAATGGAAACTAAGGCGAACCACTGGCTCATGCAGCTTTCATTTCAGCAGAGGCTGCTCGTACGCAGGCAGAGGCCGCGCATCTTCCAGCTGAGATATATAAAAAAATTCAAGGAATTGACCAATATCGGCAAAAACCTTGTTTAAAATAATAAGTTCAATTTTGTTTTAATTTTAGCTGAGTCCGTAATAGTTTATATTACCATAAAAACGAAATAGCGCTTGTTACAATAGTCAAGCAAATCCAAATATATACGTTTTACTTTAGGCTGGTACTACAGTAAATTTTATGACACTAATGAGTATATTTTACGCTAATAAAACTACTCTCAACTTAGCATTTCAAAATGACTATTTATTTTTTTATTGCTAAGATGGGTGGACGAGCTTACAGCCCACCTGGTGTTAAGTGGTTACTGGAGCCCATAGTCATCTACAACGTAAATGCGCCACCCACCTTGAGATATAAGTTCTAAGGTCTCAGTATAGTTACAACGGCTGCTCTACCCTTCAAAACGAAACGCATTACTGCTTCACGGTAGAAATAGGCGGAGTGGTTGTACCTACTCGTGCGGACTCACAAGTGGTCCTACCACCAGTAGAATACCAGTATTTAGCTTCATTGTATATTTTGTACTCACAGTATTTGGCATGTTCTGCTTCTAGTCTATAGGGTTATAGAGCTATCACCTTGCTATCATCCTACTTACCTCAGCCCCAAGTTCAGTTATGTTTCTTTGAAGTTATCGGCAGTCGATATTATATTTCAATTGTGGCTTCAATTTCATGCGGCAAGAAGTTGGACATGTATTACAAACAAACTACGATTTCCTAATTTAAGAATTATTATTCAAATAAAACAAAATTACACAAAAATAATAATTATCAAACTTATCTAACGGCCGTCTGGTGTAGTGGTTAGTGACATGGTCGCTACACAAGGGGGTCGCGGGTTCGAATCCCGCCAAGGAAAGATATTTGTATGATAAATATAAATGTCTTTTCCAGGGTTATGGATGTATATTAAATATATGTATGTGTATAATAAAAATCCTACATTTATTTCCGTTATCTGGTACCTGTAACACAAGTTCTTTACGAATTTATCACGGGACCAGTTAAATATTTATATTTATATTATTATTATTATCACAATGAACAAAAATGAGTGGTGGTTGATCCACATTTTGTCTAAATTATGAATTATGTTTTTCATTTTGTAAATAATATTCATGTAAGTATCCAACAAAATCTAGAAGAATTATGAATTACTAGTCGATTTGTTATTCATTCTATTCTATTATTTAAAACAGCAGTATATACAATAATATATATAACAACACAACATACAAACGGGGTTAACATAAAGATAAAATGATACAGAACAAATTGAGCACGACAGATTAAAACATTGTCTTAATAAAACAACCTCACAATTTTGCTTTCAAATTGTTATGAATCCATCCTTTACTATAAACACAAAAATGTTAAGGAAATATGTATATTTCCACTAAACACAATTAAAAAATTATAGGCAGAAATAATTAGGCTATTCTTGCCCTCTCAGTTCACATAATTAAGAACAGCAGTTTTAAAAATATCTACATAAAATTACTAGAATACAGAGGTTGGACTAAATTTAATGTCTGTTCTCCACAATCCAATTGAACCACCCTTGAATGTTGACATGGTGCTAAGTGCTGTGTTTCCTCTTCTCTCCCAAAAAATACAATATTATGAATTTGATAAGAAACATCAATTTCAGCATCTTCGTCAGAGAGTTGGGGCACTGGAAACCCATGTGTGTTTGCCATGTTATGCAATACAAGCTAACAATTATGGTCTTGGCCATCATATGATGATCATAATGCAGTACTCTATGTACCAACAAGCATCTCCAACTGGCCTTCAATACTCACAATGGTCAACAGTGTTCCTGGTATGACAATAAACATTACTATAGTACTATATATTAACGGCCTTCCCAGTTTTAAATATACTTTTAGATTGAGTATTATTTTGTAGTCAGGTTACTGAGACAGAGCTCATGATGTTTTACTTGCCTAAAAACAAAACTTTTTTACTATTATGGTGCAGGTCCTGCATAGGCATATTCAGTTGTGATAAGCCAGACAAATGTATCATGAAATGTTGCATCAATACTTAAAATGTTAAGATCACTATCACAGATCTGAAAAATTTAATTCTTTAGATAAGTACTATCAAATGTTTGTTATTGTGAATGATAGGCTTCATCAAAATACTTAGTATTTGCACATTCTTGAAATGATAATGCTTGCGGTTCTAAAACCTTTCTTCATATACAGAAGATCTGATAAGTGCAAATGAGTGCCATCTATACACCCCAAAACCCCAGGATAGCCAAATTTATTGTAAAACCTATAATGAAAAGAAATTTATTTACTATTATATTATGTTTTCAATCACAAAATTATTATTGTTCAAATATCTATGTACTATAAAAATAAGACAAATTTTGAATTAAAAAAAAATTATGTAGGAAAGATTAATGGTGGCCTGAAGGCCTTTCCAGTTTCACCAGGACTTGACATTTCTCAGAACTCTGTTTAAAATATAGCTATATATAGCTATAGTTATAAAGCTTCAAGAATATAACTGATCTATATGATTGACTCGTGGAAATTGTAAAATCAGTAGAACTCTTGTGCTCTATACTATAAGATAATTATTTAACTTACCCATTTATAATAACTTGTGACCCATTGTACTGTTTGCAGAAACTTTAAATGTTTCAATAAAATTGGAAGATTGTTTAATGCCATAGCCACTTCCCTAATGGCATTGGATTTACTACAGTTTAACTCAAAATGCAAAAAGCTCATTCCCACAGGTTTCTGGTATGAAATTTTGCAATGCTGTTAACACCTGTATAAACAAGTTATTTAAAACATTTAGTTAAGAATAAATCTGAAATCAAAAAAACAATGCTACTTTTGAAGACAAGATTTTGTGAATCTTTTATTTTCATTATTTACACATATTAAAATGCTAAATTGAATATATATATATAAGTACCTTGCATTTTACTTTCTATTCTTGTTCGTCTTGATGATCTAGGTTATTAACGGCTTTAATTCAGAGCACAATTGTAAATATTGATGTTTCGAAATTCTGTAATGTGTTCTGAACAAACTTTCCGATAGATTAAGGGGTCAGGCTTGATCACGAAGACAGCGTCGCAAACGCACTAATTCGTATGTATCCGACCTAATTTCCTTAGACTCCAAAGCCCCATTTATTATTTGAGCTCTGTCCATAGTACATACCTAGAAGAAATATTAATTTGTAAAAAATAAACTTTATAACCTCAACATTATTAATGTACTTAAATTGCCCAGCGTGGTATTTAATGTTAATACTATGGAAAACACAAACGCAAATAAAGATCTAAACCAATTACACTTACCTAAATCAAGTTAAAATAATTTAATTTCACAAATTTTACACTTGCAGATAGTTAGCAACAATTCAGCACCAGATACAAAAGGTGTCGCAAATTTGACAAACGAAATTGCTAAATATCTGCTGTTGTGTGGCACACAAAAGCATCCGTAATACCGACTTTAGACCAGTTGTTGTTAGTTGTATGGAAAAGAATGCACTAAAGTTTCACAAATCGCTCTGCAGAGGCAGCACTAGTGATGGTCCGCGATCTGCTTTTTTGTTGTAAGTCCGTAATACGAAATGGACAGTTGACAGCAATATTTGCACAATATTTGTCTTCTGCTAATTGTCTGCGAAATACGTGATACAGCTGCCGAACAACGCCGGCTATATCTGCTGTAACAAATACGAGGGTGTTTGTTTGTTCGCGTTTTTACGTAATATTAGATCTATAAATCGATTGACATGATCACCCGGGTCCAATCGCGGCGCTTTTAGGATCTTCAAGCACCGGTCACCGCCCAAGAGTTCGACGAGCAAACAAACCCATTGAGTTTCTCGGCGGATCTTCTCAGTGGGTCACGATTCCGATCCGGTGCTAGATTCAGCAAAGCGCTGCTCTTGCTAAAGCCAGGGTTAGCACATTCTCTTAGGTTGAGCCCCGTGAGCTCACCTACCAGTTTCAGCGTAGCTAGAACAGCACTTTAGGATACCAGTGAAAAAATAGCAACTCTTTATCCCCAGAAAGTTGACGATGGGTCATCCTTACTGAATTAAATATTTAACTCGGACGAACCCGTTGACTAAAACTAGTTTATTTATATGGACCGGACAGTGTCAATAGCAACACTTTATCCCCTGAAAACGGACGATGGGTCATCCTTACTGAATTAAATATTGAACTCGGATGCCGACATATAAATATATCATACTATAACCCTATAGTAAGAATGGTCAGGCAGTATGTAGTAGTATGTAGTCGTCGTGGCCTAACGGATAAGACGTCCGGTGCATTCGTGTTGAGCGATGCACCAGTGTTCGAATCCCGCAGGCGGGTACCAATTTTTCTAATGAAATACGTACTCAACAAATGTTCACGATTGACTTCCACGGTGAAGGAATAACATCGTGTAATAAAAATGAAACCCGCAAAATTATAATTTGCGTAATTACTGGTGGTAGGACCTCTTGTGAGTCCGCGCGGGTAGGTACCACCGCCCTGCCTATTTCTGCCGTGAAGCAGTAATGCGTTTCGGCTTGAAGGGTGGGGCAGCCGTCGTTACTATACTTGAGACCTTAGAACTTGTATCTCAAGGTGGGTGGCGCATTTACGTTGTGGATGTCTATGGGCTCCAGTAACCACTTAACATCAGGTGGGCTGTGAGCTCGTCCATGATTTGGCTAAATGTCACGGTGATCTTGATATCTTTGAACTTAGACTCAGGGGATTTGTCGGATGTGTGAAGGATGTCCTATTTAACAATGGCTAGTTATATTTGTAATTTCAATTGTTTTCAGTAGCCAAAGCTATGTACATTCAAATGGATTTGCCGAGTGCACATACTGTTTAGATTGCAATCCAGATTAGATCTAGGGGTACTACTTGTACGATTTAGCTAATATGTACTGTAATTATTGTAATTTATTTTGTGCATCAATAAATTAAATTAAAAAAAAAGAACCCGTTGACTAAAACTAATTTTATTTTTACTTTAAAACGATCTCGATTTCCATCTACAATTCTGCCTTTTTAAAACACGTCCAGAGATATACTTGACCTCGGCATTATTGACACTGGCAATGCCAGTGCCCCCGACCGAATATCACAAGTAAATAAATCGCTCAAGTTCAAGTCACGTCTCGAAAGCGAATCTGTCGGATTCCGTTTGTTTATATTTTTATCTCGATGTTGTTGATCCCAAGGTAAACCGCCTAGTGAATCATGAGCGCCTGGTACTTGACGCTTGCGAAACGTCTTCTTTCTACGCATTTCACACATGTTTATCGATGTTAAGCGGCCTCCTACTGCGCATCAGTCAATGATGACGGTAAGTGGTCGTTTAATAAACAAATAAAATTAGATCGAAAATAAATGAGCGTGAAAGTAAACATGCCGCGACCTTGGCGTTCAATTATTTATTTTTGGCGGGCAGCGTGGGCGTCTTAATTGTAATCAATCGAAGACGCATGTTTGCACATCAATTTAACTATTCACACTAAGATTGAGGGTAAGTGGGCCAAAATTAAAACGTCTCACGAATAACACAAAAACAATGAAAGTGGCAAACTTGGTGTTGTGTCCAACGAAAAAAAAAAAAACACAAAAAATGTGTAACACAATTCACAATTAAAAAAAAACTTCGTATAAACAATTGATTTACAAAAAGTACACATTAACAATACCTAAATCGTCAGCTTGTAGACTTTTCGATTCATTCATTTTCAATTAGCACCAAACTTTATTTATTTCGCACAAAAATAGAAACACACTTTTATGTATGTGCTTTCTCGAAATGTTTATTTTTCTGTTTTGTTTAAGCCGCGACACGTCTCACTTCGACGAAAACAAAACGAACACTGAAATCCAAACAAATAGGTTGGTGCATACGTGCCGCCACGCGCGCGGCCGTTCTAGTAAACAAAGCGTGGCGTAGGCGACTGGGGAACGACACGTAGGCAGATGCCTTTGTTTACAAATAAATGGCTTCTCAACTCGGGCGCATTATTTACGCCGGCCGGATATCTCCGTCTCTTTCTATAAACACGACTGCGAATCACAATGAAAACAATATAAAGAAAAGTCGCTCTGACAAACATGTTATATCACTATTTTTGTAAAAACAAAAAACCTTATAAAAATATAAGGTAATTTAATTGTTACATTTAGCGCGTATTGCGTCAGTAATGAAGGTTTTTTCTTTTCTTTTTTTAGGGCATTGAACCCTTCAATTCAAGTTATAATGGCGGGCACTTTAACAAAAAAAAAAGTTTTTTTTTTAATCTTACATTTTCGGCGAACAATACGAAAGAAGAGTTTTAAGGATAATCATGTTCCAGGAATTCCGGCATACGTGACACCGAGCAAGTACGTAAACCAATTAATTAATAATTAATGCAAATATACCAAAATAAATACGAACAAAGGTGATAATATTAACTAGTGTCAAGTGATTCCAAATTAACAGGGTCACTCCGAGAGGACGCATTTAGGTGTCAATTTAGCCCTTTGAGCGCGAATCGTCGACAGATCGACCCTCTATTAACGCGTACAAAGTGCGGAGCGTCGAAATACCGACCATTGCACGGTTCGATTATAGGTGTTATGTATCGACCTGTACAAACGTGTCTGAGCGCGTGAAAATATAAAGTTTTTAATAAGTTAATTAACATAAATGAATAACCATTTCAAGTTTTTTTTTATTGCCCTTGTAGGCAGACGAGCTTACAGCCAACCTGATGGTGAGTGGTTACCGTCGCCCATGGACTTCAGCAATGCCAGGGACAGAGCCAATCCGCTGCCTACCGCTTAAGTACTCACCACAAGCCTCGTTTGAAGAAGGTCATGTCATAGCGCTCGGGAAAGACCGTGGAGGGAGCTCATTTCAAAGCCAGATGGTACGTGGTAAAAAAGATCTCTGGAAACGCACTGTGGATGAACGCAGTAGCTCTAGGTAATATCGATGAACTCTACTTCTATTTTTTTACTATCTGGCTGATAGCCTTGAGAGGCTATGTCAGCATAACCCTGACGTGTAGGTGAGCTCACGGGGCTGAAACCTGACGACGTTGCTAACCCTAGCCTTAGCAAGAGCAGTGCTTCGCAGAATCTACTACCGGATAGGACCAACTAAGAAGACCCGGCGAGAAACTCAGTGGGCTGTATCTGTGGGTTAGTTTACTCGCCGAGCCCTTCGTCGCGAGCGACGGGTTCGACGAGAACGATGACCGGTGCTTGAGGTACCTAAAAGCACCGTTTGTGGATCGGGTCACCGAAATGACGTGTGTCTTATTAAAACTTTGATGGCAGTTACAGAAGAAAAAAAAAAAAGTTAGTTGCTGATGCTTGTGGACTCCCGTGAGCGCTGAACACTACAAAAACATCCGGAGCGTCGCTTTTTTTAATTGCATAGATGGGTGGAAGAGCTCACAGCCCGCCTGGTGTTAAGTGGTTACCGGAGCCCATAGACATCTACAACGTAAATGCCGCCTTGAGATATGAATTCTAAGGTCTCCGTTTTTACAATACAACGGCTACCCCACCCTTCAAACCGAAACGCATAACTGCTTCACGGCTGAAATAGGCAGGGCGGTGGTACCTGCCCGTGCGGACTCACAAGACGTCCTACCACCAGTAATCTTTTAAGAATGCTCTGAGATGCAACAGTACCCTTCATGTCAGTCACCTGAAACCGATGGGTCCATTGCAGATGTCTTCTCGAAGATCAATATTTTCAAAACTCCTTCACTGAATTCTTGTGACGCTGTTACATGTCTCTCTTTAAGCGAGGAATGAAGAATGGGGAGTGCTCAGTGGCCCAAACACCAGAAGACTTTTTAGCGTTCTCATGACCCTAATTCGGCCGGTGAGTAAATCACGATGATGTTGCCAAACGATACGAGTTCCCCAACATCCGCCGAGCTTTGGACGCCCGCCAGAAAGCTCATTAAAAAAGCTACACGTGGCCGGCGCAATGCGTGCACGACCAGTGACGTCACGCGTCGAAAAATAATCGTGCAAGCTTCCAGAGATTAGCCGGAACAAACAGACAGACAGACAGAAAACATCGATGTTTTCCAGATAAACGCCCATGTTTATTCAACATCGATGAATATCGATCATCCCTACTGCGGAACGTATGAACTATAACAACTTATTTTATACTTAGTCTGGCCGTAAATACTGTTACAATTAAAAATAAACAAAATATTACATTTGAATTTGGAATCTGTCATTTTTATATGATTGCTCATTGAGTTTTCTCATTTTGGCGCCAATACATTGTACAATATTTTGCGATATTAAAATGGAGTGGGGTGATAAAGAGAACCGAATCGCTGTGATTGTATTACACAAAGTAGGTATGGAGCCAAATGCAATTTTTAAAACTCTCCATACGCTTGGTATTAGTAAAATGTTTGTGTACCGGGCTATTAATAGGTGCAATGAGACCTCCTCTGTTTGTGACAGAAAAAGATCTGGCCGTCCACGTAGTGTTCATATGAAAAAGGTGGTCAAAGCAGTAAGGGAAAGAATTCTAAGAAATCCTGTCCGAAAGCAAAAGATTTTATCTCGGAAGATGAAGATAGCACCTAGAACCATGTCGCGTATTTTAAAAGATTACTTAGGACTTGCAGCCTATAAGAGACGTACTGGTCATTTCTTAACTGATCATTTAAAAGAGAATAATAATAAATAAATAATAAAATCCGTAATCCGTACGATTGGCAGTGAAAAATGTTCCCATGGAAAGAGTGCGTGCTTCTATTGATAACTGGCCTCAACGTTTAAAGGACTGTATTGCAGCCAATGGAGACCACTTTGAATAAGCTTTTTATACTTTAAATTGTTTTATAGTTATGTATTAAACTAACACACTGTAAAAGTAATAAATGTTATTTGTAATAGAATTTTTTTTTCCTTTGTCTTATTTATGGCAAGACTTAAGGTATGTATAAATATTTTTCTGTTCGCCATCACTTTTACTATGTCAGAAAGCTGTACAAGATTTAGCTTTCTTCGTTTACAGTAAGGGAGAATTTCGCTTAAAAACCGAGCCTAGATCAATGCCTACGATACCAGGACGTCATAGAGCGAAAGAGGTTTGTTATATCACGGGCTGTTCCGAAACTAGACTGAGATATGTGTATGTTATCCCTTTCTCTCATTCAAAGTTCAAACGAAACATTTTTAGTTTGTTTTCAATTTCACGAAAACCGCGATGCATTACTTAAATATATAATTTTTTATTTTTTTTATTTTCCATGTATATTATTATGTCGAGGTGTGAAAGGCTATTTGGTTTAAGCGACATTTTGGCAACTTTACAGGAGAGCCATTTATGATAAAAATTTGAAAAAAATATTATAATAAAATACTTCTTCAGCTATTTGAATAGAGGAAATTTAATTAAAGTTCAATTTGCTCAAAATCAAAGATAAATGCCGCGTGTTAAGTGAAATGTCCCCTTAAACTAAATAGCATTTCATCCCTCGATATAATATCACTTTTCGATATTCCAAGATTATGTACATAAAGAAAGCATATATCAATTGAATAGAACTTTAAATAAAATTTTGGCAATAGACTAATCTGAACAAAGGTCTAAAGATTAATAAAATACTGTAATATTTTGTAATTGCATCTGTTCGTGTAATAACTTATTTTTCAGTATATTTTATTGTGTCAATTTTCTAGCTATCACAAAAATATTGGCATATTTAATGGTAAGCACGATCCAATCTCAGAGGGTCGTGTACTAGGCTATCATGAACATAAAGAGTTTACAGTGGCTGGTTCGTCGAACTCCAGACGTCTAGCTCGACCTTGGGCGCGACGGGTGACCTTCCCCGATCGATATCCATGACCTTTCCCAAACAAAGGCGCGCGCAAAAATTAAAAAAAATAACAAACGTTCCAAAACTTAAAGAAAAATCAATTTGTCATTTATTTATGATGAATCATTTTTCGAACGCACGCACGTCATGAAACAACAAGAATTCAAATTAAGAATGGAACTATTTTTGGGAACGCAGACTCGAATAAGCTGGAATACTGAGACCTCTTTCGTTCTATGTTACCCTAGTATCTTAGGTTTTAGTTAGACACAATTTTAGACCCTAAAAGGCTTTTTTTAAAGCTGTCTTCGTCATGTAGACTAGTTAAGTATATAGCAGACTGATATTTCCACGAAAAAAGCTTATCCCATATTTGTGTAATAAAATGGATCCCTTCAAAAATCTGTTACTCTAATAAAAAATCAAAAAAGGAGGGTACTTAAGTACCATTTTACATATTTTTTTATATTTAAAAAGTGGAAGGAAGAAATTTGTTACACTTTTATACAAAGACATAAAATCTATCGAAGATAAAAATAGAAAAAAAGGACGTGATTCTCGAACAGACAATTGAAAAAAAAAAACAAAAAAAAATTGCGATCAAATTTGTCATTAGGTATCTGCCGAACATTTGCTAGGCAGCGGCTTGGCTCTGCCCCTGGCATTGCTGAAGTCCATGGGCGACGGTAACCACTCACCATCAGGTGGGCCGTATGCCCGTCTGCCTACAAAGGCAATAAAAAAAAAAAAAAAAATATTTGCAATTGCATAAAGCAGTACACCTTCTTTCGCGCAGATTATGCTTTCAAGTCTGAAACTTTAGATTGCTAACTTCAATCTCCTTTGTTTTACTGTCAATGATAACATTGTCTGCAAATCACGCTTTGACATGTCAACGAACCAAAACATTACGATCTCCTTAAGAAAATACAAATAACTTTTATCTTTAGATGCACGTAAATTATAAGTGCCTTTTATCTTCCAAGAACTTTATCAGGGATTTTTTTTATACAGACTTTTGGCGTATTTAATTTGAATCTTTCATTTATTTTGTTAATTTAACGTTTCTCCGGGTCTAAGCGTGTCGTAAAAGTTTTCTCAGTAAATAACCACGATTTAACCGAGACCTGATTTCATCACATCCTATCTTGTTTCATTCAATATCATCCCTATTGATTATGGTCTCAAATGAACCAAACCAACGGATTGGTTCTGCCTCTGGCATTGCAGAAGTCCATAGGCGACAGTAACCAATCACCATCAGATGGACCGTATGCTCGTTTGCCTACAAGGACAATACAAAAAAACTTCAACTCCTTTCATCTAGGTATCTCTGTTTTCGCTTAAATAAAGTTTTCATATAGCAGAATATTTAAAATATTAGGTTGTATGGGTGTGTGATACCTTCGCCTTGCCCATTACAAAAATGGAACTACATATCTACTACTTCAAAAGTCAAAACTGACATAGCTTGTAATGACATTTGGAAGATTTCGCGGCATTTGTAACAAAATACAATAGCCCTTTTTATTACGTCAAATTTAACTGAACGTGTCTGGTTACGAGTCGCACACAGACACAGGCCTCGCGTAATCTCCACGCTCACTTATTTTATCTTGAAACATTAGATAAACTCAATGTCACGTTAATTTACCGCAAAATATTTGCGTTTATTTATGACGTCATATTATCCTCGCGCTTTTTTTTTAAAAACAACATCGCTTCGTGTCTTTCTAATATAAACATTCAAAATATTTTTAGGGTTCCGTTAGCTTTAGAAAAAAAAAAAAAAAAACGAAGTTCTATTTAAGTTTTATTTTCATTTCTTTATCGGACTATGTGCTTTTTATTTTTTATTTTGTTAGAACGAAAGATTACTGGTAGCCCGAAGGCATTTCCAGTTTCACCAGGACATCTGAGCGACGAAAGGCCTAGCCAAGAGGCGTGTTGATTTTCCTTCCTAATCATTGGTAACCTAAAGGGCTATTTCAACTTCACGCGGATCGTTAGGTGAGCTCACGGGCTCGACCTGAGAGCATTACTAACATTAACTCTAGCAAGAGCAGCGCTGAATCTGCTATCGGAATCGCGACCCACTGGAAAGATCCGGCGAGGAACTCAGTGAGTTAATCGTATTGAGCCCACCACTATCCCGCCTATTTCTGCCGCGAAACTCTCATACGGTACCAGTTTGGAGCGGCAGCCTTCATACTGACGGCATACGCTCTCGTCTGACCACGTACGTAATACAAAACTTATGCGATCGGACCGCACTAACGCAATCCTTCCTACACTTTCAGATTCCAAGGATATTTTTTGTTCTGTCTCGGCTCCTAGGCGTACGTTCGCCTTCAAATATGTCTATGATTACGAATATTCATTGAAGTGAGACGTTTACGAATTTTCCTCACTATCTTAAAATTCTTTTATTATAATTAGTTATTCTTTATAAATATTTTGTAGTGTCGAATAAATCATTTTTTTAAAAAGAGTTCGGCCTTCTCACTTCTAACAGTGCGTTGGATACGAAATTATAAAGATTTGACAAAGATAATCATTATGCCTTTTGTTTTTAATTGCTCTTGTAGGTAGACGAGCATTCGGCCCGTCTGATGCCGAGTGCTTACTGGCGCTCGTGGTCATCAGCAATACCCGAGGCAGAGCCAAGCCGTTGCTTACCGCAATTTTTTTTTACTATATTTTAATACCGCAAATTAATTTAACTAAAGCCTCAAGATTAATTAAAAATATATTTTATTAATTATATATTACTTGATTTTGTATCGACATATTGATGCACAAAATTACCTATACGCTCTTTACTTGTTTCCATTTAAAAAAAACTTGTCTATGAAGCAAATTGTCTATTAAATTGGCATTACGGTCCCATTGACAGGCCATAAATTAAACAAAAAAATAATAATTACAGGATCCTTAATTTTGAATGTTTGCACTCAAAACAAACAACATTTTATTCGACAACACATTCCCTTATCGAACAGACGATACGCGAGACGAAAATAGCTACACGCTAACCACAATCGGATGTGTCATGCAATACTTCGGTATGTACGTATTCATATCCGCTCAAAGAATACATTACGAAGACTGTCCTGCGAAAATTTATATACAATACAACACTAGCTGACCCGGCAGACTTCGTAATGCCTCAATCGATAAATAAAAGACCTAAACTTTTGTCTAGAATAAACTTAAAACAAACAAAAGGAATCCGTCCGACGTGGGACACATCAAAGGAAAAACAAAATGTTATTTTTATTTAAAACCTTCTCTGGACTTTCACAAATAATTCAAGACCAAAATTAGCCAAATCGGTTCAGCCGTTCTCGAGTTTTAGCGAGACTAACGAACAGCAATTCATTTTTATATATAGAGATTTCTCGTGGACTAAAGAATATCCTACGAAAATTTATATACAATATTTCTTGGAGACCAAAGAATATCCTACGAAAATAAATATACAATATTTCTTGTAGACCAAAGAATATCCTATGAAAATTTATATACAATATTTCTTGTAGACCAAAGAATATCCTATGAAAGTTTATATACAATATTTCTCGTAGACTAAAGAATATCCTACGAAAATTATTATTTATATACAATATTTCTTGTAGACTAAAGAATGTCCTATGAAAGTTTAAATACAATATTTCTCGTAGACTAAAGAATATCCTACGAAAATTATTATTTATATACAATATTTCTTGTAGACTAAAGAATGTCCTATGAAAGTTTATATACAATATTTCTCGTAGACTAAAGAATATCCTACGAAACTTTTTATAGAATATTTCTTGGCGACTCTAAAACGTAATAATACTATTTTTAACACGATCTTATTGTTTTGTTTTTGTTTTTTCCCTTCTAGTCATCTCGAGGGGTCATACTAGATTGACCGGAAGAGTTAAATGTGCTCAAGAAGAAGAATCTACCATCAGTGTGCTTAGTGCGAGTTTTTTACGTCCTTGATAGCGTAAAAGTTAACTCAAATTTGTATAGAGTTGGAACGCCTACGTTTGCCGCCAGGGGCGCTGTTCCAACTGCATACAAGTTTGAGTTAACTTTTACGCTATCGAGAACGTTAAAACACTCTCACTAAGCACACAGATCGGAATCGCGACCCAAGTTTAGTATATTTGCTTGTAGCATTTTTCAGTGACTTGAAGACGTCTGATTAAATTGCAAAAATTTCGCGTAGCCTTTGGGGGTAATGACGCGAGAAACAACATTGTGTTAATTGTTTTATGTCGTTAATTTAATGTTTGTTCCGGTTTAAATGTGTATTAAAAAAGTGGTCTATCAACTATCTATACTTATTTAGTGATATTAGTTAATATGTATTAGTTTGAACTCAGGAAGTAATGGTCCGATTTGAAAAATTCTTTCAGTGTTAGACAGCTCATTTATTGAGGAACGCTATATAACATCACGGTAAGAGCAACACAAGTGGAGCAACAATAAA
The DNA here is from genome assembly GCF_030269925.1 of Bombyx mori. Classification (NCBI taxonomy): domain Eukaryota; kingdom Metazoa; phylum Arthropoda; class Insecta; order Lepidoptera; family Bombycidae; genus Bombyx; species Bombyx mori. The sequence continues at coordinate 575,639 of NC_085117.1, read as the reverse complement.
GAATGTTTCAAAATAGGGGTTTAAATAGCTCCTTAACATTCTATAATTAAAAAATATTATCACTTTCTACGTGTAATGAACTAGGGGGTAAAATTTAGCGTTATGCCAAAGTAATTATTCCACGCGAACGGAGTCGTGGGTAAAAGCTAGTTTAGTATATTTGTTAGTGCGCAAATATAGGAAAATGAAACAGAGCCACTGGACGTACATACAAAGCTACTCGGAATCTTCCACTGTCCAACTTACTTTTCTCCAACTTATCCCACTAGGTGGTGCATGGTATCAATACTTATTAATATTTTATGAACAAATATGAATATAGAAGGGTTATTTTGATAATATCCTGAAAAGCACCCCACGCTTTTTTTACAATAAAATCATTTTTTCTTACACTATTTTTAACTCAAATTTATTAAAATTTCTTTTCTGTTTTTTAGTTGATTTTTCTATAAAAGCTTATTTTATTCGTTTTTTTAAACTATTATTTATTTAGATGTTTAGCTCTATCGAGATGTACTTGTTAGTTCTATGGTAGTCCATGGTATTCAGAACATCTTCTGCCACAGCAACACACACATATTGGTATTTCTCAGTCGCATGCATTCTTGGCAGAGTGGTCGTGGTCATCACTTCGGGTGGTGGTGCGCTTCACCAGACTTGATTGGTATACTTCAATGTTATTTTCTATCCATCTACAATTTACTATTCTATGTTTTTTTATGAGGTTGACGCTCTTAAATCTACAATGGGAACGTCTCGGTCGTTTTCAATTGTGGCCAATTTATACACGATTAGCTTCTGACAAAGGCTACATACGTTCAGATAAGATGAAAAATTGACGTTTATAAAATAAGCAGTGATAATGTTGAACTTCAAATTCGAAATGTTAGGCATGAGGAATTTAACTTTAAAAAATTCTCAGTTATCATGAAATGAAAGCAATTTTTTCTTTCAGATTTCCAAATATTTTTAATAGATTCAGAAATTGAAAAATATATGTTTGTTATATTTATTTATGGCAATATTCAAGCATTTACATATTCTACTAGAAAGTACTAGGGGAAACTAGAGGTTATCATCGTTTGTCTCATAGAGAAAACTGGAATATTTTCTTAGTCTTTAATTCTTAATTATGACAGTCAAAAATTAAATAATAATAATAATTATTATTATTTATTTATTTCTCTCTTAAAGGTATAGTACAAATACAAATGGAAATTAACCTTGTAATTTATTTTGTAAGCCTAAATCAAATGAAATTTTTATTATTTTAGTTTCAATAAGGGCAAAATATAGACGAAGACACAAACAGAATAGACACCGTTCAGAGATGTCAATTTACAAAGAATTTCCAGTTAATTGTCTTGAACATATAGACACAATGGTAATACCAAATTTAATGGTCAGAATTTTTACGGTATAAGATTTAAACAAAGATTATATTTTAGAACACAAGTATCATACCCGATGCTTAATCATATGACGAAAATAACTCATCAGGAAGTTGAATAGTTAATGCGGACGCTACAGACCAAAATAGAAGTGGTAGAATTACTCTAAAAGTTCAGGTTTTTTCAAGACCGCCTCCAATGACAAATGTTTCATGAAACCAGTCCAGCTTTTTATAAGCATGTAAAAAGCGATATGCTTTTTTTTAATCCTCACATTCGACAAGAATGTGTACTAGGAAGCTATATAAGTGAAGAGGTTGAATCTTTAGCTACAGTTGACTAAATTAAAATGTAATTAAGCCAATACAGAATAACCAGTCAGTAGGAACAATGGAATTATTTGTTTGTTATATTATTATTTATTAAAATGGCTATTATGTTTTATGAAAATTGAATTGAAATATTTTTGTAAATATATTCATGTGAAGACACTTTTCTTACAATTTCGTCACAGTTGTTAAACAATGCATAATGTTTAGTTTAATTTTAGGTAGACAATTATTATTAATACCCAGGTTTTGGATTTTAATTTTTAAATTGAAAGTCACTGGTTGTCTTGAGAAAATTACATTACTAATAATTACCAATTTGTTATGTTTTAGAAAAGGATGATTTTAATATATCAATCACACTTTTGGTTTTTTTTTCTGAGGAAACTTTCTCATTCCGAAAGTGCAAGTACCAGGCAGCCATATAAGTGAAGAGGTACCTACGCATTTTTAGTTACGGTAAAAGCTGACTAAATAGGAATATGATTAAGCCATATCTTTTTCATTAGGATTATGGTATTTTCATATAGCCGGTTAACATCAGACGAATCACGTACGCAGATTGTGACGCACTATCGCGTGTTTTCGATTTTGCTGACCTCGACAGTTCAACAGGCTATATGACGCCATTTCGCGAAATCAAAACAACAGCTGTTAGAAAAAAAAACAAAAGCAAACTCCCAAAAATTGCGTTTTATGTAATAAATGAGACGTAAAAGAAACCTGTTTGTAAAGTTGGACGCCACATACTCAATGTTTATTTACAACACTCACCGCTCAAGTCTTCGATTGTGTTCAGTTTTCTCGACGCCATCGCGCGGAAATAAGTCGTGGTACTAGAAAATTACTTATAAACGTATTTTTAATAATATACGCTGTGTTCAACCGGGCTTCTTCGCTTTTAAAATGCGAAAACAAAGAAAGAACGGACTGAATCAACACCGAATGCAACCTTCTTTGTTTGTGTTTTGTGTTGTTTTGATTGGAACTGACAGTTGTGGATAGTGTGGCATAATCAGTTCAGATACGATATGCGATATGATTAAATTTGTTAATCGATTAAAGTTCGATTTCAGACGCCTTAACAGATTTTATTTCAAAATTGTGCAATTTAAAAAAATGTTGTTTTTCGAATGATTTCATTTTCATTTGTATATAATATGTTGAACCTAATAAATTTAATGTCTTCGATTTTTTCAGTATTATCGATTATTATTTTTCCTATCTATTCCAGTAACCTGGAGGGGTCATACCATATTCATCTGGCGAGTTAGGTGAGCTCGCGGTGCTTTAACCTGGCGAATTTGCTAACACTAGCCCTAGCAAGAGCAGTGCTTCACAAAATCTACCACTGGATCGGAAACGCGATCCACTGAGAACTGAGAGAATAATTGGCGGTAGGACCTCTTGTGAGTCCGTGTGAGTAGGTACCGCCACCCTGCCTATTTCTGCCTTAAAGCAGTACTGCGTTTTGGTTTAAAGGGTGGGGCAGCTGCTGTAACTGTAACATACTTGAGACTTTAGAACTTATATCTCAAGGTGGGTGGCGCATTTACGTTGTAGATGTCTATGGGCTCCAGTAACCACTTAACACCAGGTGGGCTGTGAGCTCGTCCCCCCATCTAAGCTATCTCAAGGTGGGTGGCGCATTTACGTTGTAGATGTCTATGGGCTCCAGTAACCACTTAACACCAGGTGGGCTGTGAGCTCGTCCCCCATCTAAGCAATAAAAAAAAAAGTTGGCGTGAAACTCAGTGCGCTGGAATTTTGATCTTAAAGTTGTAAAAACAGGAGGTAAATCATGATAAGATAAATTTTTTTTTCATTTATCCTTACACTTCTATATTTACAAAATGAAATAAATAACTTTTAATCCAGAAGTGAAACCTACCCAGAAATAGTTTCCAAGTTAATCTTATTGTTTTATTGTTTTGTTTTACTATCTACCGTGTTTAGTCTAATAAAAACGGGGACAATGTAATAAATAAAAATACCGAAGAATTCCTTATTTAATGTGCTCTGAACTTTAAGCGCTTACAGCTGTCGATCAAGGCTGGTTTGAATGGTTACTTCGAGATAGAACAGCAGAGAGCGAGAGCGCGTATCCGTTTCTCGTAATGAATTAAGTCATAGTGTAACTATGTGTCATTGGTGACCTTAATCTTTAAGGATAATTAGATTTTGTCATCAACAAAGTATAAATATGTTAAGTCAATCGAGAAATTTTATGCCTTGATTCAAGAAAAAAAATCGCGTGGTAGCTGCGATGGTGTGAAAAAATATCAAATAATAGTAATAATTAAAGACAAGTTAAATATATAAATAAATAGAGAGAAATTGTATAATATAAATAATTCATAATAATAATAAATAATTTAAAAAAATCTGTTTTTCGGCAAGCTTAATAATCAATCTGAGTGGCAATCATGAGCAAAGAAGTCCTCGATTTAGTAATAGCAAGTGTGACATTAATGCCCAATGTCAATGTCAGTTTGTACGTTTAAAAAATTTGTCATATTTGTCTATAGCTGAATTCCTTTTTTTTTAGTTTAATTTTGACTTCAAAGTGCTATCTGTTGCGTGTGCCAAATTTTTTATCTAGCTATATTTGGAAATTTATAATACAAAATTAAGTGAAAATGAACATTAGTGGTCTGGAAGATGAAGTTAATTCACCCGTTAAACCAGACGATGCAGAAAGTCCTAGGTGAGACTTGAATTTTTAGCAAAAATCGTCATGGAATTCAATCTGACATGACAGCTGATTTTCAGCGGTAAAGTTGAATGGCGCGAAATAATCACGCCCTAATTATTATTTTTACACTACTATATTTACGGTTATTCAAAGAGTTGGAATATTATTTCAGCAAGAAAAAACTTAGAATAAGTAATTCGACGCGGAAAAGTTGGAGTTTGATGGACAAACGAACGAATTACGAGGTATGTAGTAATTTTTTCCCGCCCTCTTCCGTTCTAGTTAAAAACTTTTTATTTGATATCAATCGTGTTTTAACTATCATTCGAGTTTCTCACAGCTCCTAAATCCAATATTAATATACATATCGAGTTTGGGACGCGTAATTTTATAGTTTTGCCACAAAACACGCAAATGAACTGAGATCGAAATATGTATACATGCTCCCATTTTCATGTATAGATTTTATGGGTTCTCCGGCGTGTAGTGAGCAATGGTTGATACTGCCACCCTGCGAGGTCCCATATAAGCAGTCGGGTGACCATTATTCACAAACAAATAAGACTGTATGAATATATGCTCATACAGCAACATTACAAACAGATTCTGGACCATTTCTCAGTTATGCAAATTTTGTTTAAGTCATCACTATTATAAGTAATGCTTTCAAATAATATTATGTATTTTTATATGTTATGCACATATTTACTAGTGATAGGAGGACATATTGTGAGCCTGTACTGGTAGGTAACATGCCCCTGCCTATTTCTGATGTGAAGCAGCAATGCACTTGGTTTTTAAGGGTGGGGCAGCCATAGAACTGAAACTTAGAGCTTACTCTCATGGTAGGTGGTGGCATTGACATTGTTGATTTATAGACATCAATAACCCATAGGGTTCTGGGAAGCACTTAACACAAGGTAGGCCCTGATTTGATTCACCTATCAAAGCAAGAAAAGCTTTAAAAAAGACAAGGAACGGGACAAGCTATGTTTCTAGTAATTTTTTCTCAATTACTAAATTTCTATTTGTATTTAGAGGTACTAGATTAATACATGAGTGGTCCAAACACACATTCAAGCATAGACATTGAAAAATATAAGGTTAAATGTAGTTTAAAGAAACATTTGAGAATTGTCTTTTATAATCCTGTACCATATTAAATCATAAAAAGCCTATAGGCTTTCATTGAAGAAGATCTGATTTACGGGCATCCTATGTTATTCTACACAACAAAAGGAATATGTTTGATTAAAATTCGATCAACATAGATTAAGATATCAATTTTGATTTGCATCAGACTAGCTGAGCATAGATCATCAAAGTGCTCTATGGGATACTAGGTTTCTTCAAAGGGTTTTGGAGATATGATATAACTTTGTTTTTCTGTACTGAAATACAAAGGTTTGATTAATCTTAGAAATACATATTTTTCAATTCTTATAATGTTTGCATAGTAATAATTACATATTAGAACTAATTGTTTAATACTAATGTTTAATCCATAGATAGAATAATGTCTCATGTTAAAGGGAACTGTATGATTTTGGGAATAAATAAAGTTTAAACTTTATTTTTAGGTATTACAAGAAATGGGGGTTAGTTTGCTTGAGCCTGATGATAATGAACAATCCTGTGAACTGAGTTCGAGCAGTGGAGGGGTGAGTTTTATGTTTTTGTATCGCTGTCTGTGTTTGGCGACACAACCCTTGTGGTAAGTGCTTTGTTTGCTAATGGAAGTCCTGCACAGCCAAGTTACAATGAGGAGCAGGTCTAATTTTAAAACTCCCGGTAACAGTAGGCTCGTTTAACCATTACCATTTTACTGGTGGTAGGACCTCTTGTGAGTCCGCGCGGGTGGGTACCACCGCCCTGCCTATTTCTGCCGTGAAGCAGTAATGCGTTTCGGTTTGAAGGGTGGGGCAGCTGTTGTAACTATACTTGAGACCTTAGAACTTGTATCTCAAGGTGGGTGGCACATTTACGTTGTAGATGTCTATGGGCTCCAGTAACCACTTAACACCAGGTGGGCTGTGAGCTCGTCCACCCATCTAAGCAATAAAAAAAGATAAAAAATTGAGATAATGGAAATTCAACAGTTTATTTTGATTCCAGCACCACCACAAAGGCACAAAACGAAAACGGGACATAGAAAACGTGAATCCAAATACGAATTCATGTTCTCCGATCACAAAACGAAGCCCGGGACCTTCCAAGGCGAAGAGCCCTCGCGTTCACACCGGTAAGTCTTCCATAAAGTCTCGCTGCTCATCAAAATAACACTTTGATAAGTTTAATATCGGTTTGTGCAGAAACTATGTCCTCAAATATTTGCCAGGGGTGGTTGCTGGTTTGTTAAATATGAATGCTTCAAAACAACAATCATTCATGCTTACTTTGGTAAATTAATATTATTTTAGGCTATTTGGGTTTCATCCATAAGTTAATTGTCTATCTTTGTGTTTTTATTTTTATTTTTTTTTATTGCTTAAATGGGTGGACTAGCTCACAGCCCACCTGGTATTAAGTGGTTAATGGAGCCCATAGACATCTACGACGTAAATGCGCCACCCACCTTGAGATATCAATTCTATGGTCTCAGTATAGTTACAACGGCTGTCCCGCCCTTCAAACCGGAACGCATTACTGCTTCACGGCAGAAATAGGCAGGGTGGTGATACCTATCCGCGTGGACTCACAAGAGGCCCTATCACTAGTAATTACGCAAATTGTAATTTTGCTGGTTTGATTTTTATTACACGATGTTATTCCTTCACCGTGGAAGTCAATCGTGAACATTTGTCCAGTACGTATTTCATTACAACAATTGGTACCCTCCTGCGGGATTCGAACACCGATGCATCGTTCAACACGAATGCACCGGACGTCTTATCCGTTAGGCCACGACGACTTCAACGACGACTATGGTCCAGGGTACTGTTAGTAGTGAGAAGGCCGAACTTTTTAAAAAAAAAGGATTTATTCGAAACTACACAATATTTTTAATGAATAATTAATTATAATAAAAGAATTTAGAAATAGTGAGGAAAATTGGTAAACGTCTCACTTCAATGAATATCTGACCCGAACTGAGCCTGGTATGTTCTCATGAAATCACTGTGAGAGAGCTTATGATGAGTAAGGTGTTTGGTAAGCATTAGTCTATACAGGCTAGGGATATAACAGTACGAATACTTTCCATCCTGCTTAAAGAGGATCTAGTCTAAGTACTAGTATTGATAACTGTATCTCTATCAGTCTATCTATTTGCATGCCTGATATTAATAATAGGATAGAAATTGAGAACAAATCATGCACTATCATCCAGCCCCAATTTAGGATTCCCTGTATTACAGGACTGACATACTTTTAAATATACATATATAGATAATAAACACCCTGACAAACACCAAACAAAATTGTTTATTACAAGTATGTTTGCCCAATGTGGTAATCAAACACATGATTCTCCACGAAAACAGTCAGGCGTTCTAACTTACTGCACCACCAAGTCAACCATGTAATAACACTATTCTATTAAAATTATGCATATGTATGTTCTAATTATTTCCTAGTAAGCATTTTGGTTTTAATTAATATCATTCCCCGAAGAATAAAACTGTATAGTGCTTGTAACATCACATGTACTGTCAGTAACAAACCTGAAATTAAACTTTTTAGCGCTGAGTTTATATTCACATATTTAAAAAAAAGAGAATGTACCTTCTTTTTCTCCAACTTATCCCACTAGTTGGGGTCGGCACAGCTAATTTTTCTCTTCCAGTCTCTTCTATCAACCGTCATTTCAACACTCACTCCTCTCTCTCATCTCGTCATTCACACACTCCATCCATGTCTTCTTCGGTTGTCCTCTTCCCCCTCTACCTTGCACTACCATTTCCATACATCTTCTAGTCACATGCGTGAGTTTCGTCGTTACGCAGCACATGTCCATACCACGCTAACCGTCCGCTCTTTGATTTGTTGATTACCGGGGCTACTATCACACTTCCTCTGCTATACTCATTCCTTATCTTGTCCATTCTTGTCCACTCCACACATCCATCTCAACGTTCGCATCTCTACCGCGTGCACTCCTCTTTCATGCATTACTTTCTTCACCTAACAATATAATATACCTTATCAAAAAAAAAATAACTTAAAAATTTTACAAAAATCATCGTCATCATCATCATTAGCCCATTGTTGTCCACTGCTGGACGTAGGCCTCTCCCAATACGGCATATATTTTTTTTACTGCTTAGATGGGTAGACGAGCTCACAGCCCACCTGGTGCTAAGTGGTTATGGTGATAACGTAAAAGTTAACTCAATTTTGTATGGAGTTGGAACGTTTTCCGCTAGGGGCGCTGTTCCACACAGGTTTACACCGATCTATCCTAATCACTGCAGCACCCAGTCAGTGATATTCTCGTAGCCACGACAGGTGGCGCGCGAGTAAGCTTAAGATAGGCAGCGGCTTAGCTCTGCCCCTGGCATTGCTGACGTCCATGAGCGACGGTGACCACTTACCATCAGGTGGGCCGTATGCTCGTCTGCCTACAAAGGCAATAAAAAAAAAAAGATATGTCTTCATATATCAGTTATAGTCACAGTGGACTGGGTTTCATTAGTAATACAATAAATAAAATGTAGAGCCGCGGGGTCAATGACCGAGCGGCTTCAGTGGGGCGCGGGGTCACTGACCGGTACCGGAGTTATACTCACTTTGACGGAACATCCATTCAACAAATACTAATTAAAGTAAATTTACGGTTTAACCGTTAAAGCGCTTACCGTCGGTATATCGACCCTCTATTAACGCGTATAAAGTGCCGAACATCGAAATATCGACAGTTCGATTACATGTATTAGGTGTAGACCTGTATGCATGTGTCTTAGCGCGGGCACGTTTTATTTTTATTGTATAGATGGGTGGACGAGCTCACAGCCCGTCTGGTGTTAAGTGGTTGCTGGAGCCCACAGACATCTACAACGTAGTTACCGCCACCCACCTTGAGATATAAATTCTAGGATCTCAGTATAGTTACAGCGGCCGCTCTTCCCTTCAGACCGAAACGCATTACTGCTGCACGGCAGAAATAGGCAGGGCGCTGGTACCTACCCGCTCGGACTCAAAAGAGGTCCTACCACCAGTAAAATGTGTATATGTATATGAGGTCACTAGTTTTGCTTAAGAAGCAGTCTTAAAGTAAATTCAAACTCCATTGATGTTTTGCAGGCAAACCGCTGCAGCAGACGGACTGTGAGACGACTCTAGTGGAAGGGATCGCGTTTGACGAGGAGACCCCGCTGGCGCAGTGCATCAGCGCCTACGTGCCCAGGGAGCAGCGGGCGCATCCCAGCCCAGTCAGGACACGTTAGTTGACTTTGTCCAAGCATTCATATTATCCATGGGGCTGGGGCTTGCTGATAGGGAGATAGTTGGGGCCCGGTCTGGTCTACAAGGGTATTTCATGTTGTTAACTTCATTAAATATACCGGCGAGAGGGTGTCTTGCGAATCTGCACCAGTAAGTACCACCACCCTGTCTATTTCTGCGAAGCTTATGCACTGTAAAACTGAAACTTAACCCATGTCCTTGCGTTTAGATTAAGTTGTGACGAAGAAAGAGGATCTAAAGTAAGGTATAAGACAAAGGGAAGATCTTCCTCTGAGCGGGTGATATTTCTCGGTAGACCGACGGTCCGAATGTTATTCTTCGGAACTTGTATATATGCAAGCTTATCTTGAAAATGTCGTAAGCGAGATTCAGGCATTTGTCAAAAATATTGCGTTGTTGTATAATGGCTACCTGCCACACATATCAACTCGGTGACTTTGTCCGCAGCGTCGTCCCCCGCGCGGAGGCCGGCGCAGCCCCGGGGCGCCGCCCCCCGCCGCTGCGGCGCGGACTCCTTCTCGGTGCTCTCGGACGAGATGATCCTGAGCGTGTTCCGCTGGCTGCCCAAGCGCACGCTCGCGCACTGCATGCTCGTCTGTAAGAGGTAATTCACTTGAATTCTCTCTGAGTTCGGACCTATCAGTCTCAGTAACAACTCAGTACGGCTTGGTTTGTGAGTGGGCTAGTGAGTGAGCTGGTTATAATTACGACGGACATCCGTACTAATATCATACGTGTCATCAAAAAAAGATTAGGCTGTATGGTACGATGATACCTTTGCCTTTCCAGTTGGAAAAATAAAACTAATATTACTAAAGTAGACATGTGACAATTAGAACATCAGTAACACCTCCAACGTGCAGTCGGTTATCGATTCACTATAACGTGGGTACGTGTGTTCGGTCCCAGGTGGTACCGAATAGCTTCGGACGAGACGCTGTGGCAGCGGCTGGACCTCGGCAACAAGGCGATAGCTAGAGACGCCCTGGGGAAGATCCTGGACAGGAAGCCGGTCATAGTCAGACTGGCCAGCTCGGAGGTGAGCTGCCTCTAATCGTTCTTCATTAAATTATTATCATTTACAACTAAACACGGAAAATAAAAAAATAATAAATCATACAAGTCTTTATCTGCTATAGACAAATTGATTAAATTTTATCAATTTGTGGTTTCTGAAAATTTACAAAATCCTTCACTAAAATAAAATATAGGATAGGATAGGTAATAAATATGTTACTGCCATCTACAGGAGCAATGAGAAACTAATCGAAGCGAAGCCATCTAGTGGCCGATGCCCGTAAACATTTTTGTTGAGTGTTCGAGTTGCTTATCTAATATGTAACTAATTTGTGTGTATTATCTATGAGTTCACGCACAACCGTCGAAGTGGACACACGAGTGTACGTCCGCGCTTCGCCCGCTACTCGCCGCCATTCCCCTTCGAACTTGGACCCTCTGGATCCTTAGGATCCTCTGGAGTATTCATTACCCGGTGCTCCAACTGGAGAACACAAAAAACTCTATTTTACAGTACAGTACAGCTCGGACACTCCACACGACAAGTTTACAAATATCGAGAACATTCCCGATAGCACCAGTCGTTTCTGCTATTTGACGACAGATGGCGCTACTCGTGCCCCCGCGGCAGCGGCTTGGCTCTGCCCCTGGTATTGCTTAAGTCCATGGGCGACGATTGTAATGTTGTACATTTGGAGGTGTTAAAGAAAAACGTCTTCTTGCGTGTATTCCATGTTTAATTATCATCTTAATCCTAGTTTACAATTATGAAGAAGCCTATGTTTCTGGGTGGTCCGCCTTATTAGGGGGACATACGAGATTACACCTATTAATTATGTTATATACCAAATGATATGCTATGCTATGCTATAATATATAAGTATACACACTTCATGGTAACCGCTCACCATCAGGTGGGCCGTATGCTCGTTTGCCCTATACGGCAATAAATAAATAAAACTTTTTATTTCAGATCGGTTCGTGGTGCTCGGGGTCAACAGCGCCGTCCCGCGTCCAATATTTAGACCTGAGCATGTGCTCGATACAGCTGGAGACTTTGGACCGGCTGCTGGAGAACTGTCCCGGCTTGAAGAAGTTGAGCTTGGAGAGTGTGAACGTTGCTGACACTACCTGCGCTATCCTGGGTGAGTGGCTCCTGGATTGGTCCTGTGCGTATGTAGCGGTAAGAACACAAGATATTTGACAGATGCCTGAATCTCGCTTACGACATTTTCAAGATAAGCTCGCATATATACAAGTTCCGAACAGCAATATTCGGACCGTCGGTCTACCAAGCAAATATCACCCGCTCGGCGGAAGATCTTCCCTTTGTCGTATATCTCTACAGCGTATAGTATTGTTACGTGCTGAGGGTTCGGGATAAATAAAATTTCACCAAAGGACAACTTGAAAAACTGTATTCAACACTTAGAACTCTCAATTCGCTTCTTCCGCTTCGCTTCAGGTGATCCGTTCGCTGTTTCGCTTCGAGTAGTTCCGATTATTGACTGACTGCGTGCCGTCTCTGCAACGCTTTTATAGCCGATACCACATCCCTACAATTATCAAGAATATTCCACACATCTCTAGTAGTTGTAGTTCCCGCTAGGTGACAATAGATGGCGTTGTACTTCTCGAGCGTTCTAGGTCCTTCGATATCCGTTTGACTATTCGGCGATAGATGGCGTTACTATTACCGGCGTAACAGTATAGTATGGTAGGACGTCTTGTGATTAACCACGGGTAATTTGCACGGAAATTACTTTTCTCAAAACTACGGTAGAATATCTTAAGACAGCTTACTGTATAAAATAAAATAATATAAATAAAATAATTTCACTTACAATATACATTAAACAATTAAACAATTTGCTGGGTGATGTCCGCGGTCTACAGCTGTAATAACAAGTTATGTAATTGTGTTTTCAGGTAGATGTACAAATTTGGAGACATTAAACATGACAATGGCACAAGGGATTACCGCAGAAGGGTCGAGAGCGTTACTTGAGGGATGTGTGAAGTGAGTTTTATTTGCTTACATTAATAGATCGGTCTATTAGTCCTTATCCTAGCCAAAAATACCTTGTCTAGTATTTAATCACTAGTGGTGGAAGGTCTTGTGAGAGCAGTAGCTGCCACCACCCCGCCTGTTTCTGCTGTGAAGCAGTAATCCGTTTCGGTTTGAAGGGTGGCACTCCGAGCTCATGTCTCAAGATGGCATCTGCAGGTCCACTCACGATGTGCTGATGCCTACGGGCTCTGATAACTTTTTAGGTAATTTGAATCATGAGCTGATTCATTCATCTATGCCATTAAAACTAAATTATCTTTTAACTAATTTTATATTTTATGGAACGTAACAGGAAACTTTGATTGCAAATTATTACTGGTGGTAGGACCTCTTGGGAGTCCGCACGGGTAGGTACCACCACCCCGCCTATTTCCGCCGTGAAGCAGTAATGCATTTCGGTTCGAAGGGTGGGGTAGCCGTCGTAACTATACTGAGACCTTAGAACTTATATCTCGAGTGGGTGGCGCATTTACGTTGTAGATGTCTATGGGCTCCAGTAACCACTTAACATCAGGTGGGCTGTGAGCTCGTCCATCCATCTAAGCAATAAAAAAAATATAAAAAAATAAAAAAAAATCCTAAAACATTTTCACATTAGTAATATGTATACAAATTATATTGTGAAGCGCTGGGGTTCGGGATGAATAAATGGTCCACCGAAGTACAACTTAAAACTATTTATCACTTAAAACACTCACAGAACACTTCTTCTTCCGCTTCCCTTCGGGTGATCCGTTCTCTGTTTCGCTTCGAGTAGTTCCGATTACTGACTGACTGCGTGCCGTCTCTGCAACGCTTTTATAGCCGATACCGCATCCCTAGAATTTTCCAGAATATTCCACGCATTTCGGGTATTGTGTTTCCGCTATTTGACAATAGATGGCATTGTACGTATTTTTATACTCATTCGACTATTCGGCGATAGATGGCGTTATTCTTACCGGCGTTACAATATTATGTATCTGTTTGGAAAATTCATGACGAGACCCCCTTGGAATTTTCAGCCTACAGTCCTTGAATATATCGTGGTGCAATCTGAGCGAGGCGGCTCTCCAGGTGCTGGTGGACATGTTGCCGCGCCGGCTGCAGCGGCTCAACCTCGGCGGAGCCAGGATTATGACTGATGAGTGTAAGCAATTAATATGATCCGGAGAACCTTTACTGGTGGTAGGAAGTCTTGTGAGTCCGCGCGGGTAGGTACCACCGCCCTCCATTTCTGCCGTGAAGCAGTAATGCGTTTCGGTTTGAAGGGTGAGGCAGCCGTTGTAACTATACTGAGACCTTAGAGCTTATATCTCAAGGTGTGTGGCGCATTTACGTTGTAGATGTCTATGGGCTCCGAAAACCACTCAACACCAGTTGGGCCGTGGGCTCGTCCACCCATCTAAGTATCTTCGAGCTTACCAGAATAGGTAGGGAAAAAACATACGAATGCACCGGACGTTTTTTTTTCATTGCCCTTGTAGGCAGACGAGTATACGGCCCACCTGATGGTGAATAGTTACCGTTGCCCATGGACTTCAGCATAGGCAGAGCCAAGCCGCTGCCTACCGTTAAGTACTCTCCACAAGCTTCGTTTGAAGAAAGATAAGGACGCAGTGGCTTCAGGTAGTATGGATGACCTCAGCTCCGATGGCGGGTGGTGCGATGATAAATACGAGATGATGGAATCGTCTCAAATAATTCCTCTTATCTTTTAGGCCACGACGACTTCAAACTTGTCTATGAAACTCATCAAAATAATTTCTAAGAAGTTTTCGATCCTGTAAGTAATATGGAATAAGCGTTTTCACTCTATATTCTGTGTTCCCCAGTGACGGAGCGGCTGTGCGCGCGCTGCCCGCGCCTGGCCGAGCTGGACCTGTCGGACTGCTCGCGGCTGACCCCCCGCGCGCTGCAGAGTCTGGTGACCCTGGGCAGGCTCGAGCACGCGGCCCTCAGTCGCTGCTACATGCTCTCCGGACATACGCTTTCGTAAGTGTCCATACATATGTCGGAGAGGCCACAACTATTAACACCATCGTCAGACATCGTAGGGGCGAATAGGGTGACCGAGCTAAGAGAAATATTGAGTACACCAATCACGTTTGTTATCTTAGAACAATCTAGAAATCTTCTTTTGACGTTAGCAAACGAAAACGAATGACAGTTCTTAGGACGGAGGCGCCGCTCTTCAAGAATGCTGGTTGGTAAGTGTGATGGCGTCCACTCGCCTCCATCGGCTAGGCTCTGTCGTAGCACGAGGTTAGCCGAGTTCCGACGGCGCTGCCATCTCTCGGGAATCGTGCTGCGTTTCCTTTAGCTACCAAACTAATGACTGTCTCCAACATACTAAAAATATTTTTAGTCGTCGTTTTTAGCGGGTGTAATTCCTCGAATACGGTCTAACCGTGATGATAACACCAAACAATAGATTTTGCACCTTTAATTACCAAGTTAAATGTCGCTTAAACCAAATATCCTTTCACTCCTCAATACTATGTTCAAGTAAACTCTAGATTTATTCGTAAACTAACATTGTTGCAGTAAATTGTCAGCGATGCCTTCTCTGCGATACCTAGAAGTTTGGGGGATGCTGCAAGCTCCAAATCTTAGTTTATTAAAAGCCAATCTACCATCGATCCAGATCAACCACTTCATGTTCAGGTATTTATTAAAGAAAAACCCAAGTTTCCTTAGTGACTGAAATCCGTTGATTTAGTGTTTTTCAAAGTTGTAATAACGTGTAATAACGGTGGTTTATTAACTGTTTAGTATCTATGAAGCCTTGTTCGGATTAGGCGATTAGTTTAGTCGAGCGCCGAGTAATTTAGTGGCTAAACTACTCGCCCGAAAAAATAGAACAAAATGGATTGACTTGACTAAATTATTTACTAACCTTCTCGACTAAATTTTTGGTGCTCAGACACATTTAGCTACTAAATTACTCGGTACTCGACTAAAATGCTCGCCTAGTCCGAACAAGGCTTGAGAGTGCACAAACGTGGGAAAATTAAACAAAACCACTGGACGTAACTTCTCGGGATCCTCCACTGAAAAAGTCTCAGTAAACGACCACCATTTTACTGAGATTATATTTTATCCCAGTTGATTAATGTCTCAAATTAATCACTCTCATTTCATTTCATTTTACTCCATCATTTTTCATAAACCTAAAGGTCTTAGTTGCCAGGTCATAAAATCCATTGAAAAAAACATAATAACATTTTTCTTAAAAAATATATCTTTAGATCGTTATTGTTTCCGTTCTCAGCGCCATAGCGAGGCCCACGGTCGGCACGCGCCGCTCTTCAGTGTGGGGATTAAGAACCAGAGACTGAGTATATTTTATGTATGTATTTTATTTTTATTTAAGTTATAGAAAACCTTACATTATACAAATGTGATCGAATTAAATACATCTTTATTATATTATGTTGTGATTTCATTCTTGTGTCTTTTATTTATAAACACTTTAGCGACTAAAGTAAACACAGCTATCTCTCTCTCTCTTCGATCAGTCCCTCACTGCTGAGGATCGTGACTCCGTCCGATTTCGTCAACCAACTGTCTCCATCGATCCCGCCCTGCAGCCCGGTGGAGTGCGTCGCTGATAGGTATCCCCAGTTCCTCCGCTATTTGGTCCGACCATCGTTTGGGACCTCTACCCCTAGGCCTTTTTCCCTCTATTTTACCGGTCACCACAAGGCGTTCCAAATTGCTGGTATCCCTATGTGCAACATGACCAAAATACCGCAATATTCTTTGTAGGCAGATTGTGGATAATATGTATATAATAATAATAATAATAATAATGGATATAACACAGCTATAGTAGATTAAAATTGAAAGTGCAGCTTACTGAGTAATCTACCAGCGGCTACAGCAGAGCGGCCCAGAAAAATCTTGATATAAAACTATCCTATTACAATATGACTTACTGGGTCCTATCCAGTTGATTATCAAGCCATAACACACATTGACATTGATACAATGGCGTGGAATAGTTAAACCTTCTCTTCCTATGAGTATCACCAAAGTAAGAAACGTATCAGAGAATGGCATACTGCGACAGCAAATTTTTATTTTGCATAATGCATTTTATGGCATTTTAATGGTATGCTCTGCTGGGCTAGGCTCTGCTCCTGGCATTGATGATGCCCATGTGCGACGGTAACCACTCATCATCGGGTGGGACGTATGCTCGGCTGCCTACAAAGCCAATAAAAAATATATTTCTGGGTGGTATTATTTATTTTGGTTTTAAGATATAGAATTAAGCTTTAGGTTTTAAGGACTGCATTTTTTTTTGCGTATATGGTTGACCGAGCTCTCAGCCCTCCTGGTGTTAATTGGTTACTGGCGCCCATAGGACATCTACGACGTAAATGCGCCACCCACCTTGAGATATGAGCTCTAAGGTTTTTCTTTTACAACGGCTGCCCCACCCTTCAAAACAAAACGCATTACTGCTTCACGGTAGAAGTAGGCAGGGTGGTGGTACCTACCCGTGCGGACTCATAAGAGGTCTTACCACCAATAATTACGCAAATTATAATATGCGATTTGGAGCAAAGCGGAAAAAGCGAATTACGAATTGTAAACTGTTCTGTGAGTTTTCTAAGTTAAATAGAGTTTTAATTTGTACTTCGGCAGAATTTTTATTAACCAGAACCCGTGTAACAATACGAAATAAATTTGAGAATAAACCATGAAAGCAATTTTAATGATAACTGTTGCAGTAAACTTTGCACAATTAGATAAATAACGAACACATATAGACCCAAACATTTATTTGTGTTAAGTGGTTACTGGCGCCCATAGACATCTACGATGTAAATGCGCCACCCACCTTGAGATAATAATAAGTTCTAAGGTCTCAAGTATAGTTACAAGTATTTGTACAGTTAATACTATTTCTTGAAGGTACGTTTAGCTTTTTGCTCGGCCGCATCGCTGGCTTGCACGAAAGTTCGTTTCAACTTATTCTTTCTGCTCTCCTTGTACTTGGCGGACACTTTCTCGGCCAATACCGAAATGCGTTTCATTGTTTGAGGTGGATATCTGGAAAACATATGTTGATTAGTATGTGGGAGCAATCAGGTTAAACTTTTTATTTATTTTATATAGATTATGAAAAAAAAACTAAAATATGATGGTAGGGTATCTTATAAGCCCACACATAGACACCATCATCCTACCTAATCGAAGCAATCTGGTTTGAAAGATGTGGCAGTTATTGTACTATACAATATTAGAACTCATGTCTCAAGGTAACTAGTGACATTTAAGATGTTTGTCTTTTGGCACCAATAATCACTTAATACCAATTTTTTATTTTTTATTGCTTAGTTGGGTGGACGAGCTCACAGCCCACCTGATGTTAAGTGGTTACTGGAGCCCATAGATATCTACAACGTAAATGCGCCACCCATCTTGATCATATAAGTTGTAAGGTCTCAGTATAGTTACAACGGCTGCCCCACCCTTCAAACCGAAACGCATTACTGCTTCACGGCAGAAATAGGCAGGGCGGTGGTACCTACCCGCGCGGACTCAACAGGTCCTACCACCAGTAATTACGCAATTTATAATTTTGTGGGTTTTCACTTTTATTACACGATGTTATTCCTTCACCGTGAAAGTCAATCGTGAACATTTGTTGAGTACGTATTTCATTAGAAAAATTGGTACCCGCCTGCGGGATTCGAACACCGATACATCGCTTCAACACGAATGCACCGGACGTCTTATCTTTTAGGCCACGACGACTTCTAAATGGCCATAATCTCATTCACTAAGCTAGAAAATTATGTAAGAGATTTCACAAATGAAGATGACAGTTTCTGTTGATTCCTACAAAGTCCCGTGTTATATGAGACTAGAAGCTACCGGCTTCGAAACTAAAGGCCGCTACAAAAGGCAAAGTAATTTGTCTGAATTAAACACGTCATTTCGGATCCTCGCGATCCACTAAGAGTGCTTTTAGGTACCTCAAGCACTGGGCATTGTTCTTGTCGAACTTAACCCACAGACATGTATAGTTGAGAAGTTTAATTCAGCTTTCTTTTTCTACCTGTTCTAGTAACCTTGAGGGGCTATTCTAAATTCGCAGAGCTAATAGGTGAGCTCACAGAGCTCAAACCAGAGTGTTGCTAACACTGGTCCTAGCAAGAGCAGTGCTTTGCAGAATCTACCACCAGATCGGAAACGCAACCCACTGAGAAGATCTGGCCAGAAACTCAGTGGGCTGGATTTCCAATGAGGTTATAACCGTAAAATGAAGATTGGTATTCGTTTTAAAGCGCATTATTGTTTGGTACACAGAAACATCAAACCGATTGTGTTCACAGCACGTGCAACCAGAAAGAAAAACAGCTAAATACTCCGTTAAGATCCATCGATTTGGAAATTCATATTTTTTTTTGTAGATAATAACATAGAAAACTTTTTGCATAAATTTAAGTTGCGAAATCTAGCTGTTTAGGTTTGAAAGATTAACTAGGAAAACGAAATAGATTGGCTTCCAAAACGAACCTGCATCCTAAAAATTCGATATTGGTATAGATTTGCGCCAGTGTCACTAATTCAGCTTCTGGAAAATCGTCTTTGTGTTCTAAAAGGAAACTACGTCTAACTTCCCACTGTTCCTCAGATTCGTGCTCCGTTCTCAACGAATCTACGTCTATAGAAGGTTTCATTGTGTGTAATGTTTATTTTTTTTAAATCCCAATATATTTTCTATTACGTAGGTATTTAATTCGAGAGTGATTTCGAGGCGTTCAAAACAAAATAAAATATAAACATTTGGTTTTTGTTCTATTCTTCAATCGGACAGGCCAACGAAACAAAGGCTATACAGCCAAATCCCTTATTACAAAAATTGGAGTTGAGTTTATTGAATTAAGAGACGAAAATGTCGAGAAAGTTGAAATTAAGCGATGGCTCACTAACATGGTAATAATTATTGAGAGTTCGAGTTAAGCGTGTAATTATTCACAAAACTTGATTCATATTTTTGAGATTTTGAAATTTGGGAGAATTTGGTAACGATTTTTTTGTTTTTGTTTTTTAATAAGCACAACGGTGTAAGCGTAAAGTCTTTTAAGTAAAATTGAACAACTTCCTTTTATTAATATGATTTTGAACTTGCTTTTTGATAATTTAGAATGAACATTGAATTTAATGAATTACGATTCTTTGTATTATATATTGTATCAGGTCAAAAAAGTTGCACAGTACAACAAAGCACACATAACTTCAAATCCATTTAATTCAAAATATTGTGAATAAATGTAACAGAACGAACTAGGGAAACCTCTGAATGATGAAATTAAAAGCTACTATTAATTTTTAAATAAGGTATACTTGGTAGAAATAGCGCTTCTGACATCCCAGTGTTAAAGGTCATCGACTGACGTATAGTACTAACAAATTGAAAGCCAGTTCTAAACTTACAATTTTCTCAAACCGGCTAACATTTCAGAGTGAAGGGTTATATTAAAGTAGGAAGGGTTCATGGTCTATACATATACTTATTTACTTAAACTATTTACTTAAGTTCATTGAACCCATCTGTCTGGAGTATACATTATGGTACACCGTAGTACTATCTGAAGTCTACAGACCAGTGTAGACACAATTCGCTTTCTCCCGTAATGAGAATCACACTCATTACCATTAATTATCCATTAAAATGTTACTGGTAATTTGGTAGAATACTGGCGACCGAGAATAAGAATTGTTTTCTTTTTGTTTTTTTTTTTTTTTATTTTCATAAAGTTGTAAGTAGGTAGTCGTGAATTAAGATCGGTGAAATCTCGTGTTCCTTCAAACATGTGAACGATAAAGTGCAGTTTAGTGATGGGGAGAAATAAAAAAAAAATCGGGTAAATTCTCAAAAAATGTGATAGTACCCTTTTGTTTTGCTCGAAAAGTGATTTTATTCGTTGAATTGTCGGCAGGACCGAATATATAATACCTTATTGCTGTTTAGCTCTAAATTCGTTACGTAAAGAGAATTTATGCAAAATAATGGACTATGCATTCCGTAAGATATTGTCGAATATAACATATTTTGCTAAAACAAACGAAGACCGAGCGAAGGGGTCTTTGACGAGCCGCCGTCGACACAACACGCAGGCCGAGCCGGATGGAGCCTTGAAGGAGACCACCGCCGCCGATCATGGAAACATAATAACAAAAAAAGGCTCGCACTCCGACACCGACATTTTATCCGCGAACGAGCAGAAGAAGAGGAAAATAAGAAAATTAAAACTAGACGTCAAGAAAGCCAGTCAATCGATGACCAGATCGTTGGACTTCACCAACAACGATGATGACGGCTCCAACGCCGAGAACACGCCCAAACACAAGCTCCTGGATTGCAAAAGCGCCGAGGTCTTCAGTTTCAGACTGAAGAGGTTCAATTTCGATAGCTCCTTCGATTTACCAGACTCGCCGACCGATTCGTCTTCCAGAACTGAAGAGATTGTGGAAATCGATTCATACTCTGACCCCAGCGATACAGACGACTCGAGCGAAAAGAAAGAGGTCAAGATGTGTCGGAAAGTTGAGCAGGAACCAGATACGGATAGCGAATCCACGTCGGTCTCACCAGAGCCCTTCGAAGACCTGGAGGACAAGAATGAAGAGGAGCGTATCAGTCTGCTGTTAAACTACCAAATGCGCCTGGAGAAGCTAGAATGTTTCTTACAGAAGTTGCTTAATGAATTCCAATTTCACATTGAAGTCTCGAAGATATTTAATGCAAAATCAATTGTCACTGCCCCGTCTGGAACGGACGTGACACGGATACCTAAGATATTGGGCCAGGTCACTCACGCCGACAATACAACCCGAGGAGTCAGTCCATCATGGAACATAATCGTGGAGAAAGAGGATTCTTCATCTAAAAATAAATTAAAACAGCAGCTTTTAGCTATGAAAGAAACAATAGATACATTCATCAACTTATATCTAGATCACAGAAGAAAAGGATTAACAGTTTTAAGAAAGTCTTACAGAATCCAACGAGGTAAATCTGCAAAGATGACAATAAAAAAGAAAATGAAGCACTATGATTTTCCCGATCTAAGGGAAGCCATGATCAACTTATTCGGTACTGAGAGTGAGAAAGAAGAGTTAAGTGTCTCAATGCACAATGCTGGTCACCTATTCAGCGAGTCAGATTCTTCTGAATGCAATTGCAAATGCCACTATTCACCATCTGACTCGGGCTTGACGTCAAAAGACACAAACCAATCGATAACTTCTTCGATCGGGAATTTCACGATGGATTCCAATACGTTATCAGCTTATTCAGAGTCATTAGACATGATAGTAAGCTATAATAGTTTTGATGACTCGACTCTGTCTATTTTACAGCAGAAGACAGCTATAGAGCGGATCACATTCTATGTGCAAGCTCACAGCATACAGATTAATTGTGAAGCTGATGAATTTGAGTCTAAGAACATACTAACGTTTCACTGTCCGGCCTGTAATATTTCCGAGGTTGATGAAGAATGCCTTTTGAAACACATTTTGAGTCAGAAACATTGTGAGAAGATCCATTTTTTATACAAGACTGCCTACATTAAGAAATGTGTTGCATCTGGAAAAGAAATCATGCCAAGCACAGTTTTAAACCCGATGACATTATATAGGGATGGTAATAAAATAGTTTGCTTCGGTGATGCAATGTATGCTTGTACGCTCTGCTTCGAGAACCTAATAGTTGGAGAATCTGTGTTGATGGCTCATTGCTATGATAAAAACCATGTGAACAGAAAGGAGACTCTGTCCGAGTTATTCGAGTGAACAGTTTTCTGGCATTTAACATTTATTTCATGTGATTGATTCGTAATAATTTTATTTTTAGTATATTTTTTCTAGATTTTTTCCTCTTTTAAATCTGTGAAATGCCTAATCTATAAAAAACATTACTATTTCAATGCACTTTTTGATGTCTGTGAAATTCTTATCATTTCTGTTCTATTTGAAGCTCTCTAGGAAATAATCTGTAATTTAATCAGAATAACATTTTCCAACATATTTTCTCTACTAAAAATATTAATTTTCATTTTTACACAAGAGAGCTGGGAAGTATTTTGAAAGAAAAAGAAACCCACTAAATTGCAACTTTTGTGTTACTATATATTTTTAGATCTGACAGTCCATTCAAAATTGGTAATCATAATATTGCTTTTTAAACAGATTCTTAGATCTACAGCAATAATTATTACATGTTTGACATGTGAAACTGCAACTTCATATTAAATGGGTAGAAAATCTTTATAGCTGCAAATCGCGAGTGAAATGTAACTTACTTACACTTAAATTATTTGACAATTTTGTATATGGTTGTTTTAAGTTTAATAGTGCAGGCGCTATTTGAACGAATATATATTTAATATTCTGTACAATGCAATTTTTCCGGATCCATTGTTGTCTATCGCGTTAACATAGCTCTTGAATTATGTAATACATTTCACTTTAATTAACTTTAAGTACAAAAAAAGTATACGTTAAATAAAATTAAATCATGTAAAGAGTAAAGCTAAATATATTTTATAAGAACTCGAATAATTGGAATCCCAATTGAATTAATTCAATTGTTATTTTAGCGTATTGCACGTAAAACATTGTTTGCATACCTACCTGAAATTGACTGTTTGTGATTTTTCATGTAACATTATGGCGGCATGTCGCTTAATACTCATAATAATAATAATATAATTGCTTTTGTTTTAGAAAGTATGTTCTTAAGTAGGTAGGTAAGTAAGTAATAGAGACATTTGTAGTTGTGAAAATTAAGTAAAAGTGGGTTATGTACAGAGCGCGAGAAATATATTTTTTTTACATTCCAAATATGCATTCAAAAATATTGCGTTCCTACGTCAATTTGTCCATAGTAAAACGTTTTTGTGTTGACTTTTGCTGTTAAAATTCATAAATTCCCGTAGTTTTTTTTTTGTAATTTAAAAACACTAGTGTTAACGTTAATTGTTAAATTGTAAAGAGCAACATTCTGATTGTAAGTGACCAAAGGTGCAGTTCTGTGACATTTGTGATCGATTAAAAAAAAGATAAACTGTCTCGAATTTGATTGAAAATTGCGTTTTGTTACAGAACTATAAAACATAATTAGTGATTTCCAAAATTAGTATTAAAACTAAAATATATGATTTAGTCGCCGAAATAAGTGTTTACATAAAAACAAATTAATGTATTGCTATTTATATTGATTAAAACGTAAAAAGCATGTATAATTCTCAATTTCATTAGATTAGTGTTAATGTTAAGTACATATAATTATTTAAGGCCAAACATCATGTACATCTTAGGTATGTACTATGTAGATTTTTTTGTATCAGTAAGTACATATACTTGAAATTTAATGATTAGTGTGTTTGAAAGATAATTTGTTTCTTTGTCGGGCAAAGAAATGAATGATAAAATCATGCACACATTGTACTGACTAATGTAATGTATTGAAAGTGAAAATTTCACATTGTATTTTTCTTGTCACAGCGCCCACAGCATTTTTTCAATACGTAGCCACGGCTAACGTTTTCTATTTGGAAATCACTAAAACTTTAACAAACCATTTACAGAATAAATGTAAAAAATAAATAATATTAAACAGGGTTTCCAACAAAACTGACGCATGTTTCTTATTCAATATATTTTCTGATTATAATATTAAAAAAAATAAAATTATTCTATTTCACACTTTTTATTTGCATAATGAAAACAGGTTCCCGCCATTGCATCTATTTTTCTCTCGCGACTGCGAACCGCCGACCCAAGGATGCCCTACCCACTAAACGACTCCCCTGCACTCTTCGCCCAAGCGTCTGATCCCCTCCGAGGTCAGAACCCGGATAAGGTAAGGGGGTCAACACTACAACCAGAGGGTGGAGCTCACCTCAAGGACTTTGAGGCGAATCGAAGGCTCTGAAACCCCGCTAGACCAGAACCATCCTGCTGGGTCAGGACGCGATACACCGCCAACCGGTTGCTCTTTTATCTCGAATACTCCTTGGTAGCGCGTTAGACTGCTCAACCCCCTCAGGTTGCTCCTTGACCTTCGGTGGGGAGAGGCCGCCACCTACAGTTCCCATTACACCCTCTCTGACAGTAGAACTTTTTTTCTGTTACCAATATAGGTGACGGTGGAAAAATTCTAAGCAATTTTCAGAATCTACCACCGGATCGGAAACGCGACCCACTGAGATCCGGCGAGAAACTCAGTGGGCTGTGTCTGTGGGTTAATTTACCGAACGGTGACCGGTGCTTGAGGTACCTAAAAGCACTATTAGTGGATCGGGAGGATCCGAAATGATGTGGTTTTTCGATACACGTGTGATAGTTAATTTATAGTTCTCGATCTTGCCGATTTATTTGATTAAACAACAAAAAACATTGTTTGGAAAAAGGCGACGAATGTTTTTCGACGATTTCTTGAATTTCTTTTTGGTAAGCATCCGATTTCATGTTTTTAACATTTTGCAGGTAAGACACTAATAGTTTGCCGTATTTATTATTTTCTTTGCACAGCTCTTTAGATCGGTAGAGACAATCAAATATGTATTTCTGTAAATTGTCATTTTTTTCACAAGTCGCGTAAAAACTGTTGATGGTTTGCAAATGTCGGATGAAGTCGATCGACGCGAATTCAATCTTTAGCAATGCTTTGAGAAAAACTTCCTTTTCGCCGCCATTTATATTAGTCGTCAGATCACTTAATATGTTCGTTGATACGTTTTCGTTTTTGACTATTACCTCCAATAGATCCGTAAAAATATCGCTATATTTGTTCATTATCAGTTTTATTAGATCTAAATAAAATCTTTTGTAGTCTTTCATCAAAATTATTGGTAAGGAGTGTTTAACAAAGTTTTTGACGAAAGCGTCATCTGTATTTTTAGTGAAGAAAACGTAGTCAGCAATTTTTTCCAGAGATGGCGCTGGTAAACGATGCGCTATTAAAGTTAGCAACTTCGGGTGTTCGCGACATTCTTTCTGCAGAAATTCGATGTCCAAATCTGATCCCATTCCCAATGATTCAAAGAATTGTTCGTAATTATCTGAATCGATAACCATTTCAGGTTCACTTGTTAATAATTGCGAATTGCTTTCAATTTTTTCGTCTACTGAAGTTGAGTTTGGTTTTATTTCAATCTGAGTTTTCTTCCTAAAAGCACGTACCCATTTGTTGTTTTCGTCCTCTGGTGGTGCAATGGCTATACATCGTTGCAATAGTTCCTCTGACTGCGGTGAAAACTTCCATATATGTGCCATTAATGTAACTTTTGTAACGCGAAATCAAAAATTGTTTTGAAACTAAAATTGTAAACAACTACAATTGTCATATGTCCATTTGACGTTTTTAGTTAATTAATTGGCAAGTAAAAGGAACAATGGCCATAAAGCCAAACATTCTGAAACCGAGGTCAAATCACATGTCTTGTAAGAAAAATAGATAGGCTGAAAATGATTATAGAATATAATTAAACTAGGTGAGTTCATAAAACGGTAGGTAAATTAAATAAATTGACCTATTACTCAGCTTATTATTTATTATTTATCAGTACACAGACGTCCACTGCTGGACATGGTCTCCCCAAGCCTCGCCACAAAGATCGGAAAGACTATTAACCTATTAACTATTAACCTATTACTAAAATTGTGCAATTTACAGAACATTCACTGAAAAATTTTGGAAGAATCGGAGAGCCATGTCCAAAAATTTTGTTACATCTAATATTAAGAACCTTCATAAAAGCTATCGGTTCAAAACACGTTTATTAACTAAAACGTGTCTATTTAATTACCTATATTTAGTTTTTGTTATATTCAAATCCGCTAACTCGTTGATGCCTCAAGCATTATATTCTTTATCTATGCACTAAGCAATTACTGCCAGTGTCATGTATAGCAGTAGAAATAAATTGTTTTCACTGTCACTTTGACATTAGCCCTGTGTTTCTAATTATAATTTTTTTTAGGGAATTCCAGCAATTTCTTAAAAAGTTGCGCTAGATGTTCACTGAGTGCCGTGTGAGCGTAAATTACTAACACAAAAGCATAATATAGTAGCAATAACGAAGAAAACAGACAATTGAAGAGCAAAAAAATTTTTTTTTCATAGATAAAATAAGGTTTTTAACACAATGATGGCATTTTTATTGCTTAGTCGAGTACATAGTACACTTAGCTGGTGTTAGACAGTTACTGGACTTCACAGACATAAAAAAATGAAATTAGTCACATATATTGAAATATGATGTCTGTGTTAAAATTACACCGTACTAATTACGCTAATTTTGTTTCAGAGCTTATTTTTTATTATCCAATGTCATTCCTTTTTATGTTGGTTGGTCGTAAACATATACCAAATGGCTGTCCCTGTTGGAGCTTGAATATAAATGTAATGGCAGGAAACACGACACATGATTACAGATTTCGAATATTAGAATTATTTTAAATGTTTAAAAAACGTCTTCTCGTAAGAAAAAGTCAGTACTTCTCATCTAGACACGGTCAGAGCAACATGTAAGAGTTTTATAAAAATATAAAGATAATAATTTTATAATGGTGTAACAGTGTTCAAACTATCTGCAATATAATTATAATGAAGCAGTGTGTTTTTAAATAGCCGCTCATCAACCTACAGAACCCGATCCCCTCAAATTTACCCGTCCAACAGTTCCTTTATTATTGCTTTGGTAATGAGTGACGGTCACAATTTACCAACTTAATTAATTTTATAGACCGTTAATTGCTTTTACATACTTAAAGTTCAGCCTCGAAGCCTTATGAAATGAGTGTATAAATTGTTATATATTTCATCATCATCATCATCATTTCAGCCTATCGCCGTCCACTGCTGAACATAGGCCTCTCCAATAGATTTCCAGTGCGACCGGTCCATTGCCACCTGCATCCAACGAGACCCAGCGCTTTTTACTTTTTACTTTTTACTTTTGTTTACTTTTTACTTTTGTTATATATTTAAATCGAGAAAATTTAAATCTGAAGGTGGCAACATTGTTCATTCATGAAATAAACTTCAATCGTCCATCGACTCATTTAAAAACACAAACTTCCAACAGACGATATCATACAGGCGTAGTGACTGCGTGTCTACAAATTAGTTTGTTTTCCATAATAAATGTTCTTTAGTAATGGTGAAATTTTATGGTAAGTGTTTTTATTTATGCTATTTTATATGAATGCCGTTATTTTGATAGAAAATTTTCACTTTAATATTGAGCACACAAGACGAATCAATAGAGCTACATCCTGATCTTTAGTTTGTAAGAAAAACGAAAGATACTATGTGCTTACTCTATGTAATGTTTTCAAATAAAATATTAATTAAACTGTAATGAAAAATGTTTAAGCTATTTTTGCCTACGGAACCCTGTGCATTGTCGCATACCGACTTGTCAATGTAAATTTTGGCGCGCATTGTTGACTTAATTGTATTAAATAATTAATTAAACGATGAAATATTATAATTTTGAAAACGTTTTTCTGATCAAACAAAGGAGTCTACTTTGAATTTATGAAGTCTATTGTGTACAAACAAAAGACTTGAATTTATAAGAGTTAAAATTTTTGTTTGTTTTGTTGTTGAATAATATTGATAAGTTTTTTCCTGTTAACCCAGACCGCCTCGTATTCAAATTAATTATAACGAAATTACGAACGACCACGTTGAAATGTTTCATCTAAATATTTTTTATTTTATTTTTTATTGCATAGATGAGTGGACGAGCTCGCAGCCCACTTGGTGTTAAGTGGTTACTGGATCCCATAGACATCTACAACGTAAATGCGCCACCCACCTTGAGATATGAGTTCTAAGGTCTCAGTATAGTTACAACGGCTGCCCCACCCTTCAAACCGAAACGCATTACTGCTTCATGGTAGAAATAGGCGGGGCGGTGGTACCTACCCGGGCAGACTCACAAGAGGTCCTACCACCAGTGATTACACAAATTATAATTTTGCGGGCTTGATTTTTATTACACGATGTTATTCCTTCACCGAGGAAGTCAATCGTGGAACATAATTTGTTAAGTACGTACTTCATTAGAAAAATGTGTAGGTACCCGCCTGCGGGATTCGAACACCGGTGCATCGCTACATACGAATGCACCGGACGTCTTATCCTTTAGGCCACGACGACTTCAAACACTATTATCTATATATTAATACGTGAAGCAAAAACTTTGTATCCCTTTTTACGAAAATTGCGCTGACGGAGGAGTATGAAATTTCCCACACTTATAGAGAAGGAGTGCCGAATGCTAATATTTTTTTAAATGATGCTTAAAAATACGTTAAATCAATAAAAAAACATTACACACACTACCATGTATTTGACGCACACACGCGTGCATACTATTTATTTATTGTCAAACTTTTGTTCTTGACATCTGTGGTCAAATTGAGAATAGATTAAATATTGTTTGTCTTTATTAATATTTACCTAAAGTGTAGTCTTTGCGAAATTTGTGATTATAGAAGTATAATAGTCTTTGAAAATAAAATCATAATAGTGTACGAACTTATCCATCCTATTCGTACACTCTTGACAGAGTGGTCGTGGTCATGCATCAGTCGGATACGACCTGCTTATGACTCTCGTGGGAAATTGTGCAGTAGTTTCCCCTTGCCTTCTGCACCAGCATTTTAGGGGGTATTTGGTCCCCAAGGTTTCTGACGCCTCTTCCGTACAGGTTGTCCTGACGGGTGTGTATGGTTATACCGCCATTGCTCGGTCGCCATTGCCCCGTTCGTTCTCTAGTAGGGAGCACCACGGCAACCTGTTGGTCGCTGCCGCCATCCGGCGCGTGCAGGTGGGGTTGACAATAGGGCCGGTGAAGGTAGCATTTCGATGCCCCCTTACTCCCCGAACTTATAATTTCAATTAATTATAGTCGAGTATCGACTACCGGGCGACCACTAGTTATTATTATGAGGATAAGATTTTAAGTTCAAACTTAATACTTGTTTTGTTGTTGTTCTCAAGAACTCCTATCGTTCGATATTATCATCGGAGGTTTTCAAGATTGTTTTAAAAGAAGACATGTTTCCAAGAAAATGTTCTCAAAATAGTTTCGTGATAATTTCGTTTTTTTATTGATAATGTTTTTTATGGAATTTACTTTTTATTATGAAAGTTTTTTTATTTTTTATTGCTTTAATGGATGGACGATCTCACAGCCCACTTGATGTTAAGTGGTTACTGGAGCCCATAGACATCTACAACGTAAACGCGCCACCCACCTTGAGATATAAGTTCTGAGGTCTCGGTATAGTTACAACGGCTACCCCGCCCTTCGAACCGAAACGCATTACTGCTTCACGGCGGAAATAGGCGGAGTGGTGGTGCCTACCCGTGCGGACTCCCAAGAGGTCCTACCACCAGTGAAAAAGACCACATAGATAGACCAGTATGCTTAGTGTGAGTTTTTTAACGTTCTCGATAGCGTAAAAGTTAACTCAAATTTGTATAGAGTTGAAATAGCGCCCCTAGCAGCAAACGCGGGCTAACGTATCCAACTCCATACAAATTTGAGTTAAATTTTCGCGACTAAGCCTCGCCGACTTATGATCAAAAGGGTTGCCCGTTAGTCGAAATAAGAGTTTGAGTGTCTCAATCGGCTTAGGAGATTATTGGGGATACGTTCCGTACGTGACAAAATAATAAAATACTTTAAGCGTAGATGTAATAAGGTCTGTTTTACGTTTTTTATTAGTCAATTTGACGATGCGTCTACAAAGGACATTCGGTTGGATCCCTAAGTACTTATTGGAATGCTTTCTATCAATGTGCATCTACCGATTTAGCCATTAGATCCGCGAATAAAGAAATCAAAGATCTGGTTACATTGAGAGATTGTTTTTATAATAGTTCTAGGCGCGTAACGGTATGACTCCTTAGATGTAGAACGAACTACTTTTTTGTGTGGTTCATTCCGCATTGAAACTAGTTTATATGTAATGATGTAGGTCGGATCTGTGTCTGTTTGTGCACGAGAAGAGCTCGGGATCAGTACAGAGCTGCAGAGGACTGTGTCTATAGTAGTGTGGTATAGGACTAGAGGCTGGATGTAGGTCGAATCTGTGTCTGTTTGTGTACGAGAAGAGCTCGGGATCAGTACAGAGCTGCAGAGGACTGGGTCTACAGTAGTGTGGTATAGGACTCTTGGCTAGATGTAGGTCGGATCTGTGTCTGTTTGTGTACGAGAAGAGCTCGGGATCAGTACAGAGCTGCAGAGGACTGGGTCTATAGTAGTGTGGTATAGGACTAGAGGCTAGATGTAGGTCGGATCTGTGTCTGTTTGTGTACGAGAAGAGCTCGGGATCAGTATAGAGCTGCAGAGGACTGGGTCTATAGTAGTGTAGTATAGGACTAGAGGCTAGATGTAGGTCGGATCTGTGTCTGTTTGTGTACGAGAAGAGCTCGGGATCAGTACAGAGCTGCAGAGGACTGGGTCTACAGTAGTGTGGTATAGGACTCTTGGCTAGATGTAGGTCGGATCTGTGTCTGTTTGTGTACGAGAAGAGCTCGGGATCAGTACAGAGCTGCAGAGGACTGGGCCTATAGTAGTGTGGTATAGGACTAGAGACTAGATGTAGGTCGGATCTGTGTCTGTTTGTGCACGAGAAGAGCTCGGGATCAGTATAGAGCTGCAGAGGGCGGTGTCTATAGTAGTGTAGTATAGGACTAGAGGCTAGATGTAGATCGGATCTGTGTCTGTTTGTGTACGAGAAGAGCTCGGGATCAGTACAGAGCTGCAGAGGACTGGGCCTATAGTAGTGTGGTATAGGACTAGAGGCTAGATGTAGGTCGGACCTGTGTCTGTTTGTGTACGAGAAGAGCTCGGGATCAGTACAGAGCTGCAGAAGACTGTGTCTATAGTAGTGTAGTATAGGACTCTTGGCTAGATGTAGGTCGGATCTGTGTCTGTTTGTGTACGAGAAGAGCTCGGGATCAGTACAGAGCTGCAGAGGACTGGGCCTATAGTAGTGTGGTATAGGACTAGAGGCTAGATGTAGGTCGGACCTGTGTCTGTTTGTGTACGAGAAGAGCTCGGGATCAGTACAGAGCTGCAGAAGACTGTGTCTATAGTAGTGTAGTATAGGACTCTTGGCTAGATGTAGGTCGGATCTGTGTCTGTTTGTGTACGAGAAGAGCTCGGGATCAGTACAGAGCTGCAGAGGACTGGGCCTATAGTAGTGTGGTATAGGACTAGAGGCTAGATGTAGGTCGGACCTGTGTCTGTTTGTGTACGAGAAGAGCTCGGGATCAGTACAGAGCTGCAGAAGACTGTGTCTATAGTAGTGTAGTATAGGACTCTTGGCTAGATGTAGATCGGATCTGTGTCTGTTTGTGTACGAGAAGAGCTCGGGATCAGTACAGAGCTGCAGAGGACTGGGCCTATAGTAGTGTGGTATAGGACTAGAGGCTAGATGTAGGTCGGACCTGTGTCTGTTTGTGTACGAGAAGAGCTCGGGATCAGTACAGAGCTGCAGAAGACTGTGTCTATAGTAGTGTAGTATATGACTCTTGGCTAGATGTAGGTCGGATCTGTGTCTGTTTGTGTACGAGAAGAGCTCGGGATCAGTACAGAGATGCAGAGAACTGTGTCTATAGTAGTGTGGTATAGGACTAAAGGTTTGATGTAATATTTTTATGTAGTAGTAGATAATTTTCGAGGGTTGATTATTAGAAATATCTTGTGCAATACTAATGCAGTCGGATCTAAAAGATTGTCGATAACGTGTCATTGAAATGTTTACGGGATTGATAAGAAATATTTGTTTCACAACACAATCTCGTGATGCAACATTTCGAAGTGTCCGTGGCCTAATTAGGAAGACGTCCAGTGTACTAGTGTCGAACAATGCGACAACGGTGGACTCATTGTTTTAAGGATATATTGTGTCATCTTCATGAGGAATTTTCGCGATAAAGGTATAAAGTCGTGTAATAAAAATCATACCCGCGAAATTTGCGCGAGCAATAAATACATATAATACAGCTAGAGAAGCTGAAAATTAATTAGTATTACTGATTAAATTTGCTTAAGGATTGGAGGTTAATATAAATATTAATAGAGAATTTAACTAAAAGAATATAATATATATACAGTCAAACCTGGATAAGCGAGAGTTCAAGGGAGTACAATCTCATTCTCGCTTATAGAGGTTTCTCACTAACCCGAGTTTCTCGCTAATGCTCCCTCTGAATTTCGATTCGCGATTTTCCGCATTCAAATGCATTCACTATTTTAAGTTTATGACTTTAATGACAGTACTTTAATTTTCCGTTTTTACATGATGCAGAACAGAACTTTCCTTCGCAATTGATTAACGATAAACTGAGTAAGTCCGACAAACAGGACGATACACAGGCACACGTGTCCATTCGAAAATAACGCGATAAAAGAATACGATAAAATAACAACGTTATTTAGTTCCACGAAATAGAATAGGTTCAATATTCACGAGAAAACAATACAAAAACAATGATAGGAAGTTCCACGAAAGTTAAAAATGAGTCATAAAATAGCAGATGTTAAATTTGTAATTTGTTTTGTCATTTGTTCCTCCTAAATAATATAAATAAATAAATAAAGCTCGGCTGTCGCTTATAGAGGTATAGATATGTAGCAGTCTCACTTACGGAGGTCCATGAGGAAAAAACGACTCTATCTTACAGAGGTTTCTGTTTCTCGCTAATAGAGGTTTTGAGAGCTTAAAATGACGGGTCCTTGCTATTACTCTCACTTATAGAGTTTTCTTACTTATCCAGTTCTCACTTACCCAGGTTTGACTGTATAAAAAATAAGCAGTAAAAGGGGATGGCCCATTTTAGGCCCAAAGCGGACAATAGATTATAGAAAAAATACTTAGTGCATTAATTTTGTCATAAATAAATATGCATTTACTTTCTTGCAAATAAGCGCCACTATAGTTTACAATAAGTAGTTCAAAAAAAGTAACTCTATTGAAAAAACAAGGATTTTTATTTTTGCGGGAAAAATATTGCCAGCTTCAAATCCTTTTACGTATGAAGTAAATATTTTGAGTATATAAATAAAACATATAAATAAATCATTTTAAGTATTATCATTAATCAAACGATTTTAATGGATTTTATGCACATAAAATAACATCGAAGACATACCCATTGGACTTTAACTTGTAACTATACTTGAGACCTTAGAACTTATATCTCAAGGTGGGTGGCGCATTTACGTTGTAGATGTATGTGGGCTCGAGTAACCACTTAGCAACACCAGGGTGGCTGTGAGCTCGCCCACCCATCTAAGCAATAAAAAAAACTTTACTAGTATTGTTATTTAAATATGTACAACTAAAACAAAAACATAAAAAATAATGTGTACTCGTAAAAAAAAGATTAAGATATAAATCAATTATCGGTTATTTAAAAAATAATCGATATATGAATTTCATGTAATTATTTTTCTTTATACTGACAACACTGAATTTAATCTGACTGACTGATACTTCGCTTGCTGCTTGTGGTGTTGTGCTTGCGTACAAAATGGATGTGGTTTGATTTTTCTTCGATTTATTTTACTTTTATCAATAACGTTTCATACTACGACTAAAAAACATTGTGTGAATTGTGGTTTTACCCTGACCGAGATTTAAAACCGTGTATATGCTCTCCTTTGCTATTTTTAGATGATACTAATTGTGTATGAAGATGAAGAAAATATAGATATTTAAAGAATTAAGTGTGTTTTTATACCCTATTGGATAAAAATACATTAGGAACATCTTAAACATTAAGAAAAGATAAGTTCTTGAAGTATCTCACAATCCGACACTTATTTATATAGAAAATTAACCTCAAAACGAGTTTTTATTTTTATTATATTTTTTATAATAGTGGCGTCAATTTCAATATATTTTTTAGATATCCAATACATTTAAGAATTTGAATCAGTACATTTTTATAATAATATTTGATGTCCATCTTGGGCCTAGCACACTATGGAGAGTGGGCAATCCCCTTTCTATTATTCACATAAATGGTGTGTTCATAGTGCAGTACATTATGAACTACGATATGATACCACTGATACAGTCTGAGTTATGCGTGATGTCATTGTTACAGCCGCCATGCTGGTACTCGCGCTGCTGTGCCTCCTGAGCATATCATCAAGCGTTCCCCTGCATGACCAGATAACTCCGAGGCCCGGGGAGACGTGTGGCTATGAGGTAAATATTGGCTTAAGCGTTGGCGGCTGGGTTGATTCAAGATTGTTACTGGTGGTAGGACCCCTTGTGAGTCCGCACGGGTAGGTACCACCACCCCGCCTATTTCTGCCGTGAAGCAGTTATGCGTTTCGGTTTGAAGGTTGGGACAGCCGTTGTGACTATACTGAGACCTTAGAACTATATATCAAGATGTGTGGCGCATTTACGTTGTAGATGTCTATGGGCTACAGTAACCACTTAACAACAGGTGGGCTGTGAGCTCGTCCACACATGTAAGTGTAGCGGGTAGCCTTCTACAATGCAAGATAATTGACAGATGCCTGAACCTCGCTTACGACATTTTCAAGATAAAGTGCATATATACAAGTTCCGAACAACAACATTAGGACCGTCGGTCTACCGAGCAATATCATCCGCTCGGTGGAAGATCTTCCCTTTGTCGTATATCTCCCCAAACTGGTGACCCCGACGTGATGTGAACACGCAACCTTCTGATTCATCACCAGCGCATCAAGAACTTAGGCTACCACAATCCCCGCATTCTCGAAGATAAAAGCAAGTCATCGACAATCGTCCCACACCAAGCCAGCATCGCAGCCTCAACAGGACCATCGCAGCCGACTCACCGCGCTTCCTGGTCCTACGGCACACAACTTCACTGCCTCATCGCGCCGCTACAGTTCATTGCAGCCCACGACCGGATCATCAACGCTTGGGGTCACACATCTCCGGCGTGGCAGCTCTGCGTCACATGGACTACGCACGACACGCACGCAACATTCAAGCTCAGTCTCGACTCACCGCAGACTTCGAGCAGCACTGGCGACAATCACGCAGCATTCAGCTGTTTCGACTCACTGCAAACTTCGAGCAGCACTGGCTACACGCACGCAGCATTGAAGCTCAGCCTCGACTCACCGCAGGCTTCGAGCAGCACTGGCCCTTGCAAGCTAATCTCAGCACGGACAACGCTAACTAAAAATGACACGACCTCCAGTCTCGGAGGGGAGTGATGTAGCGGGTAGCCTTCTACAATGCAAGATAATTGACAGATGCCTGAACCTCGCTTACGACATTTTCAAGATAAAGTGCATATATACAAGTTCCGAACAACAACATTCGGACCGTCGGTCTACCGAGCAATATCACCCGCTCGGTGGAAGATCTTCCCTTTCGTCGTTAAGCCTTCCCCAAATAAGCAATAAAAAAAAAGACATAGGCTGCTATTTATTTCGAAAGAACATCTCATTAAAACACTTCTTTGTTTTTATACATCTTATCCCACTAGGTGGGGTCGGCACAGCGAATTTTTCTATTCCATTCTCTTCCATCAGCCGTCATCTCAACACTCACTCCTCTCTCTCTCTCTCATATCGTTGTTCACACACTCCATCCATGTCTTCTTCGGTCGACCTCTTCTCTCTCTACCTTGCACTACCATTGCCATACATCTGCTAGTCCCATGCATCTCATTAACACGGTCAACTGAATTATTGTCTTTAGAAAGATCTTGTGGCGCATTAGAATAAATAATTGCTACTTCCCTTTGACCAACGGGCAAGGTTGCGGTTAACAGATGGCTGTACAAACTTCAAGTCTGGGGTGCTTTGTTGGTAGATCTTGGATTTGACCTTGACGCGATAGCTAAAATTAACGGCCAAACTGCCCAATTTCACCATTTGGGTCAAGCTGACGTTTTCCTGAAAGCTCTATCGGAATAGGTCCAACCGTTTTCGTATAAGGAGCATACACATTGTTGTTTGTTCATTGATAGCACTAAAGTGTAAATGTTGTTCATAACAAATCCGACCTCTGTTATCAGCCGGTGATGTTGGAAGAAAGCGTTATAACAGGCCTCAAGTGCTCGAAGGGTCAACGACCTGCACCGATAACAAACAAACACGATTACCATTACGATTTAACGCACTAAAGAATAATAATTGTGCTTCTCGGAACGCCCGGCAGAACTGATAACTTAAACTAATCTAAATTGAACTGTTTAATATTGAAAATGTTTACCTTGAGACAAAGCTTAGGTTGTTACTTTTTGATGTGTATTAACATGATAATGTAAGGAAAACCTTCTCAGTACCGCTGCCGTGTGCGTGAGAGAAAGGGACGCCAGACAGACTGGTGCCGTAACGCGTCACGTAACGAAGTGGTTTACCCTCCCGTAAGAAGTTATCACTTTAAAAACAACTATTAATAATAATAGTACACCAAAACATATGTACCTGCTGTATTTTTTACAGGATTTCTCCAAATACAAACGGTCGTCTGGTAGAGATCGCTTTTAGCTATATGACCGCTTATTGTACAATAATACGCACCCGTTGACTGTTTTCCTATGTTAATTGCGTTTTGGCCTGCAATAATGAATACTCTCTCCCTCTCTCTAGTCAGGCTTTTTTATTTTCTTTATTGCTTAGATGGTTGGACGAGCTCATGGCCCACCTGGTGTTAAGTGGTTACCGGAGCCCATAGACATCTACAACGTAAATGCCGCCACCCATCTTGAGATATGAGTTCTAAGGTCTCAGTATAGTTACAACGGCTGCCCCACCATTCAAACCGAAACGCATTACTGCTTCACGGCAGAAATAGGCAGGGTACCTACCCGTGTAGACTCACATGTCGTCCTGGTTAGGTGGGGTGTAAGCTCGTCCACCCATCTAAGCAATAAATTAAAAAAAACTTGGTAACTAGACGCGTCTAATGTGAACACAAAATTGTGACGCGTACCAATCGGTCTAGAGTTTAAAAGGATAGGTATGTAAGTATTTTCGTTGTGGTCCAGAGCTGTCCGAAGACCGAGCCGGGTGTGCTGAACGTCCACATCGTACCCCACACCCACGACGACGTCGGCTGGCTGAAGACCGTCGACCAGTACTATTACGGAAGTGAGTATACTTTATATTTTCCCTACGCAAATACATATCGCCGAGAACAGAGGAAGATGGCGAAACATCATCCGGAGAAGGATATTGGTATTCTTTTTTATTGCTTAGATGTGTGGACGAGCTCACAGCCCACCCGATGTTTAGTGGTTACTGGAGCCCATAGACATCTACAACGTAAATGCTTAGAACTTATTCTAAGCTCTCAGTATAGTTACAACGGCTACCCCGCCCTTTCAAACCGAAACGCATTACTGCTTCACGGCAGAAATAGGCGGGGTGGTGATACCTGCCCATGCGGACTCACAAGAGGTCCTACCACCAGTAAAGGGAGGAGATGGTCATGACCCCCAGACATGAGGAATGCGACTCAGGGAGGAAGAGGACACAAAGTGGAAGGTCAGAGGCCTAAAGATCGTAGTCCCATGCTCTGGTCCGATCAAATTAAGTCGATATTGGATTCTAGCATCGACATTAGTCGCGGAGGACAGGGAGGAATGGAGGAATATAGTCCAAACAAAAGTTCTCTGTCAAGGTAACGACCCTCAGCACTGGTGAACACGTTCCTCTGTGAGCGACCTACGACGGAACTAACCCATAGACGCAGGCCCATTGAGTTTCTCGTCGGATCTTCTCAGCGGGTCGCGATTCCGATCCGATGGTAGATTCTGCGAAGCACTGCTCTTGCTAGGGCTAGTGTTAGTAAAATTCTCTGATGTTGAGCCCCGTGAGCTCACTTACCCGCCCGGGCATTGCCGGAATAGCCCCTAGGTTACCAGTGAATAGGTAGGGAACAGAAAAATATCTTGCCGAAATTGCTAAAGATTTTTGAAAAAAAAGTGCCATATCAATAAAAATTACCTTTAAAAAAAATACGCAAATCAATGCTACTGATTCACAGTTAAATAACTTTAACTGGTTATTTATAAATGTTAATTAAGTCATTAAAACTGTCATACGTGCACGCACTAAGACACGTCCGTACAGGTCGATACATAATACCTGTAATCGTACCGCGCAATAGTCGGTATTCCGACGCTTCGCCCTTTATGCGCGTTAATAGAGGGTCGATATATCGACGGCTCGCGCTCTAAACACGAATTTCCTTCCGCATCTGACTGTAGTGGTTGCGTTATTGCAGGCAGGAACAACATACAGAAGGCTGGCGTTCAATACATTCTGGATTCGGTTGTCAAGGAGCTGTGGGAAGACCCGAAGCGACGGTAAGTTGAGTTTCTAGGCCGGACAAGTTGATGGTAGGGTCCAGATTGGATGTTAATGACAGGAATAGGGAGGTACGTCCAGAAGTTTCAATATACAGCGGAAATCCCTGTAGATCGTCGGGCCTCCAGTGGGAGGCCGTCCCATGCTATATAAGCGGAATAGGAGGGTACGTCCAAAAGCTCCAATATCCAGCGGATCCCCCTGTCGATCGTCGGCCCCCCCATGGGAGGTTCCCCCATGCCATATAAACACGATCAATCGAAAGATTTGCTTAGTATTACTAGCATAGCTTCGTATCACTTCCATCGTCTCCAAGTCATCCGTTCAACTGGAACATTCCGCCGTGTGTCAATGACCGCTGAAGATACAAAAATTTTATAACTACCCTCTGATATCTAACCGATATCGAGAAGACGAACAGATTTGGTGTTATTTTTACATATTTATATTTTTTATTAGCTTTTTTGATTAGTTTTGAATGCATTATAGTTTTTAGGTTCACTTGAATAATTTACTTTTAGGTTTCGACTTTTATTCACGATTTTTAGGTCAGTCACTAAAGTAATTAATTTGAGTACTCGCTGAAGTTCTTTTTTTGGTGCTCCTAGCGCTGCTGATGTGCAAGGGCGATCGATGCTGGTCAATTTGGACACCGAAGACAATCCAAGTCTGTTAAGTGGGTAATTGAGTTATCGGCTGGTATTAAGTTGTTACCGGAATGCATAGATGTCATAACGTGGATTGCTTTGAGATATGATATCGGTGTGTCATGCTTTTGATAATCCTTTCCACCAGTAAATGCGAATATAGTGCTCTGGGTACGCTGCAGTCCATTATCCGCATAAAAATTAGTAGGCTCACGAGCCCGTCGGGGGCTTGCGACTCTAGGGCATGTTTGAACGGTGCCTTCAATATCCAAGGTTTATCTACGTGGAGACGGCTTTCTTCTGGAAGTGGTGGGTCAGGCAGTCCCGTCGGGTCAAGAGTAAGGTCCACACCCTCGTCAGGCAGGGGCGGCTTCAATTCGTCGGTAAGTCTTTGAAGGCAGACGGCATGGTCTTTTTTGTTGTTTTACGAGAGCTCTATAAGTTCTGATAATGAATATCCACCGTCTATGGCAGCCTTTCCCAAAGTGGGCGATAACGCCCCCCTTGTGGGCGCTGCAAGCCTAAAGGGGGGCCGTAAGAGACCCAGGAAAAAAAGGGGGCGTTGTGTAGAGGCTTGGGAAGCGATTTATAATTTCATCTAGGAGGACTCTTAGACACCGACTGAGCTCTCGCTATAGTGGTTTTTAAGTAGGTGAAAAAATGGGGCGCTACAAAATAATCAATTCTCAGAGTGGGCAGTAGACAAAATAAGTTTGGGAACCCCTGGTCTATGGGGAGATTTAGTAAAGAGAATTATTATCATGACGCTGACGTAGCGAATGATGAGATTTTACTGGTGATTTTTTACTGGTGGTAGGACCTCTTGTGAGTCCGCGCGGGTAGGCACCACCAGCCCGCCTATTTCTGCCGTGAAGCAGTAATGCGTTTCGGTTTGAAGGGTAGGGCAGCCGTTGTAACTATACTGAGGTCTTAGAACTTATATCTCAAGTTGGGTGGCGCATCTACGTTGTAAATGTCTATGGGCTCCAGTAACCACTTAACACCAGGTGGGCTGTGAGCTCGTTAACCCATCCAAGCAATAAAAAAATCACAAAGTACTGACAAGCGCTCACCATTGCTCACGAATGCTCAGGACGCTAAAAACGCTCCGTCTTTAATCGTCTGTGTCCGCAGGTGGGGCGTGGTCCATGAACGATGAGGCCGCAGTGCACTATCAAAGTACCATCGATCAATTCACTTGGGGTCTCAGGTACGTGGATCTCGACGCGAGCGTGGCGCCCTCTGTGCGACTCAAAGATAACTAGATACTAGAATAAAGATACTAGATGGCGTTGGTGGTTGGTTGTCGTATCGATTCGCCAAGAGATGGCTCCCGCTATCACAGTATGTGGCTATGCAATGCAATGCAATTCTCATAGCGTTACACCTTTCCCAAATAAATAGATAAAGCCAATATAATTGTTTTAATAAGGGAAGCATAAATACTTGTCGAGTTAGCGAGTTCCTATCAAAACAGGGCGGGTTGAGTAACCCCGCGCGTCATACGTATTACAATGCGCGCTACAGATTTTAGGTTTTTTTTGCCATTCTATGACCCCTCACCAGGTCTACCGGCTGTCTTCGGCTTCTGTTCCTATCCATCATAAAGGATTCCGGCTACTTCTAGCCACCACCATATAAACGCATCCGTAATATACTGTCCGGGTTTCGCCTACGCAGCAAATTGAACGAGACCTTCGGTTACTGCGGCTTGCCCCGGGTTGGCTGGCAGATCGACCCGTTCGGGCACTCGAGGGAGCTGGCTTCGCTGCTGTCCGCCATGGGATATGACGGCTTGTTCCTGGGCAGGATCGATTATCAAGACAAGAGGACCAGACTCCGAGACAAGACCATGGAGATGGTATGGAGGGGCGACGACGACTTGGGTCAGTGATTTGTGTAATCTGTAATTATATTTCGTTCATTCACTCGTTCTGTGACTCATTGTGCTGGGAGTGTAGCTTTAGTATAGCAGAGTAGTCATTCACTTTTTAATCAATACTTATGCGAGAGAATGAAGAACAAAATTAGTGACCGAGCTAATTATATAGGCCAATATCGATGAATGAATGAGTGATTGAGCGAATTAGTGACCGAGCTAGTATGGGCCAATATCGATGAATGAATGAGTGATTGAGCGAATTAGTGACCGAGCTAGTATGGGCCAATATCGATGAATGAATGAGTTATTGAGCGAATTAGTGACCGAGCTAGTATGGGCCAATATCGATGAATGAATGAGTGATTGAGCGAATTAGTGACCGAGCTAGTATGGGCCAATATCGATGAATAAATGAGTGATTGAGCGAATTAGTGACCGAGCTAGTATGGGCCAATATCGATGAATGAATGAGTGATTGAGCGAATTAGTGACCAAGGTAGTATAGCCTAATATCGATAAATGTATGAGTGATTGAGTGAATTAGAGACCGAGCTACTATGGGCCGATATTGATGAATGAGTGATTGAGCAATATCGATGAATGAATGAGTGATTGAGTTACATAGCGAGATCGAACCTACTAACGCTGTTACCGTTGTTGGCAGGCAAGAAGTCAGA
This sequence comes from Bombyx mori, assembly GCF_030269925.1. NCBI lineage: Eukaryota > Metazoa > Arthropoda > Insecta > Lepidoptera > Bombycidae > Bombyx > Bombyx mori. Next base: position 533,146 of record NC_085117.1, on the reverse strand, counting down.
CATCTTCACGGGCGCTTTGTACAACACATACTCTCCGCCGGCCGGGTTCTGCTTCGACGTCCTGTGTGACGACGAGCCCATAGTGGACGACGCTGGCTCGCCGCTGTACAATGTCGACAACAAGGTACCGACCGCGCCAACGATATCTTTTATAGCTTAGATGGGTGGACGAGCTCACAGCCCACCTAGTGTTAAGCGGCTACCGCGGCCCATAAACATCTACAACGTAAATGGCGCCACCCACCTTGAGATATAAGCTCTAAGGTCTCAGTATAGTTACAACGGCTGCCCCACCCTTCGAACCGAAACGCATTACTGCTTCATGGCAGAAATAGGCAGGATGGTGTTGCCTATCAGGGCGGACTCACAAGAGGTCCTACCACCAGTAAATGGTTGGGGTTTTTCAAGTGAAATAGCCATGCGTTATACGCTCTTCGAAGTGGCGATATGTCGCCATCAATATTGTTTGAAAGCTTGCCCTCATGTCTCAAGCCAGCTTTGAGTTTGAGGTCCGGGTGGGGTTCACCGTTGAGAGAGCACGCCGAAAATCAATTACACTTTTGATCAGGTGAGCTGTGCGCTCGTCCAGATGGGTATATAACGCGTTGAACGCTTTTGAGAGTACCAGGCTGGCAGAGATGTGAGGAATTGTGTCTGTTAACTTGGTTACATGTATAGATTGGCTCACTTGATTTTGAGGGCACCGTTGGCCCAAGATCGTGACGTGAAGTATGAGGTCGAAACCTCAATAGTGTTGAGCAAACGAGGAGGGGGTTCAGCTTTATTATAAGTCACTCGGGCGGACTCAAAACACACCCTATATCTATCCAAATAGAAGCTAGATTTGCTCGCGAAATGTTAATTATTAACCCCTTAAGCACTGATCTATCCGGCTAAGATCCGGTCAATATCCGGATATACCTAATGGTAGACTACAGAGAAGTGACGGCTTTTGGTCAGATGAATCTTGCTGTTAGAAAGGTTCAACGAATTTTTGTCAGCAACCTCATTCCATTTCATAAATTTTGTTGAGACTGTCTCAAGCGTCAACGTTGCCCCGGCTCGTCTAATGTGAGCACAGAGAAATATTTGAGCGTTCCAAATTTTTTGTAGTAAAACTTGTTTAGGCGTGTTGAGTGTAAAATGTAATTCGCGACAGATTCGTTACGGCTAGAGAGAAAAGATACAATTTTAGGACGAGCAAGAGTGACGAAGAGCGTTAAGTAAGCTAGCGCTGACACTAAGCGAAATATTTCGATATTAAATTAATTTTCGTAACATAGTTATCGCGGGTCACGGACAATAGATGGCGCTACTTGTAGAGAGCAAACTCCAGTCCCGCGTAGCTGACACGCTATAACACTAGGAGCAGGCTTAGGGACCCTTAGGTAACCGTACTCTTCGAACTCTACAAAGAGTTCGAAATGCAACCTAACCCATGCATTAGCCCGCTGAGTTTCTCGCTGGATCTTCTCAGCGGATCGCGATTCCGATCCAATAGTAGATGCATTCGCGAAGCAGCTGCCCTTGAGTTATTAGGTCTCCTTCGGTAGCAAATCCCACCCCTCCTAGCTAAGCATTTGCTCGCCCACCTGACCTGGTAAAACAGGAAAGATATCCGGGCCAACAGTAATTCTTGCTTCGTAAAAAAAGAAGCTGACACCCATATTTTTATATTGCTTTAATTACTTAAAGCATATCGATTAGGTGTAAGAGAAACCTCAATTTCGATTTTAGGTGACAACGTTCTTAGGAATATGCAGGAATATGTCCCGCAGTCACAGAACCGACAATATTCTCGTAACCATGGGAGAGGACTTCCATTACCAGATCGCTTCGGCCTGGTATAAAAATCTAGACAAACTGATCGAGTAAGTCAGCATGGATTACATTAGCATGCCTGACAGATTTCTCGACATTAATCAGCATGATTTACCAACAAAATTTTTTTCGCTTATCATTTATCTATGCAGCGGTATTAATTTTGGGCAATTTCATTCGGTTTCTTCTTCTTCTCCATCGCTCCCTCATTGCTGAGGATCGTGACTCCGTTTTAGCTTGTCGACTGTCAGCCTCCATCGGTTCCGGTCAGTTGCCTGGTGTAGTGCAGCGCTAAGTGGTCCGCTGGTTTAATTGAACTTTAAAGGCAATAGTCCTAATTAAATCATACAAGTTAATCTTTATATGTATTTATAAAAAAATCTGCGTTAAGACCTTTAATTACAAAGGTAAAATTAAATGACTTAATGATAATTACAAAGATAAATGTCGCGTGTGAAGCGTAATGACGCTTCAACCAAATAGCCTTCACGAAATGGTACCCGCAAACTCGATCGACCATGTTTGTATTGATTGCAATATGATATTCTGAAGGCGAATAATAATTGGAATCGATAATCGCATCTTAGGGCTGTTGTGGAGGTGCAAATCAAGAGTTTCTGGTTCTAATGTGTGCTCACACGGGGGGAAGGTGCCACCGGCCTGCCTATATTATCCGGGTTATGTTGGGGCTGGACTTGGCACTACTACCTCTACACAGGGTGTCCCAGAAATAATGGATAATCCTGAAAGACCTCATAGTTGAGTTATGGGGACACAAAATAAGGATTATCCATTATTTCTGGGACACCCTGTATATGTTGATTTTAATATCAAATAAAACGAGCTTTTCATTACAAAAATCGTTTAAACCATTCAAAGCCTTCCACCCCTCGATATAATAACGATAATAAACGAGAGATTCAGTCATAAAACTAATTTCAATTAGGACCACCCGCACTTTTTACTAATACCTGTTTGCATTACGCGCAATGGACTACAAATAGAAATGAGTTCTAGTGCGAGGTCAAGTTTAAGATAGATATTTTTCAAGAACTGTCACTTGACGATTACCGTTTTGAGGTCTGATCACCTGAAGAGGATGGTGGTGCGCCGGACGTAAATGAAATCTTTAGTATTGGAGAATCTTCAGCGATACTCGCAGTCAAACGGCGGAAATTTTCATTTTGCGATGGTCTTTAGAAAACCATTGACCTGACTGAGTTTCTCACCGGATCTTCTCAGTGGATCGCGATTTCGATCTGGCAGTAGATTTGGCGAAGCGCTGCTCTTACTTGGGCCAGTGTTAGAAATTCCTCTCAGGTTGAGCCTCGTAAGCTCATCTACTGGTCTACAAGCAGCTGGAATAGCCCCTTGGGCTACCAGCAATTAGGGAGAGGCAAAAAAAAACAAAATTCTTCCCACTGACACCTGCTAAAGCTTAAATATGTCGAAGAAGATCTCGGAACTTGTACAGTTTAATAAAATGTCGATTTCCTCTGCAAGGTCGATCGGTTTCTGGACATCTGCAGGAACATGGCCTCGTCGTACCGCACTCAAAACGTACTGGTCACAATGGGCGACGACTTCCACTATCAAGAGGCCACGATGTGGTTCAGGAATCTAGACAAGCTGATCGCGTAAGTCCAGTGATCGTAAACGCTAAAATTTCTCTAGCGACATCTATCGTTCGAGAACAGGAACTCGGATTTCCCTGATAACTCAATGTTTCGTTAAATCAATGAGAAATTAAAATGTTCATTTGCTAAACTGAAAATCATTTAGCTGGAGAGAATATTGTGTTTTAAAATGCCAGAGTGTTCCAGTGTCACACTCCAGCGCGTCAGCTGATTTAAAACATGTTATATTGCTCTGGACATATTGGAAGCACATGAAGGATTAGGCACATTGTCAGCCACATGGAGGATTGGTCAGTTTTGGAGGCACATGAACGATTGGGCACATTGGGAGGCACACGGAAGATTGGGCAATTTTGGAGGCACATGAAGGATTGGACACATGGAGGATTGGGCAATTTTGAAGGCACATGAAGGATTGGGCACATTGGGAGGCACATGGAGGATTGGGCACTTTGGGAGGCAGTGGAGTGAGGAGTGGATAGAGAACTTAAAATTGGGCGCGACCTTCTGAAAAGAAAATACTAAGAAGAAGACATCATGCTCAATGGATATCCTGAGAGCCGTATCATCTTTACATACATTGTGCCTACCCACTTTACAATCACTAAGTCTTTTGTCACTGAAACGCTTTAAGCATGCGACGCGATATTTAATCGTAAATCGTTCCGTCAAATTTTCATATGATGATAGTAATAGTGATGTGAACCCTCCACTATCAACGCTATCTGTTGATGCTCCAAGAAGTGTGTGGTAAAAACTAAAACTTGTAATTATTGTGGTTCCATGGTATTTTTAAAATGAAGACGTCATCGTCGCTGACACCATTCTCTACATTATTATTGTCATTGCCTTCTATAGTGACAGTAATTAAGACTCTTTTCCAATGAATTCAGTTTGTTATATGTCCGGCGATAAAAACAGAAAGCTCCGCTCCGTTCGACTGTTCGAGCCGGAATTGCTTGTGCGACAACTTAACCCATTTTTAGTTAACTAAATAGTGACGCTGCGCCGATATATTATAAAGCACAAAACAAAGTCTATAGTCGTGCGAACGCCGCAAAAGAAAGAAATAAATTTTCAATGCTTTTCCTAATAACAACTAAAGACTAAAAAACTAAAAGTCTAAATCATTTATTAGTTCGGTTTATTGATAACGCGTGTTTTTTTTGTTTTTTCTTTTAAATTGCCAATTCTTGTACAGTGGTCTTTGCATATCTTACAGTGTTACACATAAGTATTGTTTTGACCTAGACTAAATCACCGATTTATGATGGGGTTGTGTTTTGCGTCCGTTCTTCAAGCTAACGTATGACTAGATTCCGTTGTGGGCGCACGTACGAACGTAAATCATATTGGTTTAACAGATGACCCTATTTCTGAACTACGTTAAAAAGCAATCGCAACATTATCGAACGGACAATGTCATCATCACGATGGGAGGAGATTTCACTTACCAAGACGCCGCGATGTGGTACACGAATCTGGACAAGCTGATTGAGTAAGTGTGTAGGGTTAAGGGCTGTGGGGGTATTACTGAGAAACATTGAGAGAGATGGAGGTAGAGAGAAAGGGACAGAGGGGGAGAGGGGGATGGGGAATGAGAGAGGGAGAGGGGGGAGTGAGAGAGGAAGAGAGTATTATTTATTGAACACAAAATAAATAAACAATGCGAAACATTAAATACAATTGGCGATCTTATCGCTAAGAGCGATCTCTTCCGAACAACCATCAGATGGATAAGAATGATTTCGAAACGAATTAGCGCGATTTACCTATCGATCGAAATATTTATCGACTGGTAATGACTATTTGGTTAAAGCGACATTTTTGCTTTTTTTCTACGAGAGTAATTTATAGTTTGAAATTCGGAATATATATCGGATAATATATGAAGTCGTCGTGGCCTAAAGGATAAGACGTCCGGTGCATTCGTGTTGAGGGATGCACCGGTGTTCGAATCCCGCAGGCGGGTACCAATTTTTCTAATGAAATACGTACTCAACAAATGTTCACGATCGACTTCCACGGCGAAGGCATAACATCGTGTAATAAAAATAAAACCCGCAAAATTATAATTTGCGTAATTACTGGTGGTAGGACCTCTTGTGAGTCCGCACGGGTAGGTACCACCGCCCTGCCTATTTCTGCCGTGAAGCAGTAATGCGTTTCGGTTTGAAGGGTGGGGCAGCCGTTGTAACTATACTGAGATCCTAGAACTTATATCTCAAGGTGGGTGGCGCATTTACTTTGTAAATATCTATGGGCTCCAGTAACCACTTAACACTAGGTGGGCTGTGAGCTCGTCCACCCATCTAAGCAATAAAAAAAAAATCATAAACCAAAACACTACTTCAGCTATTTGAATGGAGTAAACTTAATTGAAGTTCAATTAAAAACATCGAACTGTTGATGCTAATAGATACCAAATAAAACGGACCTTTCATTACAAAGATAAATGTCGCGTGTTAAGCTAAGTAATGTCGCTTAACCAAAATAGCTTTTCACCGTTCGATATAATGATGTGGAATATTCTAGAACGATTGAACAGTAATAATAAAATACTTAATTGCGTTTTCTGTAACAATACTAAGAAAACAAAATTGAAAGCGTAAAATCTCCATTTTTATGTTATTATTTTTTAAACAGTTTTATTGAATTATGTGCAATTGAATACTGCTCCTATTTCTCAATGACGTTTTTTTTATAACTAAAGCGTTTTAAAGGTTTTATTTAATGGAGATTTTTCTTTATATATTTATTGCATGTTAATAAAATTAGCTTCTAAGCTTAGCTAAGCCAATGAACATTTTTTTATCTCTCTAGTACATATTTTTTTTAATCAAAATAAGAAATCATTTTATTGTTAACTAATAAGTATTGCGACCATTAATCGAAATAAAAGCCATCCTATGGCCTAAGTTGGAACAATACACATATTTAAAATAAAAAAAAGTTAAAATCGGTTCAGTAGTTTAGCTGTCCATCGCGGACAAACAACGTGACACGTAATTTATATATATTAAGGTTTTCCTATGTATTTGTATAATATAGAGTATTTCGATGTGGGGGCGAAAAGAGGGGAAAGTTTTTTTGGAGCATAAGACTTATTTCTCGTTGTCACAGCATCGGGATATACGACTTTTTGGTTTTGAACTAAATCCGTTAATTAAATTTCAGATATTCAAATCTGAAGGCGGCCAAAGACGATCTGAAGATTAAGCTGTTTTATTCGACGCCTAATTGTTATCTGAAAGCCATAAAAGACGCGAAGTAAGTCTGTTTGTTTGTTAATAGACATTTAAGCATTTTAATACAGGGATACAAGAAAGAATTCTCTGGAAAGTTGCGTTTTCATATCAAAAGTTTTGGGAGGTGGGGACAAAAGAATGGTCTTTCCTTGAGCAAGTGATGTTAACATGACGGTTTATTATGTTGCTGTTTGGAACTTCTTCTTCTTAAGTCGCCATCGTTGCTGATAGACGTGAAGCCACCACCAACCTGTAGACAGATCAGGTTTTACAGTACAACGGCTGCCCCGCCTTTGAAACCGAGGCGAATCAGGCTTTTGAATGAGCTCCCCTCCATGGCGGATCTAGGCAGGGTGGTGGTGCCTAAACTTGCGGACTCGCAAGACCTTCGCGCGTGCTTTGACGTTCATTACGACAAGGTCTCTGCAGAGCTCTTGACGATGATCACAGACTACCTTCAAGGTCTCACGTAACCGATAAATTCGCAGTCCGGTGTTGCCAACGAAACAAGACGACTTCTTCCCGTACGCGAGCGACCCGACCGCTTACTGGACCGGGTACTTCACCTCGAGACCGACCACCAAGTACTTCGAGAGAGAGGGGAACGCTTACCTGCAGGTGAGGCTTCTGTGCGGTCGCCTATTAGAAGACTGTAGTTTTGGTTTCACTTACCGGCAAAGGATCTTTAATATATTTAATATGTTACCAGGTTTTCGGGAAACCGGTGGTTTACATCTAGGTGAGCTCACGGGGCTCAAACCGGAGTGTTGCTAACACTGACCCTAGCATGAGCAGTGCTTCGCATAATCTACCACCGGATCGGAAACGCGACCCACTGAGAGGATCCGGCGAGAAACTCAGTGGGTTGTGTCTGTGGGATTTTTATCAATTATCACTGTCTAGTTTAGATATTTTAAAAGGCTCACGGGTGAGCACTGCGGCCTGTATGAACACACTCCAATTTTCATATAGCCTTCAACGCGTTAAGATAACAATTTCATGAATTAGTTTATTATGTGGGTAGTTAGTTTTGATGTTACATACAGGTATGCGAACTCGGGATGTATTCTGAGATGTTTCGTCGCAATTTTAGTGTTTACATCTGACGCACGTTGTCCGCCCCGCATCGGATCGCGTGCGGCACGAATTGTTCTGATAATTACCGATTTGCGATTTTTGTCGATTTTTGTTTTTCGACCTGTATTTGGCTCACCATTGTTATGGAATTTTTGTTTTATTTTTATTCTTTAGGTGTGTGAACGAGATTATGGCCCAACTGGTGTTAAGTGGTTACCAGAGATCATAGACATCTACAACATAAATGCCGCCACCCACCTTGAGATATGAGTTCTAAGGTCTCAGTATAGTTACAACGGCTGCCCCACCCTTCAAACCGAAACGTATTACTGCTTCACGGCAGAAATAGGCAGGGTGGTGGTACCTATCAGGGCGAACTCACAAGAGGTCCTGCCACTAGTTCCTACTGGTATTTCTTCTTTATCCTGCAGATGGTGAAACAGCTGCAGGTGTTGTCGAATTTGGAAAGGCACAACGAGTTCATTCTGAACGAACTGAAGAGCGCAATGGGTGAGTGTGACGTCACTATTTACTTAGCAAATTTCTTTTAGTATCGTTGTCACTTAGTGCGAGTTATTTAACGTTCTCGATGGCGTAAAAGTTAACTCAAATTTGTATGGAGTTGGAACAGCTTTGAGTGTGACGTCACTATTTACTTAGCAAATTTCTTTTAGTATCGGTGTCGCTTAGTGCGAGTTATTTAACGTTCTCGATCGCGTAAAAGTTAACTCAAACTTGCATGGAGTTGGAGCAGCTTCCCCACGTTTGCCGCTAGGGGCGCTGCTGGTCGAGGAGTTAAAGAGCTCGCACTAAGAACACGACGCCCGATCGATAGATGGCGCTGTCATAAAATTCTTCGAATTGTAATTTTAATTGTGTAGGTAATAGTATACAAGGTAGATAGAGGTAAGGAGAATTATCTTATATGGAAGAAAAAAGTTGAAAAAGCGTTCAGCTGTATGCTATAAATAACATTTCGAAAATCTCACACAATCGCTCTGGTGTAGACAAATGGTATGGTATGAATGTAGTAATTGAAAATTAACTGAAGTATGCAAAGTTAAAAAAAAATATATAATTTTGACTAAATTAGTTAATTATTGAATATTTCAACAACTTACGCTGTACAAAAGAATGCAGTAAAGAATTATTACAAGAAGATTTGCATCTATAGTGATTTTATTTATGGTTACGATTATTGATTTATTAACTTTCATTTTATGAAGAAGTATCTATTAGATATCAGACATACTCTAAAGATATTTGACGCTTCCTTTAAAATTTATCCTTATGCGAATGTGGCGCCACCCTAATTCGATTAACATTTCGATGGAAACTTTTCATATACACAGTTGATTCTCGTTACCTCTACCCTCCACAGGTAATAGTTAATTTTATTATTTTATATATTTGATACCTACCTTTATATTTGATTAAATTCGATTAGGCTTTTTTAGCTAGTAGGCAGACGAGCACGTTGTTCATCTGATGGTAAGTAGTCGCCGTCGCTCAAAAGACGTCGTCAATGCAACATTTAGTACAGATGTAGAGATCGATGACCTCTGGCGACCCGGCCCTGACTGTTTAACATACACTGCGCGTTGCATTAGGCCGTTGGGCGAAAGAGGCAGTTGTCGGATTTGGATCCTGTGTCAACTCTTTCTGCGTTTCAAGGCATAATGCAACACCACGACGCCATCACCGGCACCGAGAAGCAGCACGTCGCTCATGACTACGAAAGGATCCTGAGCACCGCCATCGACGACGCTCTACTCGTCGCCAGACAGGCCTTCAAGTACGTCACCCTCCCGAACCCTCACCCCCCGTCCCACGTAAGGTGGGTCGAGCCGTCTCAATGAAGGCAATGGCAAGGTGGTGGAACCTATTGTTTGAGATGATTCCATCATCTCGTTTTTACCATCGCACCCCCGCCACCGGAGCAGAGTTCATCCATTCTACCTGGAGCCACTGCGTTCAGACAGTGCGTTTTCAGAGATCTTTTTTGGCATGTACCATCCGGCTTTTGAATGAGCTCCCCTCCACGATGTTTCGCGAGCGCTATGACATGTCCTTCTTCAAACGAGGCTTGTGGAGAGTACTTAACGGCAGCGGATTGGCTCTGCCCCTGGCATTGCCATTGTCCACGGGTCACGATAACCACTCACCATCAGGTGGGCCCAATGCTCGTTCGCCTACAAGGGCAATAAAAAAATCTAACCTTGCCGCGTGATATATGTGAGAGTGATTGTTTGTTTGTTTGACTTTCATTCACGTCGGAATGAAGCAACGAATTGACATGTATTTCTTTACAGTGTCAATGTCATGTCAGGAGCGTTGCCCCGGGAAACTTGAAATTTTCCTTTGACCACTTACGCGAAGTTGAAGGTAGCAGCTAGTAAATTTTTTTTTTGCATAAATGTCTTAAAAATGTGTGCACATGCTGTTTAGTGGTTACCGGAGCCCATGGACATCTACAACGTAAATGCCGTCACATACATTGAGATATGAGTTCTAAGGTCTCAGTATAGTTACAACGGCTGCCCCACCCTTCAAACCGAAACGCATTACTGCTTCACGGCAAAAATAAGCAGGGCGGTGGTGCCTATTAGGGCGGACTCACAAGACGTCTTACCACCAACTAGTAATAGGAATAGGACTTTGTTTTTAAGGACACGTTCTCAATAACTACTCAGTAAGGTCCAAGGTCCACAGCGGACGGTCGGGTGGTGTCGATTCCTCGACTTATAGCATATGATCGCCTCAACCGCACGACCACTTTCAGCAAAGCCGCCCAGGGCGACTCCGGGAAGGCTCCGCTGTTCAGCTACGACAGGTGTCACTTCAACGAATCCAGATGCCACACGTCGGAGACCAGCGAAACGTTCATGGTAAGAGAGACATTTCGCTCACGGACGCTCATGAAGGATCATCGGTGCTCACAGACGCTCACGCGAGCAATTGGTGCAGTTGAGATGTCAGGTCGAAGCTTTACGCTTCCGAATGAATTGCTATTTTGCATTTAACTTTGCATAACTGATGTCCCGAGATCAAAGATTGATGTCTCAAAAGCTTTGGCCAAGTGCTTGGAACGCGATTGCTTCGAGACCTAGATAGGCGAGGAGGTGGTATCTCTGTCTCTCTCTGACCACACCTTGCTGGGTCGGGGTCGTGTCGTGACAAGTGGCACCGGCTCGACGGGGATCCGTCTGACTCAGTTCTAACTATCGTATACCGTTCGGTGTATACTCTTCAAATTCCACCTTCAGTCCTCAAGGTCAAAGGTAACGCCCCACGGAAAGGTACCACCACTCAACCCTATTCTATCGCGAAGCAGTAATGCATTCCTATTCGGAAGGTGAGGCGGCAATCGAGACTCAAGCCTCATGTCTTCAGGTGACGGTATTCCCGTGGTCGGGTCCATTGGTTTCAACAACTTAAAACTAGACGGGCAGTGTGCGGTAGCCATCATACAACGCAAGATATTGGACAGATGCCTGAATCTCGCTTACAACATTTTCAAGATAAGCTTGCATATATACAAGTTCCGAACAACAACATTCGGACCGTCGGTCTACCGAGCAATATCACCTGCTCGGTGGAAGATCTTCCCTTTGTCGTTTAAACTTCCCAAACTGGAATATCTTGTGTTCTGTGTTGGCTACCGCCATTCAGCGATTAAGAGGATCAGAGTCAGGGTCAGTTGTTGGCCGGATCAGCACCAAGAGGCTCGATGCGGCCTATAAGCCGGCTGTCTTGCAGGTGACCGTTTACAACCCGTTGGCTTGGGGCGTCAGGGAGGCGGTGAAGCTGCCGGTCACGTATGGACACTACGAGGTCTACGCTCCGAATGGTAAGACAGTTGAAACGACAGTTCACTCGCTGCCATATTGGCAGTGTGTTCAGACCTCAACCCATAGACACCGTCAACTGGTGGTAGGAACTCTTGTGAGTTCGCGCGGGTAGGTACCACCACCCTGCCTATTTATCCCGTGAAGCAGTAATGCGTTTCGGTTTGAAGGGTGGGGTAGCCGTTTTAACTAAACTGAGACCTTAGAACTTATATCTCAAGGTGGGTGGCGCATTTACGTTGTAGATGTCTATGGGCTCCAGTAACTACTTAACACCAGGTAGGTTGTGAGCTCGTCCACCCATTTAAGCAATAAAAAAAAAGTCCACTAAGTTTCTCGCCTCTCAGTGGGTCGCGTTTTCGATCTGGAGGTAGATTCTGCTGCTCTTGCTGGGGCTAGTTTTACCACATTCTCTCAGGCTCTGAACAGACTATCAACGATTAGGTAGGTGAAAAAACACGTCACACGGTGACTTCGCTTTACATTGCGTGGACGGAGACCCACGTCCAGCAGTGAGACGAGCAACCTAAAATCTATCGCAGGACCAAACGTATCTCCAGACCGGAATATCAATGCGATCAATTTGCTCAGTGGTTTGAGCGTGAACATATTATACAGTGTGCTTAGTGCGAGTCTTTTAACGTTCTCGATAGCGTAAAAGTTTACCGCTAGGGGCGCTGTTCCAACTGCATTCAAATATGAGTTAACTTTTACGCTATCGAGAACGTTAAAAAACTCGCACTAAGCTCACAAATAAAAATCTACTTTCGCATCAGCTAAATTCGTGTAGACCCTTGAAAATTGGATTGACCATGATGCCCAAAAAAGAAAACTGCGAGAAATCCGTTTCCTTAATGCGGGAGTACCACTCGCACTGTCGTTCGATGCACCGAACCCCCGTGACGCACCTTAAATTGACACACGTCAAAAGTGACAGCTGTCAATTTGTGTTCAAGTATGCCCTGCCCTCTATGCGACCTAAAATCTTGAGCTTCTCTAACTCATGTCTGGGAAACCGCCTTAATTGGCCCCTTTCAGCGGGCACTTTAATACACCGAGATGGTGCTCCTTACTTCTAGCCTCCATGTATAGATTGGCGGGCGTCAGACAAGTTCTTTAGTGTTTTTTTACTACCGGAGTAGAGTTCATCCATAACGCTTAGAACCGCTGCGTTCATTTTTTTTTATTGCTCAGATGGGTGAACAAGCTCACAGCCCACCTGGTGTTAAGTTGTTACTGGAGCCCATAGACATCTACAATGTAAATGCGCCACCCACCTTGAGATATAAGTTCTAAGCTCTCAGTCTAGTTCATCCACAGTGCGCTCATTTGCCATGTACCATCCGGCTTTGGAATGAGCTTCCCTCCACGGTGTTTTCCGAGAGCTATGACATGTCCTTCTTCAAACGAGGCTTGTGTAGAATACTTAACGGTAGCCAGCGTCTTGGCCCTGCCTCTGGCATTACTGACGTCCATGAGCGACGGTAACCACTCACCATCAGGTGGGCCGTGTGCTTGTTCGCCTGTACAAGGGCATTTTTTTATTGTAGGCGATAAAATCGTGACGCAACTGGTCGAGATACCGGACGAGGTTAAGCGCATACCGAACCGACGGTCTGAGGCCACTCACGAGTTGGTGTTCATTGCGCACTTACATCCGTTGGGCGTGAAATCGTTCTACGTTAAAAGAGTTTCGACAACGAAAAGGGCAATCGCTAACGGCAGCTATTTGGAATGGATCAGTGGCGAGGGGGTCCGGTCCGATGGCTATTTAGATAGGCTCAATCAGATAGCCGACGTCAAAGACCTCACGAATCTCGGCCTAGATGCTATTGTTGATGAAGGCAAGGAACCTTTGTGGGAAGATGCAAATGGAACTGGTGCGGCTTTCAAAGGGACTATGAAGAAAAGAGAGACGGACGACTTTAAGATATCGTTCGCGTATTACCCGGGCTGCTTGGGGAACAATGAGGTACCCGCTAACCGCAGTTCAGGCGCGTACATCTTCAGGCCGAACTCGACAAAAGCAATCGGTCTGAACGTGGAATCTGTGAGTGAAATTAGCGGCGACCTACTCAGCGAGGTTCGAACTAAGATACGCGGAAACGTTTTGAGCATCAAGCGTGTTTACAAGGAATTCGATTTTATTGAGCACGAGTGGCTCGTGGGCCCGATAAGCGTCGACGACGGCATCGGCAAGGAGTACGTGGTCAAGTACCAGACGGATATAATAAATAATGGAGAGTTTTACACGGATTCAAACGGCCGACAGATGCTGAAGAGGAAACTGAACGCGCGTCCTCAGTGGAACTTGACGTTGACCGAGCCGGTGCCCGGGAATTATTATCCGGTCACGAACGAGATCTACATCGAGAACGGCGAGAGGTTCACGGTCTTGACGGACCGATCGCAAGGCGGAACCTCGCTCGTCGAAGGCGAAGTGGAACTGATGCTGCACAGGAGATTGCTGCACGACGACGCGTTCGGCGTCGGTGAGGCCCTGAACGAAACGGTTCTCGGCTCGGGGCTGGTGGTTCGCGGGAAACACCGGATCCTGCGCTCGAAGGATCCGGTTGAGATCGCGAAAAGCGTTTTCCAAATGCACCTGCCGCCCGTGGTCTTCGTTTCCGACGCCTCAGGCCTCAGCTACGAGCAATGGATGAGGTTGGAGAATTGCAAGAAGTTTGTCAAGACCCCGATGCCTGACGGGCTCCATCTGCTCACCCTGGAGCCTTGGGGCGACCAGATCCTGTTGAGAATCGAAAACTACAAGACCGGTGCCGAAGATTCGACCATCGAAATTGACCTGCAGGGCATATTCAACGGTATCCATATCAAAAGCGTAAAAGAGACAACGCTAGCCGCAAACCAGTGGCTGGACGACTATGATAAGTGGACTTGGAATACGGAAGGAGACTTTTACGAAAGCTTCAACAAGAAATACGGGAGCTTCGAGGCCGTGAACAAAGCTGTCGACGGACCTGACGTCAGAGAGGACGAAGGCCTCAAAATCAAACTTAAAGCGAAGGAGATAAGGTCGTTTATAGCGGATATCGAATATACCGACTAATGACCTTTTACGGGGCACGTTAGATTATTTTTATTAGTTTTTTTTACGACATTTTTAAATGTATATATCGAGGGGTGAAATGTTGTTTGTTTCAAGCGACATTTATGTTTGTAATTAAAGGTCCGTTTCATTTGGTATCAGCATCAACAGTTGGATTTTTTAAATTAAGCTTCAGTTAAGTTTACTCCATTGGAACAGCTGAAAAAGTGTTTTTGTTTATGATATTTTTTCAAAATTTTACCTTTAAATAGCTCTCCTGTAAAGTTGAAAAAATCGCCTTTCACCCCTCGATATGATTAGATTTAATAGGTTCATTGATGATAGAATTTAATGTGCGTTCGTTGAGATAAACATATTTTTAATGTTTTAAGGAATGCACAATAAAACTCTGTGTAATACTGTCATCTGTTTATTTCTTCTTCCACATTTTTTTTAGTATGGCAATCGGATGCTTGCGATGCCATTGTTGCCAGTATCGAAATTATACAAAATGTCCAAGTATAAAATATATCACATTCAGTTATATAAATGTTATTGTGCGAAATGTAATGAAGTTGATTGAATTTGAGACTTTAATCGATTGGAATGAAATTAAAAAGTATTTAAGAAAATAATTTTTATTCTGTCGCGATCAGTACCCGAGCGCCATCTGTAGCTTGGGGACGGTAACCATCGCACAAGACAAGCAATAAGCTCGCAAAGATTGATCACATTTATATTAAGCAGTTGAAAATTGGATTAATTAAACAAAAAAAAAACATAAAAATGACATGATTGGCTCTAGATAACGTATTTTTGAACAGCACGCAATGGTAAGGGAACTAAATTAACGGGGTCAACGAACCGAACTTTGCTTTTCATTGCGGGTACTGTTATTTAAATACATACATATATCTATGTTCACTTATATATAAAGGAACTTGTTTTTTCGGAACTATTTAGAATTTGCAGCTTTAGTGCTATTCTTCATGTCTTCATAAGATGATAGTTTCTGAAAAGTATTAAGATTGTTTTTTTTTAAATCCGCTCAGATGGGGTCGAGCTAACGGCTTTAATTGATCCTAGGTAGTTACTTGAGCCTATAGAGACCATAACCGCTGGATGAGACTGAAATAGCCATTAATCTTAAGCACTATTTTACTGGTGGTAGTACCTCTTGTGAGTCCGCGCGGGTGGGTACCACCACCCTGCCTATTTCTACCGTGAAGCAGTAATGCGTTTCGGTTTGAAGGGTGGGGCAGCCGTTGTAACTATACTTGAGACCTTAGAACTTATATCTCAAGCTGGGTGGCGCATTTACGTTGTGGATGTCTATGTGCTCCAGTAACCACTTAACACCAGGTGGGCTGTGAGCTCGTCCAACCACCTAAGCAATAAAAAAAAGCACAGGATGTGGTAAGACATCAGCTAATACCATAAAACCGGACATCCCCATCCCCATTGAAGCGTCGTGGTATGTGATGAATGTAATATCCGCGGCGATTTAGCTTTAGAACCAACATATCTGAAAACAGCATCGAAGCTTCTTCGAGAAGGTATAGTAGTCCTCTTAACGTAGCTGCTGTAAGTTGATACCGGACCATGATGACGAGGCAACGCATAACCACCGTCTCTCAAAACAAGACAAGAGGGGTCGTCGTACCCTCTTACGGGGTAAGAAAATAGCCTCGATTGAACCACATTATCCGGGCATCCCTTCCTGCTTCAAAGGCAGGGTTGAGTTTGATGCTGATTAGGGGAAGGTCCAGCCAAGAACGTAGACATAATTACCGTCTCCCTAAATACTCTCGGATGGCACTAGCAGTGTTAATATTTTTTATGGATGAGGGATTACTGGTGGCCCGGAGGCCTTTCCAGTTTCACCAGGACAGGTGGGCGAGCATAGGCTCAGCCAGAAGGGGTGCGATTTGCTAACAGCTGCCCGAACGCCTCCGAAAGAGACCTAACAACTCAAGAGCAGCTGCTTCGCGAATGAATCTACTACCGGATCGGAATCGCAACCTGCTGAGAAGACCCGGCGAGAAACTCAGCGGGTTGATGCATGGGTTAGGTGCAGTATTAATAGCGCTTTTACACTCACACTCCACATTCCGTCGTCCCAGTCGGGAAATAGTTTCTTGAAGACGCGCGGCTCTGCGCCTTGCTTCACGGTCACGACCACCGCCGAGTCCACGGTTCGATCGAGACCGTCGTCCTCTATGTACTTCTGGAAGTCGCAGAGGTTTCAGGTTAAGATCCGTCTTGTGTTACAGTGATTCGTCACGTAACGTAAAAGCGTTACGGTGTATAGCATACCTTGATGACTTCCTGTTTGGAGGATTTGACGCGTTCCGTGACGTCGGCTCCCTGCCAGAAGTACAGCTCCTCGCCCGTGTCCAAAATATAAACTCCATCTTCAGAAAGATCCTGAAACCACAGAGATAAAGTTGTGCTTTTTTAAGAAGAAGAGTGGAGGGGTGTATTATGGGAAGGCGCAGGCCGGTGCCACTGCTCTGTCTGTTTTTATTCTTAATTTATTGTTTAGATGGGTGGACGAGCTCACAGCCTACCTGGTGTTTAGTAGTTACTGGAGCCCATAGACATCTACGTCATCAATATATTTGTGGGAAATGACAAGACGATTTTACTGGTGGTAGAACGTCTTGTGAGTCCGCACGGGTAGGTACCACCACCCCGCCTATTTCTGCCGTGAAGCAGTAATGCGTTTCGATTTGTGGGGTGGTGCAGTCGTAACTATATTGAGACCTTAGAACTTATATCTCAAGGTGGGTGGCGCATGTACGTTGTAGATATCTATGGGCTCCAGTAACCACTTAACACCGCAAGATACGAATGCACCGCACGTTTTATCCTTTAGGCCACGGCGACTTCAAGTATGTGGTTGGAACGTTTGCCTGCGTTTGCCGCTAGGGGCGCTGTTCCAACTCCATACAAATTTGAGTTAACTTTTACGCTAACGAGAACGTTAAAAACTCGCACTGAGCACACTGATCATGTTCAAGCGAACCTGCTGAGAGAATTCCGTGTCCAGATCCTCGAACTTAACCCTCCCGGCGACGCCGACACTGACAGCTGTCAGGGTCCGTGTCGCCGTCACGCGTCTGTTGACAACCATACGCCACGCCGACGGCTCCTCTTTCTCTTCGGGTATACCGCCTGGGAATTTGCAAGGTAGTTTAATCTCCGACTGTATTCTCTGGTGCTTTAAAGAGAAATGCTTATCAGTCATAAGGTCTGTGGCGTTTAAGAACGCACCTTTTTATGATGCGTAAGCCGGAACGAACGAGAGGTGGAAAAAAGAAGATAGTCTGTGAAGATACACGGGACCTTTTTACCGCCGAGATTTTTTGGCGGGAACGCGAGGAGTGAAGTGGCGTGATTTGTTTTATCTTGTCTATTTAGTGTTTCTTCGTTTCATTTCATTTCACTCTATATTATCATATTTCATAAAAATAATAATATGAATTAAAATAAGACACGACTTAAAGGTCTCAATTACCAGGTCATAAAATGGCTAAAAAAACATTTTTTTTACCGCCGAAAATACATATTATGACGAAAAAAATAATGTGTATAACTTAGAACTGTGTAAGCCGCTGCAACAATAAAACTCCTATTGTCTCAACTGTTGTGTTAATTACGAGGGATCCAAGAACACGATTTTCCCGCGAAATCAAGAGAGGACTCTATACGGACTCCCTTAGGTCTATTGGTCCAGCTATTTTAAGATACGATTTCATTAAATCATTGTACCAAACTAGTAAGTCAATAAATCTAGCATAAATATCCGAATTTGCTGTCCGAGCGATACAAAACTATAGACTCAAACGCCTTGTGCTTCTGATGCGTGCAACGAGCTAGAATCATGAATGTCTTCATCACGTCTGCGATCAAACAAAAGCTATACCCAACGACAAACCCGTTATCGTATGTTAGAAGATCACTTTCGTATGTTAACCTATGAACATGACATGAATTAAGTAACGGACAATGATAACATAAAGACTAGCGTTCGTACCATGGAGGATAGAAGTAAGCACCACCATCTCAGTGTATTAAAAAGTGTTCGCTGAAAGAGAGCCGATTAAGATGGCGCTACCGTAGCGAGTGGAAGGATTTAAAAAACAGCGCCATTAACGATTAGAGTAGGATACTAAATTAAGAAGGAAAGAAGCACTTCCTACGTGAATAGTAATAACAATAAATAGTTCAGATTTTAAATACTGCTTATTATATAACTACGCAATTAAAGCAAGTCATGAAAAATATTAAAATTTTCAACCCAGAGCACTTCGCTCTGCTTAAAACTGCTATATTGATATCATTCTCACTTCCTCCACTAGCGCTATTTCTATGGACTATTTGTTTATTTCCTTTAACTATTATAGTTCGCACTATAGGGTGACTATGCGACTCTTAATGTCATATTTTGACAGGGCTAATCGGAGCGGTCGCCGTCGACCAGAGACGTTAGCAAGGCCAGGGCCAAACCCCTACACTGCGTTTATAAGATCAACTTCCTACCTAGAGCCTCCCAGAACTCCTCGGGCTCGTCTCCTTGTTCCACCACCGTCACGTCCTTATCCTTGACTACATTTTCAACGAATTTCAGAGCCGCCTCCTGTTCTTGAGGGTCGGAATCCTGAAAATGTCGTCATGAATGTCCCAGATATTGTTTTTTTTTTTTTTTTTTTTTTTAATTGCTTAGATGAGTGGACGAGCTCACAGCCCACCTGATGTTAAGTGGTTACTGGAGCCCATAGACATCTACAACGTAAATGCGCCACCCACCTTGAGATATAAGTTCTGAGGTCTCAATTATAGTTACAACGGCTGCCCCACCCTTCAAACCGAAACGCATTACTGCTTCACGGCAGAAATAGGCAGGGTGATGGGTACCTACCCGTGCGGACTCACAAGAGGTCCTACCACCAGTAATTACGCAAATTATAATTTTGCGGGTTTCATTTTTATTACACGATGTTATTCCTTCACCGTAGAAATCAATCGTGAACATTTGTTGAGTACGTATTTCATTAGAAAAATTTGTACCCGCCTGCGGGATTCGAACACCGGTGCATCGCTCGATACGAATGCACCGGACGTCTTATCCGTTAGGCCACGACGACTTCAATTATTGTTTAAGCTTAGGGCCATCTACGGCACTGGTGCTGAGGTCCTGGGGCTCTTAAAATTAAACTTAAATGAAGAGTGATAAAATGTGAGATGTATGCCATAGACCATTTAAGAATTCTTATTAATCGGAGAAGCTGCTTCTGGATGCAGATCCATCAGCATTCATCAACAACTTTATTTTTAGGAGTTCGTGCACCAGAATCTAGATGGTGCTGTATTCGTGGGCCTAACGTGTAAGTAAGACGGAAGCTCTGGCTCCGTGGAAGGACTTCGGTTTTCTTTGTATTTCGTACCGTATGTTCCACGGGGAGTGTTCTGAGGGTTTGTTCGAGATGATTCCGTCATGAAGTTTTTACCATCACACCTCTCGTCATCGGATTAGAGTTCATCTAAACTACCTATAACCGCAACGTTCCACAGAGCCTTCCAGAAATCTTTTCTCCCATGCAACATCCGGCATTGGAATGAGCTCCTCTCCACGGTATTTCTCGAGCGCTATGACATCTCTTTTTTTAAACGAGGCTTGTGGACAGTACTGGCATTGATGACGTCCATGAGCAATGGTAACTGCTCACCGTCAAATTAGGCCGTACGCCTGTCTGTCTACAAGAGTAATGAAAAAGAAAACGTCCCGGCTTACTACCAAGGTTCAGATCTCACAAACGGGACCCAGTTCTAAGGAAATATACAAAGATGCTCACGAATGGGCTGATGGAATATAATATTGTGTGATAGAAATCAAATCGGCAGTTTTTTTTATTACTTAGATGCGTGGACGAGCTCACGGCCCATCTGGTGTTAAGTGGTTACCGGAGCCTATAGACATCTAAAGCGTAAATGCCGCCACCCACCTTGAGATATAAGTTCTAAGGTCTCAGTTTTAACAGTACAACGGCTGCCCTGCCCTTCAAACCGAAACGCGTTACTGCTTCACGGCAGAAATAGGCAGGGCGGTGGTACCTACCCGTGCGGACTCACAAGACGCCCTAACACCAGTGTGATTACACGTGACCGTGATTACTGGTAGATCCCACATCATCTAAGATTAGGTGACCACCAAGATCTCCTCAAGGTGTCCATCACCGGGCGAAGCTCTTCAAGGTGTCATAAGCGACCGATCTCCGAAAAATACCTTTCCGTTCCAAACATAGACGCCGCTGCCGGTCTCCAGAACGAATACGTCGTCATCTTCTAGAACGTTCGATTCTTCCGCCACCTGGACCGCTCTCATGTCGACTCCGGTCTCCGTTCCCTCCACCTGCAGATCAGCCAACGTCATCACGTTAGCTTGAGAAGGACTTATATATACTGTTAAATAAAGTCAAATATCGCAGCTAAATTAGATTGTGTTATGGGAATGAATGAGCTTCCTGACTCCAGTTGATGGAACTCCTCAATGCTCCTGTCCATGGACATCAGGGCGTGAGTGCCACCACCGAGACACAAGTAGAGATCTAAGAGGCTTTTCCACCCCCTAAACCCGGTCGCTTACCCTGAACAACCGCGTCTGGTCTTCTTCATACGATTTCTTGGAGTTCTGCGGCTGGTAATCATCATCTTTGCTACCAAAAAGCACCACGAGGCTTCCTAAAACAAAAATAGCCGTGAGTAGTGGATCGTGTTACTGTCCAAGGAGATTGTAAGCGGTCTACTGGTCCCTGACTTCAACACATTTGGCTTCATAGCTTGGTAGAATGGTATTCCTATATCAACAAGTATATTTAAAAAAAAAAGTATACTCGACTATACTCGAGACCTTAGAACTCAGATAGACCTATAGACTTAGACCCTATAGGCTTATACCTTAGATATCAAGGTGGGTGGCGCATTGACGTTGTAGATGTCTATGGGCTCCAGTAACTACTTAACACCAGGTCGGCTGTGAGCTCGTCCAACTATCTAAGCAATAGAAATAAAAAAGAAGATTATTATGAACTCGACACTGGCAACACTATTGTTAAATTGAACAAAGAAGAAAATATATTGAGGAGCGAAAGATTGTTTGGTTTAAGCGACAACTCTCTTAATAAGCGACATCTATCTTTGCAATTAAAGGTCCGTTTTATTCGGCATCAGCATCAACAGTTCGATGTTTTTAATTGAACTTCAATTAAGTTTACTTCATTTGAATAGCTGATGGAGTTTTGTTTGTTAAGATAGTTTTAACAAATTTTAAACTTTAAATGGCTCTCCGGTGTAGTTGCAAAAATGTTGCTCCAACCAAATACCTTTTTACCCTATATACATATAAAGACATTAAACACTAGATAAAGAGCAAACAAAACTGTTCATCACACGAATGTTCGCTTAGTTCTTTAACGTTTTCGATAGCGTAAAAGTTAACTCAAATTAGTATGCAGTTGGAACAGCGCCCCTAGCGGCAAACGTAAGCAACTTTCCAACTCCTTACAAATTATTGCTTTGATGGGTGGACGAGCTCACAGCCGTTACTGGAGCCTATAGACATCTACGACGTAAATGCGCCACCCACCTTGAGATATAAGTTCTAAGGACTCCAGTATAGTTACAACCAACGGCTGTCTCACCCTTCCAACCGAAACGCATTGTTGCTTCACGGCAGAAATAGGCAGGGTGGTGGTACCTACCCGCGCGGGCTCACAAGATGTCCTGCCACCAGTAAAAAAAGCACATTAATACTTATCTTATTGTCAATCGAGCCACTGATTAATATAAGACTTCCTCTACATTTAGATAGAGCAGCCGGTACTCATCCAAGTTCAGCGAATGCTCTCCAGCATCCAGCGGGGCTCACCTTTGAATATGCTCAAGAAGTGCTTCGATTCCTTCCCCTGAGGGACCTTCACTGATGTAACATTTCCTTCTAGATCCTCTTCTAGCTGCGACAGTAGCATCTGCCCGGCCTCTTTGTCGTCATCACTCGCTTCTGAACCCTGGAAATAGTTAGACATTAATAACATCTCTCTTTTTACATAGCCCGTAGGATTAGCGAGCTGAAGTGGCAGTGGGCAGGCCACATAGCACGAATTTACTTATGTTCGAGGCGGTACAATGAAAATCAACTTACGATCCACAAGTAAACCACCCAGGCATCTTCCTCGTTCTCATTCTGGTATTTGTAAGTGATGACGTAGACCTCTGATTGGTACAGCACGGAGGTCCCCTGCTGGAATCTGTCTGTCACGTCTTCTTGATCACCAGAGATCCTATCGGCAAATACATAGGTCTAAAGGATCAGACCTAGATTTAGAACCACCCGAGTACTGGTAGGTGCCACCACCAAAACTTTTTTTTGGGCGTCGATCGAACCTCATACGAGGTTTCCACGCCTAGAAAGCGCACGGGGTATGTGGGGCTTGACAGTCTTTTTTTTATTGCCTGTTTAGGCAGATGAGCACACGGCCCACCCGGTGGTGAGTGGTTACCGTCGCCCATGGACTCCAGCAATGCCAAAAGTAGGCATAGGTACCATCAGATCATCACCCTGCCTATTGATACCGCTTTCCCGTTTGAAGGATGGAACGGCTTATCCCAACTATTGTGCAGTTAAACCTTCAGCTAATACCGACACAGAAGACCTCAATGAATTTCGGTGTGAACTCCGTAAGGTCAGGTACCTGGTCACCGTGAGACTCCCTTCGCCCTGGTCCGGCATGTAGCCCCGTGCTGTGGCGCTCTTGCCGATCGTCCTGGCCGCGGCCGCCGACTCCTCAGCGTCCCCAGAGAAGTACCCCGAATCTGTAGACAGGTTTTACTCACACGACGCTACGGTTTGTCTTAGGAACATCGTCAGGTTTGAGCCCCGTGAGCTCACCTACTAGCCCGGTGACGCTGTTATGGTCTCTCTAGACCAGGGGTGGTCAACCGGTAGATCGCGATCGACCGGTCGATCGTGTCTATTAGTTCAGTCGATCGTGGCAAGACTAAAAATATATAAATACGTAGAGCAGACTGCGCAATGTAATCACCAATTGCTGCACGCATCATCTTCCTCATGTATCATTTGTTAATGACCATTACGTCACATTATTTATCATCTCTTCCACACAATAGTTCTCTTTTATTATATAATTTCAGGTTTATTTTAATCTTTTTAATAAAAGAAAATATATTACTTATTTGTATACTGAACTACATTGTTTCATTAAATTTCAATAAAAGTCATTGGTAGATCGCAGAGTGCTTCGTCAGTAGACAGGACATCTTGGTTCTAATCAAGTTCTTGGTTCTAAGTCAGTAGATCTATATCTGCTTTTATTTCGTTCAATTTTCCGCGAATTTATTGCGGAAAGATATTTCTTCAAATTAAAATTAATATAAAATAACTATAATATATCGCAGGAGAAAATGGCGGCTTTAGATTTAAGTTATTTTGTTTATTCATGTTATAATATGATATAGTAAGTTTAATAGTAATAAAATTGTGCGACTATTATACACGCTGTAATTGTTCAATTATCCTAATTATATTTTCGAATAGGAGGCGCTGAAAAGACCGGTTGTCCGGGAGAAAATTTTGGCTCCCACCGGCATTTATGTTAGACAAAAACTAATATTTGTGTTTTCAATAATAATATATACAATGCTTCACAGGCCAGACAAAATTCTACCGCAGGCCGGATTCGGCCCGCGGGCCGCCATTTGCCCAGACCTGCTTTAGAACATCATCTTAAGTAGGAAAAAAAAGACTATACGCGAAAAGTTTGAGCTTTGGTGATCGAACATCGTAGGGAGTTTCAATGACCGAGCTTTTCGCGGCCGCTCCAATTTTTAACCCTTTTAACAATATTTTTTTAATTGTAATTAATTTTAACCTTTTTAATTAAATAAATTTAATAAAAGGTGGCGGTCGCTGCCGACGCGAAGACTTTTCCACTAACCGATTTCAGATATGATTCCCCTGACCGAGCCCCCGGTCCGCACCGTGTCCCAGTTGTGGAAGTACTGCTTGAAGGTCGAGCTCTCCGCGCCCTCCGACACTCTCGTCACGTGGACCTGGAACATTGACCAAGAGGAAACACAATCGATATCGCATTTGTGTTCCTTTCATCGAAGATTGAAAGACTGTTTGGTTAAAGCGACATTTCGCTTAGCACGCGACATTTGTCTAGTGCGATTAAAGGTCCGTTTTATTTGGTATCAGTATCGACAGTTCGATGTTTTTAATTGTCTGAAAGTCGTCGTGGGCTAAAGAATAAGACGTCCGATACATTTGTATCTAGCGATGCACCGGTGTTCGAATCCCGCAGGCGGGTACCAATTTTTCTAATGAAATACGTACTTAAGAAATGTTCACGATTGACTTCCACGGTGAAGGAATAACATAACGTGTAATAAAAATGAAACCCGCAAAATTATAATTTGCGTAATTACTGGTGGTAGGACCTCCTGTGAGTCCGGGCGGGAAGGTTAACCCGTGAAGCAGTAATGCGTTTCGGTTTGAAGGGTGGGTCAGCCGCTGTAACTATACTAGATACCTTAGAACTTATACCTCAAGGTGGGTGGCAAGGTATTTACGTTGTAGTTGTCTATGGGCTCTAGTAACAACTTAACGCCAGGTGGGCTGTGAGATCGTCCACCCATCTAAGCAATAAAAAAAAATTGCACTTCAATTAAGTTTACGCCATTCAAATAGATAGAGATGTTTTTGACGTGATAATGTCTTATGAATCGATGAACTGCGGCTGCACGCACGAAAAAGTGTCACGTTCCGCCCGAGCCTGAGCGTGCGAGTGAGAGCGTGGAACGAGCGATAGAGAGGCACGATCGGCCCAAGCGTTGGCTTGTGACACATGTATCTCTCTTCTCGCATTATCTACGCGTATACTGACATTATGACGTAATTTAGTACCGTCCATAAATCAATTTTACAAACAACCATTTTTTTTTGTTATGTTGGTTTTTCCGAACTGTGTTCTCACACTGAAATAAAGGATCCTAATTTAGCTATGTGACGGTAATGCTTTCCAGTTTGAAGGGTGGGGTGGCTTTTGGGCCATAAAGGGAAGATTTCGTAACTCAAAATTGGTGACGGAATCAATGCGTCTATAGGCCAAACTGACCACTCAATACTAGATTGATAGTATGCAGAAAAACTGCCCATATTCTGCGTCTATTAGCGAAATAAGGGCATCTCGGAATCTTACCCAGCTCGGGTATCCCTTGTCTTCTAAATACTTTCCAGCGATCTCGTGGTATTTCCTCTTAACGTCAGCGTCCAGGTCCGACCCCAGCCAGATGTAAACGCCAGTGTCTCCCGTGTCCAGAATGTACATTGCCTGGGAGAAAGGTAGTGCGATTTGTAGTATTAAAACGCTTGTCTGTTTAAATGTTGATCAAGTATTCTGTACTGGCGAAAGATTTCTTCAAACCTCGTTTTAAGATTGACATTTCATAGCTAGCACATTGGAAGCAAGTTCAATCCAAACAATTAAGAACTTTAGAAACGCACTGCGTTCATTAACACAGTGGTTCTTGGCAGTGTGGACGGATTCTGTCCAGACTGCAAACCACCTTAATTGCTTCCTCGAAGCACTCTTTATTATTATATTAAGTCTTATACACTGCATTGTAATGCCGGTAAGAGTAACGACATCTGTCATCAAATAGCAGAAACTAATATCAAAAGAACTAGGAATATCGAGAACGCACGACAAGTGTAACGCCATCTAGTATCAAATAGCGGAAATACCCATCGAAACGACTAGTACTACCGGGAATGTTCTCGATAACTGTAGAATAGTCGTGTCGATTATAAGCTATGGCTATACTATGGCTTCACTGGTGGTTATGGGATGGAACCTGCTGAGGCTCCGACGCTGTTGCTACTCACGTCACTGGCCAAATGTTTCTGCTTGTAGGGCTTGTTCATGGAGACTAATTCTTGCTCATCACCGTCCAACACTTTGTAGAGGTACACCGCCGAAATATCTGATCTGGTGTAGCTCTGAAAGTATTAGAGTATTGTTTTGAATCAAGCTTGGGGCTAACAGACCACATCCTTTGAAAGGTATTCTTTAAGACATGCCCGTTGGTAGAAATGGGATTACATCGCTGAAATATCTGATCTGGTGTATTAGTTGTGGAAGTATTAAAGTATTGTTGTGAATCAAGCTTGGAGCTAAAAGACCACATCCTTTGAAAGATATTATTTAAGACATGCCCGTTAGTAGAAATGAGATGATACGCGATCAAACTTGCGGTACGGAGATTACATTGACCTTTGGCTTTCCAAGACAGAAGAAGAAAAGAGAGAGAGACAGAGGGAGATAAACAGTGAAAGAGACATTACTGGTGGTAGGAACTTTTGTGAGTCCGCACGGGTAGGTGACGCCGCCCTACCTATTTCTGCCGTGAAGCAGTAATGAGTTTCGGTTTGAAGAGGGACGCAGCCGTTGTAACTAATCTGAGACTTTAGAACTCATACCTCAAGATGGGTGGCGGTATTTACGTTCTAGATGTCTATGGGCTCCAGTAACCACTTAACACTGTGGCTGTGAGCTCGTCCATCCATATAAGCAATAAAAAAAAGACAATCGACAATCATTTAGCGTCGCCTCTGTCCTTCTGCAGGCTACCGAAGACCGGGTGGAACGTGAATATGTTCAATGTGCTTAGTGAGTGTTTTTTAACGTTGTCGATCGCGTAAAAGTTAACTCTAATTTGTAAGGAGTTGGAAAGTTTCCCTCCATTTGCCGCGAGGGGCCTTGTTCCAACTCCATACAAATTTGAGTTAACTTTTACACTATCGAGAAGTGGAACTAAGTTGAACTATTTAATATTGAAACTGTTTAACTTGACATAAAGCTTAGGTTATTACTTATTATTACATTATTACTTAAATTTTATATGAACGTTAATATGATAATGTAAGGAAACATAAATTGAAAAAGATATATAGATAGTTAGAAGTTAGATGTGCGCGAGAGAAAGAGACGCCAGACAGACTGGCGCCGTAACGCGTCACGTAACGAAGCGATTTGCCCTCCCATAACAAGTTATCACTTTAAAAACGAAATATTACAAAAAAAACACAAACATACCTCTGAAGTGTCGTCGCTAACTAATTCATCCATTGAGCCGGATCCTAGGGTTTCGAAGAACAAATTCACGTCTTCATCTGACGAGAATTCATCTGCAAATATTCGCGGAAGGAATGAACTCAAGGATTGAATGGTCTCGCCACTCCCCCCACCGTGTTACCACTCTGACTACCGGTTCAAAGAGATCTCGTCTGGTCATCATGGCAAAAATGGGAAGGGTGGTAACACTTTAACAACCTCACCAATTGTAACATTACATCATATTTAACTCTTCCTTGCCCACTTTTGGGCATAGTCTTTTCAATAATTAATAACAATAATAACCGGATACAAATCACGTAAAGTCATTCGTCCGGTGTTAATTTAGGATTGCCTGTTTTGCGGGTACCAGAGACTGACATACATACATACATATATACTTTTAAATATATACGTATATAGATAATGAAAACCCAGACGGAGAGCAAACAAGCCTGTTCATCAAAATGTTCACCCGATGCGGGAATTGAACCCACGATCTCTGGCGCAAATCAGGGGCGCTAAGTCATAAGTCGGTTTTACATACTCACTCACACCTGCCCTCTGTATTTAATAACAAATACTCATGTCTCAAGGTTGGATGTGGATCTTCCATCTTCTATATCGTTCCCTGACTCCTGAGGATCGCGACCGCATGTGACGTTCCTCCACTGTGTTCGATCGTGGGTGGCATGGACCGCATGGTACAGACTACCACCAAGTGCTTCTCTTGCTAGATCTGACCATCTGACTGGTGTTCTGCCTACGACGCTCTTGCCCTTTTTTATGATTGAAGTATTACTGGTGGCCCGGAGGACTTTCCAGTTTTACCACAACAGGTGGGCAAGCAATGGCTCAGCCAGGAGGGGTGGGATTTGCTAACAGCTGCCCGAGCGCCTCCAAACCTAACAACTCAAGAGCAACTGCTTCGCGAATGAATCTGGTACCAGATCGGAATCGCCACCCGCTGAGAAGATCCGGCGAGAAACTCAGCAAGCTGATTCATGGGTTAGGTTGCACGTCGACCTCTTTGTCAAGTTCGACGAGTACGGTTACCGGGGTTCCTAAGCCTGCTCCTAATGTTGGAGCTGAAGGCGTCGCGCTTGCCCTCTATCCGACCCACAATGATGAGCTTCTCTAATTCGTGTCTGGGAGACCGCATGATGTGTCCGAAGAAGCTCATAACATATTCCCGGCAGATGGAAGAGAGCCTTTTTTGGATGCTTAGCTCCCACTAGGTAGAGGCCCGACACGTTAGACTGACCAGATCCGCACTACCCTCGACACCACAGTTCACGATGCTCTACACTCGGCGGCAGATAGAGGCAAATGACGTGGAATGGTCCGTAATAAGCTCTTGTTGCGAGGAGGTGGTCACGACCCTTAGTATTGAGGAAACCGAAGCAAGAAGAAGAAGAGCTCCCCTAAGTGGATGGAAAGTAAAAAAACAACTAACCGATGATTTCAATAGTGGCTCTCCCGTTGTGTTCCTCGTCCCTCAGTTTGTTGGCGACGCTGATGATCTTCCGCCTCTGGGTGGCTTTCGCGCCCTCCGGCATCAGCACGAAGATGTCGTGCTCGTTCTCCAAGATGAAGCAGTGGTTCTTTGTCAGAGACGAGGCCTCGGCTGCGACCTGGAGCGGTTCAAACGAGTTTATATGTGTGTTAAGGAGGAGGTTCTGATGGGTTTTTGTTTCCGACCTAAGCTGATAGTTAGCATTGAGAGGCTAACTATCGGCTCCAGTGATCGCTTAACACCAGGTAGGCTGTGAGCTCGTCCACCCATCTAAGCAATAAAAAAAGAACTTTCTGATCTCAGGATTCTGTTTATCAAACTGGAATCTAGTGCTCCGCGGGGTCCTGGGTCTGGTGGCCAATGCTCACCTCCTCGATCCTCATGTTGTCGCATCCGGACAGCTTCAGGAGACGTTTCTCAGCACCAGCGTTGGTCTGCACTTCGTTGAAGCCAGACTCGTTCCCGCCTTCGAGGTATCTGATGGCTAAGTGAATGGAAACTATACAATGCAACGCAATATATAATGCATTACTGTGGAATACAATGCCATACAATGCATAACAATTCAACACAGTCCATTAAAATGCAATACAATGCAATGTAATGCATTACAGTACGGTACATTATGGTTGTTCGGTTCTAGAGTTTTAACAACATACATTATTTTATATAAAAAAATAGATTTCGGTGAAAATTCTTAAGATATCCCGAATCCCAGTGCGCAAAATAATGAGTAATACATAACACACCTTCGTATGTATGGAACTCTTAATGCAAAGTGAAAACATATTGACAAATCACATCTTTATAGTAAGTACCTGGTCCAGACAGATCTTCTCAATAACATACCGAACGACCGATATTTAGATTAATAGACATTGTTACAGTGACTTTAGATTTTTCTCTAGCCTTGTTTGGGATGGATATTAGGGAATATCCATCTCAAACGCTTTGAAACCAGAGGGACGTGGCGCTGTGAATCTCTCTTGAAGACAAGCTCGCCCAGCGCTTGGGTCACAGCATGAATATCCTCTCTCCGAAGCTTAGGGTTGAAATCTCATTCATTTACCTGGCTTGAAATAGCTCAGAAACAAACTGGACTCGTGTCCCTGGACCTCGCGGTGATGCACAGCTCTGCCGCCCAGCATGTCGTCTAACGTGATCGTCCATATGGCAGCGGAGCCCTTTTTGTCCTGAGTGGTCTTGCTGCCCAGCCAGAAGTGGGCGTCGTGGGTCAGCGAGGATGACTCCTCCGTGGTCTGAAACAAGAGTTTCGGAGCGGCTTAAGTCTGTCGCTGATGATGACATTTTTGGTTTGAACTATTTGTTTTCTTATTGGGGTAGATTTTCGTGAACCGCCAAATTAAAATCTATTTTTACAGTTTAATATCCCAGTAACATACTGGTTAGGATATCAGAGGGTAGTTATAAAACTGCTGTGTCGTGCTCGGTCAATGATGCGCGGCCGAATGTTCTAGTTTTTTTTATGAATGAGGGATTACTGGTGGCCCGATGGTCTTTCCAGTTTCACCAGGACAAGTGGGCGAGCAAAGGCTCAGCCAGGCGGGGTGGGATTTGCTAACAGCTGCCCCAGTGCCAACAAAGGATCGGAATCGTGACTCGCTGAGAAGATCCGGCGAGAAACTCAGCGGGCTGATGCATGGTTTAAGTTGCACGTCAAACCCTTTGCCCTTGTACGGACGTCTTGGGGTCGGTGGAAGGGTTTGTGTGCGACGAAGCTTCGTCGCACACAAACAAACATACCGAGCTAATAAAGCTGTGCTTAAAGCTCACCTTCAACACGATGTAGGAGTCGCCGTTGTAGAATTTCCCATAGTACTTGGGATCAAAGGGAACCGGCTCGAAGTTCTGCAAGGGAACGTGTAATATTATAAACGGGTATGAATTCGGCGTGGCCTAAAGGATAAGACTGGTTTTTCACGATAGACTTCCGGTGAAGGAATAACATCGTGTAATAAAAATCAAACCCGCAAAATTATAATTTGCGTAATTACTGGTGGTAGGAAATCTTGTGAGTCCCCATGGGTAGGTACCACCGTGCTGCTTATTTCTGCCGCGAAACAGTAATGCGTTTCGGTTTGAAGGGTAGGGTAGCCGTTGTAACTATACTGAGACCTTAGAACTCATGTCTCGAGGTGGATGGCGGCATTTACATTGTAGGTGTCTATAAGCACCGGTAACCACTTAACGGCTGTGAGCTGGTAACGGGTGGTCCGTCTATGCTATAATACTTAGCTCTGCCACTAAGCAGTCATTATACAATACGATTATGACTTCGAATTCTTATCCTAATACCGGTATTCATGTCGTAAGACCCACATACGAAGTCTGTCTAGAGCGAAACATGTAGTTTCTATAATAAGCGCATACCTCAATAGTCCAGATCTCTATGCCGGCCTGGTTTCCTGCCTCCTCAAACACCGGATTCTCCATTTTCACCAGTAACCGTACGATAGCGACACCGGCCAAACGTTAAGTGACTACAAAAACATCGTCACGTCTGCGATATGGATAACACAATGATTCATCCGCTAATCTTATCTTATATCATAAAGGAGAGATAGGTAACTTTATGCATAAACGTTTTTATCGTTTTAACTCTGATATTAACATGACAATAAAGTGCCGACGATTTTTATTTTTAGCACCACTCAAATTAGAATTGAGGAGTTTATGGTTATGCAGTGGTGAGTGGTTATATCGTTAACGGACGTGAGTAATGTTACACGCTGGGGTTTGGGATAAATAAAATTCTACTGAAATATACATTACTAGCGACCCGCCCTCGCTTCGCTTCGGAAACATTAAAACAAAAATGAAAACAAAAAAAAAAAAAAAAAAATTTAAAGAAAGTAGCCTATGTTCATCAGGGACAATGTCGGTTTCTAATGGAAAAAGAATTTTTCAAATCGGTCCAGTAGTTTCGGAGCCTATTCGAAACAAACAAACAAACAAATCTTTCCTCTTTATAATATTAAGTATAGAAAAACTGTATTCAACACTTAGAACACTTAAAACACTTCGTAAATACTTTAAAATTCTCAATTCGCTTCTTCCGCTTCGCTTCAGGTGATCCGTTCGAGTAGTTCCGATTACTAACTGACTGCGTGCCATCTCTGCAATGCTTTTACAGTCGATACCTCTCCTCCTCCTCGCGTCGTTTTCCTCATTACCGAGGGTCGTGACTCCCCCGCTGCATCAGCTTCTCCCGAACGATTTCCCTCCATCTGCTGCGATCTTTAGCTTCATGAAGGGCATTGTGGAAGTTGATGTTTAGAGAAGATCGTATTTGGTCCGACCATCTCGTGGGACTGCGTCCTCTGGGACGTTTGCCATCTACCTTTCCTGTCACCATCAGCTGTTCTAGATTGTGACCCTCTTTACGAGCAATATATCCGAAGAATTCCAGTACCCTACGAAGGCATATAGTGGAAAGTCTAGTTTTGATTCTCCACTATATCTAACTTTCCCGGGCTTAGCATTCCACAGACGTTCCAGGTAGGTGTGCGTCTGAGCTCTCTGATTGAGACTTTAGTTTACTTTGATACCACATCCCTAGAATTATCGATAATATTCCACACATCTCTAATATTGTGTTTCCACTATCTGATAATAGATGGCGTTGTACGTCTCAAGCGTTCTAGGTGCTACTAGATCCTTGGATATTCGTTCGACTATTCGGCGGTAGGCGTAACAATATAAATCTACAGTGGTTTTTACGGATGTTCCGTTATAACTACTGAACCATGCATCCGATTGACTTGAAACTTGGTATTCATGTAGAAAATACATGTACTTAATGGATACGCTAATATTTATATCAGTGTTGAACTCCCTAATAATAATGACAATAAATAATAATGTTAATTTTAAATGTCCAGCGAAGCGGGCGAGTACGGCTAGTCTTATATATTTATGTGAATTAAATATTAAATTAAACCAGTGGTATAAAGTTTTTGCTTCACGTATAACACAGAAAATCATTTTTGAATAAGTTTTTTTTTTGGGTCAAATAACACGCGGTCGTCTGATCTCAAACTTGGGTTCTCTGTACTGTGGAAACCAGAGATTAATGTATACAATATTGTATGTATATATAATGTATACAATCTACTTAAAAGTATTTCAAACATCATTAACCGAAGCGGGAATTGAACTCAAATCAAATGCCTTATCGCTATCTTTCATTTCGCGGAAGATTGCACATTGAATTGTAATCATTAATAACATATAATAAAATATATAATAAACATATAATAAACCCACTGCTAAGAACCGGCGAGAAGCTCAGTGGGTCTTACAGCAACCAATAGCAAATAGAACTAATAGGACCTCTAGATATGTCTTTTATTGGAACGAAGTTCCTTATGGGGCGATGCGGAGAGGTACCCTAACCGGGAAAAAGCGTCCGTAATGTAAGATTTTTATTAGTAATGCACACAGTGTACGATTTAACTTTGTAATAACGTACAAAAATAACATATTTTTTTATCATGAATTGACCACGATCTCAGAGCGTTCGTTTGCGCAATACACTAACTCTTATGCAAACAACCGTGAATGAAGTGTACCACAATAAGTTCACACGTTACCGAATGACCGTCGGTTGTTACGAAACCTCCAGTTTTATTTTCTTTATACCTCGAATAGAACTTAAAATTCATAGTTTTATAATAAGGAACTTCGTTCCTATCCGGTGTCCACTGCGTTCATCCACAGTGCGTTTCCAGAGATCTTTTTTGCCACGTACCATTCGGCTTTGGAATGAGCTCCCTCCACGGTATTTCCCGAGCGCTTTGACATGTCCTTCTTCAAACGAGGCTTGTGAAGAGTACTTAACGGTGGGCAGCGGCTTGGCTCTGCCCCTGGCATTGCTGAAGTATATGGACGACGGTAACAATTTACCATCAGGTGGGCCGAGATGGCAGCACGATTGCGGTATCGTCGGGTGGGGAATTAGTTCTTTATAAGCCGTTGTGCAGAGTGCTCTGCACGCAATTGAGCGGATGCTTCTTGGTGTATGGACTACTGTCTCTCGACAGTCAGTACTGCACAATATTGGATTTGGAGCATTGTCTTTGACGATTGGTACTGTCTCTATTGCGGTGGGTGCACGGAACTCTGTCCGTGACAGATAGTACTGCCCTATGCGACCGTTATCATTCACGATTGTCATTTAATTAGTTCAGTCTCCATTTTTAAACTTTATTTAAATCACTGGGTTACAATTAATGATTATTAAATAGTAATAAATTCCTATGCGCTATAACTTGGTTACATTCCTGATGTCTGAGTCTTAACCCGACGTATATATTCTTGACCAATGTTGATAGGGTTATCATGTGGGTGGTGTTAGGTGATAAATTATAAATATATATCAAATCCACACTGGATAACATCCCTACAGCGTATCAGTTTAGAAATATTATCTTTAATGTCCAATATGAATTGTTATCTGCGCGACGAAGCGATCGATATTATTGTATTGTGTGTACTTTGAGCTATAAGTAACTTATTGAACAGATTTAAGACATTAAAAACATTCTTTTTTTTTTTTTTTTATTGTATAGAAAGGTGGACGAGCTCACAGCCCAGTCTTAGTCTTAACAAATTAAGGGAATGCTTGATTTATGACCGCGAACTGTTTCCACGATGAAGGGATTTCTTGGTGCCCTTATCCGATATTACGTGAAGTCCGCGTAGTTTGTCCTTCTCATGCTGTATAGGAATTTGGAAGGAGTGCTACAATTTGCCGCCTGATTTTGACGACTGAACCCACCTTGGGAATGATATCATTGGTATTTTAATACGGTAACCACGAAAAATCACTTAGTCGCCTTCCACGACCATCTCAGGAAAGTATAGGTCGGTTCACTGCTGAATTGCGAACCTTAATGCTACTCGACGAACGAAGAATAGATCGACCTGAAGAACTTGAAGGAAGCTGACGTGACAGGACTTGACCAGCCTTCATCTTGATCTATATATCTAGGGGTTTTATGTCTAATAGTATACGTCTTACCGTTGATAGTTTTGATGGCGTATACATCTCCGTCAAACGCGATAAGATAGCAATAAACCTCTCTCCCCCCAGCGAGCGGATCGCGTGCGAAGATCCTACCCCCGGTACAAAAGAAACAGGTTAAAATACACCAAGGAATTTATTTGAGCAACAACAGATATATTATGAAGATATGTTTTGAGATCAGATCCGCCATTTTCTGTCCCGACGAGGTGTCCGCTACTGGAGGCTCGGTCTGGTGAAGGATCAGGAGGTCAGCTATGACGGAACGATCATCACCTAGTCTTAGCTATAAAGCTGTTGTATCGTTATCAGCAATTGTCGCGCCACCGAATGTTCCAGTTGAGCGGTTAACACGTTCACTGCGGAACAGGCCCAAATCAGCCTGCCGCGGAATTTCACCTGGTGCGGACGAAGAAAACTATGTCCCTCCCGCTGGTGCGGAACGATTATCTCAGGTGTTTGTAAAGGTACGACAAAGACAAATATATATTTGAGATTGTGGTCAAAAGTATAGGTGTTCCCTATAAAAACATCACGGCAGGCCTTTATCGGCCTATCACGCACTGACGGTAAAAAATATCAACTCGGTGCGGGAGGAGGCCTATTGTGGCCCGCCGTCCCAACAGGCTGTTGGCGGCCCGATACCGCACAGAGCGCCCGCCTCGCCAGTTAGTGTTGGGCAAGCTATCGGAACTGACGTACGTCACGTTTTTTTTATTCCTTAAAATTAAAGGCACGATGTCAGGCAACAAAAGAAAGATAAATATTTTGGAAAATAAATTAATTTGCGGTGCAGATAGTGATAGTGACAGCAGTTAGAAGATATTTTCCTTCAAGAAAATGAAAAACTGCGAAAAACCATGAAGAGTTCCGAGGTGAAAAGGAAAGTAAAAAAAATTTAAACATACTGCAGAATGTGCAAGCAAAATCTTTGTGCGAAATGTTTTAAAGACAGCCATTAATAAATAATTAAATAAACAATTTTTATTTCTTTACTTTAATTCTGTTTTATTTTCGATATCCCCTTATTTTTGTCTTTCCCATCACTACTAAAAATACTTTCTAGTGCGGTTCTGGTCGATATCGACCCGCCACTTTCCCTGGTTTATTTCTCATTTTGTGTTCGGCAGATCCCGGGGCGAATCAAATCTAAAGAAGTTGGGTTCAAGGTTTTTCCAACAGTCCAAAAACTGTTCACCTACATTATGTTTTCGCAAAGTTATAGCAATTTAATCTAACCTTGTGCTGACGTGTCGAAAAAGACCTACCACGCACTGGCGGAAAAATCATTGGGGGCATAATTTGGCCCGCCGCCGCACCAGACAAAGGTTTAAGATTTTACTTGCCGCAGCGAACGTGTTAAAAACAAACGAAGATACCAAACTATTTCTTTTTCTTATTGCTTAGATGGGTGGACGAGCTCACAGCCCACCTGGTGTTAAGTGGTTACTGGAGCCCATAGACATCCACAACGTAAATGCACCATCCGCCTTGAGATATAAGTTCTAAGGTCTCAAGTATAGTTACAACGGCTGCCCCACCCTTCAAACCGAAACGCATTACTGCTTCACGGCAGAAATAGGCAGGGTGGTGGTACCCACCCGCGCGGACTCGCAAGAGTACCACCAGTAATAAAAGCGAATTAATTGATTATTTATTATTACACTATATAACACGTGAGCAAGTAAACAACTTTCTAACTTAAGTTTGTCTTTGTGCGTCGTCAAATTTTGAATCTTAATAGCGTATTGCCACAAAAATAGAATTGAGAATCTCTGCAGTCGCTTAAAATATGGAGGGTAGAGTAGTAAAAGAAGCAAGGAGCGCCATCTTGTATAGGGGACAAGTTAAAGTTCGCCTGTGAGCAGCAAGTTGTTGTCGGAAGACTCACCGAAATAGCGCTAGTGTAGGAAGTGGGAATGATGTGAATATAGCAGCTTTAAACAGAGCGAAGTGTGTCGGGTTGAAGTGAAGTGTGCTAATTTAATGGCCCCGTTTTTAAAATCCTTCCACTTGCTACTGTGGCGCCATCTTAATTGGTTCCCTCTCAGCGGACGTTTTTTAATACACTGAGATGGTGCTGCTCACTGTTTATTCTTACCCTCCATAGTTTTTGAAGTGAAACTTCTTTAGAATCGTTGTTACTTCAAACTCGATGAAACGAAAAAATAAGTCCGTAGTGTTTTTTTAATACAGCGCCATCTATGAGATTTTTTTATACTGACGTGTGTATGAAACCTCTTGTGGTGAATTTTAATTTAGGATTATTCGTGAATTTAAAATAGCAATTCGCAGAGAGCGCTACCTCACTCTATAAAAGATGATTTACAATTATTTACTAATGACAAAATTTTACATATACTAGTTGTATTTTAATTTTTTAAAGTTTCACTTCTACCACGTGTGAATTTCACACATGTTTTTTTTTAAGCATCGTCTATCAATGTCAATTTTGACGTTATGACAGTTGACAGTTGCTTTTGACGTTTGATGATAATTCATGAACGGTTTTTATTGCCCGTGTAGGCAGACGAGCATACGGCCCACCCGATGGTTTTTTTTTATTATTTTTTATTGCTTAGATGTGTGGACGAGCTCACAGCCCACCTGATGTTAAGTGGTTACTGGAGCCCATAGACATCCACAACGTAAATGCGCCACCCACCTTTGAGATACAAGTTCTAAGGTCTCAAGTATAGTAACGACGGCTGCCCCACCCTTCAAACTGAAACGCATTACTGCTTCACAGCAGAAATAGGCAAGGTGGTGGTACCCACCCGCGCGGACTCACAAGAGGTCCTACCACCAGTAAAAAGTGGTGAGTGGTTACCGTCGTCCATGGACTTCAGCAATGCCAGGGGCAGAGCCAAGCCGCTGCCTACCCTACCGGCAGCCCAGAGCTCCCTAAAGCCACGAAGAAATACAATATTATTTCGTTAATTTCACTGAATCAACCAAAAACTTAACGATTCATTCAATTGTTTGTTTGATTTTTTTATAGTTAAGCTTTTCGAGGCGAATGTCATAGTAAGGTTTTACCAATCCCAATCTCTGTGTGACTTTATCACAGCTAATGTCATCGACTGAGGTCCGGAACCTTTCGATTTCCTCTCGACTGTTCAAATTTGGTTGAAACTTGAAGCTGAAAAAGAAATAATTCTTTTTTGGAACACCCAATTGGTTTTTGAAGTGATGTCTTCTTATAGGAGGGTAAACCGCTTCGTTACGTGACGCGTTACGGCGCCAGTCTGTCTGGCGTCTCTTTCTCTCACGCACACGGCAGCGGTAGTGAGAAGGTATGTGACTCCTAACTATTTATATATCTTTTCCAATTTATCTTACAATTTTCCTTACATTATCATATTAACGTACATAAAATTTAAGTATTATCCTAAGCTTTGTCTCAAGTTAAACAGTTTCAATATTAAACAATTCAACTTAGATTAGTTTAAGTTAGCACTTGTGTCGGGCGTATGACACCCAAAATTAGTTATTTTTATTATTATTTTGTTGGCAGACGAGCATCCAGCCCACGTGTTGGTAAGTGAGCGTCTGTACCGGAGTTCGATTCCTGCTGGCGGTAACCGAATTTTTCTAACTACTTCTCAGTTCAGGTTTTAGAATATTTTACAGGATAAACGAAATCCTGTTAGAAGAATTGAAATCTACGATAATTATAATTTACTTAATTAATTTGAGAAATAAGATGTGGAGCATAAAACTTGGGCCATTCTGATGTCCATGGTCTTAATACGAGAGGCGAGATCTTCGCTTGTCTACTTTATAGGCTATGAGAAATATTGGTTGTCTGTAATGTCGGTTT
The DNA here is from genome assembly GCF_030269925.1 of Bombyx mori. Taxonomy (NCBI): domain Eukaryota; kingdom Metazoa; phylum Arthropoda; class Insecta; order Lepidoptera; family Bombycidae; genus Bombyx; species Bombyx mori. The sequence goes on along the minus strand of NC_085117.1, from coordinate 493,885 downwards.
GCTCTGACGTCACGCGAGGAGAGAAATAAATGAGTCACAATCTCGGGCCGATCGTGCCTCTCTATCGCTCGTTCCGCGCTCTCGTTCGCACGCTCAGACTCAGGCGGAACGTGACACTTTTTCGTGCGTGCAACCGATGTTTGTTAATTTTTAAGACGGTATCACGTCAATAAATAATTGTAAATACACATGCTTTAACAAAAACCGACTTCAAATAGAAAAAAAAGATATTTCAAAACAAATGAATATTACACTAAAAACAATAATCACCGAAATCGGTTGGCGTGATATTGAGTTATTGAGTTATTCATCTATTTGTCGCGCACGTACTTAATGCGAATTTAAGACTTATATAGTTTTCTCATGGATACAATTATCAGAACTGGACTACATTGAAATGGGACCACACGGGAAGCGTCAGCTTTTGTAATAAAAAAAGAATCATCAAAATCGATTCACTCAGTCAAAAGTTATGAGGTAACTAACATAAGAAAAAAAACATACAGTCGAATTGAGAGCCTCCTTCTTTTTTGAAGTCGGTTAAAAATAGCATGTGTTACATTTTATTTACTCAATTACATATACTGACCCCGACGCTCTGCTCCTGGCGATCAGATTACCCTCCTCCTTGTGTACAGTCGTGGAGCTACTATCCGCTTCCGAGCGATCTGTTTGGTAATCTAATAAAATATAACGGTTTTAGTTAACCCTTTCACGGTCATGTAGTTCACCGGTGCCCTACGCGGCGCACTGAAGTAATTAAATTGACTAGAGGTCCTCCAGTAGTCGAAATTCGACTATAATTAATTGGAATTGTATAATGAGTTTGTACACTATTATGATTGTATTTTATACTTCTATAATCACAAATTTCGCCAAGGCTACACTATAAAAGATTATTAATAAAGACAAACAATATTTAATCTATTCTCAATTTGACAACAGACGTCAAGAACAAAAGTTTGAAAATAAATAAATAGTATGCATGCGTGTGTGCGTCAAATACATGGTATGTAGTGTGTGTAACGTTTTCTTTATTGATTTAATGTATCTTTTATGCATTATTTTAAAAAAATATTAGCATTGTGCACTTCTTCTCTATATTCTCTGTAAGTGTGGAAAATTTCATACTCGTCCGTCCGCGCAATTTTCGTAAAAAGGGATACAAAGTTTTTGCTTCGCGTATTAATATATAGATTTCTGTTACTAACTAAGGCGCCTGGATTGCCTAACTTTGCTTTCTTTTGTTTGTTAAAGTATGTTTTAGTCTTTAAGGTCTTTTGCAAATAGATTCATTCTCGTTATAATTCGGATTGGTCTCTCTCAGAGTCTACTAGATATATATAAAATTGCTGTAACATGTCATAGTGCGTTATAAGAGATTGCTGTACATGCCTGTAACTGGCTTACACATACAAGTACTTAATTTTATGCATGTTAATTTTAAGCTTGAATGTTTTGTGTGTATTGCTGTTGGTGTGTCTAAATAAATAAATAAATACCGACATTAAGGGATTAGCTTTTTGAATGCCATACTAATGTTACGCCGGTAAGAGTGACGCCATCTATCGCCGAATAGTCGAACGAATATCCAAGGATCTATTAGCATCTAGAACGCTCGAGAGATACAATGCCATCTATTGTCAGATAGCGGAAACACCCAATATTCGACTTGTGTGGAATATTCTCGATAATTCTAGGGATGTGGTATCGGCTATAAAAGGTTGCAGAGATGGCGCGCAGTCAGTCAGTAATCGGAACTACTCGAAGCGAAACAGCGAACGGATCACCTGAAGCGAAGCGGAAGAAGCGAATTGAGAATTTTAAAGTGTTTTAAGTGTTCTAAGTGTTGAATACAGTTTTAATTCGTAATTCGGATGATTTTTTATTTATCCCGAAACCCAGCGCGTAACACTACTATGTTATATTGCTCATACTTCTGTATAGCTATCTGTTCTGGCATAGCTTATGATATCTAATAACAAAGAGTAACACATCAGGCCGTGTTGTGTATAATACTTTGATTTGACTTTGATGTGGCATTGTTCGTATCCATTAACGGTGTTTTAGGTACCACAAGCACCAGTCACCATCACACAACACCAGGGCTCGACGAGCGAATTAACCCATAGACACAGCCCACTGAGTTTCTCCGTCGGATCTTCTCAGTGGGTCGCGTTTCCGATCTAGCGGTAGATTCTGCGAAGCGCGGCTCTTATTAGGGCCAGTGTTAGCAAACTCTCCAAGGATGAGCCCCCTGGTGAGCTTACCTTCGGTGAAGCTAGCGTAATCCATCGAAGTTACCAGAAATAGATTTTTTATTTTGCTTAGTTGGGTGGACGAGCTCACATCCCATCTGGTGTTAAGTGGTTGCCGGAGCCCATAGACATCTACAACGTAAGTTCCGCCACCCACCTTGGGATATAAGTTCTTAGATCTCAGTATAGTTACAACGGCTGCCCCACCCTTCAAACCGAAATGCATTACTGCATCACGGCAGAAATAGGCCGGATGATGGTATCTACCCGCGCGGACTCACAGGAGTTCCTACCACCAGTAAAAAATAGATAGGATAAAAACAAAATATGGTAGGTATTTTGTTTTAGTGTGTTTTAGTATTGGGCGCGTTTTTAGTTTCCACAAGGCTCACCCGAATTATCTTTGTACATCTCAGCTAGTTCCCTCTCGATTTTGGCCTCGTCGTCGACAGATGAGTTTGTCGTTTCCGCTCTGCTCATAGCTTTAGCCGTTGCAGTCTGTAAAGTGCTCAATCAGGTTTACCTACTGACGTCGTGGTGCTGGTCTCCGAGATTCCTCACGAATTAGTTTGGTGGGACTGGTTATATCGTCAGATTTTGATTCGAAGTCCTATACTGAATGGCGTATTCACGTTTTGATATATTTTTTGCGTTGTTGGATGGACGAGCTCATGACTCGTCTGATGTTAATTATATTAATTGCCGGAGCAACTATACGTAGACATCTATAACGTAAATGCCGCCATCCACCTTGAGATATATAAGTTCTAACGTCTCAGTATTGTTAAACGGCTGCACTGCCCTTCAAACCGAAACGCATTACTGCTTCACGGCAGACATAGGCAGGGTGATGGTATCTACCCGTGCGGACTCACAACACGTCCTACCGCCAGTAATTACGCAAATTATAATTTTGCAGGTTTGATTTGGATGTCTACGAAATCCTTAGCGGTTTTTGTATTGTTTAGATAGTTGGACGAGTGGGTGGTTGGCTATCGCCGCCCATGGACGTCAGCAATGCCAGAGGCAGAGCCAAGCCGCTGCATACCGTCAAGTATTTTCTATAGGCCTCGTTTGAACATGTCGTAGCGCTCGGGAAATATCGTCTTGAACAGACTCATAGCACTAAGTTCAAAATGACGAACCGTGGAGGATTTATTGGTTCCCCCCTTCGTTCCTGGACGCAGAGTGGCGCTGGTTCCGTCTTCGTCATTCTCAGCCGACGGCTCCTCTTCGAGGCCCGGAGGTAGTTCTGTCAAGGAATAGTTTTAGCATGGAATGCTTTCGAAATTCTTTTGATTGGTATGGTGACTCTGCGTCTTCTGCTTCAGCTGAATGAGTGGGTGAGCTCAGAGGCTCTGCTGGAAAGAACTTGCTAGCATCTGCCCTAGCGCCCTCAAATGAGACCTCATAGTTCAGAGGTTATTTCTTTATGTAGATGCATATTGCATCAGAATCGCGAGTTGGAAGAAAAAGGGAAAATGGCTGATGGCTGCTGCTGTAAGCACTATGGACGCTATGAGATGCTGATTGTTAAAGGAAGGACCGAAATAAACAGAGGTTGCTCGTATTTTTAAGGCGTCTCCTCTCATAGAACTTCATTTACATTGACTTTTTGATTGTTTTATAGTTTTAAGTGGTTACCGGAGCCCACAGACATCTATAACGTAAATGATGCCACCCACCTTGAGACATGAGTTGTAAGGTCTCAGTTTTAATAGTACAACGGCTGTCCTGCTCTTCGAACCGAAACGCATAACTGCTTCACGGCGGAAATAGGCAGGGCGGTGGTACCTACCCGTGCGGACTCACAAGACGTCTTACCACCAGTAATTACGCAAATTATCGGCTTTGTTTTTTGTTATACGATGTTATTCCTTCACCGTTGGAAGTAAATCGTGAACATTTGTGAAGTAGTTCTTGCTGCACGTGTTGTGTGAAATTATAGTGTTATATGAGACTAGGAGCCAGTACAAAAAGGACAATAAAAGCAAACCTTGATGACGCATTGGTGTGAGACGCGGTCCGAAGCCTAAGTTAAAGTCTGAAGCCGGTCATCATCATCATCACCAGCCTTTATCTGCCCACTGCTGGACAAAGGCCTTACCCAATGCCTTCCACAGAATGCGGTCCTCCGCCTTCCGCATCCAACGACTTCTCGCCGTGCGCACTAAGTCATCGGTCTACCTGTTCGGAGAACCCCCATGCTCCTGGTACTCATCTGTGCCTCCATTCGAGGTCCCACGGGCTAAATCTTCTTTCATCCCAGCTAAAGTCTTACCTCTTACATACCTTTTATTGGGTTGTCGATTTCAATTATCTCCCGTCCCAGGCTCTCCGTCAGCGTCTTAACATTGTTGTTCTTCGCGACGGCCAAATGGATCGTTAGGAGAACAAGAAAATGAATTAGACGCATTTCGTCTCAACGTATCGTCGCGGCCGTCTAGATATGCCGAACGAAACTAGATGGTATTAAGTTTGTTTTTGTGTGACAAAAAACATATTTTTTTGTTTCAAGTGAAAAGTTCTTTAGTCGCATTGCGTAGTTTTTGGTAGCGGCAAAAACTTATGGATTCGCGTCACCGACATGCAATTGATAAGCGTTAGAGTAATTAGATTTTTTTTCTGACTAAACTGGTAGCCTTGAGAGGCTATGTCAGCGTAACCGAGCAAGTAGGTGAGCCCACGGGGCTCAAACTTGAGAACTTTGCTAACACTAAACCTTAGCAAGACCCGTGCTTCGCAGAATCTACCACCCGATCGGAAGCGTGACCCACTAAGAAGATCCGGCAAGAACTGAGTGGGCTGTGTCCGTGGGTTAATTTACTCGCCGAGCCCTTCGTCGCAAGCGACGGGTTCGACGAGAACAGTGACCGGTGCTTGAGGTACCTAAAAACACCCCTAGTGGATTGGGAGGATCCGTAATAACGTGTTTAAGGCGACGTCGACTGTTTTTCATTCTTTTTTTTTTATTGCTTAGATGGGTGGACGAGCTCACAGCCCACCTGGTGTTAAGTGGCTACTGGAGCCCATAGAAATCTACGACGTCAATTTGCCATCCACCTTGAGATATAAGTTCTGAAGTCTCAAATGTAGTTACAACGGCTGCCCCACCCTTCGAACCGAAACGTATTACTTACTGCTTCACGGCAGAAATAGGCGGGGTGGTGGTACCTACCCGCGCGGACTCACAAGAGGTCCTACCACCAGTAACAGATTTGTTTCCAGCTGTTTATTTATTGATACGAAAGCATTATTCATGACAAGCTATACGGCGTTTCGCACTCTTGCAATGACCGGATTCTTTGAGCTGCCGAAGTCGTGCTGAAATCTCGAATGGGGTCAAATCGGTTCAAGCCAAAAGTCTCAGTTAAAATTTGACTGGCGGACTAACCGGTGCTCCGTTCGGATAGAGATCTATCTATACACATTTAATTACGGTAAGTGCAATTTTGCGTGCGTGTAATCTATACTTAATAAGCTGAAGAGTTTGTTTGTTTGAACGCGCTAATCTCAGGAACCACTGGTCAACAAAAAAAAGAAAAAAATAATTATAGAATCGGTCCAAGCATTCTCGAGATAAAAAATATATGGTTGAATTGATAACTTCCTCTTTTGAAGTCGGTTAAAAAGCGTGATTTTGGTACCTTAAATAGCTCCTTAACATTCTATTAATCAAAAAAATTTTTCTCTTTCTACGTTAATGAAGAGGCGGGTAAAATTTAGCGTTATGCCGAAGTAACTATTCCATGTGGACGACGACGCGGACAAAAGCTAGTAGATGATATTGACGTTAACCCTAATTAACCCCTTGTAACCCATGATCTACATAATTATACTAGGCGGCAGATAAGAGCAAATGGCGTAAAATGATCCAGATTAAACCCTTGTTGCCTTGAGGTGGTCACGACCCTCAGTATTGAGGAAACCGAAGCGAGAATAAGAACTCCATGATCATAAATTCTAAAATAAATTACGTTTAAGGACTAATCTATACTAATATATAAATCTAGAATAGTTTTTACGGATGTTCCGTTACAACAACTAAACCATGCATCCGATTGACTTGAAACTTGGTATCCATGTAGAAAACACATGTACTTAATGGATAGGCTAATATTTATATGAGCGTTGGACTCCTTAATAATAATGACAATAAATAATAATGTTAATTTTGAATGTTGGTCACCCAGTAACCGAAATACGACTATAATTAATTGTAATTATTTTGAACATTATTATGGTTCTATTGTCAAAGATTATTATAGTTCTTTAATCACAGATTACGCCAAAACTATACATTCTCAATTTCAATCCCAAACTTTTAAATCTTTAAATTTTGCTTAATTAGGCAAAGTTTGACAATAAAAGGAGTCTAAATATACATGTGTTGTGTCAAATACTATCTCAGTATCAGTCAAGTACTATCTTAGTGTGTGTAATTTTTTTTTCTTGATTTATTGTATTTTTAATGAGTAATTAAAAAAAAAATTAGCGTTCTGCACTTCTTCTCTATCTTCTCTATATTCTACATGAGTGTGGGAAATTTCATACTCCTCCGTCCGCGCAATTTTCCTAAAAATGGGTACAAAGTATTTGCTTCACCTATTAATATCTAGATGAAGCACGTTTTTCAGAATGTGACAGTGAAGTAACAATGGGCTTAAAAGGAAATTAGTTTGGCCTGTGTGAATATTATTTTTGGATTTTTTATAGATTGTTACAGAAATGTTACAAGGGGCTTACAAGGGGTTAAGACTGAGCAATTTGCATCCTCTTTTTGTTGATTAGATTAAGGGTTGAACGAAAATATATTTGTTATAAGGTTATTGGAGTCCATTTTTAGTCTTCAAGTCGAAATCTCACGGCTTTTTTGAAGGCTTTTACATCCTTTGTAAGATAACAAACGCATTTGTTAGTCATTGGTTAGGTCAGTGGACGAGTTCACGGCCCACCTGGTGTTAAGTGGTTACCGGAGCTCATAGATATCAAAGACCTTGAAACATGAGTTTTAAGTTTTAATTTTTATGGTACAACGTCTGCCCCGCCCGCGCGGACTCACAAGAGGTCCTACCGCCAGTAATTACGCAAATTATAATTTTGCGGGTTTGATTTTTATTACACTATGTTATTCCTTCACCGTGGAAGTCAATCGTGAACATTTGTTGAGTACGTAATTCACTAAAAAAATTGGTACCCGCCTGCGTGATTCGAACACCGGTGCATCGCTCAACACGAATGCACTGGACGTCTTATTCTTTAGGCCACGACGACTTCAAAGGTTTAAACTGAAGCGTAAGTTAATTGACCATTACTATTTTAGATGGAGCTGGTGGTACACTTAGAACGAGGTGGCCACGAGGACTGGGGCCTGGAGATTAGCAGACCCTCGGAAGATGCTCCTATTGAGGTCATTAAGGTAATAAATAACGAAAACGGGTTAGCACAAAGAACTCTGTAAAAATGGCCACGCAAACTGTATGAAGCGTGGTATTTAAGGAGGGTCATAAGGCAACCGGATATCCGGTCACCGTCGTCGTTTATTTAAAATTAAGATTAAAAAATGTGATATTTTTTAATAAATATATTTTTATGACCCTGTAGGCAGACGACCATACGGCCTATCTGATGGTGAGTGGTTACCGTCGCCCATGGACATCAGCAATGCCAAGGGCGCATCGTTGCCTGCCGTTAGATAAAACAATTTGCTTAGTCAATGCGATAGATTACTGCCATCTGTGTCATATTTTTGGATATTCAATCAGTATGTAGCAAAGTATTATGATACTAAAATAGACATTTTAATTCAGCATTAACTAGATGGCGCTACAATTAAATATAGTACAGTTGAATCTTTGAATTTTTTGGGTATTTTTTATTGCTTAGATTGGTGGACGATCTCACAGCCCACCTGGTGATAAGTAGTTTCTGGAGCCCATAGACATCTACAACGTAAATGCGCACTCACCTTGAGATATAAGTTTTAAGGTCTCAAGTATAGTTACAACGGCTGCCCCACCCTTCGTAGTAGATGTGTATGGGCTCCAGTAACCACTTAACACCAGGTGGGCTGTGAGCTCGTCTACACATTTAAGCAATAAAAAACAACATGCTGCTCCCCAATATAGGGCAAGGACACGAAGAAGACGAAGATGTCAATTATATTTCACTAACATCTCCCCTCTTTTTAATATACCTGTATTAGCTTTAGACGATGTATGTTTGTTTAATACGCTTTTATTAGCTTCAGACGTAGGTATGTATGTAACGGAATCTTTGAACATGATTTTGACCCGCTTCAAAACGTCGGATTAACTCGAAATTTGGCATACTTATTAAGGACCGATGACAGTTCAATATTTAAAAAAAAATTGTTAAAATTGAAATTCAACTAAAAAATGTGTAAATTATAGAATAATTTAAAAAAAACAAAAAAATACGCTTTTATAGAAAATCCAACTAAAAAAACAGAAAAAGCGTGGGGTGCTTTTCAGGATATTATCAAAATAACCCTTCTACTCATATCTGTTCATAAAATATTTATTACTACTGATACCAAGCACCCCACGCTTTTTTTTTTACAATAAAATCATTTTCTCTTACACTATTTTTAATTCAAATTCATTAAAATTTATTTTCTATTTATTAGTTGGATTTTCTACAAAAACATATTATGTTTTGTTAGTTTTTTTAAACTATTATTTCTTTTATTTACACTGACTGTCCCGTTGTGAATTACGAAATTCAATTGAACCAATCACTAAAACGGTCAGCTAGCTATTGTTAAACTTTGACCCGCCAGTGGTACTCAGCCAAAACGGAGTTACGCGCGCTCTAATTGAGCTAGTGAAATGTGACATTGATCTCTGTTTAAAATAAACTTATCGTAAATCAACGATTGACATCTGTCGGGAGAGCTGGCGCGTAGCCATTATGACATTAACACTGTTTTATAGACTTATTTAAAAGGGTAGACGGTGTAAAACAAGTTCTAGGGTATCTAAATACAACTTTTTACTGGTGGTAGGACCTCTTGTGGGTCCGCACGGGTAGGTACCACCAGTGGCGGATTTACCCTAAGGCCCGGTAGGCCTGGTCCTAGGGCGGCCAGATTTAGGGGTGGCCCCAATCGTGTCAAAAAAACTTATTATAACGTATGGCGGGCGGACTGCACTGCATGGTGCAATCTATACCGCATAAAACAGTTTTCCTTTTCTAAATCTATTTAGATAAAAGTTGGCATTAAAGTAATTTCATTATGTAGTCTATATGTTGGATGCTGAGAAAGGGGCGGCTGATGACTGATAGGCCTCCCTCAAGCCTAGCCACAGAGATCAGTCCTGCTTACATCCAGCTGATCCCCGCGAACCTTAATAAGTCATCGGTCCATGCCATGGGAAGCCTACCCACGCTACGTCTTCCGGTCCACTAAAAATACAAACACTAAGTATAGGTATCATCAAAACTGAACGTGTTCTGAACGTGTTCTTTTTATTGTTTAGATGGGTGGACGAGCTCATAGCCCACCTGGTGTTAAGTGGTTACTGGAGCCCATAGACATTTACAACGTAAATGCGCCACCCACCTTGAGATGTAAGTTCTAAGGTCTCAGTATAGTTACAACGGCTGCCCCACCCTTCAAGCCGAAACGCATTACTGCTTCACGGCAGAAATAGGCAGGACGGTGGTACCTACCCGTGCGGACTCACAAGAGGTCCTACCACCAGTAATAGTTCCTCTTCTAAGTATTCTTGATTTTGACAGGCTCTGTCCAGAATAGAGAGACTGACTAGCTTTTACCTGACCTTGAATAAGAGGGGACTTCTAAATAATTTGACGCGCAGGTGGTTCCTGGTTCTGCAGCCGACATGTGCAGCTTGAAGGTCGGAGACGTTGTCATGAAGATGAACGGGATCCCCACGGCTGGTCTACCCCTGGATTCGGCGCGGCACGCAATCGAAGAGGCTTCGAGTCTAGATTTCTTTGTGAGGCGGTAAGTGGAATTTATTGGAACGAAGTTCCTTATGGGACGATGCGGAGGGGTACCCTAACCGGGAAGAAACGTCCGTAACGTAAGATTTTATGTTTATTGCCTCATAGCTTTTGACTAGGTGAATCGATTTTGATGATTCTTTTTTTATTAGAAAGCTGACGCTTTCCGTGTGGTCTCATTTCAATTTAGTCCAGTTCTGATAATGGTATCCATGAGAAAACCATATAAGTCTTAAATTTGCATTAAGTACGAACGCATTAAGTAAAAACGACTGCCTCCCGACAGAAACAAGTGGGATCCGAGTGTCCGTATTGGGGGCATTCAATTTTACTTGCGGTATTCGAATATAGATCTTCTTTTTCTTCACCTTATCCCACTAGGTGGGGTCGGTTTTTTTAGTCGGTTAATTTTTCTCTTCCATTCTTTTCTATCAGCCGTTATTTCGACACTCCCTCCTCTCTTTCTGATACCGTCATTTACACACTTGATCATGTCAAACCTGAATGAAATGAAATGCGTTTATTTCAGGCAACTTAAGTCAATAAAATCTCACATACAATTACATAATATTTAAATCAAAATACAATAAAATTAAAATTACAATTTATCAGAATGATCAAAAACAAAAATAAACAAAAATGAAACCAATAATAAATAAAACCAATAAATCAAATAAATAACTCGTTAAAAATCATCCCGCAAAACCTTATCATATCGCACCTTTAGATTCGAAGTCACTTAATCCAAAAATCTTGTTTTTTTGATAAATACCAAAAATGTAATTGAAAATTTATTGATTTGTCAGTTTCGATTTTAGTACTTTAAGCTTTAAAGCGCACACCTTAAATTTTAAAGTATGCGCTTGGTTTAAAAGATACGGAATGTGTACTGTGTCCTTTTTTTAAACTAAAAATATAAATTAAATTTTAAATTTCATAAAAATAATTTTGTAATCTGTTCGAATACATGTTTATAAGTCGTAATTCGAAATAAAAAGCTCATTTTCTAATAATTGTTAGTTAAGCCTCTTCAATTTTAAAGGCGCGATATATTTAAATGTTATGATTCACTCGTTCTCAAAGCGCGAATAATTCTCTAACTAAACGTATCGACACATTGAACCATATCCAAAAAGACGGCCTCGCTTCTGCCTGTAGCGAATTTGCAATCGAAATTTTTACTTTTCATTCGCTAAAGCAATCGCTAAAAGCCTGCATCGGTAGCACTGTCCCCCTGTCGGTCGAAACATGAAATTTTACTTGGTGTACAAAAACCAGTGAGTGATTTGTGTTTGTTTGTGTTACCGCGTTGTGTTTGCTTGTGTTGCTCGGCAAAGAGGTCGACGTGCAACCTAACATATGCATCAGCCCGCTGAGTTTCTCGCCGGGTCTTCTCAGCGGGTCGCGATTGCCCAGGGGGCCCCGAAAGATACTGTTAGCAAATCCCACCCTTCCTGGCTGAGCCTTTGCTCGCCCAACTCTCCTGTTGAAACTAGAAAGACCTCCGGGCCATAAGTAATGACTCAATCATAAATCCGCGTTGTGTTTTTCCGTCAGATAGCAAACGTCAAGGCGAACTTAATCACATTAACCCTGATTAGTAGCTGTATTTATTTTTGTAATGTCTTGCGGAAATGGTTAAAGGATTTTTTTTAATGAAAGTGACTTGTAAAAAATAAGAAAACCACAGAAGTTATAACTTAAACTAATCTAAGTTGAACTGTTTAATATTGAAACTGTTTAACTTGAGACAAAGTTTACGTTATTACTTAAATTTTATGTACATTAATATGATAATGTAAGGAAAATTGTAAGATAAATTGATCAAGATATATAGATAGTTAGGAGTCACATACCTTCTCACTACCGCTGCCGTGTGCGTGAGAGAAAGAGACGCCAGACAGACTGGCGCCGTAACGCGTCACGTAACGAAGCGGTTTACGATCTTGTAAGAACAACTAAGTATAACTTAAAAAATATATACAAAAACAATGCTAGTTTTGAAGTCGCCGTGGCCTAAAGGATAAGACGTCCGTTCCATTCGTATCTAGCGATGCAATGGTGCTTGGATCCTGCAGGCGGGTACCAATTTTTCTAATGAAATAATTACGTACTTAACAAATGTTCACGATTGACTTCCACGGTGAAGGAATGACATCGTGTAATAAACATCAAACCCGCAAAAATTATAATTTGCGTAATTACTGGTGGTAGGACCTGTTGTGAGTCCGCACGGGTATTTACCACCACCCTGCCTATTTCTGTCGTGAAGCAGTAATGCGTTTCGGTTTGAAGGGTGGGGCTGCCGTTGTAACTATACTGAGACCTTAGAACTTCATCTCAAGGTGGGTGGCGCATTTACGTTGCAGATTATTATGGGCTCCAGTAACCACTTAATACCAGGTGGTCTGTGAGCTCACCACCCATCTAAGCAATAAAATAATAATTCCGTAACCCAGGCAAAGCGCGTCTAATTTTTGATTAGGACGGTCGTAACTTGAAAATAATCCACTAATATAAAATGTCAGATCCCGTAAAAAATTAAGGGTTAAATTTTAAGTTAAGGTCCGTACACTGTGGATCTTTTCTAGAATGAGCTAAATTCGCTTTTACCTAATATCAAGACTATGGGTAAATTCGACATAAAAAACCAAAAATTTACGTAAGCTATTTGAGTTTTAGCTAACAAAAAAAAAACATGAAATTTGAAACAACATGATTCTAATAATAATATGCATCTAATGTCTTCAATTACCAAGCATCTTTTAAATCAAATCAAATTGTTCTTTACCACAAAAGCGATAAAACTAATGGCGTGATATTAGTCATAATGCGAACTATTAAAATAAAATTATTATCATTTATGTAATTATAAAAATTCCTACATCTAATGTGTTTATTTGTAATTAAGACATTTGATATTGTTTACAACTAAATTCTAGTACAAAAGAGAATTAGAAGTATTCAGACCAAACAGTTAAATGGGTTTTAGTTAGTATAGTAATCGGCACGGGTCGTAAGCTCTCAACAAAAGAGTGTGGTTCGGGCCGTCTACTCATCGTAAACTTAGGGTCAAAATAAATGGTTCACTCGTGTATATACTAAATTTTGAAAAATTAAATTAATATTGTTCAATTTGGGATTTAAAAATGATTTAGTGATTTTATATATAATAGTTTTGTCCGGGGTTTCGTTCGTATTATAGTCAGAAATAGCCCTATTTTAACTTATATGTTACAATGCTTTTATCTAAATGTTAATATGGCCATCAATATTTGAACACAAATTTAACGCGCCAATGTTATGTTGATGTATTTTTATTTTAAATTAACCTTTTTTAGATAGTGAGATTGTTGTTACAGTAAAAGCTGTTTTATTCGCTTGGTACATGTTCCGTGAATACGCCGCAAATACAGAAACCGAAGTGAATGTGGAATGATAATTTACATATATGGGACGATCATAGGGGATACATTTCGTACGTGACAAAACAATAACATATCTGTTTTACTTTTTATTATTAGTTCATCTGACGACACGTCTGCAAAGGACATTCGGTTGGATACCTAAATACATATTGGGATTCTTTTCATCAATGTCCATGTACCGATTTAGCAATTAGATCAGCGAATAAAGAGATCTTTAGCCGCGAACATAGGAATTAGGTTAGATTTTGTTTAATCCGCGTATAATGAAAACGCGAATGAAGGAAGCTCAAATAAGGAGCTTACTTAGTTAATGAGGGGTTACTCGCTTGTGTGACGAATGACATTTTTTGAAATTTCCAATAAGTTTAGTCCGTTTTTCGTTCCATTTGCTTTTTTTTCCTACCTAAGCTGATAGCCTTGAGAGGCTATATCAGCGTCGCCTTAACTAGTAGGTGAGCTCACGGGGCTCAAACCTGATGACCATTTGCAATGGGCCTTATGGTCATGGTCTCAAGGTCATACAAAGAGCAATGGAGAGGCTATGCTTAGAGTTTCCTTGCAAGATCAAATCAGAAATGAGGAGATCCGGACGAAAACCATGGTAACAGACATAGTCCAAAGGACGTTGAAGTGGTAGTGGGCAGGTTGCTCGTAGAATGAATGGTTGTTGGGGCCGGAGAGCTTTTGAGTGGCGACCGCGTACCGGAAGACGTGGCATGGGTAGGCCTCCCTCCCATGAAGTGGTGCGACGACCTATTGAGGTTGCGGGGATCCGCTGGACGCAAGCAGCGCAGGACCGATCTTGGTGGCGAGCCTTAGGGGACAGCTATGTCCAGCAGTGGACATCTGTGGACTGATAGAATAGAATAGACTAGAATAGTTTCTTAGCGTAATGTTTCTGATGACGCCCATTTTTTAAAATTTAGTTTTCAAGTATGGAGCGTTAGTTTTTTTTATGATTGAGGGATTACTGGTGGTTCGGAGGCCATTCCAGTTTCAACGGAACACGAGTCGGTTAGGGCAGGGGTTCCCAAACATATTTTGTAAACTGCCCACTTTGAGAATAAATTATAGTTTAGCACCCCATTTTTTCACTTCCCCCACATGAGACAGGCCTCCAAACTCCACCGTTCATACTTTTAAAGGGTTAATTTCAACATCGCTCACTTAAAACAATTAGTTAACACAGAATGAGTTGCGAGAATCCGGGAAATATCTCTCTGATTTCAATTATCATCGCGAGACATCGAAGGAATCAGAATGTAAATATATCTTCAATTTAATTATTAAGTAATAGCGTAGATTAGGAGGGAACGCGATCATCTTTTCATTTCTTAGCCCCGAGCGAAACTAATTGGTGACTCCTGGCGGAGTTTTTTTACTGGTGATAGGACCACCACTTCGCCCATTTCTGCCGTGAAGCACTAATGCTTATTATGGTTTGAATTAATATATTATGGTTGAATTGAATGTTTATTATGTTTTTTTCCCCGGTCATCGTTCTGGTCGAACCCGTCGCTTGCGACCAAGGGCTCGGCGAGTAAATTAACCTAGAGACACAGCCCAATGAGTTTCTCGCCGGATCTTCTCAGTGGGTCGGTTTTCCGATCCACTGGTAGATTCTGCGGAGCACTGCTCTTGCTAGGGCTAGTGTTAGCAGCTTTGTCAGGTTAGAGCCCGTGAGCTCAGCTACTTGTTAGGTTACGCTGATACGGCCTCTCAAGGCTATCAGCTTAGGTAGAAAATATAGTTTTCAATTGAACTGACCGGCGTTAATCATCGGGTGCGCGAAATTGGTAATAAGGCAATTAAGCAAATATAAATAAAAGCTTAAAATAACTATTTAGATTACCGGCGCACTATTACGCCTTATTCGTCATGATCTAAAGCAATCGGTTATAACTCAATTGCATTTTCCAGTGGGCTGTACGACCCGGTTTTGGACGACCAGGAGCCGTTGCTGGAGTCGCCTCCACCGGCAGATTTCGACCGACAGTCGGAACCAACTGAGGTACAGTTTAAAATAGAACAGTTTATTGAGCCGCCGAGCTTAGACATCGACCTATTTGACCCTTCAGACCGACAAACCTCGAGGTCTTTAACGTCATCCCCTTTCGTGACCCCAACCAAGCCCTACCGACCCTTTTCCACGGAACCTCTCCCCGATATTCCTCCAATCGAAGATCCGATCATCTTGAATCCCAATTATCGGGATGAGTTCGGCAAATCTAGTGAGAGCCTCGACAATATTGACATTCTCGCGTTGAAACTCACGAATGCCCCTGAACGTAAGTTCAAATTGCCAATCTCCGAGCAGTACGACCCTGAAGGCAGAAGAGCTAAGAGTGTACTTGACGATAAGATTGAGAGGAGATCTGTGAGCTTTGTCTCTGATGAAACTGTCACGAAATCCTCGAAAGACGTAAGCATGACCTTCAAAGAAGAATCAAGAGACGTGCAAACGAAAGAAGAAAAAATTTTAGAAGAGAAACGGTTCCTCGATGAGATGAAAGAAGAGATAGATCTTGAGAAAATAGAGAAAACAGCTCTGCTGGTCGTGGACGAGACCATCGAACAAGCCGTGGCCGTTACAAAGCAGATTGAGAAGGAGATAAAAGAAGAACAGCATTCAGAGATGAAATTAAAGGACGATGTTGAACAGAAGATCGCTCATTCAGAAAAAGTAGAGAAAAGTTTAAAAGAAGAAATAATGGAACAAGAAGAGTTAGTGGTATCTAAAACGGAAGAGAAAATCGTCGCAGAAACATCTAAGTCGGAAAAACATGAACGTACCGAGTTTGTGAATGAGCACGCCTCCACTGAAAATACTATTTATGAACTTAAAGAAAATGAAACAGCCTTCGAAACGGAATCTACAGTTTATGAGAAAGAAGTCGTAAAACCGACACCTACGAAGCACATTGAGGAGGAGAAACAAGAGTATCATAAACAAAAATACGTGGATAAAGGACACGAACAGTCGTCTGCAAGGATCGAGGCTGAACAAAGAGTATACGCCATAGGCTTGCAGACCATACCCAACATCAAAGGAGTGGTGCACTCCCATCACTACGACCTCCTGCTCAAAACGTTCTTCATCCACCTAACAGATGTCATGGTGGCCCTTTCTAGATTCATTTTAACACAACCGGCTTTATCTAAAACCGAAGAAAGGCAATGTGCTTATAGAGACAGCATCAATGAGACGTACAGAGAAGATTTGGTAAGCAAATCGAAAGTTGAAGATAACAGGCGACGTGAAAACAAAATGGTATCTCAAAACGAATCAAAGATTCAAGAGTTTGAAAGTAAAGAAGTGAAAGAGTTTGATAAGTTCGAAATGAAAGAAAGCCGAAAATCCGGCGCTAAAATGGCACAAATGAGCGATAGAAGAAACGAAGAACTAACAAAGAAGATGGAAACTGTGATAACGGAATTAGAGAGCAGAGCCGCTGAAGAATTGGAGGTGCGTCAACGCAGAAGGAGATCTAGCAGCAGGAGTTCTATAGAAGAAGAAGTTGCGCGCGAAAGTGATCCCTTAGAATGGCTGGATAAGGTTGACAGTCGCAGGGCGTCTCTGGAAAAAGAAGTAACTTCCAAACAATTTTCGAGCGAATTTAAATCGAATGCACATCAAAATGTTCAAAGTAAACATGAATATAGAAAACATAGAACTAGCACGAACAATACAGACCGAAATACTTACAGGGCCGTGGTAGAGGCGCACGTATATACAAACCCAGATGTCATCTTCGAAGATTATGCCGCAGAAATGTCCGAGATGACAGTGGAGACTGCTGAAAAGGTTAAAATAGCATCGGAAGTCAGTGAAGCGGTGACGTCAGAAAGGGTCGCGATCGAAACAGCGAAGCGCGATGAAGCAAAGGCTGTAGTCAAAGAGACGCATAAATTAGCTACAACGAGCGCCAAAAGCCACGCCACTGTAGGCGTTCTCGAAGAGAAACTCTTTGAAACCAAGGATTCGACTCATGAAGTCCACTCAAAGGAAAAAGCGACAGTAGTTCAAGAAACTCAAAAGGTCGTAGTCCAGGAGATGCAACAGGTCATTGAACCTGTAACGGAAATAACAAAAGAGTTGAACAAAACTGAAATCGGAAAAACTGTAACAGAAAACGACTTAGCTATTGCAGTCGCCGAGTCTACTGAAATAACCGATGTATCCACGCACGATACCCTTATTATCGAAGAAGCAAACACTGAGAATGTTACAGTTACAATATCAGATACCTGTTCAGCTGTGAATGTTAACGAAGTGGAATATATAAAAGACGAACTGTCTGTCCTGAAAGTTAGTGACGAAAAATTCGAAAAATCCAATCAAATACTTGTAAAAACTGACACGGCTCTTGAAGTGAATGAAACGCAGGTAGTGGCAGAAGAATTACAAGAACTGGAAATAAAGAAAGAAGAGAGTCAGGTTATTGAGTCAGTCAACGTTGTAGAACAGGAAGCTATAGAGATAGCTGAAGTGGAGATAGCTAGAGATGAATACTCTGAGCTTAGCTTGAGTAAGGAGGAGACGGAGATAATTGACACTATCAGCGTAGTAGAACAACAAGCTCTAAGCATCACTGAAGTGGATGTAGCAGAGGACGAGCTTAAAACTCTTGAGATCTTAGAAGAAAAGGCAGATACAGCGAAAGTTTTGATCGAACAGGAAGAAAGGGAGTCAATATCTAAAATAACAGAAGTCAAAGTAGAGAAGGCGAAGACAGAAGACATCACTATTACGGAGAACATAGTTTTGCCTAAACACGTAACGAAGACCAGCGCGGAAGAGTACGCAGAGTTGAAAATCAAGAAATACCAGGTCATAGACCAAGATGATGGAGACGGAGTAGAAGTTATAACTGTAGAAGAAGATATATCGGAATTGAATCTCTCCGAGCGGAAATTAGATCGTTTGCACGTCGAAGAACTCGAACAGAGATCGTCGGAGATTAGTGACACACATAAAGCTTCATTAGAAAGCTTAACTCAGAAGAACTCTGCTCTTAGCTCCGAGACAACCATGGTGAACCATATCGAAATCAATGAGCAAGTTTCATCACAACAAATACAAATTATTGATCACTCAACTATGAATAACCTTCAGTGCAATTCTGAATACACCAGTCAAAAAATTGGGGCCGACGTTACCCAGTCAGTAGAACAGTCTTTCACAGCCAGATCCAGCCAGAACTTGTCTTTAAGAATTGACGTAGATGGGCAGCTGCAGAGCGACGAAAACAATGACATAGACACACCCAGTCCATCCACGATGCCTCCCACCCCTTTGACAGACGAATACATCTTCCGCCTAGAGCTGCCCCTACCCAAAAGCCGTGGTACCACTCCCGTGCCCCCAGATCCTGAACCCGTCCCGATCGAGGAAGACCCGGCCATAGTGAAGAAGAAACTTGTGCCGCATGTCGAGATAATGATTGAGGACCCCATCATATACGACCCACCTTTGCCCAGCCCGCCCTGGTCAAAGCCGACTTCGCCAGTGTACAGGAAACCAGGTCTGAGGGGCGGCGCTGATCGTCCCCAATACAGAAAGGTATTATGCTTTCAGGATTCCGCGTGGTGGGTTTTTGAATCAGCTCATTCATAGTTTAAAACAGACAAGAGAGACAGTATCTTCGAAAATGTGTATTTTTATTGCTAAAAACGCTTTGAATTCACTCATTAACGTGTTGCACTTCGTTATGGAAGTAAGGAGCGCCATCTCAGTGTATTAAAAAATGTCCGCTGGAAAGACAGCCAATTAAGATGGCGCCACAGTAGCGAGTGGGAGGATTTTACAAACAGCGCCATAAACTAACACACTTCACTTCAAACTTCGCTCTGTTTAAACCTGCTACATCATTTCCACTTCCTACACTAGCGCTATTTCGGTGAGTCTTCCAACAACAACTCGCTGTTTACACGCGAACTTCAACTGGTCCCCTATACACGATGGCGCTCCTTACCTCCACCTTCCATACACTATTTGCGTTGCTGAATTTAATGTTTAATGTATTATCTACCAGTCAGTTGAGGATGATGCAGACAAGGATCTAGTAGACGCATTGGTTGATAATGGAAACATAAATATCATATAAATACTATGTTTCCTCATAATGGATATATAAATATCTACAGTTAATATTTATATCATTCTCCTGCCGTTCTCCCAGTCACTTGGGGTCGGCAGAACATATTTCTCATTCCATACTCCTCTATTATACACAATTTCTTCGCTCACTCCCCTCTTACACATGTCGTCTTTTACGCCATCCAGTCTACACATTTTTTATTGCTTAGATGGGTGGACGAGCTCACAGCCCATCTGGTGTTAAGTCCCAGCCTTTTAAACGCATTACTGCTTCACCTCAGAAATAGGGAGGGTGGTGGTACCTACCCGTCCGGATTCACAAATTGATTGTGGTAAACTCTTAATCCGAACACAAAACGATTATTGTTTGATCTGATCTCAAAAGAAAGCGACTTTTAGATAAAAACAGATTTTTACGTTCCAACTACACGTATGACACATTTAGATTAAGTCTTTCAATATAACACCGGGAGTTTCATAGTTCATTCACCCTATCCAACTGGCCAGTGGATATTTCATTTTGAAAAAAACTGAATATGTAAGAGTATTTTAAAAAAATCTTTCCAATCCGTACAGGACGAAATACGCGAAATCGAAAGGAAATCTTCGCTCCTCGCGTCCGCTATAGATGAAACAATAAAAAGCATTGAAGAATATAAAGAGTGTGTTGGCATGGAGACGCGGACAGAAGTCACCGAAGTCAAAGAACATTCGAGCAGCAAAACAAGTGAATCTCGTACGATCAAAGGAATTCTGGTTAACGGTAATAATAGGAGAAGCGAAAAATCTAAAGTTGACATTTCTAATGACGTAAAAGAAACAAAAACTGAAGTTAGTAAAATCGAAGATGAGAATAAAAATGTTATTGTCAGTGAAGTGAATACGTTAAAAGATCAAGACGAAGAAATCATAAGTAATGTTGTTGAGGTACAAGAAAATATGACAGCCACTGAAAGTAATAACTCAAAGAGAGACCAAAATACCTCTGAAGTGGGCGTAATATATTCGAATAACAACGACGAAAGAATAGTCATTTCCAAAGAACATGCAACCGAGAGAGCTGTCACGAATAGTGATAAGTTAGATGCTGTAGCTAATAAAGAACAAGAAATCCAGGAAAAGATTAATATAAATGAGAATTTGGAAGTTTCTAACTCTATTGCGACGCTGGCAGGTAAAGATATCGCAGAGAAACAAGCAGCGACCAATGAAATCCCTGTATCTATAGCTGAAGCCGCACCACAAGCTATAAAACAAGACAGTGCAAACCCCGCTGGTCATATAGAAGCTGCCGATGCTACTGCTAAACAGATTACTGATGATAATGCTAAAATAGACTATCTGGAGTTTGTGAAGCCCGTCAAATTTGATCCTGAAGAATGTAGGTCGCAGAGGACAACACCGGCTCCACCAGATATAGAGGTGAATCTAGTTAAATTTTTCTCACGTCACTGTCATAGGTAGATAGAATTCTATCTTAGAGAGATAGAATACATCTTGGATAGATAGAATTCGTGGGAGTTACCTGTTTAATTTTCGTCCCATATAATGGTCAATGGTTACGTTATGGACTCATAGTATGTTCTACCACCTGTAGTTCAGGTACTAGTTCAACTCCGAGAGTCTCCTCCGGATGATGAAGAGACATATCCGACACAGGCAATGGGGCAACCCAAAGCCGCCGTCGCCCGAAGCTTGTCTTGTCAGCTCTCCCGAATCCACTCTCGCTGCTTTTAAGCTTTTCAAGCACCTGTTACCCTCCAAGAATTCGAAGCGCAAACTAACCTATAGACACAGCCCACTGAGTCTTTCGTCAGGCTTTCTCTGTGGATCGCAATTCCAAACAGCAAATTCTCTCAGGTTAAACCCGTGAGCTCACCTACCCGTCCGTGGGTAGCTGGCATAGCTAGGCCACCAGTGAATATACGAGAAAAAGAACCTTAAAAAGAAAAAAATACTCTTCAGACTTCAGGGTAATTGCTTGATCTGTTCTTATAGGAGCTACTAAGGCCCCACAGTGAGCCAAAAGTCTTTATTACTGATGAGGGAGAGCCCCTCGGCACCGTCCAAGGCATCGTGGACGGCCTGGAACAAGCAGTGGTCGATGAGGAATTGGCTAGTGAGTATTTGTGTTCATCTGGACTTGAGAATAATAAAGTCGTATTGTTTTTTAGGGACTGTTCATTTGTTTACTTCTATTGTTTTTTTTTATTGCTTAGGTGGTTGGACGAGCTCACAGCCCACCTGGTGTTAAGTGATTACAGGAGCCCATGAACATCTACAACGTAAATGCACCACCCACCTTGAGATATGAGTTCTAAGGTCTCAAGTATGGTTATAACGGCTGTCTCACCCTTCAAATCGAAACGCATTACTGCTTCACGACACAAATTTCAGGGCGGTGGTACCTACCCGTGCGGACTCACAAGAGGTCCTACCACCAGTAATTACGCAAATTATAATTTTCGATCGTGAGCATTTGTAATGTACGTATTTCATTAGAAAAATTGGTACCCGCCAGCGAGATTCGAACACCAGTGCATCGCTCAACACGAATGCACCGGGCGTCTTATCTTTTAGGCCACGACGACTGTTGTTTTAAGCTTCAGACTAAGTAATATGTTTGTTGGATTCAGAGGAGCTCGGGAAACCAGGGATGAGCGAGGAGAAGATCGCTGAACTAATATCCGGGGAAGCGGAGATGTTGAGAGAGGCACATGTCATGGGGTAAGTCTTGTTCTTTTGATATGCTCTAGAATGAATCATTGACTTCACTGCTTCATTAAACACTAGCCACAAATACAGTTTTAGGAAGGCATTGTCAGTTTTCATTTTCAGTTTTGTTCCTGTCTTCCTACGTTGAAATTTGATCATTAATCTTGTCAAGAAGAATAACGAAGTGGCGGGGAGAAATTACTTATAGGCTTGATTTAGCATTTCCTATGGAAACCTCATATACATATGTACATACATGCATACGTCTAAGATATACATATCGAAGGATGAAATAATTAATTACTGGTGGTAGGACCTCTTGTGAGTCCGCGCGGGTAGGTACCACCACCCTGCCTATTTCGGCCGTGAAGCAGTAATGCGTTTCGGTTTGAAGGGTGGGGCAGCCGTTGTAACTATACTTGAGACCTTAGAACTTGTATCTCAAGGTGGGTGGCGCATTTAACCACTTAACATTAGGTGGGCTGTGAGCTCGTCCACCCATTTTATCAATAAAAAAAAAAGAAAATCTGTATGGTGCTATCACATTCCCAATCACAGAACCTTTTCCCAGATGAACCCAATTTTTCTAATGCTTTATTTTATTTCTGGTGTTCCATTCATCGAAGTCCGACGAAGAAGGTATTCGAGGTTTATCATTCATCGTCATCACCATCAGCCTAAAGCAGTTCACGGCCGAACATTGGCCTGTCCACTTGCACGCCACTGAGCTCGACTTCCATTATATTCGTGAAGTTCTCAATTTCTTTTTTTATTTAAAAGCGCCTTTTTTCTTGTTTTTCGTTATATTTTTGTATCGTCAACATAATTTAAAAAAAATGAATAGTACAGAAATATGCTTATATAAAGCCAGAGATCGTAAAATTTTGGATCTGCGAATCATGGACTGCTTTGCGAGCTTTTATTTCGTCGCCCAAGATCAGTTATCTCATACGCGTCAGTGACCACTTTACGTCGTGTGGTCCATTCGTTTGTCCAATAAGAATGAACTCAGAATCTGTTAATTGTCCAATCGTATAGGCGAGATCACCAGACACGCACCACTAAACACGACTAATACAATTGTCAATTGAACATTGGACAAGCTATGGAATGAGCTCCCCTCCACGGTGTTTCCCGAGCGCTATGACATGTCCTTCTTCAAACGAGGCTTGTGGAGAGTATTAAGTGGTAGGCAGCGGCTTGGCTCTGCCCCTGGCATTGCTGAAGTCCATGGGCGACGGTAACCACTCACCATCAGGTGGGCCGTATGCTCGTCTGCCTACAAGGGCAATAAAAAAAAAAAAAAAAGTCTGTCAAGAGTACTAAATTCTCATATCCACCGCGCCGACGACAGCGTCGACTTCAAGAAGATAAAGCCGATGATAGACTCGTTGAAGGACTCGGAAGTGCTAAAGGTGCTGAACGAAGAGGAGGAAAGGAAGGCGCTCGAGAAGAAGAAGAAGGAAGAGAAGAGATGGACGACGTTCCTGCAGAAGCCGAAGAGGCCGGTCCCTGGGACCAGACTCGGACACCCTGGACACGTCGAGGAAACGGAAGCGGATGTGGTTTGTTTGTTTTTATTTATTGAATAGTTGGAAGGGCATCAGAACGGCGCCTATGGTCCAGGTGGACATCTGCTTAACAGTGGTACTTACTGTGCACTAAAAATCAACCAATCTCATGGTGCTCAGCGGAATTGGCTTACTTCACGGGAACCAGTAAATAGTAGAAGGATTCATCTTCATCATCATAGTCGCGAGCACAGCCAAGCTGTTTAGCGATGAGGATTCTTCAAGACTCTTATCTTGCCTATGAAGAGAGGAGCGCATTATAGATTTGGAGAATTTTTTTTTATTGCTCACGGCTCTCCTCGTCTTAGA
The DNA here is from genome assembly GCF_030269925.1 of Bombyx mori. NCBI lineage: Eukaryota > Metazoa > Arthropoda > Insecta > Lepidoptera > Bombycidae > Bombyx > Bombyx mori. The sequence goes on along the minus strand of NC_085117.1, from coordinate 469,512 downwards.
CGTTTACCGGGTCCATAGACATCAAAGACCTGGAAACATGAGGTCTAAGTCTCAGTTCTATCAACTATCAAGTGCCTCACCCTTCAAATCCCAACACATTACTGCGTCGTGGCAGAAATAGGCAGGGTTGTGTTACCTACTTGGGCTCACTTGGCTGACCCTACCCCCTAGTGGATTTAGACGCAGAACTATTCAAACTTGGTCAGTGAGTACGCGATAAAAATAATCCAATAGGAAGCGAGAACGATTCTGTCATACCGTCAAAGAATTTCAATGCTAACATCAAAATAGATGTGCAAATGGCAGCCAATTAATTACGTCTGTCGTTATTGAAATATGGAGAATGCATCGCTCTATTTAAATACACATCGATCTATGAATTGCGGATATGGCATTGTATTTCGATGTTGATCCTTGAGGAATTGGCGAGATTACAACGAGAGATTACAATGAGAGATTAGTTTGCAAACCTCGTATACCGGACAGTGTTTTGTTCGAATTCGCTTGCACTAGTCATCGAACGAGGTGAGATTATATTAAGAATCTTCTTTGCCTACGTCTTCGCTGGTAGCTTAGGAGGCTATTCTTGCGTGTGGACAGATAGGTGACAGAGCACACGGGCTGAACTTGAGGGATTTGCTAAAACTGGCCCTTTTTTTCGATGGGGAACCTTTTTAAGGATTTCCGGTCGAGGGGGGTAGCAGACCGGGTTATGTCGGACTCCAGCGCCTCCAGAGAGGAAGAAAGAGAAGAGAAAGATCGAGGTTCTCCACTTCCTTCAATTCCTCGCAGAAAAAGGTGCGAGAGGCACTTGTCCTGCAGAACTATCGACTCAACCCTATCGAGCTCCACAACACCACGAAATCTACGGTACCACAACGTGCGCCGAAAGTTGGCCTTCGCCAGTACCCGTCCTGATGATAGGACGGGGTTTGATCCCTGGGAAAATTCCTAAGGGTGTCGTCTCGGGATACGCGCCATGGGTGGCGTATAGGAGCCACCTTGCACCGCCTCAGCACCGGACCAACAGTCGAGTACCAGGCGCCACCGCACCCGGCACTCGATTCTAAAACTGGCCCTAGCAAGAGCAGTGTTTTGCTGAATCTACTAACCAATCAGAATCGCGACTCACTGACAAAATCCGACAAGAAACTCCGTGGGTTAATCCTTGTTGTGAATCTTGGATGGGTTTTAGTTCAAAACAAGTGAATTCTGTGTATATTTAGTTTTGTTTTTATACAACTTTTCACAAGAACCTTGTGCTGGGGACGAGGCTTAAGTGTGTTCGAGAATACGTTCCCTTAGCTGCCTCCTTACCAACGCATCATTAGGGCAGAGTTCCTCTCAATACTCGCTGTACGTAGAAATAATTCTTGCACGTACTATCCGGATCTGGACTTCATGTTTGGACGGACGCTGTTTCCTGAATGCTATTGCATGACTTTCTTCAAACCAGGCCTAAAGAGGCTACTCAGTACAACGACTTAACTGAGCCCCGACTTCTTGATGTCCTTATTAAGCCTTAACATAACAATGCTATTTTTAACGAGTGAATAATCTCACGGCTTATCTGGTGTTAAGTGGATGCTGGAGCCCGTGGATATCAACAACGTAAATTCCGCTATCCTTCTTGAGATTTTAGCTCTAAGTCTCAGTTTTTACATGTACAGCCCAGTTTCACAAGTCGAAACGCATTCCTGCTTCACGGCAGGTAAATAGGCAGGGTGGTGGTACCTACCCGTTCGGACTTACAAGACTTCCCACCACCAGTGATTACGCAAATTATGATTATTGTGGGTTCGATTTTTAATACACGACGTTATGTGCAAGTTGGTGAACTAACTAATGACCTAAGTGCATATTTCTCTGTAATTAACTCGGTGGAACTTATTAGAGCCACTTCTGTTCATAAGATAAACAGCATCCCTTTCTAATTCCAGGAGCCTTACAGAGTCAAGATCGTCAAGCAGCCCAAGCCCAAAGTTGCCCCAGACTACAAACCCGAGGTGAATTAATTGATCTCTCACTCAACTCTCCCTTGAAGCTCTTTAATTCATCAACCATTTGCCATCGAAATTTGACCAGTGTGCTTAGTGCGAGTTTTTTAACGTTCTCGATAGCGTAAAAGTTAGCTTAAAATTTGTATGAAGTTGGAACAGCGCCCCTAGCGGCAAACGTAGGCAAACGTTCCAACTCCATACAAATTCGAGTTAACTTTTATGCTAGCGAGAGAGAACGTTAAGAAACTCGCACTAAGCACACGGTTCAAACAAGGAAGTTCTAAAAATCGTTTTGATTATATATCGGTATGAATTTGCAGCAGGCAGCGGCTTGCGTATGCTCGTCTGCCTACAAAGAGAACAGAAAAAAAAAACAAAAAGAATATCCAAAAAAGCTATTCGTTCGATAATGATTAGTAATGCATGAGACGGAATAAAAATTGCTTTTAGTTATTTTTTGCATAAATATCTAATAGTATAATTGACGCCCTAAGAACTGATTCAACTAACTATCACAAATATATATATTATTGGTTCATTTAATGACTCTCTCTCTATTGAGTTATTTCGAGGGTTGAAAGGCTATTTGGTTTAAGCGACATTTTTGAAACTTTACAAAAAATCAATTTAAAGTTTAAAATTGGAAAAATATTATGATTAAATAAACTCTTTCAGCTTATTTCAATGGAGTAAACTTAATTGAGTTCAATTAAAAACTTCGAACTGTTGATGCTAGTACCAAATAAAACGGACCTTTAATTACAAAGATAAATGTTACGTATTAAGCTTAATGTCTTAAACCAAATGGCCTTTCACCCCTCGATTTTTGTATGAGGTATCGTGTGAAACAGAAATCTGGGAAGTTCGCACTTGGAATATCCTGTTTCTCGTAGGACTTTGATACCGGTCCCCTACCCTGGGAGCAGAGAGCGGTCGTAGACGCTTCGCTACCACCAGTTGAGCCTGAAGAGCCGATCCTCATTCCCGAAGAAGCGCCGGAGTTCGTGGAGGCCGTCGATCCCCTACCTGAGACCGAGGTTCCTGACTTAGAGGAAACTGGTAAGGGAATTAATTCGTGAAGTCCGATGTTCTTGGATTAATTCGTCATTCTCTTGCCTTTCTTCCAGTCACCTGGGGTCGACGCAACATGTTTTCTCCTTCCACACTCCTCTATCATACACCATTTCCTCGCTCACACATGTCTTTCACGCAATTCATCCATTTTCTCTTCGGTCTACCTCTTCCTCTAAAGCCTTCGACATTCCTATTTAAAACTCTCTTACCAAGCTCATTGTCATTTCGTCTCATCGCATGTCCATACCATCCCAAACGCGCGCTTTTCAACTTCTCTGTCACAAGTGCCACTTTCAGACGTCCTCTAACATGGGTTATGGGTTAATTATTTCCCCAAAACAATCTGTGATCCGTGTGGAGGCTGTGTCAGGTTTGGTACCTGAGTAATGTCGCAAATGATATCTTTATGGAAATAACGAAGAAAGATTTTCCATCGAGCGATTGATATTGCTCGGTAGACCGACGGTCCGAATGTTGTTTTCCAGAACTTGTATATATGCGTGCTTATCTTGAAAATGTCGTGAGCGAGAATCAGTCATCTGTCAAATATCTTGCGTTGTTATATGATGGCTATCCACATCATCATTTTACCATGACAATGCCACTGGAACAGAGCTAACGTCTAATTCCTGTAGCCACAGATACCTAGTGCGTTCAAGATATCGTTCTTTCCCTCTAACTCTGAAATGTGCCACCCCAAAATTTTTTATTGCGCCTGAAGGCAGACAATCATAAGGTCCACCTGATGGTGACGGAGCCTCATTAATTCTAGGGGTTAGAGCCAAGCCGCTATCTATGGCTGAATACTCCCCGCGAACCTCACCGGGCCGCGAAGGTGAGTAGCATGGTATTTGTGGCTAAAAGCAGTAGTTCCGGGTAATATGGATGAACTCTGCTCCGGTGATGGACGGGGCGATGATACAAACGAGATGACGGAATCATTTCGAACAATCTTGAGAACTTAAGATGCCACATAACAAAGATCTTCGAGACGTGTAGAGGCCTGGCTGTGCCTCCGCCACTGCTGACGTCAACAATCAACGGTAACCACTTAATCAAGCATACTGAACCAAAAATAGAGAAGACCGGAGTCCCACTGGAGAGGCTCTAGACGAACCCTGAGGCCAGGACCTCTGCGGCTCTAGTTAGTAATAACACCGGCCGATCTGATCCATGCACTATTACTAACCATATTCTCAGGTATACCGCTACCAGAACCGGTAGTAGAAGACGCGCCGTCTCCAATCGTTCCAGTCGAGGAATTACCACCAGAGGCCGAGCCTAGCGAGGAGCTGGTCCTTGATCAAGAGGAGGAAACTGAAAAGATCGCTGTCGACATGGAGGAAAACAGGATTGCCGAGGAACTGATGAGGAATGTGCAGAATTTGGTCGGTGAGTGTGAACGATCTTCCTTTCCGACTTTGTGGATTTGGATCTCTGTATTTCAATAAAAAATATTTCGGACTAGGTTTGGACTGCTACTTCGTCCGCGTGGAATAGTTACTTTGGCATAACGCAAAATTTTACCCCCCACTTCATTTACGTAGAAAGAGAAAATATTTTTGGATAACATATTAAGGAGTTATTTAAGGTACCAAAATCATGCTTTTTAACCGACTTCAAAAGAGGAAGTTATCAATTCGACCATTATTTTTTATCTATATATGTTCGCCGATTTCTCGAGAACACTTGAACCGATTCTGATAATTCTTTTTTCTTTTTTTTTGTTCGAATGGGTAGACTTCCCGAATGGTCCTGTAATCATCAAGTGATGATTACAGGACCCTTTGTGACACTTTGTGATGGGATCTTGGAGAAATCCAGATAAATCTATAATTCTCAAAGCCTATCTTGAAGTGATTTGGGTGTTTCAATGTTGTAATGAATAACGTATTTGTTTTGGATAGGGATTCATAAAATCTTTATAAAAACACCTTCACAAATAATGCTTTATTTTAGAACAAATTTGGTTAGCATAAAAACGTTATAGTGAGCCAACCTTAACATATAGACACATGCTGTCGCGGACTTTTTTTTAAAACTTTTAAAGGGGAACAATTTTGTCATACATTATTTTAGCGTAACTTTAACTGTTTCCACAGCGCACGCAGCGGAACTTCTCAAAAGGGAAAAATACCACGATTTTGAAACATTCTTTATTGGTGCTCTTATCTTAGCATAGTGTTATATAGCCTATAGCCTTCCTCAATAACTGGGCTATCTAACACTGAAAGAAATTTTCAAATCGTTTTTTTTTTATTGTTTAGATGGGTAGACGAGCTCACAGCCCACCTGGTGTTAAGTGGTTACTGAAGCCCATAGACATCTACAACGTAAATGCGCCACCCACCTTCATATATAAGTTCTAAGGTCTCAGTATAGTTACAACGACTGCCCTACCCTTCAGAACGAAACGCATTACTGCTTCACGGCAGAAATAGGTAAGGCGGTGGTACCTACCCGCTCGGACTCACAAGAGGTCCTACCACCAATAATTACGAAAATTATAATTTTGCGGGTTTGATTTTTATTACACGAGAAGTCAATCGTGAACATTTGTGAAGTACGTATTTCATTAGAAAAATTTGTACCCACCTGAGATGATTCGTAAATGCACCGGACGTCTTATCCTTTAGGTCACGACGACTTCAAACGACTTCACGACTTCCTGAGATTAGCCCGTTCAAGCAAACAAACTCTTCAGCTTTATAATACTAGTATAGATTTCTAACTGATCAATCTTGGTCTCGCGTGACTATTGCAGATCCTAACGCTCCTCTGGAGAAGCAGCTGGTCCAGATGCGAGCCCAGCTGGCCGCCTTAGCTCAGCTGCCGTGCGTCATCCAGCAGACTTTGGAACAGGTCACCAAGCAACTCATTCAGGTCTCACACCAGGTAGGATGTCAACCAGAATAGGTACTTATCCGGACTTTTGGAAATCGTTAGGACAAGTTTCGCTGTTGCTAATTTTACGACACATTTTAAGTTTTTAAACAACACTCGCGCCATCTTTTGATGATCTTATTTTATTAGAGATTTTAAGAATGGGCCAACGAGTCTTCCACTCTTCGATGCTTGGGATCTTTTGTGTCCTCTCCAAATGAGGGGCCGCATTTGGTATTATTCCAATATTTAAAAACCGTATTAGCAATGGTGCTTGTAGATACATACTCATTTTGATTCTGCCGTCATAATCAGGACTGTTGTTTCAAAAGTACTGATGAAGCTCAACCCAAAAGAGTATACAGTCGCAATGAGCCAAGCTTAAGGAACTGATATTTATCAAGGCGTATCGGTCTGACTGCTGATCTATCCTTATACGTTCCAGGAGGAACAGAGATGTCAAGAAGAGCAGAAGATGCAGTATGAATACGAGGAAGTGCAAGGTGAGATTTGGGTTGGGGTGCTAACAGGACTGACTCGGTAGGGCGATAGTCTGTACTGCTGTATCGAGGTTTGTGGGTTCGATTCCCAGAACGGTCAACAGTTTGTACGATGTACAAGTTTATTTGTTCTTTAGTTACCTATTTTAATGGTTTCCTAATCTCATAGTACAGGAAATCCAGGTTTGTTACCAGGCGTGACTTGATCCTCGTTATTATCATTACTTTAAGCATGCATAAGTATACGCGTTCAGGATATATTTGACTTTAGGTCACTTTAATTCGTAGCTTGTGCGTGCTCATATCCCACGTTATGGGGGGTCGGCATACCATATCCTCTCATCATGCTGCATAGGACCCGACGTCTACCCTCCTTTGGTCATATTTCCAGTAATACATCGATCGCAACGTGCCATAAGAAAGAACTTAGTTATCTGTTTCTTCTTTTCGTGTTTATTTTAAGTCACCTATTTTTGGTTCTATGATTTACAATCTATCATTATAATCTAGACTATAATCTAATCAACTAGAATATTCGAATACCATCAAAAATATCGCACTTTATTAACTTTTTTTTTTATATTTTACTAAACATTAACTTCTTTGTTACAATTAAGTCGATAACTTTTGAATGTAATTTGGTGAATTTTGAGACGCTGTTAAAATATAATGTGTGATAGAACTCCAACAAGAATCTTCGAAAGACAAAGAGCCGTCTCAAGTTGGAATAGAGGAGATGCTGCCCGTGATCCAAGAGGAGGTCCTGACACCAGTCGAAGCGACTCTCACTCGGGAGGAACTGGAGATGATGAAGAAAGAAGAGCAAGAGATGATAGAGGAACAGCTGAGGATCGAAAAACAGAAGAAGGTATGGACTCTATCTATCTATACTATAAAATGTCTACAACTGAAAAACGAGGACTTACAACTCATGTCTCAAGGTGGGTAGTGGCATTTACGTTGTTGATGTCCACGGGCCTTGGTGACCACAGAACACCAAGTGGGCTGCGAGCTCCTTCACCTATCTTATTTTTTATTGCTTGGATGGGTGGACGAGCACACAGTACTGGTGTTAAGTGGTTACTGGAGCCCATAGACATCTACAACGTAAATGCGCTACCCACCTTGAGATATAAGTTCTAAGGTCTCAGTATAGTTACAACGGCTGCCCCACCCTTCAAACCGAAACGCATTATTGCTTCACGGCGGAAATAAGCAGGGTGTTGTTACCTATCCGCGCGGACTCTCAAGAGGTCCTACCACCAGTAAGTCTATCTACATTAGCAACAGTAACTTTGATCAGTGCTCAATAATGAAGACCTATGCTAAGACCTAGACTCTTACTATCGGCCCATAGACGTCCACCCCTGGACATAAGCCTGCCCAAGTTTCACAACAAGGACTGGTCCTGCGCTACATCCAGCAAATTCCTGTGACCTCCGACAGGTCATCAGTTCTCGTGGTCCACCATTCTACACCTTGAAATATTTAGTAAGTAAGCTGGTGAAGAACCAGCAACGAACTTCTTCTAGATCCTATTCAATGAACAATTACCTTGGATGGGCTGTGAAGGTCCACTTTGAATTGAACCAAGACATGACTGTGGCATATTTTGTACTGAACTTACTCGTTCTATCGCAATAAGGTCTTGTTCCCTAATCTCCTCTTGTATATCTGACTCACAACCGTCCAACCGGCACTATTATGTCCAAGAATGTGTCTCAAGAATGCCTCTGTTAAGTCAATCACCGGTCCTGGGACCAGAGCAATTAATACGAATGTCGAGGAGACGTTCTCGCGAAACTCTTCGACGATAATTAGGGTATGATAAAACGTAGGCTCAAGAGCTGGAACACCAGTCGAGGCAGGTCAGACAGCATCCGACGCCGAGGGTCGGGAAACCGAAGCCGAAATTCGGCCCGCTCAACCCGGAGGATCGGCCTGTAGTTTTACCCGGCGGGAAGCGGTGGAGGGGTCCCAGGGATGTTTACAACGAGCGAGCTATCGAAGAGACCCTGAATGCTCAACTGGAAGTCATCCGGGGAAAAGCTATGGGGTATGGGATGTTTGTGATCAGTTCGAAAAGCTTCATGAAACTAATACAATGAAAAAGATTACGCGATTCGGAACGCGCAACAAAAGTGATAACTTAAATTAATCTAAGTTGAACTATTTAATATTCTCTTTAACTTGAGACGAAGCTTAGGTTATTACTTAAATTTTATTTATATGATAGTGTAAGGGAAACTGTAACATGAATTGATAAAGATATATAGATAGTTAGGAGTCACATACGTTCTCACTACCGCTGCCGTGTGCGTGAGAGAAAGAGACGCCAGACAGAATGGCGCCGTAACGCGTAACGAAGCGGTTAACCCTCCCATAAGAAGCCAAAGATCTGTAATCGGATTAGAGTGAAATACGCTCACTCACTACTCGAATAAGGGAGGGAGTGATAGCGATGTAATATCCGCCTAGAAATAGATTCTCATAGCTTTCTTCACATAGTATTGTGTAGTATCAACAAAACCACTTTTAAGCTATTGCATAGCTTTGAGCGCGGCGACCGAATCTAGAAATTCCGTAACGAAAATAAAACCTAACACCCCCACTCCACCTACCATGTAGCTCCCGTTCAACACGTTGCGACACGGGACTGCCGCGGTAAAGCTATTGCACAGTATTTTTTACCAACTTATGCAATTATAATTAGATAATAATAATTTAATATTAAAACAATAATAATAAAATAAAACCACGTTATCTTTATAAACATTAACAAAAGCAAAACATTAACTGTCCCCTTCACATTCATAAGGTAGACCGCGCGAGAGAGAGATGGGCAGACTTTTCATGATGCGCATGCAGTGCGACGTCACGCCGCGCGCTTAATCACAAATACTACACAAGCGCAACGTGTGAATGTGTTGAACGCGAGCTACATGGTAGGCGGAGTGGGGGGTGTTAGCTTTTATTTTCGTTACAGAATTTCTTGATTCGGTCGCGGCGCTCAAAGCCCGCGATAAAAGCTATGCAATAGCTTAAAAACGTGCCGTAAAAATAACTAAGCCGTAAAAATTGTTGATATAGAAACTTTATGATTAATATTTAATAAATAAATATGTAATAAGTAGGGTAGTATGTTTTTTCTTCATGTTGTTTCATAGATAAATAATACTAGATTGATAAGTGTAGTTAAATTAAATGATAGAGAATAGGGATAAAATCCAGCGAATATATTTTAACGTGGTCATACAGCTCATATTGTAGAATAAAAAAAAACGTGAGTTTGCGTGGTAATTAGCTCACAATATATGTTCAAGCGCTTTCTTTATTTATTTATTGCTAAGATGGGTGGACGAGCTCATGACCCACCCGATGTTAACGGGTTACCGGAGCCTGTAGACATCTACAACGTAAATGCCGCCATCCAACTTGAGATATGAGTTGTAGGCAACGGCTGCCCCGCCCTGCAAACCGAAACGCATTACTGCTTCACGGCAGAAATAGGCAAGGTGGTGGTACCTACCTGAACGGACGGAGAAGAGGTCCTACCACCAGCCTGAACACGTGGTCTTTGGACGTTTGACGTTTCACAATCGCACACTACTTGTCAAAAGACAAAAATATTCAGAGTGAGTTACAACTCATTTTAAACAATGAAAATTATCCTGACATCAAGCAAAATTGATTGCAAACTTCACTGCGGTTGGCATTGGCTGTAAATTATAAAAATTGCTGTAAACTTCGCTAAGATTTACTAAAGTTAAGGCCACATTGAAATATGTTGCGTGATACATTCGTCTGGTGTAGCGTTAACGCGATAACATTACGAAACTTCGTCTCAATAAGAGCACGTCTTCATTCAAAATGTGATTGTCGATTTGTATCAGATTGAAGAGAAATCTCTTTAACCGCGCCATTAGCACCCGCATTTGTTGTGGAAAAAAACGTTAAAGGAAATTTCTTTTCCCGCGCGTGCATATGAATATGGAGGATAGATGTAAGGAGCGCCATCTTGTATAGGGTACAAGTTGAAGTCCGCCTGTAAACAGTGAGTTGTTGTTGGAAGCCTCACCCAAATGGCGCTAGTGTAGCAAGTGGGAATGATGTGAATATAGCAGTTTTAAACAGACTGGAGTGTGTCCTATTGAAAAATTTCATATTTTACGTGATTTAAAATTAAAATGACAACTGTTTGCTTTATTATTATTTACGTAAGAAGTATTAGTTTCCTTCTTAATTGAATATTCTACTCTAATCATTTATGGCGCTGTTTTTAAAATCCTTCCACTTGCTACTGTGGCGCCATCTTAATTGGCTTTCTTTCAGCGGACACTTTTTAATACACTGAGATGGTGGTGCTTACTTCTATCCTCCATGGTACGAACGCTAGTCTTTATGTTATCATTGTCCGTTATTTAATTCATGTCATGTTCATAGGTTAACATACGAAAGTGATCTTCTAACATACGATAACAGGTTTGTCGTTGGATATAGCTTTTGTTGGATTGCAGACGTGATGAAAACATTAATGATTCTATCTCAGTGCACGCATCAGAAGCGCAAGGCGTTTGAGTCTATAGTTTTGAATCGCTCGGACAGCAAATTCGGATATTTATGCTAGATTAATTAACTCGCCATTTTGGTACAATAATTTCGGGTTAAAGATATTCTTTATTCTCAAAAGAATTACATAAATTCACTTAAATGAGAACATTAAAATAGTTACAATTAATTCAGATCGTGCAGTACATGACAATAATTTACAGTAACAACATGTGGTGCTATGACAATATATTTAACAAAAACTATAAAGATTATTTAATGAAATTAATGATTTAATGAAATCGTATCTTAAAATGGCGGATTAATGGACCTGTGGATGTATACGACAAATGGAAGATCTTCCACTGAGCGGGTGATATTGCTCGGTAGACAGACGGTCTGAATGTTGTTGTTCGGAATTTGTATATATGCAAGCTTATCTTGATAATGTCGTGAGCGGGATTCGGGCATCTGACAAATATCTTGCGCTGTATGATTACTACCCGCCGTAGCCCTTATGATCACAATAATAGAGTTGAACAACACCAAAAAGAAAAATATAGTAGGATTGGTAAGTACGGAACGTATGGAACGGGTCGTTAATATGTGAGTGAGAGAAAATGGAAAGAAAGGGAGAAGTAAATGACAGACAGAATGACAGAGAAAAAGGAAGATGGCAAAGACGGTTAAAAATGATCAAGGCGGAATAAAATTGCTAATTATTTTTTTATTATTGTTATAACAGAAGATTTTGGAACCGTGTGTATTTTATTTTATGCCCTGCGATCCCTATTCTACTTAAATGTAATTTAAAATTAACAAAATTAGACTTTTAAATAGCAATCCAAAGTGACAATTAATTTCATCTTGTTGTTATCGTGTCGATACCGGTCGAGATATTAGATTAGAGGGTAGTTATAAAACTGTTACGTCGTAAGCGGTCATTGACTCGCGGTCGAATGTTCCAGTTGAACGGATGGCTTGGAGTCGGTGGAAGAGTTCAAAGATTCCGACATACACAGACACTCATACGTAACGCGCTAATAAAAGCGGTATTAATTGACACGTACATAGAATCATTAATGTTTTCATTACGACTAATGTACATTTTTTAAACTTCCGTTTACAAATCTGTTTTGATGCGCTTTAAGATTTACAATGCATTTAACTTTTATGTGATGTGTGAATGTATAATGCCTATGATATTCTTTGTTTGTGATTAGCTTGAAGGTTCCATATAAGAAGCTGCAAGCACAGCCCTAGATGGGCGATGGCTAGAGAGGCGAAAGGCTATTCGCGACAATTCGCTTAACACGCGACATTTATCTTTGTAATTAAAGATTTTTTTTATTAGCATCTTCTTCACTCTCTCCGCCTTATCCCACTAGGTGAGGTCGGCATAGCGAATTTTTCTATTCCATTCTCCTCTATCAGCCGTCATCTCAAGACTCACTCCTCTCACTCATATCGTTATTCACACACTCCATCCCTGTCTTCTTCGGTCGCCTCTTCCTCCTCTACCTTGCACTACTATTTCCACACATCTCCTAGTCACATTCAACAGATCGATATTTTTAAATGAACTTCAATTATATTTACTCCATTTAAATAACTGAAGAAGTTTTGAAAAAAAGTTTAACTTAAAAAAAAATTAAATTTGAAATTAGTGCCGGAGTTCTTTTATTGTAAACAATGTTCCTTCATGTCGGCTTGTCAAGCTTGCAGCTACGTATATGGACGGCCTTATTCGATAAAAACAACGACACACGTCACGAATTATTGTTTCATTGTAAAATATATCATAAATTAAATGTTGCTAAAATAAAATTCGAACCTAACCCACAAGATTTAAAGTCGAGTTTAATGTTCGCGAGAAATATAATTTAATTTCGACGACTGATTTTAATAGTTTTCTAGAATGATCGCTTTGTACATTGGAAATTTGATTTGGACATTCAATCGGTCAACATAGGAATTTCGACTTTAACCACCGACAATTCAAGACTTAGATTCGCTTAAAATTTTCCCTTTCGTTTTTGAAGTTTCGTAAAAACAATAACAATATCGACGCTTGAAAGGCAAACGTGACTAAGCGACAATAATTGCTTTGTACATAAATGATAGGCAATAACCATATTCGATGCGCAAAAAAGATATATTTCTAGGTCTATTAAAATCATTTCAATCCTACAGCTAGATTCGTTAAAATAGAATTTTTTTCAGATATGTCTCTTGTATAATTTAAATTAATTTCAACTTTAAATTAGTCTACTGTAAAGTTCACGCATTGTCGCTTAGTCAGGTTAACCTTTCAAGCGTCGATATGCTTTTTTCTTATAAGCTTGCTATAGTTATTAATTTAAAAGAGAAAGAAAAGATTTTAGACAAATAAATGAGAAGAATGTAATCAAAGTCCTTAATTACATGGACCCATTTCAACTCTTTTAGTGCTGAGTTTATTTTCACTCATTCTGAAATAATTGCTAAAGGATTTTTTTGAAGAAAAAAAAGTACCTTAAAAATACTTTAACATAAAAAACACAATTAATGCTACTAAATTTCACAGCAAAATAATTTTAAATAGTTATTTACAAATGTTAATTGCCTTATTAAAAACGCGTTATATTTGCACGCGCTAAGCAATGTCCGTACAGGTTGATACAATATGATATCTATAATCGAACCGCGCAATAGTTGATATTCCGACGCTCCGCACTCTATACGTGCTAATTGAGAGTCGATCTATCGACGGCTCGCGATCTACGAATCAATATTAAATTGAAATATGAAGAATGCGTTAATGTTTAGTACGTTCTTTTTCGCGCCAATTTAAATGTCATTAAAACTGTCAAATGTTTATTTACAGGGTTTTGGTCTATGGTTTTGTTCGACCGAACGAGTCTGTATATAAAAACAAACATGTTAACAGTTAAACAGCTTAGCGCCTCCGAGCTAGTGAAATTTCTCTCTGTTTGTTACGGTTTTTACGAGGGAAAATGGTCTGAGGAATTGCTTGATAGGTTCCCTTCGACTTTATACCAGAGTATTAGGAACCACAATGCGTTTCCAGATTCCATTATTCGACCTGTCTCCGAAATTAGCTTGCTTGCACTGTTAACGCGATAAAGTCTATGCAGCGCAAATGAGATGGAAGTATGTACCTATATAGAGTACAAAGAATATTCTATCTCATTCTTTGGTAAGTTAAATACAATAGACGTATATGTTTGTCTTATTTCAGTGTTATTTTTTCGTTCCCTACATCCACCTCCAAATCACAATGTGTAAATTAAAGCTGTTGTACTCTTGAGGCTTCGACCTCATGTGGGTCATGTCTCAAGACCGGTGGCGGCAGTCATGTCATAATGTTCATATGGTTCATAAAAGTACAAAGCGCTTTCATAGATTAATATAGCATTAATAGAATTTAAAAAAAAAAAAAATGTTTAGAAACCTCATCACATTTTGTGTTTGTTTGTGTGTTTGAAAGTCCTTTTTTTTTCATTGTCCTATCAGATTGACGTCTGGAACGACATCTGGCCATGGGGAGACACAAAGGTACATCCCAGCCAACGTAGGTATGTAAAATACATTCCGCGCTAAATTATTAATTCGATAAGTCGCGAAGATGGCGGCATTACATCATGGTTTTCACACATAAAATCCATTATGAAAATACAATACAACATAACCGATCCACTACGAAAACACAAAACAATCCTATGAAAAGTTAATATTGCGTGAAAACAACAAAAAAACCAGGATTTTGATGTTTAATTGTTTACATAGTTAGCCATTTTGTTTTGGGTTATAACGGCAAATAAAAATTCTTATAAACAAACAAATGAAATTACTGCGAAACAATTCGTGAAATGTAGCTTAATATTTACAATAAATATTTTTGTGATGTTCACGTGGCTTCCAAGTAAATTATTTTACATAAATTACGTGTAACTAATTGAAACAAACATTATCATTAGCCAGTCTGATAATAGATGGCGCTAACAACTTTGTTTGCGTTAAACAATTAAAATACCTAAGTAATAATAAAAGTATTAAAGTCAATTATAACATAATTTATTATTAATAATTATGCTTATTAATATTTGAGTATTCTGACAGTCATTTGTGTTTGTAAACAATAAATTAAACATCAAAACATCTTCTGAAATATTTACACATCAAAACAGTATCTACTAAAATATTAATTAAAGTTTTTTTTTTTTTATTGCTTAGATGGGTGGACGAGCTCACAGCCCACCTGGTGTTAAGTGGTTACTGGAGCCCATAGACATCTACAACGTAAATGCGCCACCCACCATGAGATATAAGTTCTAAGGTCTCAGTATAGTTACAACGGCTACCCCACCCTTCGAACCGAAACGCATTACTGCTTCACGGCGGAAATAGGCGGGGTGGTGGTACCTACCCTTGCGGACTCCCAAGAGGTCCTACCACCAGTGATTACGCAAATTATAATTTTGCGGGTTTGATTTTTATTACACGATGTTATTCCTTCACCGTGGAAGTCAATCGTGAACATTTCTTGAGTACGTATTTCATTAGAAAAATTGGTACCCGCCTGCGGGATTCGAACAATGATGCATCGCTATACACGAATGCACCGGACGTAGAATAAAAGCTTCTTATTACTAATAACAATTTTATAATAACATAAACTAAACTAAACTGTAAGTAAATCGTGATTAATTACTGTTAATAATGGCGGTAATCGCTCATAAATACAGTTTAAACCTCTTTATTGTATTTATAACGTTATATTATGGGTTGGTACAAGTGAAGTGTCATAAGCTTGGGATGAGATGAGACAGTGTCAAGCTGTGAGCGGACATTACAGCTCTAGAATCAATCATCAGCGCAAGTGGCATATCGCGCGATATTAATGTAGCAGCCGTAGCGAAGAGTGCTGATTTCAACAGTTTAATATAATTACTTTCGTCGCCATTTTCGAAATGACGCCACTAGCTTTTTTATTTATTTATTTTTTATTGCCTTTGTAGGCAGACGAGCATACGGCCCACCTGATGGTGAGTGGTTACCGTCGCCCATGGACTTCAGCAATGCGACGTTGCACTAAGCGGTCGCTTTTAGGCGGACACATTTTCATACACATTATAGAGTATAGAGGTAAGGAGCGCCATCTTGTATAGGGGACAAGTTGAAGTGTGCCTGTACACAGTGAGTTGTTGTTGGAAGACTCACCGAAATAGTGCTAGTGTAGGAAGTGGGAATGATGTGAATATAGCAGCTTTAAACAGAGCGAAGTGTGTCGGGTTGAAGTGAAGTGTGCTATTTTATGGCGCTAATTTTAATATCCTTCCACTTGCTACTGTGGCGCCATCTTAATTGGCTCCCATTCAGTTTACACTTTCTATTAAACTGAGATGGTGCTTCTTACTTTTGCCCTCCAATATACATACCATAAACATTGAAGTTTAATGAATGCATAGATTACTTTCATTGATTCCAGAGAATCGAATTGTCACTTAGTCGATTTTCATAGTCTGCGTGACAGCCGCATAGGGATGTACAATAAAATAATTTATGTAAGTTTTACGCTTTTGTGTTTTAGCATGACGCTATAATTAAAAGCTTAAACGAAACTAGATAAAGTTTTGCAAAAGTTTTACAGTAGTGAGGGTCGACGTAGCTCATAGACATTAACAGTGACAATAGCAGAGCCAAGCTGCTTGCTACTGCGGAGTACTCAACCCTCGTCATAGCGTCGATAATTCGAGATGGGTACTTAATTCCAAAGCCAAATGGTGCATGACAAGAGAAATCTCTGGAAACGCAATGTGGATTAACATAGTGATTTTAATTAGTATGAATTAAGTTTACTCCAGTATTAAAATTAGTGCTGTAAATTTCAAGAATGTGTATGAAGTTTCCAGTATTTATATCGACTCTTTAGCGATCCAGAACAGAGCGAAAGTCCAATGTGAATGAAATCTTATAAAGTGATTTGATTAGTGTTTTCGAATAAGGAAATTAATTGTATTTCTCACCAAAACAAAATCATTAACAAAGAATTCGCTAATAGCTCGTCGCCCTTTGACTGGTGTGTAGGTCACCGGTGCCCTACGCGGCGCACTGAAGTAATCATGCCCATTACTGTCACTAAGGCTTCAGGTTGCCTAACTTTTGTTCGTTAATGTACGTTTTAGTCTTTAGGTCTCTTAGAAGCAGATTCATTCTCATTATCATTCGGATTCGTCTCTCTTAGAGTCTACTAGATATTCCCATGCCTTAGTAACAGAAATCATACTTCAGTGCGCCGCGTAGGGCACCGGTGACCTACATCGTAGTTAAAAGGTTAAACAAATAACTGAAGGAATCGTCTCGTTGTATCCGGACATTAGGGTTCGCGATTCCGATCCGGTAGTAGATTCATTCGCGAAGCAGCTGCTCTTGAGTTGTTAGGTCTCCTTCGGAGGCGCTTGGGCAGCTGTTAGCAAATCCCAACCCTCCTGGCTGAGCCTTTGCTCGCCCACCTGTCCAAAGGCCTCCGGACCACCAGTCATAAAAAAAGAGGGCTTGTTCAATCTTTTTTTGTCTCTTTTCCCTACCTATTCGTTGATAGTTTAGGGGCTATTTCAGCTACGCGCGGGCGGGGTTATTCAATGCGGTTAAAGAACGTACTAATTGTATACAAGTAATAAAGATATTAACATACTTCCATAGAGGAATGAATGTAAATAATTGTTTGCGATATGCGCTTGTTTCTACGTCAATCTTCCTCATTAATCTCATTATTCACAATTGTATAGTAAAAAAGTTGTTATATAGAACAATGTTAACTAACATTGTGCTGTTTTATGAAGACATTAACATTTCGTTTCACCAATAGGACCCGTGATGCAGGTTCGAATCTAAAAAGTTGGTTTTTTTCGATAACTATATTAGCTTTTTATTTTAATTTTAAAGCGCTTATAGTTAGCAGCTAATAAAAACGCTATTTCGTTTTAGCTTGATATGTTAGAGCTATTTTATTCATTGCCCTACAGAGATTGCAGGATAAACACAGGGCGGTGCCATAACTTGAATTTTATTATCTCAGACTTCATTACCTTTCAAACAGCCAACTTCAGATCTTACTCTGATACAATACTGTTCTGTCTTTCAGACTTTATAACTGAAATCTGCGGCCACTGTGTTTTTCTTAATTGACAAGCTTTAGATACTAAATATCGTGAAGAAATTAATACTAAAAAATCGTAAAGACCCTTTCAATAATAACTTTTATAATGTAGATAACCGAAAAAGCTTAAAAAGCTTCGTTAATTTTAACGTTTGATTTTGAACCGTTTGAAGTTTTAAACTTGAAGTTTATTCGTAAAGCGTTTCCATGTACGCAAAGAAGATGTAAAAGCTTTTTGTGTTCGAATCTCATCCATCGTTGTTCCCCTGCATCTACCCCTGGACCAATGATGAATTCCCCTATTACTCCGGTATGCTGTAATTAGTGTTATTAGCTATGCGTAAATCTTGATCAGGATCAACTTCATGAAATACGAGAAGCCACCCGTCTCCCTCGATCATCTCCAGCACTCGGAGGTATACAAGTTGATCCACGATGAAGAACAGACTCCCCTGAGGAGGGTGGAACTCCTCACTCCCGTAATCGCCGAAGAAGACTACAG
Organism: Bombyx mori; assembly: GCF_030269925.1. Classification (NCBI taxonomy): domain Eukaryota; kingdom Metazoa; phylum Arthropoda; class Insecta; order Lepidoptera; family Bombycidae; genus Bombyx; species Bombyx mori. Next base: position 450,843 of record NC_085117.1, on the reverse strand, counting down.
AGAAGTAAGACTTTAATGTAAACATTACTTTAAGAACACTGCTTTTTATTTCATAAAGATGTAAATGACCTAACGATCAATTTGGTTTTAAGTCATTACCGGAGCCCATAGACATCTACAACGTAAATGCGCCACCCACCTTGAGATATGAGTTCCAAGTTCTCAGTATAGTTACAACGGCTGCCCCACCCTTCAAACTGAAACGCATTACTGCTTCACGGGAAAAATAAGGCAGGGCGGTGGTACCTACCCGTGCGGACTCACAAGACGTCCTAGCACCGGTAAAAAATGTAATTAAATTAAAATGTATTTAAAATATTCACTTATTAACCTACAACAGAGGTTCGCGAAAATAAATCGAGCTATTTATATTTTTCGCAGAGATGTCGCTCCAGAACGCCTAATATCATCAACCATGCGAAAATTCCACAGCAGTTACAGCCCTAATTATAAGTTCGTTATTAACGTAACATCACTAGTAGTTTTTAGAAATTAAAAATAAAATGTCAAATACATTAAGGCACGTCTACACTGATTACGCGTCGATCCTTTTTGAGACAACGTGCCTACCCGCGTTGTTTACACGGTAACGCGCAGTGTACAATGTTCTCATATCGATTCATACATTGCGCGGCGTATATAGTGACCTAAAAATTGTCGATCACACGCTACCCGATGAGTTTTGGATTCCAAATGAAGCTACGAATAGAATTTAAGTGATTTTGAAATTTGTGTGCCAATGTGGGTAGTTACTGATTTTTTGTCTGATAACGCAGCGATGACATGCCCCTTTATAAATTGAGGTAGTTTCACAACAGTAGAGAATCCGGTGTTCACTTGCCAGTTCTAGATGGAGATAACCTTCAATGTATTTTTCGTATTACTCGCTAAAAATGTTTTGTAAGCTTTTGTATTAATGTATTTTTATTTTTTTGTGGAAATGATAATAAATTATATGAAAACTTCACTATATTTTTTTTATAATTAACTTAAAACCCTTAAAGTTAGCACTGTTATACTCTGACAGTTTAAATTTTATGTTGACAACCATAGGCTTAACAGTTATTAAGACAGTTCGCTGTGTTGAGCCCATATAATATTGGATAATGGGACGAAGATCAAGTCGTGTGATATGTGACTGATAATACATGTTTGAAAGAGTTTGATGGAGAAAATTCTAAGTTTCTCAGTCTCATTAGTGGGTCACGATTCCGATCCGGTAGTAGGTTCAGCGAAGCACAACTCTTGCTGGAGCCAGTGTTTTTTTTATTGCTTACATAGGTGGACGAGCTCGCAGCCCAACTGGTGTTAAATGGTTACTAGATCCCATAGACATCTACAACATAAATGCGCCACCCACCTTGAAATTAAGTTCTAAGGTCTCAGTATAGTTACTTCAGACATAAACGTATTACTGCTTCACGGCAGGAATAGGTGGAGTGGTGGTACCTACCCACGCGGACTCACAAGAGGTCCTACCACCAATAATGTAGTAGTGTCAGCAAATTCTCTCAGGTTGAGCCAGTCAGCCTACTTATCCGTCGTAATAGGTAGGTAAAAAATTAATTGGTTGTCTGTAAAGTCGGTTTACGGACGATAGTTTAACGTGATAACGTCATTAGCGGAACCGGCCGCCTGGTTTAATGTCCTCATATTTATGCTCTTTGATAGCTGCCTAACTGTTATTAATAAAATGAGACAACAAAACCGCTGGACGTGACTTCTCTGTTTCATCCGAAAAATCCCCTAAAATCTCAACGAATGATCACCATTTTACTGTAACTTTACTTCGTTCTATCTCATTTCATTACATTTCATTTCAATTGGTTAGTTAGAGGCTCAAATAAATTTACTTTACTTCATTATGTTCGTATCATTTTTCATAGAACTGAATAAAAGATTAGGCAGTATGGTGTGATGCTTTCGTCTTTCCTCTTTGAGAAATAGCGCTACTCAGCTGATCACCGCCGAGTCATTTGTCAACCGAAGAAAACAATTGGTTTTGAATAGTTTTGAAACCTAAGAGATAGATAGATAGAATAGTTTTGAATTCTAGAAATTTTTCCGATTTTTTTATGTTTTTATTTTAAATGCGTACAAACCTACGTGTACATACCTGAAGATATATTTAATATTACAAACAACGATGCTGACTACTAAGGTTTGTGATTTATATCGTATAGATCCAATATAATCTATCGAAATGTGATATGACAATAAAATTCTTAATGTTATTGCGTAAATAATAACTTTTGGACAATCCTAAATCAATATAACTATTATTTTCTTCTTTCTCCCTTGCTGGTATCCCACACTTTACCCTAATATCATGCTGCATAGGGATTTTTTGATTTTGTTATTTGTTTGTTTTGATCACGACTGCCCGCTGATGTCGACCCTCCTAGAGCTATATCTCGCATGTTATACGCTTATTTTTGAGGGAACTGAGCTCTCGATGTGAAGGGCTATTTTAAAACACTAACTTCATGCTTAATATATATTACAAACCACTATGCCTTTACACATTTACAATATTTTATGTTCATATAACCCTAGGATGTTTCACTGTCCACATCTAAATGAGAAGCACATTGTCATGACTGAAGAGAAGACAATCATCTGTTTGAAATATTTAAATAAACATTCCAATATTCAAAAAGTGTATGTGACAAGTGTTGCCTGCCAAGTAATGACTTACACATTCAAACTCCAACACTTCAGTATCATATCTAGAAATTTCATATCTAAATATTTAGATTTATTTAAATAGATATTTTTAGTACATAGCGTGTCCCACCCTTCAAACCAAAAAACACAACTGCTACATAGCAATAATATGGAGGGTGATGATACCTACTCATACTGGCTCTCAACACACCTTACCACTTTTTATGTAATTTTTTTATAGAAACAATATATAGTTTCATAATGTACTAGTGTAGATAACATATAGTAGCTCTGATTAAAAGCTAAATAAACAAAAGAAAACCATAACAAAACAATAGTAGGACCACCATGATGGAGTTGGAGGCACATCTAGCAGGCCATAGAAATACTTTCACACTTGTGGTCACTATCCTCAGTAATGAGGAAATGATGATGAAGAAGAACCGTGACTCCTTTTTTTGCTACTTTAACTAACTTATAAGAGCACTTTATGGTGAATTAAAGTTAGTTAAAGAGAGCACTTTATGGTGAGTTACACCGTCACACATGGAGGTTAGCCATGCCAGGGCCCATCCCAATTCGTTGAAGAATGACTGGTCAGGAAACACTCTGGAGGGAAGTTCATTACAAAGTTAGATGATCCATGGAAAAAGAATATCTTGAATCGCACCATGGATGAATTGCAGTAGTTCTAGATAGTATAGCTGAACTCTGCTCCGATTGTGGGTAGTCTGATGGCAAAAATGACAATCATCTCAAACAATCTTTCAAATTTTATGATTATGTATATCAGAAGAACGTTTCAGAACTCATCTTTCCTCTGAACTGGAGTGCCATAATATTAATATAAGGCACACAGTAAACATATACACGTGAAGACTGAAGTCGATACTTTCATTTTACAGCTAGAGGTCCTGGTGAACTTCGATTCATCTGTTGATGACCAGTTCCTCGAGAAGACTATTAAGACATTGAAAACTCACGACGGAATCAAGGAGGTATGTGAAACATCGCAGCACCATGGGAGTGTTACCGACTGTTATGCCATGATCAGGTTTCCTCTGCCGTCACGGTCCTCACCTCCCACGGCCCCCCTTTTTCTGCAGCTAGTGTGTGACTTTGATTGGTGTCTCTGACTCTTTTCCCCTCCTTGCACACAAACACTACGTATTCCTTGTTACATTATTTCCTAATTTTGTATTATTTTAGTATCCTTTTATTTGTATTGCTTAGATGGGAGAACGAGCTGAAGGCCCGCCTGGTGGTAAGTGATCACCGGACCCCATGGACGTCAATAACATAAACACCACCTTGAGACACGAGTTTCAGTTTGAGTGTCAGTTTTTAGAGTACTTAAAACGATTTCCCCACCCTTCAAACCGAAACGCATTACTGCTTCACGGCAGAAATAGGCGGGGCGGTGGTACCTACCCGCGCGGACTCACAAGAGGTCCTACCACCAGTAATTACGCAAATTGTAATTTTGCGGGTTTGATTTTTATTGCACGATGTTATTCCTTCACCGTGGAAGTCAATCGTGAACATTTGTTGAGTACGTATTTCATTAGAAAAATTGGTACCCGCCTGCGTGATTCGAACACCGGTGCATCGCTCAACACGAATGCACCGGGCGTCTACTGAAGCCCGAAGGATGAAGCGCATATTTGATTTCCAGGTGGGTTTCAAGGACGGTGCTTTTGTCGTGGAGACGGTGCTCCCAAGCGCGAACGTTCTGGACGTGGTCGGCTCCGTGACGGGGAGACCAGCCGTGATCCAAGGTTTTGGGGGTAATGACTAGTCACGTTATAGAGTGTTATAAGCGGACCCGACAGACGTTGTTCTGCACAAATCCTGTCGTGCATTCAAGTCGATGCAGCCGTTTAGTTGGAGGATAAATAACCTAGGTACCCACTACAGCGTCATCTGACGGGCTGATTTGTGAATCTAAACCATCCAGGCTGCCACGGAATAAAAAAAAAAACATTCAAATCAGTCCAGCCGTTTAGGAGGAGCTCAGTGACATACACACGTACAGTAAAATTATATATATAAAGATTATCCATCGGTTTCCAAGGATTGTAGACTCAATATTAATGTTACTCTTTAATCTAGCGTTGTCTGGCTCAGACCTTCCTAACATTTTAGGTAACTTGGTAATGCCTAAGTAATTATTCGTCGTAATTTCAATATTGGTTTAACTACCGCCATTTTGTATATTTCACACATAACAATTCTGTCGCATATAACGAACTTTTTTTTTTATTGCCATTGTAGGCAGACTAGCATACTTCCCACCTGATGGTAAGTAGTCACCGTCGCTCATGGACGTCAGCAATGCCAGAGGCAGAGCCAAGCCGCTGCCTACCGTTAAGTACTCTCCGCAAGCCTCGTTTGAAGAAGAACTAACAGGTATCCTGTCCTGGTGAAACTAGAAAGGCTACCGGGACAGAAGTAATCAATGATTTAAAAAAATAAAACTTGATCAGTGTCCTTAGCGCCCCTAACGGCAAGCGAAGAGCCGATGTTTCAAATCCATACAAATTTGAGTTAACTTTTACGCTATCGAGAAAGTTAAAAGACTTGCACTAAGCACACTGAAGGTTTGACGGTCTGTTTGACTTGGGCTTTTCATCTTCACGATAATAGTATTCCAGGTCTAAGCTAAGCACCCAACCTTTTTTTTCCTACCTATGCTAATAGCCTTGAGAGGCTATTTCAGCGTAACCTTAACTAGTAGATGAGCTCACGGGGCTCAAACTTGACGACGTTGCTAACGCGAACCCTAGCAAGAGCAGTGCTTCGCAGTATCTACCATCGGATCGGAAACGCGACCCACTGAGAAGATCCGGTGAGAAACTCAGTGGGCTGTGTCTGTGGGTTACGACCTACCTAAGAAGAAACGGATGGATTGCGTGAAAGACGATATATGTAAGAGGGAAGTGAGCGAAGAAATGGTATATGATAGAGGAGTAGGGAAGGAGAAAACATGCGCCGACCCCGGGTGACTGAGAGAATGATGATGATCTCTTATAAATCCGTGAAGATTCAATCTCCTCGTCCTGATCTTCCTATGCATGGGGTCGGTAAGCGTGTCCTCCCTTTCTTCCTAGTCTTTTTAGGACGCCACCTCTCGTATAGTCTTAAATCAGCTTTAAGGAATGTTAGTTATTAAATAGAAACACAATCGGCCGTCGCCATGGTCTCGGACCAATCGTGCTGCAATAAGATCCTGGGCGTGGTCAGGCTGCAGCAGACGGCCGAGGGCCCGCTGGTGGCTGACGGCAGCATCGACGGACTAAGCCCCGGGAGGCACGGGCTCCACGTATATGAGTCCGGGGATTTAAGTCAGGTACAGTCTCAAGCAGTTCTTTGTTTTGTTTTTTTATTAGAGTCCCATTATTCGGATCGTTTGGAGCCTCTGGGTCTGCGGAGGGACTTCGGTTCCCTCTGTATTTTGTACCGTATGTTCCATGGGGATTGCTCTGAGGAATTGTTCGAGATGATACCTTCATATCGTTTTTACCATCGCACCGCCCGCCACCGGAGTAGAGTTCATCCATACTACCTGGAGCCACTGCGGTCATCCACAGTGCGTTTCCAGAGGTATTTTTTGCCACGTACCATCCGGCTATGGAATGAGCTCCCCTCCACGGTGTTTCCCGAGCGCTATGATATGTTCTTCTTCAAACGAGGCTTGTGGAGAGTATTAAGCGATAGGCAGCGGCTTGGTTCTGCCCCTGGCATTGCTGAAGTCCATGGACGACGGTAACCACTCAACATCAGGTGGACCTTGCGCTCATATGCCTACAGGGGCCATAAAAAAAATGTAAAGACAAGTCAAGTCGGCAGTTGACGGTTGTTTGCATGAGTGTACCAGGCTCACCACAAACCAGGAGAAGTGGAGATTGATCGTGAGGCACCTCCATGGGACATACATGTTTCTAATTGTTTTAGAGGTTGGATGAGCACATCACTTGGTGTTCAGTAGACACCAGAGTCCATAGACATCAACATTGCATTACCATTTCACGGCAGAAACATGCGGGCTGGTGGAACTGGCGCGGGCTCACCAGCGACCATACCGCCAGTGTACAATAATTCGATTTTTTTAATTAGCATATTATATTGTATTGTTTTCGCCAGGGCTGCAATTCCATAGGGGGGCATTATAATCCGTCGGGGGGACCGCACGGGGGGCCCGGCGATCCCCCGGATCGGAGGCACGCCGGCGATCTCGGAAACATTACAGCCGACGCAAACGGCAGAGCTGCATTCAGGATTGTCGATGATGTCCTAAAAGTGAGCGCATTTTATTTGGATCGTTGTGTGTCGCGATGTGTGGTGGTGGGGCAGCTATTGTACTGTAAAAACTGAGACCTTAGAACTTATATCTCAAGGTGGGTGGCTGCATTTACGTTGTAGCTGTCTATGGGCTCCAGTAACCCCTTAATGCCAGGTAGGCTGTGAGGGAGAACTCACATACATCTACGCAATAAAAAATAAAGAAAAATAAATAGGAGTCTGAATATTTGCTTTCTCAAATGAATTAAAATTAAAAGAATGACAATCAATTTAAGACTTTTAGAATATATTTTTTTCGGGCCGGGCGCCGAACCTCCTAAGAGGTCCCCGCACCTAGGAGGGTGCGCGGGGTTTGCGGGACTGGTCCGCGACTGCGAGACCGCGGGCCTAACGACGTTTTAGGGCTCTACTGCACTAAACGACTCCCCTGCACTCTTACACCCGACGTCCGATCTCCGTCCTTCCGTAATTACTTGTAGTATGACTTCTTGTGAGTCAGCGCGGGTAAGCGCCACCGCCCTGCCTATTTCTGCCGTGAAGCAGTAATGCGTTTCGGTTTGAAGGGTGGGGCAGCTGTTGTAACTATACTGAGACCTTAGAACTTATCTCGAGGTGGGCGGCGCATTTACGTCGTAGATGTTTATGGACTCCAGTAACCACTTAACACGAGGTGGGCTGTGAGTTCGTCCACCCATCTAAGCAATAAAAAAAAATCGGTTTTTGGTTCGCATGTGCGTTTGTAATGCACCAGCTAAAGTTAGGTCAGGGTCTTTGGTTGTAGAACTAATGGGAGTGCCCCCGCTTCAGGTGTGGGACGTGATCGGTAGGTCTATGGGCGTGACCGAGCGGGGGGACGACTGCGGCCGCGGAGACGGCACCTCCAGGGTCGACGGGAACTCGGGACCGATGTGAGTTGAGCGTCTTTAACCCGATCCCCGGTTGGATAGCCACCGAAAAGCTCTCGGCTACCCTCATTCAGTTCTTTTAACACGCGCTTACATAAAGTTTTGAAGTCGTCGTGGCCTGAAGGATAACACGTCCGGTGCATTCGTATCTAGCGATGCACCGGTGTTCGAATCCCACCGGCAGGTATCAATTTTTCTAATGATATACGTACTTAGCAAAATGTTCACGATTGACTTCCACGTTGAAGGAATAATATCGTGTAATAAAAAAACAAACCCGCAAAATTATAATTTGTGTAATTACTAGTGATAGGACCTCTTGTGAGTCCGCACGGGTAGGTACCACCACCCCGCCTATTTCCGCCGTGAAGCAGTAATGCGTTTCGGTTCGAAGGGTGGGGTAGCCGTTGTAACTATACTGAGATCTTAGAACTTATATCTCGAGGTGGGTGGCGCATTTACGTTGTAGATGTCTATGGGCTCCAGTAACCACTTAACACCAGGTGGCCTGTGAGCTCGTCCATCCATCTAAGCAATAAAAAAACGTACTTCAAATATTCTCGAACGAATTCCACGTTGTAGAATATAAAAATGATATTAATTGGCGCAATCACCGGTCTTCGGTAACCGCTTGCCTTGGGCTGTGATCACGTACACTGGTAAAATGTTTCGTTTCCAAACAGATTAGCGTGTGGCATCATAGCCAGGTCGGCGGGAATCTTTCAGAATCCGAAGCGGATATGCGCCTGCGACGGGGTAGTGGTGTGGGATGAACGAGATAAACCGCTGGCGGGCAGCGGGAGGAGAGGTCAGGGGGACCGCGCCCCCAGCGAGGGGGGCTGCTGTGGCAAGGCAGGCAAAACCACGAAAGGAAGTAATAACAAAGGGGACCGATGTGGGGCAGGGGACGGTGGGGGTGGCAACGGTAAAACATGCTGTAAAGTGTAGGGGCACGTGTGGGGGAAATTTTTGGGTTATTTAAAGGATTGTGGTCGTTAAAGGTTTGGAAATAAAGTTTCTTTTTGTTTCAAATAAAATGTTTTATTTTTGATCGTGACAATGGTATTAACGAAAATAATTATTAATTACGTCCTGCCAAGTAATTACGGTGCTAAGATGTCTTGAGAGCCAGCACGGGTGGGCACCACCGCCCTGTCTGTTTCCACCACGAAGCAGTAATGATTTCCGACTTGAAGGGTGGGGCGGCCGTCTTTACAATTAATCCTTAGGTCTTGAACTTCAAGAACGTCCAAGTCTGGTTAAACTATAAGCTACTAGCTAACATTAATCGCGTCACACCTTCCAAGTGTCAATCTCTCAGCAATTCGTCTCTGGAACGAGCTTTCTTCTCTTTCTCCACCTTATCCCACTAGGTGACGTTGGCACAGCTAATTTTTCTCTTCCATCAGCCGTCATCTCAACCCTCACTCGTCTCTCTCTCATATCGTCATTCACACACCATTCATTTCTTCTTCGATCGACCTGTACCCCCTCTACCTTGCACTACCATTTCCGTACATCTCCTAGTCCCATGTATCTTCTCCCTACGCATCACATGTCCATACCACGCTAACCGTCCGCTCTTTCATTTGTTGATTACCAGGGCTACTTTCACACTTCCTCTGATATCGCACGCTCTTTGGAAAGATCATTAGCTTTCATAGCAATTCAATTAAACTGGTCATTTAATAACTGCAAAGAAATAATATTTTTTTCTGATCAACTCTTTAACTGGTATATAGGTACTGGTTATTTACTGTTGGTAGGATCTCTTGTGAGTCCGCGCGGGTAGGTACCACCGCCTCGTCTATTTCAACCATGAAGCAGTAATGCGTTTCGGTTTGAAGGGTGGGGCGGCTGTTGTAACTATAATGAGACATTAAAACTTATATCTCTAGGTGGATGGCGTATTTACGTTGTAGATGTCTATGGGATCTGATAACCACTCAACACCAGGTGGGCTGTTAGCTCGTCAACTCAGCTAAGCGATAAAAAATTTTTGTGACAGTTTTTGTCTTGGATCTTCTTATTAAGGCGCTAGAATATTTAATAGTCTGGGAGAGATGAATCCGAATCATACTAAGAGCAAATCTATTTCTAAGAGATCTAGAAGACTAAAACGTTTATTAACAAACAAAATAGGGCAAAGTTAGGCAATCCCAGAGCTTTAGTTATAGAAATCGACATAATTACTTCAGTGCGCCGCGTAGGGCACCGGTGACCTACACGCCAGTCGAAGGGTTAATGCATTCACAACACATTACCCAGTTTAAGATCGACGTAATCGAACCAGACCACGAAGGTTCTGATTTGCTGTGGCCGCAACGTCAGGCCTTTCTCCAGACTACCCTCGCTAAGCATTCTTGGCTCATCAGCATATACAGTACTTGTGTTCGAACGCCCGTAGTATTCGTTGAAACTTCTCATGAATTCGGTTTTCTTGTTCCACCTCAACGGAGACCAGTCCTTGAGCCACACGTTACCTCCAAGCGCGCATTCCGCTATGCTTCTAATCCTCAAATTGACGAAAACGTCTCTCAAATAGACCCTTTTGATTCCGCTTCGGATTGCGTCGGATTTTTCCAGATAATTCTCCAGTCTTATCAGAACGGTGGCTTCGTTCCACTGCTCGATCGACAACAAATGTATGCCTAAGGGCAGTTTTTTCTTTAACGCACTAAATTCATTGGTCTCCCCCAGCCACTTCGATTTTAGGTAGGGCCCGTAGCCACCGTACTCAGAAACTAGGACCTTCGGCTCCAAGCTGATCTCCTTCGCCAATCTCTTCTCGTAAATCATGTTTGGTTTGTGATTCATCTTCGTCGCGTATAGTATATGCTTCCCTCTGACAATCAGGCCCCTGTCGTATTCAGTTTCGTTCAGATTCATCTCCGTTCCAGTTTCGTCAGTGAGGATCCGTCTTATGATCATAAGGTCCAGTTCTCCATCCGTCAGCGACGTCCCCCCTTGGGCTCTGTCATTGAAGATCGAGAATCTAAGGTTCTTCTGCTCGTCCTCTATGTATATTTTCGACGTTACCGGGTAGAGGTTGCCTGGAAAGATAAAACAAGGGTATTGGAATGGCTTGTCCGTGACGGTAGGTGGGTCTAAGTGGGGGGTGGGTGGTAGTGTGAGGATCTTCGAGCTTTTCTATTAATACAATAAATATATTACTGGTTTCTACTAGTTTACCGTGAATCTGCACGGGTAGGTAACACCACCCCGCCTTTTGTGCCGTGAAGCAGTAATGCGTTTCGGTTTGAAGGGTGGGGCAGCCGTTGTAACTATACTGAGACCTTAGAACTCATAACTCAAGGTGGGGGTGGCATTTACGTTGTAGATGTCTATAGGCTCCGGACTTAACACCAAGTCTGCTATGAGCTCGTCCGTACATCTAAGCAATAAAAAAAAAACAATACCGGGTATCGCGTCCATATTGACCGGCTCGTACGTGGCCCTTAGATTCCTGAGCCTCTTCAAGGTCTGCCGGCCATTTGCGTCTGTGTAGAACGCGCCGTCGTTACCCAGATCCGTCGTGTACCTCAAGAACACATCCTTGCCCCACCCGTCCTCCACCGGCACTGGCCCCACGACCCAATCCACCTCAATATAAGGCAAGTCTGTGTACAATCTCGCCACGAACGAGACGTAATCTGAATAAGCGCAGTGTATCTCTTCTACTACACGAGTTTTGTAGACAATTGTCTCGATGAAGTCCAAGATCGGTATGGGATTTGAATCGACCGGCCGGAAGAGGTAGACGCCCGGATTTTTTTTGTCCGTCCGGCCAGTATCCGTCGGTTTGTCGGACGCGTAGTAGTAAAACTGGACGTCCAAAGCTAGAAACACATTGTTCGACAGAGTCAGGTTTGTTATTTTTCGCGTGGAGTCCAGATTGATACGGATGTACTGGAAAATAAGGGTCGTTTAGTTAATTTGGTATTTATTTGGTTAATTTGGGGTCGTGCGGGACATGGAGTGTTTAGTTAATTTGGTATTTAATTGGTTAATTTGGGGTCGTGCAGGACATGGGGTGTTTAGTTGATTTGGTATCTAATTGGTTAATTTGGGCTTGTGCATGAGTGCTCAAAGTGGGTGCCGCATTCACACCGTGGTTGCCTATGGGTTCCGGCAAACATTTAACACCAGGTTGGCTGTGAGCTCGTCCACCCTTCCAAGCAATAAAAAAAATGGCTTTAAAGATAAAAACTTACCTTATTAGAAATAAACATATCCTTCGAAACGACATATCCATTATTATCCATATCGGATCTCCTCGGATCAGTGCTGGTATCAGAATCCTTCTCGACTGCAGAGGGCTCTTGATCAGATTCTGGAACTGCGTCTGACGATGGCTGTGCCGTGGTCTCTGCGCTCAGATTACCCTGTTTCACTTCGTCAGTGTCGTCTATGGTCGTAATTTTAATCTCTGTTGTTTCATCTATAATTTCTGGACCGGTGGTCGATTCATATGATTTATTTCTAGGTCTCGGAGTTATAACGTATCCGTCTGTATAATTTTTATGACGTCCGAAATCCCCGTAAACAATTCTGTTTGCAGTTCTAGCTGTGCTAGTAACGTCGTCATAATAATAATCTTCGTCATTAATTAGATTGTCGTCCGCCATTTTGGGGTTGACTTGTCTGATTAGATACTTTTTGTTTTTGTTTTTGATTTTTTTTATGATCGTCGATCTGACGTCTCTCGTCCGAGACCTCTCGATGTAGTAAGATCTGTGAGACATCAAACGATTTTAGTGCTGACTTAATTTTTATATACAACTAGGGACCCGCCCTCGCTTCGCTTCGGAAACATTAAATTTTATTATTGATAGGCGAGTCCCGTCATGTTGCGCGCGGTACGACAATAACTGCGGGTGACGCCGCGGGGCGAAGCTAGTCTAAAAAAATTAGCCTAAGTTACTCCTTATATCATCAGCTACCTATTAGTGAAAGTCGCATCAAAATCGGCCCCGCCGTTCCAGAGATTAGCCGGAACAAACAGACAGATAGACAGAGACAAAAATTGTAAAAAATGTTATTTTGGTGTATGTACCGTATATATATTCATATGCATGTAGTAATAAGCGGTTATTTTAATATTACAAACAGACACTCTAATTTTATTTATATGTATAGATAAAAGCTTGGGTTTTCACTATTCGCCAATCAAGCAATTAATTTTTGAAGTCGTCGTGGCCTAAAGGATAAGACGTCCGGTGCATTCGTATGTAGCGATGCACCGGTGTTCGAATCTCGCAGGCGGGTACCAATTTTTCTAATAAAATACGTACTCAACAAATGTTCACGATTGACTTCAACGGTGAAGGAATAACAACGTGTAATAAAAAAACAAACTCGCAAAATTATAATTTGCGTAATTACTGGTGGTAGGAAGTATTGTGAGTCCGCACGGGTAGGTACCACCACCCTGCTTATTTCTGCCGTGAAGCAGTAATGCATTTCGACTTAAAAGGCAAGTCAGCCCTTTAGAACTGAGCCGTGAAACTCGTTTCTCAAGTGAACGGCGACATTTACGTTGTTGATGCCCATGGGCTTCTGTGGTCGCCTATCAACAGTACGGTTATGAGCTCGTCGAACCATTTAAGGAATAAAAAAATAACGGCGTTGCTGACGTCTATGGACGACAGTAATCACTCGCCATCAGGTAGGTTTTTTTTTCCTACCTAAACTGATAGCCTTAAGAGGCTATTTTAGCGTAACCTTAACAAGTAGGTGAGCTCACGGGACTCATCGTCAGGTTTGAGCCCTTTGAGCTCACCTACTAGTTAAGATTACGCTGATATGGTCTCTCTAGACCATCAGCTTAGGTATGAAAAAAAAAAAACACACACACACACACAATAACTTAATAATAATATCTGTCAAATGAGACTTCGTAATTGTAATAGAGTGTAACACAGTTGTTACAATAACAGTTTATTCTAGGTAAATCGATTTTGATGTGTGTTTTTTGATGGGAGGGTAAACCGCTTCGTTACGTGACGCGTTACGGCGCCATTCTGTCTGGCGTCTCTTTCTCTCACGCACACGACAACGGCACTGAGTATGTGACTCCTAACCATTTATATATCTTTTCAATTTATGTTACAATTTTCCTTACATTAACATAATATTAATACACAATAAATTTAAGTAATAACTTAAGCTTTGTTGCAAGTTAAACAATTTCAATATTAAATAGTCAATTCAGATTAGTTTTCGATATATATCCATTTTCTATATTAATGTATTGTCAATAGTAAACCATAAGATACCTGCTATATTTTTATATTTTACAGAATTTCTCTAAAGTAAACGGTTGTCTGGAAGAGATCGCTTTTGGCGATAAGAAATTGTGTTTTGGTGTGCAATAAAATGTATTCTCTCTCTCTCTCTCTCTCTCTCTCTCTTAGTTTAAGTTGTCACTTCTATCGCGCGTTCTGAGACGAACACTTTTTTTTTTCATTTTTAAATAAGTATTTTCGCACCTGAATCCCAGTGGTGGGACGTTCTCGGCCATGAAGACCAGCTCGTGGTCGGCTGTGGCGGCTCGCTCCGGGATGGCCAAGATGGCGCCCGGGATCCTCACGATAGAAGAGTTAATCTTCTCAACTGTAAGCATTGGGGATAAAGAATGTGTTCTCTGCTTAATGTAGCCTGATGTTTACGACTCGTTTTTATTTAGCTTCGTATGTGTGCTACTGAATCTTCGAAGGCCCCTTCCACCGTCTCCAAGTCGTCCGTTCTAACGTAAGATCTAACGTAACTATACTGAGACCTTAGAATCCATATCTCAAGGTGCTTGACGGCATTTGTAGATGTCTATGGGCTCCAGTGACCAGGTGGGCTGTGAGCCCGTCCACCCATCTAAGCAAAAAAAAAAAGAGCAGGTGGCGTTAGTTTCGCCAATCTAAGAAGTCTCGACGGCTCAGTCAGGGGAGGATCGGTTGCTGCGGCTGAGGGCGCGCCCCTACCAAGAACCCTATGGTCGCTACACGCAAGCACCCACCAGTAGATCAGAATAGCAATATCTATACTAATATATAAATCTACAGTGATTTTTGCGGATGTTCCGTTATAGCTACTGAACCGTGCACCCGATTGACTTGAAACTTGGTATCCATGTAGAAAATACATGTACTTAATGGATAGGCTAATATTTATATGAGTGTTGGACCCCCTACATCAGTTGCGGGGGCGTTAATGATGAGAATCTTTGGGGGGGTGAGAAATAATAATGTTAATTTTAAATGCCCAACGAACGGGTCTGCTCCTGATACTGACGTTTTGGTCCGTACACTTGGTACACGTGGTTCCCGACGGGGAGTCGCGCGGGAAGGGACACCGGCCACGCCAGCGGATTGTATATCACGATCTAGAAGCAAGAGAAGTACCGCCTGTTGAACCTGTTTAAGTCTTCGTGGCCTTAAGGATAAGACTTAGTACTGGTAGTAGGACTTCTTGAACTTTAATTCAAATAGTTGAAGAAGTTTCTTTTGTCATGATAGTTTTTACAAATATTAAACTTTAAATAAATCTCCTGTGAAGTCGTAAATATGTCGCATATTACACAATAAATAAAGCATTATCGTGCTAACACTAAGCTTTGCTTAATGCGAATTTTGTAACGTTTTCGATCGCGTAAAAGTTAACTCAAACTTTCCAACTTCAACTTGGAACAGCGCCCCTAGCGGCAAACTAAAGGACTAAAGTTTCAACTTCATACAAAAAAAACTCCCATTATGCACAAAGATAAGGAATATTCTCTCATCATTCCTTTAAAGCATACGTGTTGTGTACTAAGATTACGAATTATTGAGACTGATACGGGTAACTTTATTTATTTCCTATTTGTTCTAGTAGCCTTGAGAGGTTATACTAGATTCACCGAGCTGGTAGCTGAGCTCACGGGGCTCAAACCTGAGGACGTTGCTAACACGGGCCCTAGCAAGAGCCGTGCTTCGCAGAATCTACCACCGGATCGGAAACGCGACCCGCTGAGAAGATCCGGCGAGAAACTCAGTGGGCTGTGTCTGTGGGTTAGTTTACTCGCCGAGCCCAGCGTCGTAAGCGACGGGTTCGACGCGAACGATGACCAGTACGGGTAGCGTTATCCGAATACCCCACTGGCAAACGTTTTTCTCTATAAGAGCCCTGCCATCTTCTTAACTCGAACTTCTGTTAGTCCGATCTGTTCCCAAGAAGGTCCCGACTAATTTGTGGGTACTCTACCATAATGACTTCTCGCTGACTAGACTATGGTAGTGTCGCTGCGTGATGTTGAAGCGTGAACGTAGCTTTAGGATCTATCCGTGAATTCATACTCACGAAAAACTGCGGTGACTCCGTGTTGGCGCAGCTCGACTCGTTGAAAGAGCACCGGTAGTAAATGTTCGATTGTGAGCTCCTACGCAATTTGCTGGAAAGAAATCAATCAGGTTTAGTTAATAGTAATAACGCGCATACATCCGGCTCTAAATTATGATTCTCTGTGTTATTAGTACCAGAGATTGACCATCGGACTTTTTGGCGGGAACGCGAGGAGTTAAGTTGTGTGATTTGTTTTATTTTGTCTATTTAGTGTTTCTTCAGGTTTAAATGTGTAATAACGGTGGTTTATTAACTGTTTAATATCTGTGAATGAATATCTGTAAATGTGGGAAAATGAAACAAAGCCGCTGGACGTAACTTCTCGGGATCCTCCAAAAAGTCCACTGAACAAATCTTAGTAAATGACCACCATTTTACTGAGATTATATTTCATCCCATTTCATTTCATTTAATTTCATCCCAGTTGATTAATGTCTCAAATTAATCATCTTCATTTCATTTCACTCCATAATATCGTTTTTTATAAAAATATGAATATAAATTAAAATAAGATATGACTTAAAGGTCTCAGTTACCAGGTCATAAAATCCCTTTAAAAAAAAGACTGACCATCTTTTAATTATTATTTTTTTGCTTAGATGGGCGGACGAGCACACAACCCACCTGGTGTTAAGCGGTTACTGAAGCCCATAGACATCTACAACGTAAATGCGCCACCCATCTTAAGATATGAGTTCTAAGGTCTCAGTATAGTTACAACGGCTGCCCCGCCCTTCAAACCGAAACGCATTACTGCTTCACGGCAGAAATAGATAGGCTGGTGGTACCTACCCGCGCGTACTCACAAGAGATCCTACCACCAGTAAAATATATATGTTGATAATAAATAACCAGATGAAGAGCAAACAAACCTGTTAATCACAATGTTTGCCTGATGCGGGAATCGAACCCGCGATCCACAGCGCATCAGTCTGGACTTCTAACTACTGCACCGCCGAGGCAATCAGGCTTGTTAAGCTCGGCTCTTGTTTTAAAAAATGACGGGGTAAACGTGTGACGTCATTTGTGGCCAATTAGGTGGACGTGGTCGCGGGTTGGCCGAAGATAAGCCAATAGCTATACGGCCACCACTAAATGTCGACCTTCCCATCATAGACGACCGCTAACGACTTTCGCAATTGACTTTTAGCCTGGCACGTGCATTGCGATAGCTAAGCTCGAGTTAGAACCAAGAAAGCTCACTTGAACGCCTGCTTCAGGAGTAACGTGGACCTCTGCACGGCGGAATACATTCTGTCCGTGTAATATTCCTTTACGTAGTCGTGCATGGCTCCCGTGATGATGTTGTGGTCTTGAAAGGCTCCTATAATGACAATGATGTCGTCTAGCTACACAATGATCTAAAGTTTCTAACAGTAAGTCCTGATTAGTCCTAACATATCACAGGGATCGAATTTTATGGGTTTACGGAGGAACTTTGATGCTACCTTTGTAGGCTGACGTGCGGCCCGCCTAGTAGTTACTAGTTTTCAATGCTCATGGATGGCAGCAATGCCAAGGGCACATCTATACCCTTGACGACTCTACGCATCGGCGTTTCTAGAACATATCCATAGCGCTCGGGGAATGCCGTGACAGCTCATCCCAGAACCGAATGGTACGTGGCAAAAGTGATCTCTGGTAAACGATGTCGGATAGTGTGAGTGAACTCTGGTCCCATGGCAGGAGGTGGAGGTGGTATGGAGGTAAAACGGAGGGCTTCAGCAGAGCCCCTTTATAGTGCTGAAGGTTAGGAATGCGTGCTTTCACAGCAGAAATAGGCATTGAATCGATTATCATGTGCGGTCCCCTGACAGTAACCTCTGCTATATTACAGAGTAGTTTGCCGCAAGTTTTTTTATTTTTTTATTACTTAGACGGGTGGACGAGCTCAAAGCCCACCTGGTGTTAAGTGGTTACGGGTGCCTATAGACATCTACAACGTAAATGCGCCACCCACCTTGAAATATAAGTTCTAAGATCTCAGGTATAGTTACAACTGCCCCACCCTTCAAACCGAAACGCATTACTGCTTCACCGCAGAAACAGGCAGGGTGTTGGTACCTACCCGTGCGGACTCACAAGAGGTCTTACCACCAGTAAAAAAGATTTTAGACAATTAGATCTTATACCAAAATTGGTATAGACTGAAACGCAAGAGACCGAAAAGAATGGAGTGCAAATGAAGAGACCAACATTGGGTAGACACATGCTCAAATTATATTTGTGCGTAAATTTGTCCATTTAAATAATTATTGAAATAAAGTCTATTTCTTTATTATTCCCCGAATGTCTGACGTCATATGTAATGTGTTTACTAAACATTACCCATGACCCACTGAAACTCTTCAAAGAGCTGGTCGTTGTTCCACAGTCTGGCGAGGACCTGAAGCTGCTTGGCCATCTGCAAATAGAATGGAGTTGGTATCTACAGGCTTCAGTTGCAATGGCACAGCCTGATCTCACCTAGTGGTTACAAGAGCTCATCCACTTTGAGATATGAAGTCCAAGGACAATGGTGGTACCTATCCGGGAGAACAAGATGTCCTACCACCAGTAATTACTTACGCATATTAAAAATTTTCAGGTTTTTTATTTTTATTACCCGACGTTATTCCTTCACCGTGGAAGTCAATCGTGATCATTTGTTAAGTGTGTATTTCATTAGAAAAGATTGGCCGAAAAAGTCGTATTGTCGATACAAATGTACCAAGCTTCTTATCCTTTAGGCCACGATGACGCATTTACACAATTTGAATTGACTCATCAGTTGCAGGCACACCTAAACAAATGTACGGTATGTGTATAACCTGCAGGTATACATGTCCCTCTCTCGCCATGTACTTTATGGTGGGTCGCGACGTATACAGGCCGGTGGCGTGAGAGAACTTGTCGTAGGCCATAGGGAAGAAGTCATCCTGTTTCGTGTCCAAAGTCGGGCTGCAAGACAAGAAATAATAGCTACAGTGTAGTCTGTCTTCGATCGCGAGCATAGATCCGTTTAAATATTAATACACATATGTATATGTACGTATGTAGGTATTAAACCTCAGACGTTCGCCAAAGGAATGTTTTGCTTGGGAATCGAACCCACGGTCCTCAGCCAAACAGTCAAAGCCGAAAACTACTGCGCCCCCAAATCTGTCAATTATACGATATTCATAAAGCTAGTAAGTTACCTGCTTATAATTAGACCAAGACAAAAGTGTCATTCGTCTTCTATTTCAAACGATAATCATTGTTCTTAGCAATTTACGTTTCTCCCAAATATTTTCTAAATAAAAGATATAACAATGTAACATAAAACTGAATCTGGATCATGCGGTTCCAATGACTACAGAACTTCCCTTAGCTATCACCCTCGTAAAGCACTAAAACTTTCAACACAGCTCAAAGAGGTACCTCGGACGTGAGCTTCTAAATCCCAATGGTAACCTACGACACCCCCCCCTTCCGGGTCCCTACAAATCGGAGCGCGGAACTGCTGCCCCCACTGAGCTGTGAGCCCCTGTTAGCCCTTGTGAGCAACCGACAAAGCTGTATAAATTCTTCATTACTTGGAGTCATAGACCGCTTTCAGGTAGCACGCCGGCGTTGAATAATACAGATTGATATTGGCTCCGGTCTCATAACTCTTTTTGTTCACTTCGCTGTAAAGAAAACTCCATTTTAAAGGTACATCAGGCAGGACGTGAGGCAAGGGAGATTCTGCCCTGACTATAAGAGCACGTGAGCATGATTTTTGATAAAAAAAATTTAGATAGATAATATCTCGTTTTAGCGGTTCACAGTAACAATGAAATAAACATTATTTGTTTAACGCGATTTCAGAAAAAAAGCGTAATGTAATGCGTTCTCAATCAGCATGGGGTCGGTGACCTTGTATGAATCTTTAATATACATTACGTGTTCGCAAAAATATTTATGTATTTAATACGAAACGTGTTTATTATGTTTTGTATTACCGGGGCTTGTGGATACGTCGGAGTCTCAATTAGGTTATGTAACAGTCTCACTTTTCGAGCCATAACGTCCGACTGCTTCGAGCAGAAATAGACAAGACAGTGGCTTACAGAAATAGACAAGACAGTGACCTTCAGAAATAGGCCAGACATTGACTTACTGAATTAGGCAAGCCAATGACCTACTTGAATAGACCAGACAGTGACTTACAGAAATAGACAAATAGGCAAGACTGCACCTGTCCGCGTAGGTAGACCATGACAAAACCTCCCAAATACTTACTTGATCAATTTATCCACGTTGGCGAACCATATAGAGGCGTCATAGTAGCCGAACCTCTGACCCATCATCACCATGACATTCCTGGTGGAGTAGTAGGGAGCTTGGCGGTGGAGGATCGACTTTATGAACAGGTCGACCTGCAAATAAATCGACACTACGTCACAGAAACTGAAGAAATGCGGCACACAAATCTGTGATGTGTAAGCTTCCGATGGTTTTAGGGGGACTGAGAGAGAATCTAGAGATAATTATCTATCTCTTTCTCGGAGCACGACTTTTGAGACAGAATTTAGCCGGTGACGTTACCGTAAAATATATTGAGGTCTTTGTCTAACAACTCTAACATATCGAGCGGTGGAAGGCTATTTCGTTTAAGCGACATTTCGCTTAACAAGCGACATTTATCCTTGTAATAAAAGGTCCGTTTGATTTGGTATCAGCATCAACGGTTCGATGTTTTTAATTGACGGTAGTGTATATAAAAAATTAATCCATTTTTTTATAAGTACATAAAATGGCGCGCGTGAAAGAAGTGAAACTTCTTTTGCGGTGTGTAGTAATGTGGTTCTCTTCATTTCTCATCCTTAAATCAAATTTCTCTTGTAATAGGGAATGCTTTGTATAAGAGAAACGATCTGGCTCGCTTTCTCCCTCTCTCCGCGGTCGAGTGGTTCGCGAGACGCTCTGTCTATTCTCTCACTCTCGCTCATCCTAGAATTGCATCTTTTCTTTCTAACCGTAACGAATCTGTAGCGAGTTAAATTTTACTCACAACGCGCCTATAGAAGTTCAACTTCAAGAAAATATTAGGTCAAGCATCGAACCCGCTCGTCGATGTTTCTGAAGACTGAGTCCGAAGTGATGAGGAGGGGGTCATCGCAGTAGCTCCCGAAGCAGAACCCTGGCGGAGACCAGTACCCGTCGAACAGCTTGTGGGTGTAGATATCAGTCTCCGCGCCTGGACATTATTCCTTTGAACTACCAGCGCCTCTGGTGACAAACGCCCAACTCCATACAGTGGCGGATTAAAGGTCCAGAGCGCCCTATGCAATCACTTTATCGGCGCCCCTGTCTTCTTCTCTTCTTGTCAGCCCATGGACGTCCACTGCTGGACATAGGCCTCCCCCAAGCCTTGCCACAACGACCGGTCCTGTGCTGCCTGCATCCCTTGTACCGGCCATAAATGGCCATCATAATACTATCAATTTTAACTAGTTGTTTTTGCAATTACGATGACGTTGTATCATCAAACCCTAGACTTTAGTAGACCAGGACCCTTGTACTTACGCTAATGCGCGAGTGAAATACAAACAAACCCGCAATATTGCACAATACGAGTATATCAATGCTTGTGCAATATAATCTATTCTAGATTTAGATTATAGATCAGCATTTAGTTCTTAATCGTCGATATGTTATTTTCTTTATTTATTTAAAAATTCTGAGCTCGCGCGCCCCTTATAACTACACGCCCCTAGGCACGTGCATAATTTGCCTTACGGATAATCCGCCTTTGATTCCATACAAATTCGAGTTAACTTTTACGCTATCGAGAACGTTAAAAAACTCGCACTAAGCGTATTGGCCTTACCTAAATCATCGCTTCCCCTCCACAAGAACTCCATGGATTTCCTCCTCATTCTGTCCAGCTCATCGTCGAAGCTGATCGGGTTTATGAAGAGCCCATCGAAGCCCATCTGGGCCAGCAGCGAGGCGATCTCGCGGGAGTGCCCATAGACATCTGCCTGCCAGGCCATCAGCGGACGCCCGCACTCTAGGAACGTAGCGTTGAGTTTCCTGTAAGCGATTGCAGATGGCGCTTTAATAATTTATTTACACTAGTTCGACGCTCGAATAAGAGATGGCGTTTTTTCAACAATATTCTCTACTGGTTTGGCAATCTGTCTTTTAAAATGAGGGTGGTATTGGACTATTATCTTGAATATACCACTGGACCATACCATTTTACTGGAATGGATGTACCGCCATCTTTTTTCGCCGCATTTTTTTTGCTTTAATGGGTGGACGAGCTCAGGGCACACCTGGTGTTAAGTGGTTACCGGAGCCCATAGACCTTGAGACGTCATCATTAGTTTGTCACCCTTCGAACTGAAATGCATTACTGCTTCACGACAGAAACAGGTGAAGTGGTGGTACCTACCCGCACGGGCTCACAAGACGTCCTACCACCAGTAAAACAGTTGACTGTCGAATTTCAACGTCTAACTAGACGAGAACTTTTTTATTGCTTTGTTTTTTGGACGGCTCACAGCCCATATGGTGTTAAATGGTTACAGGATCCCATAGACATCTACAAAGTAAATGCTACCATCCACCTTGAAATACGAGTTCTAAGGTCTCATTAAAGTTACAACGGCTACCCCACCCTTCAAATCGAAACGCATTACTGCTTCACGGCAGAAATAGTCAGGGTGGTGGTACCTACGCGGGCAGGCTCACAAGACATCCTACCACCAGTAAAGCTTGGGACTGGTACGAATGACTCTATGGATACCTTAGCGAGTACGTGAACTGATCGATCACGGCGTGGTAGTTGGTGGTGGCCTCGTCCACCATCCCCCATGCCCCGCCCACGATAAAGAGTCTACCTTGACGTAGCAGCGTGTATACCATCCTGCGGACTACGGAAACATGTTGTCATTAACAATTTACACTTCAAACGAGACTCGTGTAGAGTACTTAACGGTAAGCAGTGGCTTGGCTCCGCCCCTCGCATTGCTGAAGTCCATGGGCGACTGTAATCACAGACCTTCAGGTGGGCCGTATGCTCGTCTGTCTATAGGGGCAGTAAAAAAATCATTCTAACACCCAAGGGTATTACAAACTGACCGTTTAGGATGTGAGGTCTAGGATGAGAAGTCTCCATGGTCCGTGACCAAGAGAACTGTGAAGCATTTGAAATTTCCAGAATAATATTAGAAAAATCCAAGATTGACCCATATCACACCGACCCTCCAATGCAACACAGTTCATCAATGCTACCTGGAGCCACTGCGTTCATCCACAGTGCATTTCCAGAGATCTTTTTTGCCACGTACCATCCAACTTTGGAATGGGCTCCCCTCCACGGTGTTTCCCGAGCGCTATGACATGTCCTTCTTCAAACGAGGCTTGTGGAGAGTACTTAACGGTAAGCAGCGGCTTGGCTCTTGACACACTTTTGTGTATTGTGACTTTTTTGTCCATGTTAAGTCATTAGTTTCAGATATTCTCGTTTGCTATCTGCATTATCTGTTGCATTAATTGTAGGAACTTGTTTGGTCTTTACTTTTCTATCTTTGCCTGATCTGTTGTACAGTTAGTTTCTCGTATAATAAATCAATAAATACGATCTTAGTTTAAAATATGTTAAGCTAGTCAAAACACCCCATTTGGCTGGCCGATCTTCGATTTGATCTTGATGCTGTAGC
The DNA here is from genome assembly GCF_030269925.1 of Bombyx mori. Lineage (NCBI taxonomy): Eukaryota > Metazoa > Arthropoda > Insecta > Lepidoptera > Bombycidae > Bombyx > Bombyx mori. The sequence continues at coordinate 426,920 of NC_085117.1, read as the reverse complement.
CAAAAGAAAATACCCAACTGCCCAATATTACTAGCTGGGTGAAACTGAAGATTCCATGAAAATTGATCCAGCCTTTTCGGAGTCTACAAAGAACACGCACGGTGAAAGGATATTTGGTTAAAGTGACATTTCGCTTACCACACAACATTTATCTTTGTAATTAAAGGTCCGTTTTATTTAGTACTAGCATCAATAGTTCGATGATTTTAATTGAACTTCAATTAAGTTTACCCCATTCAAATAGCCGAAGATTTTTTTTTTCTTGAAGATATTTTTTCCAAATTTTAAACTTTAAATGTCTCCCTGTAATTGTGCAAAAATGCCGCTCAAACCAAACCGCGTTTAATTCCTCGATATGTGTCTGTGGAAGGATAGAGCACACACGTCCTCTGCTATTCTCACCCGTTGCATCTCTGTTCGCCCACCAGTGGAACAAGTAAGGAGTGTCGGAAAACGTGAACCTGTAAAGGCAATCCTGATTAAATTATGATAGACAAAATAAAACACATCACACAACTCACTCCTCGCGTTCCCGCCAAAATGTCCTGTCATACATCTTTTTTTTTAAGAATTTTATGACCTGGTAACTAATGCCTTTAGGTCATGTCTTATTTTAATTTATATTCTTATTTTTTATGAAAAATGATAATATGGAGTGAAATGAAATGAAATGAAATGAAGATGATTAATTTGAGACATTAATCAACTGGGATGAAATGAAATGAAATGAAATGAGATTATATGGGATGAAATTAAATCTCAGTAAAATGGTTGTCACACATCTTGCGTGCTCTTCTATAAGCTACCTCCCAATATATTTATAGGCTATATTTTTAATCAACTTATGCAATTATAATTAGACAATAATAATTTAATATTAAAACAATAGTAATAAAAATAAAACCACGCTATATTTATAGACATTAACAAAAGCAAAACATTAACTGTCCCCTTCACACTCATAAGCTAGACCCCGCGAGAGAGAGATGGGCAGACTTTTCATGATGCGCATGCAGTGACGACGTCACGCCGCGCGCTTATTCACAAACACTACACAAGCGCAACGTGTGAATGTGTTGAACGCGGGCTACGTGGTAGGCGGAGTGGGGGGTGTTCGGTTTTATTTTCATTACGGAATTTCTTGATTCGGTCGCCGCACACAAAGCCCGCGATAAAAGCTATGGAATAGCTTAAAAGTAATTTCGACTCGCGACTTGCTCCAATGCTCCAGTATTATATACTTTATGTGAATAGACATAAGGCTTACTTCCTGTGCTCTTGCGCCCACAGTTCGCTGATCGTGTAGTCCAATATTCGCTTCATATTTATCAACGAAGGTTGTTGACCTTTCATGAACTCTGCGAATGTAATTAAGAAATTTCTAAGTACCCTCTCGTACTGAAATATTAGATTCATACCTTTTTTTAATAGCTTAGGTGGATGGACGAGCTCACGGCTTAAGTGGTTACCGTAGTCCATAGACATCTTTAACATAAATGCCGCCACCCACCTCATGTTGTAACTATACTGAGACCTTAGAACTCATATCTCAAGATGGGTGGCGGCATTTTTACCGTAATAGAAAACTAAAGTATGCTCACCACCAGTGTAGTGCTGTGGGAAGGTCCTGGTGTACCCCAGCTCTCCGTGTGTGTGGGGGACGATGTGGACGTTCAACATATCCGGGCGTGGTGCCGGGCAGCTCTGAGTACCACCAGGGCCGGTCAATTCAGATTATATTTGGATTTGGATAAGAAATCTTCAATCAATCCATCGACTTAACTGGCAGTAGATATAAAAAAGCTACCCACTGCGCATTCTCTTGCTACATTATTCTCTAACCTTGTCTTATTCAACATTACATTAATGATTTTCGTTTATTACAAATTCCACAAACGACTTATCACAGGCATCTTTCTATTATTTTTTCTCCTACCTATGCTGATAGCCTTGAGAGGCTATTTCAGCGTAACCTTAACTAGTAGGTGAGCTCACGGGGCTCAAACCGGGTGTGTTGCTAACATGAACCCTAGCAAGAGCCGTGCTTCGCAGAATCTACCACCGGATCGGAAACGCTACCCACTGAGAAGATCCAGCGAGAAGCTCATTGGGCTGTCTATGGGTTATGTTAATAATGATAAATAGCTGGAAACAAATCACGCATCTGACTCCAATTCAGGATTCCCTGTGTTACCGACGTACATACTTATATACGTTTTTAGGCTATGGATTTGATATAAATAAATATGACGTATTTAAAGTTTGTAATATTCTTACCCTCAAGGGTGTAAAATAACAATAGGAAATAGGGGATGAATGTTTCTATGGAAATATGTAGGGTTTATGAGAACGCTTGATGAGTTTCTAGGTGTAACGATGGAGGGAAAGATCTTCCTCTGAGCGGGTGATATTGCTCGGAAGACCGACGCTCCGAAAGTTGTTGTTGGGAACTTGTATACATGTGAGCTTTTTTTTTCTTTTATTGCTTAGTTAGGTGGACGAGCTCACGGTCCCTGATGTTGAGTGGTTACCGGAGCCCGTAGACATCTACAACGTAAATACCGCCATCCATTTTGAGATATGAGTTCTAAGGTCTCAGTATAGTTACAACGGCTGCCCCGCCCTTCAAACCGTAACGCATCTTGAAAATGATCTTAAGCGATATTCAGGCATCTGTCAAATATATTGTGTTTGTATGATATAATTATATAGACTAGTGGTCCCGCAGTAGTCGAAGTTCGACTATAATTCATTGAAATTATAAGTTTGATCGTTATTATGGTTCTATTATCAAAGACTGTTATACCTCTATAATCACAGATTTCGACTACACTATAGAGAAATAATATTAAAGATAAACAATATTAATCTATTCTCAATTTAACCACAGACTCCACCAGTAAACTCTTCATTCGAAGGGAACGGTGAGTGGCTGCAATAGGACACGTGTGACACTTACTTGGTAGCCGCAGGCCTCGCCGTGCTCACTAAGAGGCGTGAGCATATCCTTGATTTCTGGAGTCATACACCAGGACACAACCAGGAAAACATTGATTAGCAGACACAGAACCAATTCCTCGTGAGAAAACATAAAGGACATTATCAATTTCTTTAAAACGACCATCGATTTATGGGAAATTCTTTTACTTTTCAATGTCCCTTCATGTCAAGTCTGAATGCAATTCTTAGTAAAATGCAAGATGATTCTTGTATTAACATTTTATTGAATAAACACAAGAGTGTTTATAAAAACATTTATGTTTCGAATTTATAATCGTTAATGTGAATTTATAAACACAACGTGAGTGTTGGATGATGGTTGGTGTTACTGTAAATATTCGCACGCATCGGCAGAATAATGTTAATATTATGTATGGAAACTAAGAGTATTTTTACTGGTGGTAGGACGACTTGTGAGTCCGAGCGGGTAGGTACCACCACCCCGCTTATTTCTGCCGTGAAGCAGTTCGGTTTGAAGGGTGGGGTAGCCGTTGTAACTATACTGAGACCTTAGAACTTATATCTCAAGGTGGGTGGCGCATTTACGTTGTAGATGTCTATGGGCTCCGGTAACCACTTAACACCAGGTGGGCTGTGAGCTCGTCCCCCCATCTAAGCAATAAAAACAAAAAGGTAGCAAAAAAAAACAATTTTGGACCGTCGGGTCTACAGAGTAACTTGGAAATCATAGCATGGCGTAGCATCTCGGTCGGAACACGTCCTTACAGATCTATCCAATCCAATAACTCTTTTATTAAACGCCTGCAACTCTAAGACTAGGAGCAGACATGGGAATCTTTGTAGCCGTGCTGACTAATCCATATATCAGCCCGTTGAGTTTCTCGTCGGATCTTCTCAGTGGGTCGCGTTTCCGATCCGGTGGTAGATTCTGCGAAGCACTGCTCTTTGCTAGGGCTATTGTTAGCAAATCCTCTCAGACTGAGCCCGAAAACTCACCTATTAGTCTCAGGGTAGCTGAAGTAGCCCCTTAAACTACCAGCAAATAGGTAAATTGCCCACTGAGTTTCTTGCCGGATCTTCTCAGTGGGTCGCGTTTCCGATCCGGTGGTAGATTCTTCGAAGCACTCTTCTTGCTAGGGCTATTGTTAGCAAATCCTCTCAGACTGAGCCCGAAAACTCACCTATTAGTCTCAGGGTACCTAAAATAGCCCCTTAAACCACCAGCAAATAGGTAAATTGCCCACTGAGTTTCTCGCCGGATCTTCTCAGTGGGTCGCGTTTCCGATCCGGTGGTAGATTCTTCGAAGCACTCTTCTTGCTAGGGCTATTGTTAGCAAATCCTCTCAGACTGAGCCCGAAAACTCACCTATTAGTCTCAGGGTACCTAAAATAGCCCCTTAAACCACCAGCAAATAGGTAAATTGCCCACTGAGTTTCTCGCCGGATCTTCTCAGTGGGTCGCGTTTCCGATCCGGTGGTAGATTCTGTGAAGCGCGGCTCTTGCTAGGGCCAGTGTTAGCAACACTCCGGTTTGAGCCCCGTGAGCTCACCTACACGTTAGGGTGAAGCTGAAATAGCCTCTCAAGGCTATCAGCATAGGTAGGAAAAAAAGGTAAATTTTCTAAAAATCATAGTATTTTCAATGTATGGATTAATTCCATTTTGTTCTTAGTGTTGGTCCATAAAAATACAGTCCAAAGGTTTTGACGAAATTTTTCTACGATGGTCTTTTTGTTGGGTTCATAGGCCAACAGTGGGCCCGCTTAACCGTAAATGGTCACCGTCGCTCGCGAACAAGCAACGCTGGAAGCGAAACCATGTCGCCGCTAGCATTTTATTAAGAAAAATAATCATAGTGTTGGGATTGAAATAAAACCAAATATTACCAAAAATTATATTTATGTATATATATATATATTTATTTTTTTATTAACCAACCCCTTATAATACTAACATATAAAATGACATTTTTATAAACAGACAGACATACGTGTAATTCAGTTTCATAAATTTGAAACTGCATAAAATTCACAACAACCTATTCATAAATGAGACAGTCATCGCAAAACTGGCCTAAGCTTACTAAAGTCATTATGGAGCAATGAGGTTTATGGTTTCTTGTATTTTAATTTCAGTAGGTAAGAAGGTAGGTAGGCACAAAAATATTGTTTACAAAGCCATCTGTTGTCTATGGGTGAAACTATGGATAGGTCGGTTTTGTATCAATATTTATTATATTTTAAATACATTGCAATATACATAATAAACATGATTATGAGGGTAGGTTAGGCCACTTTTGCGCTGACGGCCTCGAATGAAGTATTTAAATACATTTAAAACCCTTTAACCCTACTATTGAAAATAAACCTACCCTTAATTCGACAACAAATACATTTGTTCAGATATAATTCACTTTAATATTGAGCCAGCAATGTGAAGCGAACCGTTTTTATAACGCAAGAAACTGCGAGTTCATTGACCTCGTGCGTCAGCTGTGTGCTTAGTGCGAGTTTCTTAACGTTCTCGATAGCGTAAAAGTTAACTCGAATACTCGAACTCCATACAAGAGTTGGAACGTTTGCCTATGTTAGCCGCTAGAGGCGCTGTTCCTACTCCATACAGATTTGAGTTAACTTTTACGCTATCGAAAACGTTAAAAAACTCGCATTAAGCATACTGATTACATTTTGTTCTTTTTCAGAAATAGCCGCGGCGTTTACAAATCTTTTTTTTTATTGCTTAGATGGGTGGATATTACTTAGCCCACCTGGTGTTAAGTGGTAACCGGAGTCCACGGAAATCTACAACGTAAATGCCGCCACCTCCCTGATACCCGACCTACAGATGGCGTTGTTATACAAAAATCAACTGGCCAGTTAACTTTACTTTATTCTGTGGCACATCATAAAGTTTATGAACAATATATGTCGGAGACGGTCATTAGTTTGTTAGCTAAACGAAATGCAGCACGATTCCCGAGAGATGGCAGCCCGATTGCGGTATCGTCGGAACTCGGCTAACTTCGTGCTACGACAGAGCCTAGCCGATGGAGGCGCGTAGACGCCATCACACTTACCAACTAGCCTTCTTGAAGACCGGGCCTCCGTCCTAAGAACTGTCAATCGTTTTCGTTTGCTAACGTCAAGAGAAGATTTCTAAATTGTTCTAAGATAAGAAACGTGATTGGTGCACTCAATATTTCTCTTAGCTCGATCATCCTATTCGCCCCTGTCTGACGATGGTGTTAATAATGTGGTTTCTCTGACTTATAAATAAGGTTAGTTGAAATAACTTTTACAACAAAATAAAATGGAATATATCGACGCTTGAAAGGCAAACGTGACTAAGCGCCAATGCGTGAACTTTACAGTAGACTAATTTAAAGTTGAAATACCTGAAAACAAAATTTTTTTTTTTTTTTTTTTTTTTTTTTTTTATTGCTTAGATGGGTGGACGAGCTCACAGCCCACCTGATGTTAAGTGGTTACTGGAGCCCATAGACATCCACAACGTAAATGCGCCACCCACCTTGAGATACAAGTTCTAAGGTCTCAAGTATAGTAACGACGGCTGCCCTACCCTTCAAACCGAAACGCATTACTGCTTCACGGCAGAAATAGGCAGGGTGGTGGTACCCACCCGCGCGGACTCACAAGAGGTCCTACCACCAGTAATTACGCAAATTATAATTTTGCGGGTTTCATTTTTATTACACGATGTTATTCCTTCACCTTGGAAGTCAATCGTGAACATTTGTTGAGTACGTATTTCATTTGAAAAATTGGTACCCGCCTGCGGGATTCGAACACCGGTGCATCGCTCAACACGAATGCACCGGACGTCTTATCCGTTAGGCCACGACGACTTCAAAATATTATTATATATTATTTTAACGAATCCAGCTGTAGTAGAATCTAGCTAGTAGCTGTAGGATTGAAATAATTTTAATAGACCTAGAAATATATATTTTTTGCGCTTCGAATATGGTTATTGCCTATCATTTATGTACAAAGCAGTTATTGTCGCTTAGTCACTTTTGCCTTTCAAGCGTCGAATTATAAACTGTATAAAAATGCTCGCTTAGTTAAGTTTATTGCGGCCTCATACTTATTCGTGTAACAAAAATTCGAATCGATTTCAACAGGAAACAATCGATTTTATTATTTGTAAAGTAATTTTAATCGATTTAACATTTTAATATTAAAAACCTTTATAATGTAGACTATTATGTTTTATATACATTTTCCGTATAAGCTACTAGATTTAATTTTAGAAAATCATTGAATTTATATTATCGACAACTTTTTTTATTTTATTGCTTAGATGGTTGGACGAGCTCACAGCCCACCTGGTGTTAAGTGGTTACTGGAGCCCATAGACATCTACAACGTAAATGCGCCACCCACCCCGAGATATAAGTTCTAAGATCTCAGTATAGTTACAACGGCTACCCCACCCTTCGAACCGAAACTGCTTCACGGCGGAAATAGGCGGGGTGGTGGTACCTACCCGTGCGGACTCCCAAGAGGTCCTACCACCAGTGATTACGCAAATTATAATTTTGCGGGTTTGATTTTTATTACACGATGTTATTCCTTCACTGTGGAAGTCAATCGTGAACATTTGTTGAGTACGTATTTCATTAGAAAAATTGGTATCCGCCCGCGGGATTCGAGCACCGGTGCATCGCTACATACGAATGCACCGGACGTCTTATCCTTTAGGCCACAACGACTTCAAAAACAACTTCCATAATAATATAATAATGATATATAAAAAATATGTATTTTTAAAATATATATTTTTTTAAGTATAGTTAATTAGATTTTAATAAATTTAGTATTTAGTAAGCAAGACTGTTAGTTAGTTGTAGGTACTATTTAAATATTATTTAAAAAAAATCCAAATCTTCTTGTATGATTTTTTTAAAGAGACCCATGAGCTGATACATTTGTATATGTAAATAACATATTATGTAGCTATGTAAAGAAAAACCTTTTTTATATAATTTTTATATAAAGTATTTTTAGTTTAAAAAATATATATATACTCATTTACTTTTTTAAAAAGGATTTTTCATAAATAGTAATTTTTTCTTTAGTTCGCAATTAAGTATTTTATTATAGTTCAATCATTTTTAGAACATTCATTATATATTGTTACGCCGGTAAGAGTAGCGCCATCTATCGTCAAATAGCAAAAACAAATGTCAAAGGAACTAGTAGCATCTAGAACGCTCGATAAGTACAACGCCATCTATTGTCAGATAGCGGAAACACACGACTCGACTTGTGAGGAATGTTCTCGATAATTCTGGGGATGTCGTATCGACTGTAAAAGCATTGCAGAGATGACACGAAGGCAGTTAGTAATTGCTTCTAATCGAAGCGAAACGGAAGATGGAATTAAGAATTTTAATGTTCTAAGTGTTAATACAGTTTTAATTTATACTTCGGTATAATTTTTATTTATTCCGAACCCCAGCGCGTAATAATATTTTTACAATTAACTTTGTTACTTATTATTGTTTACCTTACTTCGACTGAAGTTCCATCACAGTCCTAACGCGACATAGGAACGCGTATGAAGTATTACATTGTTTTGAGGGTAGTTTATTAGCAGTGTTAAGAGTCGCGGGCTCGCTTATACGAAGACTTGAGTGGATGAAGGGGGATACAATTTGTCAATTTCGAGAAGACTTTTTGGCGGGAACGCGAGGAGTGAAGTTGTGTGATTTGTTTTATTTTGTCTATTTAGTGTTTCTTCAGGTTCAAATGTGTAATAACCGTTATTTATTAACTGTTTAATATCTGTGAAAGCGCACAAATGTGGGAAAATAAAACAAAGTCGCTGGACGTAACTTCTCGGGATCCTCCAAAAAGTCTACTGAAAAAATCTCAGTAAATGACCACCATTTTACTTAGATTATATTTCATATCCATCATATCATCTCATCTCATTTTATTTAATATCATCTCAGTTGATTAATGTCTCAAATTCTTCATTTCATTTCATTTCACTCCATATTATCATTTTTTATTAAAATAAGAATATAAATTAAAATAGACATGACCTAAAGGTCAATTAACAGGTCATAACATCCCTTAAAAAAAGACCCAACGCGCTTATACAAAGACATGAGTGGATGAAGGGGATATGATACAATTTGTTGATTCAGAGAAAACGGATAACAAACTTTTGTTACCGTAGATTGGGGGAAATCGGGACCCTTTTCAAATCCAACACAAATTTTCAATGGTTTTTCTTAGGGTAATTAATACCAATAAAATTGAGATTAAAATGGTTCCGGATGCTTAAATTTTTATATACGATGCGTTATTATACATAGTTAATTACAAATATACACAAAACTGAAAAATACTAGTTTCACCCGATTCACCTTGGCTTTGGGGTGAATCAGGTTACGTATGGGGACATTAGCATTTTTCGATAGGGCTGGCACTATTTGGTTGTTAGGTAGGTACCTAACTTTAATTAACTTTTTAATATCTTTAATGAATTACAAATCATTGATGATTAAAATTAAACTATTTAATATTCTTAAACACTAAATAAATAAAAGTCATTTTCGGTTCAACAAAATTAAATTTAACAACTCAACAAAAGTATTGTGACATCCCTGATTTGTCCCTATTCTAATTCTGGTCTCCATTTCCCCCAATCTACTGTACTTTATCTTCGTATCTTTGTAGCTTTCAAACTTGGTTTTTTAAGGTCTAATATGGTTTATAGCCACTTATCAATGTAAAAAACCCAAAAACCTTAACACTAAACATACCATAACGGGTCAAATGATCCATTTTGAACTTTTTTAGTAAAAATGCAGGTATCATCTTATTGCTTTTGCACACTTGACTTCACGACTTTTTCTAACCAATTAATCAACAGTTATCATACTTTTTTTTGTTATCTTGTTTTGCTTATTTTGGGTAATACTTGTAGTATGGGTACTGCTATCTACCCGTTGTGGTAGAAATAGGTACCAGTAAGTGTTGGTATGATTAGTGTTAAAAACGGTACTTAACCCCTTCATCCGCTAATGTCTTCGTGTTACAAGCGGCATGACCGGTCTGGTGGAGTCCGGAGTCATCGCTGAGCTTCGGTCGCGGTGGAGGCTGCGCCGGATGGAGTCAAAGCATCTTTCGCACCATGTAGTTCAAGATGCCGCCGTTCTTGAAGTAGGTCAGGTCGACTTCCGTGTCGAACCGTACGACCACCTGGAACGAGGTGCCGTTGTCCACCTGCGGACAGACACACGTCACCCTCCGACCACTTATAGACTAGTCCGAGGACATCAATAGTCAGATGTGGACAGAATGTGGAAGAAAATACTACACTTAGGAGATGCGGTACTTGGAGAACTTTTTTATTTATTGCCTAGATAAGTGGATGAGCTCTCGGCCCACCTGGCATGGAGCCCATGGACAGCTACAACGTAAATGCCGCCTCCCACCTTAAGATATGGGTTCTAAGGTCTCATTATAGTGACAACTGCTCCCACCCTTCAAACTAAAACGCATTACTGCTTTATAACAGAAATAGGCAGGGTGAAGGGCAGAAATACCCGGGGAGGTCCTACCACCAGCAAAACTCGTCCACTTTCTCCAAAATATATGAATCCTGCAGAATCCTCTAAAGAGAGTTTTCGTGATGTATACATGAGTCGTCTATTATCAAAGGTGGCAATCTGTGCATTTGGAAAAAAAAATGTTATTGATATGTCAATACAGATTGATTTGAATATAATCGTCTCCTTCAAAGAATACGGTTCAAAACCTGCATTAAATAAAGGTTAATACTTAACCTGTTATTTATCTAAGATGTCGTTCAGAAGAGTTTTGCGACTGCCAATGGAATACAAAGTCAATAATTCGTTTTTCTGATTTACCAATAAATTATCCAAAAGTCAGATTGCCGGCTTTGATAATAGTCGACTCACATAGCCCCTTGTGGAGACAAGCCACTGTTTCTAACAGCGAACCCCCCCACTTAAGCTGCTTCGTGCTGTTGTGGACCCAGGACGCTCCACGGCCCTGCGAAGTTAAGGCATCTGTCACGGTACCTGTACGGTCGCGGTCTGGCCGGGCGCCAGCGCGGGCGGCAGGATGATGTCGTAGCGCTCCGCCCCCGTCAGCCCGAGCGTGGCCGCGCTCTCCCCGGGCAGGAACTGCAGCGGGAGGAGACCCATCCCGACCAGGTTCGAGCGATGGATCCGCTCGAACGACTCCGCTATCACCGCCTTTATGCCCTGAGGAGTTGGAGGTGAGATAGTACGAGCGGTTCAGGCAGTGCGCGGCTGCGGGGACAGCGCCTAACGTACCAGGAGGTAAGGTCCTTTGGCCGCCCAGTCCCGGCTGGACCCGGATCCGTAGTCCTTCCCGACGATGGCAATGAGGGGGACGTCCTCTGACGCGTATCTGAAAGTATTATTTTGTGGGGTCATCATTGTGGTTCACCAGGAGGAACTTGAGGTCTGATGCTGGTCACCACTCTCACCTCTCGGCAGCATCGAAGATGTCCATGACGTCACCGGAGGGGTGGTGCGTGGTCTTGGGTCCGGGGGCCGGCGCCATCTTGTTGACGATGCGGATGTTCGCAAACGTGCCCCTGGACATCACCGCGTCGTTCCCGCGCCGAGATCCGTACGAGTTGAACTCCCTGGCTGTCAGCCTGTGTGATTTTTAGTTTGTTTATTGTCACATTCGTTGTGTAAGCTCGTTGCTCGGCGCCAGTGTAGTCCAAGGACATCACTGTATATAATTACATTTTATAATCACACTATGCTTTTCCTTTATAGTAGAAGTTATTGCAAGCATCATATCGGAATTTTCTTCTGTAAAGGCGTACCTGTGTCTATGGGATCGGTTCTATGTAGACGTCGATACTTTTTTTATTGTTTAGATCGGTGAACGATCTCACAGCCCACCTGGTGCTTAGTGGTTACTGGAGCCCATAGAATGAGGAATGAGGAATGACTCCCTTCCACGGTGTTTCCCGAGCGTTATGACATATCCTTCTTCAAACGAGGCTTGTGGAGAGTATTTAACTGTAGACAGCGACTTGGCTCTGTCCTTAGCATTGCTGAAGTCCATGGGCGACGGTAACCACTCACCATCAGGTGGGATGTTTGCTCGTCTTCCATCAAGGGCATTAAAAAAAGATGAGGAATGCGACCCAGGGAGGGGAGGTAGTAACCTACCCCCCTTCCTCCCTCTCGCCCTTGTATAGTTATTATAGTAAGACGTACCCGCGCTGCGCGAGGTATCTCGCTGCTGGCGAGTTCCGCGCGATGGATCCCGCCGGCGAGATGTGATCCGTGGTCACCGAGTCGCCCAGCAGCAGCAGGCAGCGCGCGCCCCGCACGCTCGTCGCCGCCGGCAGCTCCTGCCACACACCGGCGGGTAGGCTACAGAGACGCGCTTGGACTTGCGAGGTCGTTGCCCCCGCGCTGCCAGCGACATCTGTGGTCGCGGGGCGCAACTCCACAGACCACACTCTTACAACACACGTGTTTGTACCATATACGAAAACAAGCTTTATAATATACTACTGGTCGCAGGACGTGTAGTGAGTCCGCACGGGTAGGTGCCACCTCCCTGCCTATTTCTGCCGTGAAGCAGTAATGCGTTTCGATTTAAAGGGCGAAGCAGCCATTGTACTGTTAAAAGTGAGGCTTTACAACTCGTGTCTCAACGTGGGTGGCGCATTTACGTTGTAGATACGGTAACCACTTAAGATCAGGTGGGCCGTGAGGTCGTCCAGATATCCAAGCAATAAAAAAATAAAATACTAATTATGAGGTATTTCTTTTCTACTTAACCTGATTTTTTTCCACTTAACCTAACAAGCACGTGAGCTCACGGGGCTCAAACTTGACGACGTTGCTAACATTGCCCTTAGCAAGAGCCGTGCTTCACAGAATCTACCACCGGATCGGAAACGCGACCCACTGAGAAGATCCGGCGAGAGACTCAGTGGGCTGCGTCTGAGGGTTAATTTACTCGCCGAGCCCTTCCTTCAAGCGTTCTGAGTAGAATTATTCTGTTTTACCGAGAACTATAGTCTGAAGTGGTTACCGGAGCCATAGACATCTATAACAAAAATGCCGCCATTTCCCTTGAGATATAAGTTCTAAAGTCTCAGTATAGTTACAACGGCTGCCCTGCCCTTCAAACCGAAACTCATTACTGCTTCACGGCAAAAATAGGCAGATTAGTGGTACCTACCCGTGCGGACTCACAAGATGTCCTACCACTAGTAAAAGAGCGTCTCCATACTGTTGTAGATTTTGTTGAACGATGACGTCACTGTTCAAAATTATGGGGTTTATTTGGCTACACGAATCATTCATGAGGTTCCGTGCCCCGATTGACGGGAGCGCGTCCGTTACCTTGGTCATTCCGTCGAAAAATGGGGGCTTCTTGATGTAGGTGGAGTTCGCGTCCCAGCTGTACAGGCGGCCGCGCGGCACGTCCAGCGCCTGCCACGCCGCCGAGCCCTGCTCGATCCGCGCGTACACCTGGACGGAGGAAACGGGTATGGACCTCCACTCCAGGAAGAGTTTAGACGAATTTAAGGCTCCGTCACACAGAACGCGTACTTAGCGCTGCGTTTTAGCGTTGTGGTCTTTTCATGTCACACAGATTGACTATAGTAGAATTATTTTGTCCGTGCAGTTTGGGTCATAAAATGCTCACCGTGCTCACCGCCCGGCTAGGGCGGTGAGCACGTTGCGCGGGCGTAACGCCATTATCGATAAACACAGATGAGTCATCGAAGGTAGGCAGGTACACGGCGGCGGGGTGGTATACGAAGGGTGGTGAGACATTGTTATGTTATGAGTCATTTGTTGTACCTACCTACAAATTATAGTACATATGTCGAAGAGAAATGTGGTTCTGTGCATTCGCTCTCTGAATTTCTCAAGTGGCACACAATGGCTAATCCTTTGTTTTGTACCAAAACGGCAGAATTTATTCAAGTATTTTGCTTGTTGGTAAAAATACACCAGCATAAGCACGTGTTATTATCAACAATGTGTTAACATTTTTAACTGAAATAAGAATAGATCCCGAAAAGTTACAAAGTGTTAATTTCTGCCGTTCTCGTTAACTTGCTGCGGCGATATGTGGTGTAAGTGTTCGATTAGTGATTTTTTCTTTCATTTTTATCACTAACCCACAAAATGACAAAACTAAATACACTATCGATAACGCTTATCGACAACAATAATGCGCATCACTATGCCCGTCCATAAGGCTCGTGAGTGGAAGAGAGAGCGAAATACTCGCTGCACCGCTCCGATTTTTTATGACCCAAGCTGCACGGACAAAATGATAATAGATGAGCCCAACGCTCCTTGACGCAACGTAACATTCGCCAAATCATAGTGCCTTTCGATAGGAGTGTGAAATATTAAAGTTATTAAGATGTCGAGTGATTCAAATGTGGCATTGTATAATAATAAAAATCATTTATTTCAGACCATTTTTTGGCCGATATATATAAATACAATTTGGAAATACATAATGATAAATTTATCCCGCCACATATAGGCGATTACGTGTTAAGAAGAATGGACAATCCATCTCCATTCTGTTCGCAATGTGTTGCAGGTATAAGCCGCGCCAATAAAGAGACGAATCTAAAATGGCGGCTGCGATCATGCGCTCTCACTCTAAACTATTGCTGTCTTTAGTCGCACACGACGCGTAAGTACTACATGCAAAAAAAGTATCAGTTCTGACTTTGTTGTTGAGTTCGAGTTTTTTTCATTTTCGAGTTGTGCGACTTAGATGACTGAAGAAACACTAAATAGACAAAATAAAACTAATCACACAACTTCACTCCTCCCGCTAAAAAGTCCCGAAATGACAAGGAAAGAGAGGAAATGACAAACTACCCACAAATTCATTGATGAGTTCGGAACCTCCAGCTGTGGGGAGGCTTAAACGACAAAGGGAAGATCTTCCACCGAGCGGGTGATATAGCTCGGTAGACCGACGGTCCGAATGTTGTTGTTCGGAACTTGTATATATGCAAGCTTATCTTGAAAATGTCGTAAGCGAGATTCAGGCATCTGTCAAATATCTTGTGTTCTGTGATGGCTACCCGCCACACCAGCTGTGGAGAGGTGAAGCTCCAACTGGTCTACTACTGGCCTACCTCCTTAAACATCCCGGGGATGACGAACTGGTTCTCGACGCGCTGTATCTCCGCGCGGGTGGGCCAGATGTCGCGCAGGTACACCGCCGAGCCGTCGGGGCGCTTCCCTGTTTTAGGAGAGGGAATTCAATTTAAACCAGTTCATACCTTCCCCCCACTCTTCGTATAGTTTTGAGGTCGTCTTGACCTAAAGGATAAGACGTCCGGTGCATTCGTGCTGAGCGATGCACCGGTGTTCGAATCCCGCAGGCGGGTGCTAATTTTTCTAATGAAATACGTACTTAACAAATGTTCACGATCGACTTCCACGGTAAAGGAATAACATCGTGTAATAAAAATCAAATTCACAAAATTATAATTTTAATTACTGGTGATAGGATCTCTTGTGAGTCCGTACGGGAAGGTACCACCGCCCTACCTGTTTTTACCGTGAAGCAGTAATGCGTTTCGGTTTGAACGGGCAGCCGTTGTAACTATACTGGAACCTTAGAGCTTATGTCTCAAGATGGGTGGCGGCATTTACATTGTAGATGTCTATGGGCTCCAGCAACCACTTAACACTAGGTGGGTCGTTTACCCATATAAGCAATAAAAAAAATATAAGGAATCAATATTATCATCAACCTCTGCTGCTACACACAGGTCTACACCGCAGTCGCCATCGTCACTGGATCTAGGTCTACACAGTGTCTTCAGGTGCGGTAGCATTTTTCGGTACAACATGATTGACAACGCAGCAGAAGTAGGCATAGTGGCCCATCACTAATACCCTTGCTTCGATTTTCGGTCCCTGCCATGAGCTATAGCCCCCGCTCACCCAATGGTTCGGTCTCGAAGTCCACGTCCACGGTCCCGGCCAGCGCGTAGGCTATGACGAGCAGCGGAGACGCCAGGTAGTTGGCTCTGGTGTTCGGGTGGATGCGGCCCTCGAAGTTTCTGTTCCCGGACAGGATGCCGCAGCAGACTAGCTCGTTCTGTTACATGAGAACCTGGTGTTATTGCCTTTGCCTTTTTTTATTTTTCATTGCTTAGATGGTTGGACGAGCTCACAGCCCACCTGGTGTTAAGTGGTTACTGGAGCCCATAGACATCTACAACGTAAATGCGCCACCCAGCTTGAGATATAAGTTCTAAGTTCTCAGTATAGTTACAACGGCTGCCCCACCCTTCAAACTGAAACATTACTGCTTCACGGTCGAAATAGGCAGGGCGGTGGTACGTACCCGTGCGGACTCACAAGAAGTCCTAACCCCAGTAAAAATGACTCTGCCTTAAGGACTCTCCTCAAGCCTCGTTTGAAAGAGGACATTAGCACCTCGGAGGAAGATCTCGTCCCAGGGCCCAATGGTGGTTGGAGAGGCGTGAAAGGCAATTTGGTTAAAGCGAAATTTCGCTAAATCGGTAGGTACCACCACCCTGCCTATTTCTGCCGTAAAGCAGTAATGAGTTTCGGCTTGAAGGGCGGGGCAGCCGTTGTAACTATATTGAGACCTTAGAACTCATATCTCAAGGTAAGTGGCGGTATCTACTTTGTAGATATCTATTGGCTCCAGTAACCACTTAAGACCAGGTGGGCTGTGAGCTCGTCCATCTATCTAAGCAATAAAAAAAAACTCTCAATTGTTTTTGCAACGCCAGTCTCACACGAGCAGCGCGGACCTAAAGATCCTTCAGATCATCTATTGGTTACACAGAAACCAAATCTATGTTTTACCTTTTCGATGGTGTTCGCGATGTTGTCGTCGATGGGTCCGGAGTTGCCGATGCAGGTCATGCACCCGTAGCCCACCGTGTTGAAGCCGAGCTTCTCCAGGTACGGGACCACCCCAGACTCCTGAAACGAACTGGTCTTTTGACGAAGACGCCTTTTTCGACTTTCCCTAGCTATACTGATAGCCTTGAGAGGCTATTTTTTCTGTTTTATTGCCTTAGCAGGCAGAGGACCATACGGCCCTACACGATGGTAAGTAGTAACCGTCGCTCATGGACGTCCGCAATGCCAATTTTACAGCTTCACCCTCCCGTGTAAGTGAGCTCTCGAGGCTTAAGCCGGGAGTTTTGCTAACTCTGGTCCTAGCAAGAACAGTGCTTCGCAGAATCTACCACCGGATCGGAAACGCGACCCGCTGAGAAGATCCCGCGAGAAACTCAGTGGGCCAAGCGAATAAAGTGCTTTTACTGTTCTACCTATTTCTGCCGCGAAGATCTCCTATCCTCTGGTATGATGGATGGCACAGCCATCAGCGTTTCGAGGTGGGTGCGTGAAACCCCACGCGAACGGGAACGCCCCCATTATCCGATGAACTTACACACACATACACATCTCCATCCACGATCTTCACTCTGGCCAATTTCTACGCACCCTCACAAAATAGCAAACCAAATTGGCCCAAAGCGAACTCACCCTTAGATAATACGTGACCACTCCGGAGCCCGGAGACAGCGATGTCTTGATATACGGAAGAACGGATAGTCCATTCTCAACGGCTTTCTTTGCGAGGAGCCCTGCGTTTGAGACGGAAGTGTTAGCTTGGTGCGAACCCATGTAAAGATATGGAGCCAAACAACAGGAGGTATCTGACAGAGGCCTCAATCGCTCTATAGACGATTTCAAAACATTCGGACCGTCGTATCAGCAAGCAATTTAATTCGCTCGGTGGAAGATCTTCGCATTGTCGTTTCACCCAGAAACGCCATAGATCAGGTGCCCCACACTGATGAGTTTTTTTTTTTTTCCTACCTATGCTGATAGCCTTGAGAGGCTATTTCAGCTTGTGTAGGTGAGCTCGCGGGGCTCAAACCGGAGAATTGCTAACACCGCCCTAGCAAGAGCAGTGCTTCGCAGAATCTACCACCGGATCAGAAGCGCGACCCACTGAGAAGATCCGGCGAGAAACTCAGTGGGCTGTGTCTGTGGTTTAATTCGCTCGTCGAGCCCTTCGTCGCAAGCGACGGGTTCGACGAGGACGGTGACCGGTGCTTGTATTGCCTAAAAGCACCGTTAATAGATCAGGAGGATCCGTGATGACGTGCTTTGGGCGACGTCGACGGTTTACCAAACGGTCTACAGGATCGGGTATGTAGTTTCCGGCGGCCACGACAAGAGGGTTCTCATGTCGTGCCGTCTTCTCAAAGTGGCGCAGCGATGCCGACTGTAGATACTTACTGACGGGGTCGAGCTCCAGGTCATCGTGGAGGTCCACGTTCCTCTGGAACCACACTGATGGGTGATTTCGAGGTGAAGGGTGGTTTCCGGTTTGAAGACTGGTAAGTGTGACGTACCATGAATAACAGCTTGTCACGATTTCTGGTGCTCGGATGATGGCCAGTGCGATGATAGAAAGAAGATGACGGAGCTCTCTCGGTTAACCCTTCAGCATCGAAGGGCTTTTTGTTCGAATAAGCTTTTATCGACGCTTTTAATACATCAGGACTTTGTCGTCGATTCTGAATACAGTGCCCCAACTGAGAAGCATCCGTAAGAATCTCAGGGATTAACTTCTCCGAATCATATGTTGAAGTCGTCTTGGCCTAAAGGATAAGATGTCCGGTGCATTCCTAACTAGCTATGCACCGGTGTTCGAATCCCGCAGGCGGATACCAATTTTTCTAATGAAATACTGACTTAACAAATGTTCACGATTGACTTCCACTGTGAAGGAATAACAAAATAAGGAGGAATAATAAAAATAGGAAGGGGCGCCTCCTAAGACCCTCGGCTCATCCGAGATTCCTTTAAAAGCCCTTGAACTCACCAGCTCCGAGCATCACGCTTGGATTGGACGTGTTCGTGCACGAAGTTATGGCCGCTATGATAACAGAGCCGTGGGTGATGGTGTAAGTCTTTCCGTCGCTGTATGTGAAGTCCCCGGAGGCGGACAGCTGGGACGGACTCAGGCCGTAGCCTTTGAAGCCGACCTGGAGAAGAGGAAGACGCGTTTTAGATAAGCAACAACTATATACAATCATACGGGTGTATTGAGGAGGACAAAATTACGCGGCCTGTTTGAATACAGTCACTTAGATGGTAGAAGCGCACAAGCCATTCCATTCCCTGTTGCGAACAGAACAGATGGAGTTCTGATGCTTTAAGGGCTCCATCGGGTTTTTTTTTTATTGCTTAGATGGGTGGACGAGCTCACAGCCCAACTGGTGTTAAGTGGTTACTGGAGCCCATAGACATCCACAACGTAAACGCGCCACGTACCTTGAGACATGAGTTCTAAGGTCTCAAGTATAGTTACAACGGCTGCTCCACCCTTCAAACCGAAACTCATTACTAGTTCACGGTAGAAATAGGCGGGGCGGTGGACCTATCCGTGCGGACTCGCGGTCCTACCACCAGTAATAAAGCACTTTTAAAAGAGTCGCCCATATGAATTTTAACAATTCTCTGAGCACTTTATTAACTGGTATCCTAAAAGCGGACTCACATATGCCTAAGTACATATCGAAGGTTGAAAAATTTAGTTGGTTTAAGTGACATTTTTGCAACTTTACAGGAAAACCATTTGAAGCTTCAAATATAACAAAACAAAACTTCTTCAACTATTTCAATGGAGTAAACTTACTTGAAGTTCAATTAAAAGCATCTATCGGATAAATGTCATGACGGGCTGTAAGCTCGTCCAACTATCTAAGCAATAAATAAATAAATAATGGTATTGAGGCATCATATATCGTTTCCAGAGGTCTTTTTTGCCACGTACCATCCGGCTATGGAATGAGCTCCCCTCCACGGTGTTTCCCGAGCGCTATGACATGTCCTTCTTCATTGCTGAAGTCCATGGGTGACAGTAACCACTCACCATCAGGTGGGCCGTAAGCTCATCTGCCTACAAGGGCAATAAAAAAAAAAAAATAGCCGTCGGCGACGATTGTGATGTTCTGCCCATACATAAGTGAACCTTTATTACATGTGCTTTATATTTGGATGCCTTAATGCTCAATGCTATCTCTGCCAGGCAACCTCGGTCAAGGAATTCAGCGTCGAATAATGTTTGTGACTTGAACTAGAAATTTATTGTTTTGATTAGAGTTTATCACGAAAGCCAATCGGATAAGCGTCATGCTCATCGAGTGATTCATTTTAATATTGTGCAATAGTGTTGGAAGGGTAGAGTGATTCAGTATTGTGTATCAGCGTCAGGTTGGCCGAGTGGTCTAAGGCGCCGGGTTTAAGTTCCGGTTCCCGATAGGGAGCGTGGGTTTTTTTTTTTTTTTTTTTTTTTTTTTTTTTTTTTTTTTTTTTTTTTTTTTTTTTTTTTTTTTTTTTTTTTTTTTTTTTTTTTTTTTTTTCCGTACCTCTAGCAAACAACAAAGCCAGAGATTCATGTTTACATTTTTTGTTTTGTTTTAATTTTAATTATACTTTATACTCCTGCCCATAAGGGGCTTAAAAACTAGGTCACGCATTCATTCCGAGCCTCTTTATCATACCAGTTCTCGCATTTATTCCTCTCGTACTTTCATTCATTCCATTCATACTTTGCATTCCTAGCTGCGGTTACTAAAAGGAGGGGAGGGGAGTAGGGCTGTTGGGACTCTTTATTTCTATAATTATTTACATTTCCTTATTCTACCTTCAACCTAGTACATGTACACTTAATCCTATTTACTTAAGCTAGGTTATTTACAACAGTAATAACCCTTCCTATGGCAGACGCCATCGGAAAAAATGTGCCATGGTGGCAGCCTCCCGCTCCGGTCATGATAAAATAAACGCTTAGCTGGCAGGCGACCGGAACGGTCAGTAATTTGATGCCGCTGTTTTCATTCGAAAAGCGCACTTTAAAACACGTTCTGCAGTGTTCTAACGCATACAACTGCTAGAACGTTAAACAAAGACAAAATATAGACGCTTTCTTAAGTAAACTTACATATGTTTTTAAGAAAAAAAACCTCATTGTTCCGGACTTGCTAACGCGGAGTAGTTGGAAGTGTTTGTGCGTCTATTTTCAAGTGTTTTTAAGTGGTTGACGACAGTATAACGAGATAAAGTTTTGAAAAAGCGATGGAAAGGTATGTAATAAGCATATTTCTTTGTTTTTGTACGTGTTTTGACACGCTTTTCGTGGTAAAACATTGATATCTAACACCTACTCAGGCTTAGCACACGCTCATGTCGGCCAAACAAACCATTCATTTAGCACCAAATATTGGTAGATTTGTGTAATTTATGGAAACAATGAAATAATTACTTAACTATTAACCTTTTCCAAATTGTAAATTTATTCAAATCTTTCATTAATTAGAGAAATATCGAATAAAATAACACGCGTCCCTCCACTGACCGGACCGGGACGATGACAGTTAGGTTATTTCGGGCAACGCGGCCATTTTGTTCGCTCGCTATCATAATATGGATAAGACTATTGGATCTACTTTTATATGGTGTTTGGTTTGCTTTGACAAATAATTTGGAAAACTTTTTTTTTATTTCTTTCTTTTTTTATTCTTTTGCACTTGCGCTTTATTTAAAACTAATTTGAATGTCTTTTTCCTGCACCCAGTTAACTGCATGTGGCTTATGTTGCGCTTTTGATTGGATTTTCATAGTGAGAGAAGTTTGCGGGTGAGGGGAGGCAGTGCAAGAGCAACAGGCGTGCGCACTCGCGGAGGTCGTTCGAGTGTTGCCACACGTGGTGGTTCACGAAAAGGAAGGGTACGAGGTAGAGGAAGGGGGTGCCCGCGGTCTTCTGTTGAACAGAGGCCGTCGGCAAGTTGCGCGTTAGTATTTTGTTTTTAATGGAACTTCAATTTTAAGTACTTGTTAGGGTTCCGTACCCAAACGGGACCCTATTACTAAGACTTCGCTGTCTGTCTGTCACTAGGCTGTATCTCAAGAACTGTGATAGCTAGAGAGTTGAATTTTTCACAGATCATGTATTTCTGTGGCTGCAATATTAAAAACAAAATAAAATAATTATTAAGGGGGGCTCGCATACAACATAGGTGATATTTTGTTACTTTTTGCTCGATATTAATAATAATGGTACGGAACCCTTCGTGTGCGAGGCCGATTCGCACTTTTTTAAGTTTTTTTTATATTTATTAGCCAGTTTTTTTATATTTATGTAGTGACACTGCATCTCATGAGTAAATGTGCATTTATTTCATCATCATAATTAGCCTGAATCCACTGCTAGAAAAGCCTCTCCTCCATGACGCGATCTTCATTGTCTTATAAATGTGATTGTATTTACAGATTTAACCTTATTGCAATTGAGGATTTGCCCGCTGGGGAACCGATAGAGCAGGCATTGACGGAGCGAAGTAAGCGTTCATGGAACCCGTAAGTATCAATCCTCACCCAATTTATTTTTGATTTATTTGCCAACTTTATCACCATCATCATTTAGCTAACTGTCAATATTACAATACATTATTATTTTCAGCCGAAATTATGAACCTGACGGAGAGGACATTCCAGTAATTTTGTCTTCACCTGCGATTCCGCCATCACCGGCAATGTATATTTTTTTATCATAATAATTTATTATTAATATCGTGATAGTTGATTTTATAATACTTATAACGTATGATGTTTCAGGTACGTTGAATGTGGCGGCAGTGGTACGAGCACGCCATCTTCTAGATATAATATACAGATTTCTGTACATGGCAGCCGTAGTCCTTCGCCGTCACATAAACGTGTGCGTCGATCGCTTTGCCCAGACCAAGAACATGATATTACGTAAGTGGTATTTTTCATATTTCAATGTAGAAGAATGCGATGATGGGAGAGGAAGGTGTTGATTCTAAATGTATACTATTGTACTACACAGGAACAGAGATTCTATTTCATCGCTACGTCGACCGCTACGAGACTCTGAAATTTGCTACTTGTTGCACTATGGTAAGAATTTAATAAATGTAAATTTGCGATGTAAATTTATGTGCATGTTGGCACTAAATTACTAAATAATTAGTATAGGGCATAGGGCGATTTCAAATTAGCTATTGATAACATCTTACGCAAAGTTTTTTGTAATCACAAGCACAAGCTTACTTTTCTCAAGACCTAAACGTACTATTATATTCAATTAGGAAGTGACGACGATGACAGCGATGATGAGAGCCAGAATGATAACGACGAAATCGTTCCCATGATTATCCCCCGGGCAGCTGGAATACTGATGGACACTCCGGACGACGAGGAGATTGAGATTGACACGGCGGCGGCAACTAAACCTCTTGTGACATCTTCCTCGCCTTCCATCATTTCAGCACCTTTTTTTTTTTTTTTTTTTTTTTTTTATTGCCTTTGTAGGCAGACGGGCATACGGCCCACCTGATGGTGAGTGGTTACCGTCGCCCATGGACTTCAGCAATGCCAGGGGCAGAGCCAAGCCGCTGCCTACCGCTTAATACTCTCCACAAGCCTCGTTTGAAGAAGGACATGTCATAGCGCTCGGGAAACACCGCGGAGGGGAGCTCATTCCATAGCCGGATGGTACGTGGCAAAAAAGATCTCTGGAAACGCACTGTGGATGACCGCAGCGGCTCCAGGTAGTATGGATGAACTCTACTCCGGTGGCGGGCGGTGCGATGGTAAAAACGAGATGCTGGTATCATCTCGAACAATTCCTCAGAGCACTCCCCATGGAACATACGGTATAAAATACAGAGGGAACCGAAGTCCCTCCGCAAACCCAGAGGCTCCAAACGATCCGAGAGAATGGGATTATCGACAATCCGAACGGCCCTCCTCTGTATGGAGTCAAATGGAAGAAGCTGGTATTTGGGAGCCCCGGCCCAGAGATGAGAGCAGTACTCCACGCGAGGCCGGACTTGTGCTTTATAAAGCAAAAGTCTTTGTCCAGGCGTGAAGTACCGCTTCGCTCTGTTGAGGACTCCCAGCATTTTGGACGCCAACTTGGCTTTGCCTTCCAAATGACTCCGAAACTGGACATCGCTCGAAATGTCGACCCCAAGTATCCCGATACTCTCGGAAGGTTGCAGGGATACTCCTTGGAATTGCGGCGCCATGACAAAGGGGTCCTTCTTCGCAGTGAACGCGCAAACTTGTGTCTTTATCGGGTTGAATTGAACCAAGTTCAATTCACCCCATTCGGAGACTCGCCCCAGAGAGTTCTCCACTTCAGACACAAGTTTTGATCGTCTCTCTTGCACCACGCTCCGAGAGAGACTCTGATGGCCGATATATCGCGCATCCCCCGTGCTATCATCTGCATAGCAATGCATGCCATCAATAGACAGCATGTCATTGATATACAGGATGAAAAGCGTGGGGGAGAGCACCGAACCTTGTGGAACGCCAGCGTTAATGGTCATGGTATCAGAACAGTCACCGTCTACAACGACCGTGATGCTCCGCCCATCCAAAAAGCTAGCGATCCACTTGCAGAGACCCTCGGGGATTCCGTAAGATGGTAACTTCGATAGAAGTGCCCTATGCCAGACCCTGTCGAAGGCCTTCGCGATATCAAGGCTCACAGCGGGAGCCTCGCCCTTGCTCTCCAAGGCTTCAGCCCACCTGTGAGTAAGGTATACAAGAAGATCGCCAGCTGAGCGACCGTGACGGAAACCGTACTGTCGGTCACTGATCAGCTGGCGATCTTCAAGATACTTCAGGAGTTGTGTATTTATAATTCGCTCCATCACCTTGGAAAGCAAGGAAGTTATCGCGATAGGCCTGTAGCTCGATGGGTCCGACCGGTCACCCTTCTTGGGGATAGGGTGGACATGAGCAGTCTTCCATGAAGACGGAACCTTGTTAGTGCAATAAGAGAGGCGATACAAACGCGTTAGCGCAGGTGTCAGCTCAGGGGCGCACGTTTTCAAAACCACTGCGGGGATGCCGTCTGGCCCACTCGACTTATGAACGTCCAGGAGTCGGAGCTCCCGCCTGACTGCACACTGTGTGAAGCAGATATCCGGCAGGGAGCTATCACACCAGGGGATGCTCGGTGGTGTGGCACCCCCGTCGTCCATAGTCGAGTTCGAGGCGAAGAGTTTGACCAGAAGGTCAGCCTTCTCTTTCGCGCTGTGGGCCAGATTGTCATCGGACTTGCGCAGTGGTGGGAGACTAGACCTGCAAAAGTTTCCTTCTGCAGCTTTGGCGAGCGACCAAAAAGCACGGCTCCCGGAGGGATAGCTCTTCAATCGCTCGCCAACTCTAGCAACGTGCTCCGACTTCGCCTTGGCAATTACCTTCTTGTAGGACCTGGAAGCGGCGTTATATTTCCGCCTTTCCCCTGAGATGTTAGGATCCCGACGTCTCCTGGCATTATCCCATGCCACGTATGCGGACCGCTTGAGGTGTGCAGCATCCCTGCTGGCATTGTTATACCAGGGTCTGCTGCGACCCCCAACGGGCACTTCAGAGGAGGGAATAAACAATTCCATCCCCTGGAGCACCACGTCTTTAAGTCGGTCCGCACAGACGTCAGGATCAGCAGAGGAAAAGCAGAACCGCTCCCATGGGTAGGATGCGTAAAATTCACGCAATCCATCCCAATCTGCTGACATATACCGCCAAACTCTTCGATACCCGGTCGTCGTTCGACGATCAGGACGAGAGAGTGGTACGGCAGCACGAATAAGGCAGTGATCAGACGATCCAAGTGGAGCGTCGACCACCACACTGTATCCGGCCGGATCTGTGGTCAGCAGAAGGTCCAACAAAGAAGGCTCGTGCCCCTCGATATCTGGGACACGGGTGGGCTGTGTCACCAGCTGGGAGAAGCCGTAGGCCAAGGCGAAATCGTAGGCAGTCCGACCCGGGAGGTCAGTGGTTCTGGACCCCAACCACTCTTGGTGGTGAACGTTAAAGTCTCCAAGAACCACCACCTCCGCAGATGGGTACTGCTCAAGCACGCGGTTAGTCCCCTCTTGCACATGCTCAAACAGAGCTGAACCTGCATCACTGCTGTGGGACCTGTACAGGCACGCGTAGATTCGGCTACGGCCCCCGTGATCTACGCGCAGCCACAAGAGGGACAGGTCCCGTTGTTCGAGGCCCCGAAGACGGCGACAACAGACATCAGCCCGGACGAATACGCATACCCCGGCTTTACGCAGGAAGTTGTGCTCCAATACGTAGCCGGGATACTCAAGGTATGAGGTATCATCCGGAGCAGATATCTGCGTCTCCGTTAAAAAAAGCAGGGCAGGCTGCGCCGTCTCAAGGTGGTGGTGTACGGCGTCAAGGTTGCTATGTAGGCCCCTGACATTGCTGAAATCCACATTAAATGTGGAATGGGGAACCGCCTGTGAAACCCTTTTCTTTTTTTTTGGCGACTTCATAGTTGTAAAATTTTCGGAGAGTAGGATTAGGAGAGGTAGGATGTTGGAGGTGAGATCGAGGCAACACCTGAATGAAGCGCGGAACATAGTACGTGCTCGACCACGGATTGCGTGAGAGACTGACGCAGGGCATGGAAGGGCCCCCAGTCCACTCTGCGTGCGATCGCCGGGATCCACTCCGGTCTCCGACTCCGGCACGACGACCGCACGACAGGATTTTACACCGGTTGGCGGGACAGCTTCCCGGGGCGGAGTTTAGTAGAGACACCCGGGTTCAGGTCCCCTACTGACCGGCGGGCGGCAGCGGGTACCGTTTCACTGGGTCTCCCTATACCCCCGTCAAACAATCACGCCCCGCGAGTTCGCACGCACGTCTGCTCCGCAAGTTCCAGGCGTCACCAAGACTCACCCCCAACAAGGAAGGGGAAAAGGAAGGGATAGAACTGGCTCTCCAACCCACACGCCGGAACACAGCTAGGCTATTTGGCGGCGGACTCTAGTTGGAGGGTGGTCGCCAGCCAGTCGGACTAGGTCCTACCACCGGTTAAACCTACCACCTACATCACCAGCTCGTGATACCGGTATGAAGCCTAGTCATTTTTTTGAATTTGACTGGGGAACTTTCCCTGACTCTCCTATACCGCCAACAGAAAGGCGTGAATCTTTTAAGGAACACTCTGGTCCCACTGTCGCTGTAAGTGACCCTTACGAGATTTTTAGACTAATTTGGGACCAGGAGTTCATGGAATTTATTGTGCAGGAAACAAATAGATATGCCCAACAATTAGCTGCTGAAATGTTGGACGGCGGGGAATTACAGGCCTCCAGTAGGATTACAGAATGGAAAGAAACCAATGTAGACGAGTTATTGGTGTTCTTCGGAATATTACTGGCGATGGGAATCGTCATAAAGAACCGGGTTGAAGAGTACTGGAATACGGAACAAAACATCTTCTCCACTCCAGGTTTCAAAGTATATATGTCGCTTAGGAGGTTCCAGTTACTCAGCAGGTGCTTACATTTTAATAATTCCGAGAACTTGAGAAACCTCAACCTGGATCCCTCACAGGCAAAGCTTTTTAAAGTGGAGCCTGTGATTAGCCATTTGAATTCCAAGTTCACGGAATTATATATAATGAAGCAGAACATTGCTTTAGATGAATCGCTGCTGCAGTGGAAAGGTTGGTTGAACATCAACCAATTTATTCCAAACAAAGCTGCAGCAGTGGGCATAAAAACTTACGAAATATGTGAGTCGCAGACGGGGTATTTATGGCGATTTAAAATCCATGCCCATAAGGCTTCGCCTACAGTCTCAGAGGCTGATCCATTCACAGCGAGTACACCGGCGTTGGTTCTTAACCTTATCAAAGGTTTAGAACACAAAGGGTACACGTTGTGGATGGATAACTTCTACAATTCCCCAGCACTTGCCCGAAAACTCAAGTCGATTGGGTTTGATTGTGTCGGTACGTTGCGGACAAACCGCAAGTATGTCCCGACGGAACTGACCAATCTGAAAAAATCTCAGATGAAGCCCGGGCAAGTAGTAGGCTATACCAGTGGAGATGTCGATTGCATAATATGGAGAGATCAGAACCGCGTAGCGACGATCTCAACGTACCATGGCAATGCCGTCTCCACTAAAAACGGAGTAACAAAACTTATTTTGATACGTGACTACAACATCTGCATGGGTGGCGTGGATAAAAAAGATCAAATGTTGGCTGCATTCCCAATTGAACGCAAGAGGACACAAATTTGGTACAAGAAATTGTTTAAAAGGTTACTTAATGTTTCTGTGTTGAATGCCTATATCATACATAAACAGACCGCCACGGAGGTCTTGGACCACAGGGGCTTTAGAAAAAACCTGGTAGAATCCCTTTTGCGTAGGCATTCAATGAAAATGCAGCCATATGTCTTTTCTGCCAGGGTACAAGATACCATTTTCGAGGTGAGCCGCCATCACCCCGCCGAATATCCGCGGCTAACTTCATTAAACAGCACAAATCGCCATCGCCACCCATGTAAAGTGTGCGGCAAGCGCACGGTAACGTATTGCGTAGGTTGCGACAAACCTGTGTGCGTATTCACATGTTTTGTGAAACTTCACAATTAATATAATAATAGGGTAAGGCCAAATAATTTTATGTACCTATGTTAATTATTATTTCTTCTCAATTGTAAGTAGCCTACATGTTAACTTTTTTTAAGACTATCAAAACATTGTTGACATATTTCAAGAGTTTATTTTTTGTCTGATTTTTTGTCTTAAAATTTTTCGTCTTAAGTTCTTAAGAGTATTTTTTTGTCTGATTGTATGTACATTTTTTGTAAGAGTAAATTTGATTTAGAGAGAGAATTTGAATTTGATTTTTGATTTAATAATCTGAAAAAAAAACTTTTTATACATTTTTTTTTCTAAGAACAAATAAATAATATTCTGAAACAACAGAAATAATATAAATACAGTAACTGACCGGACCCGGTCATTCGCCAGACGGAGGGTAAAAAGTCGCATCCACGTTAAGACAGCCGTTTTCGCGTGCCATCTTAGTAAATAATTGTTGTTTTATTTCATCATTTTCTAATAAATGTTGTATGAAAACACCATCTTTATATCTTACAAGCCTTTTGCAAATTTATTCATGTTTTAGGAAATACATTATTAACTCATAAAAATAATTGAATACTACAGTACAGATCATTGTTTGAATATACCTATTTTTTCTTAGTTTACACAGGTTTTATTTGAATCTTAATATCTTTATAATCTTACATATTTCAGACGTAAATATTTAACACAATTGAGATTATGAACCAAACATCAATATAAACATACATTTCAATCTCACTTGATCAATATATTTCTCAGAACTAAGCTTGTAACATGAGCTATTTTCAACATCCGGCGCAAGATCTACCACTGCGGCCGATTTTTTGTAAACGTTCTACTGATATTTTTTTGTATAGAATGATGTGTAATTCTTAGGATTATGTTTTGAAATAGTGTTTGTCAAAGCAAATTAAATACAAATATGATCGCTTAGTTGTTTTATTAAATATTTCTGTCAGTATTTATACCTAAAATTGGAACAAAATCTAAATCTGCATATTTGACTTAAATTAATTTACTATTTTCACACCTTTGCAGTTATTATTAGTATAAAATATAATAGCTTCGTCCTTTGTGATTCTAAACCTATAGCATAATGCACTGGTTTTGAACAATAAAGCAGTTTAATTACAGTTTTTCTAAAAAGTATCTTCTAGAATTAAGGGGGAAGATAGACCTCTGCCAGACAAGGCTTTTTTTCCATTATGGCGGCCGCCAGATAATATAGCTGACCGGACCGGGACGCTGCCATACGAAAGGTTATTATGTTAAAATATTATATGTTATAAAAAATTCTTATGTTCTATTTCTTTTATTAACCTCCTTTATAATTTTTATAGCATATTTTAGGAACAAGTTCCTCGCACAGGTTTTTTTCATTAAATTGGGGAGTTTTCGCGCATGGAGTCTTTGGCCCAGTTCGACCTCCAAGTCGAATCGTGCTGAGCCAAAGACTGGACACTCCAGAAGCACGTGGGCCACTGACTCGTCGACGTAAGGGTCACAGATGCATGCTGGGCTCTCCTTGCACTTGAACCTGGCCAAGTACTCGGAGAACCCACCATGCCCTGTGAAGGCCTGTGCTACCTCCTTGGTCAAGGGAGCGTGGGTTCGAACCCCACACCTGACAAACCTTTTTTATTTTTTGGTGAATATCAAATTATACTCCAAACAAAGCAGCAGCGGATATGTGGGAACGAATCATGAGTTATAATGTAATAATAAACAAAATGTATTTAGATGTGCGTTATCTCCGTGATGTCTATCGTATGGTTTCAGAGCAATAAAGTCGTATCTCGATCATACATAGGCGAGTCTGTTTTTATGATACCAGTTCATGAAGTGCTCCGACATTGATTCAGTATCAGTGGAATCAGTTCGTTTTGAGGGTGTGCAGTAAATTTTTAGTTTAACCAATTTGCTGGTGCCTGAATGCCGATGGAGGCAAACAAGCGCACGGCCTGCTTGACGGTGAGCGAGCACCGTGGCTCATGAACGCCAGCCAACGCCAGGGGTAGAGCCAAGTCGCTGCCTACCGTTGAGTACTTTTCGCATGCTTCGTTAGAAGAAGGTCATTTTATAGCATCGTGGGGGGAGTTCCTTTCTGAGTCGGATGGTACGTGGCAGAAAGGATGTCTAAAAACGCACTGTGGATGCATGCAGTAGCTCCAGCTAGTATGGATGAACTCCGCTCCGGTGGAAGGCGGTGTTATGGTAAAATCTAGATGATGGGATCATCTCGAATAATTATTCTGTGGAACATACGGTGAAAAACCCAGATAGAACCGAAGTCTCTCCCTAAACCCAGAGGTTCCAAGCGATCCGGGACAATGAGATTTTTGATTAAACAAAGTGCTTTCTTTTTTATGGAGTAAATTGGAAGTAACTGATCCCCGGAGCCCTAGTCCAGAGGTGGGAACAGTGCAGCATCAGAGGGCCGACTTGTGCTTTGTAAAGAAAACCGCTTCGCTCTGTTGAGGACTCCCGGCGTTTTGAATGCTTATTTGATATTACCTTAGAGCTGATGTCGATGCTAAATGCTGTTGACAATATCGACCCCAAGTATCCCAATACCCGTGGAAGGATGCAGGGTTAAACACAGCGACAGAATGACGTCACGGTCATTATGTGGCGATGGCTATCGTAAAACACAAGATATTTGTTCTGAATCGCGCTAACGACACTATCAAGATTAGCTTACATATCGAGGGGTGGAGACTATTTGGTTTATTCCCGATCCTGCGGACAGAATGGAAAGTAGTCGACGTCGCCCAAAACACTTCATCTCGGATCCTCCCGATCCACTAACGGTGCTTCTAGGTACTTCAAGCACCGGTCACCGTTCTCGTCGAACCCGTGGCTTGCGACGAAGGGCTCGACGAGTAAATTAACTCTCAGACATAGCCCACTGAGTTTCTCGCCGGATCTTCTTAGTGGGCCGCGTTTCCGATTCGGTGGTAGATTCTGCGAAGCACGGCTCTTGCTAGGGTTGGTGTTAGCAACGTCATCAGGTTTGAGCCCCGTGAGCTCACCTACAAAAGTTAGGGTTACGCTGAAATAGCCTCTCAAGGCTATCAGTTTAGGTAGGAAAAAAAAATAAAAAAATTGGTTTAAGAAACACTTTTGCAAGTTTGCAGGAGAGCCATTTAAAGGTTAAAATCTGGAGAAAATATTATAACAAAAAACTTCTTCGTCTTGAAGTTTCAATTAAAAACATCGAACTGTTGATGCTGATACCGAATGAAACGGGCCTTTAATTATAAAGATAAATGTCGGGTGTTGAGCGAAATTTCCTTCCGATCCATTAACGGTACTTTTAGGTAACACAAACACCGGTCATCGTTCTCGTCGAACCCGTCCCTTGCGACGAAGGGCTCGGCGAGTAAATTAACCCTCAGACACAGCCCATTGAGTTTCTCGCCGGATCTTCTCAGTGGGTCGCGTTTCCGATCCGGTGGTAGATTCCGCGAAGCACTGCTCTTGCTGGGGCCAGTGTTAGCAATATTCCGGTTTGAGCCCCGTGAGCTCACCTATACGTTACAGTGAAGCTGAAATAGCCTCTCAAGGCTATCAGCATAGATAGGAAAAAAAAAAGCGAAATGTCGCTTAAACCAAATAGTCTCACCTCACGATATCATCGAGATACGACTTTATTGCTCTGACACTATATGAGGGACATCAGGACGATAACACACATCTAAGTACATTTTGTTTATCATTACACAAACATTCATAACTCGTTCCCACATATCCGCTGCTGCTTTGTTTGGAGTATAATTTGATATTCACCAAAAAATAAAAAAGCCTTGTCAGGTGTGGGGTTCGAACCCACGCTCCCTATCGGGAACCGGAACTTAAACCCGGCGCCTTAGACCACTCGGCCAACCTGACGCTGATACACAATACTGAATCACTCTAGCCTTCCAACACTATTGCACAATATTAAAATGAATCACTCGATGAGCATGACGCTTATCCGATTGGCTTTCGTGATAAACTCTAATCAAAACAATAAATTTCTAGTTCAAGTCACAAACATTATTCGACGCTGAATTCCTTGACCGAGGTTGCCTGGCAGAGATAGCATTGAACATTAAGGCATCCAAATACAAAGCACATGTAATAAAGGTTCACTTATGTATGGGCAGAGCATCACAATCGTCGCAGACGGCTATATGATACCTCAATACCATTATTTATTTATTTATTGCTTAGAATAGGTGGACGAGCTCACAGCCCAACTGGTGTTAAGTGGTTACTGGAGCCCATAGACATCTACGACGTAAATGCGCCACCCACCTTGAGATATAAGTTCTAAGGTCTCAGTATAGTTACAACGGCTGCCCCACCCTTCAAACCGAAACGCATTACTGCTTCACGGCAGAAATAGGCAGGGTGGTGGTACCTACGCGCACGGATTCACAAGAGGTCGTACCACCAGTAATTACGCAAATTATAATTTTGCGGGTTTGATTTTCTTTACACGATGTTATTCCTTCACCGTGGAAGTCACTGAGTACGTATTTCATTAGAATAATTGGTACCCGCCTGTGGGATTCGAACACCGGTGCATCGCTCAACACGAATGCAGCGGATGTCTTATCCTTTAGGCCACGACGCCCTCTGGACTAGGGCTCCCGGGTATCAGCTACTTCTATTTGACTCCGCACAGAGACGAGCTGTTCGGATTGTCGATAATCCCGTTCTCACGGATCGCTTGGGACCTCTGGTGTCTAGGGAGGCAGTTCGGTTTTATCTGGGTTTTGCCCCGTATGTTCCACAGGGAAATGGTCTGAGGAATTGTTCGAGATGATCCGTCATCTCGTTTTTACCATAGCACCGCCTCCTCCCGAAGCGGAGTTCATCCATACTAGCTGGAACCACTGCATTCATCCACAGTGCGTTTCCACGTACCATTCAGCTCAGAAAGGAACTTCCCCACGATGCTATAAAATGCTTCTTCTAACGAAGCATCCGAAAAGTACTCAACGGTAGGCAGCGACTTGGCTCTACCCCTGGCGTTGGCTGGCGTTCATGAGCCACGGTGCTCGCTCACCGTCAAGCAGGCCGTGCGCTTGTTTGCCTCCATCGGCATTCAGGCACCAACAAATTGCCGAAATACAAAATTTACTGCATACTCTCAAAACGAACTGATTCCACAATCAATGTCGGAGCACTTCATGAACTGGTATCATAAAAACAGACTCGCCTATGTATGATCGAGATACGACTTTATTGCTCTGAAACCATACGATAGACATCACGGAGATAACGCACATCTAAATACATTTTGTTTATTATTACATTATAACTCATGATACGTTTCCACATATCCGCTGCTGAATTGTCTGGATTATAATTTGATATTCGCCAAAAAATAAAAAAAGCCTTGTCAGGTGTGGGGTTCGAACCCACGCTCCCTATCGGGAACCGGAACTTAAACCCGGCGCCTTAGACCACTCGGCCAACCTGACGCTGATACAAAACGCTGAATCACTCTACCCTTCCAAATACTATTGCACAATATAAAAATGAATCACTCAATCAGCATGACGTATAAATATATCGCCTTCTGCGATAGTCGCTAATCAAAACAATAACTTTCAATAAATAATTCAACTACAATAAGGTAACCGCGCCTAGGAAGCACGCGGATCATGTGGGCTTTAGACGGTCCAGAGAAATAAGGAGAGGACTGCGAGCCCAAAGACATTCTTAGGGCCGTACCTCAAACGAACCCCCTTGCACTCTGTCACCCAACGTCCGACCTCAACCCGGGATCAAAATCCGGTTAAAGTAGGGGGAATCCCGCCGCCAACACTACAACCAGACACGCGGAAGTTTACGGCCCTCCTGGAGTTAAGTGATTACCGTCACCTTGATTGTGATCACACATGATTTGTAAGTACCAGTATTCTAGTATAACTGCTATTCCACTATTTAAACCGAAACGCATCACAGCTTCGTGTCAGAAACAGGCAGGATGGTAACGCCAACCCAAGCTCAGATAACGCCTTACAAGTCCTTTCATTACTATACTGTACTCTCTTTAACCCCCATACCCCTACATATCTCAAAGAACGTTTCGAGTTCCTAGGTGATACGCATCATTTTTCTCTGAGATCATCGGATAACCTGAGACTGAAAATGCCGGCGCATTCATCATCATTCTTTGACAATTCATTCACCGTCCAGGCGATTCGATTGTGGAATGCTCTGCCGAATGTAGTGAGAAGTGCTCCAACTTTATTGTTTTAAAAGAATGGTGAAGGAACACTTATCTGCTTAGTGCTGTTTGTTGCATCATTATCATTTATCATTTCCATACTGTTTATTATGTGCGTGTAAGTATATTAGTATGTATTGTATGTAAGTATGTATATTGGTATATATTATATTATGTAAACGATATATATCTGTTTATTATATGTATATATTTTCTATAATATTGTATTTATTGTCTATGGTACACCGCAACATACCTGCTATATTTTTATATTTTACAGAATTTCTGTAAATTAATCGGTTGTTTGGAAGAGATCGCTTTTAGCGATAAGACCGCCTATTGTACAGATGTGCTTTTTGACTGTTTTCTTGAATGTAAATTGTGTTGGTGTGCAATAAAGTGTATTCTCTCTCTCTCTCTCTCTCTCTCTCTCTATATCTAGGACCCTAGTCTCCATATGACCTTGGTACAAGCTGGTGCTGCTTCGAGTGGACAATTAGACAAACATCAGGAAACGATTAACATCACGTACGGCTCAGCAAATGGCATCGCCAGATATCAGATCGCGGGCTTCCGCTGAGTGCGCGGTTTTGTATTGTAAACAATAATCCAAACTCGTGCAACTCCGTGCCTTTGCTTGTAATATTTTAATCGACCGTTTTAAATTTGAGTAACGTAATGATCTCATCACCGACGTACCCTGTGTAGTTTGCCGAACTGTCTACACCGAAAATATGTCCACCATTTTCAGCATAAACAGTATTTTTTATTGAAGATATTTTGTATTTACTTGTTATATATTAATGAACCATTTCAAATTATAGTAACGTAGCGATTTCGCCACTGATAGTGATCAAATTGTCTACGGACCAAATATGTTCGCTATGGTCTGTACAAATAATATAATATATTTATTGAAGATTTTTGTATTTGCTTGTAAAATACATTTAATGAACAATAAAAAATTTCGGATACTTAATAATCTATAATAATTTTTGGCACTGAAAAGCTCTCGTATCCTGTCATTAATAAAGTTCACTGTCTATGGATTTTAAATGTCTGTTGTGCAATCTTTAGAAGCTGTTCGGTATCTTGGACGCACATGATGCTTTTTTATTGCAGCCGACCTGGTGTTTATTGGGTACCAGAGCCCATAGACATTCCGAACGTAAATTCCGCCATGGAGACACGACTTCTAAAGTCTCAGTATTAAAGTACAGCAGCTGCCCCGCCCTTCAAGTCGAACCACATTACTGGTCAAATAGGCAGGGCGGTGGTGCCTATCCGCGCGGACAAGACGTCCTACCACCAGAAATCAAGTTTCCACTACTCATCCAGTGTAGCTTATACTTTGCTTTATCACACCTTCATCAGCTCGTCCTGTATATATTAATGAGACAGAATCTTTCAAAGCCATTTTCTTAAACTTGAAAACGTTTGATTGACTTGAGAATTCACACACATACTTCGATGACATGGCAATATTTTTATAACTACCCTCTATTAAACCCTAATTAACTTAATTGCCTTAATTTCGGGGCTAATTATGAAATTACTAGCAGTTTGCTTGAAGATAATGAGGGTTTGTGGCTGGCGCCCTCAAGACTAGGGGATGAGGCCCTACCATATAAGATTTTGAAGAAAATATCAGATTTTAGGTTGATAATTAAAGTAAAAATCGGTATAAAGCCCTCTTCATAATTGGATAACGAAATTGCTAGGAGCCAACATAAAAAACTAAATATTTGACAAATGCCCGAATCCCGCGGTAAGGAGCGGCCTGGCTCTGCCCCTGGCATTGCTGAAGTCCATGAGCGACGGAAACCACTTACAATCAGGTATGCCGTATGCTCGTCTGCCTACAAGGTCAATAAAAAAAATCTCGCTTACGACATTTTCAAGGTAAGCTTGCATATATACAAGTTCCGAACAACAACATTCGGACCGTCGGTCTACCGAGCAAGATCACCCACTCGGTGGAGGATCTTCTCTTTGACGCTAAGCCCTCACACCGCATTTGAGACAACAAGTAATCATATTTAACAAACCACAATAATACACTTTAAAAGCCCCAAGTTCTTTGCGATACCTTTCAACAAATGTTCACGATTGACTTCCACGGTGAAGGAATAACATCGCGTAATAAAAACCAAACCCGCAAAATTATAA
The DNA here is from genome assembly GCF_030269925.1 of Bombyx mori. Lineage (NCBI taxonomy): Eukaryota > Metazoa > Arthropoda > Insecta > Lepidoptera > Bombycidae > Bombyx > Bombyx mori. Next base: position 389,988 of record NC_085117.1, on the reverse strand, counting down.
TTTGCGTAATCACTGGTGGTAGAACGTATTGTAACTATGTATACTGAGACCTTAGAACTTATAACTCAAGGTGGGTGGCGCATTTACGTTGTAGATGTCTATGGGCTTCAGTAACCACTGAACACTAGGTGGACTGTGAGATCGTACACCGATCTAAGGAAAAAAAATGATCAAGGGCAACCTCCATGTTAAATAGCCCAGTAGATTAGGTAATGTAATTGTTTAATCTATACTATCTACACTAATATTATAAAGCTGAAGAGTTTGTTTGTTTGAACGCGCTAATCTCAGGAACTACTGGTCCGATTTGAAAAAATCCTTTCAGTGTTAGATAGCCCATTTATCGAGGAAGGCTATAGGCTATATAACATCACGCCAAGACCAATACAAGCGGAGCACCAATAAAGAATGTTTCAAAATCAGGGTTGTTTTGCCTTTTGAGAGCTTCCGCTGCGTGCGCTGCGGAAACGGTTAAAGTTACGCTAAAATAATGTACAACAGAATTGTTTCTCTTTAAAAGATCTAAAAAAAAGTCCGCGACAGCATATTTAAAGGTTGGCTCACTATAACGTTTTTTATGCTAACCAAATTTGTTCTAAAATAAAGGATTATTTGTGAACTATTCCCCGCGAACGAAGCCGCGGGCAAAAGCTAGTGTTTGATATGATTTCCTTAGTGATTGTGATTTATTGTTACTTCCTTACATTAAAAATTGGATTGGTTTTCATTATCGTGGTGTCTTGTCCTATAGTTGTAATTAGCATTGTGTATTTAGCACATCTGTCTTGATTGATTGAGCGCGCATTACTCCATAAGTTATAAGCAAATTTTTTTTTACTTCATGTTATTTATTGTGTATCTTTTCTTTTTTAGCTTGTAATGCGTATTGTGTGCCAAATAAATAAGTAAATAAATGAATACATTAATTAATAAATAATTTATCTTTTATCTATATATGTATATAAAAATGAATTGCTGTTCGTTAGTCTCGCTAAAACTCGAGAACGGCTGGACCGATTTGGCTAATTTTGGTCTTGAATTATTTGTGGAAGTCCAGAGAAGGTTTAAAAGGTAGATTAAATATGAAAATGCTCGGGAATAAATAAAAATAACAATTTTGTTTTCCCTTTGATGTGTCCCCCGTCGGACGGATTCCTTTTGTTTGTTTTAAGTTTATTTTATACAAAAGTTTAGGTCTTTTATTTATCGATTGAGGCACTACGAAGTCTGCCGGGTCAGCTAGTTTTTAATAAATAATAATAAGTACTTAAATAAATAAATAAAAATGAAAAAAAATGCTTTTTTATCAGAAATCTCCAAACGCTTGAAGGAAGCTACACGTGATGCTAAGGCTGGCTGGTACTTTGCACAGAGAGTGGGTCTGGCAGTCCGACGAGGTAACATGGCCAGTATCTTGGGAACTGTGCCTCCTCCAAGCGCATTGGAAGAATTGTTCTACTGTAGGTGTATGATTATTGACATAAGTAAAACCGAACTCATTCTATGTAAATCATAAACTAAATAAATTAATAAATAAAAACGCTCAACTAGTTCCCCGACGACTATAATGCTTTTTTATTGCTTAGTTGGGTGGACGAGCTCACGGCCCACCTGCTGTTAAGTGGTTACTGGAGCCGACATCTATCAATGCGCCACCCACATTGAGATATAAGAAGTTCTCAGTATAGTTACAACGGCTGCCCCGCCCTTCGAACCGAAACACATTACTGCTTCACGGTAGAAATAGACAGGGTGGTGGTACCTACCCGTGCGGACTCACAAGAGGTCCTACCACCAGTAAAGTAACTGCTAACTGGGAACAAAATCATGCATGGTCATTCGTCCTTAATAAAAGATTCCCGGTGTTACGGGCACCAGGGAGAGAGGGAGAGAGAGAACATACTTTATTGCACACCAAAACACGATTAATACCAGAAAACCAGAGATTGACAAACATACAGTAAAAGGCACATTTTTTCCCTATTAATCTGATGGTCTAGAGAGACCATGTCAGCGTCGCCGGGCTAGTAGGTGAGCTCACGGGGCTCAAACCTGACGATGTTGCTAGCACGAACCCTAGCAAGAGCCGTGCTTCGCAGAATCTACCGCCGGATCGGAAACGCGACCCACTGAGAAGATCCGGCGAGAAACTCAGTGGGCTGTCTGTGAGTTAATACAAGGCTCCCGATTCGCGCTTACTTCAATTTTTTTTTATTGCCCTTGTAGGCAGACGAGCATACGGCCCACCTGGTGGTGAGTGGTTACCGTCGCCCATGGACTTCAGCAATGCCAGGGGCAGAGCCAAGCCGCTGCCTACCTCAAATCCTCATTCCACAAATCCTGCATTCGCGTTTTCACCATTCGCGAATTAAAAATGCTTCCTATATTCGCGGTTAAAGATTTATTTATTTGCTGATGTAATCGCTACATCGGTACATGCACATTGATAAAAAGTATTCCAATATGCACTTAGGTATCCAACCGAATGTCCTTTGTAGACGCGTTGTCAAATGGACTAATGAAAAACGTAAAATAGACCTTATTACAATACCACTAAAGTATGTTATTGTTTTGTCACATACGGAACGTATCCTCTATGATCTCCCATATATGTAAATTATCATTCCACATTCACTTCGGTTTCTGTATTCGCGGCGTATTCACGGAACATGTACCAAGTGAAAAAAGAGGTTTTACTGTACTTATATGAGTTTAAATATATACATATACAAGCGTCCCGCTCCGGCTCCGCTAGGGTCTTTAACAAAAATTTCAACGATATTTGACGTTGTTTTATTTTTTTAAATAAGAGAACACTTATTGCGGCATAACTATAATAGTTAGACATATGCTGTCGCGACACTTTTTGTAAATAATAATGTGCTCTACAAAGTCGTAGTACATTATTTTATTCTATCATCAATAGTTTTCGCAGGGCACGCGATGTAAAGAATATTTTAAGTAATTCTTTACACCTTGGGTTGCATTATTGGAGTTTTAGGAAGGATCCCTAATTTAAAAAAAAAAAACTGACAGTCGCACCACCGAGTCAGTCACTAATGATATTATATTATCTATATATCTTAGTCGGTTATTAGATAAAGCTAATTTTCAAATAGGTGAAGCAAAAACTTTGTACCGCTTTTTACGAAAATCGCGCTGACGGAGAAGCATGAAATTTCCTACGCTTATAGACAATATAGAGAAGGAGTGCAGAAAGCTAATATATTTTTAAAATTATGCATAAAAAATACATTAAATCAATAAAAAAACATTACGCACACTACCATGTATTTGATACACACTTTTTTATTGCTAAAAGTCTGCGGTCAAATTGAGAATAGATTAATATTGTTTGTCTTTATTAATATTTATCTATAGTGTAGTCTTCGCGAAATGTGTGATTATAAAAGTGTAATAGTCTTTTTAGAGGAATAGAAGCTATTTCAGCTACGCCCTGACCGGTAGATGAGCGCACGTGCTGAAGCTGAGAGAATTTGCTAACACTAGCCCTAGCAAGAGCGGTGCTTCGCAGAATCTACCACCGGATCGGAATCGCGACCCACTGAGAAGATCCGGCGAGAAGCTCAATGGGCTGTGTCTATGGATTGGTCAGCACGGTTACAAGGATTCTCAAGCCTGCTCCCTAGAGAGTTGCAGACGTCTAATAAAAGAGTTAATGGATTGGATAGATCTGTAAGGACGTGTTTCTACCGAGATGCTATGCCATGCTATGATTTCCAAGTTACTCTGTAGACCCGACGATCCAAATTTGTTTTTTTTATTGCTTAGATGGGTGGACGAGCTCACAGCCCACACACGAATTCGACGAGGGCGGTTGACCGGTGCTTGAGGGTCCTAGAAGCACCGAGAGCGAATCCTGGGGATCCGACAAGACATGTTTCGGAAGACGGAGGCTTTGTGTTGTCCCGTCGCGGTCGGATAAAGAAGTTGGATCTGATTCGCCAGGAGATAGGCTGCTGGAACGATATGAAAGGGAGGATACATAATCACCAAAGAATTTCGCATCTTCTTAACTCTTCACTTTGAAGCAGTTACGAGAATCAGTGTGATTGCACATTAAAGATGTTATTGGACATGGGTTACGTGCAGAAACAAACTGTCGATAAATAACACAATATGAAGGATACATTGAACGAAATTAGATTTCTGGTTTCAGCAGGAAGCTAACATAACAATATCGAGGAGCGAATCTTTATCTTTGTAATTTTTTTTTTTTTTTTTTTTTTATTGCCCTTGTAGGCAGACGAGCATACGGCCCACCTGATGGTGAGTGGTTACCGTCGCCCATGGACTTCAGCAATGCCAGGGGCAGAGCCAAGCCGCTGCCTACCGTTTAATACTCTCCACAAGCCTCGTTTGAAGAAGGACATGTCATAGCGCTCGGGAAACACCGTGGAGGGGAGCTCATTCCATAGCCGGATGTTAGGGGCAAAAAAGACCTCTGGAAACGCACTGTGGATGACCGCAGTGGCTCCAGGTAGTATGGATGAACTCTACTCCGGTGGCGGGCGGTGCGATGGTAAAAACGAGATGCCGGTATCATCTCGAACAATTCCTCAGAGCACTCCCCATGGAACATACGGTACAAAATACAGAGGGAACCGAAGTCCCTCCGTAGACCCAGAGGCTCCAAACGATCCGTGAGAATGGGATTATCGACAATCCGAACGGCCCTCCTCTGTATGGAGTCAAATGGAAGAAGCTGGTATTTGGGAGCCCCGGCCCAGAGATGGGAGCAGTACTCCACGCGAGGCCGGACTTGTGCTTTATAAAGCAAAAGCCTTTGTCCAGGCGTGAAGTACCGCTTCGCTCTGTTGAGGACTCCCAGCATTTTGGACGCCAACTTGGCTTTGCCTTCCAAATGACTCCGAAACTGGACATCGCTCGAAATGTCGACCCCAAGTATCCCAATACTCTCGGAAGGTTGCAAGGATACTCCTTGGAATTGCGGCGCCATGACAAAGGGGTCCTTCTTCGCAGTGAACGCGCAAACTTGTGTCTTTAACGGGTTGAATTGAACCAAGTTCAATTCACCCCATTTGGAGACTCGCCCCAGAGAGTTCTCCACTTCAGACACAAGTTTTGATCGTCTCTCTTGCACCACGCTACGAGAGAGACTCTGATGGCCGATATATCGCGCATCCCCCGTGCTGTCATCCGCATAGCAATGCATGCCATCAATAGACAGCATGTCATTGATATACAGGATGAAAAGCGTGGGGGAGAGCACCGAACCTTGTGGAACGCCAGCGTTAATGGTCATGGTATCAGAACAATCACCGTCTACAACGACCGTGATGTTCCGCCCATCCAAAAAGCTAGCGATCCACTTGCAGAGACCCTCGGGGATTCCGTATTATTACTGGGTAATTACTGGTCCCTTTTATTCGGTATCAGCATCAACAGTTCTTTACTGGTGGTAGGACCGCTTGTGAGTCCGCACGGGTAGGTACCACCACCCCGCCTATTTATGCCGTGAAGCAGTAATGCGTTTCGGTTCGAAGGATGGGGCAGCCGTTGTAACTATACTGAGATCTTTGCACTTATCTCAAGGAGGGTGGCGCATTGATGGATGTCTATGGGTTCCAGTAACCACTTAACAGCAGGTGGGCTGTGAGCTTGTCCACTCAACTAAGCAATAACAAAAAAATTAACTGTACGACATTTTTAAATGAACTTCAATCAAGTTCTACTCCCATTCAAATAGGTGAAGAAGAAGTTTTTATTTTTAAGATATTTCCGATATCCAAATTTTAAACTTCGCATGGTTCTTTTGTAAATATGCAAAAATGTAGTTCAAACTAAATTCCCTTTTACCCCTCGACATATTATTATATACTCTCAACCTAATCACTGTCGACTATGTGACGTATCGCACTGTTTGTACCGAGCCATAAATAAACAGATTCTGTAGTTGAATTTAGTTTGTATATGAATCAAGGAAATGATTTGCCGGTGTCAGCGAAAACGGTTCTTAAAAGAGACCACGGATATCTGTGGTTCGTGTTGTCTTGAGTTCGCGAGTGCATCGACGGTCTGCTGGCATTGACATTGACGTTGCCGATACGCAGGAAAATCGCCTTACCTCCAACGGCACTAAGGCGGTCGGGGGATGGAGATTTCGGGGTGAGTCCATTATTGTCTTAACCGCGAGCCAAATTAGCAAATTTTTGTACCGTCTCAAAACAAATTGGATCTTCTACAGAAGATTCTAGATTCTGGGTAGACTTATGATGCGCTTAGATGAGCTCAGCATTAGTTACTTAAAGACACATGTGCGTAATTTCTAACAGTGCCAGTTCTAACTCTGTAGTGTTCTAATTCAACAGTTATCTATTAATACGTGAAGCAAAAACTTTGTACCCGTTTTTTACGAAAATTACGCGGACGGAGGAGTATGAATTTTCCCACACTTATAGAGAATATAGAGATGGAGGGCAGAATGCAAATTTTTTTTAATTACCCATAAAAAATACAATAAATCAATAAATAAATAAAAACATTACACAGCCTACCATGTATTTGACACACACATATACATATATATATATATATATATATATATATATATATACTCTTTTCTTATTGCTTCAAGTCTGTGGTCAAATTGAGAATAGATTAATATTGTTTGTCTTCAATATTTATTTATTCATTTATTAAATTCAATACAATGTCTTAACTCGTTAACACGAAAAACATTATTAAAATTATTAAGTACTAGCTGACCCGGCAGACTTCGTAGTGCATCAATCGATAAATAAAAGACCTAAACTTTTGTATAAAAAAAATCAAGGGAAAAACAAAATTGTTATTTTTATTTAATTCCAAGAATTTTCTTATTTTTTTCACCTTTTAAACTTCTCTGGACTTCCACGAATAATTCAAGACCAAAATTAGCCAAATCGGTCGAGCCGTTCTCGGGTTTTAGCGAGACTAACGAACAGCAATTCATTTTTATATATATATAGATTATTATTATGCTAAAAATAGCATTATTTTAGACAAAATTACTCCCCAACTATCGACAAACACGTCAGCATCCTGGATATCAGTGTAGTCTTTGAGAAATTTGTTATTGTAAAGGTATTTAATAAATAGTCTTTGACAATAGAACCATAATAATGTTCAAACTTATATTATCAATTAATTATAGTCGAATTTCGATAACTGGACAACTTTTGTTAGTTATACATTTTCATCGTACGTGACTCCTTCATCACATGCTGTTTCTAAAAGTAGCCTTTAAACTCGGAGTTTTAAGTTCTAATATGGTTTATGGGCACATAGCACCTTCATTCAATGTCAAAACTCAAAAATCTCAAAAAATGGTACTTAACCCCTTTCATTCGCTCGTTTTTTTTTTTTATTGCCACAAGGGCAATAAAGATGCAAGGGCAGACGAGCATACGGCCCACCTGATGGTGAGTGGTTACCGTCGCCCATGGACTTCAGCAATGCCAGGGGCAGAGCCAACCCGCTGCCTAAAAATTCGTGTCTTCAATTATATGTTATTGTTACATTATACAAGAGTGTATAACGTTGGTATTACCGCTAACCCGCTTATAACGCGGTAGATACGTTCCTATAACGTCCCGTGTTATGTGAAATCGCGTTATATGAAATTAGAAGCTACTATAAACAGTTATTTTTGTTTATTGCTTAGATAGGTGGACGTGCTCACAGCCCACCTGGCGTTAAGCGGTTATCGGAGCCCTACAACGTAAATGCGTCACTCACCTTGAAATATAAGTTCTAAGGTCTCAGTATAGTTACAACGGCTGCCCCGCCCTTCAAACCGAAACGCATTACTGCTTCACGGCAGAAATAGGCAGGGCAGTGGTACCTACCCGTGCGGACTCACAAGAGGTCCTACCAACCAATAATTACGCAAATTATAATTTTTCGGGTTTGATTTTTATTACACGATGTTATTCCTTCGCCGTGGAATTCAATCGTGAACATTTGTTGAGTACGTATTTCATTAGAAAAATTGGTAACCCGCCTGCGTGATTCTAACAACGTTGCATCGCTACATACGAATGCACCGAACGTCTTATAAATAGGAGAGTAAACTTTGACGAATGAAACAACTCAACTATGCCTGTATGTATTTTTTTAGATATTACACACAAAAAATAAGCAGTAAATTTTATATTATTCCCATATATTGTGTGTTCATAGTGCATAAGGTAATATTCTATAAATAATTTTCAACAAATATCTCGTTATCGTGTTGTAAAAGGTAGGCAGCGGCTTGGCTCTGCTCCTGGCATTGCTGAAGTCCATGGGCGACGGTAACCACTTACCATCGGGTGGGCCGTACGCTCGTCTGCCTACAAAGGCAATAAATAAAATAAAAAAGTAGGTACCGTTTTATAAGTCGATTTTAGGGAATTTTTCTTTTCATCTTAAAGTGAAACCGCGTTATAAATCACCGTGTTATATATAGAAGAGACAACAAAGCTATATTTAAAATACAATCTGACACATCGGAACATTCTAGATTCATTAGAACATATTAAAAATCACTTACAACACGTTATCGCTTCAACAGAAATGCAATTAACTTAATCACCGCATCGGTAATTGCATTTAATTAATTGGGAAATCGGTGACGACCGGACGATCGTTAGGATATTTTTAAACTTATTAATAAACTATTGTTTTGAATCACAAAAATTTGTGTAATTTAAAATAAATAAATAAATTTATTTGTTTACAAGCGGCCCGCTCCGGCTCCGCTCGGGTCTTTAAAAAAAATTTCAACGATATTTGACGTTGTTTTATATTTTTAAATAAATGAACACTTATTGTGGCATAACTATAATAGTTAGATATATGCTGTCGCTACACTTTTTGTAAATAATAATGTGTTCTACAAAGTCGTGGTACATTATTTTATTCTATCATCAATAGTTTTCGCAGGGCACGCGATGTAAAGAATATTTTAGGCAATTTTTTTACACCTTGGGTTTCATTATTAGAGTTTTAGTAAGAATCCCCAATTTTTTTTCAAAAAATATTACAGCCTATGTCACTCGGGGATAGTGTAGCTTTCAAACAGTGAAAGAATTTTTCAAATCGGTTTAATAGTTTCAGAGCGTATTCAATTCTTAATACCCTTAACACCAGGTTTCTTAACACCAGGCGGACCGTGAGCTCGTCCACACATTTGAACAACAAAAAAATATATCGCAATTTAAGATTGTTTTTCATTAAGAATTGTTTGTTTCATAATCAATGAACCATTTCCTTTTCAATAAAAGAAATTAAAAAATAAACAGATCGTCACCCGTCGGTCCATGGACTGCTATTCGGAGTTTCGTCACTCTTTTACGATTTACACGAAGATCTTCCACCGATTGTGTGTTTCCTTCCCTACCTATACTAGGAACCTAAAGGTGTTGTGGTAGCTTCCTAAAATGTGTAGACGAACTCACGGGGCTCAGCCTAGCGCCTTCCTAACACTAGCCCTATTAAGGACGTAGATTGCGTTAGGAACTGGTATATATTCAGACATACCTTAAAGATCTCGTTTTGGCGATTCAAGCATAGCACCAGTCCTGGTTTCCCTTAGATATTTGCTGGTAGCTTAAATACCTATTCCTGCTTCTTGGGTAGGCGAACTCTCGGGCTCAACCCGACAGGATTTGCTAACACTAGTCCTAACAAGAGCACCGCTTCGGCGAATCTACTACCAGATCTCAATCGCGACTAACTCAGAAGACCCGGCGAGGAACACAACGGGCGCGGTAACCGTACTTGTCGAGCTCGGCAAAGAGTTCGACGTGCAACCTAACCCATGCATCAGCTCGCTGAGTTTCTCGCCGGGTCTTCTCAGCGGGTCGCGATTCCGATCCGGCAGTAGATTCATTCACGAAGCAGCTGCTCTTGAGTTGGTAAGTCTCCTTCGGAGGCGCTCGGGCAGCCGGGCAGCACCTGTCCTGGTGAAATTGGAAAGGCCTCCGGGCCACCAGTAACCCTTCAATCATAACAAAAAAAACAACGGGGCTAAGCCTGCCCTGTAACAGCCACCCCCGTTGCACACCTAGAATATTCCACGACGTTCGCACGACCCTACACGAGACCGAAGCGATATCGCACCGCAGATAAGCCCGCGCGATGACGCCGACCGCAGCGCGATTGGTTCTCAACGAATACAGGGTGTATAATCGACTCCAAAAATAAAGGGGACCGGTTCTAATAGATGATGGAAGATCTTTGAGAACCGGCGCTTCTCGTGTGGAACCATTCACCGAGATTCGACCGGCAGGAGTCCTTGATGTCGGCTTTCTTTATTGACTAAATTGCATTATTATTTCGCCTTTGTCTTCGTGTTCGAACCCGACACCCTTCATATAATCCGATGGTCACCTACGTGCTCCGGTCAGGGTGTGAACCCATCAGTAACCACCTTGAGATATGAACAGGACATTATCCTATGCGTTTCGGTTTGAAAGGGGAAATGGTCATAGTGTACTATAGAGACTTGGGCTATCTCAAGTTGGTAGGCGGCGTTCACGTTGTCTATGTCCATGGGCTCCCGTAATAATTTAACACCAGTCGAGCCGTGAGCTTGCCTACCCTTCGAAGCCGTGTAATGTTACCTTTAGGTTGTGAAGTATGAGCGTGTGCTGTCTTTGATCGTGGTAAATTGCGGGTTTTTACCCCTACCTATTCCTAATCCTGAGTTAGTTTTTCTTTTCCATTCTCTTCTATCAGCCGTCATCTCAACACTCACTCCTCTCTCTCTCACATCGTCATTCACACACTCCATCAATGCCTTCTTCGGTCGACCTCTTCCCAGTTATTTATATCATAGCGGTTACTACAGTTTTTACTGGTGGTAGGACCTCTTGTTGGTCCGCGCGGGTAGGTACCACCGCCTCGCCTATTTCTGCCGTGAAGCAATAATGCGTTACGGTTTGATAGGTGGGGCAGCCGTTGTAGCTATACTGAAACCTTAAAACTCATATCTCGAGGTAGGTGCCGGCATTTACACTGTAGATGTCTATGGGCTCCAGTAACCGCTTCACACCAGGTGGGCTGTAAGATCGTCCACCCATCTAAGCCAAAAAAAAATTTCCACTAGGTGGAGTCGGCTCAGCGAATTTTTCTCTTCCATTCTCTTTTATCAGCCGTCAACACTCACACCTCTCTGTCTCTCATGTCGTCATTCACCTACTCCATCCATGTCTTCTTCGGTCGACCTCTTCCCCCTGTATTCCTCGCAGTTATTAATTATTATTTTTGTCAACTTTTCGATCGCCCTGTACCACAGAACTGACCACAAACTGTACTAAATTAAATGAAGCGTTCTTATTTAAACACGTTGATGTATTTTTTTGATAACATTCACACATAAATTCGGTGAGTAAAAGTCGTTAAGTGTCTTTTTTTATTTTTTTATTGCTTAGATGGGTGGACGAGCTCACAGCCCAGGTTAAGTGGTTACTGGAGCTCATAGACATTTACAACGTAAATGCGCCACCCACCTCGAGATATAAGTTCTAAGTTCTCAAGTATAGTTACAACGGCTGCCCCACCCTTCAAACCGAAACGCATTACTTCTTCACGGCAGAAATAGGCGTGTGGTGGTACCTACCCGTGCGGACTCACAAGAGATCCTACCACCACCAGTCTTTATCTTCATATCGTCTTTCTGTGATTCAACCAAGGTTTTCCGATTTCGAAGGCAGACTAGCTTACGGCCCGCCCGACGGGGAACCGCCGTAGATGCTCAAAGAGATCAGCAGGGTTAAAAGCATAACTATACCAATGGGCGCGGCTAAAACCCCACACTCGAGTTGAAGAGGGACTTGTCATTGAGTTTAGCTCAAACAAAGACGTATGCTCGCCTGCCGTAAGAATAGTTCCCTGGATGTTTATAAATACATAATAATAGTGAATAATATGTAATAAATAAAATTTACAGAAACTTCACACATACGCCGCTTCTTAGAGTATGAAGTCCTTGAAGTTTAACTTAAATTAAATATACATAATTCGACGGGTTTGCAAATTTACAGGAGAGCCATTTAAAGTTTAAAATTTGGAAAGCATATCGCAAAAAAAACTTCTTCAGCTATTTGGGGTTTGTTTGGGGTAAACATAATTGAAGTTCAATTAAAAACATCGAACTGTTGATGCTGATACCAAATTTGCGTAATTACTGGTGGTAGGACCTCTTGGGAGTCCACACGAGTAGGTACCACCACCCCGCCTATTTCCGCCGTGAAGCAGTAATGCGTTTCGGTTCGAAGGGTGGGGTAGCCGTTGTAACTATACTGAGACCTTAGAACTTATATCTCGAGGTGGGTGGCGCATTTACGTTGTAGATGTCTATGGGTTCCAGTAACCACTTAACATCAGGTGGGTTGTGAGCTCGTCCATCCATCTAAGCAATAAAAAATAAATAAAACGGACCTTTAATTGCAAAGATAAATGTCGCGTGTTAAGCGAAATAACCCTTAAACCAAATAGCCTCTCAACTCTCTATATATGTATATACTCACCTTTTTATATACCATTGTTTAAACTATATATTTAATTTTACGCGAAGACATCGGATCGCTTGGAGCCTCTGGGTCTGCGGAGGGACTTCGGTTCCCTCTGTATTTTGTACCGTATGTTCCATGGGGAGTGCTCTGAGGAATTGTTTTTACCATCGCACCGCCCGCCACCGGAGTAGAGTTCATCCATACTACCTGGAGCCACTGCGGTCATCCACAGTGCGTTTCCAGAGATCTTTTTTGCCACGTACCATCCGGCTATGGAATGAGCTTCCCTCCACGGTGTTTCCCGAGCGCTATGACATGTCCTTCTTCAAACGAGGCTTGTGGAGAGTATTAAGCGGTAGGCAGCGGCTTGGCTCTGCCTCTGGCATTGCTGAAGTCCATGGGCGACGGTAACCACTCACCATCGCGATTAAAACAAAATTTAAAGTTCAAACTTCTTAAAAAAATTTACTCATTATTATTATTGTTGTTCATTTATTTATAACTACTTAATAAATACTATTTTATATGTATGCGACTTTTAAAATATTATATTATTAAAGTAACAGTTACAAATAACTCTAGATAAAACCGTAAAAATAATTTTTATCGCGGTTTTTGTTCGATGTAAAAAAAGTTTTTAACTTTATGGAATGTTTTTTTTTGTTTTTTTTTTGTTAATACCTTACGCAATTACGTATGATTGCATTTCAATGAATTAAATAGCTCAATTGGAGTATTTGGTGATTCAGCTGATGTGATGAAAACTTTTTAATTCATAAAGCTAATTCACTGAGTGTTCGAGTTGAGTAACGCAACGGATCTGAGGGCCTTAATGCAATTAATCTGAGTTTCGTAATGGTATAACTCAATTCATATTTTATTGATAGAATTAAAATGAAATTCGCCTGTCATTTAAGTATACACTTTATTTGTAAGACGTTAAGGTCATAATTACGCTGCCATAAACGAAACGGCATTCTTGTTTAATAAGTATTCGCTTCTACTGAATGTAACTTAATAACAAGGGCGGATCCAGCTTTGGCGCCAGGAGGGGGTCACATAGTCAAATCTAGATGCGTTCCTTCCCAAACGTTTGCCATTATATAAAGTTATTATATTATATTAAATTAATTAAATATTGAAGGTATGTAGTTACATAAAATCTGTACGGTGACAAAATATATAAATAAAATCATTATATTCAATTAGTGGTCCATCTAAGTCCTGGAACCAGCTCAGGGGGTGGTCATGACCCCCATGACCCCCCCTGGATCCGCCATTGCTTAATAAAAAGTTTAGCCTAAACAAAAGCTCTTCAAACGATATTGTATTTTTGCGATTTTGTATTTACATACTTTGAATGTTTTAGATCATTTTTTTATGAAATTTAATTATTTTATGTCGTAACAACATATTTGTGGTTCGCTATAGCAAAGCTCGTCCTTGAATTAAGCTCCGTACATATTCAATGTAATATTGAAATAATGTAATTGTAATAATTGTAATTGTTTAAATTTAATATTGAAACGAGAACAAGGACAATGGACAGAAGAACTCGCAGATTGTCACTGTCAGTTGTCACTATCGCCAGTGTCAGTGTCGTAATTCTGTCACTGGGAGAGTGATGATTGCCGGTGACGATCATATCCACTACGGACCCTGGATGGAAGCTGGATTTAAGCGGACACCCTCAACAACTTTTATGTGTAATGAATTGTTCGACAATCCTTATGGGTTGAGCGCGATAAACTATGATTGAGGCATTGGATATTAAGAAGGACTAGAGGTCCCGCAGTAGTCGAAATTCGACTATAATTAATTGGAATTATAAGTTTGTACACTATTATGATTGTATTTTATACTTCTATAATCACAAATTTCGCTATGGCTACTCTATAAAAGAATATTAATAAAGGCAAACAATATATAATCTTTTCTCAATTTGACCACAGACGTCAAGAACAAAAGTTTGACAATAAATAGTATGCATGCGTGTGTGCGTCAAATACATGGTATGTAGTGTGTGTAATGTTTTCTTTATTGATTTAATGTATCTTTTATGAATTATTTAAAAAATATATTAGCATTGTGCACTTCTTCTCTATAAGTGTGGAAAATTTCATACTCCTCCGTCCGCGCAATTTTCGTAAAAAGGGATACAAAGTTTTTGCTTCACGTATTATATTAAGAAGGATGACTGAATCGCGCTAACGATATTATCAAGAATTACAACATATATACCAGATTCGAATAAAGACATCCGAAACATCTGCGATCCACAGAGCAATTTTTTTTATTTTTATTGCCTAGATGAGTGGACGAGTTCACAGCCCACCTGGTGTTGAGTAGTTACCGCAGCCCGTAGACGTATACAACTTAAATGCGCCACCCACCTTGAGATATAAGTTCTAAGGTCTCAAGTATAGTTACAAAGGCTGTCCCGCCCTTCAAGCCGAAACGCATTACTGCTTCACGGCAGCAATAGGCGGCGTGGTGGTACCTACCCGTGCGGACTCACAAGAGATCCTACCACCAGTAAAAACCACCAGCTCACTTTTCCACGCGTAGATTAAGACTTAGACCTCTAACGTTGCCTGTACTTATAATTTGCGCTAAGACCCCTCCGTAATGGTGTATTAATTGTTTTTTATTACCCTAAATCGAATAAAATTCATGGCTCGCCTAATGCTAAGTGGTTATTGGAGACGGAGGCGCCACAATCAAGCCAGCCGACTATACGACATCTTTGATTGTCCTAACTACCGTCTTCCGGAGACCAAACATGACCGCTTTATAGCAGAAGCACACTGGACGATGTTACAAACCCGTGTGGACTATAGCTAACTACAGTAGTCGAATAATATAACCTTGACAGCTGTTCTCCATAATTTTCCAACTGAGGCTTGGCACACGCACTTGGCACGGAGGTTCTGGACTCTGGTAAGGTTTTCCACTTGATCAGTCCAGCGCATGGGGCTTCGTCCACGAGGTCCTTTACTATTGACGCTACCCGGAACAGAATTACTCACAATTCGCGAATTAGGGAGAGCAGCTGTCAAGGCTTTAATAAAACAGGATTCCACATGACCACGTATGCTCTGCCAAGAGCAACCGATGATTAAGATATTTGCAGTTGTGTATTATCCTAAGCTATGACTCCAATAAAGATATTATGTTACATCTTTTTATTTCATTATCATTTTAGACGAATAATGCACAGGGTCGTCGGAACGAGCGACGTGAATGGTCCAGTTAACACATTCCCTATAATCCCTATAGGGAATAAATAGATTACGTGGTTAATAGTATTTTGAAGTCGTCGTGGCCTAAAGGATAAGTCCGATGCATTCGTATCTTGATACGTCCTCACGAATCCATCAGATCCAATAGAATTTGCATTAGACGTCTTCAGCTCTAACACTAGGAGCAGGCTTAAGGACCCCGGTAACCGTACTCTTCGAACTCGGCAAAGAGTTTGACGTGCAACTTAACTATGCAACAGCCCGCTAAGTTTCGCGTCGGATCTTCTCAGCGGGTCGCGATTCCGATTCGGTATTAGATTCATTGGCGAACAGCTTGCTCTTGAGCTACTAAGTCTCCTTTAGAGGCGCTCGGGCAGCTGTTAGCAAATCTCTCGGGCAGACCTCTGCTCGCCCACCTTTTTTTTTTTTTTTTTCGGCCTGGAGGCCGAACCTCCTAGGAGGTCCCCGCGCATACGGGGCGCGCGGGGTATGTGAGACTCAACGATCTGCAGGTGTTGAGAGCACCTACCCTGGCGAAGCTGGAAAGGCTTTTGAGCCCCCAGTAATCCTTCTTTTATTTTATAAAAAAATCCACAGAAGACAGAGGTCCTAACCTACGACTCAGTCTTGTAAGTTTGTATCTTTATATTAAAACTAGCCGTACTCGCCCGCTTCGCTGGAAATTTAAAATTAACATTATTATGTATTGTCATATTATTAGGGAGTCCAACACTCATATAAATATTAGCCTATCCATTAAGTACATGTATTTTCTACATGGATACCAAGTTTCAAGTCAATCGGATGCATGGTTCGGTAGTTATAACGGAACATCCGTAAAAACCACTGTAGATTTATATATTAGTATAGAATTAGTATAGATAGATATACATATTTTAGAAAACATTTTTTTAATACACAAATAATTCCGACTTAGCTTGTTTGATTCAGAACTATACGTGTACAATATACCCTTCGTTTGTCACGTAGACACAAAACTAATTACTAGTCGAGTTCAAAAAAGGAGGAGGTTCTCAATTCGACTGTATTCTTTTGTTACGATTTTATCTAGTGTTTTTATTTTGTTCATCATAATATACTAGCAGTTACACGTGACTTCGCTCGCGTTTTCAAACGCAAACTATCCGTGTAGTTTCCCGGGAGAATGAGATGTTTCAGTACACCTCTCCTGACCTAATTACTATACTATTCATCATCGTCATAACTAGCAGTCTATTTTAATCCACTGTTGAACACAGGCTTCTCTCAAGGAATTTCATCTGAGAGTCGAACAGAACTGGTGTTCTAGACGGTTCTTTAACTAGCGTAAGATATGTGGAAGACACCTTAATCAACACGTTGGGCCATTTATGGTCAATTTCGTTGAGGATGCTATTTTTATGCATGACATGCCCGACCTCATACAGGTTTCATTTTGAGTAACTACCCACAAGAGATGAACATTACTCGTATGGAGTGACCAGCACGCAGCCCCGATATCAACCCGATCGAGCATGCATGGGACGAGCTAGGGAGATGCGTAAAACAACGAAGCTTCCCCCCTTTTTTTCCTACCTATGCTGATAGCCTTGAGAGGCTATTTCAGCTTCTCCTTGACGTGTGTGGTGAGTTCACGGGGCTCAAACCGGGAGTGTTGCTAACACTGACCTTAGCAAGAGCAGTGCTTCGCAGAATCTACCACCGGATCGGAAACGCGACCCACCGAGAAGATCCGGCGAGAAACTCAGTGGGTTACTAGTGCTTCACGGCAGAAATAAACAGGGCGGTGGTACCTACCCGCGCGGACTCACAAGAGGTCCTACCATTAGTAATCGTACTTCTACAACACGATAACGAGATTTTTATTATAAAATAATTTAGAAAATTGCATTGTGCGCTATGAACACACAGTATTTTGGGAATAGCTGAAATTATGATATTAATTTTTTATATAAAAATACGCACAGGCATAGTTGAGATGTTTCATTAATAAAAATTACTCTCCTCTTTGTACTGGCTTCTAGTTTCATATAACGCGGTTTCACACAACACGGGACTTTGTAGGAATATATCTACCGCGCTAATAATATGAATTTTTACTTTGATTCCAAAAAAACGAAATTAAAACAAATGGTTATGTACTCAAAAATTTCTTTGCAATATACATTATTTTTCAATTCAATTAGGAAACTCATTAAAAACGTGTCATTTTAATTCGGAAGCTAATCGACGCTCATTTATTAATGGTTATTTCGGAGAAACAAATTAGCAAATTCACAAAGAATAGTATATTGGGTGATTATTTAATTGCAACGCCATTACTTAATGCGTTTCGGTAATAAGTGATTAGGGTTCTTACTGTTACCTGAATCCCTAAAACGTGATAATAGAACATATAAATAGATTTGCAATTATTCAAGCAGTGTCAGTATTTGTTTAGCATCCGTAGTGTAAGCAGCGTATACGGGAAAGTGAATACATAGAATTCTAATAGTGTGCAAAACGTATCGCTGTGCAAGTCTGTGAAAAATATACGGAACCTCAAATAATTGGTCGTTCAAAATTATTACACATCCAATTATTAAACTCAATCGAAACGAAATAACCGTGTTAAACTGTTAAAAGTTCACTTAAACATTTCGGATGAGTGATTTTATTCGTGTTCCCGCATAAATTACGAAAATCGAACTGTGAGATGTTTAATTCGATTAATTGAATTAAAATTGTTTAAGGCGATGAGTTCTTGATTTTGTCAAGTCACCCTTAGTAATTCTATTTCGAAACTTGAGAAACGAGATAGTGAAGTGAGTGAATCCAAATCAGGTGAGTTCCTTTTAATATATTTGCTAAAAGTTAATCACAATGATCTGGTGTTAAATGTCTCCGGTACCATGAAGGGGTAAGCTTTTTTACTGGTGCTAGGACCTCTAGTGAAGGGTTGGGCAGCCGTTGTAACCATACTTGAGACTTTAGAACTTATATCTCAAGGTGTGTGGCGCATTTACGTCGTAGATGTCTATGGGCTCCAGTAACCACTTAACACTAGGTAGGCTGTAAGCTCGTCCACACATCTAGGCAATATAAAAAATATATAAAAAAAATAACACCAGATGGGCTGTGAACTCATTCACCCATCGAAGCTATAAATAAATAAAGGCTTTCAATCTCCGTTGAAAATGTCACATAGTCACAGAAATATCTCAAGCCTGTCCACTGCTGATCATAGGCCTCTTCTATTGAAGTCCAGTGCGGTCGATCCGTTGCCGCCTGCATCCAACATTGACCCAGCGATTTCCACTAGGTCGTCAGTCCATCTGGTAGGCGGTCGTCCCACACCGCGTTTGCCAGTACGTGGTCTCCACACGAGGATCTTTCTGTTCCATCAGCCGTCCGATACTCACATTTTTTTTAAAACAATCACGCCACTTTAACTGGTCCGTGCTAAGTTCGTAAAGAACTTGTGTTACAGGTACCAGATAACGGAAATAAACGTAAGATTTTTATTATACACGTACATATACTGATACAATATACTGAATATACATCCATAACCCTGGAAAAGACATTTTATATTTATCATACAAATATCTTCCCTTGGCGGGATTCGAAACCAATTCAAATTCGAATTCGATCCCCTTGTGTAGTGCCCATGTCACTTACCACTACATCAGACGGCCGTTAAATATGTTAGCTTGAAATTCGGTTTTATCGTATGGCAATAATATTTGTTTTTAATATAAATGTCTTTCCGATCCAATTATTATCTGTTCAGTTGGTATGTCTACTAGTCTATAACTGGGTGCATGATGATTGTGGTAGAGAGACCATCACATCACACCACCATCAGTTGTGACGTCTCTTCTATCTCTTTCTCTCTAATACAGTCATCACACTCTCAGTTGATATGTGTAAAATTCTATCACTGGGTGCATGATGATTGTGGTAGAGAGATCATCTCATCACGCCGCCATCACACGTGACATCTCTTCTATCTCTCTCTAATATAGTCATCACACTCTCAGTTGATATGTGTAACATTCTATCACTGGGTGCATGATGATTGTGGTACAGAGATTATCACATCACGCCGCCATCACATATGTGACATCTGTTCTATCTCTCTCTAATGCGGTCATCACACTCTCAGTTGATATGTGTAAAATTCTATCACTGGGTGCATGATGATTGTGGTAGAGAGATCATCTCATCACGCCGCCATCACATATGTGACATCTGTTCTATCTCTCTCTAATGCGGTCATCACACTCTCAGTTGATATGTGTAACATTCTATCACTGGGTGCATGATGATTGTGGTAGAGAGATCATCTCATCACGCCGCCATCACATGTGACATCTGTTCTATCTCTCTCTAATATAGTCATCACACTCTCAGTTGATATGTGTAACATTCTATCACTGGGTGCGTGATGATTGTGGTAGAGATTTTCACATAACGCCACCATCACATGTGACATCTCTCCTGTCTCTCTCTAATGCAGTCATCATACTCACAGTTGATATGTTTGACATTCTATCACTGGGTGCATGAAGATTGTGGTACAGAGATCATCACATCACGCCGCCGTGACATCTCTTCTAGCTGTCTTTCTCTCTCTAATGCAGTCATCATACTCTGAGTTGATATGTAGAAAATTCTATCACTGGGTGCATGATGATTGTGGTAGAGAGATCATCTCATCACGCCGCCATCACATGTAGCATCTCTTCTATTTCTCTCTAATACAGTCATCACACTCTCAGTTGATATGTGTAACATTCTATCACTGGGTGCATGATGATTGTGGTACAGAGATTATCACATCACGCCGCCATCACATATGTGACATCTGTTCTATCTCTCTCTAATGCGGTCATCACACTCTCAGTTGATATGTGTAAAATTCTATCACTGGGTGCATGATGATTGTGGTAGAGAGATCATCTCATCACGCCGCCATCACATGTGACATCTGTTCTATCTCTCTCTAATATAGTCATCATACTCTGAGTTAATATGTAGAAAATTCTATCACTGGGTGCATGATGATTGTGGTAGAGAGATCATCTCATCACGCCGCCACCACATGTGCCATCTCTTCTATTTCTCTCTAATACAGTCATCACACTCTCAGTTGATATATGTAACATTCTATTACTGGGTGCATGAAGATTGTGGTACAGAGATCATCCCATCACGCCGTCATCACATGTGACATCTGTTCTATCTCTCTCTAATATAGTCATCACACTCTCAGTTGATATGTGTAACATTCTATCACTGGGTGCGTGATGATTGTGGTAGAGATTTTCACATAACGCCACCATCACATGTGACATCTCTCCTGTCTCTCTGTAATGCAGTCATCATACTCACAGTTGATATGTTTGACATTCTATCACTGGGTGTATGAAGATTGTGGTACAGAGATCATCACATCACGCCGCCGTGACATCTCTTCTATCTGTCTTTCTCTCTCTAATGCAGTCATCATACTCTGAGTTGATATGTGGAAAATTCTATCACTGGGTGTATGATGATTGTGGTAGAGAGATTCATCTCATCACGCCGCCATCACATGTAACATCTCTTCTATTTCTCTCTAATATAGTCATCACACTCTCAGTTGATATGTGTAACATTCTATCACTGGGTGCGTGATGATTGTGGTAGAGATTTTCACATAACGCCACCATCACATGTGACATCTCTCCTGTCTCTCTGTAATGCAGTCATCATACTCACAGTTGATATGTTTGACATTCTATCACTGGGTGTATGAAGATTGTGGTACAGAGATCATCACATCACGCCGCCGTGACATCTCTTCTATCTGTCTTTCTCTCTCTAATGCAGTCATCATACTCTGAGTTGATATGTGGAAAATTCTATCACTGGGTGTATGATGATTGTGGTAGAGAGATTCATCTCATCACGCCGCCATCACATGTAACATCTCTTCTATTTCTCTCTAATATAGTCATCACACTCTCAGTTGATATGTGTAACATTCTATCACTGGGTGCGTGATGATTGTGGTAGAGATTTTCACATAACGCCACCATCACATGTGACATCTCTCCTGTCTCTCTGTAATGCAGTCATCATACTCACAGTTGATATGTTTGACATTCTATCACTGGGTGTATGAAGATTGTGGTACAGAGATCATCACATCACGCCGCCGTGACATCTCTTCTATCTGTCTTTCTCTCTCTAATGCAGTCATCATACTCTGAGTTGATATGTGGAAAATTCTATCACTGGGTGTATGATGATTGTGGTAGAGAGATTCATCTCATCACGCCGCCATCACATGTAACATCTCTTCTATTTCTCTCTAATATAGTCATCACACTCTCAGTTGATATGTGTAACATTCTATCACTGGGTGCGTGATGATTGTGGTAGAGATTTTCACATAACGCCACCATCACATGTGACATCTCTCCTGTCTCTCTGTAATGCAGTCATCATACTCACAGTTGATATGTTTGACATTCTATCACTGGGTGTATGAAGATTGTGGTACAGAGATCATCACATCACGCCGCCGTGACATCTCTTCTATCTGTCTTTCTCTCTCTAATGCAGTCATCATACTCTGAGTTGATATGTGGAAAATTCTATCACTGGGTGCATGATGATTGTGGTAGAGAGATCATCTCATCACGCCGCCATCACATGTAACATCTCTTCTATTTCTCTCTAATACAGTCATCACACTCTCAGTTGATATGTGTAACATTATATCACTGGGTGCATGATGATTGTGATAGAGAGATCACCACATCACGCTGCCATTACATGTGACATCTCTTCTATATCTCTCTCTAATGCAGTCATCATACTCTCAGTTGATATGTGTAACATTCTATCACTGGGTGCATGATGATCGTGGTAGAGAGATCATCACATCACGCCGCCATCACATGTGACATTTCTTTAGTTTGTGTTAATTTAGTGATTAAATAATTTACAGTTTCGTTTTAGAGTTTAGATGATTATGGTAGTCCGGCAATCACATCACGCTCATTTCATTCGATATCAGGCAAGACAATGGACAGTTCCTACCAACGTGATGAACCATCTGAAGAAAGACAACCATGAAACATTTAACAACAAATATCACGACTACAACAAGAAACAACACGCAACGTCTACATTGCTAATCTGTCTATAAAAGACAGTTATTACTAACTCGGTAGACACGTCACTGTGTCACTGGGTATGTAATGACAGTCGTTGATAGATAATCGCGTCGTACCAAACGTCTACAATAGATTGAAATTGAAAGTAAAATATGGCCAAGAATTATCTGCAATGTCTATAAACAACAGTTGTTACTTCCTCAGGCGACATGTTTCCAAATTCTGTCACTGGGAATGTAATAACTATTGTGAATAGACAGTTAACTGCGCAACAAAATGCATCACCGAAGTTATATGTATATTCTGAAGCGACGATCGAAATTTGAGGTTTATTATAACATTGCTGTGTTGTCTACAAAATTCTGTAAGTAATACTTGCTACTTTCTCGCTCGACATACTAGTTATTGTAACTGGGAATGTAAATAGCTCTATTGAACCGGTTATAACTAAGAACGAAGCTTACCCTAAGTTTTGGAATCCTCATAACGTTAGGGGTTACATCTCTTCACTTTTTACTGTATGTGTAAATATTTTCTCGGAAACCGCGAATCATTTCCACTAAAACTACAAGCATATGTGACTAACGAAAATTCAGAGTGGTCGTCTACATCGCTTCACCGTCTACAAAGGCTGTTTTAAGCAGTTATTACTTCTTTAGATGACTTGTTATAACTTCTGTCCCTGGGAACGTAGTAGTTGTTGTAAACGAATTGTAACTATGGAACTAATTGAAACTACAGACAGAATTGTATTTTTCAAAATGAAAAGTTTTTTTTTATTGCCCTTGTAGGCAGACGAGCATACGGCCCACCTGATGGTAAGTGGTTACCGTCGCCCATGGACTTCAGCAATGCCAAGGGCTAAGTCAAGCCGCTGCCTACAAATCTCAGGTTTAGTACCTTATGTTATTATGTTACTTATTTTATAAGTGTTTTTTATTTAT
Organism: Bombyx mori; assembly: GCF_030269925.1. Classification (NCBI taxonomy): domain Eukaryota; kingdom Metazoa; phylum Arthropoda; class Insecta; order Lepidoptera; family Bombycidae; genus Bombyx; species Bombyx mori. Next base: position 366,127 of record NC_085117.1, on the reverse strand, counting down.
ATGATGAATGTAATATAGGTCATAACAAATTCACGTCGAGTAGAAAGTTACAGGAATCTTTAACATTGCTACACTGTCTACAATTTCTGTAAATACCAGTTGCTACTTCCTCAGACGACATGATTTGCTTTCTGTCTCTCAGTACTAATGGTGAGATTCGCTACGGATCACGTCTTCCAAATGCGATACTCTACAAGTCTACAGCATTATGGCAAGTATCGGATTGACCGACAAATTATTTGTCTACAGAAACCTCTCCTACGTTGTCTACAGTGTCTGTTAATAATAGTTGTTACTTCCTCAGATGACATTATATATTGTCACTGGGAATGTAATGACTATTTTCAACAGACCGTAACTGCAAACCGAAGTTTATATACGGACAGAAATGTTAGTGTTTATTTGACTATAACGAACTTATAAATTCGGGTTAATAGTATACTAATAATTTATTTAGATATCATATTTGTTTTTATTTAACAAGTAAGCCTTCTGTGGGAGTTAAGCTAATAAAAAAAATGGGTGTGTGCATGTTCCAAAAGCTGTCTACGTATTTATATCGTCCACATTGTCTATAAACAATAGTTGTTACTTCCTCAGTCGACATGTCTCACAATCTGTCACTGGGTATGTAATAGCTATTCTGGATAGACGGTAGACTCCGCATCAAAAAGGATCACCGAAGTTCTATGTAAGGTTCTAGGTTAAGATAGTTTTGACATTCATTTTTATTTTTTGTTGTATTACTATTTATTTATATTTATTTAAAATCTTATTAATTACATAATATTTTTTAAAAAAGATATGTATTAAAAATACAATTTTTAAAAAACACTATATAAAAATAGATTGCCGCTGATGGCGGTGTCTACGACACAAGCCACCAGTGGTTAGGACTCCAGAGTGAGAAACCTCCTCACAATGCGTGCAGTATCGAGGATAACTGCTTTCTGTATTAGGCCCTTAACCCAGCTGGATAACGAAAGTTTCTTAAGATGTTGATCGAAACTTTTCGCTATCAAGCCGTGTACCGATACAACTATTGGAACAATGATGGTTGAATCAACATGCCACATGGCGGTAGTCTCGTGGGCCAGGTCTAAATATTTTATTAATTTGTCCTTTTCTGCCTTCACGAGGTTCTCGTCATGAGGAATGGTGACATCAACCAACACTGCTCGACGCGCAGATCGATCTATTATAACAATATCAGGTTTATTGGCAACAATATACCTATCCGTGATAATAGATCGGTCCCAGTAGAGCGTAACATGACCATTATCAAGAACTGGTTGAGGTTGGTATTGGTAATAAGGTACAGCAGAATCAAGAAAACCATATTTCAGAGCAAGTTGTTGATGGATAATCCTAGCCACTTGGTTATGTCTATGCAAGTACTCGCCGTTAGCAAACCGAGAACAGCCAGAAACAATATGTCTAATAGACTCTCCCGGACGGTGGCATGCCCGACAAATGTCGACCGTCCCATCCTTTACTATTATTATTATTTTATTCCGAAATTGTTGTTATTGTTTTTATTTCATTTTGGTATTCTATGTGAAATGTTATTGTTAATTAATGTTATATGGATGTGAAATTTGGAGTAAATTAAAAAGTATGTCTATCTGCATTGCTAATAAGAAGTCACATCGATAGAGAAGAACGTCAACTACAAATCTTTACGGAAGCAGTCTGCCTATATTTACTGCACTGTCTTCACTGTCTTTCAACAACAGTTATTACTTCTCCAGGAGACATGTTTCACGATTTGTCACTGGGAATGTAATAGATATTCTGAATAGACCTTTGACTCCGGATCAAAATACACAAATTCTAACGGAAGTCATCTGTCATATTTGCTGAACTGTCTACAACAATGTCTCTCAACAATAGTTATCACTTCCTCAGTCGACATGTTTTCACATTCTGTCACTGGGAATGTAATAGCTATTCTGGATAGACGGTTAACTTCGCATCAAAACAGATCACCGAAGTTCTAGGTATATTCGGAAGCGGAAAATTTAAATTAACTCAAACATCGTCACAAAATAATGGATCCGTTAAATTAATTTTATTCGTAAATGTTAAGAAATAAATCAGAGAAGCTATCTGTATACTGCATCGCCAATAAGAATACACATCAATACAGAAGAATGTGAAACACAAATTCTTACGGAAGCCGTCTGTCTATATTTGCTGGACTGTCTATAATGTCTTTCAACAATAGCTATTACTTCTCCAGAAGACATTCACATTCTGTCACTGGGAATGTAATAGCTATTTCCAAAATTACTGTAATTGCTAATTAGTTTATGTGTGTGTATCCTTAAACTTATGTTTCAGAGGTCTGAAGGTCGAAACATATATTCCCCGATCATCGTCATCATCATCGACTACTCTTGGCAGAGCAGTCGTGGTCATGTGGAATCTTTGTTTATTAAAGCCTTGAAAGTTGTTCTCTATAGTTCGCGAGCTGAGGCTTCGCGGACGCAATCGTTAACTGGTACTTTTGGTAAGGATTTTCACTTGATCAGTCCAGCGCACGAGGCTTCGACACTAGAGCTGTATTTTGAATGCTAGTAAATTCTACGGCGCTGTTACCTATCATTGATATGGAAAATCTAGAACGTGCTCCTGAACTCCTGACAGGATCGCGATAGGAACGGGCTGGATGTTACACGATATCGCCGGTTCTATTCGCAACAAGGGATCCTAACGCACTGACCTTATTGGTTAAGCAGTCCTGGAAGTCCTTCTTCATGATGGCGACGGACACGCGGTCCTGGGGCCGCTTGGGCCCGCTCACGGACGTCACCACGTCTCCCAGGTCCAGCTCCACCACCTGCAACGGTAGTCCGACATGGTGAGCGCGCGGATGATCTCGGGACGCTCTAGATTCGACTCGAAAAAAAAATGGTGCGCGTGCAATTCGGTGCACGTGAAAGAAATTAAACTTCTTTTGCAGTGAACTATAAGCATTGTGTTTTTTTTTCATTTATTTCCGATTTCATACTGTGATGTTTTTTTTTATGAAGTCAAAAGCGATTCGCAGGCATACGCATAATAACGTTAAAAAAAAATTTTTACTGCTTTTGTACGACGAGCATACGGCCCACCTGATAGTGAGTGGTTACCGTCGCCCATTGACTATAGCAATGCCAGGGGCAGAGCCAAGCCGCTGCCTAAAGTTAAGTACTCTCCACAAGCCTCGTTTGAAGAAGGACATGTCATAGCGCTCGGGAAACACCCTAGAGGGGAGCTCATTCCAAAGCCGGATGGTAGCCGGCCTCATTTATACGCTGTAGCATACCCATATACACACATGTATACATATACCACTCCCTTAAGACCTGTCCTGACGAGTACACACGCATTCAGAAAGTGTTCGCGAGACGCAATGTATATTTTCTCACTCTCGCTCGTTCTAAATTTATATCTTTTCTCTCTAGCCGTAACGAATCTGTCGCGAGTTAAATTTTACTCTCAAAGCGCCCAAAAGAAGTATCACTTCAATAAAAAAACACAAGTACCTCTGAGAACACGGGATCTTGTTCGGGATTGGTGTAGTCCCTGAACTGCTTCGTGGCGCGCAGGTACGATTCGATCACGTCGATCTTCTCTTTGGGACGGTCTGAGGAGCATCATCGACATCATCAGTCCAGCCTAGTCTGCTCTGAACGTGGAAACACGCGTGTGGCTGAACTGGTAGGATACATAACGAAATAGAAAGAGACAACCGGCTAATTTCAACTTCGTTCGAACGAACGATCTTCTCAGTGGGTCGGGTTACCGATCCGGTGGTAGATTCTGCGACGCACGCCTCTTGCTAGGGCCAGTGTTAGTAACCCGCCCGGTTAGAGCCCCGTGAGCTCACCTACTAGTTAAGGCGTCGCTGATATAGCCTCATAAGGGTCATAAGCATAGGTAGGAAAAAAAAAAGTTACTCACTGGTCTGGTGCAGGTACTCCAGCGAGCGCGCGTCGACCGGGAAGTGCGCCAGTGTGGCCCCGAACTCTGGGCACATGTTGGCGACGGTGGCGCGGTCGGCGATGCTCAGCGCCCCCACCCCGGGACCGAAGAACTCCACGAACTTGCCGACCACGCCCAGCGAGCGCAGGTGCTGCGGGCACACGGCGCGCTACAGTATCACGTGAGGTCGGCGGAGGACGCGGGCCCCGCGCGGCACCTACCTTCGTTATCGTGAGCACCAGGTCGGTGGACGTGGCTAACGGGTTCAGTTCTCCAACGAGCTTGTAGCCGACGACTTTGGGCAGCAGCATGCTGATCGCCTGTCCCAGCATCACGGCTTCCGCCTCGATGCCTGCGAGTGGAAAAATTACTTAACACTCTTAAGGCGGTACGAGGTCTGACACGCCTCGTCCGTCTCTCCTGACTGAGAAAACCGGACTTCATTTTTATTTAATGAGAAAAAGAGATGAAGAAATATTGTCTTGTATCTTCCAATCCACAGATGTCCGCTGTCCACTGCTCCGCGTCAGAATACACAGGGTGGTGGAACGTACTTGTATAGGTCCACAAACCACCCTGCTTTTTCTCGCCACGCGCTCTGTCTGTGGAGGGGAGGTGGCCTCACCTCCCACTCCCCACCCGACGACTCCCAGCCCGTTGATCATGGTGGTGTGGCTGTCGGTGCCGACCACGGAGTCGGGGTGCAGGAGCGGGCCGGTGAACACCACGCGCGCCAGGTACTCCAAGTTCACCTGGAACAGACGTCACTGGGGTCACCGGGGGCACGCAGCGACAGCCACTTAACACTGACGCGTTCATTTGTAACATTAAATAGTATCTTCTCTCTCTCTCTAAATCTTATAAATGTATACGTTTGTCTCTTTTCAACAGGCTTCTATTAGCTCGTTATATATGTGTTGTGTTGTTTGTATGTGTACCACAATCTTTGACCGCCCCTTCCATCGACTCCAAGCCGTCCGTTCAACTGGAACATTCGGCCGCGTGTCAATGACCGATGATGATACAACAATTTTATAACTACCCTCTAATATCACTACCGCTATTGACAGGGTACACAAAAATACAAAGTTTTTGGAGTTTTTGGCGGGAACGCGAGGAGCGAAATTGTGTGATTTGTTTTATTTTGTCTATTTAGTGTTTCGAAAGGTTTAAATGTGTATTAGCGGTGGTTTATTATTAACCGTTTAATATCTATGAAAGTGCACAAATATGAGAAACTGAAACAAAGCCGCTGGACGTAGCTTCTCGAGATCCTCCAAAAAGCTCACAGAAAAAGTCTCAGTAAATGACCACCATTTTACTGAGATTATATTTCATCCCATATCATCTGATTCTGATCTCATTTCATTTCATTAATACGCTTTTATTAGCTTCAGACGTATGTAACGGAATCTTTGAACATGATTTTAACCCCCTTCAAAACGTCGGACTAACTCGAAATTTGGTATACTTAATATGGACCAAGACAATTCAATATTATAAAAAAAAAAAGAAAAAAAAAAAAAGAAAATTCATTTAAAAAAAAAATTGTTTAAAAAACTAACAAAATACGCTTTTATAGAAAATCCAACTAAGAAATAGAAAATAAATTTTAATAAATTTCAATTAAAAATACTGTTAGAAAAAAAGCGTGGGGAGCTTTTTAGGATATTATCAAATTAACCCTTCTACTAATATCAGTTCATAAAATATTTATAACCACTATTACCATGCACACCACGCTTTTTTTTTTAGCTAAAAGTCTTAGTTACCAGGTCATAAAAATCCCTTAAAAAGAGTTGTTAGTTTGTTTGGCTAATTAAACGTATTTTTTGTTTTAGATTTAAACTGAATATATTTTAGCGTCACTTTACCGCTTCCTCCAATTTCACAATCACAAGAGAGTTAAAGTTTTCAATTAAACAAATCGGTACTCACTTGGTGCACGATCCCGGAGCCCGGCGGGACTATGAGCATGTTGTCGAAGGCCTGCGCTCCCCACTGCAAGCGCAACATACACGATGCAAACAAAACACGCAATGTAAAACGAACTGTAAAAACGCAGTGAACATTCCGTGGTAACTCAGACTTTTTCTCCGAGATCTTTTTGCCGAGAACGCGTATAGCGAAGTCGTGTGAATTGGTATTATTAGTATTGGTATAAAGTTAACTCAAATTTGTATGCAGTTGTATTTTTTTTTATTGCTTAAATTGAAGGACGAGCTGACAGCCCACCTCGTGTTTTGTGGTTACCGAAGCCCATAGACATCTACAACGTAAATGCGGCACCCACCTTGAGATATCAGTTCTAAGGTCTCAATATAGTTACAACGGCTGCCCCACCCTTCAAACCGAAACGAATTACTGCTTCACGGCAGAAATAGGCAGAGTGGTGGTACCTATCCGCGCGGACTCACAAGAGGTCCTACCACCAGTCAAAAATTGACATTGTCGGAAAGCACGAGGTTGAATCTTCGCTTCGCGGCAGAAAGAAATAGGCGGTGCGATGGGACCAGCCCGGGCGAGGTCACAGTACTACCGCCAGACCTTTTTGATACAAATCGACGCGGGGTCCTTAGTTTAAATCAAAATTATTTCTCGAAATAATCCTCAAAGCTACCTTCAGAAACTGAAACCTCTCCTTGTTCCTCACGAACTCCAAGTCCTGGTTCTTGTTCAGAGCGTCAGGTCTGGAAATGATGATGGTATCTAAAGCAAACGCACGACTCCTCGCAGCAGGAGGCGCCGTAGATTATCAATCGTCTCTCAGAGCATTAGTGGCACTACCAGCCCTTGATATCAGTCGGACATCAAAGATCAATAATGAGACCGTGGTTCATTCAGTCTCATCCCACTCCCACTGGTGGACCATCAGTAAGCGCGAATCTCAAAGTCTTGGGCACGTGCTTCCACTCTAAGCATTAGTTCATCCAGCTAGGATGATTAAAGGCATGAGACACGCGGGATGAAGATGGGGTCCTGACCACTACTAGAGATCTCAATGCACGACAGAGGTTTCTTGGTGACGGAAAAGCCGTTTTCATGGAAAGCCAGCCTTCGCTAGTGAGTCACGTGCCGGCTAACGGAGCGCACTGTTGCCCAAAGACATCAGCAATGCTATGGGCACTGTCGAGGCGATCTCTGCAGCTCACTGAAGCATATATCTTTAACCGTGTTCAAGAAATATGAGGTTACCAATTCGATTGTTTGTTACTACCACAGAAAATATACAGTTGAAATTTTATTTCTAAGCCAGTTCTTCTCGATTCTATTTAAATCTCATGAAGATCAGACTAGTGATTTTTGATTTATCCCTTAATAATACACAGTTTTAATGACTTCGACTAAATTGATTATTTTATTTTGTTAGAGCCGGTTCTCCTTTTATTTTTCAATTTTGTACTGTCGATATCAAATCGTGGGGGCCGATAACCACGTTGAAGGTTAGGTCCCCGTCTGGCAGGAGATAGACCGGTTTCCTTGGGCGGATATACGTGACCTCCACCGTGAGGAAACAGTGATTAAAACATCCAGAATTTGAATAAAGCTCGCGGCACGTGAAGAAGGGGACCGGGGAGCCGGATATAAGGGCCGTCCCCCACAACACCTGCGCTGCACTCACGTCCTCGCGAAGTCGACCTGCACGGAGTGGTCTATGACCAGGTCAGCGGGGCATATCGGGTTGATCCTGTCCGGGTCACCGCCCAGGTCCTTCACGGCGTCACGCATCGCCGCGAAGTCTACCACCGCTGGTACGCCTGTCAGGTCCTGGAGAGATAATTTATTCATTTCTACCTGACCTTACGGCCGAACTGATGTCAAATGGTCAGCGGAGCCCATAGACATCAGTAATATAAATGCCGTCGCCCACTTTGAGACAGCAGCTTCTTAGTCTCCGTTTTTACAACACAACAGTTCTCCACCCCTCAAACCGAACCGCATTACTGTTTAACGGCAGAAATAGGCATGGTGGTGGAGCCTACCGGCGCGGGCACACAATTCACTCTACCACCAGCAATGGACCACGAATATTACATTCCATTGCACACCTGTAAAATAACCCTGGCAGGTTTGAAGGCGATCTCCACGGATTCCTCGTTGCCCTGCTTCGACTCCCAGTCCAGGACGTTGCTGACATCCTTCTCCAAGACCTGGAAGTTGTCGCAGTTCCTCACGCATGACTCGAGAAGTACCCTGATGCTGAACGGGAGACGATCTAGAAGCCAAAATTATCTTAATTCCGAATCTTCGTCAGCAATACCAGGATATTTTTTTTCCTACCTAAGCTGATAGCCTTGGGAGGCTATATCAGCGTAACCTTAACTAGTGGGTCAGCTCACGGGGCTCAAACCTGACGACGTTGCTAACACGAACCCTAGCAAGAGCCGTGCTTCGCAGAATCTACCACCGGATTGGAGACACGACCCACTGAAAAAGATCCGGCGAGAAACTCAGTGGGCTGTGTCTGAGGGTTACCAGGAGCATAGACCAGCTCCTGAGTACTCCTGTCACCACTTGTCGCGTCATCGGTTCTTGAATGTTCAAGCCAATTCAGACGTGTTAAAGTCAATGGAAATGACGTTAGAAAATTCCGTCACAAACAAACATACCAAGGCTAATATTTAATTTTACATGACAGTCGACTCTTTTTTTTTTAATGTTACGTCCAAATTCCACATTCGTTATCACTACTAAGTTTTATAAATGAACACATGCGAATGTTAAATTTAACTTATCGTTTCGAATACAAATTAACTACTTATATTTTAAGGTCGTTAATTGTGGATGAATCGTCATGGCCCGACTCCCCCTTGCACTCTCCGATCTCTGAACGGGTTCACACGTCATTACGGATCCTCCTAATACATTCACGGTGCTTTTAGATACCTCAAGCACCGGTCAACGTCCCCGCCCAACCGGTCGCTTGCGAGAAAGGGCTCGGCGAGTAAATTAACTCACAGATACAGCCCACTGAGTTTCTCGCCGGATCTTCTCAGTGGGTCGCGTTTCCGATCCGGTGATAGGTTCTGCGAAGCATTACTCTTGCTAGGGCTAACGTTAGCAACACTCCCGGTTTCAGCCCCGTGAGCTCACCTACTAGCTCGGTAAATCTAGAATAACCCCTCGAGGTTACTAGAATAGGTAGGAAAAAAAAGACCGGGGTCAGAACCCGAGCAGAGAAGGGGGATTCCCGCGGTCAAAGACTTATAGCCCACCTCGAGGTCAGTGGTTATTGGATCTAATAGAAGTGATCTTGTGCACGCCGCCACTATCTTGAGACATAAGGTCAAACTATCGACTTCTATTAACGTACTGACCTTATTTAGCATGGTATGTTTGTTTGTTTGTGTGTAACGAAATCTTCGAACGCCCCTTCCACCACCTCCAAGACGTATATAGAACCCGCACGCGCATCATAGACCCATCACAGTGCGTTTCTAGAGATCTTCTGACTGTGAGTCTGAATTTGGATTAAGCTACCCTGGACAGTGTTTCCCGAGCGATATCACTTGTCATTCTTCAAATGAGATTTGGTATTGCTCAGCGATAGGCAGCGATTTGACTATGCTCCTGGCATTGCTGACGTCCATGGGTGACGGTAACCATTCATCTGCCTACATGGACAATAAAAAAAGAAACAATCGCTACATACCTTCCTAGATATGGCTTTAAAACAAAAATTAAACTTACCGTATTTAGGTCCAAGGGCTGATACATCGTAGTAGGTGTAAGTAGAGCCGTTAATTTCAATCGTCTTCAGCAGCTTCTGGTAAGGATTCGTGGATCCTGCAAAGGACCAACGTGATATGACTTTAGGCAACTGTCAATTCAAGAGGATATAGTTTTTCGTATGTTAATGAGTTTTTATTTATTGGTTAGAAGTGCGAATGGACTCATGGTCCATTAAATGGTCATCGGAGCTCGTGGACATCAACAAGGTAAACGCCGCCGCCCACCTTCAGGCGTGAAGTCTTAGACTTGATTGTGTAGTCCAACGGCCGCGCCACTCTTCGTTTATTGAAGTGAAACTTCTAATGCGACTTCCAACAAGGTTGCGTTAAACGTTTAACGCTCCTGCGGAGGGGGAATAGAAAGAGACAGAGCGAGAGTGAATGAGTGACACTCGAACGCATGCGCGTAGTATACCTGTTATAGGCCAGTGCGAGCGTTAGCCAATATTTTAATGAACTATTTAAAAAAATATATATTTAATTTTCTATCTATAATTTAAAATATATATAATACAAATGTTGAAGATGTCACATCTTTTATACATAGCATTCCCTATTACAAGAGCAATCTGTTTTAAGGATGAAAAATGAAGAAAACCACAATACTACACATCGAAAAATAAGTTTCACTTCATTCACGTGCACCAAGTTGCACGCTTATCTTTTTTTCTATATTTTATTGCCCTTGTAGGCAGACGAGCATAAGGACCTGACAGTGAGTGGTTACTATCGCCCGCGGACGTCAGCAATGCCAGGGGCAGAGCGAAGCTGCTGCCTACCGTTACCGCTCTCCACAAGCTATGTTTAAAGAACCGCATTACTGCTTTACGGCAGAAATTAATAAAGTGCGGATTTGGATATAGAGTTTACTTTGTGCTGGGTATGTTTAAGACCTATGGCGGCCACCTAGTATTAAGACATACGAGATCGGAATACCAGGTAAAACTTCTCACACCGTTCTCGTCGAATACATCCGACAAGCAACTTAACTCTATAGACACAGACTGAGTTTCTCGCCGAATCTTTTCGATCCCGTGGTATATACAGCGAAGCGCTGCTTTGCTAGGGAGAGTTAGCAAAGTCTCTCAAGCTGAGCTTGAGTCAGTCCATCAATAAAGGGGTATATACCAGACCCCCAACGCTAGAGGCATGGGTAGGCAAAAAAAAATCAAATTGCCTTCAATAAGTTCACGATCTATAATAGTGTCTAATCGGCAACGAGCGAATGTATTCTAAGTGAATATCCGAGCGGCTTTCATAAAAAAAAATTGACGTAAAGTAAGTTTGTACCTACAAAACCTTCGCCATTGAAACCTAAATGCAAAATGCATGAGATCCGCGGAAAAAATATGGGGGAAGCGTCGTATCGTTCCACTAATGGAAGCATAAAATTAATTATTATCATTAACTTTTTTTTTACGTTGAACGACTTATTAAAAAAAAATATTCAACAAACGTTTTCTTGTCATGAATTATTTATTTATTTATTAATTTATTTAGACACACCAACAGCAATACACACAAAACATTCAAGCTTAAAATTAACATGTATAAAATGAAGTACTGGTATGTAAGCCAGTTACAGGCATGTACAGCAATCTCTTATAACACACTATAATTATATAATAATTATGAAGCGAGTCAATTTTTGTGCATTCAAAAATAGTACATTGTGCACCAAGTCGTCGTGGCCTAAAGGATAAGACGTCCGGTGCATTTGTATGAAGCGATGCACCGGTGTTCGAATCCCGCAGGCGGGTACCAATTTTTCTAATGAAATACGTACTCAACAAATGTTCACGATTGACTTCCACGGTGAAGGAATAACATCGTTTAATAAAAATCAAACCCGCAAAATTATAATTTGCGTAATCACTGGTGGTAGGACCTCTTGGGAGTCCGCATGGGTAGGTACCACCACCCCGCCTATTTTCGCCGTGAAGCAGTAATGCGTTTCGGTTCGAAGGGTGGGGTAGCCGTCGTAACTATACTGAGACCTTAGAACTTGTATCTCGAGGTGGGTGGCGCATTTACGTTGTAGATGTCTATGGGCTCCAGTAACCACTTAACATCAGGTGGGCTGTGAGCGCGTCCATCCATCTAAGCAATAAAAAAAAAAAAAAAAAAAAAAAAGGGAGAAAAATAGGACATCTTCTGCGTGTAAAAACACGCGGGATGAGATGTCCTACTTTTGTCCCGCGGTGCACATACTATTTTTTCTCCTACCAGGCTGAAAGTTCGGGAGTTCCGAGCCGGGGACCAGGGACGAAGCCCTGGCGGGGAGCCCTAATCAAAAAAACAATTTAACTGTTTTGTAATTTTTAAATAAACTACTACTAATTGAATAAAAACTGTTTGATGAATTCATCTTTGTTTAATACTTCACTATTTTTATTGCATTTTGTTTATTTCACTTTTACACTGAACACAATATTGCAAATTACCCGAGCACCACAATGGCGGAGAATTTTAGGTGCGTGAGAGCAGACGTAGACACTAACGCGCATGCGCACTTGTCAGTACTCAGGGAGGAAAAGTTAGACTTTCTTCCCTGTACAGCGGGAGGAAAAGTTAGACTTTCATCCCTGTACAGGGGGAGGAAAACCGAACTTTTGGCGTAGGTAGGAGAAAAATATATAAACCAAAAATTACGTTCAAATCAATATCAATGCGTTTTCACATCTACTAGATAATAATAGGAAGTCTTTCTTTAATAACTAACGTTCATTGTCTTGACAATTACGTTTTTGGCGAGAACGAACGTCACTCAGACATTTTCATTTCGTTTAGACGATTTGCAGAGACGCAGTTTTTATTCAAACATTACCTACCTACGCTGTGAGAGAAATCTATAGTTTGCCGCGACGACAGAGCAAACTTCAAGGAGACCGGCTATCACGCGGTAAACATGTAGGTAAAAGTGTTACACTAACACATTTTGACTAAGTTATACTGCTAGGTATATTATATTTTACTAACGTTATTTAAATAACCAGAGCAAAACATTACTGTAAATAGGTAAGTTGCTGATGTCATTTCTACACTATAGTCATGAAACTATTAGGATAATTTTGTTTCAATTGCAGTACTAAACAGAAGTAAAATTAATAATAAACTATTGAAGTATGATTGAAATATATTTATTTAGAGTCAACCAACCCTCACGTCCATCGTTTATGTAAATATTAAAATTATTAAGCAATAAAAGATAGGGATTTGTAAGTGGATTTTATTTGTCGTATTTGATAACAAAATTATTAAAATACAAATGAATATTTGTAATGAGATCACTATTAAAGTGAACTTCAATCTAATTATTACAATAAACGTATATATTTGGCGTAAATGTAAAAAATTCGACCTCAAACATAAGAACACGCCCAAAAGTCCAATTAGTATTGGCCTTATATTTTTTTTTTTCAATAATTTCTTTTTTGTTCATAAAGTTATTTGAGTTTTATATTTTACACCAGTTTTCATTTTTCACTATGTTTATGATTTTTTTTTTTATAATTTTCTTCCAAACAAGTGGCTTTTTTTCATTGGAATGAATGCATAGTTTCATATAAATCTTGAATAATTAATTATTATACCACTTCTAAGCACATATTCTGCAAAATATTAGTTTTTATGAGATTTGTTTTGTATGAGTATGAGATTGGTAATGTTTTTTTTACCATATTTGAGTCTCATATTTTTGATACATTCATACTCAAAATTTGTAGAATAAAACAATGTGCCATGATTTAAACTAGCTTGGTGATAAGCTTAAATTATTGTAAACAACACTCTTTGTCCCTCCACAAAAGAAGTATATTTTCTTGATAAATCTAACTGGAATTATACAAAATTCCCATTAGATTTAGAGGAAACCAGGTTTTCCTAGGTATCGATATTTCCTCATCTATGCAATGTCCAATAATTGGACGAATGCTGAACCTTTACTATCATTTAATCTGCCACACAAAGGAAAGGTTAAGAGTTTATCTGCCAATTTATTTGGAATGCTAGGAACGTAAATAGAAAGTATTAAATGAGTGCTATTTTATTGTGTTTAAAAGCCCAATGGACATGAACAATACCAGCATGATAGCTAATGTACTTTGGCCTTTCGCTTACAACTTTTTTATTTTGCTTAAATACCATGTTTTGATCTTCTTCTTTGTCAGTAATGAATAAGGATGTGTTGAGAATTGTTTTCAATAGAACATAATGAAAATGTTGCAGTCCGCTGGGCTGAATTAAGAAAACTATGAGCATGTTTCAAGGTCAAATCGGTTTACTCTTAATTCATTCATAAATACTGAGGCTCATAGAAATTTGTAACCTTTCACATATTAATTTTATAAAATTTAATGATATGTTGTGTACCTCTGCAAATAGATTTATTTTATCATTAACATAGTAGTATTGTCATTTTTAATACTATTTCGAGTATTCTTAACTTGGACATTGTATGTACACACGAAAAAAGAAACTTGGGGTCAAAATTCGGCCTAACAATTTTATGGTGCCGATAGCATAACCGCGTCTTTGAATAATAATTAAACAGGAGCAAAGGTTAAGCAAAAGAATACACTAGAATTGTTTGAATAAACATGCATTTTACGTCAAAGCGTACTTTTAAGACACATTTCATTGATAAGATAATATGCAGACTCTAGCGATAACGAAACTGAGATGAAATAAACCACTTATCCCACACTAAAATACGATTTTAATATTTTTTTAGTTTTTTTTTAATTTTAATTTTTTTATTAATAGTGTTCAGTTACATACCAGCCATAGTTGATAGCCGAAAAGTCACGTCGCCAATAACACTAGAGATTGATTATGGTTCAGTTTATGTTAATCGAGTATTTAATGAGATTAGGTTTTGTATCAATTCACGTCACAGTATTCAACCACGAGTTTTTATGGTCTGACACTGACTGACTTGACGGCTATGAGTTGCGGTGACGTAGCCCCCCTCCCGACACCACTTCAAGTATCGCCTCTCTTAGTAGGCGCTGTAATTCCGTTCCCGCCATAACGATCTTGACAAGTTCATACTTTGGACCACACAAAAATCAAGTAATAAAGGGCGACCCTCAACAGAGGAATGAAGGAATGACGTTCCGTCCTCATGGAATGTCAAAGTGTGACCCACTGCGTTCTGGCACGGTTGTTTCTACCCCATGCTCTGCATTAATCATGAGCAAAATTATGTACTTATAATAGCCGGCAAACTTCTTGAGCATTTGTTGACGTAGTGGGGGTAAGTTTGCGCATGGTACACTCACGTGCAAAAACATTATTTACTCTGCGTCATAATGCAATTAAATTATTAAAATCAACATATGTATTTATTTATATATTTATTAGAACATTAACAAAAAATATAGGTTAATAATTGTAATAATTTAATCTTGGGGTAAAATAGATATTCCTTCTATTAAGTCAAAACTAGAGCTGTTGCCAGGTCTTCGTTCAGTTGAAGCGAAGCTGGTATTTGTAATTTTTTTTTCGTTATCATAATCTTGACCATTATCATCATCACTGTTTTCATCACCCGAGTCGCCATCATCGTGATAAGTCGACATAGGGCTCATCGGTGTAGTTTACGACTCGGTCGGTTCGATCTTCTTTTTTGTCTATAATTAATTATTTTTTGAAGATATTCGATTCGTAGTAATCGAATGTTACTTTTTTCAGTTACCAGCTTCCGATTATTTTCTGTTTTTTTTTTCCATCTGAAGCCTAGCTCTTTCATAATTCGTCGTAAACTTCATACCGAGCCATTAAAATGTATATCTTCTTTAAAATTTTCGAAGCCTTTCTACGGTACGGAGTTTCGCTGCTTGTTATGTAGTTATTATGATTACATCTTTTTATTACAGATTGAACGAAACTATCCATTCCGGTAACTTTCTTCTTCCCTGATCTTTTCTTACCCGGAGTCCCAAGCACGATGAGCAAGCCAGAGCCTTTAGCTTCGTTAATAATGCACCTAACAGTACTCACTGATGTTTTTGTTGCTTCCGAAGTCTGTTTTACTTTTTCCATAATATCATTCTTCCCCTGTTTTATAATGAAGCAATATACGTCGTACACAATTTTTCTACCCTTTCTTTTGAATACTACACCAGTTTGTCGCGGCATAGTGTATTTTTTATAAAAAATCAACAAACACTCAACAAATAGCAATGGCAACAAAGTCAACAAGCAATTATAACAAAATATAACTTAACGATTAATAACGATATACTTTTCACTGTACGCAAGCGTACTTTTGGGAGCAAGCGGAACGAAGGCGCGGTGCGGGACGCAAGGTTCGACTGATCTACCAATAACGCGCTCGATACGATTTCCCCTGCCGTCGCGCCTCACCCTCACCACCAAAGTGATCTAAAATTCGGTTCTGCGCAGTCAAGGTCATTTGCTCACGATGTTTGCCGGTTACTATACCAAGAAGAAAAGAGATATATATATATTTTGGATATAAAGATAATTATCATCCTTTTATATATTTAACTCTTTATATTTTAATGAATTAATAATGAAAATTGCCGACAAGATGAGTTAAGTAATATTAATTCTGTAAAATATAAATAGCGGTCTGATTTCCTTTCATACTTAACAGGCTTAGGCCTGTCAACTTAGTTGCAAAAGTTTAAATACCTACATAATTTAATAAAAATTATATTTATATTAAATATTCGATCAAATCAAACAACCAAGCGATCAATCGAATAAGTCGAATTATTCGAATGAACGAAGTGATGGTTAGTTCATCGAGCTCATCACTGTTTCATTAAAATGTCAATGTCTATGTCTTTGTCAAATGAAATTGACATGTTCGGAAACCACAGACAATATCAAAATAATTGAAAAAAAATCCGTTGGAGTACATAATTGCGTTTTTGCGTTATATTTATTTTCTATTTATTATATTTATTACATAAACTGTAAAATGGCCACTTTCGATTTAAATTCATTAAACACAGTGCTTGATGAGCCCGCACAGCCGGAAACCGGTGTCGATTTTTCTGGAAAATCTCTAAAATTGGATACCGCGAAAGATGGTGGGTCTATTAACTAGAGCGAAGGCCGTGTAATTCTTAACACGCATAGCTAATCAAATATTACATAAAACATACTAGTTGTTTATTTGAAATTCACTAGACGCGCATGTAAAAAAATCGTCTACAACATAACCTAAAAAAGTGAAATAAAAATAAACAAAACAAAATTTGACGCGATCTCGTGTTTGTTCAATTTGCTTGGAAATAAAGTATATTTTCTATATTAATCAGATTTGGACTTGAAATCATAGCCATAGTACCAAATTTGATACTGAATGAATGAATGTGTTACCTACATCAAGCTTAAATTGTTTCAGCACAACAAATTGTAGACGCGATCAATAAATGCCCGAACCTCCAATATCTTGCGTTGACCGGCAATACACTGGGTGTGACGGCCGCCCATGCGATCTCCAAGGCCTTAGAATCACACCCTGAACTCAAGATAGCCAGATTCTCGGACATGTTTACTGGGAGAATGAAAACTGAGATCCCGCCAGCTTTGGTAAGGCTTTTTCCCAAAATCTAAAATGAAGAGGACTTTTTATTGCTTTTGTAGTCAGACGCTTATACAGCTTAGCTAATGATAAGGGCTATCTTTGATAATGAATATGAGTAATGTCACATGCACAGCCGAGCAGCTGACTAGAAACAATTGAATTTATTAAATGTCAAGAAATTTAATTTCAAATTAAAGTTTTTGTAGTCTAAAGGACATTTGTATAGAGCGAATCCTGAAGATAGGTATTCATTTACCACATTTAGGCTGGTGACAATATCTAGGGGGTATCACTTATTATTAAGATTATTTCATTTACAGAGTGCTTTAGGTGATGGCATGATAGCAGCTGGAGCTCGTTTAGCTGTGCTGGACCTGAGTGATAATGCATTCGGCCCAATAGGAGTTGAAGGTCTTGCTAAGCTGCTGCAAAGTGATGTCTGCTCTGACCTAGAGGTAATTTGTTTAATAGCTCTTGATAATGAATTTACAGTCATATGGTACAGGACCGTGTGGGAGGTCACCAATGCCATGGGCCGACCAAATTAAAACTTCATTGGGAAGAAGAAGAATGAATCTACAATTAATGCCAGACATATAACCCATTGAGTTTCTTGCCGGATCTTAGTGGATTAAAATCCTGAGCTGCTGATAGAGTCAACAAAGCAATGCTCTTGTTAGAGCAAATGTTAGCAAAGTCTCTCAAGCTGAGCTCCATTAGCTTGCCCGATCACAGTGAAACTTTATTACGCATTTAAGGCTTCTGGCGATTATGTAGGGACACAAAGAATCAAATCTTTATCACTGGATAGGTGGATGTACATATTCGGCATGCCTGGCATTAAGTGGTTATTGTTTGTGTAGACTGACTGATGCCATACTCAAGACATGTATATCTATGTAATATGATAAAAAAATTGCATCTTTCTCTACGTAAATCAATTTTTTGTCTTATCATCAAATTGTTCTCAAAAATCTTTATAATAAAATTCCCTTTTTTTGTTTCATTCCCACTGCTATAATTTCTAGCACTGATCAGATGTATTTATTAAAATCACTTTATAAAGCTTACAAAATACGTTTCCAGGAGCTTCGTCTGAACAACAACGGCCTTGGCATAACCGGTGGTAAGTTGTTGGCACGCGCACTCTCCAGTAGGAAGCGGAGACTACGGGTCTTCATAGCCGGGAGGAATCGTTTGGAGAATGACGGTGCCACCGCGCTGGCCAAAGTTTTTCAGGTGTGTTCATTTCTATCAAGCTATCTCGACCCCAGGCTCCAAGTCTAAAGTATTTCCATTACTGAATAAAGAATATGAACCTGAGAAAAAAAACGTCAGCCATAGAAACATTGATTGAAATGAAAAATATTATAACTTACTAGCTGACCCGGCAGACTTCGTAGTGCCTCAATCGATAAATAAAATACCTAAACTTTTCTATAAAATAAACTTAAAACAAACAAAAGAAATCTATCCGACGAGTGACACATCAAAGTAAAAACAAAATTGTAATTTTTATTTCATTCCGAGCATTTTCATATTTATCTACCTTTTAAACCTTCTCTGGACTTGCACAAATAATTCAAGACCAAAATTAGCCAAATCGGTCCAGCCGTTCTCGAGTTTTAGCGAGACTAACAAATAGCAATTCATTTTTATATAAATAGATAGATTAGTTTTCTTTTCAATGGGTCAGTACCAGACAAATACATAACAAAAAGCAGCTGATTTGCTAAAGCGGTTGATAATTTCCTTACAAAGGTGATAAAAATATACCTGATTAGATCTGGGCATCTCTCAGGTGTTCATTTGTTTATGCAATATAAATAAAATATTGTACACTTGTTCACAGGAAATGGGTTCCTTAGAAGAGATAGCTATGCCACAGAACGGTATATACCATGTCGGTATAACGGCTCTATCGGAAGCATTCAAACACAACCCGGCACTGAACCATCTTAATTTAAATGACAATACTATCGGGGCTAAAGGTGCTGAAGCCATTGCCGGTGCCCTGCCAAGGTAAAGTAAGCACTGAGTGAATTATCAACTTCTATGTCATTATTGTCTTATTATTTTATTTAGCGAACTAGCGGCCCGCTCCGGCTCCGCTCAGGTCTTTAACAAAAATGTCAACAATATTTAACAAATATTTGACATTGTTTTATTTTTTTAAATAAAAGAACACTTATTGCTGTAGTATTCCAGATGGTCTGTATGTATACTACTGTTAAAATTACGGCACAATCGTATTTATAGTGAAAACCACAACTATAACTATAACTATAACTTGTATATATGCGCTTTATCTTGAAAATGTCGTAAGCGAGATTCAGGCATCTGTCAATTATCTTGCGTTGTATGATGGCTACCCGCCACATTGCGGCTTAACTATAATAGTTAGACATATGCTGTTGGGACACTTTTTGTGAATAATAATGTGTTCTACAAAGTCGTAGGACATTATTTTATTCTATCATCAATGGTTTTCGCAGGGCACGCGATGTAAAGAATATTTTAGGTAATTTTTTTACACCTTGGGTTACATTATTGGAGTTTTAGTAAGGATTCCTATTTTTTTTTCAAAAAGATTATAGCCTATGTCACTCGGTAATAGTGTAGCTTCCAAACAGTGAAAGAATTTTTGAAATCGGTTCAGTAGTTTCGGAGCCTATTCAATACAAACAAATAAACAAACAAACAAACAAACAAATCTTTCCTCTTTATAATATTATTATAATAGTATAGATTACAAACTTAAGCCTATGTGTTCGGTAACATGTCAATTACACAATAAGTCTGTTTAACCATTGACGTTCCAATACTATAAAAATGCAATTTTCTACAAACTGTTGAGTTGAATTTAAGTTTGGAATTGTCATGTTTATTAACGGTCCACTTCAGATCATCAAGCTCTGTAAATAGACAGTCCGAATGTTATTTTAAAACTTATATGTAAGATTGGTTTTTCTATGCACCCAGAGTCACCGCTACAGACCATTTTCTTATTCCATTACAGCATTAAAAGTTGTTTGTTACAGATTAAAGAATCTTAAAAGTATTAACTTTGGTGATTGCCTCCTGAAGAGCAGAGGAGCAAGAGCTTTGGCTAAAGCTTTCAAGGGAAACTCATTGCTATTAGAGGTACGTATGTATATATATTAAATTATATAACAATCATTTGCATTTCTCACACGTACCAGCTCTGCAATCACTATTTATCTTATTGCTTTTGTAAGCAGACGAGTATACAGCCCAATTGATGGTGACTGGTTACCGTCGCCCATGGACTTCAGCAATGCCAGGGGCAGAGCCAAGCCGCTGCCTATCGTTTAGGACCCTCTACAAACCTCGTTTGAAGAAGGACATGACAGAATGTTTTGGGAAACAGTGGAGGGGACTTCATTCCAAATTCAGATGGTACATGGTAGATAACATCCCTGGAAACACTGTTGACATAAGTTGTCGTGGCCTAAATGATAACACGTCCGGTGCATTCATATCGAGCGAAAAAAATTGGTACCTGCGGGATTCGAACCCTGGTTCAATATGAGTGCACCCGCCTTCTCTTATCCTGTAAGCCACGACGACTTCAACTGTTCTCTGCCTTTTTTTTATAAATAATTTGGCTTCAACGCCTTTGGCATTGATTTTGCCAATGTCAAAGTATTTACAAAAATGACAGGTGGTTAGAGAGAAAAAATTGCTAAATCTAAATGCAAATAAATTTGGTCGGTCTTTCCATACGCGAATCTGTGGTTTTAAGAGCAACTCAGACAAATATATGTTAAACTAACTACTTTTGAGATAAATATTATTAGCAGATAAAAATTTCTGTGCCTTTACTATAGTCTCTGGACCTCAGTCACAACGAGATCGGACGAGAGGCGTGCATGGAGCTGGTAGATGCCATCACTGAGCAGCCCGACAGCCAGGAAAGACTCAGCCGGATAGTTTTGGCAGGTCAGTATTATTTTCATCTCCGTACTAACCCATCTTGATGATTGGTATATGATCTGGCTGGTCATTGCTCAATTACTTTTACTGGTCCGTAGTCCGTACTGGATGGTTCCGCCAACCTGCCTATTTCTGCCGTGAAGCAGTAATACGTTTCGGTTTGCAGGGTGGGGCAGCCGTTGTAACTATACTGAGACATTAGAACTCATATCTCAAGGTGGGTGGCGCATTTACGTTGTAGATGTCTGTGGGCTCCAGTAACCACTTAACACCAGGAGGGTTATGAGCTCGTCCATCCATATAAGCAATAAAAATAAAAAACTTGATGCTTCGTGATATCTATAACATTCACATCTGTAAACTTGTCCGGCATCTACTGCCATAACGAAAGAGTCCTGATTTCTTTAACACACTACTAAGTAGTGACTACTTCATTAAGTACGATCTGTTTAGAACATTTTTAATTTTACAGGGAACAGCTTGGGCAATGCGGCCAACAAGAAGAGCCTGAAAGATAAGCTCGGTGCTTCAGCAGAGCTCAGCGATGGGGAGGGCAGCGATGATGAATGTAAGTTGTTTTTGTTTGGGTGGACCGGGTCATGGCTCATACCTCAGACTCTCAGACCTCATAAAATTTGTGACTCACAGCAACATAAATGATTGGCCTCACTCTGCGAAACATCGTGCCACATGGCGTCGCATCGCGAAATCATCGGTATCGCAGGATCCGACTGATGCATGACCACGACCACACTCACCAGAGTGTACGAATAGGAAGAAGAAGAGGTCATGGCTCATCTAGCACCACAGCCTGTTGACCTCACTAAAGTAACTGTCATTACCCACCTCGACATTTCAGTGTGAATGTGGCCTTCAAATACAATGAGGTCGTGGCTACATTTAGATAGTTTGCTTTATAACAAACTGTGATGACAGATGTGGACCGAAACCGGAGTAACCTGAATCGCGCCAACGACATTTCCAAGTTCACTTTACATAATAATATACAGATCGTCCCACAAACTGAATATATAGGGACTCTGTCAGAAAAGTCTCTTCGACGAAACAAAAATTGTTTCCAAGTGTTATTACTCAGTATAACCTATATATATAAAAATGAATTGCTGTTCGTTAGTCTCGCTAAAACTCGAGAACGGCTGAACCGATTTGGCTAATTTTGGTCTTGAATTATTTGTGGAAGTCCAGAGAAGGTTTAAAAGGTAGATAAATATGAAAATGCTCGGAATTAAATAAAAATAACAATTTTGTTTTCTCTTTGATGTGTTCCCCGTCGGACAGATTCCTTTGGTTTGTTTTAAGTTTATTTTATACAAAAGTTTAGGTCTTTTATTTATCGATTAAGGCAATACGAAGTCTCCCGGGTCAGCTAGTATAAATATAATTACTTACTAAGTAAGTAAGTACTACTAGTAAGGACTGTATCGGAACACAATGAACAAACTATTCTACTACCATCTCTTAAATCAGTGTTTCCCAACTTTTTTTTGCACCATGCCCCGCTGTAACATTTCTAAAATTTTTATGTCCCCCATACATCATTTTTAAACATTAAAAAATTGTTTTGTTTACTTTAGGAACATAAATGATAGGTTTTAAGAAAAAATCACTATGAAATGGTTATCAAAACACACTGTAAGTAGTATTTTAAAACATATAATAAAAAACTGAAATTCATAGTCAAAATAATTTTAATATACATTTTCTATATTTATTTAGTGCCCCCCTTATTTTATCAAATTACCTCCTTATGGGACGTGGGACACGCGTTGGGAAACATCGTCTTAAATGGTTTCTAATTTCAATGGTACCGTTCCAATAACATTGTATTTGTTCAAAACACTACATCTGATAAGTCGTATAGAACAGTGGTGGGCAAACATTTTTAATGGCCGGGCCACAAAGTTTAAGAAATTCTAGAGGAGGGCCAGAATTATAGAAAAAATGCATTTTGTATTAAAGCTTTTTAATAAACAGAACGCCTTTTACTATTACGCCTTGTTAGGCGTGTGATAGATACGTGAAAAGAATGGTTTTTTTTTTTCAATAAATAAACTAATATCTGTGACAGACTGCCGAGATAATTATAATGATGGCAAGTTAATTATGCGATAATGAAAGCTCAAAACACCCCTCACGAATTGGAGCTTTCATTAAAAATTCGAAGATTTTCAATTATTATAAACGTCAGATTTTATTTTACGCGCCAAAATGCTGACTAGATTATTAGGATGGATGGACTCTCGGCGGGTCGGATTAAATACTTCCGCGGGCCGTTCTTTGCCCATCACTGGTGTAGAACAATGCTGTAGTTCCACATTGGGTGTGCTTGTCCCGCAGACGTGACCGAACCAGAGGAGGAAGACGACACGGACGAGAGCGAGGACGAGGACGAGGACTCCGAGGAAGCCGGGTCAGCAGACAGCTCCCCCGAAGACATCCGAGATATAGACACCGTTATAGACGTCAAAGAGATTAGTCTAGACGATTCTGGTATGTCGTTTTTTTTTTTATTGCATAGATGGCTGGACGAGCTCTCAGCCCACCTGGTGTTAAGTGGTTACTGGAGCCCATAGACATCTACGACATAAATGGCGCCACCCACCAAGGTCTCAAGAGACATGTAAGATGTTATTCCTTCACCGTGGAAATCAATCGTGAACATTTATTAAGTACGTATTTCATCAGAAAACTTGGTACCCGCCTGCGGGATTGGAACACCGGTGCATCGCTACACACGAATGCACCGGACGTCTTATCTTTTAGGCCACGACGACTCAATCGTCGTCTCATAGAACTGAGCTAGGTCGCTGTCGTGTAACATAATAATAGCGCGATACAGACAAACTTGTAACGCCACCTATTGGTCGTCGCTGTAAACGCACATACAACAAATAACTCATGCCTGCTTTGCGACTGGAATAAATTTGGTAGAGTCCTAGATACGTTGGGATACCTCTGCTTAAGATTAGGAAAGTAGCGTGAAGTGAGACAGGTTAGAGAATGTGCAGGGTGCTTGCGAGCGGGGGACGCAGCACGGACCGGGGGCGGGGGGTTGGGGGTCAGGGCACACTGCCACGGTGCGCCATTAGGATGTCACACGTCGAGAAAACAAATAATACAACTACACTACGACCTTATGCTTCTAATGTGATTGCATATGTGTTCCAGGAAGAGAAGACATACAGTCCGACGTGGAGCGCTTCCTCAAGGATCCCTCCGTCAAGCACCTGAACTCCCTGGGTGACAGGGCTGCCGAGCTCATCGACGCTCATCTGCAGGTCTGTAGCGCTCCGTACAGGAGGTGGATATCCACCAGCTCAGGAACGTAGCTAAGATTACCTCATAGCTTCTCCGAGAAACCCCAATGCTGATGGTTACATTTGGAAACTCAATCAACAACTGATGATAGTTTCTGATAGTTAACTAACAATGCTCGATATTTATATACCAACCTGCAAGTTTCTGGTGTGAAGCAATCACCTGCTCCAGTTAGTGGTGATGTCCGCGGACTCCGCGAGATCGTTAGTCAATCACCAGAGACAAAATTGTCGATATATTGTTTCAGATGATCCGAGATCCGGATGCTATGACCGAGGCTTACGCTCAAGCGGTCCTGTGCGCCAGCGGGCTGTCGTCCCGGAGCGCGGCGGCCACCGCCCTCGCCATGCAACTCTACCCGCTGTTCATAGCCAGGGCTAAACGGCAAATGGCTCTGGCTAACTCGCTCTTACCCGGATTAGGACTTATCAAGGTACTCTTTTTTTTATTTATTGCTTAGATGTTTCTATAAGCTCTCAGCCCAGCTGGTGTTAAGTGGTTACTGGAGCCTTTAGACATCTACAACGTAAATGCCGCTACCCTCCTTGAGATATAAGTTCTAAGATCTCAAGTATAGCTACAACAGCTGCCCCACCCTTCAAACCGAAACGCATGTCCATACCATCCCAAACATAGCATGCAACGCACTTCTCAATTTGTCAACTCACAGGTGCCACTTTCAAACTTCCTCTAACATATAGAACGACCCTCTAAATCAGTGTTTCCCAACCTTTTTGTGCCATACCCCGCTGTAACATTTTAAAAAATGTTTTATGCCCACATACATAATTTTTAACATAAAAAAAAATTGCTTTGTTCACTTTAGGAACATAAATGATAGGTTTTAGGAAGAAATCACTATGAAATTGTTATCAGAACACAGTGAGGAATATTTGAAAACATATTATAATTAAAAAAAAAACATGTGTGCAATTCACACGTGGTAGAAG
Source organism: Bombyx mori (assembly GCF_030269925.1). Taxonomy (NCBI): domain Eukaryota; kingdom Metazoa; phylum Arthropoda; class Insecta; order Lepidoptera; family Bombycidae; genus Bombyx; species Bombyx mori. The sequence goes on along the minus strand of NC_085117.1, from coordinate 340,616 downwards.
TGAAACCTTCCAAAATTAAAATACAATTATCCTAAACGTCTTAAGTATATGTAAAATTTTGTCATTAGTAAATAATTGTAAGGTAGCGCCCTCTGTGAATTGATATTTTAATTTCACGTATAATCGTAAATTAAAATTCACTACAAGAGCTTTCATACACACGTTAGTATTAAAAAATCTCACAGATGGCGCTGTATTAAATAGTATGTATATTTCTGTCTCATTCTTTGCTGGCTTCATCCTACACATTTTTGTATTTGTGTCTCTTACCTGTCGTTTTTTCCGTTGCCTCCGGCTTGAAATCACAACGATTCTAAAGAAGTTTTCACTTCAAAAACTTAAATTCAAATTCAAAATAATTTTAATACAGATTTTCTTTATTAATTTTGTGCGATTGCCTCCCTTAATTATCAAATTGCCCTCTTGTGGGGCGTGGGGCCCGCGTTGGGAAACGCCGTCTTAAATGGTTTCTAATTTCAATGTTACCCTTGCAATAACATCTACGTCTGGCAAGTCGTGTAGAACAACGCTGTAGTTCCAGATTGCCCCCTTGTGGGACGTGGGCCTCACGTTGGGAAACACCGCATTACATAATAACAAAATGTATTTTAATCTTCATTGGCAGTGGGAGAACAAGGACTATAAGATACGGTGGGACCTGCCCGGCTGCTACAGCATCCTGGCCAACGTTCTGGACGAGGCCTACTTCCCCGCCGGGCTCAGAGACACATTGAGGTACCAAACCACTGCTCTATGCTGCTGTAGTGAATATGACTGCATTGAGACATTGAGGTCTAAGTGTTCGTCGTTTGGCTCATCGGACGATACGCCTTTGCGGCAGTAATAGCCAGGTGCTGTACGTACTGCAAGTACTGCCATCTACACGAACAACGAGAAACTAATAACGAGCCATCTAGTGGCCGAAACCCGTAAACAATGTACATAAGAGAGAGACGAACTAGCTCTCATTGTCCTCTCTCCGCGGTCGAGTGGTTCGCGAGACGCTCTGTCTATTCTCTCACTCTCGCTTGTTCTAAATTGTATCTTTTCTCTCTAGCCGTAACGAATCTGCCGCTAGTTAAATTTTACTCTCAGCGCGCCTAAAGAAGTTTCACTTCAAAAAGTCATTGCCTATTTGATGCCTGTCGCTCGATACGAATGCACCGGGCTTTTTATCCTTTAGGTCACTAATACAATGAAAAATGATTAAGCTTATGACGACATAGGTATTGTGAGAAGAGTTCGCCTGATGATAAATTGCCTGCTACTTGGATGTTTGATCTAAATCTCAATTGTAATATAAACCATACTAGTCCCGAATTGGAACTGACTATTAAAATTGAAAATGTAATGTGACATAAATTTGGTTTGGTTTGTTTTTTTTGCAGATTTTTCATCACCAGTAAACTACCCACTCTGCCCACAGAAATAGAATTAGCTATAAAAAAACATCCGACTTTGTATACAAATAAATAAGTTTTATTTTCATGTGTTATTATTTCCTTGGAAAACAGTGACAGCAGTGTTGATACAGATTTTCGAAAGTTCAATGCCTTCTCCTTTTTTAATACGCTCTTATTAGCTTCAGACGTATGTATGTTTGTAACGGAATCTTTGAACATGGTTTTCACCTTCAAAACGTCGGATTAACTCGTAATTTGGTATACTTAATAAGGATCGATGACAATTCAATATTTAAAGAAATATTGAACAAATTGAAATGCAACTAAAAATAGAAAATAAATTTTAATAGATTTGAATTAAAAATAGTGTAAGAAAAAGTTATTTTATTGTAAAAAAGTGTGGGGTGCAAAGTAGTTATAAATATTTTATGAACAGATGTAAGATTGCACGAAATAGAAGCCCAGTAAAATTTTAGTTATTTGCTGAGAGTTCAGTGGAGTTGTTGGAAGATCTCGAGAAGTCACGTAAGCAGGAGGAGCACTACATTTAGCAAAATGAAAATAATTGACACAACCACATTCCACGTGTTCCCGCCAAAAACACTATGTACCGGTAAAATGGGGCGATTAGGGATTGAAAGGCGAATCGGGAAAAAACTGGGAAAATCTTTCGACGCTCAATATAAGTTTTATATTCGTTGCAAAATCTTCCATTTTTTTGTAGTTTAATAGTAGAATGTTGAAAGTTCACAAAACAACTCTGAATATGCATGATAATAGCTGCTAACTTATAAAAAATCGCGTTTCAAATTAACTTCCTATGGTGGTAATTATTTTAGTGCTAGAAACTTTGCTCTCTTTTATTTATTTGATAATAATAGAAGACGACTATGATTTATAAACGTTATTTAGTGTTTGAACCAGCATATATATTAAAAGTAAGTCTCAGTTGTTATTGGTTTTAATGTATTTGATTAAATAAAAATACATGTAAAAATCTGTTGTTTTTGGGGATATTGGGGACGTCTTAGGTACAAATAACAACGAAAAAGGGGTCAATTGGGATGAGAATACGTGAAATGGAAACGACCTAAGTATAAATAGGTACAGGTTTGTAGGGTTGTCTATGTAGTTATAACAATATTTTTTAAATTTGTTGGTAAAAATCTGGTTTATCGAAGCGAAATTGGGAATAAGTCTTTAGTTGAAATAGATAAGCAATTTAATATAAGTAAGTCGATTTTGCAGAGACATGTAACAAGATCAATGAAATCTCAAGGTGGACAAAAATGTCTAAGTAATACATAATAAAATATTTAATATTTGTTCAGAGTATTCAGAGAGTTCAGAGGGGTATTCATCTGATTAATCCATGGAATAACCGACACACCTAATCTCTTAACCCAGATAGAAATATCAGCCCCTAAGTACTTACCAAGAACGGAGAAATATAAACCGTTTCTAAGAAAGCTATATATGTATATATATATTTTGTTGTTACTGCACTGTCGATTGCACCTATAATTGAGGTGATGTCTGCCATGTACTTTTGTCAGTTTTTCAATTTTTTTTATTGATGATCACTTTGTTGGTGCAACTAAATAAATAAATTAATTAAAACTATATATAAAAATAAAAGTAGTGCCAACCCTAGCAAATTTCTCATTTCGTCCCAATTAACCGCAATTTTCGGGTAAATAGGGATTACACCTATTTTTGCATTTTTTGCTTAAACTGGAATGCTACTTGCATAATTTTAAATTAGACAACAAAGATGCCCCCAAGACTCAATCATTTTGATCCTGATATAGCATTATATACATCAACAACTACCTTAAAATTGCTCATAAAGTTGGAATTTGTCCCTAATCGCCCCATTTTACGGTACCTAAAATAAATATATTACAATTTCAAAGCTTCTTAAACAAATTTTAGTCGATTTTTTTGTTTTATCTCTATTCAAATGTTTTTCTTAGTGACAACGATCGATCTACACTAGTACCATAGATAATACCAAAAGCAACGAATCCAAACCATATCAAAGTGATTTTTTGGCGCGAACGCAGGTGAATCGTTTTGTTTTAATAATTTAGAGTTTGTTCAGGCTTAATATGGTGGTAGTTGCTAACAGTTTGGTTTCTGTGAAAGTGTCCGTATATAGGAAAATAAAAAAGACCCTTGAAAGTAGCATCTCCGGTTTTTCCAAAAAGTTCACTTGTAGTCTTCGTACATAATCACCATTTTACCAACATTTTATTTCACCCCGTCGCATCTCATTTCTTTTAATTTCACCCCGATTGATAAAAATCTCAAATTATTCAATTTTATCGCAATGCGCTTCAATTTTTTTTATAGGATAACGGGATAGGATTATAGACGAGAATTGTGGTATAGATGTGGTTGGAGTATGTATGCGTCGTCCGGACGCGTAGTGTAATATGATAAAGGTATGTAAGTACCTGAGTAGGCGCCGTCGGTGTTCGGATAATAAATGAAATACGACACCTTGCACACTAATTAAATGTTTATTCAACTAACACTGAGTCCACACGAGAATACAACACAGTCTATATTATTATAATTATGAAGAATTGAAGGTTACGAGCACAGATAGATATTCAGTTTATAAACAGTACACAGAAGACACTTTACACGACAGTACAGTAACGATAAACACAAAGAAAGCGCGTTATCACAAGAGATGCAAAAGCTTCGAAAACAATAAACAGTATACAATAGCGACGTGCGTTCAGTGCGAGGTAAGTTTCGACTGGGGGCGTGGCTAGCCGCGATCAGCTGCGCAGGAGTGCTTTGTCGATCTACCCGCGACATTCCGTCCAAGCGCGCGTGTCCACAGAGCGAACGAACGGGCGACCAGCTGATTGACACGGCACGATAAATTGTCGTTTTTTTTTTTTTTTTTTTTCCTACCTAAGCTGATAGCCCTAGCGGCTATTTCAGCGTAGCCTTAACTTTAGTAGGTGAGCTCACGGGGCTCAAACCTGACGATGTTGCTAACACGAACCCTAGCAAGAGTCGTGCTTCGCAGAATCTACCACCGGATCGGAAACGCGACCCACTGAGAAGATCCGGCGAGAAACTCAGTGGGCTGTGTCTGAGAGTTAATTTACTCGTCGAGCCCTTCGTCGCAAGCGACGGGTTCGACGAGAACGGTGACCGGTGCTTGAAGTACCTAAAAGCACCGTTAGTGGATCAGGAGGATCCGAGATGACGTGTTTAGGGCGACGTCGACTGCTTTCCATTCTGTCCGCAGGATCGGGAATGTAGTTACCGGCGGCCACGATGAGAGGGTTCTCGTGTCGTGCCGCTTTATCGAAGTGGCGCATGGACGCCGACTGCAGATACTTACTGATGGACTCTAAGTCCAGGTCGTCATGGAGGTCGACGTTCCTGACGAACCACGGGGCTCCGACGGCTATCCTGCAAAAACGGGATTGAATAATTTGAAAGGATTTTAAGTGTATGCGGGCCGCGTGAGCGAACACTACACTTGCATAGGTCATGACGGGGCGTATGCAAGTTTTGTAGAGTGTCACCTTATTTCTAAGGGACATTTTACTTCGCCTTCAAATTGTCGTGTGTGTATGTCTGTTTTATATATAATGTAGTAATAATATATTAATAGATATGTTATATGTGTGAATGTATACTCTATGTGTATTAATAATTATATTAAATAAATATATTATATAAATATTATATTGTAAAGAGTAAATGTGTGTGCATGGAATGTGGGATAAGCCCACAGATAGTAGAAGAAAATATAAGACTTGGCTTAAAGGTCTCGTTTCCAGGCCATAATTAAAAAAAAAACCTAAAATTACTGTCAAATTTCACATGGCCAGAAAATTTTGAATGATGAATTAAAAATATTTTCCAATTTAATTAATAATTCTGAGCAGTTTCTTAAAATAATGAGAACCGGAGAACTAATTCTCGTAAATGCAATTAAATTATTTTCTTGATCGATTGTTATAAAGTCAAACAAATCACTCAATTATACTCAAATTTTCTATTATTGTTATTTGTAAACTGCCCATACGGTACCTATTTGTTTATTTTTATATTTGGTAGTATTATAAGGTTCGTACAGAATTTTGTTTATATTAATGAATTACACATGACCTATTCGTCATTTGAATTTAAGGTATCAATTGAATTGTAGTTGAAAAAATTATAATGCAATAGACGTATTGGAGACAAGTGGACAAAATGTAGAATTGGCAGAAAGCTGTAAATGGCTGTGATTTTGAATTCGCTTTTGCGAGTAACGTATCGCCGGAAGACAAGCATTGGTCTACTCATAAGACTTAACAATGGAAACTTTATATTCAATATTACACAGAACACCAAGAAAAAAACGCTTTGCATACTCGTATCCAGCGATAAGAACATATATCTGTCCAAGTTATCAGAAAAATATCTGAAAATAATTACACATAATTAAAACTACTGTTACAGTTTAATATTAATTTAACATGTCTATGTTCAACAAACTACTGAGGTCAAATATTGTTTCACAATTGACTCTTGTCCCTATATGATAGTATGGGGTAGCCTTTGCATAATATTTACACTTGGATACCTCATATTTGTAGGTAACAATTGCCAGCAAATTTCATAATGTATTTGATATAGCAAAACTTGACTGCACTTTGTGAGTAGGGAACAAAAACATTTAAAAAATCAAAATTCCCTTCTGACTATGATTTCAGATAGAAATGGCAGAAACTCTAACTGTAGAAGTGATGTTTGGGGGCGGAGCGGAATTGCTCTTTAATAAAGTAAAGAGGAAAGAAATTGCACTGCCGCCGTTGAAGACATTTTTACCGGATTCTCAAAATCAGAATTGGACGTTAAAAGAGCTGTTGATTTGGTTAAAAGACAACCTGCTGGTGGAAAGAGAAGAGTTGTTCTTGAAGGTTTGCTCTTATTTGACATTAGTGTCGACAACCAAGGGTGCTGAAACCCCGACGTAATCAATCCTGCCACAAAAAGACAGTTAAAAACTTTGTATTAAAACACAGCACACATTTTATAGCCAGCAAACTTTGTCTATTTTGTTAAAAGGAGTTTCTCAAGCCTCCAGGAGATCAACTTGTGACCCTTAGTTGAATATTAGTGAGAGTTTCTACTACCTTCATGCAGTTATTTTATTTACCTAATTTAGGTGATAAATTATTTTTATAGGTCACTAACCATATGGCCAATCTCAGGTGGTTACAGCAACCGATAGGCACCACAGTGTGAATTGTTTAACTGACCGCAGAGATTAGGTTGAAATCTCTGCTGTAAATTTATAACCGATGACTCACGCTATTTAGCAGAAATAGACAAGATGCAGGTAATGTAACTGTACTGAGACCTTAGGACTTATATCTCAAGGTGAGTGGTGCATTTACGTTGTAGATGTCTGTGGGCTCCAGTAACCACTTAACAACAGGTAGGCTATGAGCTAGTCCATCCATCAAAGGAATAAAAAAAAAAGTTGTGCGAGCTCGCATATGCTTTGCTACCTGGACCATTCTATTTATTATTAGCTCATAGTTTTCTGTCACTCGTTACAGGATGATTCTGTCCGACCTGGTATACTCGTGTTGATCAATGAAGAAGACTGGGAGCTCCACGGACAGTTAAATTATGAACTCAAAGAAAATGATAAAATCATGTTCATATCGACGTTGCATGGCGGTTAAATTTGATAACATAATGAATTAATTAAAACTATTTTTACTGTTTATGATTGTGTTCATTATTTATGAATTATATATGGAAGCAGCCCAGATAGAAGGTTGGCCCGCACACTCAGAACTGTATTGATAAAAAATATCCAACCATTCACGGATCCACTTGAACATACTCAATTTGTTTTTTTCTAATTAAAATCGATCCAACCAATTAGGAGTTCAGTCACATACAGAATAATGATATTATATTTATTTATTTATTTAATAAACAATGTTTCAACAGCATTTAACTAGACACAGGGTACAGAGGATGTTTTCCCAAACATGAGCCAATTAAAGAAACACATTATGTTTCCAAAAAATTTTAACATAATTTTATTATAAATAATTTATTAATGTATTGAACACATGATTTTGTAAAATGACATTCAATGACCACACAGTAAATTGTTTTCGTACGTGATAAGATTAAGATAATTTGTTCAGTCGTAGCCTCCAAATGAGTGAGCTGGTATACTGGCAAGCGATGACATAATTAAAGAAGTTTGAATGATAATTGTAATTTACAAAATAAACATTGGTGATTTTAATTTGTTATGACATTGAATAAATAAGAACCGATTAGATAGATTAGATATGTTGATCAGAGCTTATGACGTCATATGTGGGGTTGTAGAGTTTTAATGTATAGGTATTCTATGATTGCTTCGCTGACTTTGGCCCGAATGGCGTCAAACGTGACCGTCGCGCGTGGACATCAGCAAACCAAGAGTCTCGGTCAATCTGCTAGAATTTCGTTAGAGGAAGGACATGTCATAGCGCCCTGGGAATTTTGTGGAGAGGGGAATCTTCTTCCACAGTCGAACGGCGGGCGTTACAATGGTAGAAGCAGATGAGCACGCGGAGTCTTCAGAGCAGTCCTCGTGGAGCGTACAGTGCTAAATACAGAGAGAACCGAAGTCCCGCAAAATTATAATTTGCATAATTACTGGTGGTAGGACCTCTTGTGAGTCAGCGCGGGTGGGTACCACCACCCTGCCTGTTTCTACCGTGAAGCAGTAATGCGTTTCGGTTTGAAGGATAGGGCAGCCGTTGTAACTATACTTGAGACCTTAGAACTTATATCTCAAGGTGGGTGGCGCATTTACGTTGTGGATGTCTATGGGCTCCAGTAACCACTTGACACCAAGTAGGCGTGAGCTCGTTCACCCATCTAAGTTATAAAAATAAAAAAAAAACAGATGAGTACGCGAAATCTTCAGAGCAGTCCCCGTGGAGCATACGGTACTAAATACAGAGAGAACCGAAGTCCTGTAAGCCCAGAGATTCCAGACGGTTGCTTACTTCGTCGCGGAAATAGGCAGGCCCCTGGTACCATTCGATCATAATACGCCCAACTTCACCCCACCATGCCAAAAAACGTTGATAGGCAAACAAAATACTCTAATATTACCCAGAGTTAGTCGCTCAAGACATTTACGGCAATATATCTTTGTTGAAATAGATCGAAGTCACATAGAAAAATTATGTCATATTTTTTATTGGAACGAAGTTCCTTATGGGACGATGCGGAGGGTACCCTAACCGGGAAAAAACGTACCTAACGTAAGATTTTTATTAGTAATGCACACAGTGTTAGACTTAACTTTGTAAAAACCTACCAAAAATATCATATATTTTTATTCTTCATTGACCACGATCTCAGAGCGTTCGTTTGCGCAATACACTAACTCTGCAAACAACCGTGAATGAAGTGTATCACAATAAGTTCGCATGTTACCGAATGACCGTGGGTTGTTGCGAAACTTCAGCAACTGCAATTAGTTTTATTTTTTTATACCTCGAATAGAACTTAAAATTAATATTTTTATAATAAGGAACTTCGTTCCTATCCGGTGTACCACGACACCACGCATCTTTTTTATTGCTTAGATGGGTGGCGAACTCACAACCTACCTGGTGTGAAGTGGTTACTGGGGCCCGCAGACATCTACAACGTAAATGCCGCCACCCACCTCGAGACATGAGTTCGAAGTCTCAGATTTTACAGTACAACGGCTGCCCTTCAAACCGAAACAGGTAGGGTGGTGGTACCTACCCGTGCGGACTCACATGGCGCGTGTAATCTTTTAATTATTAAAACAAAGTCACTCAAACTGACTTCAACCACGTCTCGAAGCAAAATTGACGTCATGATATCTTCTTCGTACTTCTGCCTGTGTCTAGTTTGATGATTTCTTATCACCAGTAGCTCAACCTCACCACGGGTCCTCTATCTTCAGCAATACTAATTGCTTCAGGTATCCGCCGGAAACTATGTAGCCGATTCTGCGGACCAAATGATAAGCAGTCGACGTCGCCCACGTCATCTCGGATCCTCCCGATCTACTAACTGCTTTAAGTACCTCAAGCACCGGTCATCGTTCTCAGAAACCCGTCGCTTGCGACGAAGGACTCGACGAGTAAATTAACCCACAGACACAGCCCACTGAGTTTCTCGGCGGATCTTCTCAGTGGGTCGCGATTCCGAGCCGGTGGTAGATTCTGCGAAGCACTGCTCTTGCTAGATTTATGTTAGCAACATCGTCAGGTTTAAGCCCGGCGACGCTGACATGGTCTCTCTAGCCCAAAAATAATAATTTTGTATTAGCAACAACAATTCGTTCCTTATAATTGAACTTCAATTGAGTTTCTTCCATTCAAATAGCAAAAGCAGTTTTTTTGTTGTGATATATATATATTTCCGAATTTTAAACTTTAAATGACTCTCCTGTGTAGTTGCAAAAATTTCGCTCAAACCAAATATCATTTCGCCCGTCGATGTAATGTGAGAATAAGCCGTTTTTTTTGTAAGAAATCCTCTCCCGACTTTTCCTCTTCAAAACAGTTTCTCCGCAGTTTTGACTGAAATAACTTAACTTAGCTTTGAAGCACAAAAAAGTGCTTTTGCGCCTTGTAGAGCGTCTACGACGTAGCGTCCAAAATCGTAGCGCAGCTGTAGCTATGCCTACAGTACTGAAGTCTAAGATCCAACTTAAGTATTTCTTTTTGTTACGTTGGCTAGCGCACGGCGTACCTAATGATAAGTAAAAAGGCCTTTGGACATTCGCTCGAAGTATCAACTGTATATTTAGTACCAAATCTTCAAATGTTTAACGGATGGCGATAAATTTCACGTCTAAAATCTATGAATGAATTATGCTTACAATACCTTTTAGATATTTTTCCGTAGACAGAAATTTGAATATTGGGGAAATCTCAAATTGGAGGACTTATTGGTGGTTGGACGTCTCGTGAGTCCACGCGGGTAGGTACCACCGCCCTGCCTATTTCTGCCGTGAAGCAGTAATGCGTTTCGGTTTGAAGGACGAGGCAGCCGTTGTACTGTTATAATTGAGACTGTCCCTAAGTCTGCTCCTAGTGTTAGAGCTGAAGACGTCTAATGCAAGAGTTATTGGGTGAATTTTGGATTTATTTTCGTGAGTTTAGTTGCGATTTTAAGAAGAAGAAGAAGAAGAAGATAATCTTTATTCGCCAGAAATATAGTTTACAAGATATTGTGGATATAGGACATAGTTTCATATGTTTCGCCTGTTTAGGCATGCGAAAATTTAACTTATTTTTATATTAATTCTAACACAAAATTTACTAAATCTATCTATTTTTACATTCTATCACTTCTTATTCCAATATTTTATTATGTACAACACTTATCATTTAAAAATTCTTGCACACTATAATAAGCCTCATCTATTAGCCATAAATATAATTTTCTTTTAAATTGAGTTAGTGGAAGATCTCTTATGCTGCTTGGTATCTTATTAAATATTCTTATAGTCATAGGATAACAGTTTGTTTTAAGTAGTTCATAATATTCCTTATTGCTTTACTTAAGTATATTATTATACTTACTTATACTTATTTAATTATTATTATTATTATACTTATTTAAGTATATTTATGTAAATTTAAAGACACTTAATTTCAGTTATTATTTATGAACCCTATCTGCTCGTGTGACGTGAAAATAGCGCGGAAACTTGTTTAATTATTGTCTACTTAACATTATATGTATATGTATGCATTTTGCTGTTAATCTCTCGAATAAATAAATAAATATGACGTACCTAAGTCCTTTAACCTGAATAGAAGAAGAGAATCGAAAATAAACATGTAAAAATTAACAATAAACGTTTCCATGAAAATTGGGGAAACGCGCCCTCGTTTTGTCTCTCTCACATTTAGTCCGTCTCGTTCTATCTCACCTTTTACAGTGAATGTAAAATTTTTGGATGCGGCAATTTGAAAAGCTAAATTTTTTTTCGTACATTGCTAAGATATTTTCTCTTTATTTACAACAGCATACGGTTTTATAGTTAGAACAGAATGAAGTAGTGAATAGCTACAAAATAAATCTAGATTCTATGATAGACTGCAGATAGACTGCTATAAAAAATGCAAATATAACATTCCTGTTATTCCATACGCTGTATCAAATATAGTCATTATTATTTTCAATGTTTGTATTCATGTAACAATAACGACCCACCTTGGACATAGGCACTGCTAAAAATGCGTTACAATAGTTTTATGAGTGTTATTTAACAATATATTCATTCTTACACTTAATAGTGGAGTTTTTTTTATTGCTTTGCTAGTTAGAACGGCTGCCCCACTCTTCAAACCGAAAAGCATTATTGCTTCACGGCAGAAATAGACAAGTTGGTGGTACCTACCCATGCGCCCTGATAAGAGGTCCTATCACCAGTTGTACATATATATTTAAACGTATATACGTATGTACGTCAAGCTCTGGTACTCGTAACGCAGGGAATATTAAACTGAAGTCGGATGACCGTACATGATTTGTTTCTAGCTATTATTATTTACTAAAAGTTTTAGAAAACTGTAACTATAGGAGACGCCGTTAAGAATATAACAAAATAAAAGTAGTTTACATAATAAGTCAAATTATTTTTAATTACTCTCCTAAGCTGATTTCATTTCTAAAATGTCACACAAAATCACAAAAGGTGACCGTATGCGATTTGTTCCCAGCTATTTCATTATTATTACCTATATACATAAATATTGCGACCCTTAAAGCGCCGCATCTAAATTTTAAAGCTCCTTGTAGCTTTATCGAACGGCGCCAAGGTAGACAGTCTAAGTCCGGAGCACGATACGCAGACACTCGTTTGTCCGCAATCCCAGTTTGTAATTCGGGTTTCCTGTGAAAAAACCCTAAAAAAACAATAAAACAATAAGTGAATATGTGTAATTTTCAAATAAAACTCATATTTCAGTGTTAAAACTGTGTTTTTTTGTGTTAAACTAATTCACTCGGATATTCTTGCTCGTTTCCAAGATGGCTTCTACCCGTTGACTTACACTAGAAGATTTCTAACGTCATATCCTGTGTGTCCTATAGCGGAATCCTATTGAAAATAGACAGGTAAGTCTATTTATTAATTCCACTACAATATTTATAAAGTTTTTAGGTTGATAATATTTAACAACTGATAAAATATATCGGTGAAAATAGTACAGAGTTTTCCTGTTGCAATCAAAAAACATTTTCCTTGTGATAGCGTATAAAATACGTATTATATTTGATGGTGTTTATTGCTAATGAAAGAAAATATCTAGGGAGATTAATCGAATTAAACTAAAGCGCTTCTGATTTCGCGAATAAAGAATAGCTCTTTGTTCGCCACATTAAATCCGATGTATAAATATTGGATAATATAATGGCTAGACAATACAAAAAGTTACATTTTATTTTATATTACACGGTTTATGGTCTATCTGGCGTTGACTTGGTTAATGGAGTCCATGGACGTCATTGATGTATATCATCTTACGATCCGGCTTTGGGATGAGCTCCCCTCCACGGTGCTTCCGGATATCTATGACATGCCCTTCTTCAAACGAGGCTTGTGGAGAGTACTTAAGCGGTAGGCAGCGGCTTAGCTCTGCCCCTGGCATTGCTGACGTCCATGGGCGACGGTAACCACTCACCATCAGGTTGGCCGTATACTCGTCTACCTACAAGGGCAATAAAAAGATCAACCTCCATCATGAGTTTGAAGTGTTAACTGCGATAATTCGCCCTCTAAGGCATGACCCGCGCTTGGTGACAGAAACCTTCAGAATTTTGGTATAAATGCACGTTCTAACCTAAGGTACCTAATAAGGTTTTCCACATTGCCAATACGATACGGTTTTACGGCTCATCTGGTCGCATTTAAGTTGTCGTGGCCTGAAGGATAAGACGTCCGGTGTATTCGTATCTAGCGATGCAACGGTGTTCGAATCCTGCAGGCGGGTACCGATTTCTCCAATTAAATACCTACTTAACAACCGTTCATGATTGACTTTCACGATGAAGGAATAACATCGTGTAATAAAAACGAAACCCGCAATACAAATTAATGGTGGTAGGACGTCTTGTAAGTCCGCGCGGGTAGGTACCACCGCCCTGCCTATTTCTGCCGTGAAGCAGTAATGCGTTTCGGTTCGAAGGGTGGGGCAGCCGTTGTACTGTAAAAACAGACCTTAGAACTGTTATCACAAGATCGGCGGCACTATTTACGTTGTAAATGTCTATGGGCTCCGGTAACCACTTAACATCAGGTGGGTCGTGAGATCGTCCACCCACCTAAGCAACAAATTACATTGTTAATGCCAAGGGAACTGTTGAGACGCTGCTTACCATTCCGAAGCTCACTAGCGGAAGGGCAGCCCACGAGAAATATCATGGGAGGGACTTCGTTTCAGGAGTAGCAAGATAAGGTACAGGCCAGAAAACATAGAGGTTCCAAGTGAAGCAAGCTCTGGAAACACTGTGATGTCTAGCTATGATTAAGTGTTTCGCCGGCATATATAGGCAGTTATCGCCATTGCACATTTCGCCGAAATTCTTTTGTAGGCAGAAGAGCATACGGCCCACCTGATGGTGAGTGGTTACCGTCGCCCATGGAATTCAGCAATGTCAGGAACAAAGCCAACCTGCAGCCTACCGTCAAGTACTCTCCACAATCCTCGTTTGAATAAGGACATGTCATGTCGGGAAATGCCGTGAAGGGGAACTCATTCCAAAGCCGGATGGTACGTTGTTTTATATTGCTTAGATGGGTGGACGAGCTCACAGCCTACCTGATTGTTAAGTGGTTGCTGGAGCCCATCGATATCTACAACGCGCCACCCACCTTGAGATATGAGTTCTAAGGTCTCAGTATAGTTACAACGGCTGCCCCACCCTTCAAACCGAAACGCATTACTGCTTCACGGCAGAAATAGGCAGGGTGGTGATACCTACCCATGCGTACTCACAAGAGGTCCTACCACCAGTAAAAAAGATCTCTGGGAACGCACTGTCGATGAACGCAGTGGTTCTAGGTTGTATGGATGAATTGTACTCCGGTAATCAATCATGGTATGAGGGTAGGTAGCACACACGAATTATCTATGTCCGTTGCCAATTCTACAGTCGTACCAAGCCGTCCAAGCGTTATCGCTGCGAGACCCTACGTCATCCAGTGTCCAATGAGTCCAGCGCGGCCCCGATTCGCGTGCCTAACTCAAATAAATACAATTTGATTTATAAATTAACACACAGGGGCGATAGTTTGTCATTTGCTTTATTTGTGCTAGGCACGATTTAGGTCCGTTAATACTAACTAGTGGTCCCACAGTAGACGAAATTCGATTATAATTAATTAAATGGTTCTATTGTCAAATACTATTATTATACTTCTATAAAATAATCACAGTGTGTAATGTTTTTTTTAAATTGATTTAATGTATTTTTTATGCATAAGTGGTCCCCCTGTAGTCGGAATTCGCCTATAATTAATTGAAATTAAAAGTTTGTACACTATTATGATTCTATTGTCAGACTATTTATTATACTTCTATAATCACAGATTTCGCCAAGACTACACTTTAGACAAACAATATTAATCTATTCTCAATCAGACTACGAAATTTAACAATAGCAAAAGAGTATATAAGCGTGTGTATGTCAAATACATGGTAGTGTGTGTAATGTTTTTTTATTGATTTATTGTACATATTTATTTATGCATAATTAAAAAGAACTAGAGGTCCCGCAGTAGTCGAAATTCGACTATAATTAATTGGAATTGTATAATAAGTTTGTACACTATTATGATTGTATTTTATACTTCTATAGTCACAAATTTCGCCAAGACTACACTATAAAAAATATTAACAAAGACAAACAATATTTTTTTTTTTTTTATAATGGCAATCTGCCGATACTTTCAGCAATTTCTGCCAGTGTCGTGTTATGGCTACACATGGAACATTGTCGAGATATTTAAACACACTTTATATTATGAAAAGTATCCAATTTTGGAAATAATAATGGTGCCTGGGACTAACACAAAATTAATGTTACTATAAACTTACATATTATAATAAAGATTATGTACAGAGAATAATGCACTACATATAATTATAATTTTATAGAGTTAAAATCTATTCTCAATTTGACAACAGACGTCAAGAACATAAGTTTGACAATAAATAGTATGCATGCGTGTGTGCGTCAAATACATGGTCTGTAGTGTGTGTAATGTTTTCTTTATTGATTTAATGTATCTTTTATGCATTATTTTAAAAAAATATTAGATTTGTGCACTTCTTCTCTATATTCTCTATAAGTGTGGAAAATTTCATACTCCTCCGTCCGCGCAATTTTCGTAAAAAGGGATACAAAATTTTTGCTTCACGTATTAATATATAGATTAGGTAAATAGTCATATTTGCGCCGACATATATATGTGTTGTGTCAAATACATGGAAGTGTGTATAATGTTCTATTTAAATTGGTTTGATGTCTCTTTTATGCATAATAAAAAAAAAAAATTACATTCTGCACTCCTTCTCCATATTCTGTATAAGTGTGGGAAATTTCATACTCCTCCGTCCGCGCAATTTTCGTAAAAAAGGCGTACAAAGTTTTTGCTTTACGTATTTCAATGTATATAGTTAGATTAGTTCACCGACATAGCGAAAGGTATTATTGTCCTAATGCCGCCAAGCCTCGTCGAACCTACTCTATACTGAGACCTTAGAACTCATATCTCAAAGTGGGTAGCGGCATTTACGTTGTAGACGTCTATGGGCTCCGGTAACCACTTAACACCAGGTGGGCCGTGAGCTCGTCCACCCATCTAGGCAGTAAAAAATAAAAATAATATTTTATAGATACAATGACTCCGTCTCGCGTCGTTTCCTCACTGCTGAGGGTCGTGACCTATAATATAATGTGGACAGGTTTTTTTTGTGTAATATTTTTTTATTGCCTTTGTAGGAGGCAGACGAGCATACGGCCCACCTGATGGTGAGTGGTTACAGTCGCCCATGGACTTCAGCAATGCCAGGAGCAGAGACAAGCCGCTGCCTACAGTACTACAAAAATATTTAAAAGCACTTCAGGATCTGTTGCATGGTTCAATAAAATACTGAAGTTTTTTTTTTTTTTTTTTTTTTTTTTTATTGCTTAGATGGGTGGACGAGCTCACAGCCCACCTGATGTTAAGTGGTTACTGGAGCCCATAGACATCTACAACGTAGACGCGCCACCCACCTTGAGATACAAGTTCTAAAGTCTCAGTATAGTTACAACGGCTACCCCACCCTTCAAACCGAAACGCATTACTGCTTCACGGCAGAAATAAGCAGGGCGGTGGTACCTATCCGCGCGGACTCACAAGAGGTCCTACCACCAGTAATTACGCAAATTATAATTTTGCGGGTTTGATTTTTATTACACGATGTTATTCCTTCACCGTGGAAGTCAATCGTGAACATTTGTTGAGTACATATTTCATTAGAAAAATTGGTACCCGCCTGCGGGATTCGAACACCGGTGCATCGCTTCAACACGAATGCACCGGACGTCTTATCCTTTAGGCCACGACGACGACACGATGAAGTTATCCGACATTGTCAATTTAACGCCCACAAAACCCCCAAAACAACGTTAAGTATGTTAAGATCATATCTATGTTTTTCTTTGTTTTTGTAGAGAGTACACCGTCCAACTGAGCTTGAAAGCCTCTCCGAAACTCTCATTTGGCAATAACTGAGCTTAAATTGCCATTAGTATTAAGCGTAGAGATCATTATTCATTTTAACTACGTCTTAAAGCTCTGAACTTGTATGCCAACAGACTGTGCGAGGTTTTTGGTCCGACTCTATGGAGCTAGGTTAGTTGCAAGCCTTTTTAAAGCTTAGATAGGCTGACCATGCCAGACTGACCGTCGCTTTTAGCGATAAGACCGCCTATTGTACAAATGTATCTGCTTGTTGACTGTTTTTGAATGTAAATTGTGTTTTTCTGTGCAATAAAGTGTATTCTATCTCTCTTTCTTCTCTCACTCTCTCTCTCTCTCTCTCTATCTCTCTCGCTCTCTCGCTCTCTCTCACCATGTCCCGACGCACCTAGTGTTAAGTAGTTACCGGAGCCAATAGACAGCTACAAAGTAATGCCATTACCTGAACGAGACATAAGTTCTAAGGTCTCAGTTTGAGCAGTCCAACGGCTGCCCCACCCTTCAGACCGAAACGCATTACTGCTTCACGGCAAAAATAGGCAGGTTACTTACCCGGGCGGACTCACAAGTCACCCTACCACCAGAAAGCAAGCAATATTCTTTGAGATTTAAACAATGGCAATAATTTATTGTGATTAGATTATTTTAGCTTCCACTGTAGTCAGTAGATCAAATTCAGTGTTATTAATTTCTCGTTGCGCATTCTTTGGACGGCTTAAGAGAGTTTTAACTATGAATGTGGAAGGCTTTAGAAGAAGACGTAGACCTAAGAAAAAATGCATAGATTGCGTGAAAGACGATATGTGTAAGAGGGTAGTGAGCGAAGAAATGGTATATAATAGAGGAGTGTGGAAAAAGAGAGCATGTTGCGCCGATCCCAGGTGACTGGGAGAAGGACAGGAGAATGATGATTCTTTGAACTTCTTCCCGGAAGAACGAAAACGAGCTAAAAGTCGGCGAGAGACTATACACCACCAGAGAGCATATCACGATGCACATCAACGAGGGATTGTTTGGTGGGTGATCACAAGGTGGGTGGCGCATTTACGTTGTAGATGTCTATGGGCTCCAGTAACCACTAAGCACCAGGTGGGCTGTGAGCTCGTCCACCCATCTAAGCTATAAAAAAAAACCTTTTTTACGCCTTAACCGTCTTCGCCTTCTTCTTTTTCTCTGTCGTTCTGTCTGTCATTCTTTTCTCTCACTCACGTCTTAAAGCTTCGTTCGACACTCTTTAATTCGTTCCGTTCTTACCAATACACATATAATTCTTCTGTCCGCGTGTACAGTTACTTAACCGATTTTGTCGAATTTTAGAGTTTGCGCGTTGACACCGACAATGCCGTTGTCAACCAAGCCACTGTCACTGATAACATTTAATTTTAATTCGCAATTCTGGTGTTTAATAAACTTTCTTGAGGCGTGTCGAATTGATTAGATTAGTATAAACAGTTGAATGTGTTAGCGACTCAGCGGTTAGAGGTTTTGCGGAGCTGAGATTATAGGCGTCCATGGACATCATTGCTGTTTGACAAAAAAGTAGGTTTAATAGTAAACAGTTAATGCTCGTGCACCCTTTTTTATTATGAAAAATGTAATGCTCTCTCGCTGACAGAGAAAGATAGAGAGAGAGAACATACTTCACTATCCACCAAAACACAATTATCATTAGAAAACAAGCAGATACGTTTGTATAATAGGCGGTCTTATCGCTAAAAGCGATTTCTTCCAGCCAACCGTTTAAGTAACGGAAATTCTGAAAAAGATAAAGATACAGCAAGTATGTTCCGATGTACTATTAATAATGCATTATTAAAGGAAATACATACATACAATAAATAGATATTACTTACCAGTTGTACTTAACAAATGTTCACGATTGACTTCCACGGTGAAGGAATAACCGTGTAATAAAAATCAAACCCGCAAAATTATAATTTGCGTAATTACTGGTGGTAGGACCTCTTGCCAGTTCGCACGGGTAGGCACCACCGCCCTGCCTATTTCTGCCGTGAAGCAGTAATGCGTTTCGGTTTGAAGGGTGGAGCAGCCGTTGTAATTATACTGAGACCTTAGCGGCTAATCTTGAACAATTTATAGTAACTGGCAAGATTTCAGGCAAAAACTCATGGCCGCAATCCAGTGCGCTTGTCTGACCAGACCGCACCACTTTGGATACCACACTTTGGATGCCATACGCACCGCCGAGCACAGACGAAGATGGCGAAACATCATCCAAAGATGGATAATGGGACACGACCAGGTCACGACCCTCAGCCATGAGGAATGCGACTCAGGGAGGAGGATATAGATAATAAACGCCCAGGCGAAGAGCAAAAACCTTTTCACGACATTTGCCAGACGCGGGAATCAAACCCACGACCCTCAGCACAACCATCAGGTGCGCTGACTACTGGACTATCGAGACTAATTTTACTTATTATTTAAATTACTTTTAATGTGTTATAATATTTTCGGCGTCTCTCATACTTACAGGGTTCGAAAACCCTTGGACTATAGGTGATGTTGGGACCGACATATCCAGGGATTTGTCGGGGCCTGTACCTATTTGCTGGTAGCCTAAGAAGCTATTTCAGCTACGCCTAGACGGGTAGCTGAACTCACGGGCTCAACCTGCGAGAATTTGCTAACTGGCCCTAGCAAGAGTAGTGCTTTGCAGAATCTACCATCGGATCGAAATCGCGATCCACTAAGAAGAACCGGCGAGAAACTCAGTGGGAACCGTGTCTTGCCACAATAAAAAGGTTCGCCATTAGCGCATTGTCGGTCGATGTTTCTCCTAACTGTCGCGCGAGGGTCAATCCGAAATCGTGGATTTGTTTAATAACACATTTTAATTAACGCATTTGTAATATCACACGGACCGTGCCAGATCATAAATAAACATGTTAATTAGATTTTTAATGTATAAAAGACTAGGGTTTTCTTACAACGATACAGATACAGTCCGCTATCAAACATGGCGCGATTTGCGATTTGCCTATTAGGTAAGGTAGCGTCGGCAATTTTTATTTTTTATTGGTTATATGGGTGGATGAGCTCACGGTCCACCTGGTGTTAAGTGGTAACCGGAGCCCATAGACTCCTGCGACGTAAATGCCGCCACCCACCTCGAGACAGGAGTTTTTAGGCAGGGTGGTGGTACCCTGCCTAAAAACTGGTTTTTCAATTTAGAGCTTTGGTCACTTGAAACTTGACCCTTTAAATGTTACGATAATTGCTACTCTGTAAGGGTTTTAAACTTTCGCGGTTATCTACCCTGTAAATAGTATTATTTGACTGAATCTTACCATGATTTTGACATGTGATGGGTTTTCAACAGTTCGGCTTGTCAGAAGCGCCACTTTCGCATGTAGAGTAAGGACCGCGCGATGTTTAGGACCAAGCCCTACCCCCTTTCTGGTCCGGTTTTATGTTACCACCGGAATACGATGACTTACCCCGAAAATATGTCTTAAAATCGGACTCATGAAATATGACCCTTTTTAAAACCGGTTAAATAGCAGGGTGATTTGAAATTCGTATGGCTGTTACTGAATTAGCGGGAATTTATGAAGTCGTCTCGATTCGTCTTTCCCAGAGTCTACTAGATATTACGGCAACTTAGTAATAGAAATCGACATAATTACTTCAGTACACCGGTGACCTACATGGCAGTCAAAGGGCTAATGAGTTAAACCTTAATTTCAGCCGTGATATGCTCTGTCTCCTGCAACCCTTTGGGCCAGACCACGGTCTGCGAGTCAACCCCGAATTACGCTCTGTCCTCGCAACTGTACCCAGGCTTGATTCCGCCGTCCACTACGAGCGTGTGCGAGACCAGCCCGGGTAATATGCTGCCAATGCTTCCTTTCCCGACCATCGGGGCGGGATTGGGCTACCAGATGCCGTACCCGTTCGGCGTAGGACTCGGCTTCACAATGGGCCAACCCGGGTCAACTGTGTGCGAGACTGTATCTAATGGTCACACCCCGTTGGGCTACGCTGGGGTCGGATTCCCAGGTCTGTCCGGTTTTGCGGGTCTACCCAGCATCCCGATGCCGGCGTTGTCGAACTTGAGCGTCCCAGCTGTAAACTCTGTTTGTGAAACGATTCCGAACATCGCAAGCCGCGCCCTGCCCGTAGGAGGGAGCACGACCGTCTGTGAGAATGTGCCCAATTTCATGAGCTACGGTCTTCCATACGGATACGGTTTCCCCATCGGGATAAATCCAGTGGGGGGAGCGACGACTGTCTGCGAACCCACCGTTCACGGGTACGGCGTTGGATTACCCTTCGGCCGTTCTTTTTTATGACTTCTTCCACGTCATCCTCGTTCGAAGCAGAAGACCGCGACCACATGAAGTTCTTATTGTCCAAGTCCAAGCATACCAAGGCATACCAAAAAGAATCATTACATATCGATGGAAATTTGAAATAGTTGACTAAATTCATGTTTATCTGGATGACCGTCTTATATTAGCAAATTGGAATATTCTTTTTAAGTTACGGATTTTACACTAAAAGATATAAAACATGGCGAATCTGTATCCAAAAAAAGTTCTTCATTTCGAATGAATTAAACATTGTGTAATGTTTTTGGTTTTGGCTTAATAAAAATAATCTATGTTCGGTTCTTGTTAAGAGATAAACTAAAATACAAAATTTCGCTATCATTCAACAATACTTTAATTTAAAAGCAATAATTTGGCTGCGCTCTTGACGCTCTTGATGTCTACGGGCCACAGCAACGACCCGTTCAACCACTCAACATATTATTATATTCCTTCGTCTATAAAACAATGTACAAAAAACATCATGTAAATGATTTAAATAAAATTGGGCTTATTTGAAATGTATTTTTGTATTTTTGTTTACTATAAATTGACAAACATTTATACATTGAGCATCGTGGTATCTTCTCCTGTGTTACTAGCGCCAAAAGCACACCGACACTCAAATATTACTAATCACCCTACTCGAATCCCAAAATAACTTTGAGAAACGTACACAGATACGGTAGGCAGCAAGCAGCTTAGGTTTTGCCGTTGACGTTGCTGACGTCCGTGGGCGACAGTAACCGCTCACCATCAGATGGACCGTATGCTTGTCTGCCTACAAGGACAATAAAAAATACGATTCAAGTAACTAGCTACTCCCCGAATCCTGATCACGCAGGAGCCAGTCACCGTCGATGTCCTAGACACGTCCTTACGTCATCAGATCTAATAACCCTTGCATTAGACGCCTTCGGCTCTAACACTATGAGTAGGGACTCCGGTAACCGTAGTCATCGTCTAACTCGGCAAAGAGTTCGTCGTGCAACCTAACCTAAGCATCAGCCCTCTGAGATTCTCCTGGCTGAGCCCTTGCTCGCCTACCTGTACTGGTTAAACAAAGGCCTCCGGGCCAACAGACATAAAAAAGACATAAATAAAAATGACCCAAGGAGAAGGCTTAAGTAGTTTAATTGCACGCCTTCAACATGGAACTGAAGGTAGGTTAGGAGACAGAAATCGGAGGGTTTTGGTATTTGCCTCTCGGATATCTAAATGGCATACGCTCTAAAAGAAATTTAACAACTCAAGAGTAGTTGCTTAGCGAATGAATCTACTACCGGATCGGTATCGCGACCCGCTGAGAAGATCCGGTGAGAAACTCAGCGGGCTGATGTTTAGGTTAGGTTGCACGTCGACCTCTTTGCCGAGTTCGAAGATTACGGTTACCGGAGTCCCTACTCCTAGTGTTAGAGCTAAAGGCGTCCCTTGCATCGTTTCCCTCACTGCTGAGGGTCGCAACCACCTTCCTGTATCACTTCTCTCGCACGATATTTCTCCCTCCCTGTCTCTGGCGGTGTGGAAGTTTACTCTAAGCAATAAACTTTACAAGTCACGTCTTAAGTTAATCACGGAATTCTCGTTATAAAGTCTATGAACTTCTCTAGCCACTAACGTTCAAGGAAAACCAAATATAATGTAACGCAAAAAGATAGGTGCTAGTGGTAGGGCGTCTTGTGAGTCTGCACGGGTAGATACCACCACCTCTTCCTTCATAGCTCTGCCGTGAAGCAGTAATGCGTTTCGGTTTGAAGGGTGGGGAAGCCGTTGTACCGAAACCTTAGAACTCATGTTTCGAGAAGGATGGCGGCATTTACGCTATATCTATGGGCTCCGGTAACCACTTAGCACCAGGGGTGCCGTGAGCTAGTCCACGCGTCTAAGCAATAAAAGCACAAAAACAATGATATGAATCACAAACAAAACATAAATCTGCATTTATTTCGATCTTTCACACGTTTACAAATGTAATTTACAAAATAATTAATTAATACAATAATTATATATAAAAATAAATGACAGTGCAGACTACAAGGCGAACGGTTGATTTTTTAAGATTAAAGTTACATATCCATTATATAAATTAAAACTCCACTGAAACTAAGAAGGATCTTAACAATTTTCATACCTAAAATACATTTTTTGTTACTTTAAGTTGTGTTTATCGTATACATAACTTTTATATCACAATTTAACACCTAACCTGGGACGTGGAGTACGAAGCTTGGTATTTTAAAGACCCTGGACAAAAGTCGAAATGTCATGGAAATTGATTAAATCACCAAAAGCCTGTAGTGTGCACCGTTTTGTTGTTTTAAAGCGCAAATAAGCTAGTTGCAGCTGCTGCAGCTAATAGGCTGGTTGCAGCCACTGGTGCAGGTAGGCTGGTTGCCGCTGTTGGGGCAAATTGGCTGGCTGCAACTATTTGTGCATAGCGGCTGGTTGTAGCCGTTAAAATCAAAGTTACGCGATACGCTTTTGATGCTTGGAGTTCCTATTGTGTGAACGCGGTAGATGGGATTAGGTGAGAAGCAGATTGTCGGGGCAGCAGGCACGGATATCCTGGGTAAGCTGACGACCAGTGTGTCCGGTACTGGAGGCTGCACTGGCTTCGGTTGGACCTGGTAAATTTAATTAATTAGGTTAGCTTATTCGTAAAGTGGTTTTAAACAAATGATGTATCTAATGATAGCCAGACTGCTCTCAAAGCACTACGACCCCTGTAAAGTAGACTCCGTTCTAATGCTGGACATGTTGCGTCTGATACGCTAGGAAAAACAGTTACGACCACCCACTAATTTATTTAACAAAGACATTGACTGGAATCGATCCAGATTCAAAGGCAGGCCTTAACATCACATTTATTACATAAAATCATCGTTAACCATAGTAAGGTTTATGTTGGACTCCTTCAGGTCATTGATTGTCGCAGCCACGTCAACAAGGCACGCACGGTTATCCAGCACCAAACTAGGTACTGCTGTCTATAGAAATATATCTATACATGTAGATAACAAACGCCCAGACAATTCGCAAACTTTCATGTTCCTCACACGAATTACCCCAAGTGGGAATCGACATCGCAACCCTCGATGCCAACGTCAGGGGCGCTAATCACTGCACCATTGAGTCAGTCGATCAGATGGAAGTGCGATCAGAAACGAGCAATTATGATTATACAGTTTATTATATTAAGGGCCTTAAGATATTACCAGTGTTTACAGACGTCGTAATGTGAACGTGAACGCGCATCTGAAGGTCTCCATTGTATAATTCGGCGTCTATCTAGCCCTACGAACCGGATTGAAGGCCTCTTCGTGCAAGAATCATGGGGAATAGTGTCATCAACCCGTGCGGTCTTAGAATACGCACAATGATGTAGCTTCATAGCGATAGTTACCTGAATCGGTGCTGGCTTCGGCACTTCGACTGGTGGGGGTCTGACCACAATTGGCCTTGGGGTCGGTGGTCTTACTGATGGCACCCTGACGTAGAACGGTGAAGGTGTCGGGGGTTGCACTGGCGGTGGGTTAACCGTGATGGGGGCGGGGGCAGGGGGCTGGACGGATGCTGGTCTCACGTAGATTGAAGGCGGAGTTGGTAGAGTTATCTTCCCCGGGCGCACTAAGATTGGCTGAGGCCTCGGAAACCTGACTTGTCCAGGCTTAACCAAGAATGTTCCTGAAATTTGAAATTGAAACCTTGAAATGTTGAACTATGGTATCTTCTTCGGTTCTCAGCGAGTCGTAGACACAATTAAGACCACTTTTACCATTTAATCCCGCGTTATTTTACGCGATGGCTGTAAAATATTCAAAACATCGGAAATAAAATCATAAGAAATACTAGATTAAACCGTAAAAGGGATTTTAGTTGTATTTACGAGTCGCAAAAGAACTTTAAAATAGCTTTATAATGGAGGTATAATCACAAATTCTGATTAGACATCTACACTCTAGCATGTCCTCAAGAATGCCTCTTGGTTTGTTTACGGTAACCAAAAACTGTGAAGAGTGCAAGGTTTTGTTTGCCGTCCTCCCACCAGCTCCTAGTCGTCAAAGCCCATTGTATGACGACTCTTCACTATTAGAACCAAAAGGCTAGGCTGCGTCACCGCGAACACGGACCGGACGAACGCGCTATTCCATGCGGACCATGCGGTATGCAAACAGTTCCGTATGATTACTGTTGGCGCAATTGACGCCTTCCAATTTCTACGTATAGATGGCGCTGTAATAAAAACTCACCGGCCGGAGCCTGTCCGTACACAAATTTGACATTCGATTCCTGGGGACTGCAAGCGTGCAAATCCACGACCTCTCCCTGGATGTTTGAGTCGTACGCGTCGCACGGATTGCACGGGTCACTGGGCTCCGGCTGGCAGGCATCCTCGTAGGGACAAGGCGGGCATGGCGGTAAGCACGGATTGCAGGGCTGGAAGCATGAGTCGCACGGGTATGGGTTCGGAGGGGGACATTCGCAGGGCTGTGGGCAAGGATCGCAGGGGTTCCTTACTGGTTGACCGTAGGTCGAGCCCAGGAGTAGAACTGTGAAGAAAAACAATCGGAACTTTAATGTCTAAAACGTCAATATTCTTGTCCATGGTTATCTGCTAATTTGACCAACAATTCCAACCCTAAAAATTCCTAAATAATGTCTAACATATGACGCAAGGGTTTTGCATAAGTCTTCCACATTCGCTTTTAAATCGTCACAGATTTACCACTGCTTGTTATTTTATAGTTAAGGTAGTAAATACTGTTACTGTCCGTAGCCACTGACATTAGCATAGCTAAATATGTCCGTAAATGATCCTTCCACGAAACAAAGGAAACCCAAAATTGATTGTACTTGACATAGTCATTGACGTTGTCTTCGTATTTCGTAATGCGTGGACGTAAAAAAAATTTTTACGGCTTAACAAGCTTACTGCGGGACTGTGTAAAAGTCGCTAAATCGCGGTGAAGGAATAACATCGTGTAATAAAAATCAAACCCGCAAAATTAAGATTTGCGTAATTACTGGTAGTAGGACGTCTTGTGAGTCCGCGCGGGTAGGTACCACCGCCCTACCTATTTCTGCCGTGAAGCAGTTTGAAGGGCGGGGCAGCCGTTGTAACTATACTTGAGACCTTAGAACTTATATTTCAAGGTGGGTGGCGCATTTACGTTGTAGATGTCTATGGGCTTCAGTGACCACTTAACACCAGGTGGGCTGTGAGCCCATCCAACCACTTAAGCAATAAATAAAAAAATCTTCCATGCAAATTATCGCATTTTATAAATTAAAAAAAACTCGAGTTGATAAAAATTTATGATTCCCTGACTTTGGATTGTCTCGAATGGTATAGCACGCTAAGCCCACCGGTGGGCCGCATAGCGTTCAACCTGTAAATGACAAACAGCTTGACGCGAATTTTAAAACCGTAAAATGGACTTTTAAATCGACCCTGTTTTTTTTTCTTTAAATTAACTTTTACTTACGAGATAACCAAGCTACGAGCCCCTTTACCATCTTCTGGTCGTCTGAAATAACTTCGAAGCTACAGATATTTATACAATACAAATTTTAAAGCCATAATTTTTCTAATAACACAAGCGACACGTCATTGCCAAGCAAAAATAGCCATTACCTACAACGTTATAACAACCACATTGCTTTTACGCATCGACTTATCAAAAAGTTTAGAAACAGTCCGTCGGAATCATTGTATAAATATTTGAAAAGTTCTAACCGCTTGATTTGTGATTAATTAAAAATATAAATTTAAATAATTAACATTAAAAAAAAATACGTGTCTAATTCATTTAGCGACGGTCTTATATATATTTTAATAACAATTAAAAGTTGATAGCGATTTTCAGTTTCAGGGGGCATCCATTAATTGCGTAAGGCTACTGGTGGTAGGACCTCTGGTGAGTCCGCACGGGTAGATACCACCGCCCTGCCTATTTCTGCCGTGAAGCAGTAATGCGTTTCGGTTTGAAGGGTGGGGCAGCCGTTGTAACTATACTGAGACCTTAGAACTTATATCTCAAAGGTGGGTGGCGCATTTACGTTGTGGATGTCTATGGGCTCCAGTAACCACTTAACACCAGGTGGGCTGTAAGCTCGTCCACGCAACTAAGCAAAAAAGAGAAGAAATTTGTAGAATTTTTCCTCAACTCTCTTTCTCCGTCATCTAACCTCACTCGAGATTCTTCAAAATTTATGTTTTGGCTATAAACGTATTGGAGTATGGAGTAAAAAAACAAACAAAAATACAACTAATTCTATTGTTTTTATAGACTAGTGTCTGTGAATATTACCGTAATTTAAAATAATATCATCATTCTCCTGTCCTTCTCCCAATCACCCGGGATCGGCGTAACATGTTCTCTCCTTCCATGCTCCTCTATCATATACCATTTCTTCGCTCACTCCCCTCTTACACATATCGTCTTTCACGCAATCCATCCATTTTTTCTTAGGTCTACCTCTTCCTCTAAAGCCTTCCACATTCACAGTTCATTTAAAATAACAATCATAAAATTAAATAATAAATATTGAACAAGAATTACGAAATTATTCTAATTCGGGCCATGGAGATTCGTGTACGGCATTAAGTGGGACTACTGGAACTAATATATCCAAGTAATTTTCAATAAAATCATTTCTTCTCTTTTCTCTTCTTCAACCCGTGTACACCGAATGCTGAGGGTAGGTCTCTTCAAATGCGCTCCATTCCCTTCTCTTGCCTCCCACATCCAGTCCCTACAAGCCCCTTTGACCAGATCGTAGGCCCACCTCATTGATCTACTCCAGTATTTCGAAAGCATGAGAGCGACCCACGTCCACTTGCTCCGAGCAATCACTTTGGCTGTTAGTTTAACCAGAAGAACTTGTCAAATTCTTCAATAAAATCATCAGCTCCCTCAACTTCGGTCTGAATTAGCCACTCTGAGCCGTTGACGCTTGCGCACAGAAACTCAGTAGCTCGTCTTGTGATCGTGTCTAAGACCTATCTAGTAGTCGAAGGGACTATTTCAGCTACACACGTATTGGTAGGTGAGCTCACACGCACAGCCTGACATACTTTGCTAGCTGTGACATTATGCAAAGGCTTTTTTTTATGATTGAGTTTCACCACGACAGGTGGGTGAGTAAGGTCTCAGCCAGGAGGGGTGGGATTTGCTAACAGCTACCTGAACGCCTCCAAAGGAGACCTAACAACTCAAGAGTAGATGCTTCGCGAATGAATCTACTAGTTTAGAATCGCGACCGGCTGAGAAGATCCGGCGAGAAACTCAGCGGGCTGATGTTTAGGTTAGGTTGCACTTCGAACTCTTTGTCGAGTTCGACGAGTACGATTACCGGAGTCCCCGAGCCTGCTCCTAGAGTTAGAGCTGAAGGCGTCTAATATTATGCAAAGATAGTGCTTTGCAGTGTGTACTACCGGATCAGAAACGCGACCCACTGAGAAGATCCGGCGAGAAACTCAGTGGGCTGTGTCTACAGCCTTCGAACTCTTGATCGGTGCTTGGAAAGCCTGAAAGCACCGATGAGAAGGTTCCAACAAGATATGTTTGGGGCCACAGCAGCTTTTGCGTTACCCCCTCGCTTGGGACGGATATGTAGTCAGAGGCGGCCACGGTAAGAGAGATAAAGATTATTTATTAATAACTAGCCGTACTCGCCCGCTTCGCTGGGCATTTAAAATTAACATTATTATTTATTGTTATTATTATAAGAGAATCCAACACTCATATAAATATGAACCTATCCATTAAGTACATGTATTTTCTACATGGATATCAAGTTTCAAGTCAATCGGATGCTTGGTTCAGTAGTTATAACGGAACATCCGTAAAAACCATTGTAGATTTATATATTAGTATAGACTTGCGACCCGCCTACGCTTCGGGAACATTTAATTTATTGTTGATTATGAAGATAAGATAGCAGTGCTTTTTCTCTACTTACCGTTATATTTCGAGTAATTCACACTATATCTTTACTTGTAGACCCGGCTACACGTTGCTGTGGCTAAGGTTTTTGTTTCTAAATAGCACGCGGCCGGCTATGCTAATACCAAAAATTAACAAAGTAAGAACAATTGGATTTCACTGAATTGCGTTTACTACGAAATAAATATGACTTATACTTTAGCCTCAGCTACACGTGGTGCTTATGCCATTTAATTGTAGCTTATGTGAAACGTTGGTATTTTTAACACAGCGCCATCTATGAGATATTTATGTCGTAAAAACTGATTTATGGCGCCATCTGTTTTAGACTTATGAAACTTACAATTAATAACAATAATCAACTTAAGAAATCATTTTATTGTTAATCAATAAATATTGCGACCATTAATCGAAATAAAAACCATAATATGGCCTAAGTTGGAGCAAAATAAATATAAAAAAAAGAAGTAAAATCGGTTCAGTAGTTTAGGTGTCCATCGCGGACAAACAACGTGACACGTAATTTATATATATTAAGATAAATTATAGTCAGTGTTATTCTGATGTGTTAGCTATATTATTTAAAGTTTCATCAAAATCCACTCAGTAGTTTTTGCGTGAAAGACTAACAAACATACATCCATACATTCTTACAAACTTCACGTATATTTTATTAAATTAGTAGGATTATAATTTTGATCTCACTGTCCTGATTGAAAGGATATTATTAGTGGCATATAGCTCTTATCAGTCTAGAGATGGTAATAAGATCCCATTTATTCAAGAGCTTGTTAGAGCGTCTTGTGAGACCGCCCACCACTGCCCTGCGTATTTCTGCCGTGAAGCAGTAGTGCGTTGCGGTACGAAAGCCGCTGTACTGTAGAACTAAGACTTAAAACTCATGTCTCGATACGGGAGGCGATATTAACGTTGATCATAATTTAGTAGGCTCCGATAACCACTTAATTCCAGGTGGACTGGTAGGGTGACCGTTATCTAAGCGATAGCAAAAAAAATTACTGGTCGAGAACCTCTTGTGAGTCCGCACGGATAGGTACCACCGCCCTGTCTATTTCTGCGTGAAGCATGCGCTTCGGTTTGAAGGGCGGGGCAGCCGTTGTAACTATACTGAGACCTCAGAACTCATATCTTAAGGTGGGTGGCGGCATTTACGTTGTAGATGTCTATGGGCTCCGATAACCTCTTAAGTCTATCTAAGGTGGGTTGTGAGCTCGTCCACCCATCGATGTAATAAAAAAAACAATTTAGCTTGTTTGAATCTTATGGCTTATGGCCCTTGCTAGGGCTACAGGTTTGATAAAGCTGGTATAACTCCTCAAAGTTATTAGTATAGCTAGGAACGAAAGCGTAAATTATATAAAAATGGCGTTTAACTGTTCAAATAAGCTAATAAGCTTTCATAATCTATGAACAAAACAAATATGATTTTGGTTTTAATAGGAATAAATAATAGTTTAAAAAAACTAACAAAATACGCTTTTATAGAAAATCCAACTAAAAAACAGAAGAGAAATTAGTTAGTTTTTTTAAACTATTATTTATTTTTCATTTTTTAGCTGAATTTCAATTTTTTCAATATTTTTTTTAATATGTTATTGTCATCAGTCCTTTACAAGTATATCAAATTTCGAGTTAATCCGGCGTTTTGAAGGGGGTTAAAATCATGTTCAAAGATTCCGTTACAAACATACAAACGTCTGAAGCTAATAAATGCGTATTAAAAATATAATTAAATCGTAATCGCGTAATTACATCTACAACGTAAATGCGCCACCCAATTTGAGATATAAGTTCTAAGGTCTCAGTATAGTTACAACGGCTGCCCCACCCTTCAAACCGAAACGCATTACTGTTTCACGGCAGAAATAGGCGGAGTGGCGGTACCTAACCGTGCGGACTCACAAGAGGCTCTACCACCAGTACCTACTACCACCAATGTTGGAAATTATTCTTTTTGCCGCTGTGATATTTGGAGCATAGAATTTTTAGAGGCATTAAGCATCCTACTGCCTACTATCCTGACTATCCTAGACTGGATTTCTTCTACCAAGCTCCAATTAGAGGCAGAAGATTCGAAGTAAATAAAGCTATCAAATCCTTGAATGATGTGGTCTCCCGTCGATACCACATTTTTTATTTATTTATTACGTTTATACGAGCATACAGCCCATCTGATGGTGAGTGGTTACCGTCGCCCATGGACTTTAACAATGCCAGGGGCAGAGCCAAGCCGCTGCCTATCATAACTATACTGAGATCTTAGAACTTATATCTCAAGGTGGGTGGCGCATTTACGTTATAGATGTCTATTGGCTCCAGTAACCACTAAACATCAGGGGGGCTGTGAGCTCGTCTACCTAATTAAGCAAAAAAAATACGATTTAACCAACTGAGTTTCTCGCCGGATCTTCTCAATGGGTCGCGATTCTGATCCGGTACTAGATTCAGCAAAGCACTGCTCTTGATAGAATTATCAGAAAGATTTTGATTTGTTTACATTATCCTTGCATAGATGGATGAACTAGTTGACGATTCGCCTGGTGTTAAGTGTTTACCGGAACCTAGAGACGTCAAAGCGTAAATATCGCCACTAACTTTGAGACATTCTCGGTTATAACTGCTGAAGGATGAGTTTCAAGAAATAGACGGTCTGTGGTACGTTCCCAGGCGAGCCTACAAGACATCTTACCACCAGTAATTAAGCAGAGTATATTTTTTTGCGATTTTTTTTAATTATCTCGACATGTTTATTGTAACAATGAAACACACACAAAACCCATCAATATGTTTAATCATATAATATATTGTAAATAAAAATTACATTTGTAAAAGATTTTTAACTAGATCGAAACAAAAAATGCAGATATTTTCTATTCATAGTCCATTATGAAGGCCGATTTGATTCGTTTGGAAAATGACACATAAATTATACACAAAACGCTCCTATTGATATGAAAATGTTTTTGACTAATGGCAAGCGGGAAACATGTGATTTATCCGTGGCTGTTCAGAAGATTTGGAGATTGGTAAGGTTTCTTGCGCAGAAAAGAAGCAATTTTGGAACCAATACATATAAGCAGAGTCGCCTAACTAATTCTGACGGCGTCATAAACAAAATTAAGACCTATATAATGTGTACGAGGAAGTATTTTTGCTTAAACTAGAAATTAACAAAAACAATTTTTTTTTTCCGTTTACAAATCACCGAAAGAATTGGATTGACGTAACTGAATTTTAGAAGAAAATATTTGTTTTTTTTAAATACTGTGTTTGAGGTGTAGAAAGAGATAGAGAAAGATTGTGCGAGAGCAAGGGAGATAGACGCGTTGGTCACGACCCTCAGCATTAAGAAATATGATTCTAGGAGAAGCAAGAAGTATAGATGTTTTGACGCCTTTTTTTTGTAATTCGGAACATTATTTTCTTCTCGCTTCTGCTGAGATTCGAACTTCAAAGAAGACTTTCTTTATTGAGGACTGTTTTTTTATTTATTTCCTTTAAAAAACCGTAAATGTTATCCGAGAGCTTTGTGAGTTTTGTCGTTGCGTTTTGTGTAACTTTCACCGGAGCTTAGGACTGACAGGAGTAGCTGCAAGTAGCGCAGGGGTTGCAAGGGTTGCAGGGATTGCAGGGGCTCCCACAAGGGTTAGCCCTTCGAAATATTCCGGCGGGTATTTGAATCGGTGGTATCTGCATCATGGGATACTTGGGTTGCCTAATAATGATCTCTGGAGGGGTGATGGGGCAAGGTTTCTGCTGCGTTATCGTTATAGGAGGGGGACATATGGGTGCCGGCTTGGGGGGTCGTACCACGATAGCTGGGGGATTTATAGGGGCTAAAGGTTTCGGTCTGGCCAGCACGGGGGGCGGTGTTATCGGTGCTAGGGAGGGTGGCCTGACTACTATAGCCGGGGGCGTGATTGGAGCTATCGAGGGTGGCTGAACGGTTATTTGCGGGGGCGTTATTGGAGATTGCTGCGCTGGATACACGACGATCGGGGCTGGCTGGAGTATTATATCTGGAGATGAGGTTATGAAGAAAGTTCCTCCTGGCACTCTGAACTTCTGGAAGCCGATCTGCTGCAGACGATCTACGACCATGTTCTTGGGTGTCATAACATTCGGAAAGCCATGAGCTTTAGTGGCTGCAACATTAAAAAAGACATTGTTGTTAATAACGAACGCAGGTTGTTAATTTTCATACAAGGCAAGTAATGTAAAACTAATTAAATCGGTCGTCGGGTCCAGTCAATGGCCTCTTGTAAGGCATTGTGGGATTTTTGTCGCCTTAGTAGACATACAATCATATAGGCCAACTGGTGGTAAACACCGACCCTCGTACAGATCAGAAATGCCAGCCAAGAAGCTGCCTGAAAAGCTTTAAGGGTTCGTGAGCCAATAACCAAAATTACATGTATTTATTATTAGCTCAGTATTCTCAGTCAGCTTATGCTTGGATTATGCTAAGATTATGAGGTATTTTCGATCAAACAGCTTAGTTAGTATAAGTGTTATGGCCAGAGTGTTTTAACAACCATCGGATATACCGCGCACCGCCAAAGGTTCATTGCAACCCTCGTTATATGAAGGACATGTCTTATCATTCTAGATCATTCACCGTGGAGGGGAGATCGTGCACTTGATTACACTTGGAAACCACCTGTATATTAGTGTGTGCTTCTCAATGACTTCAGATGACTGCTTCCAGAAGTTGTTCTTGTCTTATCAATTAAATGTAATGAAGAGTTCATATCTCTGCTGGACTTCCTCTCTTCAGACGAGCCTTAATGAAGTTACGAGGGGACGAATGTTGTGTTCCTATAATCTCTATGGACATTGGTGAATCTACCAGGATCGCTGCAAACGTTCTAACTCAGTTACTAACTAAAATACACCCGGTTCTAATTTCTCGATCACTGCCCCAATAGGAGGCTCTAGGCAGTCTTTGTTACCTGCAGCTTGACTTCGTCCAAGAGTCAGAATTTAATGGATTAATAAAATATTAGCTGGTCTCAAGCTTACCGGGCCATGCTCGGTTGCTGGGAGCGTTCGAAGCTGCAAATGCATCAGTTCCGTAGTTGTTGCCCGAGCCAGACCCACAGGAAGGGGCGCAGGGGTCGCACGAGGAGCAGCCGGGATCACAAGGTGGGGCGCAGGGATCGCAAGGGCTTCCGCAAGGGTCGCTAGGTGGGCCGCAGGGATCGCAAGGGCTTCCGCAAGGGTCGCTAGGTGGTGTGCATGGGTCATAAGGAATTGTGCACGGGTCGCATGGATCGCATGGAACACTGCAAGGGTCACATGGCGACGCACAGGGATTGCATGGATCACAAGGCGGGGCGCACGAGTCGCATGGGGCAAATGAGTTACACGGCGCGTTCGATGTACACGAAACGCACGAGGCGCATGGGTCGCACGGTGGCGGGCAGGGGTCGCACGGTTGCGGGCACGGATTACGCGGTGGCGGACGGGCGTCGCATGGAGATAAGCATGGGAAGCACGGGGCTGGGCACGGACACGGGTTACAACTTTGGAAGCAGTTCGGCCACAGCTGGAGGGCCGGTGCCGCTGCGGTCGATGCTATTAATACTGTAACAATGAGATTTTACAATTACTGCTTCGATAGGCTTGGCATGCTAGTATGTAGTGGAAGCTCATCCAGAAGAGGAGGAGGACTGCGAGAGCCCTCGGAGACTTGATCATTGTCAAAAGGGAATTCGGTAGAAAGGAGTTCAGAGCTGGACTGTCCGAGACAATAGTCGTCGCCGGTGACGTGCTTTGTATGAACGATATGAGCAATGAATCCTCCTCCTCCTCCAATGAGTCCTACCACCAGTAAATCACCACCACCAGTAAACCACCAGTTTATTGAGGACACAAACAAAGATCTCTCCTTACCTAAGACTCCTAATGCAGTAACACGCGCCATGACTCCACAGCTTCCGTGTGAGGCTGCTACCAGCGCCAAGCTATATATAAGCAGTACTTGTTTTAATTTGCAATTGGATTTGCACGCATTAATAGGGCTGTCGATTGTCAAAAGCAAAACTTCTGATATTTTTTGTGGCAGGTCGCTGTGTACATGACAACGCCCCTGTATTGCTGAAGTCCATGGGCGACAGTAACTATTAACCTAGCTATCCGTATTCTAATCGGCTAAAATACCGAGCTTCGTTCAATGGTTGCGTTCGTGGACACTGCAAAGTGACTGTCGCCCCCCTTGAGACGTGAGGTCGTTATTTCAACCATCTGTTGTGAACAGGAAAGAAATATCCGGTCATCGTTCTCGTCGAACTCGGCGAGTAAATTAACCCACAGACACAGCCCACTGAGTTTCTCGCCGGATCTTCTCAGTGGGTCGCGTTTCCGATCCAGTGGTAGATTCTGCGAAACACTGCTCTTGCTAGGGCCAGTGTTAACATCACTCCCGGTTTGAGCCCCGTGAGCTCACCTACTAGCTCGGTGAATCTAGAATAACCCTTCGAGGTTACTAGGTTAGGTAGGAAAAAAAAAAGAAATACATTATGGTATCTACCGGGGCGAGCTCATTATACGTACTTTTATATCATCATCATCATCATTCTCCTGCCCTTCTCCCAGTCACTTGGGGTCGGCGCAACATGTTTTCTCCTTCCATTCACCTCTATCATATACCATTTCTTCGCTCACTCCTCTCCTACACATATCGTCTTTCACGCAATCTATACATTTCTTCTTAGGTCTACCTCTTCCTCTCATAATATGTCCTTTATTTACGCTAATTCACCAAGCGCTTCCACATATATAGTATAGTTATATTTCATAGTCAATCAACTGTACTCAAACATACGATAAAGTATATATTTTTGTATATAAATAGAAGCGTTTGACTCGAACTGACATTGAACGAAATCATGGGTATTATCCGTCTGTTGTTTTTTATTGGTGAGCAATTAATTTTAAACTTTATCTCGACTGCCGTAGAATGCAAAATTCGTAAATTAATGTTGTATATGTAGATAAACGTACAAATCGAGAGGCTTTGAAGTCGTCGTGGCCTAAACGATAAGACGTCCGGTGCATTCGTGTGTAGCGATGCACCGGTGTTCGAATCCCGCAGGCGGGTACCAATTTTTCTAACGAAATACGTACTCAACAAAATGTTCACGATTGACTTCCACGGTGAAGGAATGACATTGTGTAATAAAAATCAAACCTGCAAAATTGTAATTTGCGTAATAACTGGTGGTAGGACCTCTTGTGAGTCCGCACGGGTAGGTACCACCACCCTGCCTATTTCCACCGTGAAGCAGTATGCGTTTCGGTTTGAAGGGTGGGGCAGCCGTTGTAACTATACTGAGACCTTAGAACTCATATCTTAAGGTAGGTGGCGCATTTACGTTGTAGATGTCTATGGGCTCCGGTAACCACTTCATACCAACTGGGCTGTGGGTTCATTTGGTAATAAATAAATAGTATGCATGCGTGTGTGTATCAAATATATGGTAGTGTGTGTAATGTTTTTTTAATTGATTTAATGTATTTTTTATGCATAATAAAAAAAAATATTAACATTCTGGATTCTCCTTCTCTATATTCTGTATAAGTGTGGGAAATGTCATACTCCTCCGTCCGCGCAATTTTCGTAAAAAGGGATACAAAGTTTTTGGTTCGCGTATTAATACATAGATTTGGTCATTCCCTTCAGCATTACTCTCCTGCGCTTTGGCCGGTCCATGGCGGTGTTACACCACGTCCGACGGAAGCCAGATCTGCTTCGACAAGGCCGGCGAGCCGTGCCTCTCCAGCCCCCAGATCATAATGCCCCGGCGGGCTCTCCCCTGCGTTGGAGCCTCCACTGTCTACACGCCCTGCAACTAATTGTCCAGCGGAATGACTTTGAAATACCCCGGGAATGTTTCGACCGTATCTTCGCGTTGGCAATAAAATAAAAAATAAAATTATTTATTTATTTCTTTTCTATACTTGACAGTATAAAGGCGAACTTAATACCATAGGCGTTCTCTAACAGTCTACCTTAGGGGAGTGCAGAAATGAACCTTGATAGTGATATTACTTAAATATATTTGTATATATAACATACATAACATACATAACATTTATCTATATATTAATACGTGAAGCAAAAACTTTGTATCCCTTTTTACGAAAATTGCGCGGACGGAAGAGTATGAAATTTTCCACACTTATATAGAATATAGAGAAGAAGTGCACAATGCTCATATATTTTTTAAAATAATGCATAAAAGATACATTAAATCAATAATGAAAACATTACACACACTACATACCATGCGTTTGACGCACACACGCATGCATACTATTTATTGTCAAACTTTTGTTCTTGACGTGTGTTGTCAAATTGAGAATAGATTAAATATTGTTTGTCTTTATTAATATTTTTTTATAGTGTAGTGTTGGCGAAATTTGTGATTATAGAAGTATAAAATACAATCATAATAGTGTACAAACATACAATTCCAATTAATTATTGTCGAATTTCGACTACTGCGGGACCTCTAGTATATACAAATGCTCGTACTTAAATAAATACATATACATAAATATATGCATATAAATAAACATTATCAATTTACCTTTGTTTAAGCAGTTTCAGTTTTAGGGTTAATGTTGAGCGTAATTAAATTCCTTGTTTGTTTATCATCGCATATATCCGGTCATCGGTCTCGTCGCAAGAACGAATGAAACAGTCACAAGACCCTTTACGAGACCTTTACGAAGTCGTCGTGGCCTAACGGATAAGACGTCCGGTGCATTCGTGTTGAAGCGATGCACCGGTGTTCGAATCCCGCAGGCGGGTACCAATTTTTCTAATGAAATACGTACTCAACAAATGTTCACGATTGACTTCCACGGTGAAGGAATAACATCGTGTAATAAAAATGAAACCCGCAAAATTATAATTTGCGTAATTACTGGTGGTAGGACCTCTTGTGAGTCCGCACGGGTAGGTACCACCGCCCCGCCTATTTCTGCCGTGAAGCAGTAATGCGTTTCGGTTTGAAGGGTGGGGCAGCCGTTGTGACTATACTGAGACCTTAGAACTATATATCTCAAGGTGTGTGGCGCATTTACGTTGTAGATGTCTATGGGCTCCAGTAACCACTTAACATCAGGTGGGCTGTGAGCTCGTCCACACAGCTAAGCAATAAAAAAAAAAAAAAAAAAAAATACGAGCAACGTGTCAAGCAAGTTCTTCTACAAGGGCAATAAATAAATAAAAAAACTTCTGCTACGCTAAAAAGCTTCTGTTACGAGTGAGAAGGCCGAACTCTTTTAAGAAAAAAGAATTTATTCGACACTACAAAATATTTATAATGAACTATCTGAGCCGGCAGACTTCGTAGTGCCTCAATCGATAAATAAAAGACCTAAACTTTTGTATAAAATAAACTTAAAACAAACAAAAGGAATCCGTCCGACGGAGGACACATCAATGGAAAAACAAAATTGCTATTTTTATTTAATTCCGAGCATTCTCATATTTATTTACCTTTTAAACCTTCTCTGGACTTCTACAAATAATTCAAGACCAAAATTAGCCAAATCGGTCCAGTCGTTCTCAAGTTTTAGCGAGACTAACGAACAGCAATTCATTTTTATATATAGAGATGCCTCAATCGATAAATAAAAGACACATCAAAGGGACACATCAAAGGGACACATCTAAGGGAAAACAAAATTGTTAGGCAAATCGGTCCAGCCGTTCTCGAGTTTTAGCGAGACTAACGAACAGCAATTCATTTTTATATATATAGCATAGATAGATAACTAATTATAATAAAAGGATTTGGAGATAGTGAGGAAAATTGGTAAACGTCCACTTCAATGAATATCTGACCCGAACTGAGACTGGTATGTTCTTATGAAATCATTGTAAGAGGGCTTATGATGGTAGACATTAGTCTATACAGGCTAGGGATATAACAATTCGAATTGCAGCTAATGTTTGTTTTGTACTAAAGACACGCATGAAATCCGTACTATGATCTCGGCACCTACTCAAGGAGTAACACTGAAAAAAATACTATGAGAATACAGTTTTAAAATCAATTTATTGTCTAAAAGTTGCTTTGGCACTGGTCCCGTTAAAACCGCTGCTTCTCAAACTTTAGCAGAGTAATATTCTACAATCAGCATTGAATGAAACAACAAAAAAACACGTGTGGCACTCGGGGACTGCCGCGGTAGAGCTATTGTATAGCATTTTTTATCAACTTATGCAATTATAATTAGACAATAATAATTTAATATTAAAACA
Organism: Bombyx mori; assembly: GCF_030269925.1. Classification (NCBI taxonomy): domain Eukaryota; kingdom Metazoa; phylum Arthropoda; class Insecta; order Lepidoptera; family Bombycidae; genus Bombyx; species Bombyx mori. The sequence goes on along the minus strand of NC_085117.1, from coordinate 300,834 downwards.
ATAATAAAATAAGACCACGCTATATTTATAAACATTAACAAAAGCAAAATATTAACTGCTCCCTTCACACTCATAAGCTAGACCACGCGAGCCCGCGATAAAAGCTATGCAATAGCTTAATAACGTTGAGTTTCATCATACGACACAATGAATAAAGGATTATAATTTTGTGTGTGTGTGTTTGCGTGTGTGTAGGGACATAGTTTAGGTATCACGTGCAAGTGCCCATCGTTTATTATAATGAGTCAGTCATACATAGTCCGCCCGACATAGCAGACACTTCTGACATACATAACGTGACAATACACGCGAGTGAATTGGAACTAAATGTTTTTTTTCTTTTTCTTAAGGCAGCTACAACCTTACTTACAGTGTATGTATGCGCGTCTGTCTGAATGTGTGTGAGCGTCCCCTTACAGCTAATTAATTTCTAATTTCTGCCGGGAAGCGGAAATGCGTTTCGGTTTGAAGGGTGAGGCAGCCCCTGTAACTATACTTGAGACCTTAGAGCTTATATCTCAAGGTGGGTGGCGCATTTACGTTTTAGATGTCTACGGACTTCAGTAACCACTTAACACCAGGTGGGCTGTGAGCTTGTCCAGCCATCAAAGCAATAAAAAAAATAAAAATAATTAAATTAGCTATGGTGTCAAAAGTGCTAAGTGCATCGGAATATCCCTCATTAAAAAACCCAATATGACCCAGTGGTAGCTTTTATTAACTGTTCTGAAGTAAATGCCCTTTAGCCGACAAGGTCCCTTGCTTGCTACCCACATCTTATTGTGCACTTTAGACTTTCACATAATGATTCAAGGTGGCTTTTGCCTTTCGGTATCTATTGGATCTGGTAGCAGCTCTACAGGACTATTCAGGTGTATCTAATCTTTTATTTACGGGCTAAACGAGCATCGAAAATCTACATGGCCATCGCATCTCAAACTTTCAGTCCATACGCCCCAATTTAATTGAATCGAAAGGTTTAGAGCCGTCGACTTTGTTCCGAAACTATCAACAGAGTTTGTTCATAGTTGGGACGTTTCCATGTCCCTCTCCGGCTACGCTATTATAAAGTTCGATTTTTCCGGCTTTTATTTGCGCAAAACTTGTCATAGAACTTTAGCTTCTTTTCGTACAAAGAAATATTTCTTATAAATTCAATGGTGGACAAGCAAATCCCGCGTTACAGTGAAAGGTTAGTGCATATGGACACTGACAATGTCAGGAACCAAACTGCTGTCTACCACTGAATACTATACCCAAAACTTGAAAGAGATATTACGTGGCAAGAGTGATCTCTGGAATGAACAGTTGCTCCACATGCTTCTTCTTCTTCTTGCTTCGCTTTGCTCAATAATGAGGGTCGTGATCTCCTCCTCGCAACAAGAGTTTATTCCGGAGCATTCCACGCCATTTGCTTCTATCTGCCGCCGAGTGTAGAGCATCGTGAACTATGGTGTCGAGGGAATAATTCCCCAGAGCATAGGGTAGTAGATATATCTGAGCGGCAAGACTGTGTTTGTTATTATATAACTGAGTTTCTGTATAAACGGCAGCATTTACTCCCGGGTGCTCAGTGTTAAATTGGATCCCAGAGCCCGCAGGCATCACAGCTCAATTCCACTACAAGGGATTGGTTTCTGAATTTCATGGAACAGCAGTTATCCCAATCTTCAAACCGAAACGCATCACTTCTCAGCGGCCGTGATATGATGGTGCTACCAACGCGTATAGGCTCACAATACGCCCCTTTTTTTGAAGGTTGGTGACGAACTTCCTACGAGGCTCCCGAACCTGTAGGAGCACATGGGGGCCGTGAGGGCACTTGGGACCCCCTACCTACGGAAACGTCACGTCTATAGTCTCTCGACCAAAGTCACTGCTGTTACATATGAAACCTTTATCCTTCGACGCTACATCCTGTTAGGAACATTATATTTTCCATTTCAACACTTCATGTTCAGTCATGAAACTTTTAGGATTATTTTATTTAAATTGCAATACTATAAACAGACGTAAAATTAATAACAAACTCTATCGAAGTATGATTAAAATATATTTATTTAGAGTCAACTCTCATGCCCATCATTTATGTAAGTATTATTATTTTAAAGTAGTGACACTATTACATAACTTGTAGAATAATTCATGACTCAAACACTTTTGCTGCACATAAAGTTGGCGGATTTTGTCACGGCTTGAGCGAAGTTACAACCAATTATAATTTGAAGGCAGAACCAGAACGATCTCGGAAAGTGTACCGGATAAGGCAGTTTATGAATTTTTACTGGTGGTAGGACTTCTTGTGAGTCCGCGCGGGCAGGTACCACTACCCCGCCCATTTCTACCGTGAAGCAGTTTGAAGGGTGGGGCAGCCATTATAACTATACTTGAGACCTTAGAACTTATATCTCAAAGTGGGTGACGCATTTACGTTGTAGATGTCTATGGGCTCCAGATTGTAGTAATAAAAGGGAGTATAACTACATAAAGAATGTCTGAATTTTTCGGCGGAAGCCAAAACTCCTTTTGTGATTTGACTCTCTGGCTGTTAAAAACTTCAATGCGGAAAAAAATAAGGGGCCACTTCAAGCACACAAACCAGAGCTTTCGTTCCCCAGCGAGGCTGAGGAAACTTAACGAAGTCCTGAAATAAATAGAATATATATACATATAAATGAAGAACTTTTCATAAACTTTATTCAATGAAAAGAAGTCCGCTTCGGGGAGCTTTTCATTCGTGCACGGTTCATTAGAGAATTCGCGGTTAATATCAATGGTCCTGAACTTAAAAGCGAAGCAGCTTTATATTGGATTGTGATAAAGTCGACGAAGCTCCGATTTTAACAGAGAATTTATGAGTATCGGCGAATATACAGGTATAGTTAATATCCTATTGGGCTAAGGAGATATTTTTGTGGGTCGTCTGGATTTTTACTGAGGAATTACTCGAAAATAGCTCCTATTATGCGTTTTTAGATATTCCTCATGAATGTATATATAGCCCGTCTTCGAATGAGGATTAAAAAGAGACAACTCCTACCCAGAAATTAACCGGTAGACAAACGCCAAGAGCTTCTTCTTTTCTTTTTCTCCACCTTATGCCACTAGGTAGGGTCGGCACAGCTATTTTTTCTCTTCCATTCTCTTCTATCAGCCGGCATCTCAACACTCACTCCTCTCTCTCTCATATCGTCATTCACACACTCCATCCATGACACAACCGCCAAGAGCAGAAGTTATATTTAACTTGAAGTAGTATGTCTATATTTCCTAACCACTGCAAAGCATGCAGATAGGGCTACCACATGCTCTAAGGAATTAAATACCCTCGAAATAAGTGGAAAAATAGAATTCTAAAAATGATTTATTTTTCTATTGATATTAAATTCGTTACTTAATGAAAGGCGATTGCATGCAGCAGAGATGCGAATGTTGCGATGGATGTGTGGAGTAACGAGAATGGATAGAATACGGAATGAATATGTTAGAGGAAGTCTGAAAGTGGCACCTGTGACAGAGAAGCTGAGGAGTGCGCGTTTGGGATGGTATAGACATGTGATGAGACGAAATGAAAATGAGGTTGGTAAGAGAGTGTTAACTATGAATGTGGAAAGATATAGAGGAAGGGGTAGACCTAAGAAGCAATGGATGGATTGTGTGAAAGACGATATGGGTAAGAGGGGAGTGAGCGAAAAAATGGTATATGATAGAAGAGTATGGTAGGAGAAAACATGTTGCGCCGACCCCAGGTGACTGGGAGAAGGGCAGGATAATGATGATTAAAATTATAATTTTAATTATCTTATTAACTACTAATATTATTTAGTTAATTTCAACACACATTACAGATAAGATTTTTAGCACAAGGAGATGCTTAATTCAGTTTCCATTTTAAATATATGCGATAGACAAAGCGAATGTCCACTCCCGATTTAGGAAGCTTAATGTCACTCCGTCGTCGAGTTCTCAAACTAAACTTTGAGAAGCGCTGGCTGTCCTTTTAATTTCGGGATCGACTTAAAAAAGTTTTTAATTAAATCTAATGCAGACTTCGAATCGTTAGCTTTTCGTCAAGATACTTAGAAGCCTCTGATCTCGATTTCTTTGGACACATTGCCAGAAAGAGAGGTTTTTTAAGAGAAGCTGCTGGGAGAAGGCCCAGAGGCAGAAGTCCAATGCCCTGATCGCACCAGATACACTCTGCTCTCAACATTTTAGGCCACGTTGCCATCAACACAGCCGAGGATGGGCAGGAGTGGCGCAGGATAATCCAGAAGAAAGCTATTAGACAACCTCACCTACGATCCTCATCATTGAGGATTATCGAAGCAAGAAGGAATCTTGATTCAGTCAATTCTTAAATTACTCTTGATTGCTTAGTTAGATCTTGACATGCGTGGATAAGCTCTTGCTGAAAAGAACGCCACTTGCATAACGGCTGCCCCACTTAAGAATTCGGGAATCAAGCAAGACTCATCCTCATCTTAGGCCTTACAGCCCAGGGTGGGCCTTGGCCTGGTCCAGTATGTCTCTCCAGACTGCTATCCTCCAGCCTCCAGACGGGAATCAAGACTAGAACCGCTAAATTCCTGCACTGTCGCAGCGAGTGGCCAGATGACAGATATTTGGTGGATGCCTGAATCGAGCTAACGATATTTTCAAAATAAACTTACATATATACAATTTCTGAATAACATTCGCCCTCAGATACAGCCCACTGAGTTTCTCGCCGGATCTTCTCAGTGGATCGCGTTTCCGATACGGTGATAGATTCAGCGAAGCACTGCTCTTGCTAGGACTAGTGTTAGCATCGTTGAGGTCAGGTTAGAGCTCCATGAGCTCACCTGCTTATTCGATTACGCTAGCATAACCAGCATAAATAGGAGAAAAAAACAACATTTAGACCGTGGAGCAATAACATCCGCTCGGTGGAAGATTTTCCCTAGGTCTTTAACTCCAAACTGTTATAATATTCAGAGAACATGGCTGCCCATTCTCTGAAAAATCCCTTAGCTCAGACACCCACGTGAAGAGTTGTAAGGGTATTTCCAGACCAGACTCTGTTTCCATGCTACCACAAATTCCGAATACCTTCGCATATCACTTCAATTACGGGAACATGCGCTTATTTAATTAATATTTTTACTGTTTTGTTAGATTCACGTGTTTATGGCCCACCCATTGAGCCCATAGTCATCAACAAAGTAAATACGGGCACCCACCTTGAGACCAGAGTTCTAATTATCATCAAATAGAAACACATTACTGCTTCGCGGGGGCTTAATTAGCATATTAATAAATTCTTTAAATGCGTAATAAAAATACAATTAGTTCATAATCTAATTAATTTTCGGCTTCTAAATCAGCAATTTTGTGTTATTTCTGCTCTAGTTGAACTATGGTTATTCGTATTTCGATTAATTTCGCGGGATCTTTTTTATCTCACGACCAGTAAGGGCTCCTGCTTCATGATTTATGCACAATATGTCCAAAGTATGAACGCACTCCTTACCAATCAACCGCAGAGAGTGTAAGGGGAATGATATGAACTTTTGCATTGCTTTTTAGTAATGTTATTATGGATAATATAATCCACATAATATACAAAATTTAGACTAAGTATTTTTACAGTTTAATCTTGAGTTTTTTAATATCACTAGTCGTCGCCCGGTGGTCGAAATTCGACTATAATTAATTGTAGTTTGAAAATTAATTATGATTCTATTGTCAAATAATTCTTATTTACAGATTTCGCCAAGACTACACTTTAGACAAATATTATTAAAGACAAAGAATATTTTAATCTATTCTCAATTTGACCACAGACTTTAAGCAATAAGAAAAATTTGATAATAGACAAATAGTATGCATGCGTGTGTGTCAAATACATGGTAGTGTGTTAATGTTTTTTTAAGGTGTTTAATATAATTTACTGTTTCCGTGGTCGTTGGCCAGCAGGTGGTATTTTCAAGGACAGGTAGCCTCTTATAACGCGATAGATACGTTCCTACAACGTCCCGTGTTGTGTGAAACCGCGTTATATGAAACTAGAAGCCAGTACAAACAGGAGAGTAATTTCTCTGAATGAAACATCTCAACTATGTTGTGTAATTTTTTACTATACATAAAAAATAAGCTGTAAATTTTCTGTTATTCTCATATATTGTGTGTTCGTAGTGCATAACCTAATTATCTAAATAATTTTAAACAGAAAACTCGTTATCGTCTTGTAGAAGTAGCGTGTTACATACGAGGGATTTAGGGAATCTTTCTTTTCGTGTAGAGTGGAACCGTGTTATCGGAAGGTTAGCGGTAGGACGTGTTGTGAGTCCGCATGGGTAGATACCACCACCCTGCCTGTTTCAGCCGTGAAGCAGTAACGCGTTCCGGTTTGAAGGGCGGGGCAGCCGTTGTAACTATAATTGAAACCTTAGAACTCATATCTCAAGGTGGTTGGCGCATTTACGTTGTAGATGTCTATGGGCTCCGGTAACCACGTAACACTAGGTGGCTTGTGATCTCATCCGCCCATCTACGCAATAAAAAAAGGCTACGTGTAGTTTCAATTAGCTTGCTTCTATGCTTGCTAGTTATACATGTTAGTAACTGCCATCTCCAGCTAAAACCTCATACCAAATCCCAAATCTCTTCGTAAACCAATAATCAACTGCTTGAACACATCTGGTACAGTTTTCGTACGCCCCCACTTAAACTTTAAAAGCCCCATAATTGATTTTTCAATCTCGGTTCGCCCCTTTTTATGTGGCCCCTCGTTTTGCAGACAATTGGATTCCGTAGGCACGCGGTGAATGTGAACTCCGATAATGATGTTTTAGGCTATCGAGACAATGATAAGGAGAAAACAGAGATGTCGATTTGTGAATTTGAACTTAACCTATTGTTCAAACACGTCATTACGGATCCTCCCGGTCCATTAAGGATGTTTTTAGGTACCTCGAGCACTGGTCATCGTTCTCGTCGAACCCGTCGCTTGCGACGAAGGGCTCGACGAGTAAATTAACCCATAGACACAGCCCACTAAGTTTCTTGCCGGATCTTCTCAGTGGGTCGCGTTTTCGATCCGATGATAGATTGATGCGAAGCACTGTTCTTGCCAGGGCCAGTGTTAGCAAAACTTCCGGTTTGAGCCCCGTGAGCTCACCTACACTTCAAAGAGAAGCTGAAATAGCCTCTCAAGGCTATCAACATAGGTAGGAAAAAGAGCCATTGTAGCAATGGCGTAGTTCTGGAAACGAATGGCTACGGTCGCCTGTGGACAGCGGCAGTGCCGGGGAAGAAGCTGAACCGATAAATAGTCTTTTGCCACGAAATTAGGAGATTTTTCTGCTACATTATTGCTATTTATGTATAAGAACAATGTCTATTAATATCTTAGTAGTATGTGGTATTGAGCGGTCAGTATTATCCGCTAGTACCTACGTGTCCTCCCGTATACCTCGCAAAACTACTAAAAGGTTCGTCGGAGAATGAACAGCAGCAAACTGTGACTAACATCCGGTATTGTTGCGTGAAAGAGTAACAAACATAGGTACCTACTATACGTCCGTACATTTTTACAGACTTTCACGTTTTTATTATTAGTAGGATTTTTAAATAGTTCGATATTATTTTAGCAACTATTAAAATTTCTTTAGTCAATAAATTTTAATGTTATTGTATTACCCGAGATTTATTCCCGTAGATACATTACAGATTTCGAAGTCTCCGCCTGCTGTATAAAAGCGATTGGAAAACTTTCCCCTCGCTTATTTCCCGCCCACATTTGACAGTCCCTGTCAAAAAAATTCAGTTCAACTCTGTACCTCGTAGATTATACACCTATTAACATACTCTGTGGTTTTTATTTAAAAAAAAGAAACAGTGTCGATGCAGTATTTAGTCTAAGGTTTGTGTTTAATTTCATCAACATCTCTGAAGCTGTATAAATGTGAGTAAAAATTTATTATTATGTTTTCTTGATGAGCACTCAACTGTTCTCCGATTCCAGTTGTGTTTTTTAAGATTGAAGTATTTGTTACTGTAGGCCCGGAGGCCTTACTAGTTTCACCAGGACAGGCAAAGGCTCAACCAAAGCGGGGTGGGATTTGTTATCATCTGCCATCTAACAACTCAAGAGCAGCTGCTTCGCGAATGCAAGATTACGGTTAATGTGAGCTCCGGTCTAAGTTGTATATTAGTGGGCGCATTGGCCCGCTTATCCCCGTGAAAATCTTTAACCTATAAATACACAATTGAGACCGTGGCGCCTTTTTTATTTATTGCTTAGATGAGTATTCCACTGTTGCACTTTTATTGCTCACTTCCATAATAACCTTCTGTGTTATTAAATTAAATTAAAAATTAACTGATACCTTTTTTACGCGTAGCTAACTCAATCGTCTCCGCCATCTTGGTTTTTATTTGTCATTCTCTTTTCCCTTTCTCACCGTTTTCTCTATCAACCTTAAGTTTCGTTTCACGCTCTTTTCAAACGTTCCGTTCTTACCAATCCTTCATAAATGTTATTTATTTTTAATTCAGTAAATAAACCATAACATTTTGTTAGTAAGTATCATTACTTATATTCTATGTTATACTCTATTGGAATTACGAAGTCCCATTTGACCGATGTTATTATTATGTTATTGTGTGTGTGAATTAATTGTTTAATGATTTAGATTGATTGTGTTTTTTCAAATGACGATTTACGATAATGAACAGAAAATGATTATTATTTTAAATCATGCGAAACGTGAAGATCTATGTTCTAAGAAGTGTCAAAAGGGACTTCGTAATTGGACTAGAGTATAGTAACATAAACACCTAACAGTAACTATTAGACTATTTATAATATTCATTTTTCCATGTGCCCGCTGTAAAGGCTTATTATTTAGCAGTCCCGAGTCGATCTTGCTGGATATGATGTTCAGAAGATTGTTGCCACTGTCATCACACTCACACTGATATATCCAACTTGATCTTAAAGCAAGCATTCTTCGTACGAACGTTTAGTGATTTATTAAACACGCGAATTATTCAATAAATTATCTTTACCGGAACATTTTACTTGAGGTTTAATATTGGAATACCGATCGTCAACTATTCGCGGGGGCTCAACAATAGGGACGCCATTATTCCTGAGCTCTGACAGTTTTACTAGTAGCCACGGCCGTAGAGACAGTAAGGGTTAGTTGGGCAGCCGCCCACGCGAAATAAAAATGCAGTTTAAAATAGATCAATGGAGAAAGCGAATCACGTGCTGAGACAATGAAAAGGAATTTTGGGAATGAGCTCCCCTCCGCGGTGTTTCCCGAGCGTTTTTTTTCCCCTACCTATGCCGATAGCCTTGAGAGACTATTTCAGCTTCATCCTAGCGTGTACATGAACTCTCGGGGCTCCAACTGGAGGTGTTGCTAACACTGGCCCTAGCAAGAGCAGTGCTTCGCAGAATCAACCGCCGGATCGGAAACGCGACCCTTGAGAAGATCCGGCGAGAAACTCAGTGGGCTGTGTCTAGGTTAATTTACTCGTCGAACCCATCGTCGCAAGCGACGGGTTCGGCAGAACGGTGACCGGAAGACCGCTATGACATATCCTTCTTCAAACGAGGCTTGTGGAGTATTAAACGGTAGGCAGCGGCTTGGTTCTGCCCCTGGCATTGCTGAGATCAACGAGCGAGTGTAACAATTACCATCAGGTGTTGGCTCGTCTGCCTACAAGGACAATAAAATAAAAGATATTTCATATTATCAAATCGATTTAGGTTAATCGATGAAAAATGTATCGCAATGCACAGTCCAAATAATTTGCAGTAAATGGTTTAAAAAAAATTATAGACATATCTACTACTTTTACTGGTTAATATGGCGCTTGTCAATATACGGATTACTATTATAAAATGCGACGTAAGTATACTCTTTTGCCAACGACAAAAAAAAAAAAAGAAACATTGACATGTCACGTTCCCGCCAAAAAGTCGCTGTCAAATCTAAAATTTAACAGAAAGCAATAGGTTATAATTAATTTGGTGGCACGCAATACTGTTTATTTAAAACTACATCGCGTGTAAATGCTGACCGGTTTAAAATTTACAATTTTTATATGAGCTCAGTTCATACGTCATTGTCCGAACAACAATACAAAAATTATGAAGCATTACCGCGTTAAAACAAAGATCTAACGATAGGGACGCTATAGTATTGATTTCTCCCTTTTAGATGTGAGCACGACTTGCATAAGGTCAGTTGTGAAGTTTTCAGAGACCGACTTTTATTAATTAAATAATAAAATAACAATATAGATGTTGTGGTCTGAAGTCGTCGTGGCCTAAAGGATAAGACGTTCGGTAATTTTTCTAATGAAATACGTACTTAACAAATGTTCACGATTGACTTCCACGGTGAAGGAATAACATCGTGTAATAAAAATCAAACTACAAAATTATAATTTGCGTAATTACTGGTGGTAGGACCGCTTGTGGGTCCGGGAAGGTACCTCCACCCCGCCTATTTCTGCCGTGAAGCAGTAATGCGTTTCGGTTTGAAGGGCGGGGCAGCTGTTGTAACTATACTGAGACCATAGAACTTATATCTCAAGGTGGGTGGCGCATTTACGTTGAAGGTGTCTATGGGCTCCAGTAACCACTTAACACCAGGTGGGCTGTGTATAATATTTATGTAAAAAAGAAGGAAAAAATTGGTTGTTTATAATGTCGCTTTACTGACGATAGTTTTATGTGATAACGTCAATAGCCCTTGTAGGCAGATGAGCATACGGCCCTCCTGATGGTGAGTGGTTACTGTCGCCCATGGACGTCAGCCATGCCAGGGATCGAGCCAAGCCGCTGCCTACCGTTCAATACTCTCCACAAGCCTCGTTTGAAAAAGGACAAGTCATAGCGCTCAGGAAACGCCATGGAAGGGAGCTCATTCCAATTCTCAAAGGATATAACTTGAGTCATCCGTGATCACGACCACTAAAGCATTCGAAGAACCAGAAATAATATGACATAATAAACGCAAGAATAAAATCGTAAAAATTCTTTTAGTCGCGTCCACGAGTCTCGAGAATCGAACGAATTTCCGTAAAACCATTTTTAATGTTCCCAATGTTTGACGTAGCAACAAAGTGGCTTTTCGTCGTGATTAAAAATCAAATGTTCCGTCCGACCCTTATTTCAGGGGTAGTTTTAGCCCCAACGATACGAATACAGGTCGCGTGTCGGACATTTATCACGATCGTCCGATACAATAAGTACTGGTATCATTGGCCGCGGCTATAAGCTCAATTCTCACAACGTTTTGTATTTAGCTAGTCTAATTTTGCTGGTCGTAGGACGTTTTGTGAGTCCGCCCGGGTAAATACTAAAATCCTGTCCAATTTTGCCGCGAAGCAGTGGTCCTATTTGAAGGGTAGACCAGCTGTTGTACTGTAGAAACTGAGATTTGGGACTCATGTCTCAAGGTAGGTAGCAGTATTAGCGTTTTTAATGTCCAGACTCTGGGAAGAATTTAAAATCAGATGAATTGTGAACAAAATTAATAACAAACACGCTTTAAGTCTCCTTTTTTTTTTAATATGGCAATTGGCTTCTTGCTGTCCCATTATTGCCAGTATCGAGTAGGATCTTCTTTTCGGTCATTTTTATCCACTGAAAATACAAATTAAAGGAATTGGTTGGGAAAATTAAGTATTAATTACTGTTACCATGGAAGACAATGATAATAATGAAGAGAACGACGCTGGAAAACCCTGAAGGCATTATTTTTAAAAACATCATGGCGTCAATCTTGTCTTCGTATAGGATGACTAGCTTTTGCCTGTGACTTGATTTACGTAGAAAGTGAACATATTTTTGAATAATAGAATGTTAAGGAGCTATTTAAGGCACCAAAATCACGCTTTTTAACCTAGTTCAAAAGAGGAGGCTATCAATTCGACCACTATTTTTTATCTATGTATGTTCACCGATTTCTCGAGAATGCTTGAACCGATTCTGATAATTCTTTTTTCTTTTTTTTTTGTTCGAAAGGGTAGACTTCCCGCATGGTCCTGTATACCTTAGGATCAGGATCTGATGATGGGATCCTGGAGAAATCCAGAAAAATCTATAATTTTCAAAGCCTATCATGAAGTGATTTGGGTGTTTCTTGTTAATCTGTGCCGCCGCCTTGTTTATCATTATTACGCGATTTGATCATTAGCCTGCTGCGATGTTATTTTAAAAGTGCAATATCTTCTAAGACACTTATTGAAATCAAATTATATAAAGGGCAAATTTGTTTTAAATTAAATACTTGTAATGAATAACGTGTTTATTTAGATAAGGATTAATATCATCTTTATAAAAACACCTTCACAAATACTGCTTTATTTTATAACAAATTTGGTTAACATAAAAAGGGTTATAGTGAACCAACCATAACATATAGACATACATATACTCTTGTGGACTTTTTTTGAGAACTTTTTAAGCGGAACAATTCTGTCATACATTATTTTAGCGAAACTATAGCCGTTTCCGTAGCGAACGCAGCGGAAGCTCTCAAAAGTAAAAAAAATCCGAATTTAAAACATTATTTATTAGTGCTCCGTTCGTATTGGCCTTAGCGTGATGTTAGCCTATAGCCTTCCTCAACAAATAGGCTATCAAACGTTGAAATAATTTTCCAAATCGGACCAGTACTTCCCGAGATTAGCGCGTTCAACCAAACAAATAAGCTTTATAACATCAGTATAGGTGGGACGATAAGTTTTTTTTTTTTAAATTTAGGATACCAACATGTTATACATCAGCACAGAACATTACAGGTATCATATACATTGATTTCACACTAAATGCTAACACAATTACAAGTACCGACTGCATGCATTGAAAAAAAAGCATTTCATTATATATAAAAAAAACCTACATATAACATTACATGAAGACCTTACATTATTACACATAGCACAAGCTTAGATCACAATTTAAAGACCTCAAGTTTTATGGACTGTATCGTGGGCTACTTTAGCGCCATTCGTCTTTTGACACACACCACCGCAGCCACTCTGGAAAATAGAAAAACGCAAAACTTAATTCGATAAACATCCCGCCCGTCACATGGGAATCCTGCTAATTACCGGCATCAGTATTGAGGGGTGGGTCCGTATTCAATGGGGTGACATTTATTCGTGGGGGGCAACATCTTTACGGCAATTGATTGTAATATGTCGATTTGTTTACAAGAGTGATTTAAAAAAATATTATATAAATAACATAGTATTTTTACTGGCGGTAGGACGTCTTGTGAGTCCGCGTGGGTAGGTACCAGCGCCCTGCCTATTTCCGCCGTGAAGCAGTAATGCGTTTCGGTTTGAAGGGCAGGGCAGACGTTGTACTGTAAAAACTGGGACATTAGAGCTAATATCCTTTTTTTATTGCTTAGAAGGATGGAAGAGATCACAGCCCACCTAGTGTTAAGTGATTACTGGAGCCCATAGAGATCTACAACGTTAAGGCCGCCACCCACGTTGACAGAAGACTTGAAGATAGCAGTTATGACTATACAACTCAGACTTAGTGCTCATGTTTCATGGTAGGTGGTATCCACTTAGTGATATCTATGAGCTCTAATATCCATTCAACACCAATCCGTTAGATATTTTACCCTCCTGTATGAAGACAAATAAGTCGGCTTGCTTGCCGACCCTTGCCTTCTGTCAGAAATACGTCAAATGTCAAACTACAATGACAGATGCAAATGAATTCAAATTAGACATGTTGACATTTCCACCCTAATCTGCAGGGTCGCGTAATCTTTGATACAATATGAGAAAGGATTTAATACGGAACTCCCACGGGGTTTAAGCTTTTAAATTCACGGGGGCCCGGTCCGCTCGGGCTTTGAGCTTTAAGGATTTATTAATTATTTAGATAATTATTTGTACCAGCTAAGCTAACTGAGTTTCTCGTCGGATCTGTTCAGTGGCTTGCGATTCCGATATGGTTGTAGATTCAGGGAAGCGCTGCTCTTGCTAGGACTAGTGAGAGAGAAAGATAGAGAAAGAGTATTCTTTATTGTACACCAATAATAGTGCTAACGAATTCTCGCAGGTTGAGCCCGTGACCTCACCTACCTGTCTGCGTGTAGCTAGAATAGCCTAAGGCTAGCAGCGATTACGTAAGGGAAAAAAATACCGCCTTACAACACGCGCCAGTAACGTATTGTTAAACTGATACAATCCCAATCAGTACCATCGCCGCTGAGAACACTAACATGGTACATTCTGCCTATTCCTGACGCGCGATTCACATGTAAGATACATATAGTTAACGCTGCCTACGGGTGCTCAAAATCATAGAGTAAAAAGTAGAACTGTTCAGAAAATCCTTAATTAATTTTAAGAAGTCTTATTTGCGTTCAGGAGGAGAATGGATATGGTTTTTTTTTGTAAATTTCTATTGTTTTAGTAAGTAGACTAGCCGATGTGGTTAGTGGTGGTCGTCGCGCATGAGAGCCATTCACACAGCTCCAAATCTCAGCCTATCAAAAATAAGCTTTGCAAGATAAACACTAAATTGATACGACATAAATCTTTAAGTTCGTGCAAAAGTTCGAAAGCTCCGCAACGCCGAGGGGAGTTCAAGCTAACCTCTGATGGATTTTGACATACGTGTTACGCAAAAAAAGCGTAATAACAGCTTTGAACTACAAACATTTTGAACTGTAGGGTGTACGTAGGTGAAGCCGAGAATTTAATAATCCGCAAACATTTTGGTTAGGGGTGGCATTGTACGCCCCTCGTATAAGCCGAGGGGTTGAACCACGTCGCACAAGCTATTAAAGTTAGGTTTACCAGCAAAACGGCATCGATGCCTCAGTGCTCTGAACTGTTGAGTGTAATGAGGAAATTGATTCGACAATTGCGTTTTATCAGTTTTCCTAAAATCCATTTCGTAGATGAGTAGACGATCTCACGGCTAATCTGTTAATTAGTTAGGTTATAATATTAACTAGAGGTCCCGCAGTAGTCGAAATTCGACTATAATTGATTGGAATTGTAAGTTTGTACACTATTATGATTGTATTTTATACTTCTATAATCACAAATTTCGCCAAGGCTACACTATAAAAAAATATTAATAAAGACAAACAATACTTAATCTATTCTCAATTTGACAACAGACGTTAAGAACAAAAGTTTGACAATAAATAGTATGCATGCGTGTGTGCGTCAAATACATGGTATGTAGTGTGTGTAATGTATTCTTTATTGATTTAATGTATCTTTTATGCATTATTTTAAAAAGTATTAGCATTGTGCACTTCTTCTCTATATTTTCTATAAGTGTGGAAAATTTCATACTCCTCCGTCCGCGCAATTTTCGTAAAAAGGGATACAAAGTTTTTTCTTCACGTATTAATATATAGATTAAATCAATAAAGAAAACATTACACACACTACCATGTATATGACATACACATATATACTCTTTGTTTATTGTCAAACTTTTGTTATTGCTTAAAGTCTGTAGTCAAATTGAGAATAGGTTAATATTGTTTATCTTTAATATTACGAGTATTTGTCTATAGTGTAGTCTTGGCGAAATCTGTAACAATAGGACCATAATAATGTTGAAACTTATAATTTCAATTAATTATAGTCGAATTTCGGCTACTGCGGGACCACTAACTTTTTAGAAATACCCACACCCCGTTAATTAGTATGTGTGGTTCGTTTACCGTTGAAGTAGCTAGCGATGGTGGTACTCCATCAAGAAAGTACCTGGAAAAACATTAATAGAACACAAATTTCAGAAACGGTACCGATACGCGGTCATCAAAACATTTTAAGCGCTTTTTCGGATAACGAACGTGACGGGACAATGCAAAGCCGCCATCGTCCGAAACATGTCTTGTCGGATCCCCCGGAATCACTCTCGGTGCTTTTAGGCTTCTCAAGCACCGATCCTCGTTGAATTCTTCAGCGTAAGCGAACTAACCCATAGACACAGTCATCTGAGTTTCTCGCCCACTCTTCTCAGTGGGTCGCGATTCTGGTCCGGTTGTAGATTCTGCGAAGCACTGCTCTTGCTAGGGCTAGTGTTAGCAAATTCTCTCGTGTTGAGCCCGTGAGCTCACCTACCCGTCCAGGCCTAGCTGGAATAGCCTCTGAGGCCACCAACAAATAGGTAGAGTAAAAAAGCGCTTTTATGCGAATGAAGTTTAGGTCTCGCCGCGAATTCTCCTTTATATCTTCTAGTAAATGAAAACAGATGTCACGAAGTGGTAAATTGAGTTTAGAAAAAAGAAAGAAGTCGGCTGGAGCCAAATCTGGTGAATGAAGTGACTACCCGATGTTATTTGTCGAGATTTTAGTAAGAAAATCGTTCACAATGACGGCCTTGTGCGAAAGCGCATTATCACGGTGCAAAATCCAAGTTTTTTATTTATTTTATTTTTTATTGCATAGATGGTTGGATGAGCCCACGGAGCACCTGGTGTTAAGTTAGAGATATAAGTTCTAAGATCTCATATAGTTACAACGACTGCTCCACCCTTCAAACCGAAACGCATTACTGCTTCACGGCAGAAATAGGCGGGGTAGTGACACCTACCCGTGCGAAATCACAAGAGGTCCTACCACCAGTAATTACGCAAATTACAATGTTGCGGGTTTGATTTTTATTACACGATGTTATTCCTTTACCGCGGAAGTCAATTCTTTCTTTCCTCAAATCTGGCCTTTTTCACAGAATTCACTCTCTTAAATGCTGCATGACTCTCAAATAATATTATTTATTTACCATTTGACCTTCCGACAAGAATGCCGATTGCTCAACACCGCGATAGTCAAATAACACAGTCAACATGACTTTGACTTTTGATCGACTTTGCCGCAGCTTTCTCAGGTTTGGTTCAGTTGGAAAACGCCGCTCCGAAATTTATCGACTGTTTTGTATGTCAATCTCTTGTATCCACGTCTCCTCACCAGTGACAATGCGTTTCGTGAAATGTTGTGTACGAAATGAATGGTTCTTGTCTACACTGTGTCCACTGGTGGTAGGACCTCTTGTGAGTCCGCGCGGGTAGGTACCACCACCCTGCCTATTTCTGCTGTAAAGCAGTAATGCGTTTCGGTTTAAAGGGTGGGGCAGCCGTTGTAACTATACTGAGATCTTAGACCTTATATCTCAAGGTGGGTGGCGCATTTACATTGTAGAAGTTTATGGGCTCCGGTAATAACTTAACACCAAGTGCTCCTTGGGCTCATCTACGCAATAAAAAAAAGTGTTCTTTAAATTGTCAAATCTATGGACTATGTTTTCAATCGAAGAGAACTAACTATAAACTCACTGGCGTTTTAGCCTGTTTTCTTTCAATATTTCCACCGTCTCGCCTATTACGACTAAAAGCAATGGTGCGTTCGCCCCAATACCAGTAAAAAACTTTTTTTTTTTTTTTTTTTTTTTTATTGCCTTGTAGGCAGACGAGCATACGGCCCACCTGATGGTGAGTGGTTACCGTCGCCCATGGACTTCAGCAATGCCAGGGGCAGAGCCAAGCCGCTGCCTACCATTAAGTACTCTCCGCAAGCTTCGTTTGAAGAAGGACATGTCATAGCGCTCGGAAAACACCGTGGAGGGGAGTTCATTCCAAAGCCGGATGGTACGTGGCAGAAAAGATCTTTGGAAACGCAATGTCGATGAACGCAGTGGTTCCAGATAATATGGATGAACTCTGCTCCGATAGCGGGAGGTGCGATGATAAAAAGGAGATGAGGGGATCATCTCGAACAATTCCTCAGAGCACTCCCCATGGAACATACGGTACAAAATGCAGAGGGAACCGAAGTCCCTCCGCAGACCCAGAGGCTCCAAACGATCCGTGAGAATGGGATTATCGACAATCCGAACGGCCCTCCTCTGTATGGAGTCAAATGGAAGAAGCTGGTATTTGGGAGCCCCGGCCCAGAGATGGGAGCAGTACTCCACGCGAGGCCGGACTTGTGCTTTATAAAGCAAAAGCCTTTGTCCAGGCGTGAAGTACCGCTTCGCTCTGTTGAGGACTCCCAGCATTTTGGACGCCAACTTGGCTTTGCCTTCCAGATGACTCCGAAACTGGACATCGCTCGAAATCTCGACCCCAAGTATCCCAATACTCTCGGAAGGTTGCAGGGATACTCCTTGGAATTGCGGCGCCATGACAAAGGGGTCCTTCTTCGCAGTGAACGCGCAAACTTGTGTCTTTATCGGGTTAAATTGAACCAAGTTCAATTCACCCCATTCGGAGACTCGCCCCAGAGAGTTCTCCACTTCAGACACAAGTTTAGATCGTCTCTCTTGCACCGCGCTCCGAGAGAGACTCTGATGGCCGATATATCGCGCATCCCCCGTGCTGTCATCCGCATAGCAATGCATACCATCAATAGACAGCATGTCATTGATATACAGGATAAACTACTCCTAAACCACCCCTGCGTGCAACGAATCAATCCTTAACAAGATATCAAGGGGCGAGTCACCCCTGACTTTAATATTTCAACTAATATCAGAGTAGATCCAAGTGATTGATAGCGAAGTCAAATGGGAGTGTTTCAAAAAAAAATGCACTTTTGGGAGACGTGTCGATTTTTAAGACTTAAAATTGACTGACTGGGTGGTGCGGTGGTTAGCGGCCCAGACTGTTGCGTCAAGGATCGCCTGTTCGTTTCCCTCATAGGGAATCGCATATGCGATGAACAGGCTTGTTTGCTGTTTGTCTGGTTTTGCTCATCTCAATTACATCCCTACCGCTTGGAACCAATGTTTACCGATACTCATAACATGACGTAAATGCAACTTCTATACTTTCTATCCTAGCCTTCAACCGACCCTGTGGAGTGCGAAACTAATTCCACGCAAGTGTGGGCTTCCCTATACAGCCCCGCAAAATCGCCAGGAAATCAATAAATATCCCTACCAATCCCACTTGATCTATGGCCCTGCTAGCCTCGGCTAAGTTCTGATAAGCTGCGTTTGTTTTGATAGATGAAGCTTCGTGAGCGGCACGGCACAGCGGGCTGAGGGGCAGCCAAGATGGAGGCAGGTTGGCTGGTGGTGGTGGCGCTCTTCGTCGCTGCGAGCGCTCAGAACAATCGCAGTGAGTATGACGTTGGAGACTTGGAGAGTCCATAGACAACTGTCATCACAAAAAAATTACTATTTTCTCTCTAGTTATGTAGCTCATGGTCTACCACTAGATGCTTTGCAAAGAAGTCTCAGTTGTATATTTATTTATTTATTTATTTAAAAAGTACTGCCACATCACAAACATTTAACATTGAAAAAATAGCTTAAACTACTTAATTTATTGCCTGATGCATGTGACAATAATGGCGTACATAACGTTGGCAATTCATCGGCTCGAAGATGGAATACAATAATAATGAAAAAAGAATACCTAACGAAAACATACTTTGAAATTCAAATTTAACAAGTAAAACAGCAATAATTGTATTAATAATAATATATCGACGCTTGAAAGGCAAACATGACTAAGCGACAATGACTGCTTTGTACATAAATGATAGGCAATAACCATATTCGATGCGCAAAAAATATATATTTCTAGGTCTATTAAAATAATTTCAATCCTACAGCTACTAGCTAGATTCTACTACAGCTAGATTCGTTAAAAAAAAAAAAATTCTTCAGGTATTTCAACTTTAAATTAGTCTACTGTAAAGTTCACGCATTGTTGCTTAGTCACGTTTGCCTTTCAAGCGTCGATATGAATAATTGTATAGCTGCTAACCCATCCAGCAAGCCAGAACGTGATTACTTCGCGACTGAAGCTGGCAGGATAGGTTTCCCAAGCGATGGTGGTGGGGTGTTTGTACGGGTAGGTACCACCACCCTGCCTATTTCTGCCGTGAAGCAGCAATGCGTTTGGACTTGAAGAGTCGGGTACCTGTTGTTCTATTAAAATCGAGACCTTAGCACTCATGTCTCGAGGTATGTGGCGACATTTACGCTGTAGTTATATACGGGCTCGGGTAACCACTTAACATCAGGTAGGCCGCGAGCTCGTGATTCATAATAACATTATTTTTAAATAACAACAATCGGCAAATCTCACAGAATACAATACGATAAATTTCGCCAAACGAAACACGATATAATAAACGGAACTAACAATAAAGCAATCGTTAGAGTCTGGCAACACCGGAAACGGGTCGTAACTAAGTCGCGCCGCGTTCGGCTCCGCTTCCGGGCGCCATTTGCTTTTACCTTGCTCCCTCAAGATGGACGCCTGTGTTTCGCTGTTAATGCATTTTCGTATTTATTGGTGAAATGTAATTTATTTGCAGTGTTTTCTTTTTGTTTGTTTTTATCGTGAAATATATTAAACTAACACCTTAAAATAAACAGTATAAGTATTAAGCAAACCTTGGGGCGACGAAGGTATTTCGGTTTTCCCTATGCTCCGTACCATATGTTCCTTGTGAAGGGTTCTAAGGGTATTATTAAATTTATCCTATTTTACCATCGCAACACGAGAGAAGAGTTAACCTTCGTACAACCTAGTACAATAGTAATAACGTATTGTACAACATAACGTAGGTATGTCGTAACGTGAGTAACAATAGCATGTCGGTGACGTGAACCCGTAATATTGCACCCATCCAAAAAAGCACAACAGACGGTCAGGTATATTTGCGCGGGGACCTCGTAGGAGGTTCGGCCCGCTACACGAAAAAAAAAAAATAAAAAAAAAAAAAAATAAAAAAAAGGTATATAGGATGTGTTATAAGTATAACAACGTAACAAAAGCATGTCGGTGACGCGAACCCATAATATTGTTGCGCGCTGAGGTCCGGACAGAATAAAATTCTACCAAAGTATAAATTAAAACTGTATTAGCACTTAAAACACTTAAAACACTTTAAAATTCTCAATGCGCTTCTTCCGCTTCGCTTCGGTTGATCCGTTCGCTGTTTCGCTTCGAATAGTTCCGATTACTAACTGACTGCGTGCCATCTCTGCAACGCTACAATAGCCGATACGACATCCCTAGAATTATCGAGAATATTCCACACAAGTCGAGTATTGTATTCCCGCTATCTGACAATGGATGGCGTTGTACTTCTCGAGCGTTCTAGGTGCTACTAGATCCTTCGATATTCTTTTGACTATTCAGCGACAGATGACGTTACTGTTACCGGCGTAACAATATTTCCGTCATTCAAAAATTGCTCAACGTGGCTGTAGAAATTTTCGCTTCAAAAAACTGAATATTAGATCTCACAAAATAGCGACAGACGCGTGTAGCTCGCTCCGTAAAACCGACAAAATTACGACGAATCGCAACGGAAATTATATCTGACACTAAACATTGTGATTTCAATTAAATCTGCAAACATTTGTGTGTCTTGCGAACTTCACTATTGCCGGCGGTAGTGCGGCGATGACTCCGCGTCATGATTGCGGCTGCCATTATTACTTCCTTTACTCGAATAGTTCGCGGTCGATAGAACGTTCAAAAGTCTAGACGACATTAGTAAGGATACAGAAGCGAAACTATTTAAATATGCTTTTCCACTTACACTGAACAGAACATGAAGGAATTTCTTGAAAGTGCGGTTTCAACTATGTTTCTTGCTCCACAGATGATGGACCACGGTTTCTGTCGAGAGGCCACTCGTTTAGGACTGTGGTTGGAGACACGCTGCTTCTTCCCTGCCAAGTCCAGAACCTTGGTAAGTTGACATAATCTCTTTTATGTGATTTCAACAGTCGTCCTATTTCTCAATGACTTTTTAATGCTCCTCTTGAGTCTGTCTGAGCTCAATGATATTTTTTTAGTATTGCCTAGCTTGGGTGGCTACCGGAGCCTTTACACGTCTGATTTTAAGGGTAATATTGGCGCTGTTGCGTCACTCCTTTGATGTACCCTGGAGCACCACATGTATACAGACCCTTATTGTACGTCGCAAATAAGCTGGTCAATCCGATGTGAGACGAGCGTCAGCAGTGCCATGACAGACGGACCACGTATCAACTCTGCTCGTGTGCCAAACATACAAATTAATTCTAATCACCGATTCCAGGATCTCTGGTACTGCTGTGGAGGCGAGGCCCTGCAGTGCTCACGGCTGCGAGTCTGATGGTCACGCGAGATGAAAGGTTTCGTCTGGTCGATGGTTACAATCTTCAGATAACCGATGTCGGGCCTCAGGTGAGGATCTAGGAAATTGTAAAATTAATAATGGACATAATTGACGTTGTTTTAGGTAGAAATTTCTCCTCTGCACTCAATACATGCATTCGAGACATTCAAAGCTCAACTATGTACTGCTGTATATATATAACAAGCTCTACTCCGATCGGGGAACCGAAGCCGGTTCAGTGTGCTTCGTTTGCCGCTAGGGGCGCTGTTCCAACTCCATACAAATTCGAATTAACTTTTACGCTATCGAGAACGTTAAAAAACTCGCACTAAGCACACTGGTATCGACAACTAGACCAACAGATTAGGTAGTAACATTGTTACCCTCAAAGCTATCGCTCGTTAACTCAGAAAGTAATTTACCCTTATTATTCTAGTAAAACGAAACACAATGGCGTAAGATACTCCGAGCCACGTCGCTAACGGCGAAAAGAAAAATTTAAACCTAAGCATCGCGAAAAACGCGTAATTGGGCCGTTGAAATATGATAATTGCCGCATAAAAACCTCCGCGGCGTTTCGGAGATCGTTATTTTTTATGTGCGGCAACATTGAATGCGATTTCGCGCGCAATTTCGCTACGGCCATTTTGGTGTATTTTTTTTTTTGACGCGAACAATGGGATTATGACTTTTGAGAGTTACGACTTGTATTGGTGAATCGGTTTGTTTTTGTTTTCTATTGCAAGCTGCTTCCGTATATTCACAAGCTCAGGCCGAGAATAAATAAATACTCCTCACTGAACCACCTATTCATCATTATCATCTTCTGTTCACCGTCCCGTCCACTGCTGAACATAGGCCTTTCTGATTGATGCCTAGTGCGGTCGGTTCGTTGCCTATCTAATGTGACCCAGCGATTTTTACTAGGACTTTTCTCAGTGGGTCGCGATTCCGATCCGATAGTAGATTCAGCGAAGCACTGCTCTTAGTAGGGCCAGTGTTAGCAATTCTCTCAGGTTGAGCCCGTGAGCTCACCTACCAGTCCGCGTGATGTTTGAATTGCCCCTTACCAACGATTAGGTAGGGAAAACTAGGTCTTCGATCCATCACGTAGTTGGCCATCCAGCACAGCGCTTGCCAGTACGGACTACCAATTAAAACTCAATTACTTTGACTGGCTCGGTGGAGCAGTAGTTAGCGGCCGTGACTATTGCGCCGTGGGTCACGGGTTCGATTCCCGCATCGATCAAACATTCATGTGATGAACAGCTTTATTTCTTCTTTGTTTGGGGGCTTATTATGTGGTACTCCAGTAGTCGAAATTAATTGAAATTATAACTTTGTACACTATTTTGATTCTATTGTCAAAGACGATTTATTATAGTTCTATAATCACAGATTTCGCCAAGACTATACTTTAGACAAAATATATTAAGACAAACAATATTGAATCTATTCTCAATTTGACCACAGACTAATGCTATTCATTCATTCGCAAACTTAGCGGCTGTGCAAATGGGTTCGGTACTCAATTTGCGAGCCCGTTTGCGCTTCCTCCTACACTTGTTTACGAATGTCTCACGAATTTCTCCTCCTTTTTAATTGGTCAATAGAACATTGAAGAGAAGAAGAGTTATGAATTCTTTCCCAGACATCATTAACAGCCATGCTGTATTTATGGGATTTCTTTTGGTGAAGATACGCTACACAGTAGACGTCACGATCTATGAAAATAGCGAAACGTCCGTTGCCCTCGCAATCCTGGGCGCAACTGGTCACACGAATGTGTGGGAGACTACGCGAAGGTTCGCGGTTCGCGCGCTTTGATGTCTGTTAAAAAACCGACACAACTTGGAAAACCACGAATGCAGCGAAAACTTTGCATAATCATTTGCAAATGTCGTCCTACACTTGCGGGTTTGCGTATTCGTGCGAATGTGAGTGACCGGTATAAAAGCAATACGAAAAGTTTGACAATAAACAAATCGTATGCATGCGTGTGTGTGTCAAATACATGGTAGTGTGTGTAATGTTTTTTATTGATTTAATTATTATTATTATTTAGCATTATTTATGCATAATAATAAAAAAGAAGACGTAGAGATCTTTCTCATTGCCACCGATAAATGATCATTAAGAGTCACCCGTGAGCAATAACACCGGGAGCAAGACTAAGCTGCGCTCTCATAATATCACTTTTAATGTCTCCGAAATGTTCCTAATCGAACTTAGCTCGCGAATGACACGAAGGATTCCGGTTTGGAGTTTCATTTCGTTTTAATGTGACGTCGTTAGTTGGAGATTAAACGCTTAGTTAATATCCAAGTCGCGGGCCCTTGATTAACTGTCGGACGCTTCGCAAGGGAGCTCAGGGTGCCGCGTTTCTTAATACGTTCGTTATCGAGATGGGTAAGTTTAGTGCAGAGCGGTAAGAGTTATTCGAATCCGTAGTTATAGAGCAGGATTACGATGGACAAACAGGAGATGAATAGCTATGCCGAAACCAGAATAAAGGGTATGCTTATAAAAAAAAAACAACAAAAACGCCACAATTTTTTCGCGTTACGTGCTGTTATCTCACAGTCTACCCAGCGTTTACCAGACAACGGTCAATAGGACCTCGGATTATCAGCCTGATTCACTGAGGTTAATCCAGCTGACTTTTCAACCTAGCCACGCTTCTATTTTTACTAAGAGTACACATTAATATTTCGGTACATAATCCTCCATTAGTTCATAATCATTTTTGCATTTGCATTAATAATTTTGTATTTCCATACGAACTGTTTATATTGAGCTCGATTCAAAGGCTGCGTTTCACCAGCTACGTGCGATGAACGACATCAGAATAATTCACTGAGAACTCAAATTAAATGGAATGAACAATATTAAAAATTCCGTCCTGGAAATACTTGTGCAATTTTCGGGATCAGTCACGCCGGAGTTGAGTTCATCCGTATTATAAAAAATCACTGTGTAATTAGTCTTCCGTCTATTTATTTATAGCAGAATTGCTCCCTTCGTTTACACTCGTGAAAGTGACTACGCGTGACGGATACTTGTGTGAACTCATTAAGGATTACATCAGAGCAGCACGGCAACACCAATTTTCGAATGATTTTCCAGGACGCAGGCGACTACGTTTGCCAGATATCTGATCGAGTGGCTAGGGACCAGGTGCACACTGTGGAAGTATTGGTGCCACCGAGCGTCAGAGCCTCTCCGGAGACGAGACACGTGACGGCCAGACGTGGAGGAGCTGCCGTGCTGGAGTGCCGAGCAGCTGGGAACCCTGTACCAACCGTCACGTGGCATCGATTGGTGAGTTTTAAAATTAGATTCAGAATACGTGCCCCAATGAATTATTCGATATGATCTCTTGTTTTTATCGTCACACCGTCCATTATCGAAGCAGATTTCCCCCTTCCCATAAATTACGTGCCCAGAGATCTTTTTTGTGGCGCGAACCCATTCACTTTTACAATAAATTCCATGAATCACTTCGAGCTCACTTTTCATATATCGGTGTTTAAGATTATAGTGATAAGACTCATTAGAAGTATGTAAGCTAAAGTATGGTTATGCCTTTAACATCACTGTTGTCCATGAACAACGATGACTACTAATAATCAGGGGAGGTGACTACGACTCATTTGACATTGAACAGTTACAGAAGCCCATAGACATCAATAACGTAAATACTGCCACACACCTTCAGACGTGAGCTCTAAGTCTCAGTTTTACAGTAAAACGGCTGCACTACCCTTCAAACTGTAACGCATTACTGTTTCACGATAGAAACCCTTCTGTGTACTTAGTGCGAGTTTTTTAACGTTCTCGATAGCGTAAAAGTTAACTCAAATTTATTTTGGAGTTGGAACGTTTGCCTACGTTTGCCGCTAGGGGCGCTGTTCCATACAAATTCATGTTAACTTTTACGCTATCGAGAACGTTAAAGAAACTCGCACTAAGCACACTAGTGGTAGTACCTACTCGTTCGGACTCACTGGACGCCCTATCACCAGCAAAGCTGAAGACAATTCAAGTCTCTGTTTAGTTTTACCAAGCAATACATGACATATTATGAAGCTTTTCTACCAGAACGACAGCAGCTCTCGTCTCGGCGAGGGCCCGCAGCTGCAGCTCTCCCGCCTGGAGCGGCACCACGGTGGGGTCTACGCGTGCACCGTGGACAACGGCGTCGGGCCACCGGTGGTCACAGAGTTCCAGCTGCAAGTGCTGTGTGAGTTAATCTAGTAGAAGTTATTTACCGCAGTCGAAACAAACTAGAAAAGTCACAATGTAGTCACGGTCTTACGAAACCGTAGGCAGACGAGTGCTCTGAGGAATTGTTCGAGATGATACCGGCATCTCGTTTTTACCATCGGACCGCCCGCCACCGGAGTAGAGTTCATCCATACTACCTGGAGCCACTGCGGTCATCCACAGTGCGTTTCCAGAGATCTTTTTTGCCACGTACCATCCGGATGTGGAATGAGCTCCCCTCCACGGTGTTTCCCGAGCGCTATGACATGTCCTTCTTCAAACGAGGCTTGTGGAGAATACTCAACGGTAGACAGTGGCTTGGCTCTGCCCCTGGCATTGCTGAAGTCCATGGGCGACGTTAACCACTCACCATCAGGTGGGCCGTATGCTCGTCTGCCTACAAAGGCAATAAAAAAAGAAAGAAAAAAAAATTTAAAATTTGAAAATAGTTTTTTATTGCTGTCAGACGACCAGATAGCCTAACATCTACCAACCATCCGAAATCATCAAACCCTCCAGGGTAACCGTCAATCTTCGTATATAAAAATACAATGTAAAACGAATGTTTCTTACAATTAAATCGCACATAATTTATCTAATTGTCTTAAAACTACAAAATGCTTCCAGTTGAACCATTTTTTCTGCACTGGTTCACGAATTCACGGTCCGCTGGCTATTAAGTTATGACTGGTCTTTATGGGCTAATTGAAAACTGATCCTCTAATTGAGGTATGGTATGTACCTTTTTAAAAACTAATAATGCCTTACTGTTTCGCTCACAATAATCCATAATAGTAAATGTTCATGTCCATGTTCTTGCAAATTAATTGCGAAAAACTCCTCTGTCTTCGATTACAATTCCCTAGTATTCCTTTTCATCTTTAGTTTTCTTGTCATTTCAGATCCTCCAGAGATAACGGTGGAGAGATCCTGGGTTCACACTGGCGAGGGGTTCCGGGCTGAATTAGTGTGCACGGTTCTAGCCGACCCGCCCGCTGAGGTGAGCTTTAACTTTGAAGAAGAGTGCAGGGGAGTCGTTTAGTGGGTAGGGCTCTAAAAACAGCCTTGGACCCGCAATCTCGCAGTCTTGCTTGCTTGGCTCTGCCCCTGGCATTGCTGAAGTTCATGGGCGAGAGAAACCACTCGTCATCAGGTGGGCCGTTTGCTCGTACAAGAGCAAAAAAAAACCTACGTCAGCATCGCCATGTATCGACATTGTTAATACCATAAAGTCTATTTATTCCTCTCAGGTTTCTTGGTACCAGAATTCTTTTCCGCTGAGCGCTTCCGAACGCGTGACGATGTCGGCCCGAGGGAGCAACCACACTTTACTAATAGCTGATGTGCAACCCGAAGACTTCGGGAACTACAGGTGAACAGTTTGAAGTTTAGCTGATGTTGTTACGCGCTGGGACTCGGGACAAATAAAACTTCCACCGAAGTACAAATTAAAACTCTTTTTAAAACTTAGAACACTTTAAAATTCGTAATTCACTTCTTCCGCTTCGCTTCAGGTAGTCCGTTCGCTGTTTCAAATCAGACAAATCATTAAAAACAGACAAATTTTGTTAAAACTTATAACACTTTTATGGTAATCTAACCTGTTTCATTGTCATTATATTATTTCGGAGGCTTCGAATACTGTAGAGTTTACGGACGACATATTGCAATGACGTTAATAAAAGCGAAATTAAAGCTCAAAGCAATTATGATTGTGTCTCAACGACCGCGGTATTTAATTGATACTAAATATTCTTACGCCGGTAAGAGTAACTCCATCTGTTATCAAGTAGCAGAAACGAATACCTAAAGAACTAGTAGCATCGAGAACGCTCGAGAAGTGTAACGCCATCTTTTATCAAATAGCCGAAACAGATCGAAATGGCTCGTACTACCGGGAATGTTCTCGTTAAAGCTAGACTTGTCGTATTGACTATAAAAGCGTTGTAGAGATAACGCTAAGGCAGTCAGTAATCGAAACTACTCGAAGCGAAGCTGCGAACGGATCATCTGAAACGAAGCGGAAGAAGCGAATTGAGAGTTTTAAAGTGTTTGTGAAGTGTTTCAAGTGCTCTAAGTGTTTATTACAGTTTTTAGTTGTACTTTGGTGGAACATTTATTTATCCCGAACCCCAGCGCGTAACAACATTTTACTTCGGTTTCAGCTGCGTGGCAGACAACAGTCTGGGTCGCGCTCGTCGTCACGTGGAGGTGTCGGGGCGGCCAGGCCCCGCACGCTTCACGTCGCCGCCGCTGGCCCGCGCGCCCCACTCCTACACGCTCAGCTTCGCCGTCGACAGCTACCCACCCCTTGATGAGTTGAGGCTACTTTACCGTCAGCTGGCCGTGAGTTTGTTTTAATACCATGTACAGTATACGTCTCGCAATAACTTTTGAGATTAAGTTGGGATATATTTATTCTTTTTATCTCCTTCTTGTCGATTCAACCTATAAGCAACTTTTTAGATCATACCTTTAAAGAAATCCTCTGCATATGATCACATAGATATATTACATTAGAACAAGTTGTAATTTGCAATATTCAGTTTGAAAAGCCCAATTCATTCATTCATTCCTTATTGCTGGACCCGTTGCCCATGGACACCAATAATTATATTGGCAACGCTAAGCCGCTACAATAGAGTTATAGAAGGCGTTTTGACAGAATTTAGGGAAACTGTAATTTTACATATACATGATGTTGGCTACTTCAACGCTATAGTAGTAAGCAAGTAGTACTGCTGCGCGCAGGATACGTCAGCCAAAGCGTACCCTACGCTTTCTGAATCAGGTATATAACTATAAGTTTTATATTTATGTATAACTAGATGATTTTGTTGTCCTTGAGCTACTCAAGCTAAATCTATCGTATTAACAATAACACGAATAGATTCAGTGGTCAATTTCCCAACTATATCGATGACTTTAGGTCTCTAGTATGAACTCCACCGCACGGTAATTCATAAACATTAGGACAAGCATCCGAAATTACGTTTCCATAGAAATCTGAGCGGCTTGGCTATGCTAATGGCATCAACCAATCCCTCCATGCCGTACTATCGTCTGATTTGGAAGATTATAATAAAAAAAACCGCATATATCACTACAGACGAAATAGCGAGCCCTTACTCTGCCATAACCTGACCATCTCTCTCTTTAACGACAGATAAACGAGTCGTTTCAACAACCAGGACGTTGGCACGACGTCGTCCTGGCGGCGCCGGCTGCCAAGGGATCATTGACGCACAGAGTCTCGCACGAGCTGCGCGGACTGCAACCCGCTGCCGTGTACGAGGCTATCGTGCAGGCGAAGAACAGATACGGGTGGAACGAGGTCAAATACGTCGTGCTCTCTTAAAGCGACTCTTTCGTCTGTGCCTGGCAATTTCTTGTTTTCAACTGATTTTTGCCCTATCTTATACCCTGGTAGCCTAGGGGTTATTCCAACTACGCCCGGGTGAGTAGGTGAGCTCACGGGTTCAACCTCAGAGAATTTGCTAACACTAGCCCTAGTAAGAGCAGTGCTTCGCACATTCTACCATCGGATCGGAATTGCGACCCATTGAGAAACTCAGTGAGCTTTGTCTTTGAGTTAGTTCGCCTAACGGTAACCAGTGCTTGAGAGGCCTAAAAGCACCGAGATAGGATCCGGGGGATCCAAGAAGACATGTTTCGGGCGACGGTGGCTTTGCTTTGCCCCGTTGCGGTTGCATAGGGCTTCAAGTATCTATTTAAGTAAAGTAGTAAAAAATTAACGCCATTTCAGTTTTCTGTGATTTAAGATTGGACACGATGCTTTTGGTAGATTGATCAGGGAATCGGGATTGATTTGATGGATATGCTAAAGTTACGATTGATTGCAGGTCAGCGACATATTCCAGTTCCACACTCTCGGCGGGCCCCACACGGCTCATGCAGACGAACTGACCCCGATGTTCTCCGCGG
Organism: Bombyx mori; assembly: GCF_030269925.1. Classification (NCBI taxonomy): domain Eukaryota; kingdom Metazoa; phylum Arthropoda; class Insecta; order Lepidoptera; family Bombycidae; genus Bombyx; species Bombyx mori. The sequence goes on along the minus strand of NC_085117.1, from coordinate 270,489 downwards.
CGCCCGAGCCGCGACTGACCCAAAGTTTGAGTGTACTAGTCATATATACGTGTTACTGGCTGGCGTTCAGCCAATGAGAGTCCGCCTTTTAAAATTAGTGTCGCAACGTTCTATTTTTTTCGAATTCGCCCGATCGTTTGACGATTAAAATGACACCAGTTCTTTTAAGCTTTCGAAGTGTTGTAAAGCCCTTATAGACTTTTTAGCGATTTAAGCGATTTTCGTGTAAGCGATATGTACAATTTAAATTTTCTAGCGTTTCATTTTTACAATGTGAACTAACTCGATTTCATCATTCCGCAAATTTAGAACTCACTTCGAAAACTTGGCTATGGCCATGCATTGACAACAGATGAGTTTACAAGTTCATCTCTTCCTTCTCACCTATCATCATCCTTCTCCTGTTCTTCTCCCAGTCACCTGGGGTCGGCGCAACATGTTTTCTCCTTCCATACTCCTCTATCATATACCGTTTCTTCGCTCACTCCCCTCTTACCCATATCGTCTTTCACGCAATCCATCCATTTCTTCTTAGGTCTACCTCTTCTTCTATGTCCTTCCATATTCATAGTTAACACTCTCTTACCAACCTCATTTTCATTTCGTCTCATCACATCTTCCTTCTCACTTAGTTTTAAGATATTATTAGTCAGCAGCGGCCTGACTGTGCCTCTGACATTGACGATATTCATGAGCCGTATGCATCGTGTGTCTGTAAGGAAAATAAAAATAAAACTTGTTTATGTCAACGCTACCCTGAGACAAGAGATTTTGTCTCATCGCAATTTATCTACACCCTACCACGCCAAAGTGTAACCAGTAGTTTAATGTCGGTATTTTAATCACATTACTTGTGTAAATAGGTAAGTTTTCACTATCCTACATTCAGTTATAAGTCAATTTGTATGACTACTTTACGGCCATCAGTAAATTGACTTTTTAGTGTGTATTTACATTAAATTACATACAATTTATTGCAGTATCAAATAAATAGACTTAAAATTACCTCGTTCCATATCATCTTTCTTAAAACAGATTAGGGATGTACATAATATTAATTAATTGAATTTTATAAACTTGATACTGGCAACATTGACGTCGTAAGAAGCTAATTACCATATTTAAAAAAAAGAATGTTCCGCTTTAAGTGACTGGATGAACCGCTGTCGTAGCGTATCACTTGATATATGTCCATGGGCTCGCGCCGTTGATTGGTTATAGGAGATTATAGGCAACACAACGTGAATGTCGTCGCTCAAGGACATCAGCAGTACGAGGGGCACGGCCAAGCCGCTGCTGCGTCATTTAATAACTCCCCCGCCTTATGGAGAGCATTACTGCTTAGCGGCAGTGACACGCAGGACTGTGGTACCGATCCTTGCAGACTTACGACCAGTTACCTACATAGAATGATACTTTTTACGGTTTCGATTTTATTTATCAGACGACATTATTTGGACAGTTCTGAGGGCGTTTATTTTTATCCATCAATCAACAACAGACACAAAATGAATTTATTATTAATATTTATATTAAAAATAATAAGCAATAAAAACGTGTTAGTGATAGCGTTTATAATAATATTACGTAATAATTATGTATGTAATTAATTATATGTATAATTTTTAAGAACTATTCTTTTACACGGCAATAATTTGTATGATTAGTGTGGCAGCATTTTCAATGTTTTTGGGTTGTGCAGAAAAACTGACAGATTGCGATGTTTTCGGTCAAATTAATAAGTACTCGCGTAGTTTGTTTAATATTTAATTAAGTCAAAGATAAACAAAAATTGTTTCTATTTAACTAAACAAATGTGTATTTAATAATGTTTTAGTGCAATATTAAGTTAAAATACACTAATTGAAAAGCAATAATTTTAATATTAATTCAAGAAGCGATATATTTTTATTGATCATTTTTAAAATAAGTATCATAATTTATTGCCAATTTTGTGAACTAAACTTTCGTGTTGTATATAAAGTATAAAATATTTATTTAGGATAATACTTAACTCAGAACGTGACATTGGAGATAACAGGTTAGACAATCGTGAATTTCGGTATTAGATTTGGTATAATCAACATTACTTTGGCATAAAACTAGACATTATAGAGATTGAAATCATAAGAAAAATACAAATTTTAAAAATGGTTTTATAGCAATAGCAAAGAGAACTAACAATTTCAACTTCTTTTTATCCTGTCCATACTAGTTAGGATATACTAGTTGGGATATCAGAGGGTAGTTATAAAACTTGTGTCGTCAGCGGTTGGACTTTTTGGCGGGAACGCGAGGAGTGAAGTGTAATTTATTTTCTTCAGGTTCAAATGTGTAATAACGGTGGTTTATTAACTGTTTAGTATCTGTGAAAGTGCATAAATGTGGGAAAATAAAACAAAACCGATCCCGAACCGAATTCCATAAAAAAAATCGTCCTCGGTCATTGACACGCCGCGTTCATTGTACAGATGACTTGGAGATGGCGAAAGTAATGGTCCAAGATACCATCACACACAAACAACCATATAGAGCACATAAAAACGTGTGAAAAACTATTTATGTACGAATCTGTAGAAGCGGTTTTTGAGTAAATTAGATAAATCTATGTATCTAATGTCAAAATATCTAAAAAAACCTATTTCTGTCACTATATCTGCCTATACTTATTTCGATCAATTTATCTTTTATGAAAAGTTATAATATGGAGTGAAATGAAATGAATATGATTAATTATAGATATTAATCAACTGAGATGAAATGAAATGAGATGAGATGAGATGATATGGGATGAAATATAATCTCAGTAAAATGGTGGTTATTCACTGAGATTTTTCAGTAGGCTTTTTGTAGGATCCCGAGAAGTTACGTCCAGCGGCTTTGTTTCATTTTCCCACATTTGTGCACTTCCACAGATATTTAACAGTTAATAAACCACCGCTAATACACATTTAAACCTGAAGAAACACTAAATAGACAAAATCAAACAAACCACACAACTTCGCTCCTCGCGTTCCCGCCAAAAAGTTCGTAGTTATTATACACAGATTATACAACACAAAAGTTTTGATTTATACACTTACGAAGGGTGGAGGTAAGGAGGACTGTCTCATGCAGGGGTCAAGTTGAGACAGTGTCCAGCTGTGAGCGGACGCCGCTCCAGAGTCCATCACCAGCTCGGCTTGACAAGTGGCGCGATCTTTATAGTCGTAGTTCGAGTGAAGGGTCCAGACTTCAACAGCTTAATATAATTTTCGACGCCATCTTTGATATAACGTCATTAGCTACGGTGACGCCGCGGTAACCGGTCGCTTTTCGGACACATTTTTATACACAGATAATGTGCTCCCTACGTCTACCCTCGAAATTTATATTTTTCGAAAAAGCCTCTATAATTTTGTTGGGTTAGCTTCTTTTGTTCTTTTTTGTAAAAAAATTAATAGGTAATTTTAATAGAAGACATTCCTTGATAATTAGACGAATGTAATAATTGAAATTTGTGTAAAAATTAAAAAAGAAACCCAATCGGACCGGCTGTAGTAATATTAATCGCTATTCAATAACAATAAAACGTGAACTCTGTAAAGTAGTTAATAAACATAAGTTTATTACAGAAGTATGTTTTATTTAAATACCTTATTTATTGATATTGATCCGGCTTAACCAATATTACTCCCGCTAGACCTGTGGGGTTGGGTGGGGCGGTCAGGTGTGGGCTGATTAAGATCGACCCAAAGGCATCGAGCCCAGCGCCAAATAGTTGTACTACGACAAACGAAAAAAACTGAGAATCTTGTTAAAAAAGTATGGATAGCAACAAAAAAAAAAACTTTTTTTTTTGAATTTTTTTACCTAGTTATGAAGATTATTAACATATTTGTTTTAATGAACCAGACACACCTATATCATTTTCTTGAAAAGTTGAATACTGGTCGAGGTAAATTAAACATGAATTTAGATTGTATAAAAAAAACCACCTATTTAAAGATCAAGTCTGCAACACTGTCGGACCCATTAATTTATGGATGGGCGACGATGATGATGATTACTCCAGCAGATGAGTAGAATCGGCAAGCTCACTGGTGGTAGGACCAATTGTGAGTCCGCACGGGGAGGTACCACCGCCCCGCCTATTTCTGCCGTGAAGCAGTAATGCGGTTCGGATTGAAGGGTGGGACAGCCGTTGTAACTACATTGAGACCTTAGAACTTATGTCTCAAGGTGGGTGGCGCATTTACGTTGTAGATGTCTATGGGCTCCAGTAACCACTTAACACCAGGTGGGCTGTGAGCTCGTCCACCCATCTAAGCAATAAAAAAAACTCGAAGATTTGGATTATAAAAAAATATTGACAAATTCCTACCTTTTTTTACTGACTTTACTTATTTTTTTTCGATTTGACAGTTATAACGTCACAATATGGCGCAGATCCGTGCACATTCTTATTTGAAACGCATTTTAAACAAGTATGTCAGTCCCACAGGGGTCAATAACACAGGGAATCCTAAATTCCCCGATGACCATGCGTTATTTATTCCCATCGGTTATTTCACTTGAGCTACTTTAACAAGCGCCATTTACCTTTGTAATTAAAGGTTAAATTAATTAAATTGATAGTTAGATAGCAGCTTGGCTCTGCCCCTGGCATTGCTGCAGTCCATGGGCAACATTAACCACTCACCATCAGGTGGGCCGTATGCTCGTCTGTCTACAGGGGCAATAAAAAAAACTTCACTTCAATGTCACATCACTACTGTTACTTACAACATCACATCACTGTAAAATCCCACACTTTATTATACACTAGCGGCCCGCTCCGGCTCCGCTCGGGTCTTTAACAATAATTTCATAAAAAATTATAATACACATCTATAATATAGCCATTATATTTGCGTCAGGTTTCTAAAGATAGAAAATTGTAAGGATAGTTTGAATATTATCTGATTATTTTAATGAACTTTTATTTTCATTTAAATAATATTTGTTCTTTATAATTTTTTTTTTTTTTATATTATTATTTTCCTAATTTTCGTGAGTGAGTTTATTGAGTCAGAGCTTCCCTGTAAATGATATTTGACGTTGTTTTATTTTTTAAATAAAAGAACACTTATTGTGGCATAACTGTAATAGTTAGACATATGCTGTCGCGACACTTTTTGTAAATAATAATGTGTTATATACAAAGTCATAGTACATTATTTTATTCCATCATCAATAGTTTTCGCAGGGCACGCGATGTAAAGAATATTTTAAGTATTTTTTTACATCTTGGGTTACATTATTCGAGTTTTAGTAAGGATCCCTAATTTTTTTTCAAAAATATTATATCCTATGTCACTCGGGAATAGTGTAGCTTCCAAACAGTGAAAGAATCTTTCAAATCGGTTCAGTAGTTTCGGAGCCTATTCAATACAAACAAACAAATCTTTCCTCTTTATAATATTAGTATAGAAAATACAGATTAATTAAGTATACGTTTATTCCTCTTTACAAAAAAAAAATGCAATTAAAAGAATAATTCACATTCCAACTTCATTACTTAGTATTCGTATAATTGGGAGTGGCAAATATACAATTTACTACAATTCAATTTTCCTTATGATATTTTCATTTTGTCTAATTTACTAGAGATATAACATCGCAGTAATGACATATTTAGTAACCACGACAACGGAACTACACAAGTTTTGGAAATTTCAAATTAAACCTCACATTAGTAGACATATATTATTTACATTTGTTTATTACTCTAAACTGGTGACCAACTTCATGGCTGTCCTTTGGTCAGAAGAGCCCTTAGACCTCAGAACGTGAGTCTCATCAATGACATCAAGACATGAGGTCAAAGACTGAATTATATTGCATAGCCTTTCAATGCTTTTTTTTTATTACCCTTGTAGGCAGACGAGCATACGGCCCACCTGATGGTGAGTGGTTACCGTCGTCCATGGACTTCAGTAATGCCAGGGGCGGAGCCAAGCCGCTGTCTACCGCTAACTTGCCGCTAACAAGCCGCTTGACTGCAGTAATCACTTCTCCTCAGAGAGTCATCATTCACCATTAACTCATTCAGTTAGTCGTAAACAACTTCATAGGTGACCTCGTTACCCATCTCATCAAACAGGACTGCTTCCCCCATATCGTACGCACTCTCACTCTTAACCACCACCTTCTCCTCATCACTTTCTTCTTTAACATTCACTAAATCACTGACACTTTTAACTGCACGTTCGATTTCAGCATTGCTTCTGCCTTTCTTATCCGAATCGCTTGAAGAATTATTCTTAACTCGCTGCATCGCCATCATCTTCCTGTACTTGCTTTTGTACGGAGCCGGCATCTTCAGGTGCACGGTGCTGACGTGTAGCTTCATTGAGTTGGACTGGCTGAAGGCCTTGCCACATTTCGGGCACTTGTACGGCTTTACTCCGGTGTGGACCTGAAATTCATCACACATTTTAGTTAATAGATGGTCTCACTTTTTTTTTATTGCTTAGATGGGTGGATGAGCTCACAGCCCACCTGGCTTTAAGTGGTTACTGGAGCTCATAGAGATCTACGACGTAAATGCGCCACCCACCTTGAGATATAAGTTGTAAGGTCTCGAGTATAGTTACTACAGCTGCCCCATCCTTCAAACCGAAATGCCTGCGACCCTACAAAATTTCCAACATTTGTGCTGTCATTTCTGTAAGCTCCGATAAACACTTAACACCAATTGATCTTTGAGCTGATTTATTAGCAGTACTGGAAAGTATTGGTGGGAGTATAAGTCACCAGTCACTGGGTCTCTCATAGATCTTATAGATTTCTCTCCAGTGACTGACACCTCTGTTCAGGCCGTAATCCAAACTGAACTAAACTACTTTCCCAGCCATCACTCAGTATGATCAGGCTCTCATGCCCCTCGTGATACCTCCATACTTGATCAGAAAAAGTGCCCAGTTCATGTACAGAGTCCGATGAGGATTCTCACTAGAGTTCTCAGCTTATTGCAACCTCTAATGAGAATCCACACTAAGTAATTCTCAGAAATACTAGATATCGTGAAGTTTTCCTGATGTATTTTACCCAAATAAACTACTCTAAGATAATCATCAAGCTCACAAGCCAGACTGAGGCTAATTTGGCTCACTCACTCATAATAATGCACTCTTAAAATATAATTAAACTCACACGGTCGTGTCTCAATAGAGCCGCTTTGTTACTAAACGCTTTGGGACACTGGAGACATTGATAGGGCTTCTCTCCGGTATGAGTTCTGACATGAACCTGAAAATATTTATTTATGGTTACGTGATTACTAAACTAAATTTTATTACTAAACTTATTTTCGTTTGAGATAACTAATAAATTACACATATTGCAACTATATATACAAGGGCGTTTTTTGAATAAATACTTTTTAAATTACTTAAACAGAATTACATACAATTTCAGAATGTCTTTATTGTATTTTAAAGTGCCTCACAAGGATAGTTTAAATATTAAACCAATTCTAACTGCCAATACCTTACTTTTATACCTTTAAGTATCTTATGTAAGACTTAATAATATACAGGTTACAAAATATCTCCTAAAAAATATATGTAATTCATTATTAAAGCCTAAATTTATTTCAACCCTAGTAAGCTGTCAGGGAAACAGATCATTTAACAGAAAAACCTACGTACACCTATTTTACCTAATAATTGTCTACTTTAATATTTTTTCTATTTTTCATTCATAAATGTTTGCTACCTCAATACAGGATGTCATTATACTCAAGTATCAAAAAATGTCAAGTTGGAAAAAAATATATTCAAATCTTCTAATCGATATCCTACAACTGCTTAGAGTAGAAAGGTAGGTACATTCTGTGTAGTATACTCACTGAAATAGGCTTTGCACATCAGTGAAAATAATATTTTTTATTTTTTTGTGGTATGTTACTACGTTGTGTTCTTAAATATTGTGAATGAACTCATTATAAGGCCCCATTTAACCTCATTTCGGCTTTACAAGTAGTTTTGTAACACCTTGTATATAATTCTTTTGTCGGTGTGTATGTTAATGAGCTCCTCCTAGATGGCTGGACTGATTTTAATAGTTTTTTTTGTCTGTGCTTATCTAGATCTGAGAATAGATTGGATTCACAATTCAGTCCACTACAACTTTTTTTTAATTATTTTCGTTTTTTTATTTTATGATATAATAACTATTCCACTCTACTATCAGAATACTAAATGTTATCAGTTACCTTTAAGAACAATGGCATTGTAAATGTTTTCTCGCACATGTGGCATTTGTATGGGCGTTCTCCTGTGTGCACTCTCTGGTGGTATCTCAGGGCTGCGTTCGACTGAAAATGGAAAAGATCTATGATGAAACCTGTCCAGTAAATTACATTCAACAGATCAATGTAGAATAATCTTGTTTTGAATCCGTACCAAAGAACTAAGATATTCACAAGACTTCTATGCTCGTTGTTACTTAAAAACGATTAAATGTGGATGTATCAATTAAGAACATACACTGTGTGTTATGGACATAAATGTGAACTGACATGTGTCATTGAGCTTGTAATTTGCTTAATCTATGCATATAAATAAAATTAGAGTGTTTGTTTGTAGTATTGAAACAACCGCTTTTTACTACATGCATATGAATATATATATACGGTACATACACCAAAACAACATTTTTTACAATTTTTGTCTGTCTGTCTGTTGGTTCCGGCTAATCTCTGGAACGCCTGGACCGATTTTGATGAGACTTTTTTTAGACTAGCTTCGCCCCGCGGCGTCACCCGCAGTTATTGTCGTACCGCGCGCAACATGGCGGGACTCGCCTATCAATAATAAAATTTGATGTTTCCGAAGCGAAGCGAGGGCGGGTCGCTAGTTAAATAATAAACCATAATATGTAATCACAAACACAAATCAAGTCTAACAGAGACTCAAACCTCGTATTGCTCATATACCAGATATATTAGTTACCATCAGAAACTAGTGAGCTTATCGACATGGATAAACTATGATGAGATATCTTATCAACCAACTTGAAAGGTTAGCATGGCTGTTATAAAACAATAGTTTCATAGTGATTGTATATTTAAAATCAGCTCCAAGCTTGGCTAAAATAAAAACCTGAATATATACTTCTTTCTAATACAGTAATTGTCTAAAATTTAACATTTCGATATAAAATTATTGATAGCTATGCGTATGTTGTCTGCACTAATTTATTTCCTTTTTGTTTACTGTATTTTTCTCAGCAAAACAGTGGAATTTACCATACCCATGGTAGGTAGTATATTTAGAGATTCAATTTTATAGATATTTTTAAATCGATTACACTAAATTCCTTCCAAATTTTCCTCAAAAAGGAAACTGGAACCCAATAACAAAACAACCTAAAAATGTCTTGATTAAAGTACTCAAACAATATGTTTATTAAATATTAAAGCAATATAATTAAAATCTGTGAATTGAATCGCAGACGACTTCAATGATGAGTGTAGGAGTTTCTTAAAAATCATAATGAATAAACTTACAAATAAATATTAGAACTTCAATGTCATACTGGGATGTCTATGTTCTCTGGAGTCCAACATGGTGCTCTGAGAGCTCATACGTCAGTAACAATAAAACTGGGAGTCCAGTCCCCGGTAAGCACACATTAAATAAATACATGGTGGTACAATAAATGGTGGTAAGACCTCTAGTGAGTTCGCGTGGGTAGGTACCACCACTCTACCTATTTCTGCCGTGAAGCAGTAATGCGGTCCGGTTGAAGGGCGAGGCAGCCGTTGTAACTATACTGAGACCTTAGAACTTATATCTCAAGGTGGGTGGCGCATTTACGTTGTAAATGTCTATGAGCTTCAGTAACCAGTTAACACCAGGTGGGCTGTGAGCTCGTCCACCCCTCTAAGCAATAAATAAAAAAGACTTACAGTATATTTCCTGCCGCACACTTCGCACACAATGTTCTTCGGCTGTTTGTATTTTCTGACTTTAGCTTCAGATTCGATGGGTTCAAACTTCAGGGAGCAAATGTGGGTCGTACAAGACTGAAACAGAGAATAACAAATTATTTGTAGTGTAAAAGGTAAGAAGCCTAGTGTATACCTAACAAGTAATGTACATATTTATTTGTGCTGTTCTTAAAATCACTGTTTCGCATACTAAAAACTGATCAAATTGATTTTTATTTAGAGTTTTTTTTTCTCTAGACAGTGTCTAGTAGACACCTATCAGTTTTACATATACTGTGACATTGGTACAATCAATGCCTAAGGCGATGAAGCCAAATAAAAAAAAAAATTAATATATATCATATCCCAAAGGCAAATAGCGCTGCACTGCCTCCTTCATGTACATAACTCGAAGCACTTCTTGTAGATTGATTTAGACTTATAGACATTGATTTGATGATGACTTAAATAACTTACAGCATAAACTTCACCGCAAAATTCACAGACAACTTTCTGAACAACATTCCCTTGTATCTGAACCTCCACTTCGTTAGGATCCGTGTAGCCAAGGAATACATCATCGGTCTCCGTACCCTCCTGGTCCAGGTCCAGATCTATGTGCGCCTCCTCGTAGTGCCTCACACATTCCTCTTCCAGAGAGAAGGTTTTGTCGCACTGAAATCATGACAATTGGAACTTAAGCATGTACATCTTGATAAAGACAATTTAGAATATCTTTATGGGAGCTAGCTTCAGAAGAGATTAAATGCATTCTAAATTTGTTTATGGCTTTGGAGGGTGATGTTGATATTAATGGTTAACAGAGCCTGTAGACATCTACAAAGTAAATGATTCCACCTACCTTGAGACATGAGTTTCAAGTTCTCAGTTTTTATAGTACAACTGCTGCCCCGCCCTTCAAGCCAAAACGCATTACTGCTTCACAGCAAAAATAAACAGGGCGGTGATATGTACTTGTGCAGACTCACAATACGTCCTACCACCAGTAATACTAATGTCTTATTCTTTTAATACAAACATAAGATTGTTTTGAGGTAGAAATAAGAGGAATGGATCCAAATAAATTAATTGCTTTTAGGTCAAGCATTTAATGACTGGGTTTCACCCAGCCTATGTATGTTTGTAGAAGAATGATATTTGAGGTTTGAATATCTATTATTGTGGCTCTTTAGAGCGGTGGGGCAGATTATCATAGCTTATCATATCACCAACATCTGCTTATACTCATAAATTTTATATATTAGTTTAGTTAAAAGATATCTAATTATTGTAACAGTACTGGACTTCACTTAACTTTATAAACATGATGTCTATTTATAAATTTAAATACTAGAACAATTCCTACATAACATGCAAGTTGCCTTGCAGTTTGTTGTGGTTGTCTTTTGATAAAGCTGAAGCTCATTTAGGTAATTACATTTTCCAAGGAAATTTTCAAACACTGCCATTAACACTGAGTAATTTTATACTAATATTTTCGTGATTTGTTTCTATAATTGTGTGTTTATAATTATGTAAATATGTAACAAGACATGTTAGTTGAAATTCCAATAGTAAAATGTGTAATAAACAAGTTAAACTCCGTAATAAAGAAAATGAAACTCTACTTTTATACATTATATTCTCAAATAATTTGACTTTTATATTTGGCAAAGGGTCCAAAACGAATGCCGCCCCTTAAACTACATTTTTCTCTGTTAAATACTTACAACGCCACATTTAAATTCCTTTTTCTCTTTTTTATGAGGATGTTCTTTCTCCAAATGTAATCTAAGATCATCTTCGGTTGGAAATGTCTCGCCGCATTCACAGATTATATAGTGAATACTAACAAATGAGCAATAAAACATACTATCGTCCTCACTCATTTTGTTATTAAGAGCTACAAGCACAGATTAAAATAACGTATTTGTAGAAAGACACAGCGTATCAAACTTTTAGATTTTCTACGACGCCATTTTGGTTTGTTCTGTGCGTAGTGCATAGACTAATTATAAATGAAAATGATCCAAATTCGTGGCGGATGTCATAGCTTGAATACTAAAGTTTGACAGTTACCTACGACAACGGATGTTCGTAGTGATGCACGCGCACAAAAATACAAAGTCTTAGTCGATTTCACATTAGGATTTTTTTTCTAAAATGTCCTTGTTAGAATGAACTTACAAATATCTAATTAAATAAAACTGATCGTGCAAATATATTCCTGATATTTACTCAATAGAGACTAAGCCACAGACACATCCTACTAAGTTTCTCGTCGGATCTTCTTAGTGGGTCGCGTTTCCGATCCGGTGGTAGATTCTGCGAAGCATTGCTCTTGCTAGAGTTCGTGTTAGCAACGTCGTCAGATTTGAGCCCTGCGAGCTCACCAGAATTACCTACAGCAAAATGTACTAAGCTACGATAAGCTTCCTTTGCTGATAGTGGTGACTACAACATTCATACTACGTAGAATCACAACGTTCATTGAAAGTGTATTTACTCGCAGGGTGTCGTCCAGTACTTTATCTCTGGCTAACTCTCTCATGCGGCGCAAAAGGTGAGAAGGTTTTTGATCTCTTAGTTCCATCTCTCCTATGAGTCTTTCAATTTGTCGACTTTTGGACTTTTCAAATGTTGATAATAATTTCGTTTTTAGCGCCAGAAATTTTCCTGTGTCCGGTGGCTTACCTAGAAAATCTGTTAGTTGAATAATGACTTCTTTTGGTAATTTCGATACGACAATGTCGAATTTAACTTCATCCCCAAGTTTCTGTGGGGCGAGTATAGACTCGATCCTAATGTACCATGCTCTTGGTTGCTCTGTCCAAAATTCTGGTAGACGTGTCGATAGAGAGATCGCCATAATGTCCGCTGAAGTCTGCGACAATGCTAGTTGAGTTGCCGGAACTCCTGGTGTCGTCATTATTAATCACAATTTTCGTTTCATATAAATCACGTAGGGGTCACGACTTTTGGGTCACTACTGTAGATGTTGTTACCAATTGTGACTTCAGTAATAAAGAACTAATACACAGTACTGAAAACACCGTTTATTCCGTAAGATGGTACATGTGTTTACATAAAGACCGGCGCCAGGCAACTGGTGCAGTGTAATGCAATAACTGCATGCGCAAGCGCTTACGTGTCCCTACATGTACCATAGTTATTTCGTCTAATTAAAGTCTCAAATTAATCATCTTCATTTCATTTCACTCCATATTATAATTTTTCATAACAATAAGAATAAAAATTAAAATAAGACATGACTTAAAGGTCTTAGTTACCAGGTCATAAAATCCCTTAAAAAAACAACACGAACAGGACGTTTTGGCGGGAACGCGAGGAGTGAAGTTGTGATTTGTTTTATTTTGTCTATTTAGTGTTTCTTCAGGTTTAAATGTGTAATAACGGTGGTTTATTAACTATTTAGTATCTGCGCAAGTGCACCAATGTGAGGAAATGAAACAAAGTTGCTGAACGTAGCTTCTCGGGATCTTCCAAAAAGTCCATTGAAAAAGTCTTAGTAAATGACCACCATTTTACAGAGATTATACTTCATCTCATATCATCTCATTTCATTTCATTTCGTTTTCAATTCATTTCATGTCATGTTTCATAATAATCAACTTCATTTCGTTTCATAATATCATTTTTTATATAAAAAAGTTATCATTAAAATTAAAATAAGACTTGACTTAAAGGTCTTAGTTACCAGGTCATAAAATCCCTTAAAAAAAATTCAACCATAACTCAAAATTACGAATGTCAAACACAAATGGCATTTGGCATCTGAAGTTTGAGAAAAAATTTAGATGTTTGCAACTGAATTAAACTTTTCATCAACATAATGGAAAATAAAAACGTTTGTATCGCTTGTTTAGCGTCCGATACGAGACTGCACGACATGTATCGATACGGCTTAGTAGAAATATATGAGGATATCACAACTATTCAAGTACGTAAAAAATTCCCTCCCTAATTTTATAAATTGGTTGTTCGCGGTCGTGTTCCAGCGTTATCACGTAAGCTTCTTATCAAGCTGCTGGGACAGGCGCAACATGCGGTCACTGTTTTCTTTTTCCTGAAAAAAAAAACCTATTAACATTTGAACTTCCTTATTCCAATAGTTCATGATACTGACCAAAGGTGCATATTCGCTCCACGATCAGCTTCAATATCTTCGTTAAAGACATTTACATTCTCTATCTCATGTCTTTGCAATACACCCAAACAGGAGACTACATAATTTGTACCCGTTGATTGATTCTAGTCTCACCTTGTCGCAACTAAAATCTGTATTGACGAATGCACTGAGAATTAATTGCAAAGTGTTGTTATTGTATAAATGAAAAACACTTTGTACATTATTTTAATTGTAGTATAAAACATTGTATTTCAGATAACTGCAGACGAAAGTAATTATCAGCACTATTTGTGCAGCGTTTGCGCCACACAGCTCATGAAGTGTGCTACCTTCAAAGAGAAATGCCACAGGGCTCAACGTTTAATGAACATGGTAAATATTTATAATTTAAACAGTATAATTTAACAAATAGAGACTTTTGGTAGAAAATTATACAGCTGTTAGCATAATATTTAAATGTCAATGATTAACTCCTCAATTGCTTATGACCACCAAAACTACAGTATTTGAAATGTCAGAACGATTAGTGATGATCAAAAAGTGAGATTAATCTGTAAAACTAGGTTTAATAAGTCCAAGACTGATAAAAACCAAACAAAATACTATATAAATTGTAAAGTAGATTTTGTCAGCCAATTTAGGCTATGATATTTAAATAGGCAGATATCTTAATGAGTTTTGTTAATAGATACTATAGGTTCCATTGACTCTCTACTCTATCCATTTAGGATGGACATAATTTTTGTTGTTTCCTAAGAAACAACAAAAATTGTCGTACTCGCATTTAGATAGCCATAGCCCACCTGGTGCTAAGTGGTTACTGAAGCCCTTAGACATCTACACCATAAATGCGCCACCCACTTTGAGATATAAGTTCTAAGGTCTCGGTATATTTACAATGGCTGCCCCACCCTTGAAACCGAAATGTACTATTGTACATTTCGGTTCAGTACAATAGCCATTTCTACCGTGAAGCAATAGCTTGGAAATAGGTGGGTGGTGGTATCTACCCGTGCGGACTCTAAAGAGGTCCTACCACCGGTAGTAATTAATGCTATTCATACTATCTCTTCCGAATAATACTTTTAGTACATAGTTTCTTTTTTTCGTCTGAATGTAAAATATCTTACATACTTTACTATGCCCCTGTAGGAACGATACCTGTGTGCTCA
Source organism: Bombyx mori (assembly GCF_030269925.1). NCBI lineage: Eukaryota > Metazoa > Arthropoda > Insecta > Lepidoptera > Bombycidae > Bombyx > Bombyx mori. Next base: position 255,209 of record NC_085117.1, on the reverse strand, counting down.
GTACTCGTATTGTAAAATACAAAATCGCTTGCGCTCGGTCGCAGCGACTAGTCGAGCCACGATCTGACGGCGAACGCACGCGCAATTTCAACTCGGCCACCACGTCTCAATATCACGCGATCTCATGTTTAAGTTTTATTTTAGTACACCCGAAAATTTTCTGTTTTGATTTGTTATAACATTTAAATAAACTATTGTGAAGTGAAAAGACTTTAATTCGAACTATAAAGAGCTTGTGAACTTCAATTGGTGACCCCGACGTGATCTGATAGAAGATGAGTCGTGAGAAGGGACAACTTCCATCGGGAAGCAGAGACGCTTCTGGAGATCGTACAGAAGGAGGCATGGGTGAAACCGTAGGAATCTACAAAGTTGGAGTGAAAATACCGCCATTTTGGCCCGAGGAGCCCGGATTGTGGTTTGCCCAGGTTGAGGGTCAATTTTTAATCTCCGGCATCACAACAGATGCGACGAAATTCTACCATGTTGTCGCACAACTCGACCAGCAATATGCAGCGGAGGTAAAAGATATTATTATTTCCCCACCAGCTGAAAATAAATACATAAAATTAAAAACTGAACTGACAAAAAGATTGTCGGCGTCACAAGAAAAAAAAGTCAAACAGTTATTGATGCACGAAGAATTAGGAGATCGAAAACCCTCGCAATTCCTGCGACATTTACAAACATTAGCAGGACCTAACGTACCTGATTCGTTCCTACGCACGCTATGGTCGAGCCGTCTGCCACACAATATTCAAACCGTAATAGCGTCACAAACGGATGTACCACTCGAGACTGTTGCAGACCTAGCAGATCGCATTTATGAAATCGTTCCGATACCGGCTGCACCTGTGATAGCAGCAGCTGATGGCAGTAGTGTTATAAACAACATGGCAAAACAAGTTGAAGCATTAACTAAAGAAGTGGCATCATTGAAGGCACGGCTGTCTCGCGGTCCAAATTGGCATCGGCGTAATCAGCGAAGCCAGTCTCAAGAGAATCATCGTTCTCGCTCTCGCTCTCGCTCACGATCCGGAGATTGGAATATAAGCTACTGTTGGTACCACAACCGATTTGGAGGTAAAGCCACACGATGTACAACACCTTGCAAATTCAACGCGACTTCGGGAAACGCACCCGGCAGCCAGAGGTAGCGGCTAACGGCTGCCCATCTAAGCCAGGCCGCTTATTCATTACGGATAGAAACAGCAAGTTGTCATTTCTCGTCGATACAGGATCTGACCTTTGTGTGTATCCAAGATCTGCGCTGAGTCAACCTCGTACTAAAACCGACTACCAACTCTATGCCGCAAATGGTTCTCCGATCGCTACTTACGGTTGGATCCACTTACAACTCAACATTGGTCTACGCCGCGCCTACAGATGGCGTTTCGTGGTGGCCGATGTTTCTAAACCAATAATTGGTGCTGATTTCCTCCGTTTTTATGATTTGCTCGTAGACGTGAGGAACCACCGCCTGGTCGACGGGTTGACATCTCTCTGTGCTACAGCTACACCAGAAAAAGAGGCAAATGACATTGCATCAATTAAAGTGATATCTGGCGACTCCATATATCACCAGCTATTGCGTGAATATCCTGCAATTACACGTCCAGCTGGAACCCAACGAGAAATCAAACACGGAACAGAGCACCACATCCGCACGACACCAGGTCCTCCCGTTTCCAGTCGACCGAGAAGACTTCCACCTGACCGACTAAAGATTGCGAAGCAGGAGTTCAACGAAATGCTGGCGAACGGTACGGCGCGTAGGTCCGAGAGTTCGTGGGCATCACCGCTTCACCTCGCCCCCAAAAAAGACAACGGCTGGCGACCTTGTGGGGACTATCGGGCACTGAACGCGCGTACAATCCCGGATAAATATCCAATCCGCCACATCCAAGACTTCTCGCAGCAACTAGCAGGGACGAAGGTCTACTCAAAAATTGACTTAGTTAAAGCTTACCATCAGATACCGATTCACAAGGCCGATATCCCAAAGGCAGCAATAACTACACCGTTCGGATTATTTGAATTCCCATATATGACCTTCGGACTGCGAAACGCGGCACAGACCTTTCAAAGATTCGTAGACGAAATGCTTAAGGATCTGCCATTTTGTTACGGGTTCTTAGATGATATTTTACTTGCTTCTCCAGATGAGACCTCTCACCTCCAACACCTTCGACAGCTGTTCCAGTGCTTAGCAGAATATGGCATGCTCATTAACACTAACAAGTGTGAATTTGGTAAGGCTTGTATCACCTTCCTGGGCCATGAGGTAAGCGCAGAAGGCATTAAGCCGCTACCAGAAAAAGTGCAGGCAATCATGAACTACCCACCACCGACAACAGTAAAAGAACTTCGCCGATTTTTAGGAATGTACAATTTTTACCGTCGATTTGTACCTAATGCGGCCAAATTTCAAAGTCCATTAAACGACATACTAGCTGGACCTAAAACGAAAGGAACACAGAGCATTACAATGACTCCTGAACAACAGGAAGCTTTCAATAGCTGCAAGAAAAGTCTTTCCGAAGCAGTGATGCTCGCACATCCAGGACCTGCTGCACAGTTGGCCATATTCACAGACGCGTCCGATACGTCCATGGGAGCCGCACTTCACCAAAAGTGTAAAGACAGTTGGAAGCCACTGGGGTTTTTTTCACGACGCCTCTCTTCTGCAGAAAAGAAGTATAGCCCATATGATCGTGAGCTGCTGGCTATATACAACGCAATACGCCATTTTCGCCATATGGTAGAAGCAAGACCATTCACAGTTTTTACGGATCATAAGCCCCTGTCATTTGCTTTCTCACATAATCGTGAAAAATGCTCTCCAAGGCAATTTCGGTATCTGGACTATATATCGCAATTTACAACGGATATCCAGTATATCCAAGGAAGCCAAAACGTTGTAGCTGACGCGCTCTCCCGCATAGAGGAAATTAGTCGCATTATAGACTACACCGCACTCGCAGCATCACAAGACTCGGATCTAGAATTACAACAGCTGCTACAGAAAGGTTCAGCACTAGATCTGAAGAAAATTAAAATACCAGACTCCGACAAGGAAATTTACTGCGATATTTCCACACCAAATCCACGACCATATATGACAGTGGCTTTCAGGAAACTTATTTTTGACGCGCTTCATAAACTGAGCCATCCAGGTGCAAAAGCCACTGCAAGGATGGTTACGAGGAGGTTTATTTGGCCTGGAGCACAGAAAGATTGCAGACAGTGGGTCAGTGAATGCACAGATTGTCAGAAAAACAAAGTCCACCGCCATACCCAATCACCCACTTCTACTTTTCCTGTTCCTTCCCAACGCTTTTCTCATGTCCATATGGACATTGTGGGACCATTACCGATTTCAGGTGGCTTTAGGTACTGCCTCACGGTCATCGACCGTTTTACTCGTTGGCCTGAGGCATACCCTCTCGAAGACATCACGGCGGAAGCATGTGCCCGCGCCTTCGTCGCTGGCTGGGTGTCCCGCTTCGGCTGCCCACATCGCGTCACGACGGACAGAGGACGTCAGTTTCAAAGCGAGCTCTTCCGCAGCGTCACAAACATTCTGGGTACACAGCATCGTCCTACCACAGCCTATCACCCAGCCTGCAATGGGATGGTGGAACGGCTCCATCGACAGTTGAAGGCGGCCATTAGATGTCACCAGAACTCCAGTTGGACGGAAGTTCTACCTCTCGTACTCCTGGGGATCCGCAGCGCATGGAAGGAAGACATCAAAGCTTCAGCAGCGGAGTTGGTTTACGGGGAACCCTTACGACTGCCAGGCGAATTCTTCGTACCATCCAACGCCATACCAGCACTCGACATAACCGACTTCGCATCGCGACTCAGACTCCAAATGGCAAAGCTGTCTCCAGAACCTGCAAGTAGACACGGTCAGAAAACATTCTACATACCAAAAGACCTGGCAACGGCAGAGTACGTGTTTCTCCGGCAAGATGCAGTCAGGCGTTCACTGGAAGCTCCATACACCGGCCCCTATAAAGTCATTGAAAGAGGAAACAAAACTTTTAAAATTCTTACAAACGAAAGAGAAACGACTGTTTCCATTGACCGCCTGAAAGCAGCACACATGGCCAAAGAGGATGCCAAAACGGGGAACACCAACATCAGCACTATTCCACCTGCAGTTGATCCAACCCCTTCAATGAAGACGAGATCAGGCCGGGCCGTTCACTTTCCAGACTACTATCGACCTCAATAACCTTCGGTCTCAGCGGTGGAGTAGTGTAGGAACGATACCTGTGTGCTCAGTACTCGTATTGTAAAATACAAAATCGCTTGCGCTCGGTCGCAGCGACTAGTCGAGCCACGATCTGACGGCGAACGCACGCGCAATTTCAACTCGGCCACCACGTCTCAATATCACGCGATCTCATGTTTAAGTTTTATTTTAGTACACCCGAAAATTTTCTGTTTTGATTTGTTATAACATTTAAATAAACTATTGTGAAGTGAAAAGACTTTAATTCGAACTATAAAGAGCTTGTGAACTTCACCCCTAAAAACATTTAATGATCAGTTGACATTCATGATATTCATCTGATTTTTTAAAATATTTAATTGTGTTATTTCAGTTAGGTTCGTTACCAATTCAAGAAGTCGACAGAGAAACATACCACTTGAATACACCCCTCGCCGTACACACCTTGCATTCTATGTCTCTGTCCACCCAAGTGGATTACATCAAGGAAGAATATGATAATGTGGAGAATTGTGCATATCTGGATGATTTTAAAGGTAATCTATATGTTAATACGTGAAGCAAAAACTTTGGATCTCTTTTTACGAAAATTGCGGTGACGGAGGAGTATGCCCGCACTTATAGAGAATATAGAGAAGGAGTGCAGAATCCTAATCTTTTTTTAAATTATGCATTAATAATACATTAAATCAATAAAAAAACATTACCCACTACCATGTATTTGACACACACGCATATCATTATATACTCTTCGTTTATTGTCAAACTTTTGTTATTGCTTGAAGTCTGTTTAAATTGAGAATATTGTTTATCTTTAATATTATTTGTCTATGGTGTGGTTTTGGCGAAATCTGTAACTAGAACCATAATAATGTTCAAACTTATAATTTAAATTAATTATAGTCGAATTTCGACTACTCCGGGACAACTAGTTAAAGTAATTACATGAAATTGAAAATAGCAACAAAATCAATCCACTGTGAATGACAAGCTTGAAACCTTTTGATGGTGGGTGCGTTAATAACAAATAATAAAATAGAATAATTCACGTGGTACGGCCAAGCGCGCACATTATATTGCATACAGATGCATTTTATATCAAAGTCATTCATTTACCGGTCAGTTCATGGTATCTCCAGCCATCACATACTCGCATATCATTTTTATCATATAAACAGCCACCAATCAGTGTACGCATATCCATCAACAATTACTCACTATTGGAGTTATCATTATCACAACAGAGGGTTGTGTGGACAAACCGCATACAGGCTTTTAAAGTCTTCGAGACACTGAAATAGTTCAACTAAACTGTCTTTCTAATAATATTATTTAACACTTTCACTGTCGTGTAGGTCACTGGTACTCTATGTGATGCACTAAAGTAATTATGTCAATTTCTCTCTTCAATCTTTTTACTAAGATACTGTAATATCTAGTAGACTCTGGGAAAGAATAATCCGAAGATACTGAGAATAATTCTATTACAAAGCGACTAAAATATATATTAAACAAAAGAAGGCAAAGTCAGGCAATCCAGGCGTTTAGTAACAGAAACCGACATAATTACTTCAGTGCCTCATGTAGCGCACCGGTGATCTATCCAGACACCGTCCTCGCCGAACCCGTCGCTTGCGACGAAGGGCTCGGCGAGTAAATTAACCCACAGACACAGCCCACTGAGTTTCTCGCCGGATCTTCTCAGTGGGCCGCGTTTCCGATCCGGTCGTAGATTCTCCGAAGCATTGCTCTTGCTAGGGCCAGTGCTAGCAACACTCCCGGTTAGAGCCCCGTGAGCTCATCTACACGTCAAGGAGAAACTGAAATAGTCTCTCAAGGCTATCAGCATAGGTAGGCAAAAAAAATGTGAACTACATGGCAGTCAATATGTTAATTGGAATTTATAGAAAAACGTTCAGTAATTGTGGCTTGTGTGTTAACGTGATTAAATCATAAGGCAATCAATGTAGTCATATTATGCAGTATATTATGCCAGTATTCAAAATCTTCCAGCACATACCAGCTTACACTTACAATACACTTAAAGTGAGCTGATAAAGGAAATCAAAAATTTTTTGTAATTGGGCATCTTCTTGGACCACAAATGCAGGTCCATTCTGCCCAATGCAGTCACCATCTCCAATTTTAATCATCGGACAGTCGACCTATCATCTGTACACAGTTTAATTGTGTATAATATGGGTTCCGAAACTTCTTTTGTCTACTGCCTAGTTTGAGAATAAATTATTTTTAGCACCCCCATTTTTTCGCTTTCTTAAAAACCACTTACCATCACCAGCTTAGTCGGTGTCAAAGAGTCCTAGATAAAATTACAAATCCCCTTCCAAGCCTTTACATAACGCCCCCTTTTTTTTCTGGGTCTCTTACCGGCCCCCTTTAGGCCTGTAGCGCCCACAAGGGGGCGTTATTGCCCTTTGAAGACTGGAAAATAAAAATATGTAAACTATATATGTTCAAAATGGATTACTGTTGTAAATAGCCTATGTCTGTTTTCACCGATCTTCAGTTATGTCACCAATAAACGAAGAGACGATAGAAACAGAGGACTTAAAAGAAGAAATAGACAGTAAATCCTACGACAATGTGAAGTTGTTTGAGGAAGACATCCATGTCATGATGCTGTCCGAAGAGGAGCAACTAGCCGAGATCCAACGTAGGAAAGAAAGCGTCAACTACAAGTGCTCTTTGTACAAATGCGAGAAATGTTATAAGGGTTTCATGACCGATGTCACATACACCAATCACATGATAAGGCACGATCCGGTGAGTACAGGACTCAATGTACAACACATTATACCTCAATAATGGTATTGTCTTTCATGAGAATAACATGTTCAGTCTGCATTTGCTTCAGATCATACTTTAAATTCTGAAAACATTTAGTAGTTAATGAAAAGGTTTCATTTTATGCATTTAGTTGAGTTGCAATGTTATATTTGAGAGGAAACACAAATGTTGCCATTAAATGGAAGTTATTGCACAAACAAAATTAATAACATAATGTTTATAGTTACATAAAAGTCCAGGATACAATGCTGTTTTCTCTTGAAGCCATATTATATGTAGTTTCTGCTTTACACGTCTTTACGGATCCATCAGATCCAATAACCTTTGCATTAGAATTTAGATGCCTTCAGCTCTAACACTAGGAGCAGGCTTAGAGACCCCGGTAACCGTACTCGTCGAATTCGGCAAAGAGTTCGACGTGCAACCTAACCCACGCATCAGCGGGTCGCGATTCCGATCCGGTAGTAGATTCATTCGCGAAGCAGCTGTTCTTGAGTTGTTAGGTCTCCTTCGGAGGCACTCCGGCAACAGTCCTGGTGAAACTGGAAAGGCCTCTAGGTCACCAGTAATACTTCAACACTAAAAAAAAAGTTTCCGATTTATGTATTTCATTGATTGTTTGAGTTTACAATAGTCTTTATATTCTATGTCAAAACATACTATAGAGAATGATGTTCTTAGAATCAAATGTATTTCAAGGATCACTCCGACGATTGAATACATGAGTGGATGAAGGGGCTAAGTACCATTTCTAAGATTTTAATTTTGACATTGAATGAAGGTGTTATGGGTATAAACCATATTAGAACTTAAAACTCTGGGTTTGAAGGCAATTTTTAGAAATTTCATGTGATGAAGGAGTTGTATATGAAGAAAAAGTTCAAGTAACAAAAGTTTGTTGCCCGTTTTCTCAAAATTAACTACCATATCCTCTTCATCCACTTGTCTCATTCGTCCACGGTTCCCTTCATCGGTCCTCTTCATCCACGGTGTCGTCGGCTGTGTGAGTCGGAAGCGACAACTGAGCTACGTTTCCGCCCGTAGTGCAGCGGCGCGCACGAGTGCGGCATATGCGGCATCCGGCGCGCGTCGGTCCGCGAGCTGCGCCTGCACGCCGCCTCCGCGCACGAGCGGCACTTCCTGTGCGCGCACTGCTCGCACGTCACGCGCTCGCTGCACCGCGCCCGCGAGCACCGCGCCTCGCACGGCGGGTACGCACAGGGGGGTCGCCCACTTCTCAGATCTACAGCTCAACGGCTGCCCCACCATTCAAACCGGAACATATTACTGCACTTACTAGTATTTTCCCGCGTGGGTAGTTCACAAATAATGCTTTATTTTAGAACAAATTTGGTTAGCATAAAAAACGTTATAGTGAGCCAACCTTAATATATAGACATATGCTGTCGCGGATTTTTTTTTAGATCATTTAAATTTAGCGAAACTTTAACCGTTTCTGCAGCGCACGTAGCGGAAGCTCTCAAAAGGGGAATAAACCCGAGTTTGAAACATTCTTTATTGGTCTTAGCGCGATGTTATATAGCCTATAGCCTTCCTCAATAAATGGGCTATCTAATACTGAAAGAATTTTCCAAATCGGACCAGTAGTTCCTGAGATTAGCGCGTTCAAACAAACTCTTCAGCTTTATTATATTAGTATAGATGAACGAAAGATATTTCCCCAAAACTTGTCTTACGTGTGCGCTCGCCACCCCGAGGCGAGTGTCAAGGAGTGCTCCCTACCGTCGCCAGATGTCGCTTCCGCTGCGAACGGTGCGGCTCGAGCTTCAAAGCGTCGACCACGTATTTGTCTCATATGAGATTGAGACACCCGACTCATGATAGGTGCCCGCTGTGCCACAAGCGGTTCCTAGGACGGCTCGGCCTCAAGATGCACATGAAGAGGGCGCACGGAGAATGCAAGGTAAGGCTCCCACGGGGAGTGGGTTCTATTCCCGCATCAGGCTAAAACATTCGTGTCATGAACAGATTTCCTTATCCTTTTTTTTTGCATAAACAGGTGGACGAGCTCATAGCCCACCTGGTGTTAAGTGGTTACTGGAGCCCATAGACATATACAACGTAAATGCGCCACCCACCTCGAGATATAAGTTCTAAAGTCTCAGTATAGTTACAACGGCTGCCCCAACCTACAAATCGAAACGCATTACTGTTTCACGGCAGAAATAGGCGGGGTGGTGGTACCTACCCGTGCGGACTCACAAGAGGTCCTACCACCAGTAAAAATTAGCAACAGATAAATTTACTTACTGGTTCATTGTATAGTGTGCGAGTACGGTTACGTTGTGTTGCAGAAGAGTCTCGAGGAGCACGTGTGCGACGGCTGCGACGTCAACTTCAACAGCGAGGACGCCCTCGAGCGACACCGCTCCGTGCTCAGCGACGTCTCCTGTCAGGACCTGAGGTGGGGGCCGGGGGGGGGGGGGACATCTTCCCTTTGTCGATACTAGCAAACTATATATATTGTTACGCACTGGGGTTCAGGATAAATAAATGTTCCACCAAATCACTTAGAACACTTTAAAATTCGTAGTCCGCTTCGCTTCATGTGATCCGTTCGCTGTTTCGCTTCGAGTAATTCCGATTACTAACTGCCTTCGTGCAATTTCTGCTACCCTTTTATAGTCGATACGACATTCCTAAATATCGAGAACATTCTTCACAAGTCGAGTATTTTCGATGTATGTTTCTGTTATCTGACAATAGATGGCGTTTTACTTCTCGAGCGTTCTAGATGCTACTAGATCCTTCGATATTCGTTTCGGCTATTCGGCGATAGATAGGGTCACTCTTATTGGCGTAACAATAATTATTTAAACTAGTCATCGCGCAGTGGTTGAAACTCGACTATGATTAATTTAAATTATAAGTTTGAACATTATTATGATTCTATTGTCACATTTGTATAATCATTAATGTCCTACCACCAGTAATATTATAAACTAACTAGTTGTACCCGTCCGCTTCGCTGGGCATTTAAAATTAACATTATTATTTCTCACCCCCACAAAGATTCTCATCATTAACGCCCCCGCAACTGGTGTAGGGAGTCCAACACTCATATAAATATTAACCTATCCATTAAGTACATGTATTTTCTACATGGATACCGAGTTTAATAATACATAATCGGATGCATGGTTCAGTAGTTGTAACGGATATATATTAGTATAGACTCTATAGTCTATGATATGTATTGGTGACTTTCCAGATCGTGCGCGGAATGTGGGTTCGGTTTCCAGACTGAGGAGCTGCTGCAGGAGCACGTGGACTCCGTGCACGCCGTGGACGAGACCGCCAAGTGCAGCAAGGTGAGCAAGCACTCAAGGCTGCCAGCCGGAGGCTTCTTACGGCCTTCCTTTTTTCCCCCTACCTATGCTGATAGCCTTGAGAGGCTATATCAGCGTTACTCTAGCGTGTAGGTGAGCTCTCGAGGAGGCCTTCCAATCTTGACCCTCGACACTTGCGTTCAAGGACCCACATTGTGAGAAGAAGACTAAAAACTATGAAAAACTCTACATCAAAACCAAACCAAAGTAGAGTCGCACCTCCTGCACGGAACACAAAAAATCTGAGTGAGTGAATTGTGTGTATGAGTGATTGAGTTCATTGTGTATCTGAGTGACTGAATGAGTGAGTGGGTGAATTGTGTGTAAAAACTTTTATTAATACACAAAATATTATTTTAATAACCTAAAAGTACATTTTATTATCTGCAACGCGCTACGTCAGATTACAGAAATAGAGTTATAAGCAACATGCTTCGTTAAAAAGTACAATACTTATTTTCAGCTACAAGCGTCGTCATAAGTAACATTATGTGTATGAGTGAGTGAGTTCATTGTGTATCTGACTGAGTGAATGATTAGTGTGTGAGTGAGTGAATTGTGTGTATGGGTGAGTGAGTGATTAGTGTATGAGTGAGTGAGTGAATTGTGTGTATGGGTGAGTGGGTTCATTGTGTATCTGAGTGAGTGAGTGAATTACTTATTTGATTGAGTCTATTAGTGAACGGCCTCTTTCCTTAAATCAGTGTAGGTAGGTATGACACTAACCTGGTCTGGTGTTGCAGTGCGACAAGAACTTTGCGAACAAGCGGACGCTGTCGAAGCACATCCAGCGGTACCACCTCGGCAACCTGCGCGCCGTGCGCCCCGCCGAGACCGAGTACGTGTGCGAGATGTGCGGCACCAGGTGCTCGGTGAGTCGCAAGGAGCCCAGGGACACTTACCTATTGTCAGTGCCACTCTGTGACGAACTGTGTCTCCTCTCCCGCAGTCCGCGGTGTCGCTGCTCAACCACCAGAGGACCCACACCGGGGAGAAGCCCTACCAGTGCCCGGACTGTCCGAAGAGGTTCAGCGTGTCGCAGGGGCTCCGGGTGAGATTTGTGTGTATGTGTAGCTTGGGCGGGTGCAGTTCAGTGGTGACTGCGGTCCATAGACAACAAGTTCTTCAGCACAACGACTGCCTCATCCTTCGACTCGGAATACGTTAATGTTTCGTGACAGAATTAAACATTAATTAGAAAATTTGGTATTCGTCTGCGGGATTCGAACCCCGGGGTCGGGTCCTGCCGCGACCAGCTACGTGACGACTCCTGATCTGTCCCCAGATCCACATCCGGACGCACACGGGCGAGAGACCGTTCAAGTGCACCAACTGTCCCAAGGCGTTCAAGAACAAGGCGGCGCTGAACCGACACAACCGGGTGAGTGACGCACACACATGAACCACAGAGTTGTAAAGATGATAGTGATCCCCTTGTAGTCGAAATTCGACTATAATTTTACTGGTGGTAGGACCTATTGTGAGTCCACGCGGGCAGGTACCACCGCCCTGCTTATTTCTGCCGTGAAGCAGTAATGCGTTTCAGTTTGAAGGGTGGGGCAGCCGTTGTAATTATACTGAGACCTTAGAACTTATATGTCAAGGTGGGTGGCGCATTTACGTTGTAGATGTCTATGGGCTCCAGTAACCACTTAACATCAGGTGGGCTGTGAGCTCGTCCATCCATCTAAGCAATAAAAAAAGTTTAATAAATAAAATAAAAAATATTCTGCGAGCACGCAATCGAAAGCGAAGTAGGGTCATCGACCTCGTTGATTTTCCTTTGTAATACATTGCGTGCAATCTAAATACAATGGAATTTGAGTTTTTCTTGTTTCTCGGCAGGTGCACACCGGCGTGCGTCCGTACGCGTGCCCGCACTGCCTGAAGGCGTTCTCCCAGTCCAACTCGATGAAGCTGCACGTGTCGACCGTCCACCTCAAGATGCCGGCGCCCTATCGCAACAGAAGGAAGAACAACAGCAGCTAGGGAATGCCGTGGAATCCCTAGTCCACCGAACTATCGGCGCGGGCTTCGGTCCAGTTCCGGGGCGCAGCAATACGCACCTCGTAATTTATGAGCTCCAACAGCCGCATCAGGTCGGGGAACGTGAGCATTTATGAGTCCCCGAAGAAAACTGGCGAAAGGTTTTGAAATTAAGTGACAGAATAAGCAGTGCCCCATGTCAGTCGCGGAGGGTAAAGTGAAATGACTTCGCGTGACGAGTGTCTGTGCAATCGTGTGTCGGTGAGATGGCGCTGGTGTAGCAAAATACCCGAATTTTAATAAAACCATCAAGTATTGTATTAAATGAATTTGGTGGAAATTGTTTTATTATTGTGTATTGTGTTCGAAAGCCAAAAATATAAATTGCGTAATTACTGGTAAGTCAGTCCGCTTGGGTAGGTACCACTGCCCTGGCTATTTGTGCCGTGAAGCAGCAATGCGTTTGCGACATGTCTCAAGGGGGGCGTCGGCATTTACCTTGTTGATGTCCACGGACTCGGGAAACCACTTAAGATCAGGTGAACGGTACGCTCGTTATACATCTAAACTATATCCAAGTTGTGATGCAATGCAATACTATTGAAAGTACGACAGAGCGGGTAGAACACAAACATAAATTAAAAAACAATGAAACATCTGTTCGGCTAGTGGACATCACCGTCGGGCGCAGAGCGGGGTCAGTACTATCTACGCTATAAAGACCTATAGAGAAATAAAAACGCACGACATCAGATGTTCCAGATGAAGTCTTTAAATAGTACTTCTAATGGCGTCAAAGAAATTTACCATTACTTTTATTGGTCTAAAAATAACCATGTAAATCATAATAAAATAGTTAAATTATATATTACTAGGCCAAAAGAAAAAAAACGTTTTAACTAGACATGCAAATTAAAATGGTCTTAGTGAAGTCAAATACTTTCCTGCATTCGCTTGTTATAACTACAGAGGCCATTTCAGGCGATAAAAAAATTGTTACGTACGCCAGTATTGATTTTTAGTAAAAAAAATTGTACCTACCTAGCTTTCGCGGTCATTTTAAACAATCAGCTGTTCGTGCTGTTTTTTTCTTCTTTTTATGGCCTGGTAACTAAGAGCTTTAGGTAATGTCTTATTTTAATTTATATTCATAATTTCATGAAAAATGATAATATAGAGTGAAATGAAATAAAGATGGTTAATTTGAGGCATTAATCAACTGGGATGAAATATAATCTCATTAAAATGGTCATTTACTGAGATTTTTTCAGTAGACTTTTTGGAGGATCCCGATAAGTTACGTCCAGCGGCTTTGTTTCATTTTCCCACATTTTTGCACTTTCACAGATATTAAACAGTTAATAAACCACCGTTATTACACATTTAAACCCGAAGAAACACTAAATAGACAAAATAAAACAAATCACACAACTTCACTCCTCGCGTTCCCGCCAAAAAGTCAAATTCTGAATAGAATAACTTTTATCACAGATTAGTTCAATATAGTGCACAGATGAAACCTATTACATTTAGTAATCAACAATTTATCAATGTACAGGCAATAAAGGAATTTGTAATTTTTTTTTGTAAAGAACCTTATGAAAGTAAAAATGTACAATGGATGGAGTGTATGAATGACGATATGAGAGAGAGAGAGGAGTGAGTATTGAGATGACGGCTGATAGAAGAGAATGGAAGAGAAAAAAATGTTGTGCCGACCCCACCTAGTAGGATAAGGTGGAGAAAAAGAGGAAGAGAAAGTAAGAATGTACAAACTTATTTAACTTAGTAAATCGTTTGTTATTTTATGAGAATTGTGTTTGTATTGATTATTGCATGTTTTGTGTTGAAAAATAAAAGTATTTGTAAATATTGTATAACTCTTTTTATTATTTGGTAATACGAATAACACTTCAGTTGTCCGTAGCCAGGAACACTAAACGGAACAGAAAAATCTAAAATAAAAATTAATATATAAAAATCTCATTAAACCCTAAACATATTTTATGTTACATTACATTATTATGGATTCTGTATCTTATAAAAGTATGAAATGATATTATTTTCTTTCATTTTTATTTCACTTTGATGTAGTAATGATTTTAACTACTTTTTAAGCTATTGCATAGCTTTTATCGCGGCGACCGAATCAAGAAATTCCGTAACGAAAATAAAACCTAACACCCCTACTCCGCCTACCATGTAGCTCGCGTTCAACACATTCACACATTATGCTTGTGTAGTGTTTGTGAAAAAGCGCGCGGCGTGACGTCGCACTGCATGCGCATCATTAAAAGTCTGCCCATCTCTCTCTCGCGTGGTCTAGCTTATGAGTGAAGAGAACAGTTATTATTTTGCTTTTGTTAATGTTTATAAATATAGCGTGATCTTATTTTATTATTGTTTTAATATTAAATTATTATTGTCTAATTATAATTGCATAAGTTGATAAAAAATGATATGCAACAGCTTTACCGCGGCAGTCCCCGAGTGCCACACATCTTAAGGTTTATTTCATGTTCAGATCAAAGTTACTATTGTAAGAACCGCTCGTAGCATGTCTTGCTTCGCTGTTACTTGATACTTATAAAAAGAGCACCGGATGTCATACAAAATGAATGAAAGTCGGAGTTCTTTTGACGTGGAGTTGAGCTATAATGTCCAGCGTTATACCACGGACGGAGATTCATTGAAAGTGCCCTCTGGTTGGTAGATTGATAGGTAAAGCCCCCTTTGATTGGTCCGATTATTAAAAGAAAACAAACTCAGAAACCCAACCTACATTTTGGATGAAATTGCTGACAGATGATAGGAGAAAGTAGTAGAATAAACTAATCAATCTAAACAAGAATACCGGGATTGATATGTCCATCTCGACATATTTTATGTACAAAAATTTATATTCAACATAAGAGATATTCCTAGTCGTAGTGAATCTAGAATGCTCATGATTATTATAAATAAAGTCGTCGTAGCCTAAAGGATAAGACGTCCGGTGCATTCTTATGTAGCGATGCACCACTGTGCGAATCCGGCCGGTAGGTACCAATTTTTCCAATGAAATACGTACTTAACAAATGGTCACGATTGACTTCCACGGACGAATTCGGTGAAGGACTAACATCGTGTAACCAAAATCAAACCCGCAAAATTTTAATTTGCGTTGTCATTGGTATCCACATCTTGTGAGTCCGCACGGGTAGGTACTACCACCCTTCCTATTTCATCAATAATAAAAAAAAAAATATTTTTAGATGGGGCACCAGTGGATTAGTAAGAAATAACTTTAAATTCTCATTTGATGTTTCACTTCACCTTTGAGGCCCTCTTACAATAACATCTTAAACTCGCGAGTATTCCTCGTTGAATAGCCTGACTGTCGAATAAAAATACGAACAAGTCCAAATCAATGTTGTTGGAGGGTTTTCATTGTTGTATAAATGAAATAATCAATTCAATAGAAAATTACAACTTGTTTTGTAATACAAATTGACCATTCATCTTCATATTGAACTATCGAATTCAAATTCTATGAGAACATCGTTAATCGATTAGGTTCATCTTCGATTATACACCGTGTCCTTGCTCTGAGCAGATCACAGTGAAACTGGACTTTTTGGTGAAAACGCGAGGAGTGAAGTTGTGTGATTTATTTTATTTTGTTTAATTAATGTTTTTTCAGGTTTAAATGTGTAATTATAGGAATATATCTAAATTAAAATAAGACATGACTTAAAGGTCTTAGTTACCAGGTCATATTATCTCTAAAAAAAAGACCCAAAATTTGACGAAGGGCGAGTAGAGTAGATCTGAAACTACTCTCGCTGTTTTCTATTATTTTTTTAAGTAAAATGTCTGAAAATGAAGAAAAAACTTCGTTATTACCACATCACGTACAACAAGAATTGTGTACGACACGTTTACCTTATCGGCAAGGAAGAAAACTAACTGCGGTGAAGGTAAATACGAAATAGTTGTTTATAACTAAACAATTTTAAGATAACTAATATTAATTCTAATTAATTTTATTAATTTACACCGTAGAACAAGCATGTATATTCGTCTAGCAGTTGTTTCTATGTTTTAACACAATTATTTGCAAACAGGTCTACACTGTCAACAATGAATCAACTCATCTCTTAGTCTTCGGTGTGCCATCAATAAATTTGAGACAAGAAACCAAGTCCTTAGTGCAGCGGTATGGTGCCATCAAAAAGTTCAACCTAACCAAAGAATATGAGTGCGAGATATTCACTGAAGCATATCACATTCAGTACGAGAAGATACAATCCGCGCGAATAGCAAAGAAGTACTTAGACTGCAAGAACTACTACGGAGGGGTCCTGCACGTGTGCTACGCCCCAGAAATGGAAACGGTCAACGAACTAAAAGAAAAACTAATAGAACGCAGGAAAGATGTGTTCTACAGATTGCACAAGAATGAAAAAGATTTATCCTTTAGCAAAAAAACAGTTGTTAATGAAATTGACGACGTAACCCAAGAAAAAGTCGCGGAGAAAGCTAAATTGAATATGGGCAATTTTAACCTTATACATTCTAATAAAAGGAAGACGAATAATAGTAATTTAGTTAATAAAAGACTTAGAAATAGCCATCATTTAACAGATTGTAAAAAAATCAATGCAAAAATAGATGTTTTAGAAAACAATGTCACGATACAAAAAAGTCCTAAAATTGAATTAAAACACAAAGATAATGTCGAACTACAAAAACGATTGAAGACTGATATTGACATTGTCGATTGTACTAGTACAGAGAGAGAAACGATTACTAACATTAATGAAGCATTGAATTACAATAAATTTGGAAATGAAATAATTAGGAATATCGTTAATAAACCTCCTAATAAAATTATATTTAGTTTTAATAAAAACAGCTAATGAAATTTGAGGTTTTCATTTAATGACCGACATGCTGGATGAATACAATGATTCTATAGTTACAAGGACACAATACTTTAGTGACGAGAACTTAAAGCTTAAATATATTCATCCACAGTGTGTTTTCAGAGATTCTTTTTGCCACGTACCATCCGGCTTTGGAATGAGCTCCCCTCCACGGTGTTTCCCGAGCGCTATGACATGTCCTTCTTCAAACGAGGCGTGTGGGGAGTACTTAATGGTAGGTAGCAGTAGTAGGTAGTAGGCAGAAACGGAATTGGATAATGGAGAGAGTTAATAACAAAGAGAAAACAGACAGCGTGAATGAACCCTTCACTTTCATAAGTCATGACAGAATACAACAACACTAAGCACGTAACACCTTTTTCTTTTTTATTGATTAGATGGGTGGACCAGCTCACAGCCCACCTGGTGTGAAGTGGTTACTGGAGCCCATAGACATCTAGAAAATAAATGCCGCCACCCACCTTGAGATACGAGTTCTAAAATCTTAATTAGGTACAACAGCTACCTCACCCTTCAAACCGAAATGCATTACTGCTTCATGGCAGAAATAGGCAGGGTGGTGGTACCTACCCGTGCAGACTCACGAGAGGAGGTAATTACGCAAGATATTGTTTCAAGGTTTGGTTTTTATTACACGTTACGTTATTTTTTCATCGTGGAAGTCAATCGTGAGAAATTGTAAGTACATTATTCATTAGAAAAATCGGTATCCGCCTGCGGGATTCGAACACCGGTTCCTCTCTATATACGAATGCACCAGACGTCTTATCCTTTAGGCCACGACGACTTTCTGCTGTTCCACTCACAAATTAATAAAACGCACTGCTAACCTTAATGAAACAAATTTAATAAACCATTACATTACAAGATGTAGGTGCTTAACATTAAAATATTAACTAATTTCATTTTTTTACAGTTCAGGCAGCACACCTCACATTTCTTAGTCCATTTTGGCAAAAAAAAACGGTCAAAAAAAAAGTCCCGAGAAATTTGACTTTTAATTGACCGGTGTCAAAAAAGACAACAAAAGCCAAATTAACTTAAAGTAAACAATTATCTCTCTTAGTTAATCGTTTGATTTATGGGAGGTAGAAGTAAGGAGTATCAGTGTACTAAAGTGTCCGCTCAAAGGGAGTCAATTAAAGTGGCGCCACAGTAGCAAGTGGAAGGAATTTGAAAGCAGCGCGATTATCTATTAGAGCAGGGCACTAAATTAAAACTGTAAGAAACACTTTTTACATGAAGTGATACAAATAAATAGTTGAGATTTTAAATACAACAATTTTTTAGTTACACAAATGACGAATAATATTAAGTTTTTCAACCCGGCACACTTTACACTATTCAAAGCTGCTATATTCACATCATTCCCACTAGCGCTATTTTAATTAATCTTCCAATAACAACTCGCTGTTAACAGGTGGACTTCAACTTGTCCCCTATGCCCCTATACAAGATGGCGCTCCTCACATCTACCCTCCATAAACAAAAGTAAATACCTCTTACTTATTCGTTTAATTATAAACCTCTCAGCCCGTTTCTGCAACGGCGACAATTCATTCAACCCAAATTTTTATTTACATTGTTAAATGAGTTTACAAATAAAATCAAAGGCATCCATTAAACTTCATATCGAGGAGGGAAATGCTATTTTATTTAAGCAACATTTCGATGGAAGGTGCGTTTTATTTGGTATTACCATCAACAGTTCGACGTTTTTAATTGAACTTCAATTTAATTTACCCCATTCAAAGAACTAAAGAAGTTTTTTTTACGATATTACATCAATCAAGAATTTCCGTAACGAAAATAAAATCTAACACCCACCACTCCGCCTGCCATGTAGCTCGCGTTCAACACATTCACACGTTGCGCTTGTGTAGTGTTTGTGAATAAGCGCGCGGCGTGACGTCTGCGCACTGCATGCGCATCATGAAGTCTGCCCGTCTCTCTCTCGCGCGGTCTAGTTTATGAGTGTGAAGGGGAAAGTTTATGTTTATAAATATAGCATGGTCTTATTTTATTATTGTTTTAATATGAAATTATTATTGTCTAATTATAATTGCATAAGTTGATAAAAAATGCTATGCAATAGCTTTGTCGCGGCAGTCCCCGAGTGTCACGCGCGTTTTTCCAAATTTTAAACCTTTAAATATCTCTGTTCTAAAGGCGCAAAAATATCACTTAAATGAAATAGCCATTCACTCCTCGACATATTATTATAATCACGTACCTACGGCGTCAAATAAAACGAATTAACCTTAAAATTAAAACTGATATTTATTTACTAACTACAAATAATCAAGTGAAGTCGACATGTACACAAGTCCCGGAGTAGTCTGGCCGCAGGTTGCTGGGCACAGGACCTGCCATTCAACTCTGCTCACATTACGTGCCATGCAAAAATACTGTTATTTCTAGAACATTATCTATGGCAAGGATGAGCAACACGCGTCCCGCCAAAAATTTCTAAAATTGGATTTATTTTATCGACATTTCTCCATCAATTCGTTTTTCTGTCCTTTTTTTGTTTGTTTTTAATAAAGAAATAAAGTTTCGTAAATTATTAATAAAAGTTAATAAATGTGCGCCAAAAAAAATTTAAATTGGCCCATTGATTAAAAAGGTTGCTCAGCCCTGATCTATGGCACTGCAATGTTTTATCTCAGGACTCTGTCGCATGTCTTCATTATTGAGAACACGTTTCCCTTACATCCCAAAATTGGTATACCTAATAACAACATTTACTTAGAATTCCACTTTTATTTTCTCCCAAAATATTTTCACTCGCTCTATCATTCTTCTAACCTTAAAAAATATTTGGACATTTCATATCATACATTTGGAGTGACAATGGGAGTCTTATGTCGGGAAAAAGCGGTCCTAACACACAGTCAGACAATGAAAATCGAGGTTTTGTGGCAAGTAGCATCCGTGAGTAAGGTTCAGCAAGGATCCAGGAGTTGCAGGGTTTGCGATCAAGCCCAACTCAACTCAAGTCAATAGACATATACAATGCGTAATGATAACAGTCAGTTTCAACAATATAAAAAGAAAACAGTTTTTCTCAGGACGGAGGCTAGTTCTTGTGAATTGGCGGTAGTTCTTTTTGACGTTCAACAAGTATGTACTTTCATTTATGCTGAATAAAATTTTTTTGATTTGATTTGATCAATTTAAGCAAAATAAAAAGAGAATAATTGAGTCGACTATTATCAAAGCCGGCAATCTGACTTTTGGACAATGATTGGTAAATCAGAAAAACGAATTATTGACTTTGTATTCCATTGGCAGTCACAAAACTCTTCAGAACGACATCTTAGATAAATAACAGGTTAACTATTAACCTTTATTTAATGCAGGTTTTGAACCGTATTCTTTGAAGGAGACGATTATATTCAAATCAATCTGTATTGACATATCAATAATTTTTTTTTGTCCAAATGTACAGATTGCCACCTTTGATAATAGACGACTCAATTATAATCAATGCTATCAAAGTGCATTGACCCTTAGAGCGCGAACTGTCGATAGATCGACTAACACGTATAAAGTGCGGAGCGTCGGAATACCGACTATTTGCTTGTTGAGTTTGTTAATAAGCCTTAGCGCACGCGCGCACAGCGTTAGTAATAAGTAACAATTATAAATAACCAATCAAAATTATTTCGCTGTGTATTTAGTAACATTTCTTTCTTACTGGTGGTAGGACCTGTGAGACCACATGGATAGGTACCACCACCCCGCCTATTTCCTCCATGAAGCAGTAATGCGTTTCGGTTTGAAGCTTGGGGCAGTCGTTGTAACTATACTTGAGACCTTAGAACTTGTATCTCAAGGTGGGTGGCGCGTCTACGCTGTAGAAGTCTATGGGCTCCAGTAACCACTTAACACCAGGTGGGCTGTGAGCTCGTCTACCCATCTAAGCATTAAAAAAAAACCAGGCGGGCCGTGAGCAAGTCGAACCAACTAAGCAATAACAAAAAGAAGAGTATTTTTAGCACACTGTGGTGTGAGTTCCACACGTCAGCTCTGTGATTTGTTCAAAACAAAAATAATCCAATATCCTTAAAACTGATACAACAAACATTGTGTGACTTTGACTATATAATTATCAACATATCTCTTTTTGTTGCCTAGATGGGTGGACGAGCTCACGGCCCACCTGGTGTTAAGTGGTTACTGGAGCCCATAGACATCTACAACGTAAATGCCGCCCCAACTGCCTTGAGATATGAGTTCTAAGTTCCCAGTTTTTACAGTACAACGGCTGCCCCGCCCCTTCAAACCGAAACGCACTACTGCTTCACCGCAGAAATAGGCAGGATGGTGGTACCTACCCGTGCCAACTCACAAGACGTCTTACCGCCAGTAATTACGCAAATTATTATTTTGTGGGTTTGATTTTTATTAAATGATGTTAATCCTTCACCGTGGAAGTCAATCGTGAACATTTGTTGAGTACGTATTTCATTAGAAAAATTGGTACCCGCCTGCGGGATTCGAACACCGATGCATCGCAACAACGAATGCACCGGACGTCTTATCCTTTAGGCCACGACGACTTCATAAGACTATATACTCACAAAGTGCCTATTAAACACCACAAAAATAGCTACATGAGACACTATTCAATACTCACATGAGTAGAGTATACGCGAGCTTATAAAGTAGTAGTAAATATATGGAGGGTTGAAAGGCCATTTGATTTAAGCAACATTTTTACAATTTTACAAGAGAGCCATCTAAAGTTTAAAATTAGGAAAACAATTATCATAACAGAAAAAAATCTCTTTAGCTACTTTTAAGGGAGTAAACATAATTGAAAATTCAATTAAAAACATTGAACTGTTGATACTAATCTATACATATAAATAAAATTAGAGTGTCTGTTTGTAGTATTGAAATAACCGCTTTTTACTACACGCATATGAATATATATACGGTACATACACAAAAATATTTTTTTTACAATTTTTGTCTGTCTGTTGGTTCCGGCTAATCTCTGGAACGGCTGGACCGATTTTGATGAGACTTTCACTAATAGGTAGCTCTGGTGATATAAGACGTAACTTAGGCTACCTTTTTTAGACCAGCTTCGTCCCGCGGCGTCACCCGCAGTTATTGTCGTACCGCGCGCAACCTGGCGGGACTCGCCTATCAATAATAAAATTTAATGTTTCCGAAGCGAAGCAAGGGCGGGTCGCTAGTATCAAATAAAACGAACCTTTAATTACAAAGATTAATGTCACTTAAACAAAATGGTCTTTCACCCATCAATATATATATTTGTGTTCCTATTGGACTGGCAGCAAACAACATGTAAGTACAACTGATTCTCACACTAGTCATTCCAAGCCAATATGAACTCACTTCATAATCAACTAAAATTCATATCCGCGAGTCACACATGAAAAATCATTAAGTGTGCAAAGGGAACTGCAGTGGAACTCTCTTAACTTCTAAAACCTTACCTCTTCACCTTCATTCTTCCTAACTATTCATCCCACATGATAGCGGGCTCAGCTTTGACATCAATATCAAGAATATAATTATTTTACAATACACTCTAAAAGTTCATTAACTTTTGTATGTAGCACATTTATGAGGCTCGAGTAAGATCACAGAATGCAAGCTGTTTTCAACAGGTATCTTCAGCAGTGGAGTTGTTTCTAATACAATAGTTTTAATGGGACAATCTCAATCTTCAGGCTTGAAGTGCCATCAGCAGTTTAAGTTTGTCTCGTCTTCTGTCACATGCAAACCTCTTGCCCTTCATCCAACTCCTCAACTTCGATCTTCACTATGGACAGATTGACCCCGGTATTCTCACATGACACTATATGCTCATGCAACTCCTGATCATTAGTAAAACATGTACCGCACTTCAGACACTTAGATACTGGCACCTCTTCAGTTTTAGGTTTTTTCTTATTGTGAACTTTCCTCGTGTGCTTGCTCAGATCCACCTGCCTTTTAAAGGACTTGCCGCAGATCACACAGTGAAACTGTCTGACTTTAACGTGTATTTGCTTGTGCGAGGCTAGATATCGTTTCGACGCAAACTCCCGGTTGCATATGTCACAAGTTGCTTTACCGTCCTTTGGATGGACGGTGTTCATGTGAATGCGCAAGTGCATTGAGCATTTAAATATCTTCTGGCACATGTCGCACTGCTTGGCCGCTTCTGGCGGGGCGTGGGTCACTCGCATGTGGCTCTCCAGGTTGGCGGCAGATTTAAAGGTCTTATTGCAGATCTCACAGGTCGCAGTTTCGATGGGATGCACCATTTCCAGATGCCTCCTCATCACATAGTATTCCGTGAACTTTTTAGAACAAATGGGGCAGGTTTTCGAGTTTTGTTGTACTTCAGAATGCGTTTGCTCCAAGTGCCAATAAAGCGCTGTGTTCGTTGTGAACTTTCTGTCGCATATCATGCACGGTAAGGTACCGACCTTCATCTGCTTAGCGGCAGGTCTGCCGTCCTTGTGCACGCATCGCATATGACGGAGCCACGATTTCTTCGATGCCAACGTCCTATGGCATATTTCGCAGGTCATCTCGCGACTGGCGCCGTGTACGTTCCAGGTATGCTTCTTGTACACGGGGAAAGTAGGAAACTCCTTCCCGCAGTCCTCGCACACATATGTTTTTCCCTCTTCGGGATGGCTCCACAGCATGTGCCTTCGGAGCAGCATCTTGCTTTTATATTCTTTATCGCATTGAGGGCATTTCGCTGCTTCGCCGGGATTGTGTACATTACGGTTGTGCACTCTTAGTTTGTACTTTTTAGCAAATGATTTATTGCAAATTGGGCAAGTCACCCTTTCTTCGGGCTTGGAGTGAGCATAGAACTTATGGTTGCTCAGTTTCTTTTTATTGGCGAATTCTTTACCGCACAAGTCGCAGGCTTTCGCTTCGCCCTCGGCCACGTGGACGCTATCGACGTGCGATTTCAAGTGAGCATAGGATTTAAAGTTCCTATTGCACTGCGGACACTCCACGGCGTTCTCGGTGTGCAAATGCGTCACGTGACTTTTCATGTTGGCCTGATTTTTGAACGTCTTAGGGCATAACGGACATTTCACTCTATCTTCCTTTTTGATCTTTTTCTTAGATTCATCAGCATCTTCGGACTCTTCGGGCTCATGTTTCACGTCAGTTTCCAATTTAATTTCAGTGTTCAATGAATTAGCCGTAAAATAATATGCCATATTGTTTATTATTTGTTGGGAGTATTGTGGATAGTTGACGGCATTGTGTCCTGGAGCCGGCTCGCTTTGGTTCTGCAGCTGGTCCATATCGCCTTGCTCGAGTACATCCACCGGCTCGCATTTCACAGTTACCACTGGTGTGACTTCCATTTTTTTTTCTGTAAAATACAAAATTATTGCAACTACATTAGAGTTTCAATAAAATTTTTGCAATTTATATTTTACAAGCGGCCCGCTTCGACTCTGCTCGGGTCTTTAACAAAAATTTCAACGATATTTGACATTGTTTTATTTTTTTAAATAAAAGAACACTTATTGCGGCATAACTGTAATAGTTAGACATATGCTGATGCGACACTTTTTGTAAATAATAATGTGCTCTACAAAGTCATAGTACATTATTTTATTCTATCATCAATAATTTTCGCAGGGAACGTGATGCAAAGAATATTTTAGGTAATTTTTTTACACCTTGGGTTACTACATTATTCGGGTTTTAGTAATAATTAAAAAAAAAAAAAACGATTATAGCCTATGTCACTCGGGAATAGTGTATCTTCCAAACAGTGAAAGAATTTTTCAAATCGGTTCAGTAGTTTCGGAGCCTATTCAATACAAACAAACAAATCTTTCCTCTTTATAATATTGGTACAGTGGCAACAACTACATGCTGCCACTCGCTTTGAGATGTGAGGTCGAGTCTTAATTTATCGTTTAGCACAATGTGTCCTACCCTTCAAACTGTGGGCTGGTAATTCCTATCCATACGGCATCACAAGACGCTTTAAAAACTCCCACTAGATTACAAAAAAAAATACAGGTTTGATTGACGAAACAGGTAGAATATTTCTCAACATAAAACTATAGTTTGGTTTATTATGAGGATTTATTTATCTTTGGTTTGATCTTGTCCTCTTATAATTTAGGCACCAATCAAACCTGATCCAAAGGTAATTAATTCATCTTACGAGGGCGGGATGAATAAGTAACCAGCCTCTGTTAAATAAAAAGTTAAAATAAAAAAAAAATATGTCAATTTAAAGTCGTATCTCTGGCCACCTGTGTTCTAAGTTTGAATTAGGTGGCGTGAAAATTTTATTGATTTTTTGTCATTTGAAAATATATTTCGTCAAAGGTTTTCAAAATGGATAAAACTGAACAAAGAGCGGTGATAAAGTTTCTTCATATGAAGGGCATGAAGGGGAAAGATATCTATGAAGTTAAAGGATGTTTTGGGTGAATGTGCTCCTTCTTATGCCACAGTAAAAAACTGGGTGGATGAGTTTAAGCGCGGTCGTACATGTGTCCAAGCTGAAGCCCGCCCCGGACGTCCAAAAAGCGTCACGACTCCGGAAATGGTC
Source organism: Bombyx mori (assembly GCF_030269925.1). Classification (NCBI taxonomy): domain Eukaryota; kingdom Metazoa; phylum Arthropoda; class Insecta; order Lepidoptera; family Bombycidae; genus Bombyx; species Bombyx mori. Next base: position 229,319 of record NC_085117.1, on the reverse strand, counting down.
GTGAAAGAACATTCTATAGTTTTAACAGATCGCCGATTGAAGTTATCTAAAACAGCTGACACTACGGGTATCTCAAAAGAACGGGTACATCATATCCTAATAGAGGAATTAAATATGACAAAGTCATCGGCCCGTTACGTGCCGCGATTGCTTACGCACGATCAATCAGGGATTCGGGTGCAACACTCAAAAGAATGTCTGGACCGTTTTAGAGTAATAAAGCCCATCTTTTACGTTGATTTGTAACAACAGATAAAACATGGGTTCATTATTACACGCCAGAATCACAAAATTCAATCAAAACCGTGGACGCAATCGGGATGCCCGGCTCCAAAAAAAGCCATGGCTGTAAAGACGGCTGGAAAAGTGATGGCTTCCGTCTTTTGGGATGCAGATAGGATCTTGATGATAGATTACCTTCCTAAAGGTCAAAAAATTCATCGGAATACTACGCTAATCTTCTAGATAATTTTCATTAATGTATTCAGCAAAAACGACCAGGTTTGGCGAAAAAAAAATCATCTTCTACCAAGACAACGCTAGGGTTCACAGATATGTTAAAGCTATGGCAAAAATCAAATCGAATTGAAGTATGATTTGCTGCCCCACCCACCTTATTCGAAGGATCTACCGCCATCAGACTTCCACTTATTCCCTAAGCTCAAAACTTTTTTGGGCGAACAGAAATTTGCCACAAATGATGAAGTCATAGCCGCTGTAGAGGAGTATTTTACAGGCCTCGAAATATATCATCTTATGGAAGGCATTACTGCTTTAGAACGAAGATGGCATAAGTGCGTAAAGGTTCACGGAGACTATGTCGAAAAATAAAATTAATTTTATCACGGAAAGTTAAGTGTTTTATTATTAGGCTACTTACTTATCATCCCGCCCTTGTAACATATTGCTCTACTTTCTTGCAAGTACATAATTAATCTTTTTGGAACGAAGTTCCTTATGGGACGATGTGGAGGGGTGAACCGGGTAAAGACGTCCGTAAGATTTTTATTAGTAATGCACACAATGTACGATTTAACTTTGTAATAACGTACAAATTAGTAATGCACACAGTGTACGACTTAACTTTGTAATAACGTACAAAAAATAACTTTTTTTTATCATTCACTAGCGACCCGCCCTCGCTTCGCTTCGGAAACTTTAATTTATTATTGATTTCTCCACTATTTAGTGGATGTTATTATACATATAAATCTTCCTCTTCAATCATCTATCTATTAAAAAAAACCGCATCAAAATCCGTTGCGTAGTTTTATAGATTTAAGCATACATAGGGATATAAGGACAGAGAAAGCGACTTTGTTTTATACTATGTAGTGATTTACCACGATCTCAGCGTTCGTTTGCGCAATACACTAACTCTTATGCAAACAACCGTGAATGAAGTGTATCACAATAAGTTCGCACGTTACCAAATGACCGTGGGTTGTTGCGAAACCTCCAGTTTTATTTTCTTTATACCTCGAATATAACTTAAAATTATTATTTTTATAATAAGAACTTCGTTCCTATCCGATGTCCCACGACACCACACATCTTTTTAATTTTTTTTCCGGGCTGGGGGCCGAACCTCCTACGAGGTCCCCGCGCCTAGGGGGGTGCGTAGGGTATGTGGTCCGCAACTGCGAGACCGCGGGCCCAAGGAATTTTAGGGCCCTACCGCACTAAACGACTCCCCTGCACTCTTACACCCGACGTCCGATCTCTGTCCGGGGTCAGAACCCAGTCAGAGTAGGCGGGTTCCCACCGTCAACATACGACCAGACACGCGGCGCCACCCCTAGGACGCCCAACCGACGGGTTATTGTGCCGATAGTCTACGACCAACGACGTCGGTCTCCGCGGTACGGCGGCCCCACCAGACCGCCCGGGCGATGCCGCTGGTGTTCCGGAATACCCCGCGGGGCCAGAACTAGTCTGCCGGGTCGGAACACGATACACCGCCGACCGGCTAACTTTAGTGTACATTAAGGGATGATTCACGCTACGCCGTATCGCGACCGAACCGGACCACTCATTCATGTTACACCGGGCTGTTTGGGTTTATTCTTTGCACGGCCGTGTCTGTGTTATGTGGTTTTTGGCAGCTAGTGATTTCATAGTTTAAGTAAATATGCAACTTTCACAATTTGAATTGGCAGCTAAGTATTGCAATTGCCATCGATGATGAAGTATTGGAAAAACGTAGCGAAACTACTAAAAGAAGATTGTACATCCAATCTGGAGAAAGCGAGAAGCAAAAAGAGAATTTGCTTTACTTTACAAATAATTAATAGAATACGAGAGCAAGTTTTCTCATCGTCCATTTTGCTGTTGAGCTGCTCATCTCACTAATATTTGACGTTGACTGCTCTGCGGGCGCCCGCTCATGTTAATGTTAGAACGTGTCGGGGCCGGACCGTGCCGAGCCGGGAACCAATACCCACCGACATTTCAACGCCGTAGATACTGAGACACGGTCAGGCTTGAATCACTTCATACAAAAAGTATACCACAATGTTGGGCCGTGCCCTGGCCGGGGTATTCTCCGGTCGCAACACGGTATAGCGTGAATCATTCTTAAGAATGTAGTTTAATCACTAGGGATATTTGGGAAGATGCACAGAGTTTGCCGGTTTTCAAAATTAACACATATCGGTATACAGAAAATTCTATTAAGCGCTTAAAAGACACTATCCATATTACTTGCCTATGATCAAAAGACTTGGCATTACTTTGTAACGACAAAAGACCTGTTCAGTATTCATGCTGGAACATTTACACAGGCTTTCTTAGTTTCCTACACAGACTCTCGACTTGTATATACATATTTGCTTATCTACTTTGGGATCCTCTTTATCGTGAAGACAAAAACCCAAGTTAAACAAACTGCCAGACATTAAGATAGTATTCATTTGTTCTGTGTGAAATGAAACATAAAAATTTAGGAATATTTCTATTACTAAGTTACTAAGGAGTTAACACAATATTGAAATGTTTATGAAAGTCACCTTAGTCCATAGTTAGGTAGCCACTAGATTGTGAAGTATTCCAAATGCCCAAAATAATATTGAGGGGTTAAAGGAAATTTATTTAAGCAATATATAATATATAATTAAACCTGTTGAGAAATAACAATAAAAAAAACCGAGAGATGAAAGTGTAAAATTAGTTTTAATTATGACCACGACCCACAAAACTGAACAAATACAGTGTATATATATTATATGGTTTTGCTGCCCTCATAGGAACTGTGGCCCACAATCAAACCAGCAATTTTAAAAGCAGAATAATGTCCAATTTGTCAGTTGTTATTGCCACTTTTATATATATATGTGTGTAATATAAGTAATATATTTAGAAATTTCAAGTTATTGTCTTCTCTTGATACAAGCATGTAGACAAATTGTCGCCCAAAGATCAATTCTTGAGAATGTTGTGTTATGCGTTTTTTTATTGGTTCTGTAGGGAGACCAGCATTCGGCTCGTCTGATGGTGAGTGGTCGATGTCGCCCATGGGCATTAGTAACGCCAGGAGCACAGCAAAGCTGCTAGCTACTGTTTTGTGTTATATGGAAGTTTGTTCAACTTGTAAGGTTTATTTGGGCAGTGTAATCGGGTAGGCCATGGCCGCGCGACATTGCGTAGTTTACTTCTTCATAAATTATATGGATTTTGGTAATAATCTATCCTTCAGAGGTTATTGCAAACAAAAACATTGTTTGGCCAATGTTGTTTGTTGTGTGATGCGATTTGTTGTGTGATGCGAAATGCTTTATACACTTGATTTATTAGAAAGAAGTTAGCCAAAATATAAAGCTGTTTGATCGCGCCCTTGTGCGACTTCGGCGAGGACATTTTTCTGTATATTTTTTTTTCAATAGTTAGTGGGAGTTGACTAAAATCGCTCAAAGATATGCTAAAATGATTTTCCTTTTGATATTTAATTTCTTTCAGACATTTGTCTTCCACTTACGAGCAGGTGTTCTAACACCTGTCATTTTAAGATGCATTTTTCGTTAGTAATCAGATAAAAATGTACACCAAACGATAGAGGAAACGATTATAAACTTATTATTTACATACTCCTTCGTTTATTTAGACTGAAAAACTTGTGAATAAAACAATTTTCGTTCTTAAAGGGCAGCTTACTATCAACAGTGGCACTGCCTGCCATTTTGTTAATAAACTTTTTCGCTTGACATGAAATATTTTATGTGATTGAAGGGCTTTTAACTCACCTATAGCATGATATTACTCCTAAAAGATTAACTGACTTATTTTTATGTTAATTTTATATGAATCTATTGTTTATTTTACGAAAAAAACATGTAAAATTCACTTTATTCACTAAACATTGACACAATATGTACACTGAAAACAGAAATCAAAATCATGACAGAAAAAAAAGGAAAGCGGCGAAGCCTTCATACTTGAAGGCAGTCCAAATTCGAAAAGTTAAAACCATAGATAGAAGTAAAACGTATTAAATCGATTCTATAAGATCATCTTTAGTCGATTCTTTTGCTAAAATCAATTTCGGACTGGAGCTGTATGTGGGAATTGATCGGAAAATGTCTTGAAATAAAAACATACGTATGATGCTTAAAGGTATTTTTTGATTTAAGCTAAGGTTTTTATTTATTTAATTACGGTAACTTTAACTAATCCCTTTTCATTGTTTTAGTTTTTATTTAAAATAAAGCTAGTTAAAAATAAAGAAAGACCCTTGGAATTATGACATTTTAACTTTGGACTTTAGACTACAGCTAATGTAAAATTTGAATTTTAAATTATACTTGGACGCTACGTCATTTCAATATGTCCCGCATAACTATAGGTCCTTTTTTGATAATAGTAGTTTGGCATAGTAGCGATAAACTCATCCATCTACTCTGGATAGAACTATTATCGATTAACCCCTTTGATATTCTTACTCTGAATGATCATTAAAAAATGACTAAGCCGTGTCGGTTAAATAAAGAACATAATTAATATCGCTAGTTTTTAGAACAGAATGCAATTACATACACTTAATATAAAGAGGTTTATAATCCCTTCCGTAAAGCTTCTTCAAACGAGGCTTGTGGAGAGTATTAAACGGTAGGCAGCGGCTTGGCTCTGCCCCTGGCATTGCTGAAGTCCATGGGCGACGGTAACCACTCACCATCAGGTGGGCCGTATGCTCGTCTGCCTACAAGGGCAATAAAAAAAAAAAAAGCCTTACACTTAGTCCTGGATTAAAATCTGTTTTACTATTTTTCATTGACCAGAATGCACAATTTAATTCCTGTACGTCATCACGCACCAAAAATAAGTGTAGCTAATGTTATTAGCCTCCAATTGAGTAAAGGGTCGAATATGACTGTGGTCAATCCTAAACCGATTCTTCTCCTGCCGAATTGTCTGCTAACGAAAATCAATTGGACCGCGAAATAATGCCACCCTGGATTATTTCATATACCTTTCATATACAATAATGCAAGATAAAAACAAACAAGAACATAATAGAAAAACGAATTGATAGGAGAAAGTTGATAAAATGAATTCAATTTTAGGAATGCTTGGAGGGACACAAGCGGCCCTTGGACCCCTTGCTGCTCAATCAACCCTGGTGTATCTATGTAATTAGTACCTGCCTCCGAGGGGTCCTGAAGTTTCTTTGCCATATCGCCTAAAAAATGGACATAATCGGGCCGCCGATGGTTGTTGGGACGACCTATGAAAGGGGACCAACAGGTCACAGTCTAACGAGTTAGTCCGACCAAATTCAACTCTCAACATCAAGACAAACACAAAATGAGTAGCAATTAAAAAAATAGATTTTAAAACACTCTTTGGAATAATCGCAACCCTAGTAAAAAGCTAGCCCAGTATTCAATTTTTGACGAATAACATCTAATTCGTTTTAAAGCAGTTATTACGATATTTACCCGTATAAGTATAGTAGTTTTATATAATTTTTGGTTCTATTAAAAACCACTTTCAGTCAAAATATAGCTTTTAATGAATTCCCACAATTAAACTCAGAGTTTAGATACCTATGCGTTTACAGTTGGAAAAATTGAACTACTACTACTCAAAGTCAGCTGTCAATTCTACTGACTGCCATATTGTTTACATTTAGCTGTGTCTCTTGAAACTTATCCCTTAAAAAATTTCGTTCTGTATTTGTTCAATTAAAATGCAAGAAACTACCGTAGAGGATGCAGATAAATATAAATTGGATTTTGAATTAGACAAACAGATATGCAGATGCTGTTTGAGCACAAACAGGCGCATGGAAGGTGTACATAAGTACAACACGTATATTTACGATTTAGCATCCATAGAGGTATGTTAAAAATGGAAATAATCTTGTTTTATGTCGTCTGAATTAAAATAAGACAAGTCAATGTTGATGTGTAGTTTTTGTGAGATAAATTGATGATGCTGTTGCGAAAGAATCTCGACGCCGGTCGGATCAGACATTGTCTAAGGGTAGGGATAGATAACAACTCTTCATCAGCTCACTGAGTTTCTCGCCGGAACTTCTCAGTGGGTCGCCTTTCCGATCCGGTGGTAGATTCTGCGAAGCTACTCCTGTTAAGGTGCAGTGTTAGCAACTTCACCAGGTTTGAGCCCCGTGAGCTTACCTACTTGTTCGGTAACGCTGATATAGCTTCTCAAGGCTATCAGCATAGGTAGGAAAAAAAACCTTATCTGTTTACAATATATTGACATTTCACTTATCAAATGTGGACGCAGAATTTGGTAGGCAGCGGTTTGGCTCTGTCCCTGACGTTGCTGACGTCCATGATCGATGGTAATCACTCACCATCAGTTGGGCCGTATGCTCGTCTGCCTAGACGGGTAATAAGAAAAAAAAACTATTTGTGGTGTCCATGGACTCCAGCTGGGCAGAGAATTATTTCACAAATTGCAAACGATTTGGCGGTCGGAAAGCGGTTCATATTCTGTACAAACGTACAAATAACAAAAGAAATCGACAAAGGTTTTTTTCAAAACGTCAATAATTTATTTCAGGTATCGGAGTCAGACGGTCTCCCTCAGTGGATCTGCTGGGAGTGCATAACTTTATTAAGCAAATCAGTAAAGTTCAAATCTAAAATACTCAAAGCTCATGGTGCGCTTTTTGAGTACTTGAGCAGATGCGCACCGGTGAGTTGCTTAGAGATTAAAGATTTTTTTCTATCTGTTATATTTTGAAGAAAGATTGACGATGAGAGATCCTCCTTAGAAACATAACTGTACTAAATATACTGTAAAGAGGGTCATTCTTATTATTCGGTATGCTGCTCACAGGTTGGTCAGTTGGACAATTAATCAATTGAACGAGTTTTAGTTAAGGTCTCCTATTTCGCACTAAAATTCATCACTAAACGTTTTTTACAAATGTATGATTGTTTTTGTCTCGTCATAGAGGTTCCAAAACACATAGCTAGTTTATAGCGTCCTTTCCAGTTGGAGAAGAGTTTAAGGACAAAGTTATAGCAATTGTAACTTTGATGACATATCTCATGGTGGTGATCATAAAATCGTTATGACTCAAGTAATCGTCGGGTCGGTGAGCTTGTCTAGCTATCTTGTATAATAATATTGGCTTTCGAGTCGATAGCATTCTAAACTCATATCATCCCGACTGACAATCTTATATAACAAAGCCAACATGTTGTTCTATGTCGCTTTTTTCATTGCCCAAGGTCATGACCTTGAAATTTGACCGAAGCCTGTCTCTTGAGCTTTCTCCACCTCGTCAGGTCCTCGGCTTCTCTTAAGGCGGTTGCGACTGGCAGCCTAGTTAGGGTTATTTAGTCGCACTAGCGGCTAGCACATTTCACACTTGCACATTTGTTAACAGTTTCCAATTGATGCACGTGATCAAGAACTGAGTGAGTATGCTGGACCGTACTTGGAAAGATCATCGGTGCTCACCTTCAATCATAGCGGCATAGGTAGAACCGGATACCATGAAGATTTACAGGTAAGAGTTATGTTGCTAAGATGTTGGTAAGATTCAGTGTTTCTCAAAGATTTTGGTGCAACACTCACTTCAGGAAAAACTGAACATGCAACACCCCCAGAGTCGTCGTGGCCTAAAGGATAACCCGTCAGGTGCATTCGTATGTAGCGATGCACCGGTGTTCTAATCCCGTAGGCAGGTAACAATTTTTCTAATGAACTACTGACTTAACAAATGTTCACGATTGACTTCCACGGTGAAGGAATAAAAAAGCTGTCTATTCGCTTGGTACATGATCCGTGAATACGAATTTCATAAGGGAGATCATAGGGGATACGTTCCGGGCGTGACAAAATAATAACATACTTTAGGTGTAGTTGTAATGAGGTCTGTTTTACGTTTTTTATTAGTCCATTTGACGACGCATCTACAAAGGATATTCAGTTGGATACCTAAGTACATATTGGAATCCTTTTTATCAATGTGCATGTACTGATGTAGCGTTTAGATCAGCAAATAAAGAAATCTTTAGCCACTACTAAGAAGTTTTTACTGTATAAATAATCTCATTGAGAGTGGCAGTGGTAAACAGTCAACGCCGCCCTAAACACGTCATTTCAGATCCTCCCGATCCACTAACGGTGCTTTTGGGTACCTCAAGCACCGGTCATCGTCCTTGCCGAACCTGTCGCTTGCGACGAAGGGCTCGACGAGTAAATTAACCCACAGACACAGCCCACTGAGTTTCTCGCCGGATCTTCTCAGTGGGTCGCGTTTCCGACCCGGTAGTAGATTCTGCGAAGCACTGCTCTTGCTAGGGTTAGCAAATTTTCCAGGTTCTGTGAATCTAGTATAGCCCCTCGAGGTTACTAGAACCGGTAGAGAAAAAAAAAATACATGTGTGCCATTCTTACGTGGTAGAAGTGAAACCTTCTAAAATTAAAATACAATTATCCTAAATGTCTAAGTATATGTAAAATTTTGTCATTAGTAAACAAATAATTGTAAATCATCTTTTATAGTATAAGGTGGCGCCCTCTGTGAATTGATATTTTAACTTCCTAAATTAAAATTCACTACAAGAGGTTTCATATACACGTTAGTATTAAAAAACTCTATGGACTTATTTTTTCGTTTCATCAAGTTTGAAATCACAACTATTCTAAAGAAGTTTCACTTCAAAAAAGAGGGTGGCATGCATTTGTTAGTAAATAAAATTTCAGCACGAAAAACTGACATCACCTTCGGAAATACAACTGTTTGTCCTGCCAATGCTACCGATTAAATATGAGGAGGAAGTCAAAGAAGAGAGTTTCTATTCGGATTATGAGGATAATATAACAGTCGAGCAGATAAGGTGAGTATCCAGCCCCCACCCACTCTGCTTGGGTTCTGACCCCGGGCGGAGATCGGACGTCGGACGAGAGACTGCAAGGGAAGTCGCTTAGTGCGGTAAGGCCCTAGAACATCCTTGGGCCCGCGATCTGCTCCCAACAGTCCCAACATGCAGACTGTTACATCCCACATATCCCGAGCGCTCCCCTAGGCGCGAAAGCTTCGAAAGAGGTTTGGCACGCAAGCAGAAAAAAAAATTCGTGTGCTTTTTATTTATTTATTGCATAGATGGGTGGACCAAAACGCATTGCTGCTTCACGGCAGAAATAGGCAGGGTGGTACCCACCCGCGCGGACTCATAAGAGGTCCTATCACCAGTATGTTTAGTTGAAGTGCTAGTTTAGTTGAAGAAGTAAATGTTAGCATCGGATCATTAGACTTATGACCCTGAACTGATAAACTAGAGAGGGAGAGGCCTATATCCAGTTGTAGAAGTTAATTTGAAGCTTTAGCAACTTAAAGCCATTTAAAGTTACTTAATTTCAGCATATCCCAAAGATAGGTATATCATACCTCAAAGACAGGTACTTATAATGTTTAACGGCCGTCTGGTGTAGTGGTAAGTGACATGGTCACTACAAAAGGGGGTCGCGGGTTCGAATCCCGCCAAGGGAAGATATTTGTATGATAAATATAAAATGTCTTTTCCAGGGTTATGGATGTATATCAAATATGTGTATGTGTATAATAAAAATCTTACATTTATATCCGTTATCTGGTACCTGTAACACAAGTTCTTTACGAACTTAGCACGGGACCAGTTAACGTGGCGTGATTGTTAGTAAATAATTATTTATTTATTTAATGCATCTTCACAGATGACCTTACTATAAAGGAATAATGTCAGGTTCTCGATTGGCGGATAGGTGTCTTATACTGGTGGTAGGACGTCTTGTGAGTTCGCCTGGGTAGGTACCAGGCCCCGCCTATTCCTGCCGTGAAACAGTAATGCGTTTGGGTTTGAAGGGTGGAGCAGCCGTTCTAAGTCTCAGTTTTACCGTACATGTAAAACTGAGACTTAGAACTTTTGTCACAAGGTGCGAGCGGCATTCACATTGTTGATGCCTATGGGCTCCGGTAGCCACATAACATCAGATAAAATATTAGCTTGTCCACCTATCTATGCAACAAAAAATAAAAGATTTGTAATTTTGTTAATTTCTCTTCGGACTATAATCATTTTACAACAACTGTGATCAAACACACAGACAAATCTGCTGACAATTTAATGCTATATACATGTTATCTTCCAGAGCAAACGTTGAGGAGGTGGAGAAGTTTTCAGAGGAGGACCTGAATGATTTTCTAGATGAGAAGGAGATAGAGTTAAGGGAGGAATCCGGGAAAAAGAGATCGAAAAAGAAAGATATCCGAATCAAGAAGAGAAGTAGGGTGTGAGTTACTTATAATCTATGAACAGCTGTTAGCTCAGCTGATGTTAAGTTGTCACTGATAATGAAGGACTGATAAGAACTAACTGGTTTTACATAATTAGTGTCTGCCAAATTATCAAAATTCAACCCTAAACACTGACGTCTCATTGAGCTCAACTATGCCCCTGGCATTGCTGAAGTCCATGGGCGACGGTAACCACCCACCATCAGGTGAGCCGTATGCTCGTCTGCCTATAAGAGCAATAAAAAAATCCTCATCCTACTAGCGGGCCCGCATTGTGGGCTCAATTCATGAATCTAGATGAGAAAGATATGATTATATATATTATATATATTCTTGATATCTAATTGGTGTTAAGTGGTTACTGGATTCCATGGGAATCAATTACGCAAATGTCGTTCTATAGTGCTATGGTTGCCCCCGGTTGGCTCGGACTGTGATCAAGCCTCATCAGATCCCATCAGAAGCCCGACAAAAAGCCTGTTTAGCAGCGACCACTTACCGTGACGTGGGCGGTGTGCACGCCTGTAACGGTCGCCCAATATTGAATACCTCTGATACCTTTATAATCTTTCAGCAAACCGAGTTCAGAGGAGCAGGAGCCCCTCAAGTCGTCCATAAGGAAACCCGTGGACCTGGACCCGGAGAAGATCAGGATAATAACTCTGAACCCCGAGGAGCAGATAAAGGCCAAAGAGGTACGTCTTAGGAAGAAATATAGAAATGAAATGAAGATGATTAATTTGAGACATTAATAAACTGGGATGAAATTAAATGAAATGAGATGAGATGATATGGGATGAAATATAATCTCACTAAAATAGTGGTTATTTACTAAGACTTTTTCAGTGGACTTTTTGGAGTATCCCGAGAAGTTACGTTCAGCAGCTTTATTTCATTTTGTCACATTTGTGCACTGTAACAGATATTAAACAGTTAATAACCATCATTATTACATATTTTAACCTGAAGAAACACTAAATAGACAAAATAAAACTAATCACACAACTTCACTCGTGTTCCCGCCAAAAGTCATTCGTTGAATATATTTTTTTTACATTTTATGACCTGGTAACAGAGACCTTTAGGTCATATCTTATTTGGAAAATGTTCATTACTTAGGGGTAATTTGTTGAAGTTTTGGAAGCACAGATTCGAATATCAACACCAATGACGTATACATTGTGTGCTATGAAAAAAATATATCGGTTTTTTTTTCAAATATCTCAGAAGTCAACAAATTCTGCGTTAGATTCTTTGAGGGAATTGATATTGTTTTTTTTGTTAAATCTTTCACAGCTAGAAACCACAAAGAACCTCAAGATGCCGTACCACTGCCATCTGTGTTTCAAGGGCTTCAACTTCGAAGTGAAACTGAAGAACCACATGGAGAAACACAGCCCGGTATGTGTCGCGGGGAGATCTGACTACCAGACGATCCTGCCCGCGCCCCCCAAAAATTTCCCACAAACTTTAAAGCTGGGAGTAACTCTAAAACTAAGTACTGTTATTCCTGGCGAGACAGTCCCGTCGTCTGATGGGTTGGAGGTGCTGTCCATGGCCACGAGTGTACGGTAAAGACCAACGAAAAGCAACACTCAGACAATAAAGTGGCTGTTCACGGGAACTCTTCGAGTCTTTGGACAAGTGCAAAGAGTTGGAACTGTTTTTCTAACCGAATACAAAGCAAAGACGTTAATCAGCGTTCAACCACACGAATAATTATGTTAATTGCAGCTACAAATTTAATGTCTGGTGTTAGAGATGTCACGTGCTCCCATTTCGAAGGGTGGGGTGGACGTTGCATAATTAAAACGGGACTTCGGTCTCGTGTCTTGGCGGCACTGATGTCCATTGGCTTTTCGGTCATTTAAATAATGAAGGGTCATGTCTTCCGCAGTCCCGGGGCACGTTTGAGTGCGCCGTGTGTCACATGTACCTGCCGACTTCGTACAGCCACAGCGTCCACACGCTCATACACACGCGCAGGTACGAGTGCGTGCAGTGCGGGATACGGATGATAGACAAGAATAGCATCGTTCATCATTACCGGTGAGTGTGATAGGTTGTGAGCACCCGTGAGCACTTGTGAACATCTGTGAGTACTCGTGAGCATTTGCTGTCAGAATGGTCTATTTTGTGTTATCAGTAATTTACGTTTATACTGTTTTTTTTCACGATTCCTAATTGATGAAATTAAACCCCATTCGATATAAACCTGCAGCCGGCTCTAAGACGCTTTCTAAGCTGAGCCTATTAATAATTTAGCACATTATTATTTACGGGAGGACTCGATTATTATTTCTGAACATCAAACAGCTTTATCACCGCGTCCGCTCCTTGCTACGGTCGTTTAACAGGTGATCATTGACAATACATATAAATTAGTTATAGATAAGCAACTCAAGCACTCAACAAAAATGTTTACGGGCGTCGGCCACTAGATGGCTTCGCTTCGATTAGTTTCTCATTGCTCCTGTAGATGGCAGTAACCTATCCTATATTTTATTTTTAATGAAGGAATTTATAAATTTTCCGAAACCACAAATCGATAAAATTTAATGAATTTTTCTGCCTACTAAACTGATAAAGACTTGTGTGATTATTTTTTTTTTTTTTTTCTGTGTTTAGTTGTACAATGAAATGTCTTAACTTCAACAACTTTAAACCTTTTACTGGAGGTAGGACCACTTGTGAGTCCGCGCGGGTAGGTAACACCAACCTTCCTATTTCTGCCGTGAAGCAGTAATGCGTTTCGGTTTGAAGGGTGGGGCAGCCGTTGTAACTATACTGAGACCTTAGAACTTATATCTCAAGGTGGGTGGCGGCATTTACTTCGGTCTATGGTCTATGGGCTCCAGTAACCACTGAACGCCAGGTGGGCTGTGAGCTCGTATACCCATCTAAGCAATAAATAAAAAAGTAAGCTAAGGGGAATCCGCTACAAGATGTCGCTAGTTCCCATACAAAAAAAATGTCTTAAAGTATTGCAGTTTCAGGGCCCTGGTCACTTAACAAGTGATCAAAATTCGAAGCGGTCACTGTTTTTATAAACTGCGCGGTGTTCAAGCAGGTGGGGGACGTCGTAGCGCATGTTTTGAGTACTACGGCGTAACGCTATTCGCCTACGAGTACTGCTACGTCGTAGCATAGTTACGTAGGCGATGTTGTTGGGTAATCTGCTACGGCGTAGCACTCGTAGAGTTTGTAGAGCTTTGGTTTTTTGTTTATCAGGTCCAAACACGAAGGACTATCTTCGGTCTTCACCTGCACTATTTGCGGGAAGATTTCCAAGTAAGTCGCAGCATCACTCAGGGCTACACCACCTCGCCGGTTCCGGCTGTGAGGGAGAGAGAGTAAGGAGAGAGATTGTAAGGCCAGAGACTCCTAGCACCTCCCACCATCGGAGCAGAATTCATCCATATTATCTGGAACCGCTGTGTTCATCCACAGTGCGTTTCCAAAGATCTTTTCTGCCACGTACCATCCAGCTTTGGAATGAGCTCCCCTCTACTCCTTTTTCAAACGAGGCTTGCGGAGAGTACTTAATGGTAGGCAGCAGCTTGGCTTTGCCCCTGGCACTGCTGACGTCCATAAGCGACGGTCACCACATTGCATCAGGTGGGCCGTATGCTCGTCTGCCTACAAAGTTCGATCTCTTGCCTTATGGTGGATCCTAGAGAGGACCAGTTATCAATAGGTGACCTTGGTCTCTCATTGGTCCATCTCAGCCATGTGATTAAATCTGGCTTTCGATTATTTTGTGATGACCAATCGCATCGACCACATATAGCGTGTTTGTCCCCAGTAACAGCAAGACGCACCGCGGCCATCTGAGGAACCACCACGGCGGCTCGCGGCCCGAGTGCGAGCAGTGCGGGAAGACCTTCATAAACAACGACTCGCTGGCGGAGCACCTGCTGTGAGTCACAAACCCCCCCGCCCAACCCCCTCCGCCCCGCTGAACCCGCATTTTTAATAGTTGTATAGGGGGCAGCAATCTATCTCGAACCGACACTCGAGGGTTAACGAAGCTGATGTCGATGGTGCGCGACAAAGCTTTTAAGTCGTCAGCTCGGCAGCTTCTGTGACCTGCCCATTCTGCGGGTGGACCGGACCCGAGATGTCGGGCTCTTGTCTGATCTGTTGTAAAGCGGCTACCAGATCCTGTAGACGTCAGCCGAATTCCGACATCCACCTTGAGACATGAGGCCGAAGTATCAGCTGTACTGACCCCCCCCCCCCCCTTCCCCCTCGAGAACCGGAGTGTATGACTGCTTCGTGGCAGAAATGCGCTAGATGGTGGTTTGCGATGGTAGTAAACTACAAGGGATAGATGAAGGCGGGGAGGTATTACGACGGTCCACCGCGTCCTCGGGTCCAGCGTCAGAGCAGATGCTCACTGATCTCCGCGTGTCCCTCCAGTATACACAAGGGCGTTAAGAACTACGAGTGCGAGCTGTGCGGCGCGCGCTTCAGGACCAGGAACCAGGTCAAGTACCACGAGCTGAAGCACTCCTCCACCAGGGATTACTACTGCGTCGAGTGCGACAGCAGGTCAGTTTTCTAATCACTAGATCGTCGATACGAAACCTCCATAAGTATTTATATTGAAAAATTTGAGTTGAACATCCGTGAGTATTCGTGAGCATGTTGAAAATTATAGATACTATTGGTGAATTCGTTCAACAGTGTATTACTGATTATAAAACTCATGCACTTCGAGTAAAATATTGGTGAGCATCCGTGAGCATATCTATTTATAACTGCATGATGTGATGTCCACGAGCCTCTAATCGCTTTTCGGCCTTTCAGGTTCAAATCTCCGTACAGCCTCAAGCAGCACTTAACCAAGAGTTTGAAGCACAGAGACTTGGACAGCCTCAAGTGAGTCGTAGCGATTGAGTTACAATGAGTACGCAGCCATGTAGTGACGTCACTAGTGGGGAAACTACCACGCTCTACTCTGACCTGCGTCTATATCAAACGGGTTCATCAAACTTTCATTTCCACAAACTTTAAGGCGTCCTTTTCTATTATATTTGAATAATCGCCTTAATTTTAAAACTACCCTCTAAAGTTCTGTAAAAAAAATGGCGCGCATGAAAGTTGTTTTTTAGATGGGTGAACGAGCTCACAGCCCACCTAGTGTTAAGTGGTTACTGGAGCCCATAGACATCTACGACGTAAATGCGCCACCCACCTTGAGATATAAGTTCTAAAGTCTCAAGTATAGTCACAACGGCTGCTCCACCCTTCAAACCGAAACGCATTACTGCTTCACGGCAGAAATAGGCAGGGCGGTGGTACCTACCCGCGCGGACTCACAAGACGTCCTACCACCAGTAACTACGCAAATTATGAATTTGCGGGTTTGATTTTTATTACACAATGCCTGCCTGCGGGATTCGAACATCGTTGCATCGCTAGATACGAATGTACCGGACGTCTTGTCCTTTAGGCCACGACGACTAAACAATCCTTCCCACAAATATACACTGACCAGCCATTGCTACCCCGGCGGGTAGTAAAGCTAGTCTCCCTCAGACACAGATGCGGCACGTGCGACAAGCGGTTCAGCACGGCGGGCGCGCTGGCCACGCACCGCGCCGTGCGGCACGAGGGCGCGCGCCCCCACGCCTGCGCGGAGTGCGGCGCCGCCCTCGCCTCCGCCTCCTCGCTGCACAAGCACGTGCGCGCCGTGCACCGCGGGGACCGGCCCCCCGCCGTGCACGTGTGCCACACCTGCGGGAAGGCCTTCAGGGTACGCGACCCTATTTCTTCATTGCTCTGATTTTGCATATCTGACTTATAACATACATATGTACATACCGGCCGACTGAGAGCATGGCCTCCGTCGATGGGAGCCGGACCCCCAGACTTGGGGTCACAGTCTCAATAGCCTGCTGTTGGGGTGGGGGGGTCTGTGGTGCAGTTCTAGAGGATAGTGAGTGAATGATTTGGATACTGAATGAATGGCTTAATAAGAGAGTGAATGGCTTGTATTATATGCCTAAAGAGTGAACGATTGAAACTATTGGAATTAACCAGAGAATTAACAATACAACATGTTCACGGCACAGAGTTCAAGTGTACTGACGAACCACGTGCGGACGCACACTGGAGAGAAGCCCTTCTCGTGCGAAGTGTGCTCGCGACGGTTCTCCCAGCGGACGGCCATGAGGACACATCTGAGACTGGTTCACTTGTCGAGGAATTGAACGGTCCCCTCGTCAATAAAAGAGAAATAAAAACTGATTGTTTTATTTGCATCTTTTACTTGGAGACGCATCTACGCCTTTCCTAGTTTCCTAGAGTACGTGCGCATGCAGTGGAGTCGCTCAATTCTCCCCTAAACCAACCCTGTAGAGATTAGTCGGATTTATTAGAACAGACTCGAGTATTAGATATTTTACGAAATTAGGCTGCACGTAATCCCATTTTGTCAATGTATATAACCCACCTGTTCCACCAAATTATTACGCCGGTAACAGTAACGCCATCTATCGCCATATAGTCGAACCAATATCGAAGGATCCAGTAGCACCTAGAACCTAGCTTTTTTGACAATAAAATCATTTCTTCTTACACTATTTTTAATTCAAATTTATTTTCTATTTTTAGTAGGATTTTCTATGAAAGCGTATTTTGTTAGTTTTTTTAAACTATTATTTATTGGAGTTTACTCCTTTAGAATCGATTTACATATATAGGCCCGGGGTATGAAAATTATGGGGACCAAAATCGTACTAGCATGTCACACGAAATGCGTTATGCGCCTGATTGGCTCCTGATTGCGTGATGCGTGCGCGCGCCAATCAGGAGCCAACGCGCGGCCGCGTTATCGCAGGTGACGCCGGGCTGCTGCGCCGGCAGTCCGCCACAAAGCCTCGTACTGATCGCGCGTTTCTCTCATTATTGTATTTTCATATATTTGTTAGTCGTTTGTTTTGTGTCTCGTTAATTTGTTAATAATCTGTAGTGTATCGTGTTGTCGTAATATAGAACTATTTCTCGTATTGTTTCGTTTAATTTTTTATATCCAGTAAACTCCAGTCGTGCGTCGGAGCGGACACACACACTTTTTTTTTTCATTTTTTAGTTGAATTTCAATTTTTTAAATTTTTTTTTAAATATTTAATTGTCATCGGTCCTTAATAAGTATACCAAATTTCGAGTTAATTCGATGTTTTGAAGGGGTTCAAAATCATGTTCAAAGATTCCGTTACATACTAACATACATACGTCTAAAGCTAATAAAAGCGTATTAAAAAACCTGAACTTAATTTATTATTTATTATGTTTTGTTCGTTTCGTGTTGAAAACAATTTAATAAGTAAAAAAAACAAGGTTAGTTAACAAATATACATTAAAAAAAAAATGTACACTTATGTGGCTATTTAACTTAGAATTCAATATACAAATAATTTAAAAAAAACGAACTTACACATAATATATATCGAGGAGTGAAAAGCTGTTTGTTTAAGCGACATTTTTGCAAATTTCCAGGAGAGACATTGAAAGTTTCAAATTTGGAAAAAAATATCATAACAAGAAAAAAACATCTTCAGCTATTTGAATGGGGTAAACTTAATTGAAGTTCAATTAAAAACATCGAACTGTCAACGAAATAAACTTTCACCTTAGAAAGGTTAATTTACTACAATATCTTTTAACGCCATCTTTGAATTAGCGCCACTCGCTCCGGCGACGCCGAACTAAACGGTTGCTTTCTGACAGACACTATTTCATAGACGAGAGTACGCTCCGTACGCCCGCCGGTGTGGAGGACAGTAAGTGCTTAGCTCCCTTCCTGGCTGTGTCCGCACGTGACCAGGTATACGGGTGTCGGAGAAACTAGAAATACCGGCGCATCTGAAACCATAGCAGCCGCGATTAGTATTATGAACTCTCACGCTACCCGCTGAACTCCGCGGTAGCTACTCTAGAACATTTTGATTCGCCCTGTTGTCCCTCGCAACCTTTTGTGCTGCTTCAAATGCCACAATTCTCCTCGTCATCAGCATCCCACAACTGCTCACTGTAGGACATAGACCTCTCCCAATTTCCGTCCGCAGATACTACGCAAACAATATAGGTTGACGCACAGAAAAAAATTTTTTTTTGGCTTTATCTAATAAATTATTTATGACAACCGTCTCGGATGAGAGGATGACGAAGACTGACTCGCTGATGTGAGCCCGATGTAGGTGTGTCATGAAGGGTGCTTAGCGGGAAAGAGTGCTTAGTTAGCAAGAAGGAGTCCAGTTGGAATGTATGACAGCACGCACAGACGCATAGGGGTCTTGAGTGGGGTCATAGAGGGGACATGAAGGAGCAGAGAGGGGGAGGTATCATCACAGTGTATCATTCGGCTTTACTACCAAGACACGCCAATACGTGTTTCGCAAAAAACAGGCATAACTACCCACGTATAAAAGCTATTCCCGTGTTACAACGGTAAGAGTGACGCCATCTGTGGTCGAATAGCAGACACGAATATCAAAAGAACTAGTAAAATCGAGAACGTTCAAGAAGTGCAACGCCATCTAGTATCAAAAGCGGAAACACATATCGAAATGACTCAGCCTATCGGGAATGTTCTCGATAATTGTAGAGTTGTCGTATCGACTATAAAGCGTTGCAGAGAAGATACGAAGGCAGTTAGTAATCGTATCTACTCGAAGCGAAACAGCGAACGGATCACCTGAAGCGAAGCGGAAGAAGTAAATTGTGAATTGTAAAGTGTTCTAAGTGTTAAATACAGTTTGAATTTGTAATTCGGTGGAAATTTTATTTATCCCGAACCCTAGCGCGTGACACCCGCTATAAGTCGATACGACCTCATGTCTCTGTAGCGGACATACCAAGGCTGAACTCACCCAGCGCGGTGCCGTGACTCTTCAAGTTGTCCAAAGAGTTGCTGTGTTGATTTTGTTCTTTACTGCAATTGAAATAACAGACAATTTTAAGTTGCGTGAAAAGTAGGCAGCGGCTTTACTGTGCCCCTGACATTGCTGATATCCTTGAGCGACGGTCAATGCTTACCATCAGGTAGGACGTATGCTCGTCGTCTATCTGCAAGGGCAATAAAAAAAACTAATATTCTATTCGACATTGGAACGAAATTCCTTAGCGAGGGTTGCATTAGGAATTAACTGGTTTGGGGTGAGCCACGTCCTGGTCTGTCGAAGTTCGAGCGCGAAGAAGTCAGATGCCAAGTCTACTCGAGACATGGTCTCGTTGCCAGCGGGGGACGAACCGTCGACGCCGTGCCCCCTCTCGGACTGGGCAGGGTAAGCTAGTCGAGGATACGCTGGCCACGGATACAGATGGATCGCATATGAACACCGCCTCACGGAGAACGGTCAGTTCTTGAGTCTAGCACAGACGGTCACCGCCTATTTTGCTTATATAACGAAATACTGTCATCAAAGTTTGAAATAATTAGTTTGGACGTGCCGATTTCTTCTTTTTTCGCAATCGGCAATCGACTTCTTGCGATATCATTGTTGCCAGTTTCGAGTTTATAATAATCGTCGATTCATAAATACTTGTGTAATCTGCTATATGAAGAATTGCACGGATTAGAATGAGATAAAGCTGATTTATTTGATTCACTTGAGACGAAATTAGATGATATGAAATCTCAGTAAAATTGTGGTTATTTACTGTGACTTCAGCGAACTTTTTGATGGAAACCGAGAAGCCAGAGATTTGTTTAATTTTCCTACATTTGTGCACTTTCACAGAGGCCCTGAAGAAACCTTAATAAAAACTAACTCATGCAACTTACTGGTGGTAGGACCTCTTGAGAGTCCGCGCAGGTAGGTACCACCACCCTGCTTATTTCTGCCGTGAAGCAGTAATGCGTTTCGGTTTGAAAGGTGGGGCAGCCGCTGTAAATATACTTGAGAGCTTAGAACTTATGTCTCAAAGTAGGTGGCGCATTTACGTTGTAGATGTCTATGGGCTCCAGTAACCACTTAACACCAGGTGGACAGTGAGCTCGTCTACCCACCTAAGCAATAAAATAAAATAAATACTTCGGTCTTAACGTTACAAAAACACCAAAAACTTCACGTGATGACTAGCAATATGTAATGATAAGTTACTATATTGCTGCATTTACCTGTGTTCGCCCAAATTATTTAGCGAAGTCGACAGACGACAGCCGGGCATCGAGTTCTGTAGGTCAGCCAACGAGCAAGCCGGACGTAATCTCGTCACTAATCTATGCTGTACTGTCAAGCCATCTGTCAAAGTCTCGCTGACGTTTGACGTTAGCTGCGTCTGCACGTCCTTGTCAAGCTTCCTACTATGACAGTTACAATTGATGTTGCCAGCCCGAGAATTCCCTGCTAAGCCGGTAGGATTACGCAGTCGCCTCGACGCGTTGGTTGAGTTGTGAATGTTCGGGTCTGATGAGTAAATCTGTCTGTATTTTTCGGTAGTTTCCGGTTTCCGCTTGCTCATCATCGAGAGTTGGTATTGTCCTTTCCTGTGGATCGAAGGTGAGATGCTGGGGGAGCGGTTCGGGGAGGCCGTGGCTGATGCAGTCTCAGTGGGACGTCTTATCGCCGTCTTGATCTCGTATTCTGTCGCTATCGCTTCGAAGACCTACAACAGGTCCGTACTTATAATCAGACAGGATAGGTAACGAAATTATTATCGTGGAATTCGCAGCTCGGACTTATTATCACAGTCGTACAAATAGAGAAAAGGAAAATTGGCATTCTGGTCGTCTGACCTCTTGTGAGTCCGCACGGGTAGGTACTATCACCCTTTTTTTTTTTTTTTTTTTCGGGTAGAGGGCCGAACCTCCTACGAGGTCCCCGCGCAAAAGGGGCGCGTGGGGTATGTGAGACTCAATGATCTGCATGGTGTTGTGAGCAGACCGCGGGCCCAAGGATTTTAGGACCCACCCACTAAACGACTCCCCTGCACTCTTACACCCGACGTCCGATCCCCTCCGAGGTCAGAACCCGGATGAGGTAGGGGGGCAACCGCGGTCAACACTACAACCAGACGGCGCGGCTCACCCCAAGGACGCCCAGCCGACGGAGCCTTCGAGGCGAATCGAAGGCTCTGAAACGTCGGCCGTCTCGGTACGGCAACCCGTCGGGCCGCCCAGACGGTGCCGCTGGTGTCCCGGAATACCCCGCTGGACCAGAACGGTCGGGACGCGATACACCGTCGACCGGTCGCTCTATTCACTCCACGGCAGCGCGCTAGAGTGCTGGTAGTGCGCCGCGCGGCCTCACCCCCTCAGGTCGCCCCTTGACCTTCACCGGGGGGAGGCACTATCACCCTTTTTTTTTTTTTTTTTTTTTTTTTTCGGGTAGAGGGCCGAACCTCCTACGAGGTCCCCGCGCAAAAGGGGCGCGCGGGGTATGTGAGACTCAACGATCTGCATGGTGTTGTGAGCAGACCGCGGGCCCAAGGATTTTAGAGCCCACCCACTAAACGACTCCTCTGCACTCTTACACCCGACGTCCGATCCCCTCCGAGGTCAGAACCCGGATGAGGTAGGGGGGCTACCGCGGTCAACACTACAACCAGACGGCGCGGCTCACCCCAAGGACGCCCAGCCGACGGAGCCTTCGAGGCGAATCGAAGGCTCTGAAACGTCGGCCGTCTCGGTACGGCAGCCCGTCGGGCCGCCCAGACGGTGCCGCTGGTGTCCCGGAATACCCCGCTGGACCAGAACCAGCCTGCCGGGTCGGGACGCGATACACCGTCGACCGGTCGCTCTAATCACTCCACGGCAGCGCGCTAGAGTGCTGGTAGCGCGCCGCGCGGCCTCACCCCCTCAGGTCGCCCCTTGACCTTCACCGGGGAGAGGCCGCCACCTACAGGGGCCGGGACGTACGGGCGTATTCCCGCCTCCGGCCCCCGGCTCGACGGCGACGGATAGGCACTATCACCCTTTT
Source organism: Bombyx mori (assembly GCF_030269925.1). Taxonomy (NCBI): domain Eukaryota; kingdom Metazoa; phylum Arthropoda; class Insecta; order Lepidoptera; family Bombycidae; genus Bombyx; species Bombyx mori. Next base: position 206,636 of record NC_085117.1, on the reverse strand, counting down.
TTTTTTTTTTTTTTTCGGGTAGAGGGCCGAACCTCCTACGAGGTCCCCGCGCAAATGGGGCGCGCGGGGTATGTGAGACTCAACGATCTGCATGGTGTTGTGAGCAGACCGCGGGCCCAAGGATTTTAGAGCCCACCCACTAAACGACTCCCCTGCACTCTTACACCCGACGTCCGATCCCCTCCGAGGTCAGAACCCGGATGAGGTAGGGGGGCTACCGCGGTCAACACTACAACCAGACGGCGCGGCTCACCCCAAGGACGCCCAGCCGACGGAGCCTTCGAGGCGAATCGAAGGCTCTGAAACGTCGGCCGTCTCGGTACGGCAGCCCGTCGGGCCGCCCAGACGGTGCCGCTGGTGTCCCGGAATACCCCGCTGGACCAGAACCAGCCTGCCGGGTCGGGACGCGATACACCGTCGACCGGTCGCTCTATTCACTCCACAGCAGCGCGCTAGAGTGCTGGTAGCGCGCCGCGCGGCCTCACCCCCTCAGGTCGCCCCTTGACCTTCACCGGGGGAGGCACTATCACCCTGCCTATTTTTTTTTTTTTTTTTTTTTTTTTTTTTTTTTTTTTTTTTTTTTGTTTTTTTTTTTTTTTTTTTTTTTTTTTTTTTTTTTTTTTTTTTTTTTTTTTTTTTTTTTTTTTTTTTTTTTTTTTCCTATTTCTGCCGTGAAGATCTAACGCATTTCAGTTTGAAGGGTGGGGCAGCCGTTGTAACTATTCCGAGACCTTAGAACTTATATGTCAAGGTAGGTGGCGCATTTACGCTGTAGATGTCTATGGGCTCCGGTAACCACTTAATACCAGGTGGGCTGTGAGCTCGTCCACCCAAAAAAAAAAAAAAAAAAAAATCAGTTATACCAGCAATAATAAGGTAGATACGTTTGTATCCTCACATCGTACTGAGTAAGTACCACCAAATTGCCTATTTCTGCCGTGAACGCATGCCAGAGGCGTGACGATTTAATATCGCGCGCGGAACACAATACTTTCGAATGTAAATTACCTGCTAATAGTAAATAACAAACCACAAATTCGTCTGCTCATCTAAAATCAAGAAATACCAGCTTCTGATCAAGATGCAGCGGCAGACAGCGAGAGATAATGGATCGTACCTGTTCGGCGACTAAGTTTCTGGAGTAGGGAGAGTTCTTCGGCGGGAGCGGCTCCCTGCACAGAGCGCATCGTTCCAAACGTGTCCAACAGGCTGGGGATAAAAAACGATGTGTGGTGTTGTGGGACACCGGATAGGAAAAGCTCCTTATTATAAAAATATTAATTTTAAGTTCTATTCGAGGTATAAAGAAAATAAAACTGGACGTTTCGCAACAACCCATTCGGTAACGTGCGAACTTATTGTGGTACACTTCATTCACGGTTGTTTGCATAAGAGTTAGTGTATTGCGCAAACGAACGCTCTGAGATCGTAGACAATGAATGATAAAAAAAAGTGTTATTTTTTGTACGTTATTACATAGTTAAGTCGTACACTGTGTGCATTATTAATAAAAATCTTACGTTACGGACGTTTTTTCCCGGTTAGAGTACCCCTCCGCATCGTCCCATAAGGAACTTCGTTCCAAAAATCAATCGATTTACTGATATTGGGAGCCATATGGGCGGACCCCCGGTCAGACCTACTTCTCGCGCGAGGCAGTCAAGCCTGCCGATACACACTTTCGCAGTACAGATGGGATCTGGCGCAGTGCAGGGCCCTGGTGGCGGTGGAGGCGCAGACGCAGCACGAGAGCGCCCTCAGCACCCCGGCGAGCGCGCGGCGTGACCTCTCCCCCCTGCTGCCGCCGCCGCAACTCCACAGCAACTGTGCAATCGTCAGAAAGCTCTTCAAGCTCCTTAATCAATGGCGTCTTTACAAAGTATTTTTGAAGTGAGACTTCTAATGGACGTTTAACGCTACCACGGAATAGCAAGAAAGAGCAAGAGTGAATGCACGGCACTCGAACGCATGCGCGCAGTATACCAGCATATAGAATATGATACTTGGCCAGCGCGAGCGTTAGCAACGAGTAGCGTCCAATATTTTAATGAAGTATTTTATGATTTATGAATTAAATGTTTTCATAATTTTGCCAATTTTAATTTTAATTTTAATTTTACTAACATCGTTACTATGTATTACTCTACTTACAACATATGGACTTAAGATGGTCTGAATGAAATGAATTTTGTTTTTTTTTAATTTGTTTTAAAAATATATTGATTTTCTATATATAATTTAAAATATAAATAAATAGCAGACCCTTTAGCCACACGTTGCTGTGGATAAGGTTTTTGTTTCTAAATAACACGCGGCCGGCTATGCTAATATCAAAAATTAACAAAGTAAGAACAATCGGATTTTACTGTATTGCGTTTACTACGAAATAAATTTCACTTATACTTTAGCCTCAGCAACACGTAGTGTTTATGCCATTAAATTGTAGCTTATGTGAAACATTGGTATTTTAAATACAGCGCCGTCTATGAGATACTAATGTCAAACAGTATTATAATTGTCTGTAAAAACTGATTAAAGACGCCATCTGTTTTAGACTTATGAAACTTACAATTAATAACAATACTCAACATAAGAAATCATTTTATTGTTAATTAATAAATATTGCGATCATTAATCGAAATAAAAACCATCCTATGGCCTAAATTAGAACAAAACACATATTAAAAAAAAAAGTTAATATCAGTTCAGCAGTTTAGGTGTCCATCGCGAATAAACAACGTGACACGTAATTCATATATTATAAGATATGAATGTTGAAGATGTCTCATCTCTTATACACAGCATTCCCTATTACAAGAGCAATCTGATTTAAGGATGAAAAATGAAGAAAACCATAACACTACACATCGAAATAGAAGTTTCACTTCATTCACGCGCATTAAGTTGCACGCGAACCGGTTTTTTTTCAAACGAGGCTTGCGGAGAGTACTTAGTGGCAGGCAGCGGCTTGGCTCTGCCCCTAGCATTGCTGACGTCCATGAGCGACGGTAACGACTTACCATCAGGTGGGCCGTATGCTCGTCTACCTACAAAGGCAATAAAAAAAAGATCGTCCAAGAATCTATCTCATTCTCTCTTTCAGCTAACAGATGTTCACTGATAAAGGCCTCTCCTAGCATTCCCACAGGGAGCGATCGGGCGCTAAACCAAACGGCTGCCCGTGACCTTCAAAAGGTCCTCGGTAAAGTGCAGTTCCTAAAGTTGCAACAAAAAGCTTACCTCGGGATCATCCTTGGGATCGACGCCGCAGTTCCAGACGAGGAGAGACACTCCGCCCCCCGCGCCGTCCCCCCGGATCAGACCGGCCACCTGTCCCACCTTCAATGAAAAAAAATAAGAAGAAATAGTTTATATAATAATATACCAGCTTTTGCTCGTGACTTCGTCCGCGTGGAATAGTTACTTAAGACGCTAAATTTTACCCGCGATTTCATTTTTTTTTATTACTTAGATGCGTGGACGAGCTCACAGCCCAACCAATGTGTAAATGCGCCACCCACCTTGAGATGTAATTTCTAAGATCTCAGTATGGTTACAAAGGCTGTCCCGCCCTTCAAACCGAACTGGTTGAATTTCGCGTTTATCATCCTCACTCTAGTAATTTTGGACGTTTCGTGTATTGCATAATTATCCCACGCCGACATGGGACTGCCGTGGACTCTTGCTCAAGCGTCCGATCCCCCCTGCAGGTCAGAAGCCGGGCAGAGTAAAAGGGATACCGCGATCAACACTGCAAATAGATGCGCGGATCACCTCAGAGACACTCAGCCGACGGAGACTTCGAGGCGAACGGAGACAGACCCCGGATAGAGATACACAACGACCTAGTCTAACTACAGAGAGCGATTTGTTTTACAAATTGGCCGAATACAACGTTTCCTAACTTGCTTCTCGTCGGAACACTTCAGGTATTGTTACGTGCTGGGGTTCGGGATAAATAATTCTACCGAATTACAAGTCAACACTGTATTCAACATTCAAAACACTTAAAACGCTTCACAAGCACTTTACAACTTCAGGTGATCTGTTCGCTGTTTCGCTTCGAGTAGTTCCGATTACTGACTGACTGCGTGCTATCTCTGCAACGCGTTCATAGCCGATACCACATCTCTAGAATTATTGAGAATATTCCACACATTTGGATTATTGTGTTTCCGCTATCTGACAATAGATGGCGTTGTACTTCTCGAGCGTTCTAGGTGCTACTAGGTCCTTCGATCTTCGTTCGACTATTCGGCGATAGATGGCGTTACTCTTACCGGCGTAACAGTATCTATGTAATTTAACCTTTTTTTTATTTAAGCTCAATTTGTCGTAAAGAAGACAGTAGGAAAATAATGTATTTACCGGTAATCCTAGGAGATCTCTTCCGTCGGCTTGCAGTAGACAATCTCCGGTCTTCAAGCCTGCAGCGTCAGCTCTGGACCCCGGAGTCACTTCACGGACCTGCCGTAAAACAACTGTCTCTAAACACCGGGATATTTCTGCCGCGAATCACTCATGTGTCAATTGCAGTCAATTGCAAATTGAATTAATCAAGTTAACATAGTCGGAAGGTGTTTTACCCACGGATACGGATCCCACAGCGTCCTCGTCACTCTGAAGCCAAGCCCCTCGCCCTCGTCTTCCGGAAGGTTGAGCTGCCAACGAGAAATAGCAGGTTTAACAGCATCCTCTTGGTGATTTAAGTTATTTTACTTATTTCTTAATTGAATGAACCTTATGAAGGCTGCAAACAGATATAAGTAGTTTTATTGAAATACGTATTTAGCTCATGTTCCACTTACTCCATGGAGGAATAACATCGTGCTATTAAACAAAAAATTTTTTTTTCGTTTAATTGGGTAAACGAGCTCACCTGCTGTTAAGTGGTTACCGGAGCCCATAGACATCTTCAACGTAAATGCCGCCACCCACCTTGAGATATAAGTTCTAAGGTCTCAGTATAATTACAACGGCTGCCCCACCCTTGAAACCGAAACGCATTACTGCTTCACGGCAGAAATAGGCCGGTAGGTACCACCACCCACCCTATTGCTACCATGAAGCAGTAATGCGTTTGAAGCCTGGGTAGCGTCACGGTGACCTGAGTTCGTCCACCCATCCAAGCAATAAAAAAACTGTCTCAAGTTATAGTGTCTCAAAGTTTATCGTTTAACATATTGAAGAGATGAACCGTTCTTACCACAATGAGTCTGACGCCGTCATTATCGGACTGGTTCTCCATATTTCTGCTGAAGATCTCGCCAGTGGACTGGTGAGACATCTATAATAGCACATATATAATTAAAATTAAATTAAACATCTGGATAAGATCAAAGAACGGAGGAATAGGTAGACCTAAGAAAAAATGGATTGTGTGTAAGACGATATGTGTAAAAGGGGAGTGAGCGAAGTAATGGTATATGATAGAGGAGTAGGTATGAAAGGAGAGAATAATTATGTTGCGCCGACCCCAAATGACTGGGAGAATGACAGGAGAATGATGATATGATCCGTATAAGAACCGATAAATGGTATTTCACATCGTCTCAGAGGATTACAAAGATAATTAATAGTGAATTTCTAATTTACAAAATTAACGAATTGTAGCGGTTTGTGTAGGTTTAAATTCGCGGTTTTTTTGTTTGAGATTTTTCACTAAATTCGACCATAACTAATTTAAATTATAAGTTTGAACATTCTATTGTCACATTTCTATTATAATAATTATTATTGTTTTACAATCACAGGTTTCGCCAAGGCTACACTATAGACGTATAATGTTAAAGACAAACCATATTAATCTATTCTCAAATTGACCATAGAAATTAAACAATAAACAAAACAGTATATATGCGAGTGTGTGTCAAATGCATGGTAGTGTGTGTAATGTTCTTTTATTGATTTAATAATGAATTTTATATATTTTATTTTATTTTAAATTTAACATTCTTCACTTCATATTTCTTATTATTATTAAATTCTTAAACTATAGTTTAGTGTGGAGAATTTCATGTTTCTACCGCCGCGGAATTTACATAAAAAGGAGTACTATAAAGTTATTGCTTCACGTATTAATATATAGAATATAGAGTACATTATAACTAGTACCGAATGACATATCGCGTCAATATTGCCACGGTCATTAAGCAATCCGCACAACGCGCATTCTAAAACACTTGGCTCATTTATCGAATCAAAGTCACAACAATATCGGATCTGCTGAGGCGACGTTTCCCAATATTTCCCCTTCACTGGGGAATTAGGCGTTCGTATCTAAGAATTCGATTTGTTTATATTTTTCTTCTTTAAATGTTCCTAAATTGTGATGAAACTTGCTTATGCTTATAAGTATTATTTTTCTACTTATTCACTAACAGCCTAAGGAGTTATTCCAGCTACGCGGGGACGGATAGGTGAGCTCACGGGCTCAATCTCAGAGAATTTGCTAACACTAGCCCTAGAAGAAGCAGTGCTTCATTGAATCTATCACCGTATCGGAATCGCGACCCACTGAGAAGATCCGACTAATAATTCAATGGGCTTGCATTATCAATTATCATTGTTATTATCATTGTCAATGAGAGGGCGACCCGGTTTCACTGGTACCGGATTAGACGTGATAGATAGCCGAAGGTTGTTAAAACCTCAAAGTCGCTTATAAATAAAATATTATATTAAACTAGCAACCAGCCCTCGCTTCGCTTCCGAAACATGAAATTTTATTATTGATTATTTACGACATCACATAAGAAACCTCAAAAATAACAGTATTTCTCCACTATTTAATGGATGTTATTATACATATAAACCTTTTTCTTCAATCACTCTATCTATTAAAAAAAACCGCATCAAAATCCGTTGCGTAGTTTTAAAGATTTAAGCATACATAGGGATATAGGTACAGAGAAAGCGACTTTGTTTTATACTATGTAGTGATTAATAATTAACTATATACAGTAAGGTACGTGACACAATAAGTGACTAAATTTAATAATTATATATTTGTTTTTTAATCACAGTTTTAATATATTCCGGATCCAAACAAAATGAGTTAAATTCCCACCATACGGTAATCCAACGTAAACAATATTTTAGAATGAAACACGAGCGGTCAAGTTCCGATAGGCCTTCGACTTGGGTCTATCAGTAATACTATTTCAAAATACTATCAGCAGAAGTAGTAACATCTCTCTCACCGCGTCCCGCGTCCTCCGAAAAACTCAACTAAAAAAACCTTCAATTACATATCACTACTTTATAACGTTAGCTTATTTAAATAAAACTTACGTTCAATTAAAAACCGAACTTATGACACTTATTTTCGACTGAGCTTTCACACTGGCGAGCTTCGACTGTGACGCTTATTCGTTTAAGACACGGCGAAAGTACTGTGCGAACAGTTGTCGATATAATATTTAAATTAGATGAGTCGAGCGGTGAGATCAACTTGTGATAACTTTTATTTTTTATTGCTTACATAAATTGACGGGCTCACAGCTCAGGATTACAACGGCTGCCCCACCCTTCAAACCGAAACGCATTACTGCTTCACGGCAGAAATAGGCAGGGCGGTGGTACCTACCCGTGCGAACTCAAAAGACCAGTTGTTACTTTGTAACTATACTGAGACCTTAGAACTTATATCTCAAGGTGGGTGGCGCATTTACTTTGTAGATGTCTATGGGCGCCAGTAACCACTTAACACCAGGTGGGCTGTGAGCTCGTCCACCCAACTAAGCAATAAAAAAATAAAAACGCACACTAAAAACAGTCGAATCTATAACCTGTTATTTCTGAAGTCACTTAGTGAATACTAACTATGATATTTCTAGAATACTTGGGCTAAGCAGTGCTAATTACCGTTAGCTGTATCGATACTTTCCCATCACTACTCGGACTGGTTCACCTTAAGCTCACGGCCACGCATCGTTACCAATACCGCGACTCCTTACTCAATCACTTTAATAGTTTAATTTACGAAATAACATTTAGCAGATCATCATTCTCCTGTCCTTCTCCCAGTCCCTTGGGGTCGGAGCAACATGATTTCTCCTTCCACACTCCTCTATCAAATACTATTTCTTCGCTCACTCCCTTCTCACACATATCGTCTTTCACGCAATCCATCCATTTTTTCATAAGCATACCTCTTCCTCTAAATAAAATTTATAAATTACACTGAGCAGATACTTCTTTTAAATCGTCATGATTGACGGGAGCTTGTGTTCGCTTTGAATTTTAACCAGATGACGTTCACTTATATCGCCATTGGTAATCGCGACTCACACTGCTGTTGCAATGAAACCTAATAAATTTGCGAGTTTAATTTATCCGCCATGAGATATAAGATTGAATTGATTGAATTGAAAAGTCCTAGATTGAATGCAGTCTTTCTTTCAGTATTTCTTTACACGTCATTACGGATCCTCCCGATCCACTAACGGTGCTTATAGATATAATAAGCACCTGTCACCGTTCTCGTCGAACCCGTCGCTTGCGACGAAGGTGTCGACGAGTAAATTAACCCTCAGACACAGACCACTGAGTTTCTCGCCGGATCTTCTCAGTGGGTCGCGTTTCCGATCCGGTGGTAGATTCTGCGAAGCACTGCTCTTGATAAGGCCAGTGTTAGCCACGCTCCCGGTTTGAACTCCCTGAGCTCACCTACACGTCAAGGAGAAGCTGAAATAACTGTTTTACTGGTGGTAGGACCTCTTGTGAGTCCGCACGGGTAGGTACCACCGCCCAGCTTATTTCTGCCGTGAAGCAGTAATGCGTTTCGGTTTGAAGGGTGGGGCAGCCGTTGAGACTATACTGAGACCTTAGAACTTATATCTCAAGGTGTGTGGCGAATTTACGTTGTAGATGTCTATGGGCTCCACTTAGTAACCACTTAACACCAGGTGGGCTGTGAGCTCGTCCACACTTCTAAGCAATAAAAAAACAAAATAGCCTCTCAAGGGTATCAGCATAGGTAGGGAAAAAAAAACAGTATTTTTCCCGAGCAAATAAATGTATTTACCGCGAAAATGTTCCCCGCGCGAGTCCTCCCGACCGACAAAGCGGGATCGTGCAAACAACAATATTAATAATGTATTTAGTTCAAAAACTATAGAGACACGTTTAAATAGTAAGCCCGAGTAACAATTAATTTATTTTCCAGTTTGTATATATTAGAGCCAAGTTGTAAAAATGTTGTTTCATCATCGGACCTTGACGCGCGTGCGAATTGTCAAGTTGATCAGACGTGTTGGAGTCGGTAGAAGTGACGCTCAATGATTCCGTCACAATTTCTTTTTTTCCTACCTATTCTAGTAACCTCGAGGGGTTATTCTAGATTCGCCGAGCTAGTAGCTGAGCTCACGGGCCTCAAACCTGACGACGTTGCTAACACGAACCCTAGCAAGAGCCGTGCTTCGCAGATTCTACCACCGGATCGAAAGCGCGACCCACTGAGAAGATCCGGCGAGAAACTCACCGGGCTGTATCTGTGGGTTAATTTACTCGCCGAGTCCTTCGTCGTAAGCGATGGGCTCGATGACGACCGGTTCCGTCACAAGCAAACATACCAAACACACCATACGCGTTAAAAAGACTCTTGTATTTATAAAAGCTTAGTAAGTCCGTCGGTCTATCGAGCAATAAACCTCATTTACCGTAAGATTGCTCTGTGTATACACGCCTCATATATCCGCCCGCGCCGTCCGAGCAAGGCAACGCACAATAACATAATATGATAAATAGCTAACTGCGGAAATGTTTCTTATTTATTGCTAAATACAATTTAGATAAAAAAATTGTAAAGTTGTTTAGTTCCGACTTGTACAGGTTGGAGTGATATGAGGTGGATAGCAGTAATTATTAGTTATTTATTCATTTAATGCTTTGGTCGGTGGATGAGCACACAGCCCACCTGGTGTTGAGTGGTTACTGGAGCCCATAGACATCTACAACGCAAATGCGCCACCCACCTTGAGATAGAGTTCTAACATTAAAAAGAGTTAAAAAAGTAATAAAAAAGTCATAAATAAAAAACAGTGAATGTGCGTAAATTTATTTTCAAATATAATTCCTTTTAAATATACATTTTATATAATTAAAAGTGCTTATTATTTAAATTGTACTCCCATTTTTAAACATTATTAATTTGACTTAAAATTCATTTTATTCCGAGCTGTGTAATTGCGATCCTTTCGGCTGACAATGACAGTTCCACTTTCCTCGTCCTGTTGCGTCTTCAAACGTCATTGTAGACATGTGTGGACATATGCGAGTAAGACTTATTGGGTTTAAGTGACATTTTTGCATCTTTACATTTAAGGTTTAAATTTTGGAAGAAAATATCATATCAATGGAGTAAGATTAATTATTTTAATTATTCACTTAAACCGTAGCGAACTTACCTGCGTAAGTCATTAACAATATTGTAATACTGTAATAAATACTGTAATAAATAAATATTTACTAACAATCGCGCCACGTTAACTGGTCCCGTGATAAGTTCGTAAAGAACTTGTGTTACAGGTACCAGATAACGGATATAAATATAAGATTTTTATTATACACATACACATATTTAATATACATCCATATAACCCTGGAAAAGACATTTACATTTATCATACAAATATCTTCCCTTGGCGGGATTCGAACCCGCGACCCCCGTATGTAGTGACCATGTCACTTACCACTACACCAGACGCCCGTTAATGTCAATAGACAACGCGTTTTAAAACCTAAAATAAACTTGCCGTTCCCGACTCCTTCCCCGAGCGAATCGCAATTACACAGCCGAATGATTTCACAATAACAATACGTAATTTTATTTACAAATTACATTTAAGAAAACTTGTCGCATGAACCTTTTCATTATCTAACGAGCTGATCGCTTCAGAATCGTCCTCATTTGAAGACTCGAGGAGCAAAGACCAGTGTTATGTATGGAGGGTAGAAGTAAAAAGGGTCATCTTGTATAGAGGAGAAAGTTGAAGAAGTGTCCGCTTGTAAACTGGGAGTTGTTGTTGGAAGACTCACCGACATAGCGCTAGTGGAGGAAGTGGAAATGATGTGAATATGGCAGCTTTAAACAGAGCGAGATGTACCGGAGTGAACAATTTCATATTTTTCGAGCCTTCTGTACTTAAAATATAAACATTATTTAAAATCTCAACTGTTTATTTTATTACTATTAAAGTAGGAAGTGTTTCTTTCGTTCTTAATTTAATATCCTACTCTAATAGTTTATGGCGCTGTTTGTAATATCCTTCCACTTGCTACTGTGGCGCCACCTTAGCTCACTCCCTTTCGGCGGACCCTTTTTAACACACTGAGATAGTGTTACTAATTTCCCGGTCACCGCCCTCGTCGAACCCGTCGCTTGCGATGAAGGGCTCGACGAGTGAACTAACCCACAGAGACAGTCCTCTGAGCTTCTCGCTGGATCTGCTCAGTGGGTCGCGTTTTCGATCCGGTGGTAGATTCTTGCTAGCAATACTTCCGATTTGAGCCCCGTGAGCTCACCCACATGTTAGGGTGAAGCTGAAATAGCCTCTCAAGGCTATCAGCATAGGTAGGGGAAAAAAACTAATTTGTACCCTCCATAACGTTAACAAAAACTCATTACGTTTCTCATTCAAATAAAAAGAGTCTGTCCCGTAAAATTTAAACATCAATACTGTATTTCCGCCAATCGTCTCATCCAGTCTAGTGTCGGGTTAGTACAACATCTTCCTGACAGTTAAATACAGTAATCTCTCCTATAAGACGGTAGATATCTTCCGCGTTATAGGAATTTTCTCGCATAACGCGCTTGTATGATCCCATATAACGTTAGCGTTATATACAAATATAATACAATATAACCAATGCTTTTACAATTAAAAAGCTGGGAACACAAATTTAATAAATTAATAAAATTTTATAACGACACAATTGACACGCGAAGATACGCGAAATTAATTATCAACTGTACAAATAATTATAAATTTGACAGCACATACAGAAATATAGCGTGTGAAATCCCCGCGTTATGGCGAATGGGCGAATACTCGTGTTACACGAGAGACTGAAATCGCGTATTATGAAAATGCGTTATAAAAGTTCCGTGTTATATGGGGGATTACTATAGAAATAATTTGACTACATTTAACTGCATTTATATATATGTCGGGGAGACCGCTTTATTAAGACCATCGCCAGACATCATAGGGGCGAATAGCTAAAAGTCTAAAACGAAAAACATTGTTAGTTTACTGATCGAAAGGCATTCTTTCCCATTCCCGTGAGTTTTACGAGATCCGCGCAAGAAATTTCAATGAAATTGTGAACAAAAACCGACTCAATAGTATTATTAATGACGGACGAAGCAAGGCGATCTTATTTTAGGGCATTTCTGACATCAATAATCATAATTCATTGAAATCAAACGACTGGTAGATAAGCACTGTCCGTTCCCGCAGTCAATGTTACCTCCGCGTCTCTTTCTTCTCCTGTCGAGTTGACAAAGCATCAGTCCATACAGATTCCCGCTAGATTTGTTATCAAGGTGCAGCAATACTAACAAGTGTCCATTTAAAACAAGGCCTAACACCAAAGTAAATCTTCTTGCGCACGCCAATAATAATAACAATATAATTCAGTAAAAACGAAAAAAAAAAAACACAATCAAATACAGCCTATGGACATTCGCAAAGACACCTCCTAGTGCAAAAGTACGCTATTCAAGCCGGAGCACGATGAGATCATTATGGTGTTGCAAATTGACAAAACAACGGTATCCACGCTTTTTTTCACGTGCACCCTTCCGTAAGACTCTAAAGATGTGGCCTAAATAAGCCCCGGGCTACGAGAGACCCATCTTTAGCAAACTTGGAAGCTCACGCAGCAAATCTCAAAAGTTAAGTGCCGGGAGCATTCCGTGTCGCTTTTAGTGCAACGAAAAATACTGAAAAAGAATCATTTCCGCGACTTACTTAAAGTTATCCTGCAAGAGATCACGTGCTCTATCGTGCTCGATCACCTGCTCTATTATGCATTTGAAATATCAACAATAATAACTAACCAACAGCTTTATGACTTGGTGCGAGTGGACGAGACAATAAACATTAGACACGCAACTAAACCGATTTGATGTTAGTCTTCAATGCGATTCGAAACAGAAGCACGCTCATCGACTTACCACGCGTGACAGCTTCGATCCCGGTCGCCGATCTTGGAGTCGATATAAAAAACAAAATTACGGTCAGATTATTCCTTTTCAATTCAAGATTGAACATGTAATCCACTCGGTAGATTGCTCCCGATTAGGTCACATTTTATTATTTACACGTAACAAAACAAACCACGTTAAAACACCACCATCCATATTGTTATAAAATCACTAATCTTACGACACAAACGATGCCTTCCACCAAATTCCAATAAATTTCACTAACTCAAATGTTATCAGTTAAAAACCAGTTTATCACTTTAAGTTTAGTTTCTCACTCCGACTCGGAGTCCGTCTCGTCGGAGTCACTGCTGGAGACCGGCTCGCACTTTATGAACTCGATCTCGACCCGTTGCTTCCTCGGGCGTCCCCGTTTCTTGACGACATTCGGTTCACCGCCTTCACCTATGACGGTTTTGACCATTCTCGAGATCCTCTTCATCTGTTGCTGCTCGTGCCTCTGAAGGTGGTTGCTCAAGTATTTCTTTAATTTGAACTTCTTCCCGCACTTCTCGCACTCGTGCTCGTAGTTGCTCTCGTCGATCTCCATGTGCACCGCGTTCTTGTGGCGCGTCAAGTAATGGGGATGCGCGAATTCCTTGTCGCACTTTTCACAGCGCAGTTTCGGTTTGGTCGGATGCACGATCTTCTTGTGCTTCTTCAAGCGTATCGCTGAATGAAAGTATTTATCGCACAGCTCGCATTTAACTTTAGAATCGGCCGATGAATGCACTTGCATGTGCTCACGGAGGTACTGGTCGTTCTTGAATTCCTTTTGACATTCCGGACAGTTAACTTTCGACTCTAAAGGCGGATGGATGTTTAGGACGTGCCTCTTCATATGATGCCGCGATTTGAAGGTCATCGGACAAAACACGCAGGGGTGTCTCTCGACTGGCGTGTGCTGGGTCTGCATGTGGCGTTTCAAATTCAAATGATTTTTAAAGGGCTTCTGACACAATTGACATATGAACTTCTCCCTGTTCGATGTGATGCAAGACTCCATGTGATACCGCAGCTTGTAGGGCACCTGGAATTCCTTGCCGCACTCCACGCACTTCAGCTCCGGTAACGTGTTCGGATGGATTTTCTTGACGTGCATTTGGAGGGCCTTCCTCGTCTTGAACTCGTGCAAGCAGAACTGACAGTAGCATTTCTCAATTTCGGAGTAATGCTTATTAATTTTGTGCATGTACAAATAGTGTTTATTCTTGAACGTCTTGTCGCATATGTCGCACAGCACCGCCGCCTCCTCGGTCGAGTGCACTCTCGTCGTGTGCAGGTACAGGTTCTGGTAATTCTTGAATTCTTTATTGCATTTATGACAGATATATCGCTTTTCGCTTTTCGGAAACATTATTGGCTTCCACGTCGACAGCACCGACTGGTACATGGCGCGCTGCTCCTCGGTCAGCGCGTCGCTGTTTACGCTTATAAATTTAACCACCTCGTCTTTGGGTTTCTTCAGGGCGTGCGGTTGTGGCAGAGTCGACTCGGAAATGGAAGGTGGTTGGCTTGGGTGCTGGTGCGGATCCGGTGGAATGATCTCTTGTTTTATGGCCATCGGCAGCTGTAATGCAACATTTTTGTGATTATTGACTTCATACCTGCATGGTTCTAGATTTTTTGGTTCGACGAGCTCAGGGCCCTCCTGATGTTGAGTGGTTACCGGAGCCCATAGACATCTATGAAGTAAATGCCGCCGCTTAACCTTGAGATGTGAGTTCTAAGGCTTCAATTTTTTACAGTGCAATGGCTACCCCACCCTTCCAACTGAAACGCATTACTGCTTCATGGCAGAAATAGGCAGGGTGGTGATTCCTATGCGTGCGAACTCACAAGATATCTACCACCAGTAAAAACCACCTCCAGTAAGTATTTGGACCGGGCGCCTTATCCTTTAGGCCACGACTACACAACTTTTCTTTGAACTATACTTTGACGGTCTTATTGAATCACTTTTACAGGCAAGAACTAGGTAAATGATCTCATGCATCATCATCAGACCGCTTGTATATCTAACCTTGGCACAGAAAGTACTATCATTCTGTCCAGTTCTGCCGAGAAGCAGTTATACCTACAGTTTCAAGGGACAATATTTATACAGTAAACATTCCAGCCTTAACCTCTTAAGGTGCAATGAACAAGAAAAAGAACGTTGTACAGAAATTCTATCAGTTATGACGTTGCAAGACTTGATGAACTAAAGTAAGTTAACTTGAATTAAATTCACATTTTAAATGAAACAACTTCAAAGTATCTGTTTGACAACAAAGTAATCTCCTCGTGGTTGTGTGGATTGAGTTGGTACAGTACCCGGTAATAAATATTGCAAATTAAACTTTAGAAAGAGACAACTGGCCAATTCCAACTTGACATAGCATTATCTCTGTCTCACAATAACTATGTGAACTTTGTAAGCGTGCCATAGTGCAGAGCAACATAAGCAGGGTACTTTTAGTGTAGGCCATGCGACAGAGACAATTCTCTGTGAAGCTGAAATTAGTTGTGTACTCCAGTTTGAAAGGTAAGATAGAAAGTCTACAATAAAAGTCTAAAATCTCAGGGTAGATTTCGGCACTAGTCGCTAAATTCACCAACATTCTTAGAATTTTATTGTGGACAACGCAACATTACTATTAAAGTTACCAGATTTACTACGATAAGAACCACAACAATAGAAAATCTATGTTCGAAAAACATAGTGCCCAGCATGAAATTAGATCAACTTTTGTTAAATCTATGCATATTGTATGTCTACAAAGTTTTTATAACTAAATTTCATTTGACAATGAATAGCCTCTCTTTGATTATGTAAAATACATAATTACTTTACCACACAAATACGAAAGGATACAGAACCTGTCTTTATCGAAAAACCACCCACTATTCAACGCTTTTTGGAACAGTATACGGTATTCTAATAATGATAATAATTAGCTAGACAAGTTATCATAATGTCAAATTCTTGAGTATTTAAACAAAGAAGTTATTCTATTGAATTTATTCAAAGTCTAACATTATAGAATCCAGATTGTGAGATAAAAATTATCAACAACATACAAATATTGTAACCGTATAAAGAGTTCATGTGGGGTAGAATAAAAGAAATGTGGCAAGTAGTCTGGACTTTGCCTTGCTATAGTTTTGATTGTAGTCGAACTAGGAACTGGGTTGTCCTTATCAAATATAAGCTCTAAATACTGAGAGAATTACTTTCTCGTTCAGATTCGTGAATTGGTAGGTGGTGGTGGTAGGACCGCTTGTGATTCCGCATGGGTAGGTACCACCACCCTGCCTCTTCTGCCGTGTAGGAGTAATGTGTTTCGGTTTGAAGGATGGGGCAGCCGTTGAAACTATACTAAGACCTTTTAGAACATATATCTCAAGGTGGGTGGCGCATTTACGTCATAGATGTCTATAGGCTCCAGTAACCACTTGGCACCAGGTGGGCTGTGAGCTCGTCTACACCTCTAAGCAATAAAAAAAAATTGAAACCACAACAAGTGGCAATGAGCGTCATAATATTGTCAGCCACCCTGACACTGATGATGAGGTATACACATTTTGGGATTGATCAAATATTATGGTTAAATATAAGTTTAACAAAAATTATTTGTTTTAATTCCAACTTTAAAATACTACAGTCATTCCATAATTGAAGGGTCTTTTGAACTATTCAACTGTTCACCATACGACAATAATATCTTGTATATTTAATTAGCAATTGCATAAAACGGTATCGCGTATAATAATTGGCTTACTTGAGGAGTTACGGAGTTTGAGAAATCCATTGTTTTCCGATTAAATATCCGTATGACTTTAACACGTCATTATTTTTGTACAATTTCAAATGAATCTTCTTCGTGTACCTATGTAGTAATTGAAATCTTTCGGTTTGGATTTTTCAAAATGGCGTTTCACGCATCAATCCGGACGGGCGCACATTCTTCGTCTAATTATTCGTTTCTATTGTGATAACAATTATGATTGCGAAAGTTAAAAGTGTACGTAAATGTTTAATGTTATCAAATTGGAATTATTGTAATCTTTGTCGAAATATTTGACGGTGGGGTTTGTTTTTGACAGACAGTTGACAGTTGCTGTAGTCTAATCGTAGTTGTATTTATTAACTGGAAAGGAAAAGGTATAAAACCATACAGTCTAATCTTTTATAATTATTTTTTTTACGAAAAATGATAATATAAAATGAAATGAAATGAAGTTGATTAATTTCGAAAATTAATAAATTGGCATGAAATGAAATGAGATGATATGGGGTGAAATATAATCTCAGTAAAACGGTTGTTATTATTTACTGAAATTTTTTCTAGTGAACTTTTTGGAAGATCCCAAGAAGCTACGTCCATCTGCTTCATTTCATTTTCGCACATTTGTGCAGTTAAATTTAAAGCTGCACTTAAATTAATTTAAAGCTGAAGAAACACATAAATAGACAAAATAAAACAAATCACATAACTTCGCTACTCGCGTTCCCCTCGTTCTATTTCAATTATCTATGGTCTTTTTTTTATAATACAGAAAAGGCGTACGTAGACTTTATAATTTAAAGCATCCAACAAAAATATTCCATAAATCCATCACATGAAAAAGGCAATGAAGCGATTACAAAGAATTTAAAGTAATTTCCTTTTTTTCCTATCATACTAAATATGCACCTGTGGTATCGCTGCGTCTCTGCCAGCGCAGTGGTTGTATTTCAATGATTATCAAGTTTATTTACTTTACTAGTTTGACACTAACTTACTAGTTTGACGCGGTTAAACATACATTTTTATTCACAAGAGATGATTTTAGTTTTTCGTATTAACGTCAGATGGTACTTATTAAAAAATATCACAACTTGCCTCTCAATAGAATAATTGTACATCAAAATCCAATATTTTCTTTAGAAATAGTCCTCGTATTTAGCTATGTTTAATAATTTATCACGTAGGTACGAACAGCACTAACCTTGACCTATATACATTTGTTTATTAAATGACCCTACTAGATGGCGCTGTTATAAACTTTTTACGTATCACACCAGACATGTTTAATCTAATTTCAACTAAAAATATCACAAAATTGAATTAATATTTAACAAGAAAACACTTAAACGTGACTTTTATCAATAAAACTGCAGCAACTTCGCTTCAATCATAACCCTGAAGCGTTCAGTGGGACGCGTGAGCGATGTCTTAAAATAGTCCGTCTGTCACACTCCGAGTTGTATAGTTTGGCGTAAAGTTAACACATTTTAATACGAGAATGCGTGAAATAGTTCATTTGCAGACCGGACAATGTGGCAATCAAATAGGATCGAAGGTACGTAATGTGGACGATGGAAAAATAATCGTCTAATTACGTTTATTTGCATCGTATTGTTTTTTTTTCTTCGATCAGCGATTTCCTTTTGCATTCTTGGCATCAATTAAGACATCATTGTAATGTTGCACTGCTCTAGTTTGTCCGATTGTGAGATGTTGTTTTAAAATGGTGACTTAAAGTGTAGTAAGTAGTATTTGTGATACCCGGTCATGTAAATTTTTTACTTTGAAACTTGAGGTTGATTTTCCAGTTAGACCTTTTTCCTGCTCTTGCTATTGGAATGATAGGGGATTATTTCGCGATTGAAATGGGCAGGACAGCAACGAGTAATCAGCTGTGAGCCCGCAAAGTCGTTGTTGCATTTTCATGTATAGATGGCGCTTGAAACATTGTTAAGGCTCGAAGGAACAATCCTAAACTGGTTTTACCACCGCCGCACATACTCTCAACAAACTCACGACAACCTTTCATACGTGCATGAAAAAAATACACATAGTAAGCTATATTTATTTAGTAAACTATACAATCTATATATTAATACGTGAAGGAAAAACTTTGTAACCCTTTTTACGAAAATTGCGCGGATGGAGGAGTATGAAATCTCCCACACTTATAAACAATATAGAGAAGGAGTGCAGAATGTAAATATTTTTTTAAATTGTGCATAAAAAATATATTAAATCAACAAAAAAACATGTATTTGACACATCACGCATGCATACTATTTGTTTATTGACACTGTTATTGGTGGTAGGACCTCTTGTTATAGTAAATTTAGTAAATTATACATAATTATTAAGGCATACCTATATGTACAGTTAACATCTAATAAACAGTTGTATATTAACCGCGTGCGTACCGCTGAGATGTCGTTCCCACGGGTGACCTTTGTTAAAAGTCTTTCACGACATACTTGGTTGGGTTTTTTCTCTACCTATTGTCTTGTAGCCTAAGAGGCTATTCCAGCTACGCTCAGACGAGTAGGTGAGCTCACGGGCTCGACCTGAGAGAATATGCTAACACTAGCCCTAGCAAGAGCAGTGCTTCATTGAATTGATCGGATTCGCTGAACCCACTGAGTTTCTCGCCGGATCTTCTCAGTAGGTCGCGGTTCCAATCTGGTGGTAGATTCTGCGAAGCACTACTGTTGCTAGGGTTAGTGTTAGCAACGACTTCAGGTTTGAGCCCCGTGAGCTCACCAACTAGTTCGGTGAATCTAGAATAACCCCTCGAGGTTACTAGAGCAAGTAGAAAAAAAAATCGGATACCCGACCCACTGAGGAGATCCGTCGAGAAACTCAGTGGACTGTGTCTGTGGGTTAGCTAGCTCGTAGACATGGCTTGCGACAAACCAATAAATATATCTTGGCATTGTAGTTAGGAATCGCAGCCCACGACTCAGATCATTTATTCATATCTCTAAGGCGATAAATATTTAACAATAGAACCTCGTAGTGTTCCGTTAATCTAGGACAATAAAAAAAGAGTCAATTTAAAAACATTTACAACTTCTGTTTGGTTTGTTTGAGTTTTCCAATTCGTAACAATAAGTAGTTACACTAGTGGTAGGGCGTTTTGGGGTACCACCGTCCTGCCTATTTCTGCCGTGAAGCAGTAATGCGCTTCCGTTTGAAAGTTCGAGCAGGCGTTGTACTATAAAAACTGAGACTTTAGAACTCATGTTTCGAGTTGGGTGGCGGCATTTATACTGTAGATGTCAATAGGCTCCTGCAACCACTTAGCACCAGGTGGGTCGTGAGCTCATTCATTGAAGCAATAAATAATTGTAAATAGACATGCTTTAACAAAAACCGACTTCAAATAGAAAATAAAAGATGTTCTAAAACAAATTAATATGCACTAAAAACAATAGCCATCAAAATTGGTTGGCGTGTGAGTTATTGAGTTATTCATCTATTTGTCGCGCACGTACTTCATGCAAATTTAAAACTTATATAGTTTTCTCATGGATACCATTATAAGAACATACTAAACTGAAATGGGACTACACGGGAAGCGTCAGCTTTCTAATAATAAAAAAGTAATCATCTAAATCGATTTGCCCAGTCAAAAGTTATGAGGTAAGAAACATAAAAAAAACATACAGTCGAATTAAGAACCTCTTTCTTTTTTGAAGTCGGTTAAAAAATCAATAAAAAGAGCAGGTCAGAGTGTCTCAATTCCTGCGTATAGATGGCGCTGTCCCATATTTTCCTACAACCCAATGTTGAAGTTGTCGAAATAAGCTGTTAAAAAATATATTATTTCCTTCCTCAGTTCTGGGAAATAATCTCGGACGAGCACGGGATCGACACGACTGGACACTACCACGGAGAGAGCGACTTGCAGCTCGAGAGAATCGGTGTTTACTACAACGAAGCTGATGACGGTTCGTATCGATACAACAAGACTGTGTGCGTAGTGCGAGTTTTTTAACGTTCTCGATAGCGTAAACGTTAACTCAATTTTGTATGCAGTTGGAACAGCGCCCCTAGCGGCAAACGTACGCAAACGATCCCATTCCATACAAATGTGAGCTAACTTTAACGCTATCGAGAACGTTATAAAACTCGCACTACGCACACTGTATTAGAAAAGCTAATAATATGTTTTATTTATATTCTATATACAAAACATGTTTCGTATTTTCCCTCTCTTTATTTCATTCAGAGCTTCAACCAACTGGTTGCTTAGATAGCGGTGATCCGTTAAGAAAATAAGCTAATCAATTGAAATTTCCTTTTTTTTTATTGCTCAGAAGGGTGGACGAGCTCACAGCCCACTTGGTGTAAAGTGATTACTGGAGCCTATAGACATCTAGAACGTAAATGCCACCACCCATCCTGAGATACGAGTTCTAAAGTCTCAAGTATAGTTCCAACGGCTGCCCCGCCCTTCAAACCGAAACGCATTACTGCTTCAAGGCAGAAATAGGCAGGGTGGTGGTACTTACTCGAGGTCCTACCACCAGTAATTACGCAAATTATAATTTTGCGGGTTTGATTTTTATTACACGATGTTATTCCTTCACCGTGGAAGTCAATCGTGAGCATTTGTTGAATACATATTTCATTGGAAAAATTGGTACCCGCCAGCGGGTTTCGAAAACCGGTGCATCGCTCAACACGAATGCACCGGACGTCTTATCCTTTAGGCCACGACGACTTCAAAATCCTATATCCTATATATTATCTTGTATCGGTGTTTGATCAAATTTGATTTTGCAGGCAAGCGCTTCGTGCCCCGCGCCGTTCTGGTGGACCTGGAGCCTGGGACCATGGACGCCATCAAGTCCTCGACGTACGGAGCGCTGTTCCGGCCGGACAACTACGTGTTTGGACAGAGCGGGGCAGGTGAGGACAGTGACACCTTTATCAACAGGTGGCTACGGGTAGGCTGAAGGTTGCTAGTAGGATATTATTAGTCAAATCGATCCACCCTCTGAACCAACTGGGTTCTGTCAGACACAAACAATTTTTTTCCCTTCATCACGCTGACCGGTAGGTGAGCTCAGGGGTCCACCTGAGGGTATTGCTAACACTGGCCCTAGCGAGAGCAATGCTTCGCAGAATCTACCACCGGATCGGAATGACGACCCACTGAGCAGATCCGGCGAGAAACTCAGTGAGCTGTTTCGAGCTGGATTAGTTCGCACGTCCAACTCTTCGTCGTATTTGATGAGTTAGAAAACTATCAGCTTAATAGATACGTATAGTAAACTAAAAAGATGATAATCAAAACCCGCACAAGCTTCCTCTAATAGTGGATAGTGAACGAAAATGAACTGAAAGCAGGGACTGGAAAAATACATTGCAAATTACAAATACACTGGCATTGCTGAAGTCCATGGGCGACGGTAACCACTCACCATCAGGTGGGCCGTATGCTCGTCTGTCCACAAGGGCAATAAAAAAATAAAACATAAAAGTTATAAAATAAAAACATAAAAAAATACTAAAAAACGGAACTTTATAAATCACTTTACACTTATCTATGTAATACTAAGCAATGCCGGGATGTGTTCACTCTAAAACCTGACGTGTTTTACTCTGCGAAAGCTTTATTGGTTATCGTTATCGCACGTATAACAAAAGAGCAACTATATTCCAGGGAATAACTGGGCTAAAGGTCACTACACAGAAGGCGCTGAGCTGGTGGAATCCGTGCTGGACGTCGTCAGGAAGGAGGCCGAGGGCTGCGATTGCTTACAGGGTAATGTATTCAGCGTGTGGGACGCGCGCCAGCCTGCTCCTCCGTTATAATAGAGGATGAACCTCCAAGGCCTCACGCACATCGCTTTGAATACCCTTTTTTTCCTAATTATGCTGATAGCCTTTGTAGGCCATTTGAGCGTAACAAGTAGGTGAGCTCACGGGGCTCAAATCTGACAACGTTGCTTACACGAACCATAGCAAGAGCAGTTCCTCGCAGAATCTACCACCGGATCGGAATCGCGACCCATTGAGAAGATCCAGCGAGAAACTCAGTGGGCTGTGTCTGTGGGTTAATTTACTCGCCAAGCCCTTCGTCGCAAGCCACGGGTTCGACGAGAATGATGACCGGAATATACAAATGCGAGGAACTACTTTTATGTGTGTGTGCAATTTTTTGCCAACTTTAATTAGTTAACATTTCATAGGCATGGCTGCTAACTTCATAACGCAAAAGCTAACTACTTTTTTTTTTTTTTTCGCGCCGGCGGCCGAACCTCCTACGAGGTCCCCGCACCTAGGGGGCGCGCGGGGTATGTGAGACTCAACGATCTGCAGGTGTTGAGAGCAGATCGCGGGCCCAAGGATTTTAGGGCCCACCCACTAAACGACTCCCCTGCACTCTTACACCCGACGTCCGATCTCCGTCCGGGGTCAGAACCCGTTCAGAGTAGGGGGGTTCCCGCGGTCAACACTACAACCAGACACGCGGCGCCACCCCGAGGACGCCCGACCGACGGGTCGTCGAGGCGATAGTCGACGACCAACGACGTCGGTCTCCGCGGTACGGCGGCCCTACCAGGCCGCCCGGGCGGTGCCGCTGGTGTTCCGGGATACCCCGCTGGGCCAGAACCAGCCTGCCGGGTCGGAACGCGATACACCGCCGACCGGGTTGCTCTTCAACAGTATGTTCGGCGACGACAGCGACGACGAAAATGCGGACCGCATCGCAGTCCGCAGCCGCCGACGCCCCGTCCCGTCCTCCTGGTGCCAGCGCGCTAGAGTGACGGTAGCGTGCGGCGCAGCCTCAACCCCCTTAGGTCGCCCCGTGACCATCACCGGGAGGAGACTGCCTCCTCATAGGGGCTGGAGCTGGACAAACGCCCTCCTCCGAACCCCGGCTCGACGGCGGCGGCACGGCGCCGAGAGGGAAGAAGAGCTCTCCCTCTCCCGTTCCGCCGCCTCCTTCCGCGAGATGGTGGACTCGCAGAAGTCGAGCATCGCCTGCCAGGACTCGTCGCTGCCGAGCATCGTAGCCACGACGGTCGGAAGCGACAAGTCCGGTCCTATTTTTGCAACGAGGACGCGGCGCTGCTCCGCGAAAGCGGTGCAGTACCCGAGCGTGTGCTCCACCGTGTCCTCGTTGCAGCCACTGCAGTGGTGGCACTTCGGCGTCGGCTCCCTCCGGGCGACGAGGTGCAGGTAGCGACCGAAACAGCCGTGTCCCGTGAGCACCTGCGTCGCTCGGAAGGTGAGACGTCCTCGGTCGCGATTCACCCAGTCCGAGAGGACCGGGCGGATCGCCTCGACGGTCCGTCGCCCGTAGGCGGGGTCCGCCAGGCGGCGAGACCACGCCTCGAGCACGGCACGCCGAGATTGAAGCTTCCGCGCTCGAACTTCCGCTGCGCCGGGACGCGGCTCCCCCCTGGAGCGGAGATCGCATCGCCACGCGTAATCCGCAGCGAGCGCCTCCGCTTCCAGGTCCCAGGGAGGCGTCCCAGCTAGCACGCACGCCGCCTCAAACGAGACGGTGCGGTATCCACGAACCGCCCTGACCGCAATCGCGCGCTGCGGACGTCGTAACGCCGCAACGTTGTCGCGGGTCAGGGCGTGGCACCACACGGGAGCCCCGTACAGTGCCATCGACCGCACCACCCCCGTGTAGAGGCGGCGCACCATCACGTCAGGCCCCCCGACGTTCGGCAACAGCCGACTCAGCGAGCCGGCAGCCGCCATCAGTCGGGGACCTAATCTTTCAAAGTGAGCGCGGAAGCTCCAACGACCGTCCAGTACGAGACCGAGGTACCGCAACCCGGTTGCCTCGATCTCGACGCGAACGCCTCCGATCACGAGGTGGGCCCCCTGAGGCGGCGCTCTCCGGGCCCCGTGAAACAACAGGGCCTGGGATTTATCGAGCGCCACCTCCAGACCCAGCCTTCGGATCCTGCCGATGACGAAGGCCACCCCCGCGCAGGAAAGACGGGCAGACTCTCGCAAGTCCCTCCCCCGGGCCACGACCAAAGTGTCGTCCGCGCAACAAACTACGCTCAGACCCGGAAGAGGAGCACTAAGGGCGCTACGCAGGACCCAGTCGTAGCCGAAAAAGCTAACTACTAGGCTTACTTATTTCGGTTTAATTTTTTTATAAAAAAAACTGTAGCAATGTCCACAAACAATTGGAGGATAGGTATGTGGTTTGATTCCAGGCTTCCAGTTGACCCATTCCTTGGGAGGGGGGACGGGGTCCGGCCTTGGAACCCTCCTCCTCAGCAAACTCCGCGAGGAATACCCCGATAGGATTGTCAATACTTTCAGCGTTGTACCCTCGCCGAAGGTCAGTAATCAGTTAATGTCACGGCCAAATAAAAAATGTTGCATCAGCTCCCAAACTACTCTATTTTATAAACTGAGATAAGAAAATGAGCAACTTAAATGTCATCATCCAGTTTGAAACCTCAATTACAGTAGCTCCATAACTCAGGCCGATACGAAATAGTTCCGGTGAGTGCCGGTGGCGCGTGCAGCCATTGCTCGTTGACAGCTGTCACTTTTGACAGGTGTCAGATACCGTTGTGGAGCCGTACAACGCGACCCTCTCCGTGCACCAGCTGGTGGAGAACACGGACGAGACGTTCTGCATCGACAACGAGGCGCTTTACGACATCTGCTTCAGGACGTTGAGACTTGCCTCGCCCACCTACGGCGACCTCAATCACTTAGTTTCGGTGAGTCTTGTGTGTAAGGATGTCCCGAGCACTGCGACTAACTGTAGCGGGCAACGGCGGAGTCTCTTGAAGTTGTACTGGGATTGGACTCATTCACACAACATTCCTCACAAGTCGAGTATTACCGATATGCATTTCCGCCATTTGACAACAGATGGCGTTGTACTCCTCGAGCGTTCTCGATCTCACTAGATTTTTTGATATTCCTTTCTGCTATTCGGCGATAGATAACGTTACTCTTACCGACGTAACAATACTACTTCAATATTACGAACAGACCTTCGTCTCCGCGGGTTGGATGTTCACTGTAAAGCCTTCCGCTATTCGATCGAAGCTAAATACCTTAATAGATACGTTAAGAGGTAGGAACTTTATCTCTATCGAAATCCATTGGTAGAAAAGATCTTGCGAGGCTTTGTTTCCCACCGGCAAGCTCGGCCCAAACGTGCCCATCTCCATGAGATACAGCTGTGTTAGCGAAACTCTATTCGAACGTGCACGTGTCAGTGCACATGCATAGCTCAGAGAAGACTTGGTCTGGTTATAAAGCAATTTGTGACTGCGTGTTTCTAGTTGACCATGTCCGGGGTGACCACTTGTCTTCGTTTCCCGGGACAGCTGAACGCGGATCTACGGAAGCTGGCTGTTAACATGGTCCCGTTCCCGAGGCTACACTTCTTCATGCCTGGTGAGTAGTGCGGGACTAGCGGGCAGGTGAAGGTCGGGTCTGACTGTCAGCTGTATTGTTTCTCGTCAGGTTTCGCTCCACTGACGGCTCGTAACAGTCAAGTGTACCGCGCCCTGACCGTCCCAGAGCTGTCGCAGCAGCTGTTCAGTCCCGTGAACATGATGGCAGCCTGCGACCCTCGGCACGGGAGGTACCTCACAGTGGCCGCCATATTCCGCGGCAGGATGTCGATGAAGGAGGTTGACGAGCAGATGCTAGCCGTTCAGGACAAGAATTCTAGGTGGGTGACGATGGTGGTAGGTGGGTGGCGGGTGTACAGTCCCGAACGATAGTGTCATCTGTGACCGTTTGTCGAGCAGCATCGTGCGCTTGGCGTGCCGCGTACATTCCTCGTAGTTCGCGGCCTTGCTGAATGTGGGTGACTGAGTTAGCATTTAGATGTAAGGAATAGAGTCACGACTTGTCCGCGATGAACTCTGAAACCGACTATCTGTTTGTGACGTTTTTCTTTCAAAATGTGTGCCTTGTTCCAACTTGAGATATAGGATAGTTTTTATGCGTTCGAATCCCGCAGGCGGGTACCAAGTTTTCTAATGAAATACGTACTTAACAAATGTGCACGATTGACTTCCACGGTTAAGGAATAACATCGTGCAATAAAAATCAAACCCGCAAAATTATAATTAGCGTAATTACTCGTGGTAGGACCTCTTGTAAGTCTGCGCGGGTAGGTACCACCACCCTGCCTATTTCTGCCGTGAAGCAGTTATGCGCTTCGGTTTGAACGGCGGGACAGATACTGAGACCATAGAACTTATGTCTCAAGGTGTTAAAAGTGAGACCTTAGAACTCATGTCCCAAGGTGGGTGGAGGCATTTATGTTGTAGATGTCCATGGGCTCCTTAACCTTAATTAAACCTTCACCCGCCGAACACTCCTTCCAGTTACTTCGTGGAGTGGATCCCTAACAACGTGAAGGTGGCGGTGTGCGACGTGCCGCCGCGCGGCGTCAAGATGGCCGCCACCTTCGTCGGCAACACGACCGCCATCCAAGAGATATTCAAACGGATCTCGGAGCAGTTCACGCTGATGTTCAGGAGGAAGGTAGGCGAGAGTCGCCAGCACCGAACTGCGGTGTTGGCTGCTGCCCGCGGACCACTCTTACAGTGAGCGGCTGGATATTGGAGTACATAGAGGAACCCGCAACTGTAGTATTGTAACGAGAGGAAACGGTGCCTGTCCACGCTCAGGACAATTATTAAGTCGGTGTTGTAGTAGTGAATGATATAGAATCTACTTTTAGTTCGACAATAGTAGTTAGGTAAAATATTAGAAAAAAAAGGCGCCAAAGTCGTGTTTTTTTTTAAAGGGATTTTATGACCTGGTAACTGTGACCTTTAAGTCATGTCTTATTTTAATTTATATTCATATTTTTATGAAAAATGATAATAAGAAGTGAAATGAAATGAAGATGATTAATTTAAGACATTAATCAACTGGGATGAAATTAAATGATAGAAAATGAGATGATGGGATGAAATATAATCTCAGTAAAATGGTGGTCATTTACTAAGATTTTTTCAGTGGACTTTTTGGGGGATCCCGAGAAGTTACGTCCAGCGGCTTTGTTTCATTTTCCCACATTTGTGCACTTTTACAGATATTAAACAGTTAATAAACCACCATTATTACACATTTAAACCCGAAGAAACACTAAATAGACAAAATAAAACAAATCATACAACTTCACTCCTCGCGTTCCCGCCAAAAAGTCCCCCAAAGTCGTGATTGAACGAAAAATGCACAGATAATACAAACAAATTAGGATATGCGTTCCGTTTGACGTTGTGAATGAAGATCTTGAACAGTGATTATTACTGCTGCGGGTTGAAATTACCTGATGTCTCAAAGTAGGCTGCGGCATTCGCATGATGTCCATGGACCCTGATAATCACTTAAGATTATAAAACAAAATAACCTTCACGTGGCTTACAAATAACTATGGTTGATGACAGTTTGTAAAACCCTCGCATGTTTCCGAAGGCGTTCCTGCACTGGTACACCGGGGAGGGGATGGACGAGATGGAGTTCACGGAGGCCGAGAGCAACATGAACGATCTCGTCTCCGAGTACCAGCAGTACGAGGTGAGCTTGCGCTGCACTTGAGGGTCACACGGCCGTCGGTAACTCGACGTTTTAGCCAATCTATTTTCATTTTTAATTACCCAGATATTTATTTAGACAAACGACCCGACGACCCGCTTCCAGCGGCTACCGTCCCTCTGCACTGGGGCTGCTTCACGAGAACGAAACAGATGATGGACCACAATATTGAATCGCATTTTTCTTACCTATGCCGATAGCCTTATGAGGCTATATCAACGTAACCGAACGAGTAGGAGAGCTCACTGGGCTCAAACCTAGCGAAGTTGTTTACACTAGCCCTAGCAAGAGCGGTAACGATCCGATCAGCCATAATGTATTGCAGGAGGTTGGCGTCGACGACGGAGACTTCGAGGACCAGGAGGAAATACCAGAGGAGGACTATTTAGAAGAAGCCTAACCAGGACACAGTCCGGAGACCAGCCCCGGCGGCCTCCTCACGTGACGTCATCACTCCCAGACGATCGAACCATAGACAGACGCACGTTTAGCAACGCGTCACGTCCAATTAAAATGTAAATTATAATCATTAAACTATACATATTGTTTTAATTTCATTGTATCCTCAACTTTAGGTTCTGTTATCAGCCTTGTCGATTGCCGTTAAGTTTTTGAAGTGATACTTCTTGACACACGCTTGACTTGGGGAGTAAGTTGGTGAACGCGTGACGGGAGCGTTACGAAAAATGTGATTAAGGGGTAAGAGAGAGAAGTGCGAGCACACATTTTCTTTTCTTTTTCCCTCACACCCAGTTACGTTTCGTATATTTAGATAGTGCAGTTCTATTGATTGTCTTTATAACACTGTATGGGCAAGAGAGAGACAAAGGCCGTTTTCCAATTACAGCACAAGAGCGCATTATGCTCAACTAAGCATAATTATGCTGAAGCTTAGTTGAACATTATGCCGCATAATGCGCTCTTGTGCTGTAATTGGAAAACGTCCAAAATACATATACATAACGGTTAATAAAAGTCAAAATATCGTTTTTATTTATTTATTTAATTACACTTTGAATCGATTGGAAATAAATATTTATATTATTGAGTTTTGTAATGAGTAATATGTACGTTAGAGGATTTCACAGGCGGTCCCCCACAGTGGGGCAATTGGGAAATTCAGTTCAGTTAATTGTCATAAGCTACTCAGTAATTTTGGTAAAAGTTCCAATATAATATGTTATATTTGTGTGTGTTTACACTCTGTCACCCTCAGTCCCCCACTCCGGGGAACATTTCCATTGGACGCGTCAGAGGGCGCGCGAGTAGGCGTCACTGGTGACGCAGTATCTAGTGGGGGGGCAGTGGCGGGTCACACGGGGACTCCCCGATGCTAGTCCCGCTCCGCTCTGTACAGTCCATAGTTAGTTTGGCGAGCTTTGTACTGTAAGAGGGTCGCTTGCTGATACGTCCCCTGGGGGGCGGACTAGGGGGCGGCGGCGCGGTACCTGCGGGGGCGGGGTCGCGCCGGGATCTTCATGTGCACGGTCCGCACGTGCGCCTTCATCTCGGCGCTGGTGGCGAAGCCCTTGTCGCACACGGAGCAGGCGTGGCGCCGGACCCCCGTGTGCACCTGGCGACACAGGAGCGGGTCAGTGCGGCGTGGCGATGAGGGGACCACTACAAGCGCTGTACTCACGAGGTGGTGTCTGCTCATCGCCGGGTACGTCTTGAACGTGTTGGGACAGTACTTGCACTTGAAGGGCCGCTCGCCGGTGTGGATGCGCACGTGGTTCTGCGGCGGACCAACGGGCGAGTCAGTGGACGCGGCCGACACCAATATCAAGCTATTTGTATAAGTTAGTTTGGAGAAGATCAGGCGAGTAGCTCAGTGCTGGAGCACCAGTACAGCGCCGCGCTCACCTGGAGCTGCTCCGGCATGCGGAACCGCTTGGGGCACTCGGAGCACGCGTACGGCTTCTCCCCGGTGTGGATCCGCTGGTGGTACACCATGTGGTACTGGTCCTGGGGACGCAGCGAGCGTGGGGTCACTATGCGTAAACTGAACATTGGGAGGTCAAAGGGCACTTTTGGAAGCTTTTGTTTAAGATCAAAAGTCTATTTGTGGTTGCGTATCGTTTGTTAAGATTAAAATTCGCTTTTGAGGTCAAAAGTTACTTAAGGTCACAAGGTCACGGGGTCAGAGGTCACTGTACTCACCGCTATTATCTTCCCGCAGATGTGGCACATCGCGGGCGCTACCTGTAAATGTTACAATAGATTTTTTAAATATTTCAAATATACATAACAGTGCGACCCCCCAGTCCCCCGCCCCGTCCCCACCTTCATGTACCGCTTCCTGCCGGGCGGCGCGTCGGCCTCGCCCTCGCTGTGCTTCTCCAGCAGGTGGTTGTTCAGCTTGCTCTCATGGCTGAACGTCTTGTTGCACTGGAATATCAATATTTGTCGAGTCATGTCTACGTGGGACACAGCACGGCACTGTGGCTGAGGGCGGCTCACCTGCGCGCAGGAGTACTGCACCTTGTGCACGGCGAGCACGTGGTCCCGCAGCGCGCGCTCCCCGTCAAACCGCTGGGCGCAGTGCACGCAGCACGCGCCCCCCGCGCACCGCGCCGCCCCCGCGCCCCCCGCCGGCCCCCCTGCACCCCCCGCCGCGTGCCCCCGCGCCGCGCGCTCGCTCAGGAACTGCGTGCCGCACTCGGCGCAGCGCAGCGCCGCGGGCAGGTTCAGCACCTGCAGGGATCCCACTTTGAGACTTAAGGGTGAAGATTCAACTATATTGCAGTGTTCAATAACAACTAATAGCGGTTGAACTAGGCGGGTGGCGGCGCCCACCAGTCCGTCACGCACCGACACGAGCACGCCGGGCGTCTTACTCATGAGGCCACGACAACTTCACGGAGCACTAAGTGCCTGCTCTTCCACCAGCATTATTTATTAACAACGTCACCTCTTTGTGGAGTCTCTCCATGTGAGTCTTGGTGCTGATGAAGGCGTCCCCGCATATCCTGCACCAGGGCAGCTCGGAGCCGTGCTTGCTGCGTACGTGCGTGTGGTACGTCGTGCCCTTCGTGCTGCAACAGCAAGGACTGAGCCCGCGCCCCGCCGCAGGCGCCGGCGCAGGGAGCGGGGTGGAACTCCCAACGTTAAATGAAATATCTTAATAAATGTATTTATGGGACGAGGACTGTGTCTGAACAACATCGCGAGGTCACGGGGACCGAAGGTAAAGGCGAATTACTGGACGATGCTATCAGTGTTTGAGGATCATCACGCACCCCGCGTGCTCTAAGTGTACGGGGACATAGATTGCGGCTCGGAGGTCGTGAGGCCGTACCGCACCTTGAGACATGAGGTGCGACCCTTTAAACCGGCTCTGAATATCGACAAGTCACATTGAGGGTCCTGATATGAGATCTTCACGATTTTAGACCCTACTGCTTCTAAATTTGTATTAGTTATTGCAACAATGATAAGCTAGCTCTTTCCATACATCCATTTAGAGCTAAATTGTCAGCGCGGTACACCTGGCTCCAGCTGCAGACACGAGGCCGCAGTGTGAACTGCCCTGGTCAACTGACAGTGTGACCGGTGCGGTGGTACCTGCCCTTGCGGAATCACAAAACACCTTAGCACCAGTCATTGCATTTCCCTAAATCTACATCTGTTATACCTTCATGGAAGTCTTCTGTGAATATCCTTAGAACGATGTATACCTATCTGCGGGACTCGAAGGACCCCGCTGACTGCAGGAGGACATGAGGATAAGCTACTCACTTGAAGACCTTCCCGCAGTACTTGCACTCGAACTTCTGCGTGTGCATCTTGGAGTGCTGCACCGCGTGCTCGCTGCAACATCACAACCACTTCAACGTGACGAGAGCAGCACGGGGACCAAGTTCTGACCGGCACCTGAGCACAGGGCTGCGGCCCAATGCCTTGTCCCATTGCCACTCCGCCAACAAGACGAGCTCTTGTCTCCACAAGTAAGGATAACATGACACCTTCCTGCTGGTCATTCTTTTTTTTTCCTACCTATTCTAGCAACCTCGAGAGGTCATTCTAGATTTACCGAGCGAGTAGGTGAGCTCACGGGGTTCTAACCTGACGATGTTGCTAACACTAGCCCTAACATGAGCAGTGCTCCGCAGAATCTAGCACCGGATCGAAAACGCGACCCACTGAGAAGATCCGGCGAGAAACTCAGTGGGCTGTGTCTATGGATTAGTTTGCTCGCCGAGCCCTTCGTGATGACTGGTGTTTGGGGCACCTAAAAGACCGTTAGTGGATCGGGAGGATCCGAAATGACGTGTTGGTCATGCGAAGTGAGAGGTCACTCACCGCATCCTCGTGGTGATCCCGCAGGCCCGGCATATGTACTTGTACTTGTGGTGCCTCCGGTAATGCCCCGACAAGTTCGACCTTTCTTTGAACCTGAACTTGCAGTATTCGCAGACGTGCTCCAGATTCTACCGGCGAGAGAGGAGTTTCAGGTTAGTGACGCACACACAAACACTCTACAACTTTGTCTGGTCCTTCTCTTGATTCCTCTGATTTTTTATTGCTTAGATGAGTAGCGAAGCTCATAGCTCTCACAGCTGGTGGTGGTACCTACTCGTGCGGACTCACAAGACGTCCTACCACGAGTAATACTCTATTCCATATCAGTCAGAGGGCTGGTCGTGGACTCTCTGGTAGCTACCAGATAGGCACCCCCCATCGCCCAAAACAGCTGGTTTCGAGCTTTAATGTAGTACCATCCAATTCAACAAGCACGAGATAGGAGCAGAACTAGAGACAAGGTAATGAACCGTACTTACAACATCATGTTTATCTTTGACGTGCCTCTTCAGCGTATCCTCGTGTATGAACCCCTTGTAGCACTGCTCGCATTTGTTATGGGCCCTCAAGTACTTCTCGCTGTTCCTCCTGTCCGTCATCTCCTGGTATTCGTCTTCCTTCCTCATAACGACGATGTCCACGTCGTACCGCTCCGAGAACTTGGCCCTGTCCGCGGGGTCCGTATACAGATTGTTGACCCTGCTCTTCTTCGGTTTCAATTTCTCCGTTTTGATCGTGCTCAGAGGCTGCAAGTCTTCGACGTCAAACGAGAACTTTCGCTTGGACTTTTTAAGCTTCTTCTTTCGTTCCGGACTGGGAGGGGGCTCTTCGTAGATCATGTCTTCTTGTGGTGCTTCTATCGGTGGTTCCTCCTCGATTTCCGGGTAGGCAACGTTCGTTGGAGACGTTTGGTTGCATGGATTGAGACGGTGCGTCAATCGGTCTATGGTCGATATGCTGTCCACTGTTAGCTGACGAATTTAAGCAAATATGGTTTAGATTGAACATTGGATAACATTATCCGTAATAAAGTATTCCTAATGTGAATCAGGCTTGCTTAGATTATGAAGACAAAGGCAAACATGAAAGTAGTCTGTTAATTCAGATAACACAAACTCATAATCAAGTATGCGTTTTTTTTATTGTTTAGATGGGAGGACGAGCTCACGGCCCATCTGAGGTATCATCCAAGTATTTACCGGAGCCCATAGACATCTACAACGCAAATGACGCCACCCACATTGAGATATAAGGTCTCAGTATAGTTACAACGGCTGCCCCACCTTTCAAACCGAAACGCATTACTGCTTCACAGCAGAAATAGGCAGGGTAGTGGTACCTACCCGTGTGGACTCACAAGAGGTCCTGCCACCAGTAATTACCACCACCACCCACATTTTTATTAAGTTTTGTTTTGCTTATTACCCATAAATTACACAGCACAAGAATAGGTAACTTTAGTACATGTTGCAAGAATTTATATACGTCTTTATTGCCTAAAATCTATGATCTGTAAGCAGACAGTACAGACACACATGGAACTTTTATTGAATTCAAGTCAAATATTGCAGTGATAGTTTTCTAGTTGATTTGGACAATAGATTTGATTGTTAATTCCCACTTGTGTACGGCACAAACCAAAATCTGACACTTTTATGTCATTACCGCAAAATATCATCTCTTGGTATCAGAGCTCAAGATAGTTGTTCTCTACATCATTCTATGCACAGTATTCGTTCATGGTAATTAGCAAGGACTAATTATTTATAACTGTTTACTTCAAACTGATACTCACAACCGGATTAACTTCTGCCAAACTCTGTAGGAGCATCTCGGCTTCATGACATCGTCTTCTGAATGACAAGTACTTGATAAGTAGGGCTCTACACATACTGCAGAGTTGCTGCGGACGATTTGGATCTGTCAACTGGAAAAAGCAATGGTTTACATAAAAATGTATAATTAATACATTTTAAAACTGACATTCAACCACACAAGGCTAAGATTTCTGTGTTGATAGCAGGTACAAGAGTAATACAATGAATGCCAAATATCTTCAAATGCCTGATGTTAGGTTATTTTTATAATATTGTCCAGATGAGCTCACAGTCTGCTCAGTTTCAAATAATTCCCTACTGATCTGTTCTTTGAAGACATTCAGGCATTATGAGGTGTATGGGCAGCTTGCATTACTTATGCATTACATTAATTGTACTGTATTACTTTGTTTCTAGTGTATGATTTACAATAAATAAATTAAGAAAAATCATAATTATTATCATGTTATGTATAGTTTAAGATGCAAAACATAACTAACCAATATATTCAAAATTGCCATCCAAATGACATGCGACTGATCTAATCACAGCACAGTTAAAGTTTTCATAAAAAAAATTGATTGCACCACAAGAAGTATATAAGCCCCACAATTTAATGGAATCTATTTGGATCAGAGTCAGTGTAGGGAACATTCATGCTACACAGTAGGGAATATGTTAAGTGGTTTAAAGAGCCCATGGATATGATGCCCAGTATCAGAGGTCTTGTACAATTCCAAGCCAGATCGACTGAAAATATGAACATTTTGAATGACTCTGTTAGATTTAATACAAATAAGTGATCTTGGCCTTGATCTACTCTCCTATCCACTTACATTACTTCAAAACTTATATACATCAATGGTACATGAATGAATAAGTACACATTAAGATAATGAGATAAATGTTCCTGAAAAAGTTCCTCCAAATTCACGGCACGAAGCCAGCAGGCGGCGTTAATGCACGAATTTATTGTCAACTAATTATAATTAGTCGCCGAACACTCTATGCACATTCTGTTTCCAAACTTGGTTTGCAAAAAAAGCAACTTGCCTCAATTCCGGTGAGCAGTGAATAAGGCTCCGCCAGTCCGTACTGGTGCATGTTGTACAGCCTGCCCGTCCCTAAGCATCCCCTACAGCACATCAGTTCGGATTTTATCTCGTGTTTCGGCATAAAAATCGCGTTTTGAGTATCGTTCCACATAATTAAGGTTTAAAAACGTTTTTTAAATGAATCTAAGCGTGTGAATGAATTAAATGAATGTCTAATATGTCTTCATAATGGATTTTCAACACTTTGTAATTCTTCTACCGTTTTTTATACATTTACTTCATTTCCTAGTAAATCGGCAAAATTCTTCGATTAGCGTAAACACACTGACTGTCAGACTGATGTGTTCTAAAACCAAGTCTTTAAATTTTTTTAATTTTTTTAAAACCTTTGAGTCTTTCACCCGTATCTTTAGTCGTTCACACGAGCCTAACTCGACTCGACTCAACCTCCAACGCGCGTTTTGGTATGATTAGTCGTAAAAATAAACTCCACTCAAACGTCCTTGGAAAAATTTCCTAACCGGAGTGAAGTGACCGAACTGTCAAGTTAAGGTACGTCGCGACGTACCTTGAACGTTCCTCAAAACAGCGTTTAATACAAGATGACTTCTGAGAGCAGTTTTGAAGAATTTATTAACTATATTTTTGATAGCAGAGTGTATAATTATCCGTCGCGAAGGTATTTGAGAGATGCAGATAACCCGTTGGAAGTTTACGATGACGACGAATTCCGAAAACGTTACCGGCTTAACAAAGATTCGGTTGTGCATATTTTGCTGCCTTTGTTGACTAACAACATTAATGAAAACGATCGTGGACTACCTTTAACGCCCATATTACGAGTGCTAATTGCTTTGAGATTTTACGCAACAGGCAATTTTCAGGTTCGTGCATAATGTGCTTTTGTGTCTACATAATAGAATATTTATAATTTATAACTTTCATTTGGTTTCATGTGGTATGGTTATTTTTCAGATTGTTTGTGGCGACTTGCGAAAAAATTTCTCAATCCGTAGTATCAAAAACGGTAGCAAACATTTCTAAGAGATTGGCTTTGAAATCCAGGCAATTTATTAAATTCCCTGCATTAAATGAAAGGGTTGAAACTAAAAGAAAATTTTACCGAATTGCAGGGTTTCCAGGTGTAATTGGATGTATTGATTGCACACACATTCCAATAAAAAATCCATCCAGAGCAAGGGGAGAAATCTTTCGTAATAGAAAAGGCTGGTTTTCTATCAATGTCCAAATAATATGTGGACCGCAAATGGAAATATACGACATTGTTGTGCGATGGCCTGGATCTGTGCATGATTCGCGCATATTTAACAACAGCAGATGCTGTTTGAGATTTGAAGAAGGCGATTTAGTTGGCATTCTTGTCGGAGACAGTGGTTATGCACAGACTGGCTTTATGTACACTCCTGTACTCAATCCTCAAACAGACCCAGAACACAGATACAATCGAGCACATCTATTAACGAGAAACATTATAGAACGTGTAAATGGTGTATTAAAGAGACGCTTTGCTTGTTTGTGTAGAAAATTACAAAACAGTACACCAAACACATGTAATATTATAGTCTCTTGTGCTGTCCTACACAACATTTGTTTAATGACCAATGAACCTGAGCTGAACCCTGAAATTGAGCTAGAAAATGTCCCAGTACCTAATACTCAGGACTCTTCCAGAGGGAGTATTATAAGATCGGCTTTTATTTCTAGGCATTTCAGTTAAAAATTCTCATATGGGTATCATCAACCTACAGCAGTCCACTGCTGGACATAGGCCTCTCCAATTGCTCGCCACTGAGCACAATCCTCGGCTTCCCTCATCCAGCTCTTGCCAGCCACCCTGCACAGATCATCACTCCACCACTTCACAGTTTCGACTCAAGAACATGTTTACCCTAACAGTTATCAGTTGTCCGGCTAATATGGGTATATAAGTTGGAACCGAGCAGTGAGCACCGTTATTGTAATGCAGATAGTATTATTTATTTTGAAGATGTATGATTAAATTTGATTTTGTTAATTTTGATAATTTTTTTACCAAAAAAGTAAATAGTACGAGGTTAGACTTTTGAAACTCCTTATTTTATTTATCTACATAAGAGTCATATTTTGCTTACTATCTAATAAATAAAGTCAATGTGATTATGAGTTATTTATTTAAATTATTTTTCACTACAATCTCTTTTAGCCTGATTATATTTTTTAATATCCTCTGCAGCTTCCCTCTCAGCCTTCGCTTTTAGATATACTTCTTCGGCTGCCTTCATCATCCACTCTCTTTCCTTTTTTTGGAATTGAAAGAGTTCGTCTTCTCTTCTCTCTTTCTTTTCATAAGATTCTTTTCTAAAATTAAATTCCTCCTGAATTACCCTGGTGCGCACATTCCCTCCTGTAATTAAATAAAATGCAATTGTTATACATCTATATTTGTAACATTTTAGTAATCTACATAATGTATATTTATGATTTTGAAGTGATGATAGCTTTAGTGGTAATTAAGGTATTAATGGGTGGTTTCAAATCCCACAATTGGATTGAGCTACTATAGTCGAATTATTAATTAGACTGAGTAAAATGTGATAGTCAATTCATCTGATTCAATACAATTAAAGTGAAGTTATAAAAAGATATTGATATATTTAGATTAGATTTACAAATTGCATTATTTGTGACACAACTTTTATGTATTTTTTTTTATGTTTGTTCACTGATATCTTCTTTTTTCTTCCTACCTATGTTGATAGCCTTGAGAGGCTTCTCCTTGAAGTGTAGGTGAGCTCATGGTGCTCAAGCCGGGTGTGTTGCTAACACTGGCCCTAGCAAGATCTTCGCAGAATCTACAACCGGATCGGAAATGCGACTCACTGAGAAGATCCAGCGAGAAACTCAGTGGGCTGTCTATGGGTTAATTCGATCGTCGAGACCTTCGTCGCAAGCGACGGGTTCAGCAAGGACAATGACCGGTGCTTGTGGTGCCTAAAAGAACCGTTAATGGGTCGGGAGGATTCGTAATGACGTGCTTAAGGCAACG
This sequence comes from Bombyx mori, assembly GCF_030269925.1. Taxonomy (NCBI): domain Eukaryota; kingdom Metazoa; phylum Arthropoda; class Insecta; order Lepidoptera; family Bombycidae; genus Bombyx; species Bombyx mori. The sequence continues at coordinate 167,865 of NC_085117.1, read as the reverse complement.
TCGACTGTTTACCATTCAGTCCACAGGATCGGGTATGTGATATCTGCATCAAATGTAGGCCAACAACAAAATTTGTATTTTTGTTTTTATACACTCTCAAGGTTGTTCTGACATTTTCGAATTGAATTTTTTTTTACATTTTTAACTTACCTCCTAAGGAGGCTGCACCACAGTCAGTCTGCCGGGACCCAGAACGACGCGGTGGAGTGTCACGACGTGGTGGAGTGTCACGACTTGGTGGAGTGTCACGACTGGGTGGAGTGTCACGACATGGTGGAGTGTCACGACTTGGTGGAGTGTCACGACTTGGTGGAGTGTCACGACTTGGTGGAGTGTCACGACTGGGTGGAGTGTCACGACGTGGTGGAGTATCACGACGTTGTGGGGTGTCACGACATGATAGACTGTAATGCATAGGCGTGGTGCCTGCAACATTTCCTGAAAAAATACAAGATCAATAGTTCTACACATTACTTGCGTTTATTATTAAGTAATGAACATGTGCTCTAGCTCAATCAATGATTTGTAAGGTATGCATACAACAAAGATCAATCAGAATTGTTTGGAAAACCTCACTGCATTCAAACATATGAAAGCAATTATATATCCACCATGTGCATGGATGTACTTTGTGCATTTCTTTTTTTATCTACCCAGAGAAGCAAAAAAAAAGGTTACCATTTTGTAACAAAGAAGGCGTTTTATGTTTTTAAGTATGCATAAAGAAACCCTAATTACTTTACCTACTTTTTGTTAAAAATTTGAATAGCTATCAATTATAAAAAATTGTATCAAGGTTTTTTTATTAGCTCTTGCACATGTTGGGTTCATAAAGTATTTTGTCATCACATGGTTACTGTTTCATTATAATCAATAGAAATATTTATTTGTACAAATGTGTTTTAAGAAACCTGCGCTCATTTAGATAATTTATATTATAAACTTTATTTAAAGAATATTTACCTTGTGATGAAGCTCCACCACAAACTGTAAGATGGGACCCCATAAGATGCATATGAGTGTTCACACTTTGGTCTGTAAAAAGATATGCATTTTAATTTTCCAACTGTGCCAATATTTTGATTTTCATCAAACTGCTTTACCCTAACTAATTAATATAGATAATTAAGAAAAACAGGCAAAAAGATGGGCTATAAATGTGAGAGAAAAGTAAGACTAAAAATATACATACATTCTTCAGCTGATGATCTTGCACAGCTTACACTCAGAACTTCATCATTCTGTTGTGGTTGCGCTGCTGCTGGAACTGATGATTCAAGCTCCATTGCAATATCTAGAAATAAAACAATAAAATCTTTAATTATGTATGGTAGAATAAAAGTGATAGTTGGAGTAGAGGAAAGAAAGAATTTTAGTTCTTAATCAGAATGTGGTATATTCATTATGATTATTAAAATGGTTTCTTGAGTGAAAATCTTATCAGGTATTGTCGCGCATGTTATTTATCTAGTTTTTAGCACAGTAATACATGTAGTTCAACTCATATAGATATATAACAATAATCAAAAGACCCTCCATGCCACCACGTTCTTACTGTTTTTTGTGAGAGAGCATGTGAGATTGAAGCGCTTATCTCAAATTTTTAAGATTCACTTACCTTCAGAACTGTAAATGGTATCACTGTCAATGACACCCCTGAGTTCCACATCAGTCTGATCCAGTAGAACCTCAGCAAAAATAAGGGTCTCATTGCTGCTACCAGGCTGTGGCTCATTTGGAATACACTGTCCGCCACCAGTCTTCATTCTCTGACGCTTTTCATTAGCCAAAAAGTGCTTCCTCCGTGTTTTTAAATTATCCCAGCACTTCTTGAGCTGGGCCTCACTTCGCTAAAACAAATGATAAATAAGAATAGCATGGTATATATAGACAAGTAAAAATCAGATACAAGTAATATAAATAAATATCTACCTTTGCATTTGATTCAATTGAATTGAATTCTTCTGTTAAATGTACCCACAAAAGTTTTTTTGTGTTTTGACTAGCTGTCATGGTCGCAGTTTTGTGCAGATTATATTTTAAAATTAATTCTTGTAGGCAAGTCTTCTCGCTTTCGCTAAATACTTGCCTGGACGTCATTATAGAAAAACTGAAACGACAAATAATTTACTGCATCGTAATTTCACGTAAAATCTATAAAAAACTTTGCTTAGGCAGTGAGTAATAAAGGACAAAAATATTTAAACATTTGAGTTAACTTAAAGTTAACTATTTGATAAATAAAACACCACAATCATAACTTACCTGAATAATAAACCGGTGGTTGTGGAAAAGCACTTCAAAAAGACGATGCAATCAAATTCAACAAAGAAACAGCGAATAAAAATACAAAGCCGGGTTCCTGGAGGAGCTATTATTCAAAAACCGAAATCTAAATTATTAATCATGGGTTAGAAAAACGAAAACCTTCTATTTCACCGCACGCGCACGTATTTATGAGTCTCTCAACTAAAACATCAAACAAGTTCGGTGCGTCTAGTGTCAAACAGACAGTGGTAGCTTGACTTTGACATTAAACAATGACCATAAACTACAGAACTCTGTAGGTTTGATGCTAGCTTGATCAAATTTTCCTCAAACTGATGTTGTCGTGGTGACGCAATAGCACCTTTCTACCTCACTCGAGGACAGTTGAGGAATATTGTAATGGTCGACTAAAAATACCAAACTCGAGTAAGTTTGGGAGGAATATTCGAGCATCATCGGATGAGTTTAGAGTGGAGGACTATTTTACGAAACGTCTAAAGATACGGGCATTTGAGTGTGCTTGTCAATTTTGTGTGCTTCACGATAAAATAAAACAGAAACACTAATATTTGAACGCATTATGTATAAGTATGGCAAAAGGCAAGTGGCTTCTGTTTTTATGATTTGTTTACGGCTTACGGTTGCTTGACCTTATAGCTTAGCTTAAATATAATTCGATAATTATATTAAAGGTACGTAAAATTTTACAATATTCTTTTATACGAAAAACAATATGAAGCGAAATGAAATGAAGTTAATTTATTTGAGACTAAACAGTTGGGATGAAATAAAATGAAAGGAGATTAGATAAAGAAATGTTTCGGTAAGGTGGTGGGTGGTGGCTATTTACTAAGTTTAATGGAGTTTTTGGAGGGGTCCAAGAAGCCACAGTTTCTTACATTTGTGCACTTTGACGGACGCTAAGCAGTTTTTGAACACGCCACAATAAATGTACTTTTAAAAGTGAAGAAAAACTTAATTAACAAAACGTTATTATTAGCATAACTTCCTTCTCGTCTCCCGAAGCGAAGCGCTGCTCTTGCTAGGGCTAGTGTTAGCAAATTCTCTCAAGTTGAGCCCGTGAGCTCGCTTGCTCGTTCGGTTACGCTAGCATAACCATCTACGGTTACCTACCTACCTACAAACCTAACCAATCCACGGGGCCGTCCTTCAGCCAACAAAATAAAATAAAAAGTAAAACAATTTTATATTTTTCCATTTTAATTATCAACACGTACAAATTTCCTTTAACATTTTACATAATAATAATTTAAACAATATATACAATACATGACAATATATACATTGTTCAAGCATTTCCCGAACATCTGAAGGCTCCTCATCATCGCGCGATCCACGGGTTCCATTGAACTCATTTATATACGACTTTACGTCTCTGGCGTTAACAATCATATTGCGTTGTGTTTGGTGCGAAGCGGTAATGCAGATACAGGGCGGCTTGAGGCGACCTCACGACCTCACGCCCGCGGGGCTGGGCCGCGCGCGCGTCAGCACCCCTCGTAGTTCTCGGTCTTCATATCGTTGAGCCCCAGCTCCTCGTTCTGTTCGAACGTGCGCACGTACCGCTCGACCTTAAGCCCTGAAATTATATTAATAGTAAATGACAGTGGGTCCCCGGGGGGCGCAGCTAAGTAAGGAGAGGGGCCGGCGGGCTCACCGTCGTCGGGGGTCAGGGGGTCGTCGGCCAGGCTCTGCACGTACGAGTTCCCGGCGGGGTCGTCCAGCACCACCGTCACCGGCTCCTTCAGCTCCAGCACGTCGGTGAGCCGCTCAATGAACCTGCGAGTTATAATTATGTACGTAACAAGGGAACTTGAGGTCTTGTATCGTGAGGTCTGGTCGCTGCGTACCGCTGCAGGGCGGGTTGCGGCGCGCTGTCCCCGGTGAGGGCAGGGCAGTGCCGGAGCTGGTCCCGGGTGGCGCGCAGTAGGCCCTCGGCGGTCGTGAAGCGGCCCCCCAGCGCGTGGCCCCCCACCTCCAGCTCCAACGACGGGATGCTCATGCTGCACGTCTCCGACTGTCGGCGGCACATGCAACACGACGTTCACTATCTAGTACGGCTCATCACACATATACAAGAAGCGTCGAGTCGAAATATCGTCTCTATCGCACCCTTCAAAGGTTGATCAAATTGAAGCAGGAATTCACTGAGCGGTTGTGTACACTGTTCGCATTCTCATAAGAAGACAGAATTTAAAAAAAAGTCTGTTCCAATCACTTTGAAATAGTTACGCATTGGTAAACATGCGGAGCGCGGGGTATGAACAACAAACGATTAATATTTACTGTGTTGTCTTTACTTATTTCACAGTTCACAAAATTTATCTTACCACTCATATTGGAAACATATGACTATATTATGATCCTCCGAGCCGACTTGTTGACGTACCTTGAGTATATCTCTGGAGAAGTCGTCTTTAGTGGCCACCCGGACCTCAAATCTCACACCCATATCTTCTATACCGCCACCGGATTTTACCTGCGCATACAAAAACATATCACTGGCATTTGCAGCAATACGCGCAGAAATAGGCAAAGATTAGTACCATTCTGTTTAATTTTTGTAAAAAAGTCGCGCGTCCCAGTTCCAACGGTGACCCCTCGTGTGACGGTGAGGCTGGTCCGCACATGTAGTATCCTAACAAAAGCCACCGACCTTGACACATGAGGTCAAACTCTCAATCGCACAGAACATCTCCCTCCCAACTAAAGGCCTTTTCATCTCAAAACTATTTGACGCTTCGCATAAAGATTAAGATGAAATGAAATCAAAACCTCAACCTAGTGTCTCAAAGCGCGTCCTATTTCAGTAACACTACCACTAGCTAAGCTAAGTCCTTCCTGTTGTGACTCTCGCATCACACGAGGACGTCGACGCGCAATAAAAATCGAGATCTTATCCTCTTCATCTTCATATACCACTAGTGGTCCCCCTCGGTCCCCCCGGGGGACGGCGGCCGGGGACGCTCACCTCGTTGGTCCGGTGTCCGCAGTAGTCGCACGTCGTCGCCATGATGACAACTTCCTTGAAGTGCGGTATTTCTGTGGGCAGGGGGACATTTAAACATACTGTTACGCGCTGGGGTTCGGGATAAATAGAATTACACCGAAGTAAAACTTAAAAACTGTATTCAACACTTAGAACACTTAGAACAACAAACACTTTAAAACTCTCAATTCTCTTGTTCCGCTCGCTACAGGTGATCCGTTCGCTGTTTCGCTTCGAGTAGACCCGATTACTGACTGACTGCGTACCATCCCTACAACGCGATACCTCATCCCTAGAATTATCGAGAATATTCCACACTTCTCTAGTAGTAGTTTCCGTTACCTGACAATAGATGGCGTTGCAATTCTCGAGCATTCTAGATCCTTCTATATTCGTTCGACTATTCGGCGATATGTGGCGTTACTCTTACCGGCGTAGCAATACGTCTACTGTAAACTAGTATTTTACTCACTGGTGATCTTCATGTTGGTGTTCGCGGGCGAGTTGCAGTCGGGGCAGTTGGTCCTGAACTGCAGGACCTCGTCGGCGGTCATCTGCTCCAGGCTGCACTCGGCCGGGTCCGCCGGAGTCAGGAGCTTCTCCGAGAAGGGTGTCAGCGGGGTCGGGGTCAGGTCGTCTTGCACCTGAGGACGGATATAACGACACCACTGAGACAATTTCAAAACATACTCAGAAAGAACCTCCTTTTTTGAAGTCGATTGCGAATGACCTCGTATGTGCCATGATTGTCCTGCATTGGACACAAATATAACTACTTCACTGTCAACATCATATAGGGAATGACCAACACTGACAGGGTTAATAACACAGTAGTGAGTCCAGAACTCACCTCGTCGTGCATGAATATGCCCAGCTGGTGGTTCTGGGCTTTGCTCCGTTTGAAATCGGTCCGTTCACAGCGAGGATCCTTCTTCGGCATTTGGGGGTTCTCGATGAAGCAATTCCCTGTTAAGACAGCTTCATTTATAGTTCATACGCACAAAATGAATTGAACATTCTTCCTCACAGGAGATATTAAGTGATTAAGAACCAACCTAAATTGAGGCTGTATGACTGTGCGTGATTTGTCCATTAAAAAAAAGTACCATCAAATGAACAATTGCAACCTTGGTTCGGAATATAACTAACCGCTTATATCCTCAAGCTGTAGTGTCCAAGGAGTAGACAGATCCTTCAATGCTTGAAGCTTAGACACAAACTCGTCAATCTTAGCCGCCGCATCGGGGTGCTGACTCCGTCTAGATTCTTGATCTTGATTCAGACCGGTTATAGCTCGCGATATAATTCCTTCGACAGTTGTCACCTCTGGAAATTTTGGTAATTTAAATACAGAGCACCATCGGGAGACGGGTGAATGAGGTCACGGCCCGTCTGATATTAAGTGGTTATCTGAGTCCATAGTCATACCGACCATAGACATAAGACAAAGACATATGGTAAAAACTGGTTGGTGATAGCCATTCTAGATCATGTCTTCTGTCAGGTTTTTAATAACTTTAACTATATATTCGAGGGTGATGGCATTGGTCTAAGGGCGTCAGTAAGCACTTACACTGGATGGCCGAAAGTTCCATCAAAAGTCATGTTCGTAAGCAGTTTCCTACAAATCCATTCAAATTTCTATTACTATACTCTACTTTACTATAATTAATCAATTGAATCTGAATGCCTCCACAATCTCATAAAAGAATCTACCTTGCTACTTAGTAACGCTGATAATAGCACTGTTTCTACGATCAATTCTTTACAACTCTGTTTGTTTTAAGTGATTTGACTGATTCTTGTATACAATAAGGGTAGACAGACCGACTCACCCCCTTTCTGACTCTGTGCTGCTATCTCAAAGTCCAGCTCGGGTATCCTGACGCTGGTGTAGTCACTTTTGACCACTTGCCTGTTCAGATCCTGTTGGGATTCAACACGCAGCTTCCATCTGGAATAACAAACTATTGGGTAAACATCTCATAGATTAATTGCATCATTACTTGCTGTATAAATGAAAGTATAAGGATACTATGTATGTATGTATCTATATATTAATACATGAAGCAAAAACGTTGTATCCCTTTTTACGAAAATTGCGTGGACGGAGGAGTATGAAATTTTGCACACTTATAGAGAATATAGAGAAGAAGTGCATAACGCAAATATTTTTTTAAAATAATGCATAAAAAATACATTAAATCAATAAAGAAGACATTACACACACTACATACCATCTATTTGACGCACACACGCATGCATACTATTTATTGTCAAACTTTTGTTCTTGACGTCTGTTGTCAAATTGAGAATAGATTAAATATTGTTTGTCTTTGTTAATATTTTTTATAGTGTAGTCTTGGTGAAATTTGAGATTATAGAAGTATAAAATACAATCATAATAGTGTACAAACTTACAATTCCAATTAATTATAGTCGAATTTCGACTACTGCGGGACCTCTAGTTAATATTTAATTAGTAATGTTTGTAATTACAATATAACGCAATGATAAAGAAATGTTATTTATTTTGTAATGGTACACGTACTAACTGTTACATCAAAAATTACTTTGATTTGTTTTAATTGTTCATGAATTTTTGTAGACTCAATTGTAATATAATAAATCTATGTTTAGCTAAGACTGAGTTTAGAGAGACTGTTGTTCTTTAATAGACAACTATGTACAGGATATATCAGCGCTAAACACCCGCTCGTCTGACCAAGTCTGTTTGGTAGAGAATTCAAAAATACCTGACTCCGAGCTCCTCATATTCTCCTCCTGGTTGAATCTCGTTGTTCTGATAGCCGCACTCCTCGCAAGAAAACGACATTATCACTACATTCTTGTAGTGCGGTATCCTGGTGAGCAATACCCTGGTCATTCCCTGATGGCAAAAAATGGCAATTGGTTATGGTAATGTCACTGGGGTAATATTTATATTTCTTTTGTTATATTAAATAAGTACCAGTGTCGTATTACAGATACTCAAAGAACAATTGTAAGCTATTTACAATTTTAAAAGTGGCTACAAATTACCGAAAAAGGTCACAGGCGGGCACATCACGATGCTCAGCAATGAGCGATCGACTGAAGGAGGGGGACCACACATGGACAGAACAATAAAGCTGATTTATAATATGTCGCCATATAATAAACCAGTCATGGGCCATCAGATGTGATGGCTAAGCCACTGGCACTTAGTGCATAATATAGTTCTTTAAGAGGATGAAAGGTGGTAAATAATTTCATTATGAAAATTTGTTTGTAAGAAATAATTTAAATTTTTTTTTTTTCGTGTCTCTATTAGCTTTGGCGATCTTAAATGCTTTATCAATAAAAAATCCTGTTTTTTCACTTTTACGTAATAAAATAATGATAAAAAGAAATGTGGCGTCTGTGGTATTTATTGAATCTCGAACATTCGATGAACACTAATTATACTGCAACACAATAAAAGGACTTAAAGAGATTAGCTAGCTAGCGCGTAGCTGCTGTAGTATCGAGGTTGAAATATCATGTTGAAACAGGAGAAACGGCGAAACCGGTAAATATATTAAACGTATGACACACTTCGACGTTCAGATTAAAATGTCATTAATGATCTAAGTAAAACTCAATTAACTTGTTACAAATCATTATAAAACACAAACCTCGGTATCGATAGTAAAGTTTTGATTCATACGATTGATTTCTAATAGGATAATAATGGTTTTCGAGAAAAATCTCATGGTGCAGTTAAACTTACATTTGAATGACAATTTATGCAAAATGACTCGATTTCCGTGACTTCTGGGTCGGGGTCCTCGGCTGTAAGGTCTCTGAACATTGGTTTAAGGTTGGCGGAACACATTTTTGGAGACGAAAATCGAAGAAACTATACCGCAATGCGTATGTTTATAAGTGCGTGGAAGGCAATGTGAAAATGACAGACAGCAATGACAATAATGACAGTAGTAGTAGTTATATTTTTCCAAATGGCAAGGCAGTATCATACCATACAGACTGATCTTTTATAAAAAAAAAATTAATGAAAAATGACAGTATGAAATGAAATGAAGTTGATTAATTAAGAACAATAACCAATTGCTATGAAATGAAATGAGATGATATGGGATGAAATATAGTCTCACTAAAATAGTGATTATTTACTGAGACTTTTTCAGTGTACTTTTTGGAAGATCCCGAGAAGCTATAATACGTCCAGCGGCTTTGTTTCATTTGTGCACTTTTACAGATATTAAAAAGTTAATAAACCACCGTTATTACAGATTTAAACCTGAAGAAACACTAAATAGACAAAATAAAACAATTCATTCAACTTCGCTCCTCGCGTTCCCGCCAAAAAGTCCAAGTCGCTGACAAATGGAAATTACTAGTTTGCTTCGCTCATTGGATAGGCAAAAGAAATACGTACGTGACACCCAAAACGTGGGTAAAAAAACTTCAGAGGTGTCAAGGGACACCCGGATGGAACGAAGTTCCTTTCGATTAATTAGTGAAGGAATTGTAATTTTTTTTTAAGTTATAATAATAAGTTACGGCATTATGAAGAAGAAAAAAACAATACTATGAACTAAATTACTATTGTTGAAACGCTATCTCGAGAAACTGTACTCATTACGCGGACCAATCGGATACGAGCAATGTCACGCAATAAGCGCCTACACGTTGATTGGTCAGAATGACAGATCTAAAAAGTGTCGTGACAACTTTTCGTAAGAATTTTTCCGTCTAGCCCCCTTTCACAACGCGCGTTAAGGAACTTCGTTCCAAAAGAAGACTTTTTTTTTTAAAATGACTGTCGCGAAAGAAATTATCTGATATAGTAATAACGCAGGATAAAATTTAATAAGAGCGAACGGAACAAAACGAGATGAGATGAAATGAAACAGTGTTTCAGTAAAATGATGGGAATTTACTGATACGTCAATGTACTTTTTGGATAATCCCAAGAAGCCGCATCCAGAGACTATATTTAATTTCCCCTTTCTTGTACCCTTTCACTATACTGCATTAATAATTCACCATTAGACGTTTAAATCCAAAAGAAACAATAAAATAAAAACCCAAACTATTTCACACGGCTTAACTACTCGCGTACCGTTGCAAAGAGTCATAGACCCCGATATGTGTATAATTTGTAATAGAAGATATCGTTTTGATAAAGGCAATCTATTACATAATTTGTACATTTTATGAAATGCACGATCACATTTAAATTCTAAAACAAATATTGATAGATGACAGCACTGTAAGCATCTGTTTTCCGACCATAAGATGACGATAGTTTAAAATATATCGTTGCTCTGTTATGAAAATGGTATCGGTCGATATCTCAACTACATAATATTATTATATCGGCATAGCATTCCTTCAGATGTTTGAAGTAAACCTTAACTTTTCTTTGTATAGGAATTAGTTTAAGAAAGTAGTACAAGATGGCGCTATTCTAAATTTTCTAAAGATACAAATAACATGAAATTTTTAATTTTTGTGATATTAAAGTAGCAACTGAGGTGAAGGTTCAACAAGTGGTGAGTGCTTGAGACGTTGCTTTTAATTAGCTACATACTTGCAAAAAAAGGAGTAATCCCGGACTACATTCATAACTGTCTTCTTTGGCCTTTTAGCGTTCTGCCAGTTTAAGTAACTAATTTATAGTGAAGCCTGCAATGCGTTACAGTTGACTTGAAAAAAATATTAAGCTGGTTGTCCGGGTTTTTGTGTCTAATCGCTTCAAGACGGAAGTAAAATCGTATTCAATGTGTATTTTAGTACTTAAAACGCATTTTTAACTTTATTTTCAAGGTTCAATGATGTCACCGAAGTCGGCGTGACCTCGGAGCGAGGAGCCGATGACGTAACGTAAATATTTCGGTCGATTTCATAAAGATTCATTGAACACAGCTAAATTGAAAAGTAAATAGTTATTTTCGGTATCAAATTTCAATAAGGACACATGAGATAAACTTTTTTGTGGAAATGTAAGCTTTATTCCGATAGTCGAACGGATAAATTTGCGCGTCGTTCTGACATTGTGTCAAAATTTCACGTTCGGAAACAGCTGAACGTTTTTGATTTTATCTGAAATGTAATCTGGTACTAATGTTTTTAAAAATAATATTTCTTTTCGTTTTATTATTCATTCGAATAGTTTTTATGTTTTAAGAGCTTGTTCTAAAGATTTTGAGGGTGGCGGATATGATATTTACACTAAGCGTAACATTCTTATAGGCGGAACAAAAACATGATTATTCATATTTAGCGTAATTAGAGAGATTTAATATGAAAAAGCTAGTAATTTAACTGTCTTTAGATAGTGGATGCTAGGTTTTGCGTGTTTCAGGGAGAACAATATGGATTTTTTATTTGACAAACGAAATAATGTTTCCGAACGTAAATGTGTTTTTAATTTAGCCGCGTAGCGCGTGGCCGGCCGCCTTCATACAGTTTTTTGAAATGCAAATATTTAGTTAGCATTCATACTATTCCTATCATTGTACCAAAAATACTTTACTAAGACACATTATTACAGTTCTCACGACTCATTCTAATCGTAAGTAGCATTGAAGAATTTATAGATTTGATTGAGAGTTGAGTTCACGGGTTACCATACGTTAAGCTGTCACCGGCGTCCGTCGAGTCGAGCCCAAAATCAGCCTGGTCACGTCCCGTATGCTCAATTACGTTATTTATTGTTTAAGACTAAATGCCGTTTTAATAAATATAATTATCGCAGCGTTGATAACATTATTACGACACAGCTTCATGTATAAATATATCCATTATTGTCATTCGGAGCCCGGCTTTTTTAACAAAATTCTTTAATTCTATTAATATTGTGTAAAAATTTGTGAAGACGTGTGGATATTTGTAAGTAAATCACGTGTAAGCTGTTGAAATGATTTGTCTGAAAATTGATAGATACAGGCAGACCATTTCTTGGATTAGCACATCGTATAATTTTTATTCCGGTAATGCGTTCCTTGGGATAGCAATAGCAATGCGAATATAATGTTGTTTGACTTTAGTTTCACTTTAGTTCCGAGCTGCCAACAATAGATGGCATTGCACTAACCATAGAACCCACTATAATTCGATAATGCGCTCCCGTGGCTTATTAGTTCTATTTTAATGTTATTTTAATTTAACAAAATTACTATGATTTTACTTTGGTTAATTAGGTAGGTAAACAAAATATTTTTCGGCGAAAGATCTTCGTTTTGTCGTTACTTTTAAGCTAAAGTCGCAGGAAGTGATGGTGTGGGTGACAGAGGTTGGAGAGACTTCTCTGTGTGTCCGGGGCTCAAAGAAACGTAGGGAAGTTTTCTCTCTCTCTCTCTCTCTCTCTCTCTCTCTCTCTCTCTCTCTCTCTCTTTCTTTCTTTCTCTCTAAAAGGTATGTTATATAAAAACGAAAGATCTGTCAAGTTAACTATAGGTAGAGTTGATTCAGACAATCGTCAAAAATTCTCTGATCGTCCGATAGCACAGTATGCATCTGACTTTAATGTGGAAGTTTTTATTGTTTTGTGTTTCAGAACAATGGGCAAAGATGATAAAGAAGATACAGGATTTGGATTCAAGGACAAGGCGAAGGCGGAGGACACGCTGCGGCTCCTGGAGGAGCACGACCTGAACTACAGGAGGCTGACAGTGAGAGGACTTCTCGGTAGAGCGAAGAGGGTTCTGTCAAGTAAGTCCCCCCTACGGATCCACGGGACGTGCTTACGTAACCTCAGAGTGATTGCCGAATTAGTGCATAATCGGACTGTCGTTGCTGATGTCCATTGGCGACACGGGCAACTGACCGTCTGTCTGTTAAGGCAATAGACAAAGGACGTCGCAGTTAGTCATAAGATCTTTACACGTATTCACGAACGACTTCCATGATGAAAGAATGTGACTATTCTTAGTATGTCACGGAAGACCGCGAAGGCTTGGTGCCCCCGTCCAGTCTGTTGGTTTTTCTTCTTTTTTTTATAAGGTTAGGATTATTGGTGACCTGGAGGCCTTCTCAGTTTCACGAAGATATATTGGGGAGCAAAGTCAGCAAGGAATAGGATTTGCTAACAACTGCCCGAGCGCCTTCAGGAGACCTAACTAATAAAAGGCAACTGTTTCGCGTATGAGGTGTCTGTGTGCGGCGAGCTGTTAGTGTGTAATGACCTCACGTCACAGAGAGCTCGTCTGCCATCTCACTCCTCCGCTAACTCTAACTCTTCCAGTGACGAAAGCAGAAGAGAAAATCAAAAACATCAAAGAGGCCATGGAGGTGTTCGAGAACTGGCTCGCGGACCTCGACAAGAACAAGGAGCAAAAAGAGAAGCCCGAAAAGAAAGAGAAGAAAGATGACATTGAAAAAGATGATAAAAGCGATAAGGTACCGTTACGCCCTGGGGTTCGGGATAAATAAAACTTCCACTGAAGTACAAACTAAAACTCTATTTAACACTTAGAAGACTCACAGAACACTTTACAATTCGTAATTCGCTTGTTCCGCTTCGCTTCAGGTGATCCGTTCACTGTTTCGCTTCGAGTAGTTCCGATTACTAACTGCCTTCACGGCATCTCTGCAGTGCTTTTATAGTCGACTAGCCGCAGCCGTACTCGTCCGCTTCACTGGGCATTTAAAATTAACATTATTATTTATTGTCATTATTATTAGGGAGTCCAACACTCATATAAATATTAGGTTATCCATTAAGTACATGTATTTTTTACTTGGATACCAAATTTCAAGTCAATCGGATGCATGGTTCAGTAGTTATAACGGAACATCCGTAAAAACCACTGTAGATTTATGTATTAGTATAGATACGACATCTCTAGAATTATCGAGAACATTCCTGACAGGTCGAGTAGTTTTGATATGGGTTTCCGTTATTTGATAATAGATGGCGTTGTACTTATCGAGCGTTCTCGATTTTACTATTTCTTTTTATATTTGTTTATTCGACGATATGCGAACCATGATGCAAAAGAGAATTCAAGTCCATACTTGAATTGTCTTTTGCATCATGGCTGCTGTCCATAACCGACTTAGAACTGTCGCGATGTCGTTTCGTCTTACACCTTTTTATAATGTTTGTTATCGCGCAATTGGATTAAAATAACTATCATCTTCCTTAAGGAGTCAGATGTGGAAATGGAGGAAAAGAAAGAGAAAAAAAAGGAGCTACCCTCAGACACTGTGCCGGGCCTAGGCTTCAAGGATAAGTCTGCCGCAGAAGGGACCCTCAAAGTGTTGGACGGGAGAGACCCGGATTACCAGAGACTGGCCGTCAAGGGCCTTATAGGGAGAGCCAAGCGGGTGTTGACTTGTGAGTATGCTCTCAAATCTGTGTCACAATTTCTTGAGTACTGAATTCAGCCAGCAGAAAATCATTCGTAGTGCATCGCAGAAATTATTTTAATTAGCGGTGACGATGTCAGTGGCACTTAGTGGTCACTTTGCAGAGCTCATTATGTCCGCGAAAATCTAGAACCTCATCATCTTTCAGGCACCCGAGATGAGACTAAAGTATCGAACATCAAGGAGGCCATAACGGTCTTCGAGAAGTTCCTCGACGACTTCGAGAGCTTGCATCTGAGCAAAGAGAACAACCCGTACCTAAGTCTCGGCGTGGTGCGGGCCGCCGAGCAGCTGGCCGGGGAGAGCGTCACCGAGCAGCAGGTCCGTATTGTGCTGGGAATTCATCTTCTGAATCGCGTCAATCTTGACGGAGTGGTCCTGGTCGTCATGTAGTGCTGGAGACGCGAGACTTGATGAGTCTCACGATGTCCCGGCCTGGCCGCCCGGTGCTAGAGGCCGTCCTACTGCCCTCTGTTCGGGAACCTCCCATTGTAGTTTTGATTTGGTCGGCCTACCGACTTGACGTGCTCCCGCACTGTCTTCTACCCTCCATCCTTTTCGGAAGGCAGCGGCTTGGCTCTGCCTCTGACATTACTGAAGTTCATGGACGACGGTAATCAGTCACCACCAGGTGGTTCATATGCTCGTGTGCCTACAAGAGCAATAAAAAATTTTCTTTACTGTACGTTGAGGCCTTCTATGAACCGGCCATCAATAGGAATTAAAATACAGTAATTAATTCAACACGTCCGCGTTGTGATGTAGATATTGTTGTCTTTTGATGACAGTAATGGCCAATCCTTGAACCAGATAGCGGCAGTCTCTAGATCCTCGCCATCAAACAGTACGGTCGGATCGTTCCTCTCATCTCCTTGGACGATCTGACTGAAAATTTTCAGTAGGAAGTCAGTGATAGTAAAAGCTACTCCAGACGTAGAAGCGGCTATATCGCTTCAACGAGCAGCCGCTGTCGAATTTACCTCTCGAAACTCTGAACCCCACAGAAATCGTTCATAGCCGCCTACTCCTCCGTCAATGGAGAATACAAGAGGCTGAGGACCGTGGAGGAGTCGGAGGGGGGCCTCACTTGGGACATCGTTAGGAACAACGCGCTCAAACCGCTCAAAGCCACGGTATGTTATAGTTCATCTAATTGTAATGTTCAACTTTGTGCGAAGCCTGCGCTATATATCCGTCTCGCTCCCGCAGCATGCTGAGGCGAAGCTGTTCAACGAAGAAGGCGAACCGACCCCGGAACATTTAGAGTTAATACTGTGGGCGTACTCACCGGAGGCGGCCCGCCTCAAGAAGTGCCTTCCCGAGGTGGAAACAGAAGTTAGCCGGAAGAGAAGAAGCAGCGCGCAAGAAGAGTCTCCGGCTAAAAAGAAGAAGGATTGAGTTTTTGTTGAATAAAATTTGTGTTTACTTGTTGTTTTCTTCCAAACACTGAATTAAATAAACATTCTAGATATTAAGACCTCATACGTCATCATGTTTATCAACCTGTTATAGTCCTCAGTTGTACGCGACGAGAGCTGACCCCGTCATTTTCGTCTCGGCTCAAATGCTCAATGTCAAATATCTTAATTAAAAACCTGAAGCAATGAAGAATCGAAGTTAGATATTGTATAAAAATCACGATCAGTAATCCCTACACAAACAAGGCTATCATATTTATCTGTGGTTTTTCCTATAGGCGTTAAAACTTATCAGCGGCCATTTAAGTGTGTGACAGGCCTGATTTGGATTTCTCATACAGTGAAATTCCTAAGATCGTTTCGTCCAGTTGTTACTTAACGCTAGAATCAAATCAATCTCTCCTGATGGAGAGACTCTGATGCATCCCCAAGTGTTATGATGTGTCTCTCATCAAACTGGGTTAATTTGTGAATGGGCACGCAATTCCGATCTGCTGCCAACATAGAGTTACTATTCTAACTTATTAACTCCATGGCTGCCAATCATAACTAGGTACAATTCAAGCTAAAAATATTCTCGTACTTGTCTCTGGAATAAACACATCGATTTGACGTTTCAAAGGGCGTTGAACTCTTCGCACGACTGTCATTCACAAAATATTATCAAATTTCAACTTTATTCCGTACGTAATAAGCTATTCTCAAGATTAAATGTATTAGCAGTTAGAAAATGGTGGTTTCTTTATCTAAGTTATTTCAGTGATTTTCAGAATAATTTTCAGGAAAATAATCGAAGTTATGAATTAAGATACCTTTATTAAGCACACGTTTGTATATTGAATGAGTTCTTTGATACATTTAGGGTTTACAGTTTTGGTTTTCTTGTGGGCGTGTGAGCCGCTAAAATAGCTATTTTAGGGTTTAAAAATAAGCTAAACATTGTAAAAGTAGAATAAGTTTTAACTAAAAATACATGTTGCAGTTCTTTATGCTTTGTGTTTAATACATAAAGGCGTCAGGTGAGTGTTTAAATGATAATTAATAATCTTCAAATTTACGCTTTACGCACTTACTAGTTGCACTATGTACTAAATGTTAATTTAAATTTAAAATGTTTATGAAAATGCGATCAGACGACCTGGGACTCTTAGGATCTTCTCTACCTCAATGTCTCCCTAATTCCTATCTTAAATAAGAGATTAAATAATATTTTTTTTACGTATATTTACTGGTAGTATTTATTACGCTCGAGAGCCCGCATTGGTAGGTATCACCACTTTGCATGCGTATACCGCGAACCAGTAGTGCTTGTCTGATAGGTGGTCAGATATATACAACTGAAGAGCCAATACACCTCATGTCTGAAGAAAGGTTCACAGCTTCATTCTTAAGTCAATTTGCTTCATTACCTTGATATTTCTAGGCATTTACATGTATTTTATTTGGCGAGGATTAAAACTTTGAACAGTTGTTTTGACTTGTGCAAGTTCAGGGTGTGTATGGCCTTGCCTATATCTGCTGGAAGGCTTCAAAGATAAGTTAATGAAGGCTTTTAGCACTTCATTTTATCATTAGTAAGGCTGTGACCTCAAAATGATATCTGCAGTTTTGTTATTGGTTTTTTCCTATTGGTTTATACTTTTTAGGTATTTCTTTTTAAGGTCCATGATGTCAGTAGGCGTTCCACTGCATCGAAGGAGTCTTGGGGCCAGCAGTGACACCAGCTATTGTAAGTGGATTTATTTTAAACACATTCTGGCCCCTGAAAAGTTGTTGGCAAGGGGCCTTTTGAGCCTGCACAGTTAGGTAACTTCAGATCTATTTCAGTGGAGAAGCAGTGATGCGCTTTTGTTGGAAGGGTAGGACCTGTAGTACTATAAAAATTTTGAGACTTAAACCTCATGACTGAAGTAACGTTATGGGCATTTATGGTGTGGGTTTTATCCTTTGAATTCACTTAACGATAGGTAAATTCACACTACATCACACATTCGGTCGTGAGCATTCTTTACGTTTTAGGTGAACGCGACACTTGGGATGACTGGGAGAGCAGATCTTCACTTAGTCAAGTTGAAGAGGTAAGAAATAGGCTCTTTATGTTTCAAAGTTAACAATTACTTACTGATAGCGTAGTGTTAGGCTCTCTATGTGTTGGGTAGACGTGCTAACGGTCCAAACGGTGTTAAGTGGTAATCTAAGGCCATAGACATAATAACGGCCGTCTGGTGTAGTGGTAAGTGACATGGTCACTACACAAGGGGGTCGCGGGTTCGAATCCCGCCAAGGGAAGATATTTGTGTGATAAATATAAGTGTCTTTTCCAGGGTTATGGATGTCTATTGGATATATGTATGTGTATAATAAAAATCTTACATTTATATCCGTTATCTGGTACCTGTAACACAAGTTCTTTACGAACTTATCACGGGACCAGTTAACGTGGCGTGATTGTTAGTAAATAAAAAAAAAAAAAAAAAAAATTAAGATTGAAGTCACGATTGCTTGGTACAACATGAATAGTGTAGTTCTTGAGCTTCTGCCTCTATTAATCACTTAAATCCAGTTGAACCGTCAACTGGTTTGCCCTAACATCGTTAAAATACGACTTGAAATTTCGTGTTCCATCAGTGAATTCGAACCCACATTCCTACGCCAAATCTCACTAAGCCACAAGTGTGTTCATAAGGAAATACAAGGAAGTATAAATATTTATTTATAACTGGCTCATATATGCTACATGTAGGTATGTATATTCCAATGCCTAACTAATGTTAAGAATCTCACTTTATTCTCACTAAAGTGACCTCGAAATATGTTGGCATAACAAAATAAAAGATCATTTCAGAACGTAATATTAGTAAAAAAACCAATTAAGACAAAAAAAATCGAGTCTGTAATATTTCGGATTATCTTTTAGGATAAAAATTGAAAGAGACAACAATCAAAACGAGGTCATTAAACAAAATTTTAACTCCAGTGACTTTTTGTATCTTAGTTAGGGATTGGTGGCCATTTGACATTTATTTGAATGTTACCAACTTTAACAAAATACCGAATTTTAAGGGTTCTCCCCTAAAATTTTATACAATCTTAATTTTATATTAATCATGGGTAACGGTTTTCCTGATGTCCAAGGACACCACATTTATATGAAACTTTTTAGTTTTTGTTGAGGAGTGCATGCGACAGAGATGCGAATGTAGAGATGGATGTGTGGAGTGACAAGAATGGACAATATAAAGAACGAGTATATCAGAGGAAGTGTGAAAGTAGCCTCGGTAATCTACAAATTAAAGAGCGGATGGTTAGCGTGGTATGGACATGTGGTGCGTAGAGAGAAGATGCATGTGCCTAGGACATGTATGGAAATGGTAGTGCAAGGTAGAGGGGGAAGAGGTCGACCGATAAAGACCTGGATGAAGTGTGTAAAAGACGATATGAGAGAGAGAGGAGTGAGTGTTGAGATGACGGCTGATAGAAGAGAATGGAAGAGAAAAATTAGCTGTGCGGGCTCCACCTAGTGGGATAAGGTGGAGAAAAAGATGTTTTTGTTGCTGTCGATCGAGCTAGCTGCAGGCTCGTCTGCTTTTGATTAATATGATAAAAAACTTCGAGATCAAGTATCTATAGTAAAGAACTAGCATAGATATAGTCACGTTCCTGGTTTTTTTAAGACCAATCAAACTTTCATACGTGATCTTTCTATCCCGAAAAGAACTCGGCAAATTTTATTCCGAACCAGACAACACTGACATTACGCCATAGCGCGCCGGCCTACGTCACACAGCTGCAGCGCTCGCGACTCCATCATCAAAATAAACAAAAAAAACACGAATAAAACATTTAATTCGCGTAAAAAAACATTAAAAACTCACATCCTAACTTGTTTAAGTGCATAAACGTGTGAATAACAGTGTGCAGTGCGGGGAAAGTGTCCTAGCTGTGTTTCCTTGTGTGGCCTTTGAGTGTTTAGTTGGTAGTTTGGGAAAGGTGTAATATTTTATAGTTGTTTTTTTTCTTTTGATCCGGTGCTAATTGTTGCTCGCGTTTGGTTTTGTTCGTTTTACAATCGTCGACATTACGAAAACTTAACAATCTTATTATTGAACTATCCGATTAGTGCTAAATAAAGCTAAATAAATAATAATTACGGTACACACATTCTACGATAGTATTTCGCTACATTGTTATATTTGTTAGTGTTCGTATAGTCGCTAATGTTATTAACAACTTCACGTTCCGTGGATTGTAGCGGAACCAAGTTACCAAGCTTTTTAACTCTCATCAAAAGATTACGAACCGAAAATGTAACAAGAATTGCGTTGTAGTCATAGCGCCATGAACGAATGTACCTACTTGTTGCAACTAATTTATTGGGATTCCTTCTGAAAATATGCGATAACCTTGTTAGGGTTTCGTAAGTTCAAATCTTTAGATCATTCACAACATTACGTAGACACATTGAGTATCTCGCTGGATCTTCTAACTGGGTCGCGGGTGGGTGGTTCAGCGAAGCACTGCCGTTGCTCTTAGCAGCATCTCGAAGCTACTGGCAATTAGATAGGAATAAAAGTACATGAGGCTTGGAATGTATGCTTTTTTTTCCTACTTATTCGCCGGTAGCCTAAGAGCAGTTACCACCGGATCGGAATCGCGACCCACCGAGAAGATCCGGCGACAAACTCAGTTGGCAATGTGTGCATTCTATAAACTGTTTTACGAAATTCGTTAAGTTGTATAACATACAGCATTTCCTCCGGTCTTCGAGAGGCGTAAACCTAACTTCAACTGCTTCTCCGACAGACAACTGTAACCACGGTGTGATTACTCAATAGAATTGCCTAAAAATTATATTCGGTGTGGAGGGTAGAAGAAGTAGCGTCATCTCAGTGTATTAAAACGTGTCATCTGATCCAATAAGGTGGCGCCACAGTAGCAAGTGGAAGGATTTTGCAAACAGCACCATAAACTATTAGAGTAGGATATTAAATTAAGAACGAAAGAAACACTTCCTACTTCAATAGTAATAAAATAAACAGTTGAGATTTTAAATACTGTTTATATTTGAGGTACCTACAAAAGGCTCGAAAAACATTAAGTTGTTCAACACGGCACACTTCACACTATTCAAAACTGCTATATTCACATCATTCCCACTTCCTAAACTAGCGCTATTTCGGTGAGTCTTCCAACAACAACACGCTGTTTACAGATGGACACTTCAACTTTCCCTCTATACAAGATGCTTCTTCTACCCTCCATAGTATAAAGGTGAGAGCGCGAATCACAGTGCCGATGCGTCCATTGACGTCTCCGGAGAACACTGTACCTGCGCACTGACTCCGCAATGGATTGTGTGCGTATCTCTCTTCAAACGGGTACCGGGGATGCGTCTTGATGTCAGCGGCCGCGACTGGTCCCCCGGCTCTGACCAAAAGTAGTTTTAAGGGCCGACCTCCAAGATCGGATTTCTGTGCGGCATAAATAGCTGTCGTATGTCAGCCTATAGCAGTCCACTGCTACTGCACGCCACTGAACATGACCCTCGGCTTCTCTCGTCGCGCTGTTGTCCACTTCCCTATGTAGATCGTCATTGCACAGAGTCTGAAGGCGTTTTGCCCTGCATTTGCCGATTCGCGGTCTCCAATCAAGAACATATTTACCCCAACAATTATCACTTTTCCGGGTAATATGTCTGTGATGGAATATAAGAGGTACAGTGAGAACTTGGATCGTATTTGCGATTTCAAGATAAGCTCCCATATGTTCAGACACTCGGTCCACTGGAGCTGTAATTACCCCGAACTGTAGGCGCACTGTTACGACGACTCTCCGCGGGTACTTTGTAATAGATACACTTTCTGCTTTACACTGACTTTATTCATTGAAAGCTACTCATTACAATTGCTGGAAAAGTGACGTTATTAAAGTAATTATGTATGTCCAATTAATAACTCTTAAAACCACATGTTTTTTTCTTAGATGAGTGGACGAGCTCACAGCCCACCTGGTGTTAAGTGGTTACTGGAGCCCATAGACATATACAAAGTAAATGCGCCACCTACCTGGAGATATAAGTTCTAAGGTCTCAGTATAGTTACAACGGCTGCCCCGCCTTTCAAACCGAAACGCATTACTGCTTCACGGCAGAAATAGGCGGGGTGGTGGTACCTACCCGCGCGGACTCACAAGCGGTCCTACCACCAGTAATAGCCAATAGTGACTGAATAGTCACCGTGGCTCACAGCTGCTCACGTAGCTGTACTAAAATGAGCATTCGTTACGTCACTAACAAAGGATCCGCCACATTCATAAGTACCTATGTAATCTAATATAACAGATGTTCGCTCAGTGAGATAACAACGCGTTGTTTAGCCACAATGTTGATGTTTCCTAACTCACTCACTCAATTAGCGCGACCCGTTGGCTTAAGGCGCAGTCTGCTGGGACGAATTGGAGGAGGAGGCGGACCCCGGTCTTTCTCTTCTTCCCCTACTTCTCTGAAGGTGCCAGAGTCCGACATAACCCGGTCTGTTGACCCTCTCGACCGGATATCCGTAAATTCGCCAGCGTCCTAATGAAAAAGGAGTCCATGAACATCTCAACCTGTTTCATCTCAGTTAATGCTAATAAAGGCATTATCGAATCATTCGGCGTTTGGAACTACGGCTGATGTCGTTTTTTTATATATAGATAAGCAATAGGGAGATAGTTTGATTCTATTAGCACTAACGAAGAGGATAGCTTTTAAGCTACTAAGTATTTAGATTTGTAAAGACTGCTCAAATCTGAATAGCGACTGAGGTAATGATGTACTAATTTAAATGATATGCGAAAGTTACATAAAACACAACAAAGTGATATCTAGCTATTTTTTTAAGCATGTTTGAAAGAACAATTTTGAGATATGGTACACGCGGCGTACGACAGTAAAGCTTCCCGTCGGAGTGAATCTTACATCAGTCATATTTCGGCCGACCTACACTAAACCAAAAATTTATAAACGATTCCCGCCAAAATTACTTGGATTTCAGCACTAAAAAGTTTTTAATAAAAATATTCCAGTGTTCTATTACCTATTTAAAACTACTAGGCACAAAACTTTTAAAATAAAAACTGCATAAAGCATTCAATTTAAAAATCGAATACAAATTGAATTATACTTATACATGACGTAAATAAACAAATACACGCTACAATAAAATGTGTCTCTATCACTCTTACTAATTAACCCGTATCTTAGAAAGAAACGGAAGAATGTTAACTTACAAAAAATATAATATAACATCGTTTTGAACAATTAAATTCAGACTTAAAGTCCGAGAAATAAAGTAACTCTATTTTGAAGCGCATATTAGTCAAGTCTCTTCCTCCGGGAAATACGAGCGTTCCAATTCCGAACGTTTTAGAACAGACACATTAATTGCTTTACGAAACTCGACCTTATGACCTGACCAATAAAATTACCAACTGTCTGAACTACATTTAATATTCAGAGGAAAATAGCCTTTATCATTTGGGAATAAGGTTTTCTAGGTCGTCTAATAATATAATATTGGTTGCATCGAATTTTGTTAAATGAAAATAGATCTTACTACATTCGTATAAGGGTGAAGTGTTTGTGAGATCGTTCAACGGTACCGTGACCCACTTTATTGCACCGTGACGTCACAGCAATTTGCTCCTTTTTTGGCGTGAACAGTTTTTCTTTCCTTCCCGTGATGGCAAAGGATGCACTTAATGATGCAGCCAGAATATTTTTATTATTATTTTTTCCTCATTAAAGTGACAGAGTAAGCTATTTTGAGACTAATGGGAATAGAGATAATGATTATACATTCTTGTAATTTGTTATTTCTAAATGTATCAGTGGAAAATGTTCGTATCTAGTATTTTACAACAAATATTTGGTAACTTGACCCTATTAGCTTATGTGGTAAAAAATAAATAAATCAAAACTACCTATTTAATGTTATCTAAGAAAAAGGGCTAGGAAATAGGATATTAGTTTTTTATTTATTTTGTCAACGATTATTTTTCACTTAGATATCTTAATTTTAAATGAAAACGGAACTTCGTGCCCCGGTTTTTAGGTCGATATGGTTCATAGTCTTAGTTAAAAACGAAATTAATAGTAATTACGCATCACAATATTAGCGGTTGATGACTTTTAAATTATTAGAGAGACTAGGGATGAACTTCATTACAGAAATTGGCATCTGTCTGCGGGATTCGAAGTCCGGTATAGTCCCTTTTTTTACTTAAGCTGGTAGCTTTGAGTGGCTATGTCAGCGTAACCTAACGAGAAGGTGAGCTCTCGGGGCTCTAACTACCGGAATCAGTATTTACAACCGTATCGGAAACGCGACCCACTGAGAAGATCCGGCGAGAAACTCAGTGGGCTGTTGCTGTGGGTGGGTGTGAGCGACAGGTTCGACGAGAACGGTGACCGGTGCTTGATGTACCTAAAAGCACCGTTAATGGATCGGGAGGATCCGTAATCACGTGTTTAGGGCGACGTCGACTGTTTACCATTCGGTCCACGAGATCTGGAATGGGTGTAGTCCCGTCGCTCGATGCAAACACAGCGGGCGTCTTATCCTCTGGGCCACGTGTGGGCACGGACCGATGCCTCTCGCTTGCCCCAACTAATTAGATCATAGAACGTTTGCCGTCATGAAAATTATCTGCATACAAGACGCGTGACTCACTCCGCACATAATGACGTAAGATTCCACGACCGACCCAGTTCATAAAGAATTTCAAATTGAGCAATGTGCTTGTATGAGCCGGGAATTAGAGTCGTGTTACCAATACGGCCGCTAACGATCAAGCGGACTGCTTCATTCGAGTTTAGGTTCATAATAACTCATCCCTTCCACTTGAGGCCTATTTAATTACAAATCGATTCAGTTTTAAATCAATTTTATAAACAAACAATTGTATACAAATGTATATCGTTGTTTGTGTTATTGTTGTTACCGCGATGTAGTTTCGCATGAGACAGCCGCTGCGTTCTTCGACCAAATATGTTTTTAATGCTTAATTGGTTGGACGACCTCACAGCCCACCTGGTGTTAAGGTGGTTACTGGACCCATAGACATCTACAACGTAAATGCGCCATCCACCTTGAGATTTAAGTTCTAAGGTCTCAGTATAGTTACATGTCACAAAGGTTTCGGAGTTCACTTAACGGAGGGCTGTGAGTTTGTCAGAAGAAATCGGTCTCGTTGTGTCAAAATTAGGGCTTCTCAATTCCGCGGCTTTGGTGATCCCGGGAATAACAAAAGATTTCGAGGAATTCCCGTGTATTGAGCATTAAAGAAAATGACTTCATTAGAAACCTTGGAAAGATAATTAGATGAGCCTTGAATGTTGTAATGGTTTACGAACTGTTGCCGGTCCGACGCTGGCAGGGGGAGCGGGAAAAACATATTATTCTTTAATAATTGTTTAAAGCTTCCTTAAAGCGGCTTATAGTTTTACTGAGTTCTCGGTATTCCGGCCAGCGCCGAAACTGTGGTCACAACGTCGCATCATCCACGTAATCCACTATTTACATGGATAGAAGGCGTGATGTGAACGGTGCGCCAGATACCAAGTGAACAGTACGTATATAGCATCACATAAAAACTTCAGCATCTCCAAGGAAACCATATTGAACGCCCTTCAAGGGGCAGCTGCGGCTACTGCATACATACATACTGCTGGCGACATCGGCCAGTGTACTGTTATAAGCAGTGGAGTTCAGTAGCAGCAGAACTAGGCTATAATAACTGTCGGCGGTCACACTTACAGATCGCAGGGCATAATGTCTGCCGAGGAATGCGAGGACGGTTGCATCCAGGATTCCACATCTGTAGTTCCTGGCCTGGTCGAAGATGTTGGACGAATATCGCCTGAATGAGCTACCGAGCGAGACGGAGTTAGATTTTGAGTGATAGCCAATCCCGTTTCCATCCGGCGCACTAACATAACTATTACAATACTGCAGCTCTAGAACTAGAACATGATTATATACATTCATCTTGGAAGTCGTTCGTAAATATCGATTAATCACCTGGAATTTACTTTGAAAAGAAAAACGGTGGCCGTCTCCGGAATTTGAATCCCGGTAGAGTCGCATCTCTATACAAACTCACACACACACACACGCACACACACCGCGGTAGTATCATCCAATGGAAGTCGTGATAAGTAGCTATTCAACCTTATAATAAAGTAGCTTTTCATTTAATTCGCTTTTCAAAATTGGAACTACGCTCGCTACTCAAAAATCACTTGGTTCAAAACTAAAACGACATATGTACAACCATACTAAAATAACCTTAAATTTGTTAGGAATAAAGTATAAATATTCTTGAATTGAATTGAAATGTTCAATATACTGCTACAAATTAGTATCACTTAACAACCAATACAACGTAATTAAATTGCGGACATACAAAATAATATCTTAGTGCTTTAGCATAAAAGCTGTTTTCTTTCAAATTATTTTTCGCACTTACATCCTTGGTCTTCCGATAAAGAATCCAGACAGTATTGTCGCTGCGTTTAAACGAATCTCATGTTTAAGTTCACGTAGCTAAGTGCGAATATTCCGCGAACGTCTGCTGACCTTGATTCATTAGTTCAATTTGAAGTATTGATTTGGGTTCGATGACGTCACGGCTTGGTGTTTAAGTTGTAGACAGTAGACACGGGGTCGACTTATTAAATTATACTTATTGTTAATAATGAATACAGAAAAAACTCATAAGATGAAGGTTCCGTCGGCATATTGCGAACCCGCCAGGGAAGGCAACCTCATCCTATTTCTACCATAAAGCCATAGTATGCTCGAGTTTGAATAATTATGTTACAGAAAAATAAAGTCAAACAAAATAAGTCTTAAATACATAGCTTAGTATAAGGAAGTATTTTAAATACAACTATTAATATCCAAAGAAACACACAAACAGTCATTCATCTTTAGTTTTTTTTATTGCTTAGACGGGTGGACGAGCTCACAGCCCACCTGATGTTAAGTGGTTACAGGAGCCCATAGACATCAACAACGTAAATGCGCCACCCATCTTGAGATATAAGTTCTAAGGTCTCAGTATAGTTACAACGGCTGCCCCACCCTTCAAACCGAAACGCATTACTGCTTCACGGCAGAAATAGGCAGGGTGTGGTTGGTGCCTACCCGCGCAGACTCACAAGAGTCTTATCGCCAGTAACTCGTTTAACACCATCCGGGCCGTGAGCTAGTTGAACTATTAGCGTAACAAAAGAATTGTACTATTGAAGGTCACGCTACCCTCAGTGGGCGGGTCGCGTAAATGTACACAGGAGTAGGTCTCGGTATTTTTCATAAGAGATAGCGATTTGAATTTGCCCGCTCTTTTACTAACGTGGACAGAGTCCGCTTGTGTGCGCCGGTGTATTTCCGGAGGGTCAGCAACAAAAAGGTCTAATTTCGTTTTTAATATCACCATACAAACACTTTGCAGTACTATAGAAACTGTGACCTCTCGCCCCCATGGGTGGAGGACGGGCACACCATGCGGTCCACCGACTTCCGCTATCGCTTAATATAAGCGGAGCCGTGAACTGATTTGCTACTGTGAACTACAAAACAGGATACCGAATTTTTTTTCACGATCCTTCAGAGATCACGGAATTGAAGGATTACTGGTGGCACGGAGGCCATTCCAATTCCAGGACAGGTGGGCGAGCAAAGGCTCAACCAGGAGGGGTGGGATTGGCTAACAGCGAAGGAGACCTAACAACTCGAATGAATTTACTACCGGATCGGAATCGCGACCCGCTGAGAAGATCCGGCGAGAAACTCAGCGGGCTGATGCATGGGCTAGGTTGCACGTCGAACTCTTTATCGAGTTCGACGAGTACGGTTACCGAGGTCCCTAAGCCTGCTCCTAGTGTTAGAGCTGAAGGTGTCTAATGCAAAGGTTATTAGATCTAACCTCGAGCTGCCAAAGAAACGAATTGATCGATGATAAAACGATACTAGCAGTCTCATATTAGGATCTCAGTTGTACGATGCGACATTTGTATTATAAGTGCGTCGCCATTCTATGTGTGTGAGTCAGTCGTTTGTTACAATTATGGAAACGTTGACCAAATCCGATTGTTTCGGAGCCGCCGGTAGTGTCCGCGGCCCCGATAGCGGCGCGCCCGGATATCTGATCTTCGTACTAGTTCTTTGGTAAGTGAGGTGATCATGTGAGTCAGTGTCGTCCAGGGACTGCACCACCTTATCCTTTTCCGTAGAATTATTTTTTTAACAAATATTTAACGGGAAATTATCCCCTTAAAAATTATGTCTACGGCTCCCAAAGACCGAATGAAATGCTTTATATGATCTTCGAATGAGTAAAATAAACTGCAAATAACATTGATAGACAATTATAATTTTATAATGTATTCTCTTGCCTTCAAGTATCACGACGCGTCTTTGTGGTTAGATTTATCAGTGAGACGGTCCGCAATAGGAGGAGGATAAAAGGAGTGTATCATAATTATTATTTATCCTTTAGGCCACAGTCAAATGTGTTTAGGAAACGAAATTTAACGTAATGTTCCGATAACACATGAAAACAATTTGGTCAAGATGTGACTAAAACGTCATCTAAGTATCGCATAAAAATACGAACCGTGGACGGAACCAGAAGCCAAGGCGGGGAGCTCTCACGCTCCACCGCATATTACTATGGAGACCTGGAGAAGCTCAAAAGGCAGAAACCACTCGAGGATGTACCGGAACAGCGTCAAGAGACAAGCGAAATCTGCGAGATTGTTCCCCAGCGGAATGTCATGGAAGCCCCGAGGCTGGTCGAAGTGGGTCGGCAATGGAGTCTACCGGAATACACTACGCCGGAAAGTTCGAGAAAAATCGAGGAGACCTACTCAACAGCTGGCACCTTTCCGATGCCGGAGCCCAAAGAGAAGGAGCCTCTTCTAGCCGAGTTAGAAGTAGTAGGAAGACTCCCGTTGACGCAACTGGAAAGCAGTTCGGTCGTCAGACGCAGCAGGAGTTGGTATCTTTGCTGCCCTAACGTCGGTGATGAGGAGATCTCTAGAGAATCCTCCTGGAGGTACTCCAGTCTTCGGCCGGTTACTGCAGCACCGATTCCCGGTCAAAACGGTTTGATGGTAGGTTGACATAAAACGGCATAATCCACGATTACAATTCCACTTCCATCATTGTTTTAGCTCCAAATGATGTCACAGATAACAGCAGTCCGAATTATTATCTATATAACTGCTTCTAACGCCCTTGCACCTTTACTTAGACGGTATATTATTGCAATAGAGGTTAGTCTGCGGTCCAGAACTCAGACCATTTATGTTCAAAACCGTTATTACAGGTGGCAACACAGAGCACGGCAAGAGATGACGTGACGGCTCTGAAAGCAGAAAGAGACGCCCTCGCCAGAGCATTGGCGGCGGAAAGACAACGTGCGGCCACCGCGGCCCGAGCTCACGATGCAAGGCTGGCTGAACTACACGGGGTCATAGCTGAACTGGTGCGCAGGAGAGCCGATAAACAGGCCAGAGCGATACCAGAAGAGGATGGCTCAGGTTCGATGCTTCTCTTAGCCGCGCTCGGCTACGTTTGCCCCTGTCAGTAGTTTTGAAAGGCAGGGCATCAACCATCAAAAAAAAAAAAGGGCATCAACCATCTTAATTATTGGTAACTCGTTAAATCTCTCCACCGCAATCACCTTTCCTAATACATGAGTTATAAAGTATGTGACGTTTCCAGACGAGTGCGAGTCGACCACGCAGCCGGCGGAGGAGCTGGACAACGACGCGGATCCGTCCAGGACCGAGCAGGTGAACTAGGGGGAGATCTGTGTCAAGCATGATTTTTATACATCCTTTTTCCCCCTCCCAAAAGCTGGTAACCTCGAGAACAGA
The DNA here is from genome assembly GCF_030269925.1 of Bombyx mori. Taxonomy (NCBI): domain Eukaryota; kingdom Metazoa; phylum Arthropoda; class Insecta; order Lepidoptera; family Bombycidae; genus Bombyx; species Bombyx mori. Next base: position 137,882 of record NC_085117.1, on the reverse strand, counting down.
AGATCCGGTGCGAAACTCCGTGGGCTTTATCTATCCTATATCTGCTTTCATATTTGGCCGTTCGTCTTAAACGATGGGCTATATTTTTTGTTAAGTGCACCGAAGCCTACAGATAGGTACTACTGTATGTCGCCACTAATATGTAGGTAGTCTTAAATTACACTTCACAACTTCTGGGCCACGGGGCCACTGCTCTCACCGGTCAGCGCTGGCATCCTACACGGAGAACAACACAGGGGCACTCGCAGACTGTCAGTTGAACGTCAGGTCGTAAATCCTCTAACCTTGACGGGTCGCTTGTGGAGGGCGCGGCCCGGGGACTCCTCGACGCGAGCCGGTAACGAACCTCGCTCCGACACAGCACATTGAGTGACAACTTCTTGGAATATGGAATTTTCAGAACGACACCTCCTCGTTGGCGAGTCCAGCCGAGCTCCCGGCGCCGCGGGGACCGACCGCCGGGGACGCGCCTGATGACGCGACCGACGCGAGCGGAGACGACCACAGCAGGTCAGTTGATGTGTCGAGCTCTGGTGAGGCTTCGGGCGCAACTTCGTAACGGAATTGTTATAAACTAGAAACGGGATAAGCGATGGCTTCTAGCGGTAGGGGGGGGGGGGGGGTAATGGGGGTCAACAAGTAAGGGAGAAGGTAGAGTGCGAAACGACAAGTGATCTGTGGCGGTGATGCTACCGACATACAGGGGGCCCGCACTTGTAACTATATATGTATTGGTTACAGGCCGTGCAACCCGACGATAGAGGTGACGTCATCGCAGCAGGTCACGGACTGCGACACCAGTCTGAACCTCTCCGAGAGGGACTCCGAGCTGTGTCTGACCACGGCCAGGTGAGGGAGCGCGGGCGGGGGACGGTGGGGGGGCGGCGCGGGGACCGTGGTAACCTCGGGTGTGGTCCGCAGGTGCTGCCGGGCGGCGCGCCAGCCCCGGAGCGCCGGCGACAGCTGCGAGCGGCAGCGCGGCTCCCCGGCCTCGCGCGGTCAGTACAGCGACGACACTAGACACACATTGACATATATGTTTAACTGTTTTAACAAAAAATATATATATAAAAATAATGTGATTGTGAATTGAGATAAAAACCATCCTATCTTTTAAGTTCGGACAAAACACACGTTTTGAAAAAATATTAATTAAATCAGATAGTTAGTTTCTGAGTACATTCCGGACAAACGAGCTGACACGTCATGTAATAGATATATCATATATTAACAAATAAATAACTCGCAGACACAGCCCACTGAGTTTCTCGCCGGATCTTCTCAGTGGGTCGCGTTTCCGATCCGGCGGTAGATTCTGCGAAGCACTGCTCTTGCTAGGGCCAGTGTTAACAACGTCATCAAGTTTGAGCCCCGTGAGCTCACCTACTAGTTAACGTTACGCTGAAATAGCCTCTCAAGGCTACCAGCTTAGGAAATAAGTACATTTTTATTTATTAACACGTCATAGAGCACGTCGTCCCACGTGGCTAGTCGTTGTGCAGTAGTGCGCCGGTTCATTTTAGCCTAAAATGACGTCATTCGAAATGTGTATCGCAGGTCGATCGGAGACGAGACGAGCCAAGCTGGCCTCGCGCGTCCGGCTGCGGACGGCGGACTCGCGCGACCCCAGCACGGACGAGGTCAGTGGACAGCATCACAGCTGGCTGCCAGTGAGGGGTCCCCATGTGTGTACTGATCTGTCTTGTCGTCTCGGTCCAGGCGTGGTCGCTGGAGGCGGAGCGGCTGGCGCAGGACGTGTGCGCGCAGGCCGACCTCCGGGAGGCGCTCGTCGCGGCCGGCAACGACGGTGAGTGGACCGCCTCGGCAGCCTCCGGCGCCCCGGGCTGCTGCGAGCGACCGCATCTCATGATAACTTTGTTGCAGGCGAAGCTCTGTCCGCCAGCGTGGAAGCCTTAAAAGCTCACTGCCGCAAGCTGGAGGCGGACAACGCTGTGACCCAGGCGGCGCTGGAGCAGGCCACCGACGTGGTGCACAGGTGCGCGGACCGCTGCACACGCCCCCGCCCCCCTCCCGCTGCTCTCTAACGCTCGTGTCGTCTCGCAGGCTGTACACGTTCTGCAGCGTGCAGGAGTCCTGGGTAGTGCAGCTGTGCGCGGCGCTGCGGGCCGCCGACCGCACCGTGGAGGCCTACGACGTGCTGCTGGCGCTGGCCGAGACCGAGCGCCGCGCCGCGCCACACCAGGTACGCGCGCGCCCCGCCCCCAACCCTCCCCACCCCGCCCCGCCCCGCCCTCACCCACGGTCTGCTTCCTTGCAGCGCGAGGCGGCGGAGCTGGTGGCGAGGCAGCTGCTGGCGCGACTCGACGCGGAGCAGCGGTGCGCCACGATCGGGGAGCCCTTACTGTCGCCGGGGCCGTGGTTGGAACACGATAACAAGTGAGTGGTGTAGAATAACAATACAACTAGCTTAGTAAAATTGGATTTCAACGCCATCTGTTGATCCAAAATGGAATCTGTGATGGACGCTTCTTAAACACTATTTAGTTTGGCGACATCTAGTGAGCACATATCTTATAGCGCCATCTAATGGTATAATGATAGATTATCGTTAGTAACCACCAGCTGCTACTAGATGGCGCTATTATACGAAAAATAAATGCTGTCCAGCCAAGTGCGGGGGCTGTGCGGGCTAGACCGGCGCCTCCTTACTCGTATTGAACACCTTAATGTGGTCAAAACTCTGACGATACGCTTGAATACACAGCTGTACTTTAGAGCGAACGTGTCGAGGTTATGTGCCCTGTGTCTGTTGCCAGTGCGGAGGCGGGCGGCGCGTGGGGGGGCCAGCAGGAGGCGTCCCTCCGCCGCCACGTGGCCGCGCTCAAGAGCTCCGCCGCCGCCCTCCGGGACTGCCGCCCCGCGCTCTACTCCCAGCACGGTACGCCCGCGCTCAGATAACGACATGCCGCCCCCCTCTTTCTCCGCAGGGTTTTGAAGGGGTGGGGGACGATTGCTTTACTTCACTTCAACAATGCCCCATCACTAGACTACACTGTACTTCTCACCGTCTATGAAAACATCACAAGACGAATATCGCTAACTGACCTTGAGGCGTGGGGTCGGAGTCTCACACGCGCACGCTCACGAGCTGTACAACAGCTGTCCCGCCCTACAAACCGAAACACATTTCTGCTTCACGGCAGAGCAGTGCTGCTACCTACCAATGTAGACTCAGAGCGACCAGCTGAGGACCCCAGTAGGACTTAAACCGTTTCTCGACGCCGAGATGAGATGCGAAACTGAGAACCCAGTCTACCCGGGACCACTATATACTGCTCCCGGAGTGTCCCCCCGCTCCGCACAGCGCGTCCTCTGTGCAAGAGCCGCTGGTGCACTCTTCCTGTTTGTTCGTTTATTGCGAGCCCTCATCTCCCGCCCCTGTCCCCCGCAGACGGCGCCGAGGAGCTGTCCGGGGGCGCGGCGGACTACAGGCTGATGCAGATGGAGGCCGCCATCGTGCTGCAGGTACCCGCCCTTGTACTGACACTCTCCTTCGTCAACTCGACGTGCACACTGCACGTGTGCCTTTGGACATCAACAAAGTGAACTCTATTTCTTCGAGGCGTGAGACTAAAAACTAAGTTTTTGAAGTGAAACTTCTTTAGGCGCATGAGGGTAAATTTTTTACAGAACGTCACGCAGGTATAGAACGGAAGTGACGTCAAACTACTATTGAAATTAAGTACTTGTCAAATGTCAGTAGTAGTTGTTGTATTTGTCCAACTGGAAAGGCAAATGTATCATACCATACAGCCTAATATTTTATAATTTTGTTGTGAAAAATGAAAAGAATTTGAAACATTAACCAAATAGCATGAAATTAAATTAGTCAATTCAATTGGCAAAATATTAGTCATTCACAATTTAGAAATCTAAACATAACGTGACTGTCAACACTGAGGCTTGAGATTGACATTTGACAGACTTTTGGCGGGAACATATCTTCCTTTTTTCCTTCCTCTAAGTCTCGGAAATCTAAAGTTTTAGATTTGTATCAATATAAGCAAGACTTATAAATTAATTCGCCAAAAAAGTTTCACTTCTGACATGTGTACTTTGTACGCAAGCACTTTTTTTTTTGTTTAAATTATTTACGTCACCTTTGTTCCCGGGGCCAAGTGCGGTCCTGCCCGCGCCCCGGGACAGCGCCGCGCTGCAGAGCTAACACGACGCTACTTGTTTCTAAGACCGATATTTCCAGCAGGAGTCCGCGCAGTTGAAGGAGCGCGTGGACAGCAGCAGGCTGTGCGAGGGGGCCGCCCCGCGCCCGCCGCCGGACGCGCGCCGCGTCAGTGATGCGATTGACAAAAGGAATCTCGAATCCAAGGGCCTACGGTCGGATGTCCGCGCCTCCAATGTCGCTAATAATTATTCGTTCTGATGTGTCACTAGCAGGTAGTGTGCCCCCCGCCCCCCGCGCCCGCCCCCGCGCCCCGGGACCGCGCCGGGCGAGAGAATCGAGGAAATCATGGAAACATTATGAGTAACCGACGCGGCTGATGAGTTGGGGGGCGGGGGAGTGGGGGGGGGCGTCACGTAGTGGCATGGACAATCTCTGACGTCACCACGTCTGTCCATTGACAGTGTCGATAGCGGGAGCACTTGAATGAGTCTAATATCAATTATGTAATTGTACAAAATAATAATAATGGAGCATTAAAGTTTGAAATGTTTAAATCCTTGTTGAAGTATGTCGGTGTGCGCAGTGAGTGCTGATGCTTAGTCAGTGGATGTCGCTGTCCGCGGGCACACCGGCGCGGCTCGCGGCCGAAACTAAATCTTAAGTAAACACAGCCGGGGTCGCACTGGCAAGCCGCCCGGTCAGGTGTAGGAGTGTGGGAGCCGCGTAACCACTGCGCATCAAGCGAGCCGTGAGCTCGTCGACATGTCCGGATCAACAAACCCGACTTCAATGACTGTCAGTGGCCAACATCCGCCCTCCAGCGCCGCGAGCTGTGCCGGGATGAGACTGCGCTTAACGCCAAGCGAGCTGCTTGCTCGTCTAATATGTTTTGTATAATATGGTTGGCTGGCGGACAGCGCAGGGTGCTAGTGCTAATATTATAAATAAAGTTGAAGCATTGAAGTGTTGTTTCATTAGTCTCTTCAGACCCCCCCACAAGAACAGGGCCGCCTGCCCTGGGAGGCGGAGGTCAGTGTACGGCGTCCTCTGAACGCTGTGAAATGAGGCTTAGAAAGTCCCTGGCATTGCCGATGTCCACGATCGACGGTACCCGCTAACTTGAGGGGGGGGGGGCAGTATTACCTCAGCCTCTTCTATTTTAAATAAATAACACTTAAACGATGTTCATCTCGACCATGTCCCATTTGGTTTCAATCGCAATTAAATTGTCTCAATAAGTAACGAGGCGGTCCGTCCCGGAGGCTCGCTCGCCGGGGGCCCCCACTTGTAACAGTCCTCTCCGTCAGAAACATGTTTTCTTTATTTATTGCTGGCGTTAGGGGGTTACTGGAGTCCATAGACATCCACAACGTAAATGCGCCACCTACCTTGAAATAAGTTCTAAGGTCTCGGTATAGTTACAACGGCTGCCCCACCCTTCAAACTGGAACGTATTACTGCTTCACGGCAGAAATAGGCAGGGCGGTGGTACCCACCCGTGCGGACTCACAAGAGGTCCTACTACCAGTAATTACGCAAATTATAGTTTTTGCGAGTTTGAATTTTACACACAATGTTATTTCTTCACTATGGATGTTGTCCGTGAACATATCAGGTCTACACCTGCGAAATTGGAATGTAATAAAATGCCGTGTACACAGAAAATGAAAGCCATTTTTTAATAAATATATTTCTATCAATCAAAATATGCAGTCATAGTATCGATGCATCTCTACCAGCGCATTGGTCATATTTTCATGATCTTAGAGAAGTCAAGTGTATGGGAGACAACAAACTCTTCAAAGGCATTCTGTATTGCCTCTTAGTAAGCGATCTTTGCTCTGCCAAGAAGTTGTCCAAACTTTGGAAAATATAGGAGTTTATCGGCAGAAGGTTTGATGGGTGAGGGGGATGAGGCAGTACTCCCAAGCCCAGCTTATGTAGCTTAGAGACTGGCTGGAGATTCACGAGAGTCTCCATCATTGTCCAGTTCCTCACAGCATAGTAACGCTGATGCCATTTGATAAAAGCTGTCATGAATTAATTATACCAACACTAGAATCCGAAACAGTGATGACTTTTAAGAATAGGTATTCGTTTGGGTCATTGCCTAGGTGGCGAATAAAGGTCTATCCAACACGATTTATTTATTTATTTATTTATTTAGACACACCAACAGCAATACACACAAAACATTCAAGCTTAAAATTAACATATATAAAATTAAGTACTGGTATGTAAGCCAGTTACAGGCATGTACAGCAATCTCTTATAACACACTATGACATGTTACAGCAATATATATATTTGAAAACAACATCAAAACAAGAGCTAACTACACACACTACTAACTTCACAGATTACTAAATAAGAAATAATGCACATATTTATATAGTAAAAAATTATAAATAAAAATTATAAAACTATAAAAAATTAAAAAACTCGAGCGCGGCAATGCAAAAAATATAAATACATAGAACAGACTGCGCAATGTAATCAGAATGACATTCTCTCATCAACTATAAGCAAAGGAACTCGGATACCAGTTTGTTTTTGAGACCAGGACACGTGTCGTTAAAAATGTCAATGCCGTCAATTAACGCACATATTTGGTTATATTCACCACAAATCTTTGATAAAGGGGAATATCTAAGGAGGTTTGTTCTACTTGCGGGAATATGGAAAATTTCAGTAATAGGATGCCGTGGGCAGTGGTATGGAACGCTAAAGTTGATTTTCTGAAGTAAGTGGCTACAATCTATGCTTCCGGAAATTAGTTTTTTTAGGAACATGATATTAATTATTCTACGACGGTTGCCGAGCGATATCATTTTAAAATGTTTAAGACGTAGATCATATGTGGTACGGTAAGATATGCTAGAAGAATGGAATGCCAAGTGCCTAGTGAATGCACGCTGTACGCTCTCAATACGCTGCGAGTAAGTAGCGTAATGGGGACCCCAAACTACTGATGCGAACTCAAGTTGACTGCGAACCAGCGAGTTATATAATATTATTTTAGTGTTTGAGGACATAAATCCCTTAGTATTTCTTTTTAGGAATCCCAGCATTCTGGCAGCTTTAATAACAATTGTATCAATATGTGCTTTGAATGTTAATTTGTTATCCATAATCACGCCCAAATCTCGAATTTCATTGACTTGCTGCAGAATGTCACCATTCAGTACATAACAGGATGTCATAGGGATTAGTTTTTTAGAGAATTTTATGTAATAGGACTTTTTTGTATTTAATGTCATTCCATTTAAATTACACCATACATTTATTCTATCTAGATCACATTGTATAAGTTCTGAGTCTGTTGGTAAAGTAACTGTTCTGTATATTTTTAAATCGTCAGCAAAAAGACAAAATTGACTGTCGCGTATTTCTGAAGTTATATCATTAATAAAAGCCGAAAACAATACAGGACCGAGATGGGAGCCTTGTGGTACGCCTGAAATGGCTATGTAGTCCTGTGATTTATGACCATTCACCACTACAAACTGGAGTCTTTTTGCAAGATACGAACGAAACCATTCCAACAACGACCCACCAATCCCAAAGCCTCGTAATTTATTTATTAAACGAGAATGACAGACCTTATCGAAGGCACTGGAAAAGTCCATATAAATTGTATCTACTTCCAGACCTCTATCAATTTCTCGGCAGAGGTAAGACGTAAATGAGACTAAATTAGTTTCAACAGAATGGCCTTTTCTAAACCCGTGTTGATGTTCAGAAATAAAGTTATTTAGATGCTGTGTAATAAAAGGACAGACAAGTGACTCGAAGAGCTTTGGAATGCATGAAAGTATGGAAATTGGTCTGTAGTTACTAACATTGCTTGTGGCGCCTTTCTTAAATACTGGGACTACTTTAGAGCTCTTCCAAATGTCTGGAAATACACCATCATTCAAGGATCTGTTGAAGATAATTGACAAAGGTAAAACCAAAGCAGAGCCGCAACGTCTAACAAAAACCGGGGGAATATCATCTGGTCCAGCACCTTTATACATGTCTAGCTTTTTAATTGCGCGTTGAATGTCACGTTCTGATATGTTAATACGACTTACAGGAGTTGTATTAAAAGAAAAGTCTACATAATCAGCTAGGGAATCTCTGTTAAATACTGACGAAAAGCAACTTGCGAACATCTGTGCGATTTGCGGTCCGGTAGATGCGATCTGGTTTCCCTGATACATAATTGCTGGTACAGTGGTCTCACCATTTCGTCTATCTTTGATAAAGCGCCAAAAGCTTTTAGGATTCCTACAAATATCAACTTCAATCCTCTTCTTATATACATGAAGACATTGCTCGCTCAATTTGTGAACACGCTCTCGAAGGAGCTCAAATTCTAATTGGTCGCGCGGATTTTTATATTTCTTAAATCGATACCTCACTTTATTTTTCTCGGAAATAGTCTTTATTAGAGAGTTGGTAAACCATGGGGGAAATTTAGTAGACACAGGCTTCGTTCGTGGAGTAAATAAATCAATAGCCGTATAAATGAAATCATAAAATATGTCAGTCATTTCATTTACATTTTGACACCCCTCTAACTTTTCACTCCAATTAACATTTATTAAATAGGATACGATTTGACTATAATCTGCTCGAAAATAGTTGTATCGGGGTCTCAATATAGGTTTGAGGAAATGGGGACTATGTTGTGGCAAGGAAACTAACAGAGGAGGATGCTTTTGGTCGATTTTGCTCAATACATTATTGGATTCAGTAACTTCCAATCCGTTGAAATCAGTAAGAACAAGATCCAATATTTTACCATCCACATTATTCACGTTATTAAATTGTGATAAATTATTAACTGACATGAAATCAATAAGAGAAAGTCCCAATTTAGATCCATAATTCATTGCACTACATGGAGAGCTTTCCGACTTTTGAGACCAACCAATATGACTCAAATTAAAATCACCCAAAATTATCACTTGATCAGATTGCTCGATAACATTTGTAGAGTTTTCCAGAAAACTAGACAAGTGCTCGAAGGAAACTGGAGGGGGAAGGTAAACAGCGCAAATAGAAACTTTCTTGATCAAGTTGTTAGTTTTGATATCGATTGACACCCATAGATCTTCAGCAGTACTTTCCCAACCTAAGTGCCTATAAGATGGGATATGTTTAGATATTGCGATCATAACACCCCCTCCATCTGCCTTGGAGCTCGTCGAACACGATCGATCCTTCCTATATACAACATAACGTTTGTCCATAAATTCACTACTTAAAACATTACAATTTAACCAAGTTTCAGTGAATACTATTAGATCAAATTTATTAACAGCTATATTCCTAAGTATATCTTCTGTCTTAGTTCTCAAGCCGCGCACGTTTTGGTAATATATATTTACAGACATCTTTAAAAAAATCTATTATAAATCACGATGACCGCTTACGATCAAAAAGAATCTATTTATTAGCGCCAGTGACAACGCGTGTCGCGCAAATCAGTTCGTACGGGGCCCACTTATCATGTTTCATCACTCTGCCAGTTTAACGCAAAGGAACTTTACTGGTGGTAGGACCTCTTGTGAGTCCGCACGGGTAGTACCACCGCGCTGCTTATTTCTGCCGTGAAGCAGTAATTCGTTTCGGTTTGAAGGGTGGGGTAGCCGTTGTAACTATACTTGAGACTTTAGAACTTGTATCTCACAAGGTGGGTGGCGCGTCTACGTTGTAGATGTCTATGGGCTCCAGTAACCACTTAACATCAGGTGGGCTGTGAGCTCGTCCACCCATCTAAGCATTAAAAAAAAAAAAAGAACCAATATGGTTTTGTTGCCAGCTCAGCGGTAGATTGAATATCATCAGCTTCCTCTGTCGCGTTTGATTCGTCGTTGTCGACACGGTCGGGACGGCGGGCGGACGTGGATGAGAATGGTGGGCGATCAAACATTGTGCCATAAATCCCACGTCATTTTCGATCCTCCTGATCCACGAATGGTGCTTTTAGGTATCTCAAGCACCGGTCATCGTCCTTTGCGAACCCGTCGCATTGCGACGAAGGGCTCGGCGAGTAAATTAACTCAGACACCACTGAGTTTCTCGCCGGATCTTCTCAGTGGGTCGCGTTTCCGATCCGGTAGTAGATTCTGCGAAGCACGGCTCTTGCTAGGGTTCGTGTTAGCAACGTCGTCAGGTTTGAGCCCCACGAGCTCACCTACTAGTTAAGGTTACGCTGATATGGTATCTCTAGATCATCAGTCTAGGTAGAAAAAAAAAGTTGCATAAAATGGAGAGGTCTGTGCCCAGCAGTGGGTGTCTAAGGGTTGAAGATAATGATGATGTTGTTGACTTTACTTTAAGTACATATTTTATTAGAAAACTTAGTACCTACCTGTCTGCGGGGTCCGACCCCCCACAGTCGCGTCGTTCCATCATGAGCTGTCCTCCTGTTCCCTACACCCCCCACCCACAGTATCGGCATCGCTACACCAGCGCGTCCCCCAGTTAGACCCCCCCCCCTCCAAATAAAACACAAGTGGTGAGTAATAAATATCTGTATTAACACTGCAGCAGCCGGCCGCAGACGAACACAACGTGCGCCGCCCCGAGCCCCGGGGCATCGCCGATACCAGGACCTCATGTCTCAAGACCAGTAGCCTCACGCACAGTGCCAAGGCTCTCATCTTGAGACACAGGCTCGCAGCCCGGTTTTCCGCCACCGCTTCGTTGAGTACTTTCCAGGTGCTCATTAGTCGAGCGGCGGCCCCCGGGCGACGGCACTGCTACTGGCATGGCAGTAGCTACTTGACCACGTCGGCAAGAACGGAACCTACCCTTAACTTACTTTAAACAATTACATTACACATATACTTTATTATAACTATACATGTCTTTAGGAGTGTTGTCCTGGGGCACCGGGGGGGCCGCCATTCAGTGCCCCCCGGGGGGCGGGTGGTTCTGGCACTTCATTTTTAGATAAAACTATTTCATTTGATTGTATTACGTATTAAAATTTCATGATTTCAATTATTTCCCCGCACCCCGCGCCCTCCTGGCGGCCCGCGCGAGCGCAATGCAACACGTAATTTAACCTAATTTTACAAGTATATACATAAAATCATACTCTGAACGCGTTCTCGGCAAATGTTCATAAATGCTCACGAACACTCAAGAGTGCTCACAGGTGCTCAGAATAACTGTACATATTCCATCAATTTAAACGATACGAATTATCCGTGGTCCACCTCGTAACTCCTCCTCCCCCGCCCCCCGGGGACGGGAGGCCGGCGCTCCTGGTGCGTCAGACGCCGGCGGCCCGCGGTCACAACGACAACAATGAGATCGTACAATAAGATTCGTTCCATAATTCCATATTTACATACAGCACTTGACATGCCAATATCGATGCCAGAAGGCGTCTGATGATTACTCTAACTTACACGCTAAGGTACGGGGCACTCGGGATGGGGGGCGCCCTCCCGGGCCCGCGTGACTACAAGTCCGGGTACTTTCTCACAGAATTTATTATTTTATATCTTAGACCAGTGTTTCCCAACCTTTTTTGTGCCAGGCCCCGCTGGAACCTTTCTAAAATTTTTGTGCCCCCCATACATAATTTTTATTTTAACATTAAAAATTTATTGGTTCCCTTAAAAAACATAAATGAAAGGTTTTAGGAAGAAATCACTATGAAATTGTTATCAGAACACAGTAAGTAATATTTCAAAACATATAATAAAAATTTGAAATTGAAATTCAAAATAATTTTAATAAAGTTTTTTTATATTCATTTAATGCGATTTCCCCCCTTAATTATCAAATTACCCCCTTGTGGGGCGTGGGCTCCACGTTGGGAAACACCGTCTTAGACAATATTGCTTTATCATTTTAATATTAATGTTCCAGGACACAGGTCCGTGCACTTCACGTGTACAGAAGTCACAAATTCGGTAATCCACTGACAGGCCCACGAACACTAAAAACAATATTAAAAATAAAAAAGAATGTCGCCAAGTGTACAGTTCATGGGAGCGGCTGGGTTCACTCCTCCGAGTCGTCCTCCGGCTCGTCCTCCAGGAACTCCAGGTAGAAAGAATCGCCCTCGTTGTCCGACGCCGCTCCGGGCAGCGTCAGGACAACGAAGGGCCCGTCTCATGCGAAGTTGCTGGGGCTGTGGTCGCGGCACCCCGGGGGGGCGTACGCCGCCTCGGTCCTGGGGACGGCGCTTTAGTTAGTTCGAGGGGCCGCAGTGTCCCCCGCGCTGCTCGGCCCGGGGGGCGGCCGCCTCCATGCTGTGACCACCGTGCCTCGTAAATGATAATGTACATTATTAAAAATTATTAAACTTACATGAATTCAATTTCCCTGTTCCTGAATGAGTAGAGGGGGTGCCGAGAGCCCGGAGGGGGGCTGGAGGGAGCGAAACCTGAACAAAATAATTAGTTCGACAATTAGTGATGATTCGCCTTCGCTTGAGAATGGCGGTTGGGTGGGGGACTTGGGCACTCACCGGGCGCGTCTTGTCGCTGGCGCAGGGTGCCGGCCTGGTTGCGGCGGAGCTGGCGCGTCTGCGGCGAGCCGTACTCCAGCGCCGAGTACGCTGCACACATTCACAAGCTCGGTGTAGTCGCGCGCATCAACTAACTGTACGATGATTCAACGCGACATTCAGCCCTCAACCGCTCAGGAGTCAACAAGAGAGCACGCTGGGATTCAAATTTATCTTAATGTGAATGTAGATTCGTGACTCCGTATGGTGACGGAATAAGCATACAATGTGTCCCCACCCCTATACTATCCCTGGGAGTCGTAAGAACCGACTATAGGAATATGCACAAGACGTCAGTGCAAGAGATGGAAAACTCAAAATTAAGCCCCGAACCAACCCGTCTAGCCAGCGTGGTACAGTAGGCTAAATACCTTCATGAATAGTAACAGAGATACCAGGTACAGAGGTACCAGCCCTTAGTACCCGGCGACCACGTTATTCCCGACTACAGTAGCGGTTACGGTAACGGCGGGGCAGGGGGTGCTAAGAATACCAGGCAGAGACACGGCTACCATCCCCAAAAACGACGACCACTGGCCCTGGTAACACACAACGTGCACACTCTGAGGCTGGACGAGAAGCTCGTCGAGCTGGAAGAAGAGATGGACAAGCTGCGCTGGGACATTGTTCGTTTATCAGAAATCCGAAGACAGGGAGAGGATACGATAACCTTGCAGTCCGGCCACTTGTTCTTTTACCGAGTGGGAGAGCAGAAGTTCCAAGGTGGCGTTGGGTTTACCGTTCATAAGTCTTTCATGAATAACATTGTGTCCTTCGGGAGTGTGTCGAATAGGGCAGCGTGCCTTATACTTAGAATATCTAAACGATATTCATTGAAGGTCATACAGGTTTACGCTCCCACTCAGACACACCCAGACGATGAGGTGGAGACTTTGTATGAGGACGTCAGTAGGGCCATACATAGCTCCAAAATACATTTTACTGTTGTTATGGGAGACTTTAATGCGACGTTGGGCTGTACAAGCAATGATTAGTTGAAAGTGAAGCAATTTGGATATGGGCAGCGGAACTCCAGGGGATAGAGGTTGGCAGACTACCTGGAGAAAGAAGGACTCTATATGATGAATACTTTCTTCCAGAAGCCGCCTCACAGGAAATGGACCTGGATGAGTCCCGACGGTGTAACCAAAATGAGATTGATTTTATCATGAGCACCACTAGACAGATATATTATATTCAATGATTTCTCTGCGACCACCGAATTATAAGGGGCATATTGAGTATCAATGTCAGATTGAAAAGATCGCTTCTGATGAAGTCCACGCTCCGGCCGCCGAATGCACATATTCAAAACCCCGAAAACTTTCAACTTGAATTGTCGAATCGCTTTGAAGGACTAGACAGCAAAGCATCAGTGGATGATATCAACAGCAGGCTGGTGGAAACTGTCCATGCGGTAGGGTCCAAGTATTTTAAAGCCCACCGCAAAAATAGATCTCAAAAACTATCAGACTACACCTCGAACCTCATGGCTAGTCGACGTTCTATGACACTCCAAACTTCTGAGGACGCTGAGTCACATAGGCATAGAAAGGGAAACCTGAAGACAAAAGTGTACAACCAATGTGTGTTACTAGTGATGACTTAAGGTTCCGAGACGTGGTGCTTCACAAGGGATCTTTTTAGGAAGCTCAGCTTCGCGCAGCGAGCCATGGAGAGGGCTGTGCTTGGTATTTCTTTACGAGATCGAATCAGAAATAAGGAAACCCGTAGTAGAACCAAAGTTGCTGGCATAGCCCGTAGGATTAGCAAGCTGAAGTGGCAGCGGGCAGGCCACAGACCGAAGCGCGAAGATCCTCGTGTGGAGACCACATATTGGCAAGCGCAGTGTGGGATGGCCACCTACCAGATGGACCGACGAGACGGTAAGAACCGCTGAGTCACATTGGATGCAGGTGGCAACGGACCGGCCGCACTGGACATCAGTTGGAGAGGCTCATGTTCAGCAGTGGACAGTGGCAGACTGAGATGATGATTTTAGATTCATAATGTTTAATTAGAGCTCGAAGCAGGTGGGCACTCACCCCGGATCATGGACATCTCCACGGCGGCGCGGTGCTCCTCGGCGCTCAGCCGGGCCCTTGCCGCGGCCTGCGGACAACACGCGAGCGGATCAGCACCGGGCCCCCAGCCCAGGCGGGCGTGAGCGGGTGCGGAACCCCTCACCGCAAGGCGCCGCCACACACACGAGGGCAGTCTTTGCTCGGTGCTCTCCGAGCGCTGCGACGTGTCCTTCATACGAGGCTCGCGGAGAGCACTTGGCACCGACATGACATTGTTGATGTCCACGGGCGACAGCGACCGCTCCCGGCGACGCGGGGGCAACGAGCGCGTCCGGCCATTCCGTGCTGGACAGACGGAACTGGTGTTGTGGCGCGCTCCCTTGAGACATGAGGTCCTCTAGTGGCGACAGTACGAGGACGGCACAAGTGACCGCACGCTCTCCCCCGGACACGGCGGGGGTCACATCGGGGGCGAGAGAAACGACGACGCTGTTTGTTCCGAGGTCGGGTCTGGTATATGTCTTAATCCGTTTTAATGTGTATACTGGTGAACGACCCACCTGGTTGTAAGCGGCTACCGAAGCCGCAGGACATCAGCATGGAGTCGGTGGCGCGGCGTGCGCGTCCGTCTTTGAAAGCGCTAAAGAGACATGAGGCGAAGTCTCCACTGTGCCGGCGGGGCGGGGTGTGGTCTTGGTGCGGTCTCGGCACGTTGCTAGGGTTAGTAGAAGCAGGTCCATTACCGGCGCGTGTCCCCGGGCGAGCTGCGCCGCCGCGTGAGCCCGCTGCGCCCGCGAACCTGCGCAGGGACAGACGCTGTGATTAAGGCAAGAGGCGGCCCTCACGGGCAGGGGGCTAGCGAGGGACTATTGAGCTATGGGGCGGACGAGTGCACGGTTCACTCTATGGAAGACGACCCTCGTCCGGCGCGAGGTCAGTCTCGGTTACCTTTTCTTCAGACCGGAAATTATTGTTCGGTAGCATTCTGCAGCAACAGACATGAGGCTGTGTCGCGTCGTGTAACTCAGCAGGTACTTAGATCAGTCATACTACGGCTGCGATACGCGCACGAGCGCCGCTGCAGCGCTGTGGAGACTCCAACCCGAGGGTTCCCGGAGCTCGGCGCCCAGTTAGCGGCGGACGGGCGAGGGGTCCCCCCCCCGCGGGCCCCCGCGGCGCGGGTCACGTACCTGGTCGCGGCGTGTGCGTGGCGCCGTCCCCCAGGTCCAGCTGCAGCACGGCGCCGCCGTACTCTGCGGACACAGCGCCGCCACGTCAACAAGTTTTTTAAAGAACAATGATAAGGGAATTTGAATCTTAAAACGTCAGTATTGAGGGTCGGATTCTAATAGCTGTGCGTACCTGCGGGCAGCGGCGGCCTGAAGTAGTCCCTGTTGGTGAGCAGGTGGGTGTTCGCGTTGGGAGCCATCGCCACGTCCGGCACGGCCGCCGACAGCCGCCCCGACCTGCAGACACGAGGGGGCGGTGAGTGGGGCGGGGGACACTAGCGGGGGGCGGGGGGTTGGGGGACACGTACCCGCTCCTGCAGTCCGGGGGCCGCGGCTGCGTCTCGCGGCGGTCGGCGCGGCCCTCTGCAACGCAACAAGCCGCGTGAGTGGGGCGGGGACTCCGCGGTTCACAAACACATTTTACTGACAACAACTTCTATATATTAAGGTCTTTACTCGTAAAATTGTCGTTTTAATAATTCTAATATAAACACAATAAAGACTCCAGTAAAATCAACAACACAATTATCATGATCACACATGATGATGATCAGCCCTGAGACACCCACAGCTGAGCACAGACCTCCTTATTTTATGCCAAAATGTTCGGTCATCCCAATTCTCATCCACATCTCATCTCAAGTTTGGACATTCAATACTCGGGAGCGGCACAACCTGCCTTTGAAGAATCTATTGGCTCTCGGGCACCAGATTTCTTCAAGTAGGACATCGTGAGCATTGCACTGCTGATGCCGAGAACATGGATATTTGGATTTAAAGAAATAAAAAAAAAAATCTTAAACGACAATTTCATAAATGAAGACCTAAAGCTTAGTATGTGCACTCACCGAGGGGAGCGGGGTGCGCGGCGCGGGGGCTGCCGGCGGGGGGGCAGCGCTCGGGGCCGCTCCGTCTGCCACACAACACTCGGTCAGACATGCGGCCACACTTACACAACAGTAACTTACTCTACATGCAGTGCACAGTGACGTCACTGTACAGGCGCGGCGTGTCCCGGCCGGTACAGTGACGCGGGTTGGGCTAGCGGGTGTACCTGCAGCAGTCGCTGTCGGGGTCGTGCGTGCGCGGGGCGCGGGCCGGGGCGCGCCGGGGCTCCGGGCCGGACCTCTCGCCGCCGCCGCCGCCATTACTGTGGAACACCGTCATGTTACGTGATGCTACTGCATCGCGGCACGTCCAGTGCTGTGCCGAGAGAGCAGTTGCACAATTTATTCAACAAGTTCCATGGTCCCTGAATATATTACCATTCGTTCTCAATGTCGCTGATGAGCAGGTCCGCGCAGGAGTCCGGCAGCGACATCTCCCGCACCGCCCGCAGCGCGATCTGCGGACACACGCACGGTCTCACAGCGCGCCCCCGACCGCCCCCCCGCCGACTCCGTGCGAGGCGACCGGGGTAGCTCGAGGCGAATATGGACACGCTGTTTAGCTCCACGTTTTAATAAGATCATAAATTTCATTAAGTACCTTAATTCAACGCAATTATACAATATAAGTAAGCGCCCCCCCCCCCCCCCCACCTGTCGGTAGAGCATGTCTGCGTGGTGCGCGTGGTGGTACAGCGGGGCGGCGCGCGCGGCCAGCTCCCGGGCGCGGGCCCGCAGCGCCGCCAGCCGCCGCGCGCCCACGCACTGCGCCGCGCCCCCCTCCGCGCCCCCCGCCGCGCCCTCCGCGCCGCCCGGGGGGGACTCCCCGCGCGCCGCCGCTACCTGCAAGCAGCAACGGGTCAGACTGTGCGCTCTGCGGGCGCGTGCTGCGGGCGCGGGCGCGGCCTCACCATGTACAGGGTGTCCGGGATCCGGTGCATGTAGCGCTCGCGCCTGATGCGGGCCACCTCCGCCTCGGGCACGGCCTGGTCCTCCAGCAGCGCCTGCAAGCACGGGGCCGTGGTGAGGCGAGGGAGCCAGCGTCGCGCGACAGTGTGGGTCCACAACGCACCCTGAGCTCGTCCAGGTAGGGCAGGAAGCAGCGCGCGGGGCGGTGCGCGCCGCGGCCCAGCCACGCGTCGGCGGCGCCCCCCGGAGGCCGGGCCCGCGCGGGCAGCACGCCGCGGCGCACCAGCTGCGCCAGCACCTCGTGGTCGGGCGGGATGTGCTCCACGCGCACGAGCGGCACGAGCGCGGCCACGCTCTCCCGCAGCGCCGCGTCGCCCAGCTCGCGCCGCCGGGTGCCGCGCCGGGACGCGGAGTGCGCCGTGTGCCACACTAGGTTCGGCTCTGGGGCATACGGCTCACGTTAGGGTAGCGCACGCGGCGACCTCAAGCCGACCTCACAGCGTAAGCATGTCGATTCTAATTATAATGAACCACCCTGTATCAATAATATGTTGACTTCACACATTCACCATATTAGCCTCACTCCGACCTTAAGTTTTAGACATGTCGTACTCAAACTCCGAGACCTGGACATGAACATGTTTGTGAGACGCGAGGACTGTCCTAACGGCTTGCAGCCTGTCTGGCGGGATCGGTGGGGGGTGTCGGCCCTTGGTCATCGAGGAACCGCGCGGCTCCGCTGGACGGGTTAGTGCAACGTTCACAAACTGTACTAGTTCGGTGCGAGACCCGTCCCCCCTGCTACTCTCGTGCGCCCGGGGACACGAGGACGAAGTCTCGAGGGATAGTACGGCGGCTGCAGAATCGCCCTGGTACTGTGCACTGGCACAGTGTTCCCCGCGCAAATGAAAACTCTAAGTTTAAAGTCTCGGACATGAGATTAGCAGTCGGTTCATATACAAATTCCCAGCAGCAATCAAGCATTTTCAAATCAGACCTCAAGCTCCAAACATGAAGCATTGAACACGATGAAGTGACATTCACGAGCTAGTGTGGGGGTGTGCAGACTGACCTGGCGGCTGTGCTGGCTGCGCGGCGGCCCAGCGCAGCAGCCCCCGCAGCGCCTGCGGCTCGGAGGCCTGCAGGAAGGGCGACTGCAGCGCGGCCCGCAGCGCCGCCCGGGGCAGCCGGCCCGCCGCCGCGCCGCTGGTGACCCGGGGGAACTCGTCGCGCAGGTAGCGCATGGCCTGCCGGTGCACCCACTTGGAGGCGTGGGGCGCGGCGGCCCAGCGCAGCACCAGCGGCAGCGTGTCGGCCGACAGCGCCTCCACGATGGCGTCCTCGCAGCCCTGCACCGCGATCGGCATCTCCACGAAGCTGCAACGTGCCGAGTGTCAGCGCACGGGGGCCACGGCTCCCACGGCCCGGGGGCGGGGGCGGGGGAGCGTTACCTGGCGATCTCGTAGAGCTGGAACACGTCGTCCAGCGCGGGCGCGGCGGGGCGGGGCGCGGCGGGGCGGGGCGCGCTGCTGCGGGCGGCGCCGGGCCACGACTGCGGCATGGAGGGGAGGGGGTACAGCAACTCGTGTCTTATTGTCATTGTAGGCAAAGCATACGGCTCATCTGATGGCGAGTGGTTACCACGTGGTGGACGTAATCAATACTGACGACACCGCCAGGCCGCTACCTGCCGCTGAGTACTCTCCTCAAGCCTCGTTCGAAAAAGGACATGTCATATCACTTGACATACTGCGGAGTGCGCCAAAAGGGGAGACGGTAACCGTGATGAGAATGATCTACATTGGTGGTGACAATGAGATACTCTTTCTAAAATACAAATGAAAACTTCAATTTCACGTCTCATGGTGCTGTCCGGACACCAGACCACACGCAGAGACCGGCCTCGGGCGACACTTACCGACATGCCGCCCCCACCGCTGGTTGACGACGGAGATGAGCCGCCCCTCCCTATCAGGCTCAGGTCGATCTGGAATAGACGAGACAACAAAAAAATGTGTGCGTGTACTAGTGTACACACGTAAGAAGTGAAACTTGTTTATGGCCTTATTTTTCGAAAAATGATCTACATGCAACTTTCTAGAAATTGGTTAAATAAAGTTAAATTAGATAAAGTTTAAACAAAAGGATTTTATTATCATAGACATGAATACAAATAATACAATTATTTCACTTTACCTTTTTGCTACTAAGATTATTACAGCATTTTAATAATACATCTCTTTGATATCATAATACCCTGGTACTTTTCTTCCTATAAATTAATAATAATAGCACGGTCCACGTGGTGTTAAATGGGGTTCCTGAGATTCGTGAAGTTTGACCCACCTTGAGACATGAGGTCGATTTCTCAAATCCGAAACCATGCTTCAGAACATACCGCCGTTAATTATTAATAAATCTCTTTGCTATCATAATACCCTGGTACTTTTCTTCCTATTATTTTACGTAATAACAGTAATAAATAGCACGGTCCACGTGATATTATTAAGTGGGCTCCCTGAGATTATTGGAATTACAAAATGATTTCCGTAAGGGGTTTTGGGGGTTGATGCTTCCCGCTTCCGTAGGTTTAACCCGCGATTCCCTACAAGTAACCCCTGGGTGGTGCTAAACGGGAGCCGAAAACACAATCGGTGGTAGGACCTTGTCCGACTGGCTGGCGACCACCCTCCAACTAGAGTCTGCCGCCAAATAGCCTAGCTGTGTTCCGGCATGTGGGTTGGAGAGCCAGTTCTATTCCTTTCCTTTCCTCGTCCTTGTTGGGGGTGAGTCTTGGTGATACTTGGAACATGCAGAGCAAACGTGCGCGCAAGTCCGCGGGGCGTGGGTTGCTGACGGGGGTATAGGGAGACCCAGTGAAACGGTGCCTGCCGCCGCCCGCCGGTCAGTAGGGGACCTGAACCTGGGTGTCACAACTAAACTCCGCCCCAGGAAGCTGTCCCGCCAACCGGTGTAAAATCCTGCCATGCGGTCGTCGTGCCGGAGTCGGAGACCGGAGTGGATCCCGGCGATCGTATGCAGGGTGGACTGGGGGCCCTTCCATGCCCTGCGTCAGCTTCTCTCCCGGATCGAGTGTTCATTGTGCCCTGCGCTTTATTCAGGTATTGCCTTGATCTCACCTCTAGCATCCTACCTCTCCAAATCCTTACTCTCCAACTAAAATTATGAAAGTCGACAAAAGAAAAAGAGTTTTTTCGGCGGATCCCCATTCCACGTTTAATGTGGATTTCAGCAATGTCAGGGGCCTACACAGTAACCTTGACGCCGTACATCACCACCTTGAGACGGCGCAGCCTGCCCTCTTTTTCCTGACTGAGACGCAGATATCTGCCCCAGACGATACGTCGTACCTCGGATACCCCGGCTACGTATTGGAGCACACCTTCCTGCGTAAAGCCGGGGTGTGCGTTTTTATCCGGGAGGATGTCTGCTGTCGTCGGCTTCGGGGCCTCGAGCAACGGGACCTGTCCCTCTTGTGGCTACGCGTGGACTATGGGGGCTGCACCCGAGTCTACGCTTGCCTGTACAGGTCTCACAGCAGTGATGCGGGGTCAGCTCTGTTTGAGCATGTACAAGAGGGGACTGACCGCGTGCTTGAGCAGTACCCATCTGCGGAGGTGGTGGTCCTTGGTGACTTTAACGCTCATCACCAGGAGTGGTTGGGGTCCAGAACCACTGACCTCCCGGGTCGGGCTGCCTACGATTTCGCCTTGTCCTACGGCCTCTCACAACTGGTGACACAGCCCACCCGTGTCCCAGACATTGAGGGGCACGAGCCTTCTTTGTTGGACCTTCTGCTGACTACTCACCCAGCTGGATACAGTGTGGTGGTCGACGCTCCACTTGGATCGTCTGATCACTGCCTTA
This sequence comes from Bombyx mori, assembly GCF_030269925.1. Lineage (NCBI taxonomy): Eukaryota > Metazoa > Arthropoda > Insecta > Lepidoptera > Bombycidae > Bombyx > Bombyx mori. The sequence continues at coordinate 116,280 of NC_085117.1, read as the reverse complement.
TCCGTGCTGCCATACCACTCTCTCGTCCTAGTCGTCGAACGACGACCGGGTTTCGAAGAGTTTGGCGGTACAGGTCAGCAGACTGGGATGGAATGCGTGAATTTTACGCATCCTACCCATGGGGGCGGCTCTGCTTTTCCTCCGATGATCCTGACGTCTGTGCGGACCGACTTAAAGACGTGGTGCTTCAGGGAATGGAATTATTCATTCCTTCTTCTGAGGTGCCCGTTGGGGGTCGCAGCAAACCCTGGTATAATAAAGCCAGTAGGGATGCTGCACGCCTCAAGCGGTCTGCATACGTGGCATTTAATGTTGCTAGGAGATGCCGGGATCCTGATATCTCGGAGAAAAGGCGGAAATTTAACGCCGCCTCTAGGTCCTATAAGAGGGCTATTGCCAAGGCGAAGTCGGAGCACGTTGCCAGAATTGGCGAGCGACTGAATAGCTATCCCTCTGGGAGCCGTGCTTTCTGGTCGCTGGCTAAGGCTGCAGAAGGTAACTTCTGCAGGTCAAGCCTTCCACCACTGCGTAAGTCCAATGACAGTCTGGCTCATAGTGCGAAGGAGAAGGCTGACCTTCTGGTCAAGCTCTTTGCCTCATACTCGACTTTGGATGACGGGGGAGCCACGCCGCCCAACATCTCCCGGTGTGACAGCTCCATGCCTGAGATTCGCATCACACAGCGTGCGGTCAGGCAGGAGCTTCGGCTTCTTGATGTCCATAAGTCGAGTGGGCCAGATTGCATCCCCGCAGTGGTTCTAAAAACATGCGCCCCTGAATTGACACCCGCGCTAACGCGTCTATATCGCCTCTCGTACAATACCAACAGGGTTCCGTCTTCATGGAAGACTGCTCATGTCCACCCTATCCCCAAGAAGGGTGACCGGTCGGACCCCTCGAATTACAGACCTATCGCGATAACTTCCTTGCTTTCCAAGGTGATGGAGCGAATCATAAACATCCAACTTCTTAAGTATCTTGAGGATCGCCAGCTGATCAGTGACCGGCAGTACGGTTTCCGTCATGGTCGCTCAGCTGGCGATCTTCTTGTATACCTTACACACAGGTGGGCTGAAGCCTTGGAAAGCAAGGGCGAGGCTCTCGCTGTGAGCCTTGACATCGCGAAGGCCTTTGACAGGGTCTGGCATAGGGCACTTCTATCGAAGCTTCCAGCATACGGGATCCCTGAGGGACTCTGCAAGTGGATCACTAGCTTTTTGGATGGACGGAGCATCGCAGTTGTCGTCGACGGCTGCTGCTCCGATACCATGACCATCAACGCTGGTGTTCCACAAGGTTCGGTGCTCTCCCCCACGCTTTTCATACTGCATATCAATGACATGCTATCTATTGATGGCATGCATTGCTATGCGGATGACAGCACGGGGGATGCGCGATATATCGGCCATCAGAGTCTCTCTCGAAGCGTTATACACGAGAGGCGATTAAAACTTGTGTCTGAAGTGGAGAACTCTCTGGGGCGGGTCTCCAAGTGGGGTGAACTGAATTCAGTTCAGTTCAACCCATTGAAGACACAGGTTTGCGCGTTCACTGCGAAGAAGGACCCTTTTGTCATGGCGCCGGAATTTCAAGGAGTATCCCTGCAGCTTTCCGCGAGTATCGGGATTCTGGGGGTCGATATTTCGAGCGATGTCCAGTTTCGGAGTCATTTGGAAGGTAAAGCCAAATTGGCCTCTAAAATGTTGGGAGTTCTCAACAGAGCGAAGCGGTATTTCACGCCTGGACAGAGACTTGCGCTTTATAAAGCGCAGGTCCGACCTCGCGTGGAGTACTGCTCTCACCTCTGGGCCGGGGCTCCCAAATACCAGCTACTTCCATTTGACTCCATACAGAAACGGGCTGTTCGGATGGTCGATAGTCCTGCGCTCGCGGATCGCTTGGAACCTCTGGGTCTACGGAGGGACTTCGGTTCTCTCTGTGTTTTATACCGCATGGTCCATGGGGAATGCTCTGAGGAATTATTCGAGATGATTCCCTCATCTCCTTTCTATCATCGCACCTCCCGCCATCGGAGCAGAGTTCATCCATATTATCTGGAACCGCTGCGTTCATCGACAGTGCGTTTCCAAAGATCTTTTTTGCCACGTACCATCCGGCTTTGGAATGAACTCCCCTCCACGGTGTTTTCCGAGCGCTATGACATGTCCTTCTTCAAACGAGGCTTGCGGAGAGTTCTTTATGGTAGGCAGCGGCTTGGCTCTGCCCCTGGCATTGCTGACGTCCATGAGCGACGGTGACCACTTACCATCAGGTGGGCCGTATGCTCGTCTGCCTACAAAGGCAATAAAAAAAAAAAAAAAAAAAAAAAAAATCCACCTGGAGACATGAGGTCAATTTCTCAAATCGGAATCCATACTTCAGAACATACAGCCGTTAATTAATAAAGAAGGCTGTACGTCAGAGTAAAGTTATAATAATACATCTCTTTGATATCATAATACCCTGGTACTTTTCTTCCTATTATTTTACGTAATAACAATAATAGCACGGTCCACGTGATATTAAGTGGGTTACCTGGGATTATTGCAATTACAAAATGTATTCCGTGACCCACCTTGAGACATGAGGTCGGTTTCTCAAATGCGCATCCATACTTCAGAACATACAGCCGTTAATTAAAAGATGGCGCGTAACGGAAAAATGTGACGCGTAACCGAAAAATGTGACGGTAAATTTTTTTCCAACGCCGATAAGGAAGTTTCACTTCAAAAATCACTCACACACACTACGCATGTTATTCAAACGGGGGTTCGAAAAGATTTTTGAATGTTGCTTATGTCCAGGGGCGACGGGGACCGCTCACCGACAGGCGGGCGGTGTGTTAGTGTTTGTTAACAGTGGCCTCACTGGTACGGCCGCCAGTGCCTCACTGAATGATATCCGAGGCCCCCGGGGGCTCCCTGGCGCTGGTCACCGGTCCACTTGTGGGTCGCTCGGTGCCGCCCGGGGCGCGCTGTACACCGCGATAATAACTGTCCCAGGTCGTAAACTATCGTTGTTGCAAATTTGGCAGCCACCCCCCGAGCCGCCCCCCTGAAAGGAAGAGGGATAGCGTCCATCCGGCTGGCGCGACGTCCCCCAGGCCACTGACCTGGTCGGTGTAGGCGGCGTGCAGCAGCGCCTTGGCGAACCTTCTCGGCAGGATCTTCTCGTCGACGCAGATGGCGCCGTTGCTGCTGGTGCGCCGACCCATCACGTTCCTGTACAGAGCGGTGAGGAATGGAGCAAACGTGCAGGAAGCGCTGGAGTCGACGTGGGTGCCACAGCCCGCTTCAAGGCGTGAGGTGAAAGTCTCAAAGGTGTGGCCCCAAGGCGGCTGTCCCAAGCTTTGAATCGAGATGAGAGGCAGTATGGCGGCGCACGACGCCCCTCCCCCCGTCCCTCGCAGGCGGGCGCGGGTCGGTTCCGCAGCTTCCGGATATAATAATTGGACATGTTGCCAGGGGCTTTCTGATTACTCCCTGTAACACGAAATTGTGCTGTTCGAACACCACGCGGCCAGGAGGGTGCAAGCACCCCCAGATCTGTAGGGGGTGGGGGCCGAATTCCAAAACTATTGCTCGGTTAACAAAATTACAAAATAAATGAATATTATTCACTGACCTAAAAAACCTAGACCTCGCCGCCAGTATGAACCGGTGGCAGGGCAGGTCGGGGCCGCGCGCGCCCTCCCCCGCCCACACCAGCCGCGCGTCGCACAGCTCGCCTGCAACACGCACACTACACTGCGGGGGGGCGCGGGGCGGCCGGGTCCCCCCCCCCGGGCCCCGCACTCACCCGAGTCCAGCAGGCGCCGCACGTCCCGCAGCAGCGCGTCCGGCACGCAGCCCAGCGCCGCCGCCAGCCGCCGCGCCGCGCCCCCCGCGCACCCGCCCCCCGCGCCGCCTGCGCACACACCACGCTACACGTCTCGCCGGCTACTCACCCGCCCGCCCCTCCCCGCCCCGCCGCCCCGCCGCGACCACTTACACTCCGCCTCGTCCGCCTCCGCGCCGCCGCTCCTCTCGTACTCTGCTAACGGAACAACAACAATTAGTACAGCGGACGTAACACGCGGCCTCCCCCCCGACCCCGCACCCCCGCAGATACATACTTATATACGATTAAATATATACAACACAGAGCAAGCAAGCCTGTTTATGACACAAGCCCGCGACCCTCGGTCCGGCAGTCAGCGGGACTGACTCCTACACCACCAATATTTACTACTACTTTCAACTGTAATAAATCCTAGAAATTTCAAACATCAAATTTGTGTCTGACGTTACTCGGAACGACCTCGGGTGGATGCCGCTGAGGATGGGGGCCGGGCGGGTGGCGGAACCTCCCGAGCGGTCCCTACCAGACTCACGTTACATCGCACGGGGTTATTCCTTCCTAATGTAAGTAGTTCATGAGAGAGCTCGTGTGGGGGATGCGTGCAGGAGGACCGAGCGACACAGGACAGCGCCGAGCGCACTTACTGTGGCACGTGTGGCAGTACAGCGGCCCGGAGTACAGCATCCTCACGCCGGCCACCAGCTCCTCGCGGGACAGGCTGGCACCCGCGCCTTCCAGCGGCACCCGGCAGAAGCCGCTGTGGCAAATGGAATATGTAATTACAGGTGCTCACGGACGGTCATATGTAACCTGGAATGCTTACAAACGCTCAAAATGAAATACACATGATTGATGATCCGTTCCCACAACGAAAAGACAGCCGATAAGTTTATTTCTCTACAATTGAGTACGAGTAAGAGAACGCGCCGTACTGATACTGACATTGGTGTCGACGCGAAAGGTTAAAGAACGAGACTGAGAACCGTCACAATAACAAGTGTATTTATATATATGTTAACAAATAGGCACGCTTCATCCAGCACTGACTCGCGACTCTGTCCCTGGGGATAGCAGCCGACGCGAGGTTCAAGGTGGGCCGGGGGTCGTGTGCTTCTACTTACGGGGGACGGCCACGCAGCAGGTCCCTGAAGTAGTGACTCCGAGCCGCCAGCACTGCGCGGTGCGCTGCCAGGGACCAGCCCGCCCCTATCAGCTCCACGTCGCACCAGCACCTGGAGGGGAGCGGGCGCTGTGTTAGCGGCGGGTCGCTGTGTGTGTGTGTGTGTGTGCGCGCGTGTGTACATACGCGTCGTGCAGCAGGGCGGCGAGGTCGGCGTGCAGGGCGGGCGCCGGCTCCCGCGCCAGCTCGGCCTGCGTGAGGAGGTCCCGCAGCGCGGCGCCAGCCTCCATCTCTTCGCACAGCACCACCACCTCCGGCAGCTGCCAGTCCCCCACCACCGACCTGATGTAGCGCCCGTGCTCGCACCCTTGTGCGCAAAATACCAGACTAATGAACCGATCTCGGAGCACCTTGTGCGCCTTAAGTAGCCTGCCACTGCTACTTCATACTGATGTTTCAATGTATGCATCTTCGTGCAAGCAGTCACACATGTCTCGGTCTCCCTCGCACACCCAATTCGAAGATGATGACGTCATTTGTCATTACAAGCGTCACACGTCCACAACCAAATTTAAAAAGTCAAAGTTTCTTTTAGCTTTTGAGAGTGAAATATCTTTAGCATCGTTGCGATTCAAAGCTGGACGGAACGGAAATGACAGTCGAATGACGATACTAAAAAGGGACAACAATATGCATTTGTGGGGGGTTAGTCTGCGAAAGAGAGAGATGGAATAAATTGTACGTAATTTTTCCATTACTTGTGTATCCAAAAATTAAGCTAAATTTGTGAAGTTCTTTGCACTTATTAACCAATAAATATTGTGGATGTTGAGGCGTTCGATAATTCAATTACGCCAACAACTTCTGACGCGCGTAAATAACCATTGAGATTCTTATTAAAATAATTTTTTTGTCTTTGTTTGTATATAATCACATCAACTTTACGCCTAAAATTCGATGGCGGTATCGTTAGAGGTCCATCCACCACTGGCCTCGCAGGGCTGGGACCGCGGTAGGCAAAAGCTAAGAAATTTTTAAGTTCACTCAGATGGACAAAGAAGTTGTTGCGTGCTGAAAGGCAATACAAAGCGTTATATATATAGTCACCTCGGTCTGGCTGCGAGTCCCTGGGCCTCCTGGTGGCGGCGACGAGGCGTCTCCTCAGCGTGCCCAACGCCGCGCCGCCCGCTTTCTTCTTCCTCTCCCTGTTCACACACCACACTCAACAACTGGCGCGAGATGAATCTGCACTTGAATCTCATCACGTGCCCATCACTGCTTCGAGAACTACTTTACCACAACGTCCCTTCGCTACAGATTGCTTGTTTATCGCTCTGATTACACTTTCATCATCATTCTCCTGTCCTTCTCCCAGTCCCCTGGGGTCGGCGTAACATGTTTTCTTCTTCCATACTTCTCTATCATAAACCATGTCTTCTCTCACTCCCCTCTTACACATATCGTCTTTTACGCAATCCATCCATTTATTCTTAGATCTACCTCTTCCTCTAAAGACACTAACGTTTTTTTATATATAGAGATTACAGTTGATCACTTAACCAAGACGAATGTGAGCGAACTGAGAGGCTCAGCCAGGAGGAGGTGGTTTGATAACAAGCTCCGACACCCGCAAAGGAGGTACGGTTCGCTTCGCGATAAACTTTTCCTATTCGCTCGTAGGTAGGTAGTGGGTAGGCCTCCAACAAGAAGGACCGAGGATCTATTGAGGTTCGCGGGGATCCGTTGCATGCAAGCAGGGCAGAACTTGGCTTATGTCCAACAGTGGACGTCTCCGGGCTGATAGAAGAATAAGAAGAAGAATTCGCTCACACTACTCGGCAGTATATTCCAGATTTATTAATTTTACAGTCTTTCGTTAGTGTTACATGGTTCCGCTATTTGACGCATGATGGCTCTCTCAACCTAAATACGGTAAAATTCAATCACCATTGAAAAATCTTAATCGAAATATTAGTTTCCATTACTGTTCTTGTTCGTAGCCCGCAATGCAATTTAGTTTAGCTTTACATTGCTGATTCACAAAATATTCTATTCTAATAATACCGTGTTTCATTCTGACCTAGACAACAATCCGGTGACGCACGTGTACCTACACATATTAAACTACCGACCTGCCTTCGCAGCGCTTGGGGGACTAAAATTTACTATTGATTTTATTGAATTTCCTTTTATACAAATCTGAACCTGAGAAAATAATGTAATATAGGATATTGTATAAAGAATTGTTTGTAGTACCACCATGACGCTTTAGCACCTTTTTTTGCCCTAGTGGGTATACGAGCATACCGCCCACCTGATAGTGAGTGGTTACCGTCGCCCATGGACTGCAGCAATGCCAGGGGCAGAGCCAAGCCGCTGCCTTATACCGAAACTAAAAAAAATAATATTAGTGGTTAAGCTTTCTTCAATTTTCTAATGTTCCGCGCAATTTCCTTAATAAGTTTTTTTAAATAACTTTCTCCTGACAATAACAAACATAGCAAAAAAAAAAAAAAATCCAATTCGTTGCCGGCGTTCTATAGTTATGCGTGTACATACATTCTGCAGATTCATTTATATATATATAAATATTGATACTTGCCTTATAACGTCGGCCATAGTGGGAGGCGCCGGCGGTCCGCCAACACCATCACATATATCTCCCTCCTGGGGACGTGGAAACATTGAGTACATGGTAAAAACAACAGCCATTAGATCTCTAACAAGAGCAGTAGTGCTCGGGACGATCATATCGAGGGTCGAAATGTTATTTGACTTAAACGACATTTTTGCAACTTTACAGGAGAGCCATTTAAAGTTTAAAATTAGCAAAAAACATCTTAAAGAAAAAAAAACTTCTTGAGCTATTTAAATGTATTAAGCCACATTGAATTTCAATTAAAAGCATCAAACTTTTGATGCTTTTAACAAATAAAAAACACCTTAAAGGCTTCGTCAAACAGAACGCGTAATTAGCGCGGTTCAGAGCGCTACGCTATAACGCCGAGATGTGTTGTACTCAGCAGTATAGCTATACCGCTGGCGCTCTGTTTGACGGTATCTTACCATAGTAGTACAACACATCTCGGCGTCATAGCGCGGCGTTAGTTTAGCGCTCTGACGCGCGCTAAGTACGCGTTCTGTTTGACGAAGCCTTTAATTACAAAGATAAATGTCCCATGTTAAGCGAAATGTTGCATAAACCAAATAGCTTTCCACTCTTCTATATGTTTATGGGAGTCAATTAATATCACCAAGTATCGGTATCACCATCCACTTGGGACATCAGGTTGAAGTCTCAACTATCATTGACAGCATCTGTCCCACCTGCAAAATAGGATGCCTATTTGCTTCATGGGCTGCTTACACAGATCGGTAGTGGCTGGCAATGAGGATGGATAACCAGGCCACCGCTACTGATAACCCAAACAGAAACATGTCTGTTGATTTTCATAGTACAATATTATTGAACATGGAAGTCATTGGTCGAATTCAGTTAGATAGTCCAGGCAGGATTACAATAGTAATTTTCGAGTCACTCAGAATGGGCACACTGATCAGTTCATGTTTTTTTTATTGCTTGGTTAGGTGGACGAGCTCACGGCCCACCTGAACTAAGTGGTTATAGACCCACAGACATGTACAATGTTAACGCCGTCACCCACCTTGAGACATGCGTTGTAAGGTCTCGCTTTTAACAGTATATAGTGTGTGGTACCTGCGGTACCTGGTATACCTGCGGGTGCGAGAGCGCGGCGCCCATATTAGCGACGGGCGCGCACAAACAGCACAGCAGCCGGCTCATGGGTCGAGCCCCGCCATCACAGCCGCGTACCTCCTCCTACAAGACCGGCAAACATTGAAACTACCATACCACAACATCAGTGTATAAGTAGTTAATGTCACCCGTGGACAGCAGCAGTGTCTGAGAGTGTTTCTTACTAAGCAGCATTTGACAATGGACATATTGGACTAATATGATAAAAGGCAATCTTCATGGATTTTCACTAGTTGTAGAAATAATCAAAATAACTTTTATAAACCATAAGATTACATATTATTTAAATATCAATTTCATTTTATCCAATGGCTCAAATATTTCACTTTTTATGATCATGGAATATTAAGGAGTGTTATCTCAACCTATGGTTCATATTATGCTAACTAAGCTAAGCATCTTCATTACACAATATGGTATTCAGGAAATAATAGTACAAATTATGTATTAAACATCTCCACAATGTGCCCCACAAGTGTCTTGACGTGAGATTTATTGGCAACAAAAATATACAAAGTGGATCTATTTGCCCAGAGAAGAAGTAGCAGTTCTAAGTGGTCTAGATTTGACTCTTCTATTCATTTGACTTCAAATTAAACTCTTAGTTTCAAATACATATTTACCAACTGCAATGGAAATGCATCAGCATACTTTGCTGTAATGACATCAAGCATCTGAGAAATGGTACCATAAGCAAATATCAATGATCAATGTGGCCATTGTGATATCCTACACTTCCAGTCAAATATATGTATCATGTACATAATTAATCCCAAGACAAACAATTTGTTAGAATGCAAAAGAAGACTCAGCCTCCATCAAAAATAGTCTCTCAGACAAATAGGATTTGCATGGTAAGTGGTAGTTATGGTAAGGCTGTTCGTAACCTCATAGAAAAGATCTTAAGGTCAAACTCTATTGAAGGTCTGCTGTATGTCAAGCAAGACCAAAGAGCAGTATTCATTATTTACCAGTAACTTACTGATTCTATCCACCACTTTATGAATTTTTTAAGTTGGTTTGTATAGGTAAAAATTGGTGTAACAACTGCTTTTCGAAAATCTCAGAAAACTAGCAGTAGGCTAATAAGTCTATGGAAATTACTTCATTGGTTGGTTTTCCCATTTTGTGTACCATTAAAATTATTACTTTCCAAATGTCAGGATAATATTGAAGTCTTAGAATACAAGAACACTGAACCCTCTGCCTAAAGTGCCTAAAGTAACATGGACATCTAAGTATGACTGTTTCAATCAATACTTTAGTTTACTAGTTAGACCCCTACAGTAACAATTTACATAGATAACAATATTTAAATAAACTACCCATAAGTACTATGTAAGAAACCCCACTATGTAAGAAAATATAATAATTATTAGATCTTTAATTACCATATTTTTTATTATTGGATTTTTGTTGAACAATAATATTGTGATCAGCTGACTGTCAAGTGTTTTGATAGAAGCAAATGCGTACAAAAGGATACACTCAGAATTAGATCTGATAGAAGATTGCAAATATGACAAAACAGTGTTCTGTGCCAAGGACAAAAATGTCTAAATTACTTACATTTCTTATAGTTCTTAGAATATTCATTTATAAAAACAAGATTTTATCTATGTAGGGCACTGATAATTGGGCCTTTTTAAGACTTCAAATACAACCAGATCTAACAGTGATTGAGGCCATAAGCCTAATGAATGAGAACACATCATATGTAGTTAAGATATGCTCATAGATGAGAGCAACTTGGAATAAAAAATCAAATAATAAAAAATATGGTACCGTCAGTGAATATCCACAAAAATCTTTTAAGTACTGAAATAGAAATTAAACAATAAAAAAGAGGTTGGATATATGACTCTGATCCAGAACTACTACCAGTGATTATAACTTCAGCCCATGGACTGGATAACTATTTCTCTTGGATTTCCTTGTTGCTGTGACATACTGTATCATAGAACTGAATTTGATTCTGAGGCAAAATCAGTATCATTATTCAAAATAAATGTGTGTCCAGTACAAAGAAGACAAACTTTGATTTTTTTTAGTTTCTTTATCATGATTACTGTTTGTGATTATATTATGCAATTTTATTCTCTTCTCCATTCTTTGTCACTGATTTATTAACTACTCGACATTGGCAGGGGTGTGCTTTGAAGAAGAAACAGAAGCTTTAATAAGAATAGCGGTTTGGGGACAATCAATGTCAGTTTTTTCTTGTCCATTTTCCTAATATGCTATATACTATCTATATATCTTTAGTATTAAGAAACATTTCTGTATGCAATGGACCTTTAAAATACAATCAACATTACTTTTATAGCTTTGTTTATTCTAAAACATATTTGTTTTTTCATACAATGCACACAAATTATTTAACTGTTTTCAGTGACATTTAATGTTTAATGGGTATGATTTAACTTAAAAAGTGATTGTTTTGTGATGGGAATCAAAAGGCAACAATAAAATTAATTCTAAAGTTTTCATTACAGTGAAATTTTATTTTATGTTGTTCCGGATCCTGCACCAGCAAACATATAAGCTCTTGTTCCAAATTCAGTCAAACATATTTTGCTAGAATGAAATGTTGTTTGTATGTTGTTTGTTTGTTTGTAGTTTGTATGAAAATTATTGAATTTAAATGCTGTTTGTGGGCATCAGTTCTTTTGTTTTTCAGTATACGTTTTAATTTATTTTAGGGGTGCGCCAAAAGGTGGATTTCTGACGTCAGTGCGCGCGCATCTGACCTAAACTCTATCTGACCTACATTTGGAACTTGCAACATCGTATTGACATCGTTATGTGGACATTTTTGCATTTATTAGCTAATGCGAAATGAGAGCAATAGAGAAGGACTGTGTAAAAGAGCACAAGTTCAGTACAACACCATATTCAAGCATTTAATTTATTCCATCGCGGATTTCAGTGCTTTAAGCTCACTCACTGCAAAAAAATTGAGTAATATCGATCACTCTAATTTTTGAGTAATTTTAATATAAATAAAATCACTAACCGCTGTACAAGTACATTACAATATTGCATGAATATGTGGAAACACGATTATTTTCTTCATATAAACACTACCGAACATCCCCATTCGGTCGCCATGATATCAACAAATGATCAACTTGTAAATTTAAATTTCACTTCACTAGAGATATTCATCACTGTTATTTATGTTAAATAATGGTAAACTAATAACATTGAGTATATTATTACATAAATAAGTCACGAATACAAGCTCGATTCGTTTTAAATTGTATAAAAATACGGAATGAGCAAGGCCCGTTATCCTCCTCCTTTATCAGATTTGACACTAAATTTAGTACTGCCGGCTTTAAAATTGGAATCTGCGTGCTGGCCTAATTGTTGCCGAAACAAAGTGTATTTTTAAATAAAAACATCGGTAGGTACTACAAGTATATTGAGTAGTTGTCAATAAATTAATAAAATTTATCAACTGTCGCCGCGTCGGTAGCGTTAGGGAATTGAATAATCTTAAAAGGTAGTCCTGTAATATTACTGGGAACCAGTCTTTCAGTACGGTTTAGAGTTATAAGACAACTATTAGATTTAAAATACATTTAATACTGAACTGTTATGATGTCTGATGAGGACTAGTTAACAGTTCTTTTTGAGAAGGCCATGAAGTCAGCTGAACAGGGACTTTTTATTTTCCGAAGTGTGGTATTAGATAATAAAGGTTACAAAGTTTGTTCGTACCTGATTAGTGTATTTCCGAAGTGCGTTGGAAGAGATTCGCTCAGACGCTTTACATTATGCAAATTAGGTACCGTGATTGATACTGGTATTTCGTCTGTCTTTAGAAACCGCATTCCAGAGATAAAGAAACTTACAAGATCTGCAGTCTAATCAGGGCCTAGTACATTACAAATTTTCTTTTCATTAAAGGTGTAGGATCTGGAAGGACTACATAATTATAATGTGAGCCAAGTTTTGTGCATTGGCATTGGGATCCAAATTCCCAACTAATCTGTGGAAATATTTGTCTTTTGGTAACCCAAATAATTACTCTCAAATTGAAAATTTTGATGTTTTTGACGAAAAAGCGGTTTAATTTATAAAAATTGACAAGAAATAATACACAATAAACATTAAAACCAAGTAGTATTAGCACATGAATTAATGTACGTAAATAACGAAATTAATTTGTCTACTAAATGTTACAAAATCTAATCATAACGAAATAAAAGTTAAAACAAATGGCCATCAAATAAATGTAAACAATACCTACGTAAAATTTTACAAACAAAAAATTGTTTCCGCTTAACAAGAAACGTTTTTTCATTGATACATTTTACGGATATTAGTGATTGTTGCAGCTATTGACCTGTGCAAAGGGTGAGTAGGAATTTAATTAAATATGTAAAAGTCCTCAGTACATAACCCGACTAGGTTTTTTTATGTTCTATACTAATTATAATAACGTTTTCTAAGAAATTGATAAATTAGTACTGTCGAGCATCCCCAAACCTCAGACCACATGATTGAGAAGTGGTTCAGTGTTAGAAGATGCGATCGAAGCTCATTGGTATGAAAACTCGCATGCCTCCTCCTATCTTGAGACAAATTTGATAGCTGACAGAAACAGTGGGGTAGTGGGCTGAAATTGGATCGACTACAAACCCAAACCAACTGGCATACCTAAATCTAACCTGAAGGACTCCTTGTGAAACGATGATGTTACATTTCAGTAATAATTTATCTGTCTCAATAGTCTCAATGATAAAATTTGTGTCAAATTGATCACAAAGATCTAAGGTTGACAATGTTAATTTAGTAAAATGAATGGTAAAAATCAAACCATCAGGCTATCTTATGTGTGTGATTTAAGTTTTATAGGTAGGGTATTTTTGCAAATTCAATGTACATCATAATTATTGAATGTTCACAATACAGTATGCTTATGTTAAGAATAAAACGGTGTCTGTTTGACATTGTACATAATATGGTAACAGCCCTAAAACAATCTGCAATCCCAATTGGTGGTAACCTTAGGACTATGCTCAGCAATCATGCGTTACAATTTGTTGAGTTGTTGGATTGACACAGCTGTGACTCTTAGATGTCCAGCTGGACAACAGTGTGCTATGAGCAGCTATGAAAGCTAGCTAAGACATAATATCATGCAATTGTTGAGGACTCTGTAATGTCATCTGGCTGTGACTATTGTGCTAGAGATACTCAAGTGTGACCACCATTCTTCAAATAAGTATTTATCTTTAGTGAGAAATTTGTGGGTAAAGAGCTCCAAAGATGCAGGTGTGTGGATGAGCTCGCAGCCCACCTAATGTTAAATGGTTATCAGAGCCTGCAATTTTATTATACATAATTATAAGATGGAACAACAGCTGGTATGAGGCCAACTTTCATTTCATTGCAAACAACCGCTAAACAGTTGTGTACCCAGGTCTGATACATGAGGCTGTTGATAACTAAGACTTTAAGCTGATGTCTCAAGGTGAGGGGTGGCATGCATGTTATGATGTATGGGTTTCATGGTGAGGTTTCATGGTGAGGTGGCGGTGTATCGCGTTCCGACCTGGCAGGCTGGTTCTGGCTCAGCGGGGTATCCCGGAACACCAGCGTCATCGCCCGGGCGGCTCGGTAGGGCCGCCGTACCGCGGAGACCGAAGTCGTTGGTCGTCGACTATCGCCTCGACGACCCGTCGGTCGAGCGTCCTCAGGGTGGCGCCGCGTGTCTGGTTGTAGTGTTGACTGCAGGAACCCCTCTACTCTGACCGGGTATTGACCCCGAACGGAGATCGGACGTCGGGTGTAAGAGTGCAGGGGAGTCGTTTAGTGGGTGTGCCCTAAAATTCCTTGGGCCCGCTGTCTGCTTCCAACACCTTGCAGATCGTTGAGTCCCACATAGCCCGCGCGCCCCATAGGCGCGGGGACCTCGTAAGAGGTTCGGGCCTCGGCCCGAAAAAAAAAAAGTCTGAGGTAAAGGATTTGTTAAATTAAATTAATTGGAAATTCAAATTTTAGATAATTATTATTTTGCGTTGTTTGTTGAGCCATCAGCAATTCTACCACTCGTCTTCGTTTCCAGGAACATTACCAACACACCTTCTATGTAATCAAGAAAAGGATGACTTAGACCAAAAACATTTTCTCTGTTCCCAGGTAACCCAATGACTACGAAAAATGAGCCAGTATCCCACCGCACAGAGCCAGGGCACAGAGTCACCGGGGAGTCCAAATATATTCGAAGAACCGGAGCAAAGCTTCGCAGCAGCAGAGAATGACAACCACATAGATCTGCCGTCGACTAGTCGAAGCCATGATCACGATCCCTCCGAGGGTCCGTTAGATGTGCCCAGCGATGAGCCCATACAAATAGACTTGGCCGGTCCCTTGAGGTACGACAACGATGACAGCAACGACACGGTGCTGAACATCATCATTAACGGACCAGGACACCTCCCGGCTCAGAGCGAGGACAGCAACCTCACTTCACCTCTCACCTCATTCAGCGATGAGAGCACGAGACAATCTATAAATGAAGATTCGAATAGTTGCGCTTCGATCAGATTGAACCCCAGGCCCCCTGATGACATCGAACCCCCAGCCAAACTCAGGAAGATGAACGAAGTCGAAGAGGTCGACGGCGAAACCTGCCCGATTTGCTTGGACTCGTGGGGTAACTCCGGTGACCACAGGCTAGTAGCACTGCGCTGCGGTCACCTTTTCGGTTCAGAGTGTGTGGAGCGCTGGCTGAAGGCTCAGAAACTAAAAGACAGAACGTGCCCGACCTGCAAGGGGAAGGCCAACTTGAAGGACCTGAGGTTCATATACGCGAGGCGCTTGGTAGCGGCGGACACTTCGCAAATTACGGCTCTACAAAAACAAGTTGAGATTCTTCAATCAGAGAAGAGCAGAACCGAACTGGAATTAGAAAAGATGAAGATAGCACATCGCGCTTGCGTGCAACAGCTCGAGGGCCTACGGAGCACCCTAATGAAGTCTCAATCTAACAAGGAGCAGCCTTCCAGGAAGTCCTGGAGGTTCGCCTTGGAGAAGAACCTTGAAATATGCAAGGACGGAGGCTGCAGAGTCCTGACCTACAACTGCCGGACCTACGAGTTGTATGTGTCCCAGAAGAGCGTCAACTATCTCTTCCCTGGATTCGGGATAAGGAAGATCAGCTGTGTCGACTACAAGCTGGGGCAGTTCGTCCATCTGCACCCGAAGCCGATCCGCGACATCACGTACTCCCAGCACCGGGACCTGCTGCTGAGCGTGGCCCTGGACAGCACGGCGCGGATAGTCGAGCGCGGCATCCTCAGCGTGACGGTGAACTCGGGCATGCCGCTCTGGTCCTGCTCTTGGGACAACTTGCGCAGCAACGAGTTCTACGTAGGCGGCGTCGGAGGCGTGATCCACCACTATGACGTCAGAAACCCTAGCACCTACTTACGGATGCTGAGCTCTCCGGGGGACCTGTCACCAGTTGTGTCTTTGTGTTCCACAGAATATGGTCTCTTGTCGTGCCAGTTGAACTCATCGAAGCTGTGGGCGGTGAACACAAGGCAGTGTGAGCCGAGGGTCTTGCCCGTGGAAGGATCGTTCATGTCTCTGGCCTATGATAACGCGTCCCAACGCGCCGTCATAGCGTCCAGACCGAGTTCGAATGGTCTAGAAAGATCTAAGTTGAGCGTCTGTAAATTGAAACCGAGCATACCGAACGGCGAAGTTATTTGTGACGTGGTAGAAACATTCTCGGGGTCGCTCAGGTCCTCGTTGATGTCCAAAGTGGCCTGGGTGAGGTTAGCGAGCTCTGCGTGGGTCGCCGCTCATTCTGAAAGCGATTCAGCGCTTTATTTGCACGGCGTCGACGGCACGCGGACCATGTCCCTGCCCGCGTCGGAGCCCGCGCTGGACGTGTGCTCGGTCGAGACGAACGGAAGCAATATACTGGCGGCTCTGTCAGAGTCCCGACTCAGGCTGTACAAGGCGGTCCCCACCAATACGTGACACGATTACACCATTCCATATTAATGTAACTTTTATATTGCTTGACGACGTTGTAGCGTTCAAATTGTCTTGACAGCTGTCATTTTTGACAAGAGTCATGAAAAATTAAATTGAGTGCTTGTTGTCTCTTTTGCTCCCGAAGCTGTGACTTCAGCATGCAGCGTCTATGGTCACTTGCTTATAACAACGCGCTAAGTACTTTGATTTGTATAAATATAATAATTCTTAAATGATATTTTAGACTTTGTAATATAATTTATATTTAAAATGTTTTGTAAATATTAATTGTGTTGAGAAAGTAAAATTTAAACCTTGATACTGTGTTATGTTTCTCTTTGTACACCCATATTATAGAGCTGAAGTTCTTACCCACAGAGCCTCAAGTTTGAACGTGGTGCATGGTGCATGAGGCAGGTGGTTTCAGAAAACTGAGTTATGGTATGTTTACCAAAATCAAAGACGCGATTGTTTAAAATGTCAAGAAAACTAATTAGATGAAAGAATTATATTAATATTAAGTGTATTAACCACGATATTAATTATAGAATTTTGCTATATTAATGGTATTCAATTTGAATACTCTTAACAAGGTAAATAGCTAGTTAATTTTTGTCTTTGACAATAAATAATGCTTTATATATTCAAATAGTAAATATGGAACATTCTTTCTTAAGATTAGGCTTTAAAAGAAAGGATCTTCGCACCAGGTCGATCGGCAGTTCATGTACTGGTATCCAGTAAAATAGATAGGCATTTTGTGAAAAATTCACCAGTCAATCTCCTTCGGATCCTTCCGACCTGCAGATCAGACCCGATACAGGCTTCGCCCAATTTAGATTTTTACTTAGGATAGCATACTGCATTAACTGTGGGAACCAGACTTTTTTTTGCTAAATATCTTCTTGGCTTGGCCTTTGTAGTCATAAGCCTTTTCTGGACTTTGATTTCACTGTCAAAATCAATATTGTCAACTGTCGATTGAAACTTGTCAAAACTCAAAACTGAAAATAAACAGTAGGTCCACTTTTGTTTCTAAGTTTCCAATACGAAAGTCTGTTTTTTTGAAAAGAAATTCTTAAATTTACCACATTAAAGACGTTAATTAAGTAACATTTTTATAAAACTCATTATTTGAACCAGTACAAATCATCGTAAAAACGTAAGTAACAGTATTATTTGTGAGAAATGTACCGTGTGCGCGAATGAGGTCACCACCATTGATTAGGTTTTAAAAAAAGTAAAATGATTTTTTTTATTTTCGGTTTTCATTCAAAAATTCCTTTCTTTTGCGTCATACCAGAGTTTCATTCTATATACCTTTTTTCTCAGCGGTTCTAAGCCCCTGATGCGGCCGGTCTACGTCCGTGCCGGGCCCACGGCCCACGCGTGGTCACGTCTCTTTTAGATAATTAAACCAGTTTGCTCACCATAGCAGCTTAATATTAAATTCTGTAGTGCGCATTTACTCTCGTATCTAAATTATAATTTCTAAAGATTAATAAGCAACGGTAACCGCTTACATCCCATCTCTCTGGTGCTAATTACTAAAACTATTGGTCTATATTTACTCCAACTGATTGTCTGAAGGGAAGCACCATCCACAATATGGTTAGGTAAGCAACTTGGCCATGTTAACTGCTTACTCTCTCTAGTAAGAGTGCTAGAAAATAATTGTAAAACAATCTCTACAATAATGTAGATACCTGACTGTAATTGTGTGGCACTTAAACATAAATTTGACAATATAAGAAGGTTTAGAGTTTATAATATTGAAATGTTTAAAATAACGTAAACAACGATATCCACATGGTCTTAAAATTAATTTTAATTTTATCAATACCTCGCTAAAACCTAACAAAATACAATGATTAGTTGTAAAACTGAGAGTAAAGGGAATGAGTGCTCATAAATAGCAGCACTACGCCAAAAAATTATTAAAATATCAATTCAAAATCGTTTTTTTTTTGGTAATGTTTTCTTTGCACACAACAAATGAAGAATGAAAGTATTTCAGATATGTTGTACGTTATTGTGGATGTTTGAAAAATTTTGGGGTAGTTTTTGCACTGGTAAAATTGACAGTGATTGTATTAATGTAGTTATTGAAAAATTAAGAAAATATTTAATAGGTCAGACTGTATATATTCTATAATAGTTTTATTACAAACTCTAAGTGACAGTCATTTATTTGTAGAAATAGAAACGCCATTTATGTTACGGAGCGTAACAAACAATTTTGGAATTGGGTGTAGTACACTTGGGTGTAGTAAGAGCAGACAAAAAATAAAACAATCAGTTCCTTTAAATTGAACACTCAGGAAAAATCATTCACGTCCTAGAGCCATAGGGTAGAGTGTGGCAACATTGAAGATGAAATTTAAAGAGCAAAGCGAAACAAAGTGTAACATTCTATGCCTTAAAGACTTTTTCACTACTACTAGGTATATAATTGATACTAGCGAGTACTGAATGATATTTTATGATATCGATTCTTAGAACTGTCAATACATGTGTCTTTGATTAAAACCGTTTCGTTATTATTGAACTTTAGCTCGTTTAAATATTTATCATTTTTGTTCTTTCACGGAATACTAAGTATAGGCAATGTGATTTTTTATCATAGTATATTAAATTGTGCCTACTAAATTTGTTTATATTTAAATGTTATAAGCTTTTTTTCAGTAATCACAATGGCGAACGTCGACCAGTTGCTGCAGCATGTTGCCCAGAATGTAGAGAGACAGATTGACAGTGAAATCGAAAGGTAAATAAAATGGTACTGTAAAAACTGAGATGTTAGAACATATAGCTCAAGGTAGGTGGCAGCATTTACGTTGTAGATGCCTATGGGCTTTGGTAACCATTTAAGATAAGATGGGCCGAGAACTCGTCCACTCATCTAAGTAATAAATAAGAACAGATTATTAGTATTATTAAGAAGCATATTAATAATATATTTTACAAATCTTATCGCTAACTATTGCACGTGTTAATGACAAATGACAATAAATTTAATTACCGACTAGAATATATCACTAACAAAAGCTAAATACGGGATTATTGAACAATTTAGACGAAAATAATGTTATTTAATTGAGTTGATAGTTGAGTGATGCGACCCCGTGATATCGCGGGAGCCCGGCCATACTACCTGGCCTACCTGGGAGGTACTCTGGGAGCGACAGCTGGTCCAGGATGTAGCAGGTCTCCAGAGGGCTTTTATTTTTATTTTTTATTGTTTTGATGGGTGGACGAGCTCACAGCCCACCTGGTGTTTAGTGGTTACTGGAGCCCATGGACATCTACAACGTAAATGCCGCCACCCACCTTGATATATAAGTTCTAAGGTCTCAGTATAGTTACAACGGCTGCCCCACCCTTCAAACCGAAACGCATTACTGCTTCACGGCAGAAATAGGCGGGGTGGTGGTAACTACCCGTGCGGACTCACAAGAGGTTCTACCACCAGTAAATTCTTTTCTAAGTATCTCTACATATTACAGATTAGACGCTCTGGAAAGTGGGGATCTAGAGGCGATCAGACAACAACGCATAGCTGAAATGAAATTAAGAGCAAAGCAGAAACAAGAGTGGTTGGCCATTGTGAGTGTTGCCAGCACAAAACTATTTTGTATTTATTCGTGTTTTCTACAGAGTGTGTCCATTTCCGTGAGAGTATTGTTTTAAATTGACGTTTCTGGTAAAATAAGAGGCAACCGTTCTCGAAATTAAAATCTATCACAAAATATCGTTTCGTATTAAATAGTATCTAGTAGCCGCTAATAGTCACTCTGTCTCACTGCGCTGTACCATGTCGTACACTATTAGGTCGCTTTGCACTTCGTACGAATCCTTTTCTCTTTTCTCCCTCTAGAATCCAACCTCGTCATTGACGCGTTTGTTTGCCCGTATACGTTCCACGCCATGGCTCCGGGCCGCAGACGATACTCGCTACATCTGCTCGTGCGATACGATTTTTGACAAAGTTTTGATTGTTCGACGTCCTTCTTCTGCTCCTCACTACTGACGTTTTTATGTTATCTATTAACGCCCGTATTTGCCAAGAGATGGATGTCCTCCCAAGCCACTC
Organism: Bombyx mori; assembly: GCF_030269925.1. Classification (NCBI taxonomy): domain Eukaryota; kingdom Metazoa; phylum Arthropoda; class Insecta; order Lepidoptera; family Bombycidae; genus Bombyx; species Bombyx mori. The sequence continues at coordinate 95,448 of NC_085117.1, read as the reverse complement.
ACGGTTCCATATCCATGAGAAAATCCTTTACAAGTAGAGTGTCTTTTGAGCCTGTCTTTTGTGTATGGTTTGGCCGTGAAGCAGTAATTCGTTTCGGTTTGAAGGGCGGTACCGCCATTGTACTATAAAACTGGACCTAGAACTCATGTCTAAAGGTGGCTGGCGGTATTTACGTTTTTAATGCCCCCGGGCTCTTGTAACGACATCAATTGGGCTGTATGCTTGACCACCTGTCTAATCAACAAAAACAATAATAGCATCTCCATTCAGGGTCACGGAGAATACACAGAGATCGATGGAGAGAAAGAGTTCTTTGCCGTTTGCAATAAAAGTCAGAATGTCGTGTGCCATTTCTACAAGTCGGACTCGCCCCGCTGCAAGATCGTGGACATGCACCTCAAGATCTTGGCCAAGAAGCACATCGAGACGCGGTTCGTGAAGTTGGACGTGGAGAGAGCGCCGTTTCTGACCGGTGAGGCGCTGAAGTTTGCACACATGGTTCGTTTATCAACGTCCATAAGCCCAATAGATACTAATACTCGATACGTATTCACAGGTCGGCTTAAAATACGCGTGATCCCAACACTAGGACTAGTGAAGGACAATAAGACTAAAGACTTCATAGTCGGTTTCACTGATCTCGGTAATAGGGACGACTTCTCAACGGATATACTGGAGTGGAGGATCGCCAGGTGATTGATTTTGCATTAAGTGTTTTATTCGTTTGGTAGTTGGGAGCGACTAAGGCTTCTTGTAATGGAAAATAAGTTTGGACTTTAGTATTGTGTTGTTATTACTCCTATCTATATATTTATGTAACAGAATATTTAAATACGATTTTCACCGACTTCAAAACGTCTGTTTGACTTGATTCTTTGGATACGTATCAAGAACTTCACCACTTGGCGTAATATCCTGATCAGGATCTGGAGTAAGTGGTTACCGGCACACGTCGACGTCACATTAGAAGACATGAGGTGTCAGAAACTGTTTGCGATGAAATTTACAGAATGGTTGCAATTATACGTGCAGGCTCCCTCCAACCGTGCACTCACCATACTAGCACCACTGTAGTCATTGTCATAAGAAGGATGTTGCGAAGTAAGTTATAAACTGGCTTTTTAAAATTTTGTAGATCTGAAGCAATAGAGTATTCTGGTGATCTGTTGGTCCCTCCATCGGAAGCCAAGAAACAGAAATCCTTACACATTCAGAGCAAGAAGACTATCAGAGGCCGGGATGAGAGTGATTCTGACGACTTTAGCGATTAAACAGTATTTTTTTGTATGAAGAGTGTATCATATTAAGTCTCCCACAATATTACAGCGCTACGGTTAGTCCATATACTCTTGATTCTGCCACTGAAATCTGGTGGAAGACTAAAATGAAGAAATAAAGAAATGTACCCCTAATTTCGTCATTGTCAATAATCTGTTCTCTGGATCAAATTGTTCGTATTTTTTTAAATAAAATTATGTTTAATAATTGTCTTTGTGTTTTTTATTTTCATTTATATGTCCTATTCATTATTATGTCCTAATATCTAGGATTTGGATGTACTAGAGACGATTAAAATGTGCTGCTAAAATGACTTCCATACTCGTAATCAACCTCTGATAACCGGCTAGTTGAGCGTACTGTGAGCCATTGCCTGTGTTGCGGCTAATTTTGCCGCCAATCGGTTTTGGTTGGAACGTGGACAGGCTTAACACAATAAAACTGATTTTGAGTTCATTTGTTTCCTATAGACCCAAGAAACCATTTGAAGACGTGAGTGAATGAAGGGGCTAAGTATCATTTTTAAGAGTTTTGAGTTTTTACATTAAAGGTGCTATGTAAATATAAACCATATTAGACCTTAAGACTCCAGGTTTAAAGGCTATATTTAGAAATTGCATGTGAAGGAGTTATGTACGAAGAAAATATTATCACGTTAAATGAAAGTGATATGGGTACTTAACGTATTCTTTAATTTTAAATAAATTTTGGGATGCTGAACTACAAAGGGAAGATCTTCCACCGAGCGGGTGATGTTGCTCGGTAGACCGATGGTCCGAATGTTGTTGTTCGGAACTTGTGTATATGCAAGCTTATCTTGGAAATGTCGTAAGCGAGATTCAGGCATCTGTCAAATATCTTGCGTTGTATAATGGCTACCCGCCACAAATTCTTAAAACAATATTCCAATATTTTTTTTCGTTTTCATATTGGTAAAGAAATGGAAGTACTATAATTTCATGTTTAAAATAATAATAATAACAGCCACAAATGCATAATATCTCAAAAATGAGTAACAAAAGTTTGTTGCCCGTTTTCTCAAAATTGACAAATTTTATCATACCCCCTTCATCCACTCATGTCTTCATTTGTCCTTATATAATAAATAAAAAAATATGCGGCTACTATGGAAATCCGAATACAAATTTTAGAGTAATGTAATAATGCAGGCCACTGCAGTTAAATCTACGAATCAACAACTAGAACATACGGAAGCAAAACAATGTCGAGCTTGTAAACCTCATGTCTCATGTATGTAAGCCTGAGAATTATAAAGAAGCGATTTTTTTGAAGTGAAAACTTCTTTAGAATCGTTGTGATTTCAAACCGGATGCAACGGAAAAAACGACAGGTAAGAGACACAAATACAAAAATGTGTAGGATGAAGCCAGCAAAGAATGAGACAGAAATGTACATACTATTTAATACAGCGCCATCTGTGAGATTTTTTAATACTAACGTGTGTATGAAAGCTCTTGTAGTGAATTTTAATTTAGGATTATACGTTAAATTAAAATATCAATTCACTACCTTACAATTATTTACTAATGACAAAATTTTACATAATAATATACTTAAGACGTTTAGGATAATTGTATTTTAATTTTGGAAGGTTTCACTTCTACCACGTGTGAATTGCACACGTTTTTTTTATTTAGCATCGCGCAGTATGCGCGCATAAAAAGAAGTGATTGTTACGGCATATGTGAATAGTTAGTGATTCCGCATAGAACCACTCCATCCACTTCCACTCCGGTATAGAAGTGATTGTTCCGGAATCGATGACTTGCAGAGCTTACTATGGTTAATTTTCTAATACTGATATTAGCTGTTCCTAGTATACTAGAGTGTACCTAGATACCAATTCGTCATTTCTCTATTCTTATCAGCTGAAGTTTGTTTTGCTGACAACTGACAAGTGACAGTCATCTTCGGTTCGAAGTACGAGGTTGGCTACGATCGTTACGACAATGTTCTTTATTTATTTATTCATAAATCGAAATGTAAATTAATATAAGAGAATTATATGTGGGTTAGTAAATGAACTTGAAGTTATTTTTTAAGTTTGAAAGTCTGTGTCAGTTAAAAAAAAAAGTTGGTGACAAAGAGGAACCTTTTAAGGTTTTGCGTAAGTCTAGTAATGAATTTATAATATCACATTATCGTATGTCCTGAATAACTCGTTGTTTCTATATTATTGTATGTAACAGTTTATTTCAAGGTTAAGTGTTATTCAACCTTTGGTCTAACGAGGTGTAAGTACTAAAAATAAACATTAAAATGTTCTCTCGGTGAACGCCCTCGAAAAACAAAAAGGTTTTCATTCTTTCGGACGTCTCAAAGGCTTAAGTAGTTTTAGCTGCGGAGCAATTTCAATTTTTATCTTTAAATCAGCGATAATTTATATGGCACGTATTGTGAGACTTAATACAAGAATATGTTTGTCAATTCTGTTATCATAGTGATTATGTTTTGCATACAGTAAACGTGAGTTTTGATTAATCTTTAAAATGATATATTGTTAGGTTACTGTGTGTGTAAGTAATTCTATGGAGTATGTGGATAGTTTAATATAGGTAGATCAAAATAAAATAGAAGTAGGTACTAGAATCTTTGAAAATCATTGGTTCAACTCATGAACTCATTGGTTGATCCCAAATGAAGATAATAATTTTATGAATATAAGTTAATACAATTCTTCTAAAATTTATGCTAGATTTCAATTAAATGCTATTTACAAACATCACCATCCCATTGAAGTATTCTATCTGTAGACTAATGCAGTATTTAAGTTCTCTTACATCACAATTTTTGTGTTCATGAATGAATTGTTCATCTTGCCCTTATCCCCCTTAGTGTGGGGTCGGCACCGTGGAGTTTTATGACCGTCAGGCTGCTTGGCTTATTTCAACACTATTTGGGTTATATCTCCAGTAGCATACATACAGCAACACGCTGCGATGAGGGACTTTTTCAAATGCTTTTTTTGGTGCACCTCTTACTTCATTCTTTTTCAGTTCTCTAATTACCATTGATATTACATTAAAATTCAGGTTTTGAAATACCAATAAAATTATATTTGTTTTGCTATATTTTAACATTGTTAAAAGACTAGTATAAGTAAATGATTCACAAAACGTTTTCTGTTTGTTGTAGGTGATGTGAAATAGAGTGATGGCTGTTAGAGAAGCACGAGTCCCCGTGCTACATGAAGACAGACCCGCACACGGACCGCACGGTGCGTAACAACCACCAGTAGTAGCATTTGTTGTGGCCATAGCCATCAGAGAACACAAGTTATTAATTGACAGATGCCTGAACCTCACTTACGACATTTTAAAGATAAGTTTGCATATATACAGTTTCCGAACAACAACATTCAGACCATTGGTCTATCCAGCAATATCAGCTACTCAGTAGAAGATCTTTCCTTTTGTCGTTATATCTACAGCTGGAAAATGTCATAAGCGAGATTCAGTATCTGTTAATTAGTATCTTGTGATCTTTGATGGCTACCGCCACATTTGTCAACAAAAAGAATGTCATAAGATAAATTCTATGGCCATAGATTCCATTGGTAGTGTTGTTGTCTGCCCCTGGTTGCTCATTAGCCATATGGTTACATGACCCTCTTTTTAAATAGATTTGCGAGTTCATGACTTTTCTGAAAATGAGTGATTCCTGCAGTCTACAAACATAATAATCTTAATATCCCTGTCGACCCTGTAACGTGAGATTAGTTCTATTGTACAAGTGCTGTCTCACCCTTAAACCTGTATTATGAAATAGTCACCAGTATTATGCATATTCAAACAGTTTATGGCTTTGATTTTAATACACATTTGGGAGTATGGACTAAGCGAAGATCTTCCACTGAGAGAGTGAAATTGCACGGAGGACCAACAGTCCATTTTATTTCTTTAGGTTAGAAGGATTTCTGTTTGCCTCAAGGTCAGTTTCACTAGAGCAAGTGGCCCAAATGTTATTGTTCGGAACTTGTATCTATGCCAACTAATCTTGAAAATGTCATTAGCGCGATTCAGGTATCTGTCAAATGTCTTGCGCACTGGAGTGGCTACTGGTACAGACGATCCTTCACAGAGGTCTTCAAGGACGTGTTCTTTTAGAATATAACAGGTACCTGCCCTCGGCTCCTTGTCCTCAAGCGTTTTGTACTTTACCCCGGCCGGCGACTCGAACGTTCTACGGAATTCGAGAACCTCTTAACAACGAGTGGGCTGCGCGCTCGTCTACCCAACTACGCTAATGATCTAGTAATAGGAATGTCGAGTTTATCATGATAACGCATTCAAGGTCCGTGCGGCTGATATCGGCGATGTGATGTGACGTCACTCTGAGGGCGATAGTGACGTGGTCTGCCGCAGCGGTGGGGGGCGCGCGGGGGGTCGCTGGGGGTGGGCTTATCTTCGTTATAAGTCAGATCCAGTAGCTGCGATAGGAACTAGTCTGTATAGCGCGCCCCGAGCCGCGTTCGGAGGAGTATGCTCATCTGTCAACGAAGACAATATAAAATATTAGCTTGGGCCCGCGACTTCGTCCGCGTGGAATAGTTACTTCGGGATAACGCTAAATTTTACCCGCGACATCATTTACGTAGAAGGTGAAAATATTTTTGAATAATAGAAAGTTGAGGAGCTATTTAAGGTACCAAAATCACGCTTTTTAACCAACTTCAAAAGAGGAAGTTATCAATTCGTCCACAATGTTTTTTTTTCACCGATTTCTCGAGAATGCTTGCGCCGAGTCTGATAACTCTTTTTTTCTTTTTTTTTGTTCGAGATGGTAGACTTCCCGAGTGGTCCTGTAATTATTAGGATCGGGATCTGACGATGGGATCCTGGAGAAATTTAGAAAAATATACAATTTTCAAAGCCTATCTTGAAGTGATTTGGTTGTTTCTAGTTATTGTTCTTATTATGTGTGGTCGCGCACCGGCGGCCGGCGCCCTGTACGTCATTATTACGCTCTTGATCATTATTTTGCTGCGATGTTATTAAGCCTATAGCCTCCCTCAATAAACGGGCTATCTAGAACTGAAAGAATTTTTCAAATCGGACCAGTAGTTCCTGAGAGTAGCGCGTTCAAACAAACAAACTCTTCAGCTTTATAATATTAGTACAGATGTTAATTAAACGAAGCTCACAGTACACGATTATATTTAAATTAATAAAAGAAAAGCAAAAAACGAAACTGATCATCACTGGTGGTAGGACCTCTTGTGAGTCTGCGCGGGTAGGTACCACCACCCTGCCTATTTCTGCCGTGAAGCAGTAATGCGTTTCGGTTCGAAGGGTGGGGTAGCCGTTGTAACTATACTGATACCTTAGAACTTATATCTCAAGGTGGGTGGCGCATTTACGTTGTGGATGGCTATGGGCTCCGGTAACCACTTAACAACAGGTGGGCTGTGAGCTCGTCCACCCATCTAAGAAAAAAAAAAAAATGAAAACTGAGCTATCTGAACAACAAGAATGTTTTATTTATTCATGCGCTCTTATCTTATTTAATAGTTAGTTTAGTTGCACGATCCTTAGTCACTATCCTTAGATGCATTCTATACGATATTCCTGATAACATCTCGACTGTAATGTATCTACAATTCGTCGAGCTCACACCAGATGGCGCCACCAGTGCGCTGTTCGCTAGCGCCGCTGTTGTCCATAGACTTCTCTCTTACACACTCTATTCTTATGACAGGACTAAAATTTGTGGTGGTTAGTGATTCGAATTGTAGAGGGAGAGGCAGACCTAAGAATAAAATTTAACAAAAATAAAAACCGACTTCAAATATAAAAAAAGAGATATTCCAAAACAAATGAATATACAATAAAAACAATCATCGAAATCGGTTGACGTGATATTGAGGTCGCGCACGTACTTAATGCAAATTTAAAACTTATATGGTTTTCTCATGGATACCATTATCAGAACTGGACTAAATTGAAATGGGACTACACGGGAAGCGTCAGCTTTCTAATAAAAAAGAATCATCAAAATCGATTCACCCAGTCAAAAGTTATGAGGTAACAAACATAAAAAATACATACAGTCGAATTGAGAAGATCTTCCTTTTTTGAAAAATGGATGTATTGAGTGAGCGAAGTATATGATAGAAGAGTGTCGAAGGAGGAAACATATTGCGCCGAGCCCAAGTGACTGGGAGGAGGGAGGAGAGAAAAATGGAAAAACACGTCATTTCGGATCCTCCTGATCCACTAACGGTGCTTTTAAGTACTCCAAGCACCGGTCATCGTTCTCGTCGAACGCGTCGATTGCGACGAAGGGCTCGGCGAGTAAATTAACCCACAGACACAGCCCACTGATTTTCTCGCCGGATCTTCTCAGTGGGTCATGCTTCCGATCCGGTGGTATATTCTGCAAAATACTGCTCTTGCTATGGTTAGTGTTATCAACGTCGTCAGGTTTGAGCCCTGCGAGCTCACCTACTACTTAAGGGTACGCTGAAATGGTCTCTCAAGACCATCAGCTTAGGTAGAAAAAAACAAAACCCGCCGGTAGCAGCTGTAAAGCTATAAATTCGTGTAGTTACTGTGGGTAATGTGAACCTCGCGGTTCCAGTGAGTAGCGTCCGGGGCATGATGCTCCCCCTTGCCCCTTCCTCGCTACCCCCCTGATTGGGCTCTATACAGGAGAGGACGCTCGGGTGGTCGGCAGTCACGTGCAGACGGTTCGCTTAGAATCTCCGGGAGGGAGGACCAGCTCAAGGTGAGTCGGCACGAGTAGCTACCACCACCCGGCTATTTCTGCCGCGCGGCTTAAAGGTTGGAGCAGTCGTTGTACTGTAATCCTGAGAATTAGAACTTATGTCTCAAGGTGGTGACATTTTTGTTGTAGATGTCTAGGGGCTCTAGTAATCATATAACACCAGATTGACTGTGAGCTTGTTTACCCATCTAAGCAATAAAACACATCCTTTTTTTACCCTATGTGTAAAGTTTAAGTATTGTGTTCGATCGTTAGATGCGGCCCGCAAGTCGGAGGGTGGTGGAGCAGGCGTGCAGCTGTCGCGGACGGCGACCGTCGTGACGTCACTGGCGGCGGGCGCGGCGGCCGGCGCTGTCGCCAAGACGACCATCGCACCCCTGGACAGAGCCAAGATCAACTTCCAAACATCGTAAGGCCGGTCCCGACGCTTGTGGCGGTGCGCGGTCTACTCAGGGCTGCGAGCACACGTATCGAAACTTAAAGCTCACTCATAAAGTTATCAAATCTTACCCAGAGACCTCTAATTGTATAAAACCACTCTGTCTGTCTCCGAGGAGCACACGAAGTAGTCTTAAAGTAGACACCTCAATTTATCCTTTCAACTGTTAGTGAAATACTTCTCCTAAATCATTGGCGCAGCGACCCCAAGGGGACCATGACTTGGACACCAAGAGACGCCATCCCATGAAGTCCGGACACTGGGTAGCTTATAATATATATCGTATACTAGTATAAACTATACATGTATACTAGTTGGTATAAACTAGTATTTACCACGGAACTTGACTCGGCGAGTTCAATGAGCGCGTCATCGCGGGACCACACGCGGGCTACTGACCGTCGTCGCAACAATCTCTAAACCCATTTGATCCAGCATGTGCCGACACGTAGACCGCGGACCACAGACTGTCGTGTTCCAACAGTCAGATCCCGTACTCGTGGCGCGCGGCGGTGCGGTTCCTGGTGCAGAGTGCTCGCAGCGAGGGCGCGGCGGCCCTGTGGCGCGGCAACAGCGCCACCATGGCGCGCATCGTGCCCTACGCCGCCATACAGTTCACCGCGCACGAGCAGTGGAAGCGCGCACTCGCCGTCGACACGCCGCACACCGCGCAGTCAGTATCCCGGGGTCCGCCGGGGGGCGGGGGGGCAGCATGTCCAGCAGCAGCCGCCTGCCGTCCGGCAGACAGGTCGTGCTCCGCGGGCGAGGGGGGCAGAAGATGATGACGGGATCATCTTAAACGATATATTATCTAACCACATCCTCTCCCCCCCAACCGGTCAGCACGCACATATAACTAGTCAGGTCATAAGTATTGTCACACAGTAAAAACTTTTCTTTTAGAATGCTGGCCACAAAAAAGTTTATTGAATTCGAATTTCGAATTGTTCATGAAAATAAAAATGTATACTTTTAGAATTTTACTCATTTTTAAATATGGAGTGGACGCTTAATAGTCCGGTCTATTTACACATTCAAGTTTACATAAATTCCCATAAAGCTGAATATTGGCATAGTTGTTCAAAACATCATTATAAAGAAAATCTCAAAAGTCCTCATCGTTCCGAGGTGTGCTAAAAATTTGGCACGGGGTCAAAGGTCAAAAAAATGAGTTTTTTGCGATTTTTAGCGAAACGGTGAGTTTTTTCGCAAAATTACCCCAGTACAAAATTGTAGATCACAAAATTCTCTACAAAAAATATATCAATATTTTTTTTCCTAAAAGCCACCATTTTGGAGATATAACGTTCCGAAAAGTTGGATCAGTCGTAATCCCTCTATTTTGCACACGTTTCCACGCCACCTATGAGGTAGTGTACAAAGCGCGTTTTTTTTAACGTGGTTTCCCCAGTAGGCCTATTCCACGGGTCTGCTGAGATTTTATATGTTTTAAAACTATTGCAAAATAATATTATATATTATAGTGGGCAAAAACAACGGCGGTGTAATTAAATAAAATACTTAAAATAAAAAGTTAGTCGTCTGATTCATAACTGTCCAAGATTTCTGTTTCTTCTTCTTCTTGATCTTCTTCTCCTTCTTCTTCCTGTTCATCCTCTTGTTCTTCTTCTTCTTCTTGTTCTATTTCACACGTAAACTGCCCCAATAGCGATTCCTGATCGGTATCAAACGAATCTTCAAGAGTTGGTGACTCAACATTCGAGCATGATCGGCCTTGACAGTGTGTGCATGCCAGGGAACAAAACAGTCCAACTTTTCTGCAACCACATTTTGCACTACACCCTTTCTTGCAGTTGCAAAATATTGTGTTGAGAAGTTTCTCAGGTGCTGGTGGAAGTAAAGTTTGAACTGGCTCTAGTGTATTGTCGATCAACTTCCAACCCCAGTCTTTAGGGTCCAGCTGATTACCAAGCCACACTTGAACTTGGTAATATACCCGAAACAGATGTTGATGAGCAGCTACTGAGGTTGGAGGAAGAGAAGCTAAGTTGACTTGTTTTTTATTACGCGTATTTTTCACGAAAGATGTGTATCGCAACTTATCTAAGCAAGTGGTTTTTTTGGGGGCTCCGTACATAGCAAGAAGAAATTGAACTCCGTTGGTGATAACATGTTGTTGAGTTGAATTACTATTTTTAAAAACTTCAGCACATTGTAGTAAATCTTTTTTTTCAAACATTTTGAAAACTGTTGTTTTTCCTCTCCTGTAAAAAGCAGATGTCGTATCGCAGCCAGTTATTGCGTGTAGAAACAATACATGATTTTGACATTTAGGAAAATTGGATAAACTGTTTGATGAATATATTTCCGATTGATTTTGGGCTTTTCCGGGTTTAAAAAAATAAATATTTTTTTCAGTTGGAGTTCGAGCAGTAAGCAAGACGAGTAAATCAACATCCTCACCAACAACAACAGTTGTATTTGTCACACTGAATTTCTTTATCGCTGTTTCAATAATCAATACATCAGCATCATCATTAGCTTGTTCAACGGATATATTCTCAGCAGTAAATTTTGCTTTCAACATCGAAATAAACCTAGATTTATTGTGATTATTTGCAAAGAATTTCTGTTGACTGGTAGGAACTGTCATTGATTCATCGAATATAATATCAGAAGAAGTTGATGAAGCAGCATTTCGACGGCGTTGCTCTGCTGCTTTAATATTTCTCGTATAATCATCATATCCGTCAAATACGACAGTAACTCTGGAACCAAAATGTCGACGTACATATTGAACGTATTTATCTAAGATAACGTTAAATGTTTCCTCGCTATCCCACACCACTCGATGTAATAAGAATCCTCCGTCAATTATGTACGTTGAATTAGTGTTATTAATATCAACATTTATAGTCTGAAAACAATCGTAAATAGCCGACTTCTGGGTCTTGCGCATTCCAATGTCATCAAATAATGTTAACGGATAAGGAGCTAATTCATACTCGAAATATTTCTCAATTTCATCTTGAAAAGCCGCAGTAACACTCATACGTTGGAATAATAACACTGGGTCAACAGGTACTTTTTCTTCGTGAACTTTTACGGTGCTACTCATAGCTAAAAGAGGAACAACTTTGTCAGCGCGTTTAAGTTTAATATCTTTAAATGTCAGTCCAGTTATTTTAGCAATAGAGATAAGCCCAAGTTCACGTGCTTTATAGCAATTAATTGTATTATCACCAACGACACCACTTGCAATCGAGATGACTTTGTTAACCTCTGGGAAAGGATCATGAATCGAGAACCACTCAAGAAGCATTCGTATGTCTTTAGCGTCTTTTTTTACACGTGAATCACTGGCATCAACATGCTGTTCAGTCGTATCCATCCTAACATTAGCAAGATCTTCTAATTTCTCACAAACTGTGTTCATTGCATGCATGCTGTAAACCCATTTACTGATTACACTTTGTTTTGTACTTCTTCCTCGAGCAATACCTCTATCTGTCTTCATGGCTTTCATCATAGACTGTTCGATAACCATGTCTGTAGAAGTTCCACAACTCAATTTATCTGAGCGTCTCACGGTGAAAAATCCTTCGGTAAATTTTTCGTAAACTTCAGGATCCATCGAGTCCTGTAATTGCATCATGTCTTGTAAATACAAGTGTGCAGATTTAGCATATGGAAAATGTCCTGACGAGTGGAAATAAGGTAACATTTCTTTTACACAACTTAAATGAGCTTTCCAGTCCCCCATACGCTCAGCTCTCAAAAATTCTTTTGCAAGTGAAACCATATTAAAATATTGTATCCAAAGTTGCGCTGTTGGCCCTCGTTCCTCAAAATCTTTCAATTTCATATTAAATTTATGAAGTAAAGCACCTGATACTTCATTATCATTTTCAATATCTGAATATGAAAGAGTGCTATCTAATATATGGTCAATATTTATGATTAAATCTGCTCCCATGATATCATTAATATCTATTGTTTTTAATATTGTAATTGCTAAAGCCAGCTGGAGTAGTGTATGTGCTCGAACAGCTCTTGCGTAAGCATGACCATTGAGCATTTTTTCTAATGACTTTGGTGCATAGATTTCTGAGAGTACTTCTTTTATCCCGCTACCTTGCATAATATAACCAATTGCTCCGAGATAAGACATGAGTAGATGAAATCCTCCAAGTCTGACAATAATCTTCGATACTTCAGAGCCGTCAGGTGCGGCTGATACAATTTCTCGAGCTTTCGCATACAAGGGTTGGTCGAAAGTCACGATGCATACAGTGTGGCCGTAACGTTTCGCGTTCTCTAATGCACAAAGTAAAGTCGTATAGACAGTATTATAGTTACTAGCTGGTTGATGGATGAATGGTAAAAATGTAATCTGAGATTTTGAATAATTTGTATGGTAATTTGTTAAGCGCTCAATAAAACCGTTCCAACCAGGTAATGATGTATTTTTCCACTTTCCATAAAACCATACTACATCAGAATTTTTATGAAAAGATACTGTTTCAGTTCCATATCCAAAATCTTGGACATATATTTTACTGTAACCAACTACATCACTATTCTGATAGATCTGTATTGGCACATGAGCTTTTGCTTTGAAGTGTTTTGCTGAAAGAACTTCTTTTATTCGTTGCATAGGTTCTTCTAGTAAAACAGAGTGCTTTGGAGTTACAATTTGAATTATACCCATTATGTGGAGTGAATTGTTACCATCTAGCGTATTAACATTTATATCAGCATTATCTGCAACGTATTGAATAAGTGTGCCACTTTCAGGTGGTAGGACATGAGGAAGAGGATGAAAAACTGCTGCTGGCTCGTACATCAATGTATCATTATAAGAAGCACACAAACCAAAAGACGACAAAATTTGTATAAGACGCTTAGACCCGAACCTCCGATGAAAAAAAACTGAAAGACCTAACTGTAATTTGGACTTGAACGATCTTGGTCGAATAGCAGTCATGATACTATGACAAATATTGGTGCATACTAGTTTTAAATGATCGAAATTTGATCGTTTATTTTTTAAGATCATTTGCTCCAAAAAAAATGTCAGTGACTGTGGGATGTCATTATTTAAATCTTCAAACATTCGACCTGGTGGAGGGTAGTAGGAATTATCAAATACCGAGGATTGAATATCTTCTCGAATAATAGATGCTGCTGCTTCTAGAGTTTTTAATCGTTCTTCTTGTTTATTAATTTTTTTATTTTCGGACCAAGATTGATTTAAAATTTCATGGTGACTGTTTATCAAACATACAAATGTTAACGCTCCCGGTTTTTCAGTGATAATAATTTTATCGCCATATTTCAGTTTAAGTCGCAGCTTAATAGTCCTGTTATCTAAAGTTAAAATTTTGCTAACATCTTTTAACTCAGCCAAAGTAAACTGACAGTCATTGCTACTCTCAATGTATGTAAATATTTCCTGCATTGCCAGATCTGTTGCTTCATCTTTAGGACGACCAACTGTACCGCCAGTAGTCGGTTTCAAAAAAGAAGTATAACATTCTTGGTGATACTTTGCTTCAGCAGCAACTAAATCATAGTCAAATTCGATTCGAGCAACAACAGCTTTCGATATAGCATCGGAACGAGTTCGTGCTACTTCCAAAATTGAATGTTTGAATTGGAGTGTACTTACTTGACAAATTTTACTGCGACGATCTAAGGATTTTTTTCTCTGCAACTCTTCATTCAATTTATTGCCACAAAATAAACATAGTTTTTTAAAACAAAAAGCTGAATCACTTGAACGGGATCTAGTACGAGGAGGACTACTTACTGTAGATCCTGTAGATGTGTTAGCTTCTTGTTCTTCGCGTTTTCTTTTGATGGCAGCAGCAATAGAACACTTCCGCGTATAAATTTTACGACAGTTGCTATGTATTGTCACAGATTTTTGTTTTTTAAGAAATTCCGAGTATCCATCATCTCTTTCAGCACTTGCATTAATCAGTGTCTTCATACCACGATCAACAGTTACAGTTTCACTTTCAGTTAAAAGATGAGTACAAATAAAACAATATTCTGACATTTTTCTTATAAAAATCTAAAACGCACAAAATAGGTTAAAAGATAGGTTAAGATAAGCACATGTTTTCCCTACGCAGTGGCGCTCAAGACTAACGGTATGTATTTCATATATTGGGCATGCCAACATAAAGCAGGTATACGACCCTAGCCACGCGGACAATAGAATAAAAGACAGATGTTATCCCAAGGTTATACTGACGTACAAATTTAGGAACGGGGTTTCATTATACCTGAGATTCTCGTAGTTTAACTTATATTTTACATAAGCAAGTTACAATAAATAATAGCGAACTTATTTTAGTTCTATTACACCTTTAGTGACTTTCATATGTGGCGTACGTGTGCAAAATAGAGGGATTACGACTGATCCAACTTTTCGGAACGTTATATCTCCAAAATGGTGGCTTTTAGGAAAAAAATTATTAATATATTTTTTGTAGAGAATTTCGTGATCTACAATTTTGTACTGGGGTAATTTTGCGAAAAAACTCACCGTTTCGCTAAAAATCGCAAAAAACTCATTTTTTTGACCTTTGACCCCGTGCCAAATTTTTAGCACACCTCGGAACGATGAGGACTTTTGAGATTTTCTTTATAATGATGTTTTGAACAACTATGCCAATATTCAGCTTTATGGGAATTTATGTAACCTTCCTCCTGATTTTAGGCTTAAATAGACCGGACTATAAAGAAGACCGTGTTGCAGTTATTGCGTTGCATCGTTGCGGTTACGCGCCAATTCAAATTTTTAACATACTGAAAAAATTTAATATAACCAAAAGATTCGTTTATCGTACCATCCAACCGATATAATGAAGACTCTAGTGTAAATAACAGGTCAAGAAGTGATCGCCCTCGGTCTGTTAGGACTCCAGCAGTGATAAAAGCTGTGAAGGCGCGAATTCAAAGAAATCCCAAACGTAAGCAGAAACTCTTGGCCCTTTGATGGGGTTAAGCAGAACCACGGTGAAAAGGGTGTTAAATGAAGACTTAGGGTTTCGGGCATATCGAAGAAAAACAGGACATCGTTTGAATGCTCGTCTAATGGACATGAGACTGAAGAGATGCCGCGCTTTGTTGAAGCGGTACGCGGGAAAAAAATATCGGGAAATTCTTTTTTCGTAGAAAAAATTTTTACCGTAGAAGAGAGCTACAACAAACAAAATGATAAGGTGTACGCACACAGTAGTGAAGAAGCGAGCAACCGTATGTGTCCAACGAGGTCATTTTCCATCCTCGCTCATGGTATGGTTGGGAGTTTCTTATTGGGGCTTAACAGAGGTACATTTTTGTGAGAAAGGTGTAAAAACGAATGCAGTTGTGTATCAAAACACAGTCCTGACGAACCTTGTGGAACCTGTTTCTCATACCATGTTCAATAACAGGCACTGGGTATTCCAACAAGATTCGGCGCCAGCTCATAGAGCGAAGAGCACACAAGACTGGCTGGCGGCGCGTGAAATCGACTTCATCCGGCACGAAGACTGGCCCTCCTCCAGTCCAGATTTGAATCCGTTAGATTACAAGATATGACAACACTTGGAGGAAAAGGCGTGCTCAAAGCCTCGTCCCAATTTGGAGTCACTCAAGACATCCTTTATTAAGGCAGCCGCCGATATTGACATGGACCTTGTTCGTGCTGCGATAGACGACTGGCCGCGCAGATTGAAGGCCCGTATTCAAAATCACGGAGGTCATTTTGAATAAACTTTAGTGTCATAAGAATCTATGTTTTGTTAAGTTCATTTAGGTATATGAATGGTTACATAATGAATAAACTTGTTTCAATTATTTTACATTAAACATGTGACAGAATTTATGACCTGACTAGGTATATGTCAAGATCAACTAAACAAAAAAAAACAATAATATACCTAAGAGAACATTTTATATCAATTAGCCCCTTGAATCAGCTCACCCCGCGAGGGACGAGTCTATAAGTATTTGAGCATTGCAAACGAAGCGCGTGTAGTGTTTATACGATAACATAGATTGTGGTCCAGACAGCATCCGATCAAGCACCTGATAGCGGGGTCCCTGGCGGGCGTGACGTCACAGAGCGCCACCTACCCGCTGGACCTGGCCAGGGCGCGCATGGCGGTCACCAACGCCACCGAGTACAGAACCCTGAGGGCCGTGTTCGTGAAGGTGGTGCGCGAGGAGGGCTTCCGGCGGCTGTACAGGTGAGCGGCTGCGTTGCGGCCCGGGGGCACGTCGCTGCGGACACTAAACGTGGTTTCCTTCCCCAGGGGCTACCCGGCCACCGTGCTCGGGGTCATCCCGTACGCCGGCGTCTCCTTCTTCACGTACGAAACCCTCAAGCACAAGTACACAGGTGAGGCGGCGCAGCTCCACAGGCAGCGCCCCGCTGCGCGCGACAGTAACCGCGTCCGTGTGTCCGCAGAGCACTTCGGTCCCCCGCAGTCGGCGCTCAGCAGCGTGCTGTGCGGCGGCGCGGCGGGCGCGCTGGCGCAGACGGCCAGCTACCCGCTCGACATCGTGCGCAGGCGGATGCAGACCCGCAGCTACCCCACCATGCTGGCCACCTTCCGCGCCGTCTACACGTCAGTACCCGACACAGCTTGTGCACTGTGTACACTATCATATTAAAGTTAACGAAAAACAGATACTAAAAGACTCGTACCACTTTTGTTTCCCCCAGGACTGAAGGATGGCGTGGATTCTTCAAAGGTCTGAGCATGAACTGGGTGAAGGGACCGATAGCGGTCGGCATATCCTTCGCCACGTACGACTCCATCAAGGGGACGCTCCGGGACCTGGCGGTGACGCTGCAGAGCTAGCGCAGACTGCATTTGCAGAGTGTAGTTCCGACTCCCTGTCCACAGATGGCGTTGTTTACAATGAAGCGTGGAAACGAAAAATGAATGTTGTGATATAAGTATTTTTAGTTCAATAACAGATGGCGCTGTGAACAGACGCCGTTTTGTGTTTGCACGCACTGAACCGAAATGTTTATTTAGTTGCCGGCAGATGGCGCTATGATCAGGTATAAACGATTTAAATAACACAATCTGCACTTCAGAACAGCAAAAAACGAATCCTCAACAATAATTACTGTTGTTCTGAAATTTCAAATTCTTGTATTAGGATGTCCGACATCGTGATTAAGTTCGACGGCGCTAGATGGCGCTGTGCCGGCGTCGCCATTACCTAACAGTTTCCTCTGCATGTCCCGCTAGATGTCGCCGCGCAGTATATTCACTATCCGGCCAACAGATGGCGCTAACCGTAAGAGACAAGTAATTATTATTTCTGTATATCTGAACATATTAAATTAAATTAATAAATAAGATTAATGACTGAATCTAAATGAAGCGACAATAATTGACAGACTCTCGTAGAGCGCGACTGGGAACGTTAATGTTTATTGGTGAATAAGAAAACTAATATTGATCTGTAACTTATTGTGTATACGTTGAACTTATAGTGCGCCCCCGGGGGACCGCGGGGGGACCGCAGCGGAGACCCTTTGTTGTCTTTAAAGGGGGTAATATAGGCAAAGAAGTGCTGAGTAGAAATAATCACGTGTTAATGAGTGTAGCACAGTTGTCTGAGCGAGGGTCATCTTACTTTAAGTGCTGGCTTTAGAATCGGTCCTCCCCGCCGCGTCCCCCTCGCCCCCCGGTCCCCCGGTCCACTGCCTGTTGTTAATTGTGAAGTATAGTGTTGTCGACGTTGTAGCTATGAAATGTTTATAAATATATGAAAATAAATGATTTATTGTTTTGTAAATGTGTTTAATTTGATATCCCGATTTATTTGGCGTCGCTGAATGCGCAGACCTCCCACAGTGGGTCCCGTGTTGTCTCCAGTGGCGGCCGCGCACACCCCCGGTAGTGCCTGTGGCAGTGTACACAGAGACCTACTGTCTTTTCATCTGCCATCTTTAAGTCCGCACAGGTGATGCCCCCACCTCCGTACCCCCTGCCATGATGGAGGAGGAGTCGTCGGGGAGGTAACGGCGGAACCCCGTACCCTGATTTAGACTGTAATTTTTTTATTGTCCTTGTCGACAGATGAACATACAGCCCACCCGATGGCGAGTGGTTACTGTCGCCCATGGGCTCTGAGGAATTGTTTGAGATGATCCCTTCATCTCCATTTTATCATCGCACCTCCCGCCATCGGAGCAGAGTTCATCCATATTACCTGGAACCGCTGCGTTCATCGACAGTGCGTTTCCAGATATCTTTTTTGCCACGTACCATCCGGTTATGGAATGAGTTCTCCTCCATAGTGTTTCCCGAGCGCTATGAAATGTCCTTCTTCAAAAAAGGCTTGTGGAGAGTATTAAGCGGTAGGCAGCGGCTTGGCACTGCCCCTGGCATTGCTGAAGTCCATGGGCAACGGTAACCATTCACCATCAGGTGAATTCAGGTGGGCCGTATATTCGTCTACCTGCTAGGGCAATAAAAAAAAGCATACAGTTCTAATGTTAGATAAGAAAACCATTTTTTTACTTACGGAAATGATTTATTAATTAAATTAATAATATATTTTACAAATCTTATCGCTAACTATTGCACGTGTTAATGACAAATGACAATAAATCTAATTACCGACTAGAATATATCGCTAACAAAAGCTAACTACGGGATTATTGAACAATTTAGACGAAAACAATGTTATGTAATTGAATTGTTAACCGATGCTACCCCGTCATGACGCGGGAGCCCGGCCCTTCGACCTGGGAGCGCACGGGACGCGGCTGTGGGTGGCAGCCTGCTCACACCTGGTCCACGATGACACAGCCCACCTGGTGTTAAGTGGTTACTGGAGCCCATAGACATCTACAACGTAAATGCGCCACCCACCTTGAGATATAAGTTCTAAAGTCTCAGTATAGTTACAACGGCTGCCCCGCCCTTCAAACCGAAACGCATACTGCTTCACGGCAGAAATAGGCAGGGCGGTGGTACCTACCCGCGCGGACTCACAAGAGGTCCTACCACCAGCTCAATCGTGAGCTCATCAATCTAACAGTATTATTGTTGCCCACAATATCTGTTTGTAGTAGGACGGCCTGTGTGTCGCGACCCCACTGTTATGATGTCAGTAATATCGTTCAGTTTGTGTTTAAAATCCTCCAGCTATTTGACTAACAACGCTCCCCCTCGCTTCGGGGACTGAAAAAATCAATAGCCAATAAGCATTGGTTCAAATGATGAATCATGTTACGTTTTAGTCAAATTAGGTTGACGTCGCTGTGCGCCCGTGGACCGCGCCACGCTCGCCGGCGACCGTGCACGTTTTAACGACCCTTTGTTGGTTTAAACCGAAAGTCATCGGATAATCTATTTAACAACAAATAAAAACGACTCCATTGTTACAGCTGGATCCGCCATCTTGTGTTTAGTTTATTAGTTGTGTATGTAAACATATTGTTTTAAGTAAATACATATTTAAAATTGGTGAATTTTGATGGAGATTAGCATTGTAATTAAACTTTATTATACCTACGTTTTAATTCCTCGTTTTTTATTGTTATTATACCGAGGAGTGAAAGGATGTTTGATTTAAACTACATTTTTGAAATTTTACAGAAGAACCATTTAAAATTTAAAAATTTGGAAAAAATATCATGACAAAAAACTTTTTCAGTCAAACATTTGGATGGTGTAAACATAATTGAAGGTCAATTAAAAACAACGAATTGTTGATGTTAATAGGTAGACACCAAATAAGACCTTTAATTACAAAGATAAAGGTCGCGTGCTAAGCGAAATGTGCTTAAACCAAATCATTCGCACCTCTACACTCTACACGTCTTGAGCATATCCTCCGGTTTTCACGAAACCTGAATTAATACAATTTAGTTTTAAAAACATCAGAAACAATAAAACGAGTATACGCGAGTCTAAACTTTTGTTAAATTCACATCCCGCTCTTGTAGTGAGAGTTATTTAATTGAGACAGTCGCAGGCAGGGCTGCCAACCCCAGCATAGAGTAAAACTGTACATATGCTCCAAAAAAAGTGCAGAAAACTGTAAATATCAAAATAAAAACAGTAAATCTACATCTTTATCTGTATGTTATAGTTTGTATAATTTAATGGTAGTAGTAAATAGAATATATTGTAGGGAGGGCATTAAAAATAAGAAAAATCGTGTAGGTAATTATCAAAGTTTTAATCTAATTAAATGTCTAAATCAAAAGTCTCAAAGTTGCGATTATTCCAGTGCCGGCGTGTTGGATAGCATTACGAGCTACTATTTCATTTTGAATTTGTCAGTCTTCTTGATTTACCGTTTCTTCTTTACTGTTCTTGAAATCGTACATAGGTACATATATTTATTGAATTTTTGAAATAAAAGAAAAATAATTTTTAAATTCTGACTTTGTGTGCAAGGTACCTTATATTAGTATTGGTAACCATTACCTCTGGTTCGACAGTAGTAGGTTTTACTGAAGCTGACTTAGTGTACGGACTAATAAAATAGATGACGCTAGCATCTTACATAAAAAACTGTAGATTTCAAGGTGTAAACTGAAAACTAAGAGAAGAATTTGAACTATAGGGTTGGCAACAGTGGTCGCGGGTGTTTGCGCGGGAAACTCAGCGGGACATAACCTCATCACCAGTGACGTCACGTCGAGCCCAAATAAATAATGGCAAGTTACAAGCTGACTCCGCGTCGACCAGACTGTGACCAAAGTGTGTTTGACTTGAATGTTCGAAGTTTTTGATTAAATTTCAATTAAGTTTACTCCATTGAAATAGTTGAATAAGTTTTCTTGTTACGATATATTTTCCAAATTTTAAGCTTTAATTGGCTTTCCTGTGAAGTCGTAAAAATATCGCTTAAGCCAAATAACCTTCCACACCTTCATATAATAATGGGATTTGATTTGATTTTGTGAAATAAAATTGTTCATATTTCACTAAAACTGAGGGTTTTCTTCTGATTTGCAGCTTGTTGTTTGTCGGTGAGGTGTGGCGGCTTCTTGAATGAATAACGCAGTTACATTAAAATTATTTAACGTTCGTAACGGAAACCTTATCAGCCCTCAGACGAAGGAAATGAAATTAAAGATAAATTAAAGATAGAATTTTGAAGCAAATTATAACCTGACCGAATGTAAAAGTCCCTTGTTACGCGCACAGTTGCTCCATTCAAATTCGACAAAATTACGTTTTTAATTTGATCGAGTTATATTTGAACTTCAAAGAATTTGTTTAGAGTAATGCAAAATTTCACTAAACTTTAATTAAACAACGCAGACATTTACTTCTAGTTACAAACACTAATATCATTAATGTTTACAAAAACAAATAGTATTTACAGTAGTACAGCGTCGCTTCGATACTCCGGGTCTGCGTAGAGATTGGCTGTGTGTTCCGTGGGGAGTGCTCAGAGGGTCGCCTCTCCTCACCAGCGCATTCCGCCACCCGAGCTGCTGTCATCTCTACCGTCTGTAGCAGCTCCGTGCGTCCCCTCCGCGGCGTGTCCCGAGCGATACGACACGTTCTTAGCGACCACTTACCATTAGATGTGGGCGCGAACGTTTAATAGCGGCGATGATATGCTCTGAGCATGTCGCGAGACAACTACATACATCCACTAAACGTATTTGGCTAATTATTTAAAATTCAATGTTCAGTAATTAAGGCCGGCTGCACACTGTCGGGCGTGTCTCCGGTTGGTTCGCTGAATCAACTCCCGGAGTCCGCGCGGCTAGACGTCGTAGTGCGGCAGCTGGTCGAGGGGGTGGTAGTAGCGGTGCGGGTAGGGGGGCGGCAGCCGGCCCCCCGCCATGCTGAACAGCGCCTCCGGGTCGCACACGAACTTGTACACGTACCGCTCGCCTGCGGGGGGACAGGGGGGGACGCAGTGTTAGCTACCTGTGCACTTCGATCTGAGACTGAGGTCGGGTAGAGACGACGAGGCTGAGATCAGACTTCATTAAAATTATCACATTCCAAAATTAACGCGCAATCTATAATAATATTTCGCATTACATTGCTGGTTAGAGCTGGCTAAAGCAAATATTATGAAGGGGGGGGCATGGTCACCTGCTACTTTCTGCATGATCCCCTTCTCGTAGTAGTACCGCAGCGAGCGGGACAGCTTGTCGTAGTTCATGGCGGGCCGGTTCTTCTGCGCGCCCCAGCGCCGCGCCACCTGCAGCGTCACACCACCACGCTGCCTCAGAGTGTCTTTGTGTTACATTAATGTGTTCTATTTGAACGCACTAAGCGAGCACCAATTGCAAGATCGGATGGCAATGTGTGGCCAGCCGTTGCCTCACTATATATATGTCTGGTCGACGGTGACCCGTGGTGACTCGTGATACATTCCGCGCGCGGTGGGTACCTCCTCCGGCTCGTGCAGCTTGAACTCGAGCCCGCGGCCGGTCCAGGCCACGCAGCGCGCGCCCTCCGCCAGCAGAGACACCAGGAACTGCCACAGCTGCAGCGAGCCGCGCCGCCCGCCTGCACACACGAGCACCGGTCACCACATCACCAGATTCAAACTGCAACGCATGCTAGCTGGACTGCAAAATAAAGACTTTGGACTTTAGGTAGTATGGTTCGGTATCCAACATTACAAGTCTAAGAACTTATTAAGTCCATAGCGAAGTAAGTACACCGCGCGGTAGCTTATTTAACGTGATGGCTGGGGGCGGCGCCCGGGGGGGCGAGGGCACGGCGGGCTGCACTGCGGTGCTAATATACAACTGCTTCAGTCTAGACTCTACAGCAGTAGGATCACAATCACACGAGCCGAAATAGCAGCAAGTACGCCGCGGCATCTGAATGAATACTAAGTTAATTAACTTCATTATACCGTAAACAAAATCAGCTGACGCCCGAGGTCAACGGCCTTGCGTGAGACGGCCACACCGCGCGCCGGGACGCTGTGTGTGTACCTGAATGTGTAGTGGTGACGTGCTGCGGGCTGGCGGGGTCGGTCCGGCTCGACACGGCGAGCGGCGTCGCACACAGCGAGCTGCTTACTGCGCACACAATGACCGCGTTACGTGAGCTCATCGGGACAATGACGCTCGGCATCAGGCAGCCTCGCACCCTGTGCAGTGTGCTGTGTAGTCCGGTTCAATAGTGTACAATATGATTGAGACTATGACCTCAAAGCTGACAGCGGCATCATGCGAGGGACGAGATCGGGCCAGTGAATATCTGATAGCATCGGATGCAGCGCGGCGCGGGGCGGGGGGCGCGTCGCTATCAGACATGTTGCTCACGAAAATAAGTCCTAAATACATCTAACACACACGCAATACTTCGACTGCACAGACTTTAAGTATTAAGTGTATTATCTATGTTACAGACAGCGTCAACTGTCAATGTGACAGGACTTCTTGGCGGGAACGCGAGGACCGAAGTTGTGTGAATTGTTTTATTTTGTCTATTTACTGTTTCTTCGGGTTTAAATGTGTATATTAATTGTTTAGTATCTGTGAAAGTGCACAAATGTGGGTAAATGAAACAAAGCTGCTGGACGTAACTTCTCGGGATACTCCAAAAAGTTCACTGAAAAAGTCTCAGTCAATGACCACGATTTTACTGAGATTATATTATTTCATCCCATATCATCTCATCTGATTGAATTTCATGCCAATTGATTCATCATTATCATCATCAGCCAATAGCAGTCCACTGCTGGACATAGGCCTTTCCAATTGCTCGCCACTGAGCACGATCCTCGGCCTCTCTCATTCAGTTCTTGCCAGTCACCCTGCACAGATCATCACTCCACCGAGCCTGAGGGCGTCCTGCACTTAATGTTCCAAAATTAATCAACTTCATTTCATTTCACTTTTTATTATTATTTTTCATTAATAAAATATATAAAAGATTAGGCTGAATGGTATGGTACCTTTTCCAGTTGGAAAAACAGAACTACTACTACTGTCAATGTGACATATGACACTGGTCAAATGTCAACGTTGCACCGACACAGTGGCGACCTCGCTCAAGTCGACCATCATAGCACGTATACGTTTGTACCTAGCTTCTCGTCCCAGCGGTGGTGGGGCTCGGAGCTGGAGACCGGCTCCTCCCTCGCCTCCTCGTCCTCATTGCATTTACTGAACGGGATGCCGCATCTGTTCCGACACAACACTTAGTTAACGGGCAATGTGCACTGTACAATAAATTGTTAACGTCAAGCCGGAGACTACTTGGGAAATCTTTACGATTTGTACCGCTGGTAGGTCGCCTTGTGTGCCCGCACGGATAGGGACCACCGCCCGGCTTCTTTCTAGCCAATCACGTTGTCTACTGTCTTTATTAACCACGCGTGTAAGAAAAAACAACAGCCACAACTGGCAACATTGATGACAACGCAACGCGGGGCTGCGATCCCCCCCACCCCGTGCGGACTGCCCTCACCTGTGTAGGTACTGATCTCTGTAGTCCAGCCTGGTCTCCTCGCCGTCACTCTTGCACCTGAAACATCACGAGTTAATGGTACACTTGTCCTGGAGGCGCGGCGCCTTAAAGCTCTTGTCTGCGGGCCCAGGTAACCCCTTAACTGTAGGTGCGTGGTGAGCTGGTCTAAACTGTATGTTCAATTTGAAGTATTTTATGAGGAAGTCACTACAAAAGGTCGAGTGTAACTTTGGCACGCAATGTAACTCTACCGAGAAGGCGCCGCGCGGGGCAATACACATTTGTTTGACGAACTACCGTAACCATACATTACGGGCTCACAATATGAACTTGCTGTAAGGATTCTTAGAAACGCTTCTCATCTCTATCACAACACACCACTCGCCATGGGAGCACAGTTCAGTTCTATTACTCGGAGCCGCTATACCACAGTCCGTAGAATGAATTCCTCAATTCTCGGAATATCATCTCTACGCGGGATGGTAATAGAGCAACAAGACTAGTGTCGATAGTGGTAGTTCCTCACGCGTGAGGTTGGGTCTGTCCGTCGGGCGGCGCGTGCGTGTGCGTCCGGTACAGATGCGGGGGCGCGTGCGTGTGTGCGTGCTCGTAGAACGACTCCCGGCACGGCGCCAGCGACCCGCCGCACTCCCTGGACACAGACCAGGTGACACGTTACGAAGCTGCGGTTAAAGCTTTGGGGACGAGAGGTCCTGGCGCGAACAGTCCTTGATAGCTTCGATGCTGCTGAAGGTTCGGCCTCTCTGCTATACGTGGAAGGAGACAGAGTAGGCGAGCCCAAGTCCAGAGTAAATTGGAGTCGTTGTGGCCTAAAGGACAAGACGTCTGGTCCATTCGTATCTAGCGATGCAACGGTGTTTGAATCCCGCAGACGGGTACCAATTTTTCTAATGAAATACGTGCTTAGCGATTGACTTCCACGGGGAAGGAATAGCATCGTGTAATAAAAATCTAACCCGCAAAATTATAATTTGTATAATTACTGGTGGTAGGACCTCTTGTGAGTCCGCACGGGTAGGTGCCACCGCCCTGCCTATTTCTGCCGTGAAGCAGTAATGCGTTTCGGCTTAGAGTGGGGAAGAACTTAGAACTCATATCTCAAGGTGGGTGACGCCATTTACCTAATAGATGTCTCTAGGCTTCGTTAGCCACTTAACACCAGGCGGTCTGTGAGTTTGTTCACTCAACTAGCCCAGTACAACTATATTCGTATCCTGTATAGCGTGATATTCCCGCGGCAAGTCCTGTGCGGGCCCGGCGCGGCGCCGCGCGACTTGTAAGGATGTTATTTCCGGTTCCTGCGGCGCGCCGGCTCCCTGATTCGGTTTTCGTTCGTACAAATTGCCAATGTCGTTGTTGTTCAAATGGATTTCCTTAACTCGATGTCTCGGGGCGCCGCCGCGCACGAGCTGTCTCTTGACTTGTGTCGGGCGCGTGCGTCTATGGGTCACACGCGGTCGTCCGGGGTCAATATATCGTAGACACTCGTGTATACACCGGTATCGTGTGGCATTATCCATGACAATG
Organism: Bombyx mori; assembly: GCF_030269925.1. Classification (NCBI taxonomy): domain Eukaryota; kingdom Metazoa; phylum Arthropoda; class Insecta; order Lepidoptera; family Bombycidae; genus Bombyx; species Bombyx mori. The sequence goes on along the minus strand of NC_085117.1, from coordinate 69,036 downwards.
TTTGAAGTTGCAAGTGGGAATACATTCGATGATTCTAATCTATGGAAGGCTGGTGCAATACGGCCAAGCGAAGCTGAAACAATCTCATATTGGAAATGTTCATTTGCCATCTTTCTTAAGCTGACGGCACTTTATGTACAATGTTATGATGAAACTTGGAGGGGGAAGAGGTCGACCGAAAAATATATGAATGGAGTGTGTGAATGAGAGAGAGGAGTGAGTGTTGAGATTACGGCTCATAGAGGAGAATGGAAGAGAAAATTTCGCTGTGTGGACCCCACCTAGTGGGATAAGGCGGAGATAGAGAAGAAGAAAAAGGTTTTTAATATAGTGCATAGGGACATTACACCGCGCGCGAGGCTCGACTGGACACAGAGACCGGAAACAGTCGCGCGCTGGGCGGGCTGGTGAAGTGGATCGCTCCATACAGACTGTGGGCGCTGACCTGTACTGGTAGTGGAGGCTCCAGGGGAGCGCGTGGGGTTGCTGCGACATGCTTCAGGGCCCGCGCGCCGCCGTCATCCCGCCGACCCACCCTCACCACCGGACCCGCACTCTCAGCAAGTCTGCAGATATGCTGTTCTGTAGCGGATTACATACAACAGTTATATCATGTGCAGTTGACTAGCAGATATATAGACACTTTGGGTTCGTTATAAGTGAAGTCGTCTCAACGTGACGATCTCATCAGCGCAGGTCTCATTGTACCCAGACCATGTGTGCACTATTATTTGTATTTATTACATAAGTAGATCGTATAAAATACATCAGATCATAAGTCGTGTCCAGTTAAAAAATTACCGGGAATGATTTGTTTAAGCTGTTTTTTTTTTGTTATTAGATTACCACAACTATTTTCTATTTGGGTTAGGAGTTTAAGTTCCATCTGTTATTTAGATTAGACAAATTATCTTAAATTATGCATCGCCAATGGAATTACGTGTTCGGAGTCACTAAAAATATAACAAAAGGCTTACAGTGAATCGACTCTATCAAAAACACGTGCTTATTAGTCGTAAAAAGCGGTCGAGATGTGATGGAAGACTTGCCTCGCCGCGGTAAGCCGTCAACGTCTGCAACTGAAGTTAACATTACAAAAGTGAAGGAAATAGTCACTGAAAATACTCATTCTAGTTTGAGAGAGATAGTCGCCGAACTTTCTGTAGGTATCTCACAAGTCGATCATCGAAACATGTGTCCACTCGGCTAGTCCCAAAAGACCTGAATGTTTCCAAACACTCAATCGCATTAGAGTCGCTGAGGACACAGTTCTGCTAGAACTAGTCATGACGCGCGTTGCTACTGGTGACCAGACGTGGGTCTACCAGTGACCAACTGAACCGAATCTGAAAAAACCGCGCTAAAGTCGACCAAAATTCAAAGTCCGGTTGATTGGTTCCTTTGACTATCACAAACGCTAAATAAAAAATATTACTTGAGCGTTATGCCGCGTGTAAGAGAGCAAAGTCGATAAAAAGACCAGATTTGTGGAAAGAAATTTCTTGGATTTTGTAGCCCGTTATCTTTGAAGTGCCTCCGCACAGGGCCGTCTTTATGAACGAGTTTTGGACCAAAAACTCAACAGATTCATTCGGGCAACCATATTATTCACTAGATGTAAAATGACCCCTAAACCACCACTTCACGACACACGGTCTCATGTGACATGCCCCCGACCGCGCTCCGCCGGTGAGAGCGCGCTACCAGAACTAATTTATCGCAAAATTTAGACACTTTATTAAAATAAAAACAATCTCCAAATAAACTGTTTTTAACATCATCTCATGATCCGCGACGCGTCGCCGCGGCGGGGCCACGCTAACGTAACTTGTTAGTTTAAAAGAGAGAGTCTGTGAGTGACTTCCAATCTGTTCCCGAGGAGACATCTCGCACATCAAAGCGAACTGATTGACGGGCGCTCTGCCCCCCGCGCCCCCGCCCCCCGAGACAACGACTCATTAATTACAACGATCGGAACAAGGAGTACATTCCTACCACGAGCCGGTGACGGTGGCGACATTTACGTTGTAGATGTCTATGGGCTCCAGTAACAACTTAACATCAAGTGGGCCGTGAGCTCGTCCAACTAAATAATAATAATAATAATAATATAGCCTTTTATTCAGACCTCTTAGTACAATGAATTTTTAAACCTATGTAAAAAAAACTAGCATTAAAATCAAAGGCAAAGGCCTCCTCCAACCTTTTCCATTCCTTTCTTTCTTGAGCCACTCTGTTCCACGTGACTCCTGCCACTTGTCTAACGTCTTTGTCCCACCTTTTCTGTGGTCGGCCTCTTTTCCTTTTGCCTTCCCTTGGGTACCACCATGTCACTCTTTTGCTCCATTTATCGTGTCCTCTTACCAGGTGACCAGCCCATCGCCATTTGAGTCTTTTGATTTTGCTTATTATATCGGTAGTTTTTGTTTTGATTCTAATGATGATTTTTTTTACTCTGTCGGACTTTTTAATGCTTAGCATACTCCCACTCGTCCCACTACCTAAGTAATAAAAATAAAAACAATCCATGGCGTTGTCTATGGTCGGCGACCGCTTTACATCGACTAGACCGTGGCTCGTCCACTCAACTCAGATAAAAAAAATGCAAATATCAATCAACGTCAAATGATTTTGTTCGTTTGAAAGTTTTCTCTCATTGTAAGACGAACCACCCTAATGCAGTTTAGCGTGAGCCGGCGCGGCGCGGTCCCCGGGCTCATATCCGCTCGACACCGCCGCCGCTTCCGACACGTAATTTAGTTATAAAGTCAATGACGGCGTAAAATATTCAATATTCATTTGTCGGCTGCGTGGGAGGTGTCCGCGGTCTACACCGCTACCCTACCTATTCATGTTTCCTTCAATTAGGATCTTCAACATTCATTGGACACGTATTAAGAATGCGCGCTATTTATTAACACTTCACATCGCATAGAAGTTCAATTATAAGTTATTCGTCGCCTTTATGTATTTATTTTTCTATTTAACACGAGGAATCACGTCCAGTTACATTGTTTCCTTTTCCGCACAATGGCGCGGTTTCACAAATGCCATTACTAGTGTTAGAACTCGTTTTTTTTTAAATTTACAAAATCCCCTCGTTCCCGCCAAAAAACATAACCTAATTGTTGAAACTATGACAGGACTGTCTTACTGGCGCTGCTTCTACCAGCCGCACAGTGCTCCACTTAACTCCAGCGCAGCGGCTCCGGCTCCTCGCAGGGCTACAGCTGGTGTCGCAGATGCTAGCACCAGCCAACGTGTAGAAGAGGCTATCTAACCAAACATCCCACTTTTCGGTCGACAATATTCAAGTTTAATTTATAACGCGCGACGCAGAGATAAACAAAACCAGTTACATTTTTCAAAAGTTTTCTTGTGTTACCAAGATCCATGTATGAGTACCTATTGGGCGCAAATCGCCATTATTGGCAATAATTAATATGATTTATAGTTTGGTTTATTCTATGTCGTTATATATTTGTTATAATGGTATGAAGTAGGTATTTATATATTAATACATGAAGCAAAAACTTTTACCCCTTCTTACGAAAATTGCGCAGACGAAGGAGTATGAAATTTCCCACACTTATAGAGAATATAGAGAAGGAGTGCAGAAAGATATTTTTTTATAAAATTATGCTTAAAAATACCTTAAATAATAAAAAAAGACATTACACACACTAGCATGTATTTGTCATTCCTTTTTTTTTATTGCTTAGATGGGTGGACGATCTCACAGCCCATCTGGTGTTAAGTGGTTACTGGAGCCCATAGACATCTACAACGTAAATGCGCCACACACCTTGAGATATAAGTTCTAAGGTCTCAGTATAGTTACAACGGCTGCCCCACCCTTCAAACCGAAACGCATTACTGCTTCACGGCAGAAATAGGCAGGGCGGTGGTACCCACCCGCGCGGACTCACAAGAGGTCCTACGACCAGTAATTACGCAAATTATAATTTTGCGGGTTTGATTTTTATTACACGATGTTATTCCTTCACCGTGGAAATCAATCGTGAACATTTGTTGAGTACGTATTTCGAGATTCAAACACCGGTGCATCGCTCAACACGAATGCACCGGACGTCTTAACCGTTAGGCCACGACGACTTTAAAATTTTCCTTATTATTTATTGTCAAACTTTTAATGTTGTTTGGAGTCTATTCTTTTTATTAAGGGAATTTATGACCTGGTAACTAAAACTTTTAGGCCATGTCTTATTTTAATTTATGTTCGTATTTTTATGAAAAATGATAATATGGAGTGAAATGAAATGAAGATGATTAATTTGAGACAGTAATCAACTGGGATGAAATTAAATGAGATGAGTTGAGATGATATGGAATGAAAGATAATCTCAGTAAAATGGTGGTCATTTACTGAGATTTTTTCAGTGGACTTTTGGAGGATCCCGAGAAGTTACGTTCAGCGGCTTTGTTTTATTTTCCCACTTTTGTGCACTTTCACAGATACTAAACAGTTAACAAACCACCGTTATTACACATTTAAGTCTGAAGAAACACTAATTAGACAAAATAAAACAAATCACACAACTTCACTTCTTGCGTTCCCGCCAAAAAGTACCCGTTTAAAGTCTGTGGTCAATTTGAGAATAAATTAAATATTGTTTGTCATTATCAATATTTGTCTAAAGTATAGTCTTGGCGAAATCTATGATTATAGAAGTATATTAGTATTTGTTAATAGAATTATAACGTTTAAAGTTATAATTTCAATTAATTATAGTCTTATAGAATTTCGACTACTGGGCGACCACTAGTTTTAATGTTATGCAAATCACATTGTTGGCGCCATCTATTATTAGGCTGTATAATAATTTTACTTTAATTTGTTCAAAGTACATAATTTATGTAAAATAAATTCATGTCAGAGTCATGTAAGAATCACTAAAATATTTATTGTAAATATTATGCAACATTTTATTAATTGTTTCGCAGTAATTTCATTTGTTTGTATATTTGGAAGTTGTAGTTGCTATAACCATCACAAAAAGGATTAATTGTTTAAAAACTAGGACGTGGTTTTTTGTAATAATCAAATAATGTTAACGTTTCATAGAATTTTATTGTATTTTTATTGTAATAGGTCTCATGTGTAAAAACCTATCATCCGTATATAGTAGGCACTAGCGGAAGTGTACCAGCGGTTTCCAATGCCGCAGAGACTTTGACCTTATCTTGAGGTCGGCCAAAAGGTTCCAGTAATCACCTATATCGAGGGCTCAGAGCTCGCCGCCGTCTTAATGAGAATAATAATAATAAAATCAGCCACAAGCCGCACCATTTTGTAGTTTCACATTGATACATTTCACTGTACCTGGGCGTTACCCTGGATGCATCGATGACATTCCGCCCGCATATAAAATCAGTCCGTGACCGTGCCGCGTTTATTCTCGGTAGACTCTACCCCATGATCTGTAAGCGGAGTAAAATGTCCCTTCGGAACAAGGTGACACTTTACAAAACTTGCATAAGGCCCGTCATGACTTACGCGAGTGTGGTGTTCGCTCACGCGGCCCGCACACACATAGACACCCTCCAATCCCTACAATCCCGCTTTTGCAGGTTAGCTGTCGGGGCTCCGTGGTTCGTGAGGAACGTTGACCTACACGACGACCTGGGCCTCGAATCAATTCGGAAATACATGAAGTCAGCGTCGGAACGATACTTCGATAAGGCTATGCGTCATGATAATCGCCTTATCGTTGCCGCCGCTGACTACTCCCCGAATCCTGATCATGCAGGAGCCAGTCACCGTCGACGCCCTAGACACGTCCTTACGGATCCATCAGATCCAATAACCTTCGCATTAGATGCCTTCAGCTCTAATACTAGGGGCAGGCTTAGGGACCCCGGTAACCGTACTCGTCGAACTCGACAAAGAGGTCGACGTGCAACCTAACCCATGCATCAGCCCGCTGAGTTTCTCGCCGGATCTTCTCAGCGGGTCGCGATTCCGATCCGGTAGTAGATTCATTCGCGAAACAATTGCTCTTGAGTTGTTAGGTCTCCTTCGGAGGCGCTCGGGCAGTTGTTAGCAAATCCCACCCCTCTTGGCTGAGCCTTTGCTCGCCCACCTGTCCTGGTGAAACTGGAAAGGCCTTCGGGCCACCAGTAAACTTTCAATCATAAAAAAAAAAAAAAAAAAAAACATTTCACTGTTGACGCATAATATCATTAAAATGTCGCACAGCTAGGGGGCATGATCCGGAACGTGATTTATTTTGAATATCCTTCATTGTTTTGATATAATAACGTTTTTTTTCACAAAAAAGAAATCAGCAAGGCACCTTTATATTGCACGATTGTTGCCAATAGATATTAATAATAATTGTAATTCCGTGCACGCTCGCCCGAGGCGCGGATAATGCTAACAAATTGAATGAAAACCAAATTTGCTGCCTCGACGTACAAATACAAATGTTTTCCAATCGGACGGATTTGAGTTTTGTGTTGCGATCGATTCAAATTGAAAGTTTAGGAGATATTAGTTATTTGTAGTATTAGTTATTTGTATCTGGATGGACGATAGTTCGTAGTAATTCTGATTCCTCGTGCCTTAACACTGATTCCGAGGAGTATCATGTATCCCAGTGGCTCTGTCTCCGCGCCTGCACCGCGCACCTTACCGCGCGCTGTGGCTTGTGAAGTCACTATCTCAACGACAATTGCATCACAACCGCCTGTTATTTGTTGCTTGTATTGTGATGGTGTCATGTTAGACCGTCACCAGGACCCTCGCGGTCTATTTAATTCAATTTGAATTGTCAGAAATCTTCAGAGAGTCTTGTTTAAAAATTGATTAGTTTCCTAGAGCCGCCATTTACATGCAGACTTTTATTGAGTGAGAAAAAATACATGCATATCAATCACATAAAAGCGATCCACGTGAATGAATATAATGTTCAACTAATATTATTCATAAGTCTCTGCTTTTTTTGTGTTTGTTATATTTGACATTATTGTTAAATGAAAATCAACAGTGGCTCAGATGAAATTAATAAAGCGCCTGGCCGTATTCGTTAGCCAAGTTCTCCCAGTGAGCAGTCCGCGGCGCAGGCGTGTGTTTGGTTGTATCTCGTAAGCCCGTGGACATCAAGCATTGTCGTGGTGCAATGCAGCGCGGGTCCCTCCGTACAGTCGAGTGGGGTCGCGGCGCGGGGCGGGGCTCATCGCATTAGTTTAACATTAACAAACAGCACAACACTTGTACATAAATTATAATACTTTCTATGCGTCATTTATATTCCCGGCCGCGCCTCCCGGGGGCGACGGAGTGACGTTTTTACCTGTCACGTCACAGATTAGAATAACAATACCGTTGAGTGAGTGTGATTCTTTCGCGAATCAAATTTGGGGTGCGCGGAATTACGCGGCCTTCTTCTTCTTGTAGCTACGAGCTGTTTGGAGCACCCGGGCTCCGCCAGCCTCCCGCCCGGCCGGGCTCCGGTTCCGATTCATTTCCGAACACGGGAAGTAAACAACAAGGGGCCGCGGCGCCGCCAACATCGCGATATTAAACTCTTTATTATTCCGGAAACACACAACGTTGCAATACGCCGGCAGCTTCCGGTTCCGGCCTCTCTCCTCCCGATCAATACTCCACACGAGGCGGCGGCGTGCTGCTAGTTCAGCGGACTGACGAACCGAAGCACGTCATCTCTTGTCCAGATAAAAATTCTCATTTTCGATACCTAGATGATCTTCTGATGACAGGACGATGCCGGCAATACGTGTCGCGTGACACATGACTAACTCCTCCGAACCCTGTACCGCAGTACAACGAGGCGGCTCCAGGGAGAGTACTGAGCACGCAGCCGCTCGACCCATTGTTCTACTTGACAAACTAGTGACAAACAAACTATTGTGACGGCTGAGCTAAATGTATTAGTTAGCGAAGTAACGCGAGGGAAGCATTGTGTCCCGCCGCCCTCATTAGTTAATTGAGTGGGAGCCCGCTGCGACGTCACTCGGACCTCACGTGACACGGCGCGCTGACCCCGACCCTCTGTACTGTTAGCAGCGGGGACCAGGTCGGGCGGCGGTGGTCGGGAAGGGTTGGCGCTACAGGTGGGCGGCCGAGGGACCACTGTCCCGCCGCCGCCAAGCGATACCAATCAAACACACATTATAATTAGCGTAATTATATCAATTTGTGGTCGCCCTGTAGTCCAAATTCGACTACAACTCATTGAAATTATATGTTTCAACATTATTATAGTTCTATTGTCAAAGACTGTACTTCTGTAATCACAGATTTCACCAAGACTACACTATAGACAAATAATATTTAATCTATTCTCAATTAGACCATAGACTTTAAAAAATAACAAAAGCTTGACAATAAACAAAGAGCAGATATGCGTGTGTATGTAGTGTGCGTAATGTTTTTTTTAATTGATTTAATGTTTTTTTTGTGCATAATTAAAAAGACTATTAGCATTCTGCACTCCTTCTCTATATTCTCTATAAGTGTGAGAAATTTCACCATCCTCCGTCCGCGCAATTTTCGTAAAAAGGGATACAAAGCTTTTTTTTCAGATATTAATATAATTATAGATTAATGTGGCACGCCTAGCCTCTGTGCCCGCACGGATGGGTGCAATAGATCTGCCTATTTCTGCCACTAAACAATTGACATTGAGGCCTCACATCTCAAGGCGAGCGAGTCAAACAATAAAACAATAAATCTAATCCTGCGTATTCCAATAAATAAAACTAAATGCAATAATTAAAAATAACTCCCTATTGAAATGAATGTATCGACAGTGTGTATATGTCCCGGGGCCGCACCGCGCCGCGCCCCGCCGCGCTCGTCGCCCGCACTAAGCGCACTGTATCACAACAGATTAATAAATAAAACAAGCACATTGTTTGCTCGGGCGCTGAGAGCTGGTAACACCCAACAGTAGGGTTGCCAGTCGTCGGAATAATTAAACACTGATCGCTCAATTTGCCTTTACGTATTTTTGATGTTGGAGGCGGAGTCCGTCTGTCCGCAGACCAGAGCTTACAGCCCTCCAACCACAGGCTAATATCATCGTTCTATAGACGGTAGTGTTCAGATAGATTGACATAGCTATTGTCAGAGGTAGAACACACAATTTACATTCTCGACTGAGACGATATCGGGTTGTCGCGAGCGGAGCCGGCGGCCGCAGCTAGTGTCCGCGCCCCCCGCCCCCGCCCCGCGCCCGCCCCGCGCCGCCCCGAGGGACCGTCTCGTAATGGATCCCCTGAATTATTAAGTCAAATACGTCAACACGGCGGCGCGCCCTCCCAGTGCTGTAGTTGGTTGGTCGAACGAGCTCGCTGTTCGTCTGATGCTTAGTGACGCCGCGCCCTGCACCAGACGCTGCTGATTCTCTGTTTCCGTCATTACAACTACGTTACAATCTCGCCATCAGCAGACCGCTGTCATGTGACTGTCACTTGTCAGTATTTGAACTATTGTAGTGATTCACTCGCGGATGTACCTACAATAGTTATAATGCGCGAATATGTAACAACCACTCAAGTTGAGAAGGCTTACTTCTTTATTAATAATCAATGTTTATTTTCTTTTCTTTTTTATATGTACTTATTTGTAATTTAATTATGACTTAAACGTGTTCTGAATGTATGGACTATAGTTATCTGATAAATAAATGAATTGTTATTGTTATTGTCACATTCACCGCGCATTCAATAGTTGATGTCAACAAACCGTCGAGCTGCACTACTAATGTACCCGACGCCGGCATTGTCATGGTTAATAGCTCGTTCACAGTCGGGCAACTCAGAAACAAGTTCTGACCCTTTAATCCGCGGCGCCGTGGCCCCGGGGCCCCTCGCTCGGGAATCACTCGCCAGTTAAATATAAACGGAATGTAAATATTAAGCTAAGCTATTAACCGTTCAACCCTTCATTAGGGGCGCGCCGCGCTCCTTTACATAATTAATATCCTGATCCGCCGGCCACTTCGCTGCGGCCCGGGGGCGCGCCGCGTTGTGTTACAGCCTCCACTAGATACGTACTGATTTATTTCTATAGTTGCCAACTCGAACAAAAGGTTTTTATTGTTTAGAGGCGCGGTCGAGCTGACGACCCGCTTGGTGTTGAGTGGCTACCGGAGCCTATGGACAATAACAACGTGGACGTCCCACCGATCTCCATGCATGAGTTCTAAGGCATATAGTCCAGTAGTTAGCCCCGCCCTGTTCCGCGGCAGGAGTGCGCGGGGTGGTGGTCCCTACCCGCGTGGACTCAGACGACTACGCTACCAGACATCCACCACCGTTTAATAAGATTATTAAACGTCGCCTTCATGTTGACAATAAAACTGGTAATAAATCAATGTGAGGCTTGTCGCAGTCCATGGACAACTGGCGGCGACGACATAGCAAGGACACAGCAGAAGCGCAGACCCCTCGCTCGCCCACGGACACAAGCAGACTCTTCGGAAGTCGCTAGAACATTTCGACATTTACAACTACTCTGGTTTAATTGTTTATTGTTCAATCAAAATGGCCTGATGTAATTATTGATACTAAAATGTAATGTTTTAATGATTTCCTGTTATTGATTATACATAATTGCATAGGTTTAGAGTCACGTCTACTGACACTGTTGCACTGCCCATGACACTGGGCAGGTAGGTATATGTTTTTTTTTAATTATTTCGGCCGTGAAGCAGTAATGTGTTTCGGTTTGAGGGGGGGGAGCCGTTGTAACTATACTGAGGTCTTAGAACTTAGTCTTATATTTCTTAAGGTAGGTGGCGGCATTTACGTTGTAGATGTCTATGGGCTCCAGTAGCCACTTAAAACCAGGTGGGCTGCGAGCTCGTCCGCCCATCTAAGCAATAAATATAAAAAATATAACTTTTTGTACTAAGCCCTGCTAACAAACAATTGCCCGTTGTTGTATAAACATTACTTAATTAAAATACAACTCATCTCCGGTTTGTACACGAGACGAACTCAATCACCAGCGTGTCGCGTGTCGACAGTCACTATATCAGACGTATTGTCATGCTACAAACATTGTCAATCATTTGTTTCTCCGTCTACAAGAATGTAGTTATAGCAATTCTAAGGTCGGCTTCGTAATCTATATAAAAACTATGTGTTTGTTCAAATCAGTTTGGACGGTATTAATAATTGGATAGTTTATTGTTAAGCGCGCGTTGTCTGGAATATGTCGGTAGCGCGATACAGACATGTGTCGATGGGCTTGTGTTCTGTGGCAGCCGTCGGCACTGCGCCGCGGCGTGAGACGCGCTCTCGGTGGTGCTTGAGGTCGTCTCAATCGCGCTCTGTCTGTATTGTGCAGTGAGACACGCGCGTGTCAGCTCCGTGACGCGCTCCCCGCCCCCCGCACCCCCTCGCTCGCTTCCCCCGGGTGTCAGTCAGCGACTTTAAGATCGTTTAAAGATACAATAGTTCGATATCTGCCGCAGCGGGGCGCCACCTGCGACCTCAAGCGTCACCGGCAGGCGGCGAGCACCACACGGCCGCGCCCCGCGGGACTGTCCCGCCGGCTGCAGAGGGCCTTCAGTTGAGTATTCGTGATCGTCGGAAGTGATAAAGTGAGAATAACAAACACGCCTCGGAACAGTACCGGTAGCATTCGTTACCTCGGCAGCGGCGCGCGGGAACCGAACGAGATACTTTATCAATGAAATAAAATTAGAAAAAATCCAAAAAACCTCCTGATCATGGTGTCACTAGCTCCGCGCCCCCCGCCGCGCCCGCCCGGCCCAGCACCGCTACTTGATGTAGCTGCCGTACTTGAAACATTACAAAAGTGAACTTTATACACCAAGACATAGAGTACGTGGAGTCCGGATGCGAGCGCACGTTAATGTTTGTCTCCTCGCTGAAGACGATTTCCACAAGTTAAAATGATTACATTTGAAAAGATTGGCTGTCGGCTGTCGGCGCGGCGGCGGTGCGCGCGGCTCGCGGGGTCGGCCCGGGCGGGCGCCGTCACTTGACTGACAATCTATGCTGGCGTCTCGCTTCCGTTGGTCACAAAATGGTAACCCTTCGAGCGCGAGCCGTCGATAGATCGACTCTCTGTTATTGCGTATAAAGTGCGGAGCGTCAGTATACCGACTGTTGACTTGTTGAGTTTGATTATAGATATGTATGTGTTAGCGCGCGCACGTGTAACATCTATGTTAATATTATAAGAGGAAAGATTTATTTGTTTGTTTGTATATATTGAATAGACTCTGAAACTACTGAACCGATTTGTAAAGTCCATTCACTGTTGGGAAGCTGCACAATCCCCGGGTGACATGGGCTATTTATTAATATACTTTCAAAATAATTAGGGATCCTTACTAAAACTCCAATAATGTAACCCAACATGTGAACAAATTACCTAAAATATTGTGTAAATATTGTTTTACGCCGTGTTGTGCGCCGCGAAAATATTGATGATAGAATAAAATAATGTAGGTACCTACTATGACTTTGTAGAACACATCATTATTTACAAAATGTATCGCGACAGCTTATGTTTAACTATTATATCGAGGGGTTTAAACGACATTTTTGCACCTTTACAGGAGAGCATTTAAAGTTTAAAATTTGGCAAAAATATCTTAACAAAAAAACTTCTTCAGCTGTTTGAATGGAGTAAACTGAATTGAAGTTCAATTATAAACATCGAACTGTTGATACTAATGTCAAATAAAAGGCACCTTTAATTACAAAAATAACTGTCGCTTAACAATATATATATATATTTAATATATATATTTATAGAAATATCGCTTAAACCAAATAGCCTTTCGACCTCTCGATATGTAGATATGCCACAATAAATGTTCTTTTATTTAAAAAAATAACCCAACTTCAATTATTATGATTCACAGGGAAACACTGACTCAATAAATTCTATAGCATTTGTTGCACAAAAAAATCATTAAAATTAAAATAATAGTTCATTAAAATAATAATTCAAACTTTCTTTATAATTTTCCTTTTGGGTAGCCTGACGCAAAAAAACTTTTGTGTGCGTATGATAATTGTAAATTTTGAAATTTTCTATACTAATATTATAAAGAGGAAAGATTTGTTTGTTTGTTTGTTTCGAATAGGCTCCGAAACTACTGGACCGATTTGAAAAAATCTTTTTCCATTAGAAGCCGACATTGTCCCTGATGAACATAGGCTACTTTTTTTTTATTTATTTTTTTTGGTTTCATGTGTGTTTTAATGTTTCCGAAGCGAAGCGAGGGCGGGTCGCTAGTTGTCAAATACTCGAGCGACGCCGGGCCGGGCGGGGCGCCATTTTTATTAATAAGGTAATATCATTTCTAAATAATCCAAAGCCCGCTGAGTTTCTCGCCGGATCTTCTCAGTGGGTCACGTTTCCGTCCCGGTGGTAGATTCTGCGAAGCATTGCTCGTACTAGGACTAGTTTTAGCATATTCTCTCAGGTCGAGCCCGTGAGGTCACTTGCCCGTCCGCGCGTGGCTGGAATAGCCTTGTGCCGGCTCGTGTCAACGTCAAGTCAGTCCAATGGAGTCCGGCCGGCCCTCGGACACATACACAAACAATAATTATCCGTTCGTTTTTTTTCTTTTTCTTTTGTTTTTTTATCGACCTAAGCTGATAGCCTCGAGAGGCTATTTTAGCGTAACCTTAACTAGTGGGTGAGCTCACGGGGCTCAAACCTGACGACGTTGCGAACACGAACCCTAGCAAGAGCCGTGCTTCGCAGAATCTACCATCGGATCGAAAACGCGACCCACTGAGAAGATCCGGCGAGAAACTCAGTGGACTGTGTCTGGAAGTTAATTTACTCGTCGAGCCCTTCGTCGCAAGCGACGGGTTCGACGAGGACGGTGACCGATGCTTGAGGTACCTAAGAGCACCGTCAGTGGATCGGGGTGGAACTCGATGAAACAGCATTACACGTTACAACAAGACACAAGCCCGGGACACACTGCGGCCCGGGGACCGCACCGCTGTCGCTGGGTGAGCTGTTTCACGGTCCATTATACAGGAGGAAGACAGTCAGAGAGTGGGAACATCATCTGCCGCCATCGTCATTATCTATCGATCCAAAACGGAGTAAGCTCTTATCATTATGTAGAATGATCAAGAAGAGCCTTGCTCAAGATGACGACTCAAGCTTAGAAAGTCCTGCGATGGGCCACTGCGTCTTTGAACTTCGAATGTTGCATTGAACACGAGGGAACTTCTTGTAGCCCTCCTACTTGTTAACGAAGTGCTCCTTCAGGTCGAGGCGTGTGCTCACGGGGGCTCATTAGCAGTGCAGGGATTCAGGGAATGGAAGTTGGAACTCGATCACCGGGAGTGACCCCTCGGCTGCAGCACGAGGTCGTTGAACTTCCAGTCAACTCCTCGCCACTCCGCTGAGATGTCATTGTAGGAAGATCTTCCACCGAGCGGGTGATACTGCTCGGTAGACCGACGGTCCGAATGTTGTTGTTCGGAACTTGTATATATGCAAGCTTATCTTGAAAATGTCGTAAGCGAGATTCAGGCATCTGTCAATTATCTTGCGTTCTGTGATGGCTACCGCCACATCATTTACTGTGGTGCTGTTTCATCCTCCTTTACTTACATGTCATTCCAACTCACTTCCTTCACAGAGCGGCAGGAGATGTAGGGTCGCGAGCCCCGCACCCCGCACCCCCTCCCTGCGCTATAGTCGCAGCCACCGGAGATAAGTGCCTCAGCGTGCCCTTCCATACAGCTCAAATGTACTACTTTGAAGTCGTCGTGGCCTAGAGGATAAGACAACCGATGCATTCATATCTAGCGATGCACCGGTGTTCGAATCCCGCAGGCGGGTACCAATCTTTCTAATCAAATACGTACTTAACGAATGTTCACAATTGACTTCCACGGTGAAGGAATAACATCGTGTAATAAAAGTGAAACCCGCAAAATTATAGTTTGCGTAATTACTGGTGGTAGGACCTCTTGTGAGTCTGCACGGGTAGCTACCAGCACCCTGCCTAATCCTAGGGTGAAGCAGCCGTTGTATTGTTACAACAGATACCTTAGAACTCTTGTCTCGAGGTGCGACATGACCCGACCGGAGCCGGCCGCACAGACTGACGTCACACTACCACCGAGCCACTGAGTGTCTGCGGCACGGGGCACCGGATGAGACGCGGACGCGAAGGACGTTAGCAGGCTCCGTCGCGTCTGGTCTATTGAGTCTAGTTCAAGTGTGCTACACGTCTGTTATTGCATTTCCTTGAAACAATGCCGATGGAGGCATAAATACTTTGTAAAGTAAAGTGTTCCTACCGTCCCGTTGTACTCCCGGTGACGTGGCTACCGTCAGCTACTCGTTGGAGTGGCCCGGCGCCTCACCCGGGGGACACCCGCGGGCGGCGCGTACTTCGCACACGGATATGGTTTTATCTTCTGCTGCTGCACGAAGCCCGTCCACGCCCAGCCTCCACTGACTTTCCCTCCACCCTCCCCACTCTGCGGTGAGCCCGCGCGGCCGGGGCGCCCTCCGCGGCACAGCGAGCTGATGCCTCTTACCTTTGTACTTTAATGGAACCGCATTTTCTTATGTTTCACTGAATTTTATATCACACCTTTCGTTAGGATCATTATAATTGTAATAAATTAGTGTTCCGTGGGGACGTCGCGAGTCGGGACATAATTATAACTACTTGTGGGAACTCGAAGCGACGGGTATAGTAATATGAAGTTGATAGAAGAGGGATGAAGCAGTTAGAATACTCTATCAGGTAAATTCGTTCCGTGTTCCGTTTTTCTGCTCTACCTATTCGCTGCAAGCTTAGAGGGCTGTTTCGTGGCCGCGGCGTGGACCGGCATGTGAGCCCCCGGGTTCAACCTCAGTGGATTTGCTATCACTAGCTTTTCTTAACATATAGTTACACACACACTCACTCACTCCCGCTCCGGCAGTTGGCGATAGTCTCAATAGAGAAAATCATTTGTCGTCGAGAATATCTATCTATATATATAAAAATGAATTGCTGTTCGTCAGTCTCGCTAAAACTCGAAAACGGCTGGACCGATTTGGCTAATTTTGGTCTTGAATTATTTGTGGAAGTCCAGAGAAAGTTGTCCAGAGAAAATATGAAAATGTTCGGAATTAAATAAAAATAACAATTTTGTTTTTCCTTTGATGTGTCCCCCGTCGGACGGATTCCTTTTGTTTGTTTTAAGTTTATTTTATACATTATCCATTGAGGCACTACGAAGTCTGCCGGGTCAGCTAGTTTGAAATAAAAGATAATAGAAAATACCGATCATTTCTAATTGAGTTGAGTGGAGTCTGGACAGCTCCAAGCAGTGGTGGGTCCTCGTGCCGGCCCTGCTCGTGTTATCATCGGCACTACGACTGTGTACAACTGTTGATAACATTTTATCAATTTGACATTAAAGTCGACCTCATTGTCACAATGCAACCACACAACATGGTGGGTCATGGCGCGTCACACCGTCACACCGTCACGTCGTCACGGCGTCACGTCTTGTGATGATGTTATTGTAGTTAGCGATTCCATGACAAATATTTAAAACTAATAATTGTAATTTTAACTGTTTATATGTCACAGGAATTTAGAAAAAACTAGTGGTCACCCGGTAGCCGAAATTCGATTATAAAATTAATTGAAATTATAAGTTTATACATTATTAGGGTTCCATTGTCACAGACTATTTATTATACCTACTTCTATAATCACAGATTTCGCCAAGGCTACTACACTTTAGACAAATATTAATAAAGACATACAATATTAATGTATTTTCAATATGACCACAGACTTTTAAAACTTTTTTTTATTGATTTAATGTTGCTTTTGCCCGCGACTTCGTCCGCGTGGAATAGTTACCTTGGCATAACACTAAATTTTACCCGCGACTTCATTTACGTAGAAAGTGAAAATATTTTTGAATAATAGACAATGTTAAGGAGTTAGTTAAGGTACCAAAATCATGCTTTTTAAAGCGACTTCAAAAGAGGAAGTTATCAACTCGACCATAATATTTTATCTAGGTATGTATGTTCACCGATTTCTCGAGAATGCTTGAACCGATTCTGATAATTCCTTTTTTTTTGTTCGAAAGGGTAGACTTCCCGAATGGTCCTGTTTACATCAAGATCTGGGATCTTGGAGAAATCTAGAAAAATCTATAATTGTCAAAGCCTATCTTAAAGTGATTTGGGTGTTTCAATGTTGTAATGAATAACGTATTTATTTGGATAGGGATTAATATATCTAACACTGAAAGAATTTTTCAAATCGGACCAGGAGTTCCTGAGATTAGCGCGTTCAAACAAACAAACTCTTCAGCTTTATAATATTAGTATAGATTTAAAAAAATATTAATATTCTGCACTCCTTCTCTATATTCTCGATAAGTGTGGGAAATTTCATACTCCTCCATCGGCGCGATTTTCGTAAGAAGGTGTACACTGTGCTTCACGTATTAATATATAGATAGTACCGCGATATTCGGAGTATCTTGGACAACAGAGCGTCCGATAGTAAGCGTGGTGGCGGGCCCGGCGACCCCCGCACCTACCTGGCGCCGCGGCTGACGACCTCGCGCGACCTCCGCCCCGGGTCGACTGGCGGAGGGAGTGTCCGGCGGGCGGAGTCCTCCCTCGGGGGCGTTCCCGGTGCACGCCCTCCTCATCCAATATTTACATACGCGACCGGAGCCCCGGGCGGCCCGTCGAGCTCACAGCACTGGAGACACGAGCTATTAGTTGTGCCGTGCTCTCTCCGCGCTGTCCGCACCGGCCAGGTTGTCGGAGGGAGGCTGTACAACTATTGTGTCATTATCAGTACCTACCCTGTTGAGACTGTACGAACGTCAAAGATTCAACGGCACACACAAACAAACACACACACAGACCAAGCTAATAAACCGCGTTAAAACACAGAACGACTTCATTTCTCTGTCACACCTGGTTAGAACGTATTGAGTTCGATATCCTTGACTGCGGAAGGGATACAGTTGACCAGGATCACGTCATGCGGTCGGCTCGTAACTCCTGTGCAGCCTCACGACCCGGTTACTTGACCTGTGAAGTCGTGACACTCTTCGTATCATATATTGATGTAATTATCTCTGTGCTACTGACCCCCTGGTTCCCCTCAGGGCACGTCCAGCCTAGTGCCCGATCCGGACTTACTAGAGTCAATAACCCCTTCACTGTTCACATAATTTAGAACTTCATTTGTATATTTAACGCCTTGCAATATTGGCACGCGTTTATTGTCCAACAGCAACGGTCTGCCGTGAACTCAGAAATTCAGATTATTTACATCCTCCTTGAGGATATTTGCAGCACGCATCCTGTCAATGTTATGTCAAACGCCATAAGATTACATTAGAAAATTTCATATGGTGATTAAGTTTTTTTAATTTTCCTAGTTTTCCGCGTGATTTTCTTATATTTTTCTTTCATAAGAACCTTCTCCTGGCAGTAACCGACACAACAACAAAAGAATTAGCGCAATCTGTCCAGCCGTTCACGCGTGATGTCGCCATGTCGTCACCAAGGGAAATAGGAATTCATTTTTATATATACATATTGTATAGACTATATCGTATAGACTGCCGTGAAGCAGTAATGCGTTTCGGTTTGAAGGGTGGGGTAGCCGTTGTAACTAAAACATGAGACCTTAGAACTTATATCTCAAGGTGGGTGGCGCATTTACGTTGTAGATGCCTATGGGCTCCAGTAACCACTTAACACTAGGTGGGCTGTGAGCTCGTCCACTCATCTAAGCAATAATAATAAAAAAAAAATTACTAGCTGTACCCGCCCGCTTGGCTGGGCATTTAAAATTAACATTATTGTTTATATTCATTATTACAGTTTCTTTATAAAAAAAAATGAACTGCCCCTTCCCATCTTAAACCAATATTTTCTTTAATTTTTTTTTACTTTTAATTGAAAAACTAGATACAATGTCATGTGTGTCTGATGAAAATTGAACTTCGTTCACGAGTTATTTCTTCTCAGTTTGGATTCGATATCATAGTTTAAAAAAATCAGGACGTCCATTGAACTAAAACTAAAAGTACAGCTAGGTACTTCATTTGAGGCTGGCTCCTTGTAACGACCTGTATGATCAGAAATAGGTTTACGACCTGCATCAATAACTAACTTATAATTGTTTATATTTTGAGGTGGAATACTTTCTATAACATATTTGAAATTTTCTAAATAAGGTTTTCCTTCCTGAAGCATATTTTGTACAGAGGATGTCAAATGTTTATCTAAATTATTGTAATTTGACATCCTAACATTAATCTGTTCATTATAATCAGATATGAAATTTATTTGAAGAAGTTTCATTATTTTCAGGAAGTAATATGGTCTTATCAAATGGTAAACTTGTCCCTGAACATTTAAAAGTTGGTATAAAGTTATCTTCAGTTAAAATATTTGCACTGAATGATGTCATTTGGAAAGCATTGTGGTGAGGTCTGATAGATTTTCAAAATGCATTTGATTTTACACGCGTTCCATCGAGTAGCGATTGTAATATCTCTCAAGGCAAACGTTCTAGTTGTATTATGCCAGCTGAGCAGCATGACCCTTCACATTCACCAATCCACTTTAATGCCTTACAACAATTAAAAATATTAAGCTATTGCATAGATTTTATCGCGGGCCTTGAGGCGCGGCTTGAGAGTGGAATCCAGAAATTCCGTAACGAAAATAACCTGACACCCCCACTACGCCTACTATGTAGCTCGCGTTCAACACATTCGCACGTCACGCTGGTGTAGTGTTTGTGAATAAGCGCGCGGCGTGACGTCGCACTGCATGCGCATCATGAAAATTCTGTCCATCTCTCTCGCGCGCGGTCTAGCTTATGAGTGTGAAGGGGACAGTTAAAGTTTTGCTTTTGTGAATGTTTATAAAAATTGCGTGGTCTTATTTTATTATTGTTTTATTATTAAATTATTATTATCTAATTATAATTGCATAAGTTGATAAAAATGCAATGTAATAGCTTTACCGCGGCAGTCCCCGACACGAGTGTCACACGTGTTTTTTGTCATTGAACTTAATTTTGATTCTTGTTTATAATCAACCGTAGGATCATACGAAAATCCACTATTTATTTTTACTTTCCAAAGAACTTTTTTTCATTCGTCGTAATCTTCTTTCCTTTTTTGTTCCTTTTTTAATCTATTTTCCGTTTCATCTGGACTTTCACAGGCACGGTTGGCTTTCATATACTTTGATTTAGACGTTACAAAATTTAATTTGGACATTCCTTTTGTAGGCATTTGTGACTACAACAAATTTATAATTGGCAAAAATTAAAAACATGTTTTTAATATCTTTATAAATCAGTCAGTTGACATTAGTTAAAATGTTTGTTTAGGTTAGAGAAAAACAAAGTTTGAATGCTACTGAAAAATATTCATTTAACAGTGTAATTTACTATAATTAATAATAATAGTAGTTAAAGTACATGATAATAATAATAATCAATTATAAGTTGATAAAAGCTGAAATTTTTAATTTAGTGTTTTTGATCATTAGCGCCTCCACAACAATCCCGATTCTGCAGGATAGTCGTCGGAGCACCATGGTTCCTGAGGAACGTGGATCTCCACGATGACCTGGAGCTCGACCCCGTCAGTAAGTATCTTCAGTCGGCATCGCTGCGCCACTTCGAGAAGACGGCACGACATGAGAACCCTCTTGTCGTGGCCGCTGGAAACTACATACCCGATCCGGTAGACCGAATGGTAAACAGTCGTCCTCCTGATCCACTAACGGTGCTTTTAGGTACTTCAAGCAGCGGTCACCGTTCTCGTCGAACCCGTCGCTTGCGACGAAGGGCTCGACGAGCGAATTAACCCTCAGACACAGCTCACTGAGTTTCTCGCCGGATCTTCTCAGTGGGTCGCGTTTCCGATCCGGTGGTAGATTCTGCGAAGCACTGCTCTTGCTAGGGTCAGTGTTAGCAACTCTCCGGTTTGAGCCCCGTGAGCTCACCTACACACGCTAGGGTAAGCTGACATAGCCTGTCAAGGCTATCAGCATAGGTAGGAAAAAAAAAAGCTCCACAACGATTCTCATCATTAATGCCCCACAACTGGTGTAGGGAGTCCAACACTCATATAAATATTAGCCTAACTATGAAGTACATGTATTTTCTACATGGATTTGTGGCGAAATTTGTGATTATAGTTTTTTTTTTTTTTTTTTTTTTTTTTTTTTTTTTTTTTTTTTTTTTTTTTTTTTAATTGCTTAGATGTGTGGACGAGCTCACAGCCCACCTGGTGTTAAGTAGTTACTGGAGCTCATAGACACCTACAACGTAAATGCGCCACACACCTTGAGATATAGTTCTAAGGTCTCAATATAGTCACAACGGCTGCCCCACCCTTCAAACCGAAACGCATTACTGCTTCACGGCAGAAATAGGCGGGGCGGTGGTACCTACCCGTGCGGACTCACAAGAGGTCCTACCACCAGTAACTACGCAAATTATAATTTTGCGGGTTTGATTTTTATTACACGATGTTATTCCTTCACCGTGGAAGTCAATCGTGAACGTTTGTTGAGTACGTATTTCATTAGAAAAATTGGTACCCGCCTGCGGGATTCGAACACCAGTGCATCGCTTCATACGAATGCACCGGACGTCTTATCCTTTAGGCCATAACGACTTCAAGATGTATAAAATACAATCATAATAGTGTACAAACTTGCAATTCCAATTAATTATAGTCGAATTTCGACTACTGCGGGACCTCTAGTTGATAATAATTCGAAAACGTTACTTTTTAAAAAATAAACTCAAAGAATTCACGATCTAACATCAAGTTAATTCAAGTTAAACTACAAAATATATGTAGGTAAGACGCGCCACCGTAGTTCAACTACCGTGCAACTACCAACCGTGAGCATCGTCCATAGTTGCTGCTATTATCGTGACTGCTGAGTACTTACTTTTTATACAAAATATTAGTTTATACACTTGGCGGTTGATTACATTATCGTCTCGTTTGGGAATCCCGGACCGAGTGGTATAAACACGACCAAGGGCAACACATCTCTTGTTTTGTTCAAGTAATGCGCAGTTGCGAAAAAAACCCAGATAAGTGTTTGTCGCGTTAACGCGTGACCCCAGGCCCGCGCCCTGCGGGTTATCGGAGGCGCCCGGGACTCGGCCCGCAGCGAGCGAGCGTGTTAGCAACTGTAGTTCCCTCCCTTGATAGCTTCGACGGGGCAGGCAGACAGGTAGCTGTGACAAACAGACAGACCGACTCGCACATACAGCGACACGACTTCTAGCGGCTGGCTACAGAGCCACCGAGCGCTAAAACTAATTTCAAATTGATTACATGATTACAAAGTCATTGCGTCGATAACTTTGTTCAGAATACTCCGCGAAACCAAGACGACGTCGGGCACAGTGCATTCAACTTGAAGTAGGACAAGTCTTGTGCCGAGAAATGTGTTAAGCCTGAACTCCGGTATATTAGGTGCATTCGTCCTGGGGCGAAACCTCTCATCAAGTCGTTATTTTATTCAGAAAATATAATTACAAAAATAATGTATGTATTTATGATGAACACAAATCCTCTACGTTAATTGAGTATAACGTACAGGGCATACGCGTCAATACTATAATATATGAAACATCACAGACTTAATTCGGCTTTAATAAACCCATTTTATTACACCCATAGAGTATAAAACATCGAATTATAATCCAAAAACTCAGTAATAAAATTAGATCGAGAATACATTCGGAAGGCAGCGGCTTGGCTCTGCCCCTGGCATTGCTGAAGTCTATGGACGACGGGAACCGCTCACCATCAGATGGGCCATATGCTCGTGCGCCTACCAGGTTAATAATAAAATAAAAGAAGAAACATTTAAATCAACAGCGCACCACGTCTGCGATACTCGCAGATACTGTAGAGTAGGTCCCACGCGGACACTGACACTAACAGTTGACATGCCTTACAACAGTTACAACAACTATTATACGGCCCATTTATTCCAAATCCGTTCGAGGTCTGTTAATTTACTATAAAATTAATAAGCTGTGTCGCAACACGGGCCGGGCGTCGCGCGCCAGCCGCAGCGAGAGCGAGCGAGCGAACTGACTAGCTGTCTCTGTTACTTTCTTGGAACTCGTCATCGTCTTGTTAAACGAATTCAAACTTTAAAACTTGTCTAATAAGAAATAGAAAGGTTTCTCGTGAGTACTAGTTAAAAGTTGTTAAGCCAAATAGAGTATTACGTCTACAGTAATAAGTCTAAAATTCATTACGTCTCGATTCATCGACGTGTAAATATTTTTTTAGCAAACTTACATCTGCGTATCGAAGATCGGTTTCGCGGTGCGTTGCCGCCGAGATCTTGGAATCGCAGCAGCAAACAGACTCGGTTTTGTCCGACATCCGCATTAAGAAAAAAGTGTTGTCAGCGCTTGTAAAAAAATTATTAGTAACCATTTTAAGAAATTTATTAGTTACGCGATTGGTTACAGGGCCCACGGTCGACCGGGCGATTGTGGACGTTTTTATTGCTTAAATGGGTGAACGAGCTCACCTAGCTCACCTAGTCTTAGGTCGTTACCGTAGCCCATAGACATCTATAACGTAAATCCCGATACCCACCTTGAGACATGAGATCTAAGGTCTCAGTTTTAGCAGTACAAGGGCTGCCTCACGCTTCAAACCGAAACGCATTATTGCCTCATGGCAGAAATAGGCAGGGTGGTGGTACCCAACTATACGGACTCACGAGACGTCCTACCACCAGTGATAGTGGCAGCTGGATGAAGTCGCTCACCCCCAGGGATGAAGATGAACTTTCGGACCGAAACACAAGACTGTACGCAGTGGAGAAGGGGCAGATGGCGGTCGCACCTTCCAGAGTATGCGTGACATCTGCTGCACTCTTGGGATCATTCTTCGAACCGCCTCTCTCACACGGTTTTTGTTATTCTCTCTGTTATATGTAGTAGGACTCACTTCTCAAAAGATACAAAACAACTGTTATTGTTTTATTTTTACTTGAAAATATTTTTTATTACTTTTTTATCAATTTACGAGCAATATCGTGTCGGATTTTATAATAAAAAATTACAGGCATTTATTCATTGAAACATATTTATTTAATCATTGCTAAAGCATTGTTAATTAGCATAATTCTAAACGAAGAATCGCAAATTGCACGCAAAAGCGCATTGCAATTTGCGAGACATTCAATCTAAAATATATTTAAAAAAAACAAGTTAGGCTGTAAGGACTCAGTCCATTGCATGCTTGCAAGAGCAAAACTTTAAAAAAAAAAAAAAAAACCAGTTTTATTTAATGTTCGTCGAAACTACAAAAAAAACTTGTTGAATTGGCAACCTCGCCGTTCGTGGTACATCACCAACACAAACAAATTACAAAACCAGTTCTGTGCAATCGCTGCGTGTTGGCGGTCAGTCGCGCCCTCCGTCCTGTCGAAATATCGCTTCAAAGTTATCGTTCAGTGCAGGATATTGTTACCGATTGTTACAGATGTGATAAACAGTGTCAACGTGCAGCGCCGCAATGGTTCCCGACATGTCAGGGGCCGACAAACAGGTTGGTCTCCATTCGGTTCGGTGTAGTGTTCGCGATCCGTGACTCGAATACAAAAGTAAACAGACTAGTTTCTGACGAAAAAACAATTATTAAAGAATCGTCTGTGTTGTGTTCAGTGCTGTGCCGTGGCTGTAGGATGGATAATTACGTTTACCAAGTACTACCGGGCAAGTTGCGTACATCGTTCGCGCAGCCCCGACGGGCTGGGTACTTATTTATCGAGGGGTGAAAGGGCATTTGGTTTAAGTGAGTGATTTATCTTTGCAATTAAAGTTGCGTTATATTTGGTATCAGCATCAATAGTTTGACGGTTTGAATTGAACTTCAATTATATATGTTTACTTCATTCAAATAGCTACAAAAGTTTTTTTTGTTATACTTATATCTTTTCCTAATTTTAAACTTTAAATGTCTCTCCCGTGAAGTTGCTAAAGTTAAAATAAATATAGTTATAAATAAAGTTAAAATGTCGTTTAAACCAAATAAGCCTTCCACCCCTCGATATAATACATACAGCTTTTATTATTTTGTATTTTATTTATTTTGTACAGAATTATTTTTCTAATACTATAATAAACCTTTTTCAATCAATACACGAATTCAATTTTGACAATTCAACGGACATTAGTTCAAACCACGAAAACCGCTGAATGAAATGATAATATGTTGTTGTATAATAACATTCGTGTATTATTATGTAGGTACCTAGTACATGCATTGATGCAATATGCATATGTGTATGTATGTATCTACGTATGTAGTACACGCGACATAATGTACACTCGCGCACGGCTCCTTCTGTTTGAGAACATATCGTTACAGATTAATGGTTATCGTCAATGACTCGTTAATGGTGCTCCCCGGGACGCGGAGACTGCAGCAGATTCAACAGAGTCCCTGGAGGCAGCCGTGCCGGATGACTGACGGACCAGCACACAGTAATCGCACCTTTAGCCGTCTGCCGTCTCGCTCTCCCCCCGTCCCCCGCGTACCCCGCGACCCTTCCCGAGAGAGTGCGGCCGCCAGTCACAATGATATTGTGATGACGCAGATTCACTTAAGTAAATATATAAACATCCGTACATACTGCGTATTGCAGAGATAATATGTATACAGACAGTAAATGAAAGTAGTTCTCTGTTGGTCGGTGTCGGTGATGAACTAAATGTAGAAGGTAAAACATATTTAGTTGATATCAGACGAGAGCGTGTCCGCGGTGTGTACGGTCGCGCTGGTGCTGCTGCTTCATGAGCACCTTCCTGATGCAAGTCCCGAGAGCTCGCGTCTCGCGTCTCGTGTCGGACGGCATTTAGAGACCTCTTTCTCGAATGAAGTTAATTGGGGTTCAATTGAACTCATCAAAGCCGCAGGTTTCATATGACGAATGCAGCGGAGGTCGTTCGGAGCCTCTGTCAACGGAGGGACCTGGCTTTCTCTGTGTGTTCCACATTATCCCGTTTCTATCACCGCCCCGCCCGCGACTGGAGTAGAGCTCATCCACAGTGGACATGTGCCACATGTACCCGGGCGCGGCGCAGGGAGCCCCGGGCATCTGCCGACGGACCTCCCGGGCGAGTGTACTATACGCATCACTCAGTGAACGAGTCGAGTCGTTCGTTCGTGTGCATTTTTAAACACCCTGTACCGGCAGGCGGCGGCGCGGCCGTATCGCGGCGCGGTTATCGCGACACGCCGCGCGCCGCCGCCTGCTCGCCAGATGTGACGCGGGGCGAGCGGCGGGGGGCGGGGGACGGGGGCGGGGGCGGCAATGTCAAACGATCATTACAAACAATACAGTAATGCGGAGCCATTGAACTGGTCCACTGGACGAGGAAGGTTTTCTGGTACAGTGCCGTGCAAGTTTCAGAAGCCGCAAAACTATTGAGCCCGGTGATAATTCAATCTAACTGGTTCTTTTCGTTTCAGCCGTGACTTCAAAATGCTGATATTGTTGTTGCTGGCATTGGCATCGGTGTCGGCATGTCCGGAGCAGTGCTGGTGTACCGACGGCGAGGAGCTGAACTACCAGTGCAGCCGTCCCTCGACCAACTTGATTGTGGGCGCGCGGCCCAGGGACTATGTCAATATAGACTGCATGGTTAGTTAGAAGCCGGCGCCGGACTGCCTCCTCACCTCCGGGCTGCTGCCGCGGGGACTCCTCCCGTCAGTCGCCGGTCGTAGTGCTAAACGAATGATCTGGGGGCAGGGCGGCGAGCTGGTCTGCGCGGAGTTCCCCGAGATAGACACGCCCGCGACCACGCAGCTGCCGAGCCTCTCCCTGCGCGAGTGCTCGCTGCCGCCTCTCTCGTGTCTGCTGCAAAAGGTTCACGCCGAGGACGTGAAGACTGTCGTGTTCAAGAACGCCATCAACCCCCTGAACGCGGACGCCTTCAAGGGCCTGGGGATCACTGCGCTCATGATGTTTAATGCAGGTATTGAGGGAAGCACTAACGTTTGGGGGGATTATTGCTTGATTTATTGCGTCTGCCTATTTAGAGAGATAGGCAGACGACTTAATCTCTGCTGCCCACCGACACAGGCAGTACGGTGGGCGCGACCTGTCGCTACCTGCCACTGTCCACTATCGTCCATTTTAAATTCTCCACAATCCAATTTATTTCGTCTTGCAGGGGCTCAGACAACAGTCCCCGTGGACGTGCTGAGGAGTCTCCCGAAGCTGACGCACTTCCGGCTGAATGCCGGACGCAACATCACGCTCCACGCCAACATGTTCGCCAACACGCCGCCCCTCAAGTACTTGGAGCTGTCCGACGCCAAAATCACGGTGCTGCCGGACGACGCCTTCCTGGGGCTGAACGTGCTGGAGCAGCTCAACGTGTGGGAGAACGAGATCGCCAACATCACGGCAGGAGCCTTCCGCGGTGAGGAACTCCTTGGAACCCATATACCAACCACGCTAACCTCGCACTCTCGAGGCTCACTCACAGAGCATCCCTACATCACTTCCGTCTCTCAGGTCTGCACAACGTGACGGTGCTCTCCCTGAACAAAAACCGCATCCAGGCGCTGCCGGCCGGCCTGTTCGCCAGCACGCCGCGCCTTCTCAACCTCACCATGATGAGGAACTCGTTCCGGTATCTCGACTCGGAGACCTTCCGAGGACTCGATCACATACAGGAGGTGGGTTTAAGAGGCTTATGAGGAAAGGAAGATCTTCCACCGAGCGGGTGATACTGCTCGGTAGACCGACGGTCCGAATGTTGTTGTTCGGAACTTGTATATATGCGCTTTATCTTGAAAATGTCGTAAGCGAGATTCAGGCATCTGTCAATTATCTTCCGTTCTTACCCGCCACATGAGCATTCTCACACACGCTCAAGAATGAGCTGCGGACTGTGGTGCAGTACTGACCTGTCGGCCGTCAACTGGCCGGACTCCTGACGGACTGACGCTGTCTCCATGCGTACTACCTGTTGCTTTTTAATTCCAGATCAAAATCTCTAACAACGTTCCGCTTACTCTCAAAGAGGCGGTGTTCTCGAACCTCCCGGCACTGAGGACGTTACAACTGGACCTCAGCTCGATCCGCGAGCTCCCGGAGGAGTTCATCAGCAACTCCCCGCTGCGGACCCTGTCGCTCGCGCGCAACCAGCTCCGAGTCCTGCCGCGGAGCGTGCTGCGGGGGCAGACGCAGCTGACGTCGCTGACCCTGAGCTACAACGCCGTGGCGGAGCTGGCCCCCGAGCTGTTCGCCGACCTGAGGGCGCTCGAGACCTTCGTCATGGACGGCAACGAGCTGCAGGTGTTGCCGGAGTACGTTTTTTTTAAAAAAAATTTTTGCTTGGATGGGTGGACGAGTTCACAGCCCACCTGGTGTTAAGTGGTTACTGGAGTCCATAGACATCTACGACGTAAATGCGCCACCGCCCTTGAGATATTGATTTTTATGACACTCACAGTAGTGCACTCACATCGTTGTTCTGTTGCAGCTCGCTGTTCTCGGGGCTGAGGAACTTGACTACGGTCTCGTTGAGGAACAACAAGATCAGCGTCATCTCCATGAACACGTTCCAAGGGGCCACGTCCATCCGCACGCTGGATCTCTCTTACAATCGGCTGGCGTTTGCGCCGGACAGCCTCTACTCTCCGCTCAATCAACTGCACAAGCTGCAGACCCTGACCCTCGCCTGGAACAACATCACCTCCATCTACGACGACTGGCGATACGTGTTCGTGGAACTGGTGAAGCTGGACCTGTCCGGGAACGCCATCGGCGACCTCACGGTGAGTCCCGGCGGGGCTGCGGGCGGGGCGGGGGGGGGGGGGGGGCGCTGTGCAAGTACCGCACTCACTAACACAATCCCCGACGTTTCCAGGACAGCGACCTGCACTTCTTTAGCGAGGGGGTGACGGTGGACCTGCAGCACAACAACGTCTCCACGGTCCTCATGTCCGGCGTGCTCCGCGCTGCCAACGCCACCGTGCTGCTGCAGCACAACCCTCTCGCGTGCGACTGCTCCCTGTACTCCCTGCTGGACTGGCTGGCTGGCGGCCCCCGCAGCCTCAGACTCGAGGTCGGCGACACCAGGTGCGCCGGGCCCGCGGAGCTCGGCGGGTACAGAGTGACGGACGTGCCCCCCGCGAGCCTGTACTGCGCCGTCCCGTGCGGGGGCTGCTCGTGCCGCCTGGTGCCGGGGCTGGACGCCGTGCAGGGGACCTGCGCGCGTGACGTCACCACGGTCGACCCTCAGACATACGGCGTCACCACCTTCTCCCTCCGCCTGCAGCACGCCGCCCCCCCCGCGCTGGCCGCCCTCCCGCCGTACGTGCGGAGCCTCGACCTGTCGGCCCTCAACCTGACGGAGCCCCCCTGCAACGTGTCCGAGTCTCTCATGCGACTGGATCTGTCCGACAACGCGCTGGCGGTGGCGCCGAGCTGCTTGTTGCGGCGCAACGTGACGGTCCGCCTGGCCGGGAACCCGCTGGCGTGCGACTGCCGCCACGCCGAGGAGGTGGCCCTGCTCGCGGCACACAGGCACCTGGTGGAGGACTACGAGAACGTGACCTGCGCCGGCCAGGAGAGGCTGGAGCAGGTGGACGCGGCGCGGCTGTGCGACGTGGTGGTGGCGGCGCTGGTGGGCGGCTGCCTGGCGGCGGCGGGCGCGCTGCTGGTGGCGGGCGTGGTGCTGTTCCACCGGTACCGGCTGGAGGTGCTGGCGTGGCTGCACGCCCGGCGGCCGCGCCCGCGCCGCGCCGCGCCCGCCGCGTGCCGCTACGACGTGCTGGTGTCGAGCGCGGAGGGGGAGGCGGCGTGGGGCGCGCGCGGGGTGCGGGCGGCGGAGCGCGGGGGGCTGCGCGCGTGCTGGCCGGAGCGCGACTGGGCGGCGGGGGAGCTGCTGCCGGCGCGCATCGCCGCGTCGCTGCACGACTGCCGCGCGGCGCTGCTGTTCGTCTCGCGGAGCTACATGGCGTCCCCGTGGTGCCGGCTCACGTTCCTGCTGGCGCAGGCTCGCGCGGCGCACGTGTCCTCGTTCCGCGTGGTGGTGGTGCTGCTGGAGGAGCCCGGCCCCGAGGAGCGGGAGCTGCGCGCCTACCTGGCGGCGCGGCCCCCGCTCAAGCCCGCGGACCCGCTGCTCTGGGAGAAGGTGCTGTACAAGCTGCGCCCGCGACGCGCCTCGCAGAAGAAGCTGTACCGGTCGCTCGTGAAGAACGGTCTCCAACTGCAGCTGGACGTGGAGGGGAAGCTCACCAACCCCGCCTTCGTCAAGGACCACGACTGACCGTTGTTGTCTTGCTGTTTTTGATATTATTATAGTGGATACGTATACATTGACGACATACTTGTAGCTGGTCACACTCGGGTGTCCATGATATTAGAAACTGTGTAAAAAAAAAGAGGAAAAATCGATCCTGGATTTCAACGAGTATAGTTATATTTTACAACATCCAGGGTCCATCTCTTAGAATCTCTTCAGGATGCACTGAGGATAGACAGGAGTCAACTGTAACCCCGTGCCCCGTGCGTCCCAGTGTTATTATAACATACAATGCTATTATTGTATAATATATAAAGTAAGCTTGTGAGTAGGTTTGAAGTGACAAGCTACAGTGATGGAATACGAAGCAGGAGTTCATATTCCTTCACTATATCTATATCCTCCGGTAGCTTGTCGGCTTGAACTGAACTAACAAATAGACCATGTAGCAGATATATAACAGATCCTAGACACGCTATTGTTCGACTAGTCAATAATTAATATCAAATAAATAAATAGGTATGTTCTCGTCGGTGTTTCATTTCCTTGTTAACCTAGTGGCAGTGGCTGTGCGGGTACAAAGCAGTGCGAGGGTCATGAGGGAGCGCCTGGGCAGCCGGTGGAGGCGGACCGACTACACGATGACTGTAGCCAACGATCGTCCACGTGTTTGAAGTGAAACTTCTGTAGGATCGCTGAGAGTAAAGTTTGACTCGTGAAAAATTCGTTACGGCTAGAGAGAGAACATACAAGTTAGGAAGAGCGAGAGTGAGAGAGTAGACAGCGTCTCGCGACACGCTCGCCCGCGGAGAGAGGGGAGTCTACGGGCGCCGGCCACTAGAGGGCTCGTTATTAGTTTCGCATTGTTCCTGTAGATGGCAATAACATATCTTTTTAATTTTTATGGAAGGATAAGGGCTATGAAATAATTTATAATTTAATAATTATTATTCAATGGATCAGCTCGTCAAAAACTCAACGCTTTAGTGGATTTCTTTTTAAAAAACCGGGCCGTACAAAAATATTCTAAAGTTTCTTCGCATTTTTTAAGAAAATTTAACATTTTTTAATATAGTTTATTTACATTTAACTAAAGTATGTAGGTATCATTTTGTTCGATAACTTTTTGTCTGATTCTGAAGAGACCGAAACAGGTGGAAATATGAAGGTGCAAGGTCAGGACTATACGGCGGATGCATCAACACCTCCCAGCCAAGCTCTCTTCATTATTGCGGAGTGGCTAAAGATGTGTGAGGTCTAGCGTTATCATGATGAACAACCACACCCTGCTATGTCCGCCCGACGGCGGGTAACACACAACACAAACTACAAAGATACAATTGATTATTAAAAAAAAAACATGTGTGCAATTCACACGTGGTAGAAGTGAAACTTTCCAAAATTAAAATACAATTATTCTAAACGTCTTAAGTATATGTAAAATTTTGTCATTAGTAAATAACTGTAAGGTAGCGCCCTCTGTGAATTGATATTTTAATTTCACGTATAATCCTAAATTAAAATTCACTACAAGAGCTTTCATACACACGTTAGTATTAAAAAAATCTCACAGATGGCGCTGTATTAAATAGTATGTATATTTCTGTCTCATTCTTTGCTGGCTTCATGCTACACATTTTTGTATTTGTGTCTCTTACCTGTCGTTTTTTCCGTTGCATCCGGTTTGAAATCACAACGATTCTAAAGAAGTTTTCACTTCAAAAAAACTTTGAAATCCGTTCAGTGGACCCCCAGTTACCTGGAACGCGTCGAAATGACACTTGTAGCGCGAAAGATCCGACACCAGGCACCAGGCGAGACCAGGAGTGGGCGTCGGCATCTTTCGCGAAGCAATTAAACATTACGCGGAATGGAGTGGCGACAATTAGGTCTGGTCGAAATATAGGTAATTAAAAAAATTCAAATATTTAATGAGATATAATTAATTACCCAACCCAGAATCAATCCCCAACTGTTTACATGCCGGACGATCACCATTCCACTACGCTATGAGGTACAAAAGAAAAGATTACGTTTTATCTTATACTAAATATAACGTCAACGCCGCAGCTTGCGTGCTCTCAGTGGGTACTCCTTACTCTATGTTGCACTCCCCAAATCCACCTGCTTATTTAACTACTTCCTTTCAATACTTAGGGTCTGACCACAGCCGAATTCTTCGTTCATCTCACAATCTTCTTCTTCGCTGTCCTCCACATAGTTCTGACTTTTTACATTCTTCATTCACAATTCAGTCTATTCTTTTATGGAATGCGCTCCCACTCAAAATAAGGTCGGCCACTACACGTGAAGCGTTTAAGACGAGAACTGTTTCATCAGAGAGTTAGCAGAGTCATCTAATTGATAATACGAATGTACGGTTTGCACATACCTAAATAATACGTGGACACGCCGTGCGTTGTCATTGTGGTGTCAGGTTATTTTATTATATTCTTAGAGCAGTGCACTTAGCAACACGCTCTCATTAAGACGCTACCATCTGTCCTTTACCAATATAATAAAGGTGCTTAAACAACATACTAACTCTTTAGAACTCTACAAACATCCCCTTGAACTCCAACAAGGTATTTGTTTATATAATATGTTTTTATATATGTTGGAGTATTTCCACTTTCGGGTAGCGACATGGTAAGCGGGTGGTCTTCGTAAGTCAATAAAACCAGAAATGTTAACTCAGAGCGTATATCACGCAGGAGCGCTCCGTCCGACACGGCGACTCGCTCGCTTCTGAGCTCGAGAGTTTTTTTTTTTTTTTTTTCCACCTAAGCTGAGAGCCTTGAGAGGCTATATCAGCGTAACCCTAACTTTTGTAGGTGAGCTCGCGGGGCTCAACCGGAGTGTTGCTAACACTGACCCTAGCAAGAGCAGTGCTTCGCAGAATCTACCACCGGATCTGAAACGCGACCCACTGAGAAGATCCGGCGAGAAACTCAGTGGGCTGTGTCTATGGGTTAGTTCGCTCGTCGAGCCCTTCGTCGCAAGCGACGGGTTCGACGAGGACGGTGACCGGTGCTTGTGGTGCCTAAAAGCACCGTTAATGGATCAGGAGGATCCGTAATGACGTGCTTTGGGCGACGTCGACGGTTTACCATTCGGTCTACTGGGTCGGGTATGTAATTTCCAGCGGCTACGATGAGAGGGTTCTCATGTCGTGCCGCCTTCTCAAAATGGCGCAGCGATGCCGACTGTAGATACTTACTAAATGAGTCGAGCTCCAGGTCATCGTGGAGATCCACGTTCCTAAGGAACCATGGCGCTCCGACGGCTATCCTGCAGAATCGGGATTGAATAACCTGAAGGGGCTTCAAGTGGGTGCGGGCTGCGTGAGCGAACACTACGCTTGCATACGTCATGACGGGGCGTATATAAGTTTTGTAGAGAGTTACCTTATTGCGGAGGGACAGTTTGCTTCGACTACAAAGCATTGGATAGAGTCGTCCTAGAATAAACGCGGCGCGGTCGCGTGCCGTTTTTATATGGGGACGGAATGTCATCCCTCTGTCGAGGGTGACGCCTAGATATTTGACCTTCGAGGCCCACGGTATGGGCTGGCCAAAGAGAGTGATGGGACTAACTCTCTGAGGTGAGGTGTTTGCGCGCCTACTACGGAGTGGGATGCTCGAAGTGATGTTCGGAGGGCGACCCCTTTTGAAGAGCACCGCTGCGCTTTTCGTGGGGTTGATGTCTATTCGCCACTTCCGGAACCACTGTCCCATGGTGGCTACTGCGATCTGGAGACGCCGATGAAGCAGCGACATCTTCCTACACGAGTAGTAGATAGCCGTGTCATCGGCGAAGAGCGCTAGATGGGTCTCCGGAGACCGGGGTATATCATTGATATACAAACTAAATAATAACGGGGAGAGCGCGGAGCCTTGCGGGACTCCGGCAGTCAGTTGACGGGGACGAGAACGAGTTCCCTCTACTCGATATCGAAATGAACGGTTCGACAAGAAGTCTTGTATGATGAGCACGAGTCTGTCTGGCACTCCCATGTTGTACAGTTTGTAAATTAAACCGTTGTGCCAGACTTTGTCGAACGCCTTCGCGATGTCGAAGAAGAGGGCGCCGGTCGGGATTTGTTTACGCCTATTTAGTCCTATCAGAATGTGCTCCGTGAGGCGGTGCACTTGTTGTACGCACGAGTGTTTAGAGCGGAATCCGAACTGTTCGTCTATGAGAATTTTGTTCGCGGTAACAAAATCCCAGAGGCGTTTCCTAAGGAGACGTTCGTAAATTTTTCCTATCGTCGGGAGGAGACTAATCGGACGGTAACTAGAAGTTTCGTTTGTCGGTTTGCCCGGCTTATGTATACCGATAACGTCCGCTTCTTTCCACACCGCGGGAAAGATGCAGTGCGTCATAGCGGCATTTAAAATTGTAGCCAACATTGCTATCAGTTGGACTGGCAAGAGTTTTAGCGCGCGGTTGCGGATGCCGTCGGAGCCGGGTGCCTTCCTAGGTTGGAGGTTGTGGATCGCGTCTCTAACTTCGTCAGTGGTAATGGGGGGTAACGCGTCCGAGGGTGGCAGGGAAGCTCTGCGCTCGACCTCCCTGTCGACTAACTCGGTGTGTTCGGGGTCCGCGTGTTGAGTGCTGGCGGTGCACTGCTCTTGCAGTGCATCGGCCAGCAGCTCAGCCTTGTCATCGTCATCGAATGCCGGTGGTTGGCCTGAAGGGCGTACGAGGGGAGGCATAGTAGCGGTAGTTTCGGATTTGAGAGTCCTAGCTAGTCGCCAGTATGCTTGGTGGGAGGGCGCGAGTTGTTCTAAATAACTATGCCAATTATCGTTACGCGCGTCGCTTAAGCGGGAGTGGACTTCGCGTTGTAGACGACGCATCCGAATCCGGTTTGAATGCGTGGGAAGACGATCGTAGGCCCGGATTGCCGCGTTCCTAACTCTTAAGAGATTCCTAAGATCGGGGGACAGTCTGATGCGGTGGAAGCTGTCCTCCACATCGACTTCTTTTGAAGATCTAATGATCGCGGAAGAGATGTGATCGGTAATGATGTTTATGGATTCGACGGTGTCCTCGGGGGATAGATTCGAATCCGGGCCGTAAGGGAGGATTGGCGGAGCGGCTTCGGCTAGGCACGTGCCCAGCTTATTCCAATCCACCATGGTCCTCGTAACAGTGACTGGGTTGTGAGGGCGACCGAGCTGCATAACGACAGGTCGGTGGTCTGAGTCGAGCTCTGACATTGCTTCGATGGAACGCAAGCGCAGAGTTACGTTCCTAAGCAATGCCAGGTCTATAGTGCTCGGACGGAGCGCGATGTTATACGGATAACATGTTGGAGTTGAGGGACCGACTACTTCAAAGGTGAGGTCGTCTATAAACGCGTCGAGACGCCTACCGTTAACGTTCGTACGATGGCAGTTCCACCTAGTGTGGTGGCAATTTAAATCGCCTGCCAGGATGACGGAGTCTCCCATGCCGAACAGTGACTCGATGTCACTGCTCAGAAGGGGCTTGTCCGGGGGGAGATAAACGGATGCGATGACGATCGGCTGGTGTCCCGTCAGCGAGATACGGCACACTGACGCCTCGATATGTGAGAGCGAGGGAGTATCGAGAGGCAGTGAAAAATTTTCCCCTGGAAAGAGTGCGTGCTTCTATTGATAACTGGCCTCAACGTTTAAAGGACTGTATTGCAGCCAATGGAGACCACTTCGAATAAGCTTTTTATATTTTAAATTGTTTTATATTTATGTATTAAACTAACACACTGTAAAAGTAATAAATGTTATTAGCTATATATATTTTTTTTTTTTTTTTTTTTTTTTTTTTTTTCCTTTGTAACTGTATTTATGGCCAGACTAAGTATATTGTGTGAAGCAAGCACTGACCGAACTTTAGATCTTTCGTATGAGACGAGATAGAAATATGGAAAGAACGGCTTAACGGAAGCGAGTCACGCCCCAAATGTCCCACGTCCATATTCCAGAAAGCTCCTGTGCTACTGAGATAGCAATACTCGAATCGAGCGAAATGGAATAATTCTCAAGCAGTTGACTCGTTGTTCGCTATTGTATTTTGTTTTCGGAATTTCTATTCACCTACGTTGTTATCGGATGTTCCAAAAAGAATTTGTTTTCCGGTACCAAAGATTACCTTATATGGTAATTATGAAGCTATCACTAGTTAAAGTGCGAGGTTTTCATTCATTGTAACAACTACTTATTTTGTTAGTGTGTAATTATTTTTGTATTAATTTTATATATTAGAATTTTGTTGTGACGTAACAACCCCTTCTGTTGATTAATTACGGCCGCTTTCTCTCAACTTCTTGCTTTAATCTCATCAGTTGTTCGCAGTACAGTTCAGAATCGATGGTCCTGCCTGGTGGTAACAGCTCCTAATGAATAATGCCCTTCCAATCACACCACACACAGCATTACCTTGTTGCGAGCTAAATCAGGTTTCGCCACAGTCTGTGAACGTTTAACTACGACCATTATCACACGTTCTTGTCGTATGTGATCCACATTTCATCACCAGCTATCAGCTTCTTCGAAATAGGTTCGGTTTCATTTCGCGCCAGCTAGAGGGTCGTGCGATGACTCAAAAGAAGCGTCTCGCCGAGTTCTAGCCAGTGGTATGTAATTTAAAGATGTTTTTGAAGAAAAAATAATTTCATTTTCAGGAAAACAAAAAAAATTTTGACGTTTTTTACAGGAAAAGAGAAAATTTTGGGTTTCTGAAGGCGCAGAACGCACTCCAGAAGGTAGGGCGGATCGGTAAGTATCTAATAGGTAAGTTGAATGCAAAAGCAACAAAGTAACTTTGAAAATTAATAAATTTTTAAATATTTTCAGGTCGAAAAGGTGGGGGTGTCAAAAAATGACGTCACACCACTGCGATTTCTAGTTTGAAGGGTCGGTGCGTGCTTACAAGCTGGTTGAACTTTAAAATCGCAAAAAACCGTTTCAAAATAAGCCTCTTGTAAGAAAAGTTATGGAGAGGGTTAGGTTTAGGTTAAGTTTAGGTTAGGTTTAGGTTAGGTTTAGGTTAGGTTTAGGTTAGGTTTGGGTTAGGTTTAGGTTAGGTTTAGGTTAGGTTTAGGTTAGGTTTAGGTTAGGTTTTTTTTTTTTTTTTTTTTTTTTTTTCTATAAACTAATCTCTCCTCCAAATTAATTGGAGACCTGTTGTACCTCATTCATTCTAGTTCTATCAATCATCCTTCCGCATCTATACCCATACGTCACATCCACGCACTTCTTTCACATTATTGCCGCTGGGATTTCGGCCTACTTTATCTAAACTCTATTTTTTATATTTTGTACAGGTTCAATAATTTTAAGTTCGTTTGTTTTATTATGTGACTTATAGCTATCAGTCTATATTTAAACATTTTTTATTTACATTATTACTATTATCTAAGTTGATTATTATCTATTTTCGTGTCTTATATACTATTACAATTGTTAATATCTAATTTTTACAGTTTATTTACATATCTTATCTAACTTACATTATATTACTATTTCTTATCATATGTTATTATATACTTATGATATACGTAATCATATGTGTGTCTATTATTTATTTTTACTTATGACTTTACTAACAATATCTTTACAATACGTTATAAAACTGTCTCTTACTTTTTTATTTTTCATAATATTTTTTATTTCTACTGTACAAATTTGGATTTTTATCTTAGTTTCTAAGTCTTGCCTCTCCCGGCTAAATATGGCACATTCTGTTATAATGTGTAAGGGCGTTTCGTCGTATATTGAGTCGCATGGGCATGCCGGACTGTCTCTCAGCTTAAACCGATACAGATAAGACAGAAACCCCCCGTGTCCAGTCATAAGTTGTGTCAATGTTTGGTCAAATTTCAGTTTCCTCACAATAGGGTACGCCGTCTCCACCCGTGGAAAGAAGGCCTTCGTGACCGATGCTGTTTCCCCGTCGTCATATCTACGGTGCCATTCTTTTATAGAGGTTCCCCTTATTTGCGTTTTAATATAGGACACCGGGCACGCGCTGTAGTCCGCTTTAGTTTTTAGTTTAAGGGCCGCTTCCTTTGCCAATTTGTCAGCTCTTTCATTTCCTTTAATTCCCACGTGGGCCTTGATCCACAATATTTTTATTATTTTGCCTATTCTTTGTAGTGCTATAATGTTCTCCCTAGCTTCCACGGCCAACGGGTGATAGCAATCATTGTTTACTAACGAGTCTAGCGCCGCTCTTGAGTCACAAAAAATACAGAACTCACTCGCCCTTGATCCCATTATCACTCTAGTGGCCCTCGCCAGCGCCAACAACTCCGCCTGGTAGACTGTGCAGTAGGGTTCGAGCCTATATCTTTTTGAGCCAACCTCGACTTCATCTTTCCATATGGACAGTGCTGCCCCGACTTTGCCTTCCATCTTACTCCCATCCGTGTAGATGTGTAAGGCATTTTGGTCGTTCGTGGCTTCTAGTTCTGCACTATCCATAATAATTCCGTATTCAAGGTCGAGGTTTGCTGCCGGGTGCGCCATCCGATTTAAAAGCACCGGTCTCTCTACCTCCCGATCGCCCACCACGCGCCGGAAGTGCCCCTTCCTTTCCTCATACAGCAAGGCTGCCTCCCGGATACGGATATCCAGAGGAAGCAGTCCGGCCAGCAGCATGGCCGAGTTGAGTGAGACGGTCCTGTGTGCCTTAATAATTTTTTGCGCAAAGTCTCTCTGCAACGTCCACAGGCGCCTCTGAACGCCCACCTTCTCCGCCGCCCGAGCCCAAGCGCTAGCCGCGTAAAGGACTATGGGCTCCACCACTGCAGAGTATATCGCTCGGATAACCTCGGGGTGGAGTCCCCAACTGACCCTGGCAGCTCTGGATAATTGCTTGTATATTTGCGCCACTCTCACCCTAGTGTTGTCGACATGAGTGTTGAAAGTCAATTTGCGGTCTATGCTATCAACCCCAGGATCTTAATCTCGTCAACACTTTCAATAGGGATTCCCCCCATTTCCAGCCTTGGGACGTCATATTTGATTTTATTAGTAATTACCATAGACCGCGTCTTCTGCGGCGCAAATAACAGCTTGTTTTTTCTGCCCCATGCTCCGGGATCAGATTTGCCCGTCGCTCAATATGCAACGCGTCATCACCATCGAAGACAATGACGACGTCGTCTGCATAAGCTTGGCAGAACTCCCCACGACCCTTTAGAGTCCTCAAAAGGGGATCGAGCAGGAGGTTCCAGAGGGTCGGACCCGCAATAGACCCTTGGACACAACCTTTTTCGGTTTTCTTATGGTGCTGTCCACCCGCGTAGCTCAAAGTTACCATTCTGTCTCTCAGGTAATCGTTCAACATCCTGCGGATGCCTATTGGGCAATCTTCCTTTTTTTTTTTTTTTTTTTTTCGGGTAGAGGGCCGAACCTCCTACGAGGTCCCCGCGCAAAAGGGGCGCGCGGGGTATGTGAGACTCAACGATCTGCATGGTGTTGTGAGCAGACCGCGGGCCCAAGGATTTTAGAGCCCACCCACTAAACGACTCCTCTGCACTCTTACACCCGACGTCCGATCCCCTCCGAGGTCAGAACCCGGATGAGGTAGGGGGGCTACCGCGGTCAACACTGCAACCAGACGGCGCGGCTCACCCCAAGGACGCCCAGCCGACGGAGCCTTCGAGGCGAATCGAAGGCTCTGAAACGTCGGCCGTCTCGGTACGGCAGCCCGTCGGGCCGCCCAGACGGTGCCGCTGGTGTCCCGGAATACCCCGCTGGACCAGAACCAGCCTGCCGGGTCGGGACGCGATACACCGTCGACCGGTCGCTCTAATCACTCCACGGCAGCGCGCTAGAGTGCTGGTAGCGCGCCGCGCGGCCTCACCCCCTCAGGTCGCCCCTTGACCTTCACCGGGGAGAGGCCGCCACCTACAGGGGCCGGGACGTACGGGCGTATTCCCGCCTCCGGCCCCCGGCTCGACGGCGACGGATCGGTGCGGAAAGGGAAGAGCTCTCCCTCTCTCGCTCCGCCGCCTCCTTCTGCGAGATGGTGGACTCGCAGAAGTCGAGCATCGCCTTCCAGGACGCGTCGCTGCCGAGCATCGTAGCCACGACGCGCGGCAGCGAGAGGTCCTCTCCAATGACCGCGACGAGGGCGGCGCGTTGCTCGTCGAATCCAGAGCAACGCGCCAGCGTGTGTTCCGCTGTGTCTTCCTCGTCGCGGTCCGCGCAGTGGTGGCACTGCGCCGTCGGTTCCCTTCCGGCTATCTTGTGCAAGTACCGGCCGAAACAACCATGGCCGGTAAGCATCTGCGTTAGCCGGAAGGTGAGGCATCCGCGGTCGCGGCCCACCCAGTCCGCGAGAACCGGGCGGACCGCCTCGACGGTTCGGAGGCCGGCCGACGGGTCCGCCAAGCGGCGAGACCACGCCTCCAGCACGGACCGCCGAGAGTGGAGCCTCCGCGCTCGAACTACACCTTCGCCGGGGCGCCCTTCCCCCCTAGAGCGAAGGTCGCTACGCCACCGGTAATCGGCAGCGAGCGCCTCCGCCTCCAGGTCCCAGGGTGGCGCCCCGGCGAGCAAGCACGCCGCCTCGAAGGAGACGGTGCGGTATCCTCGGATCGCCCTGACCGCGATCGCGCGCTGCGGACGTCGCAGCGCCGCGACGTTCTCGCGGGTCAGGGCGTGGCACCATACGGGAGCGCCGTATAGTGCCATCGACCGCACCACCCCCATGTAGAGGCGGCGCGCCACCTGATCGGGACCCCCGACGTTTGGAAGAAGCCGGCTCAGAGAGCCGGCCGTCGCCATCAGCCGAGGGCCCAATTTTTCGAAGTGAGCGCGGAAGCTCCACCGACCGTCCAGTTCGAGGCCGAGGTACCGAAGACCGGTCACCCCGACCCCGACGCGGACACCTCCGATCACGAGGTGGGCACCCAGAGGCGGCGCTCGTCCCGGCCCGTGAAATAACAGGGCCTGGGTTTTGTCGAGCGCCACCTCGAGCCCCAACCGTCGGATCCTGGTGACGACGTGTGCCACGCCTGCGCACGCCAGACGGGCAGACTCCCGGTAGTCCCTCCCCGGAGCTACGACCAACGTGTCGTCAGCGTAACAAATTACGCTGAGCCCGGGGAGGGGTCCCCGAATGACGCCCCGCAGGACCCAGTCGTAGCCGATGTTCCACAGCAGGGGGCCCAGGACGGACCCCTGCGGAACACCGCGCTCGACGGGGAAGCGGTACATCGCCCCACCGTGTCCGATGCACTGGATCGACCTGCCCTCGAGGTAGGAGCCGATCAGTCGGCGGAGGTATGCGGGGACGCCGTGATACTCCAGCGCCCCCGCGATCACCGACCAGGGCAGGGTGTTGAAGGCGTTCCTTACATCTAAGGATAACGCCATCGCCACCCCGCCCCGGG
Source organism: Bombyx mori (assembly GCF_030269925.1). NCBI lineage: Eukaryota > Metazoa > Arthropoda > Insecta > Lepidoptera > Bombycidae > Bombyx > Bombyx mori. Next base: position 27,300 of record NC_085117.1, on the reverse strand, counting down.
ATACGGCTTCATCGGAGAGGGCCCGCACGCGCAGAATTGCGTCGATAGTCGAGCGGCCCTCTCTGAAGCCGTATTGCTCCGCCGAAAGATCGGGACCCGTCTCGGTCAGGTGCCGGACGATGCGGGCCGCGACGATCCTCTCGAGCATCTTGCCCGCCTCGTCCAGCAACACGATGGGGCGATAGCCCGCGGGTGAGTCCGCAGGGCGCCCGTCCTTCCGCAGAAGGACCAGTCTGCCCGTCTTCCATTTCGACGGGAACCGTCCCGACTCGAGGCACGCTTCGAAAAGCCCCCCGAGCCGGTCCCCTAGGGCCTCGAAGGCCAAGCTCCAGACCCGGCCGTGAACACCGTCAGGGCCGGGGGCCGCGTCCTTCGCTCTCATTCTGGACACGGCCGCATGGATCTCCGCCCCCGTGATAGGGGGAGGGGGCTCCTCGGCAGCGGGAACGCTGGGGCGACGCGGAGGCATGCCCCACGTGGCGTCCATCTGGGGGGGCTCAAAGTCCCCCCCCTCTGCCGGCGGGAAAAGCGCGGAAACTATTTCCCGCAGCTGCCGAGGCTGGAGCCGCTCGGTCACCGGGAGCGCCCACGGCTGCAGTTTCCTGCGAACCATCTTGTATGGGCGCCCCCAGGGATCTTCGTCGAGCGACTCCAGGAGAGTCTTCATGCTCTGCTTCTTGGCCTCGCCGATGGCCAGCTGCAGCGCCGTCTGCTTTTGACGACAGTCAGCGTGCAGCCGGGCCGCCGTCTCCGCGAACGTAGCGTCGCGACGACGGCGGCGGCGGTGGCGTGCGCTCCGGCGGCGCGCCCTCACGCACTCCTCGCGGAGTCTTGCGATCTCGGGCGACCACCAGAACGCACCCCCACGTGGTGCTCGGGGGCCGACCCGGGGCATGGCGGCATCACAAATGTTTGCCATGGTGCCCCGGAACCAGTCGACCTCCGCATCCACGTCCGCGAGCCGCGCGGGTTTTGGCGCCCACGCAGCAACAGCGGCCGCCTCCATCAGCAACTCCTTGTTCATTCGTTTCAAGGCCCACCTGGGGAACGAACGGGGCGCACCTTGCGGGAGCTCCTCCTCACTGCGGGCGCCCGCGGCTGACGACGACGACAAGGAGGAGGCGGAGAGCTCAAATCGGACGTATCTGTGGTCCGAGAGCGTCTCCGCCCCCTCGAGTACGCGCCAGCCGCGGGTGCGGCGCACGGCGGACGGGGACGCGAACGTCACGTCCACGTGGGATTCCCCGTTCCACCGCACGCAAGTCGCGACCGTGCCTCTGTTTAGGAGACAGAGGCCGGTCGCGATCGCCCACTCCGAAAGGGCCTCGCCTCGCGCATCCGTGCGGGGGGAACCCCAAGCCGTGCACTTGGCATTGAAGTCCCCCGCGACGATGACAGGGCGGGACCCGAGGCGGTGTAAAAGCGTCTCGAGCCCGCCCAGAAACCGCTCGAACTCGGCGAGGCTCCTGTTCGGAGAAAAGTACGCCCCGATCACGACGGTCCCGTCGAATTGGGCAATCTTCCTTTTTTTTTTTTTTTTTTTTTCGGGTAGAGGGCCGAACCTCCTACGAGGTCCCCGCGCAAAAGGGGCGCGCGGGGTATGTGAGACTCAACGATCTGCATGGTGTTGTGAGCAGACCGCGGGCCCAAGGATTTTAGAGCCCACCCACTAAACGACTCCCCTGCACTCTTACACCCGACGTCCGATCCCCTCCGAGGTCAGAACCCGGATGAGGTAGGGGGGCTACCGCGGTCAACACTACAACCAGACGGCGCGGCTCACCCCAAGGACGCCCAGCCGACGGAGCCTTCGAGGCGAATCGAAGGCTCTGAAACGTCGGCCGTCTCGGTACGGCAGCCCGTCGGGCCGCCCAGACGGTGCCGCTGGTGTCCCGGAATACCCCGCTGGACCAGAACCAGCCTGCCGGGTCGGGACGCGATACACCGTCGACCGGTCGCTCTATTCACTCCACGGCAGCGCGCTAGAGTGCTGGTAGCGCGCCGCGCGGCCTCACCCCCTCAGGTCGCCCCTTGACCTTCACCGGGGGGAGACCGCCACCTACAGGGGCCGGGACGTACGGGCGTATTCCCGCCTCCGGCCCCCGGCTCGACGGCGACGGATCGGTGCGGAAAGGGAAGAGCTCTCCCTCTCTCGCTCCGCCGCCTCCTTCTGCGAGATGGTGGACTCGCAGAAGTCGAGCATCGCCTTCCAGGACGCCTCGCTGCCTCGTAGCCACGACTCGAGCATCGTAGCCACGACGCGCGGCAGCGAGAGGTCCTCACCTATGACCGCGACGAGGGCGGCGCGTTGCTCGTCGAATCCAGAGCAACGCGCCAGCGTGTGTTCCGCTGTATCTTCCTCGTCGCGGTCCGCGCAGTGGTGGCACTGCGCCGTCGGTTCCCTTCCGGCTATCTTGTGCAAGTACCGGCCGAAACAACCATGGCCGGTAAGCATCTGCGTTAGCCGGAAGGTGAGGCATCCGCGGTCGCGGCCCACCCAGTCCGCGAGAACCGGGCGGACCGCCTCGACGGTTCGGAGGCCGGCCGACGGGTCCGCCAAGCGGCGAGACCACGCCTCCAGCACGGAACGCCGAGAGTGGAGCCTCCGCGCTCGAACTACACCTTCGCTGGGGCGCCCTTCCCCCCTAGAGCGGAGGTCGCTACGCCACCGGTAATCGGCAGCGAGCGCCTCCGCCTCCAGGTCCCAGGGTGGCGCCCCGGCGAGCAAGCACGCCGCCTCGAAGGAGACGGTGCGGTATCCTCGGATCGCCCTGACCGCGATCGCGCGCTGCGGACGTCGCAGCGCCGCGACGTTCTCGCGGGTCAGGGCGTGGCACCATACGGGAGCGCCGTATAGTGCCATCGACCGCACCACCCCCATGTAGAGGCGGCGCGCCACCTGATCGGGACCCCCGACGTTTGGAAGAAGCCGGCTCAGAGAGCCGGCCGTCGCCATCAGCCGAGGGCCCAATTTTTCGAAGTGAGCGCGGAAGCTCCACCGACCGTCCAGTTCGAGGCCGAGGTACCGAAGACCGGTCACCCCGACCCCGACGCGGACGCCTCCGATCACGAGGTGGGCACCCAGAGGCGGCGCTCGTCCCGGCCCGTGAAATAACAGGGCCTGGGTTTTGTCGAGCGCCACCTCGAGCCCCAACCGTCGGATCCTAGTGACGACGTGTGCCACGCCTGCGCACGCCAGACGGGCAGACTCCCGGTAGTCCCTCCCCGGAGCCACGACCAACGTGTCGTCGGCGTAACATATTACGCTCAGCCCGGGGAGGGGACCCCGAATGACGCCCCGCAGGACCCAGTCGTAGCCGATGTTCCACAGCAGGGGGCCCAGGACAGACCCCTGCGGAACACCGCGCTCGACGGGGAAGCGGAACATCGCCCCACCGTGTCCGATGCACTGGATCGACCTGCCCTCGAGGTAGGAGCCGATCAGTCGGCGGAGGTATGCGGGGACGCCGTGATACTCCAGCGCCCCCGCGATCACCGACCAGGGCAGGGTGTTGAAGGCGTTCCTTACATCTAAGGATAACGCCATCGCCACCCCGCCCCGGGATACGGCTTCGTCGGAGAGGGCCCGCACGCGCAGAATTGCGTCGATAGTCGAGCGGCCCTCTCTGAAGCCGTATTGCTCCGCCGAAAGATCGGGACCCGTCTCGGTCAGGTGCCGGACGATGCGGGCCGCGACGATCCTCTCGAGCATCTTGCCCGCCTCGTCCAGCAACACGATGGGGCGATAGCCCGCGGGTGAGTCCGCGGGGCGCCCGTCCTTCCGCAGAAGGACCAGTCTGCCCGTCTTCCATTTCGACGGGAACCGTCCCGACTCGAGGCACGCTTCGAAAAGCCCCCCGAGCCGGTCCCCTAGGGCCTCGAAGGCCAAGCTCCAGACCCGGCCGTGAACGCCGTCAGGGCCGGGGGCCGCGTCCTTCGCTCTCATTCTGGACACGGCCGCATGGATCTCCGCCCCCGTGATAGGGGGAGGGGGCTCCTCGGCAGCGGGAACGCTGGGGCGACGCGGAGGCGTGCCCCACGTGGCGTCCATCTGGGGGGGCTCAAAGTCCCCCCCCGCTGCCGGCGGGAAGAGTGCCGTAACAATTTCCCGCAGCTGCCGAGGCTGGAGCCGCTCGGTCACCGGGAGCGCCCACGGCTGCAGTTTCCTGCGAACCATCTTGTATGGGCGCCCCCAGGGATCTTCGTCGAGCGACTCCAGGAGAGTCTTCATGCTCTGCTTCTTGGCCTCGCCGATGGCCAGCTGCAGCGCCGTCTGCTTATGACGACAGTCAGCGTGCAGCCGGGCCGCCGTCTCCGCGAACGTAGCGTCGCGACGACGGCGGCGGCGGTGGCGTGCGCTCCGGCGGCGCGCCCTCACGCACTCCTCACGGAGTCTCGCGATCTCGGGCGACCACCAGAACGCACCCCCACGTGGTGCTCGGGGGCCGACCCGGGGCATGGCGGCATCACAAATGTTTGCCATGGTGCCCCGGAACCAGTCGACCTCCGCATCCACGTCCGCGAGCCGCGCGGGTTTTGGCGCCCACGCAGCAACAGCGGCCGCCTCCATCAGCAACTCCTTGTTCATTCGTTTCAAGGCCCACCTGGGGAACGAACGGGGCGCACCTTGCGGGAGCTCCTCCTCACCGCGGGCGCCCGCGGCTGACGACGACGACAAGGAGGAGGCGGAGAGCTCAAATCGGACGTATCGGTGGTCCGAGAGCGTCTCCGCCCCCTCGAGTACGCGCCAGCCGCGGGTGCGGCGCACGGCGGACGGGGACGCGAACGTCACGTCCACGTGAGATTCCCCGTTCCACCGCACGCAAGTCGCGACCGTGCCTCTGTTTAGGAGACAGAGGCCGGTCGCGATCGCCCACTCCGAAAGAGCCTCGCCTCGCGAATCCGTGCGGGGGGAGCCCCAAGCCGTACACTTGGCATTGAGGTCCCCCGCGACGATGACAGGGCGGGACCCGAAGCGGTGCAAGAGCACCTCGAGCCCGCCCAGAAACCGCTCGAACTCGGCGAGGCTCCTGTTCGGAGAAAAGTACGCCCCGATCACGACGGTCCCGTCGATCCTAGCCGCGACGTACCCGGGTCCCCTGGCCACCATTTCCAAGGGGGGTAACGCCGCGGACTGTCTCAACACAATGGCCACGGAGCCGTCGACGTCCCCCATCCAGCAGTCCTGGTCGGTGGGGACGAAGTACGGCTCCGCAGCGACAGCGACGTCGATTGACCACTCCGCCATGGTGTGGACGAGGAGATCCTGTGCCCTGGCGGAGTGGTTCAAATTACTTTGTAGGAAGCGATGGACGCAACCCATTACGGGGCTACGTCCATCGCTCCCTCGTCTGTCCCGCCTTGCGGCTCGTCTGGTGCCGCGGCGGGAACTGACTCGCCGGCTGCCCTTATTGCAGCCGGCCTCTCCTTCTTTTTATTTTTCTTGCCGCCCCTCCTCGTTTTGGTAGAGGAGGGGGCGGACTTACACGCCGGGCCCCCGGCCCGGTGGTCGGCCTTCCTTTTAGCCGCGTCGCACAAGACGCAGTGCGGCGCGGCTGTGGTGCAGGAGGCTGCCTTGTGCCCCGGTTGGCCGCAGCGGAAACACAAGCCGCTGCGGTCCACGGTCGAGGGGCACTTGGCGAGGCCGTGGCCGGTGCCGAAGCACCGAAGACAGCGCCACGGCCTGGCATCCTGCAGCTGCACGTGGGCCACTACCCAGCCCACGCGCAGCCTTCCTGGGCTGTCGGAAGGCCGCCCCTGTGGAGGGGTGGCCAGGAGGGTCGCCGTTGCAATCGGGCAACGCGCCCACGCCGTCCGGGTACCAGAGTAGGTTGCCCGGAGCTCCCCGACTTTGACGTCAGCGAGGGCGCAGTTGCCCTGCGACGCGATGGCCGCGGCGACCTCCTCCTTCGTGGCACACTCGTCGAGGCCCGTAATTTTCACCTCCGCCATTTTTACGGGCCGCGCGATGCGCACCACCTCGGGGTCCGGCAGAATCTCCCTCAGCCGGGCCGCCAATTTTTCGGCCGCGGCGTTGGTGTTCGGGCCGGGGCACTCTATGAGACGTGCCCCGTTGGCCGTCTGCCGGACCTTGATGCCCCCCTCCACGCCGAGGGCGTCCACATCCACGCCGCCGCGCGCCTGGGTCATCACCTCGTGGTAGGTGATGCCCTTTTCTTTGCCGGCCGGCAGCAGCTCCACTACCACTGCAGCCGACCGCGGGGCGCGCGGCCTCCTTCTTCCAGTTCGGCCCCTCGGCTCCGCTCGACCCTCTTGGCGGGGAGCGGCGGCCGCAGGGGCGGGCTTGGGGCGCGGCGCGACAGGCGCCGCCACCTTTTTGGGCCCACGCCGCACTACCATTGTCCATGCCTCTTCCATAGTGGCCGGAGCCGGGGGCAGCGGGCGGGGCTGGGGAGTCGGGGCCGGTTTCACAGCGTTGATGCCCCCCTTCTTCTTGGTCCGGCTCCTGCCGGGCCCCACCTTCGCAGGCTGGGACGGGGTAGGAGCGGACGTCGGTTTCTTTGCGGGGGCTGATTTCGAAGCCCTCGCAGCTGCAGACGTGGAGGCAGTCGCAGCGGGAATCTTCGCCGGTGTGGCTGACTTCTTGGGGCCGCTATAAGTTTTTGCGGCCACAATCCTGCGGGGTGCCGGTATAGGGGCCCCGTTTTTCGCCTCGTGAGCAAGGGGCGGTCTTGCGCGCTCGACGGTTGAACTCCTTGCCTCGAGTATTAGGAGCTGCCGTCTCTGCTCCTCAGCTTCCTGGTTTTCTTCCGCTTCAGGCGGAGGAGGGGCAGGGGCCGAGCTGCGTTGCCGCTCCATGAGGTCGGCCACCATGGTCCGCAACTCAGCCATGTCCACTCGCAGCTGCCCATTCTCCGTCCGAAGTTGGCCATTCTCGATCGATACCTCTTCAAGGCGGGCATGCAGCAGGGCCACTTCCTGTCGCAAGCCCGCCGTCTCCGTCGTTGTGGTGCGGTCCACGACATCCTTTATCCTTTCTTCTAAGGTGGCCGCTCCGGATTTTAGGGCCCGCACATAATCACCCTTCAGCCCTTTAGCCGATTTTGTGGCTATAGTGGCCACCATATCTTTAACAATATTACATGCTCGGAGGGGGTCAGAAGGACCCACCTCCGTTAGGGAGCGCTCAAGGCGCTCGACCTCTCCCATTTTCTCTCTATTTTTCGTCTCACGGCAGGCGGCCCTGGAATGCACCGAGGAGGCAGCAGCCAGTCCGCGAGGAAGACTATCATCACAATCAGTGGCGGGCGGCGCCGCAGCAGCCGCCGGCCCTTCCGCCAACGCCATGTACTTGGCGCTGGCAGGCTCTCCTTCCGACGAGTCGGACGGAGCGGAGGACGCCGGCTGTCGAGCCGACTTCCGCTTCCGCCGTGTCCGCTGTCGGGTGCTGTCCACAAACAGCGCTGGCGTCTCCCGCCCACTAGACGCGTCGCCCCTCGCGGAGCTCCGCGCCGAGTAGAGCGAGATAAGGCTCTCGCAGCGCTCGAGGCGCACGGTGGGGACCCTGTCCCTTACGCGACCCGTGCTGTCGCCCCCTTCGTCGTGGCAATGTTTGCCCCCCCCAGAAACGGTGGGGCAGCGTGCGGCCGATCGCTCGACCGCACGGAGGGATTCTCCCCCCGCGGAGCGGGAGGTACCCTCCTGGGGTAATAACTTTTGTACATGTGCCATTGTGTCATATTTCCTTTTTGATTAACCAGGGGTCGGTCCCCTGGGGTCTGGTTGGTACCCTCGGGACTGGACTCCCTCCAGCCATTCATCCCATCGCCGGGCACCAGAGCTTAGGATTGGGGCATTTTTTAAAGAGGTTTACGTCCTCGCGGCCCCGTGCCTCGCGGCAGCGGCCCCCGTCCCCCACGCGGTGAGGATTACGGGTTGGCCGGCGGCCCGCCGAGTGCAACGACCAACACGGCAGACCACCGCCCGACGCTCAAAAGAGCAACAACGACGAAGCCACGCCGGTATACCGGTACCCCCCTCTGGAGGGCGTGCCCCTGTAGCCGAAGCCGGGGACGTGGCGACCAGCGGCCGGAAGATGCGTAAGCAACGCCGGCTCACTTCTCCATCAAAGGGCAGGCCAAAAGTGGCCCACCACCACCCGTGGGTTACGTCCGAAACGGGTCGGACGTGACCCGAAGAAAACAAAAAAGGGGGAAGAAAGGGGAAAAGAGAGGGAGCCCGAGCGTCTCCAGGAGGAACACCCTTCAGCGAGTGAAGGGCGTGGAGAGCCCGCAACTCCCCCTGCTGGTTTTGGTCCGCGTCATCCGATCTCTTTCGTTGCAAAGCCTAACTAGGCTACCCTACTCCTACACCTAGCCTACCTACCTAACACCTAGAAATCCTTGCAACGAAAAAGACCGGACGATACCCCTGGGAGTGGGACTGTTCCCAGAGGATCCCGTTATCCGCCACCTACGGACGCGCCCGGTGGAAGTCCAGCAAAACTCCCCCACAGACGGAGCCCCCGGCCACGCAGAGTGCGCGCCGGGGGGCCCGCCCAGGTCCCTCGGGTGGGCAATCTTCCTCCGCCAGCCTTGTTTTAATCATCGGCCACCACGCCGAGTCGAATGCGCCCTGTATGTCCAGTGAGACGACCACGATCAGCTTCTTTAGCTCCAGCATGTTCCGTATATGTCCCATCAGGTCATACAGGGCGTCCTCGGTTCCTTTTTGTGGCGTGAAACCATACTGCGCCACACTAGCTGTAGGGAGCAGGTGCCATCTCAACCGTCTCACTAGCATCCTCTCCAAAATCTTTCCTAAGACCGGGAGCAGACCGATTGGTCTATATGACTTCGGCGATGCGTAGTCGGGCCTTCCCGGTTTCCGCAGTGCGACTACGGTCGCCCTTTTCCAAACTCTCGGGAAACTACCCAGCTCTAAGCACTTGTTCGTCAGCGCCAGTAGGAGACCCTCGTCCTGCCGGAAAGCCTGTGAGCAGATATCCGACGTCAGCCCGTCGGACCCCGGGGCCTTCTTCGGGTTGAAACTCCTTACCGAGTTCCGGAGCTCTGCCATCGTAAACAGTGGGTCATTGACTTCAGAATGAACCACATCGTTTAGTTGTTCTACCCTTCTCCTGATATCTCGGTGTTCGGAAGTATCTTCCTCTTCGGAGTCCTCGGGGTAAAAAGTGTCGGTCAAATACCTGGCCGATTCCTCCGGCCCCAACTGCCTCCCAGATACCATCAGCGGAATGTCTTCCGGGCGCTTCTTAGTTCGTCCTATTACCCTATATATTCCCTCCCAGAGACTCTCCCTATCCTGTTTCCCACAGAAGTCCTTCCAACTGTTTATCTTTGCCTTTTGAGCTTGTTCCTCATAATTTTGCTTCTCTTTCAGGTATTCGGCAATGACGTATCCCCTGCGGACAGGCGCAGCACAGCGAATACGTCGCCTCATGGTCGTGACTTTCTTCTTCAAGGCTTCCAGTTCCCCGGTCCACCACGGCAAGGTAAGTAATTCTGTCCTTTTTAGTTTCGGTATAGTTTCTTCGGCAGCCTCCACTATTATGTCATTATACTTCTTAGCTATTTCCTCCAGTTCACTCTTGTTATTTATTTTCCTTACTTTATCCTCGTTAATTGTAAATTTTATTTGTAGTTCTGCTAGTTTTGTCGTAAATTTATCCCAGTCTGCTTTTTTAGTGTTAAATTTTCTGGTTGTCCTAATACACTTTTGCCCTACCTTTTTCTGTAAGTCCACCTCGAAAATGATCGTTCCGTGGTCAGATCCTATAAATTCATCGACCGACCAGCTGTGTATTTTATCCATCATGTTTTCGGTGGAGACAGTAACGTCAATGTGGCTCTTAAGAGTCTTGTCTCCTCTTATCGTTCTGAAAGTTGGCTCGTCTCCCTCATTTAATATGTGCATTCCCATTTCTATGAAGGAGGACGCCATGAGTCTGCCCCTTTCGTCTTCTCTTTGGCTGTTCCACCACACACTCTTTGCGTTACAGTCCCCTCCCATGATGATACCACAACCACCGAAACTTTTGCGGATGTTTCTTAGTTGTTCCAGGTACGGCTCTATGGGCTTCCCAGGCTCGAAGTAGAAGGACACCAGGATGAGTTCAGAGGTCAAATTTCTGATTTTTACCACTGAGATGTTGTTTGTAGTATGTTCCAAGCATTGATAGACCTCAAGGTCATCGTCAAACACTGCTATCGCAGCTTTGACGACTTCCCCGGTATCGAAGACACTCTGCAGAATCTTTACCCCCCTGTAGTCTCTCATCCTTCTCGCACCACCCACATACGGCTCCTGGATTAATGCTATTTTAATTTTTCGGCGTTGTGCCTCCACTATCAATTCTTCCGTTGCCAACAACTTGCGCTTGGTTTAGGTTAGGTTTAGGTTAGGTTTAGGTTAGGTTTAGGTTAGGCTTAGGTTAGGCTTAGGTTAGGCTTAGGTTAGGCTTAGGTTAGGCTTAGGTTAGGCTTAGGTTAGGCTTAGGTTAGGCTTAGGTTAGGCTTAGGTTAGGCTTAGGTTAGGCTTAGGTTAGGCTTAGGTTAGGCTTAGGTTAGGCTTAGGTTAGGCTTAGGTTAGGCTTAGGTTAGGCTTAGGTTAGGCTTAGGTTAGGTTAGGTTAGGTTAGGTTAGGTTAGGTTAGGTTAGGTTAGGTTAGGTTAGGTTAGGTTAGGTTAGGTTAGGTTAGGTTAGGTTAGGTTAGGTTAGGTTAGGTTAGGTTAGGTTAGGTTAGGTTAGGTTAGGTTAGGTTAGGTTAGGTTAGGTTAGGTTAGGTTAGGTTAGGTTAGGTTAGGTTAGGTTAGGTTAGGTTAGGTTAGGTTAGGTTAGGTTAGGTTAGGTTAGGTTAGGTTAGGTTAGGTTAGGTTAGGTTAGGTTAGGTTAGGTTAGGTTAGGTTAGGTTAGGTTAGGTTAGGTTAGGTTAGGTTAGGTTAGGTTAGGTTAGGTTAGGTTAGGTTAGGTTAGGTTAGGTTAGGTTAGGTTAGGTTAGGTTAGGTTAGGTTAGGTTAGGTTAGGTTAGGTTAGGTTAGGTTAGGTTAGGTTAGGTTAGGTTAGGTTAGGTTAGGTTAGGTTAGGTTAGGTTAGGTTAGGTTAGGTTAGGTTAGGTTAGGTTAGGTTAGGTTAGGTTAGGTTAGGTTAGGTTAGGTTAGGTTAGGTTAGGTTAGGTTAGGTTAGGTTAGGTTAGGTTAGGTTAGGTTAGGTTAGGTTAGGTTAGGTTAGGTTAGGTTAGGTTAGGTTAGGTTAGGTTAGGTTAGGTTAGGTTAGGTTAGGTTTTTTTTTTTTTTTTTTTTTTTTTTTTTTTATTATACTCGTCCCCTGACTATACTATTCTCAGGGTTCGTTTTTGCCCTATGCTCTGTTAATACACGTTTTACTTATTCACCTAATGGAATAAAATATAATATATAAACCTTTTATGTGGAATTAGGACGTGTTGGGGTTATATCCTATGCTTCTACACTATCTTGCTTATCCTAAATAATTTTTTCAATGCCCTTTATTTTTGTGGGCGAGTACCAAGTACTCATTATTACTATTTCACATACATTTTATTTACATCTTATTTTTCTAGTGATTATGTTAGTGTCTACTTTATTTATTCATTAATTACTGCCAATACAATATCTTTATCTATCTTAATTCTAATTTATGTTACTCTTAGGATAAGCTTTAACTTTATTACTTAATAGCTAGTTTACAATTATTATTTTTATTCTTATTTCTATTTGTTTCTTACTATTACTTTTTTACAAACTTTTATACAGTATTCTAGAAACTGCTCTTGTGTTTCTTTTTGGGATATTAGCTTCTGGAAATTTTCTGTTTTAATTGTTACGCCTATTAATTGTTCTATATTGAATCTCTCAGGCCCGGATATTGGGCACTCCGTTAATATGTGTGGGATCGTCTCCGGCGTACCACCGTCACAAGGACACGCTGGGCTCTCCTTGCACCTGAACCTAGCCAGGTACTCGGAGAAGCCACCGTGTCCAGTCAGAATCTGTGTCATAACACCTGTCGGTTTAATTGTGTCTATTATTTTCTTTGCAGCTGCTGCATTAGGGAAAAATAGTTTTGTAGTCCCTGCTGTTGTGCCTGCCTCATATCTTTCGCTCCATTCGTCGATGGATTCTTCACGAATCCGTCTTTTCACGAATGCTATAGGGCACTTATCGTATTCAGGCTTTGCTTTCTTTTTCGCTGCTTCTTTTGCCAGTTGGTCGGCTCTTTCATTTCCTTCAAGTCCGTTATGAGCTTTTATCCAGTATAGAGTAATCTGCTTTTTCTGGAGTTTAATGTTGTTTATGTTTTTAGTGATTTTTGTGACTAGAGGGTGTGTGCTGTTCCCATTTTTGAGTATGTCTAGCGAAGATCTCGAATCACTGAAGATCCCAAAAGAGTCCTCAGAACATCTTAGGATCTCCTCAGTGGCGCTATTTATCGCGAATAGCTCGGCCTGAAAAACTGTGCAGCAGGACATCAGCTTCAGCTTTTTGTGTTTTTGTTCTTTTCCCTCTATCCATTTAGTATATGCAGCGCCGACAAATCCGTCAATTTTACTTCCATCTGTGTAGAGCTGGACATTGCATTTGTCTATTGCAATCTTTGTTTGTTCGTCGTTTTCCAAGTTCTCATATTTGATGATTAGTCTCTCGGCAGGGTGTTCCATCACAGTGACAGGCTCCATCCTTTCTATTTCCCAATCGCCAATTATGGCTGTGGGGTAACCCTTTCTGGCCATGTACAGGGTTGCTGCTTCTTTTACCCTAAGGTCCAGTGGCAGCAGTCCTGTCAACAAGAGCCCCGCGTTGAGGGAGATTGTACGGTATGCTCGGCAAAGTTTTTGAACAAATCCCCTCTGTACTACGCCAAGACTCTTGCGAACCGATACCCTCTCTGCAGCCGGTGCCCAGGCACTTGCCGCATACAAGATAATGGGCTCCACCACCGCGGTGTAAATCGCACGGATTACATCGGGGTGGAGCCCCCAGCTTACTCTCGCCGCCCTGGCAACCTGTTTGTAAATCTGTATGGCTTTGTTTGTTGCTGTCTTTACATGGTTGTTGAATGTTAGCTTTTTGTCTATGATCAAACCTAAAATTTTTATTTCATCGCTCATTTGTATTGTTGTACCTCCCATGTTAAGTTTTGGTGCGTCAAATTTTTGTTTGTTAGTAATGAGCATGGCTTTGGTCTTGTGGGGTGCAAACTTCAATTTGTTGTTTTTTCCCCATTTTTCAACAGAAGACAGCACTCTGTTTGCTGTCCTCTCCATGCCCAACCCTGTCTCACCATCAAATACAAGCACGACGTCATCGGCGAACGCCTGGCAATAAACACCCTCGTTCTCCAATTTCTTCAGCAGGGGGTCCAATAGTAAATTCCATAGCAGGGGTCCGCCGATTGATCCCTGCACACATCCTATCTCCGTTTTCTTTTTACATTCATGACCAGCATATCTAACTCCGACTCTTCTGTCTTCCAGATAGCTGTCAAGAACCTTCCGCAAATCTATTGGGCAATTTTCTTCGGCTAATCTGAGTCTAATGGCAGGCCACCATGCCGAGTCGAAGGCCCCTTCAATATCCAGTGAGACCATAGTGATGAGTTTCTTTTCCTTCAACTTTTTTCTAATATGGCTCACCAAATCGTAAAGGGCATCCTCCGTACATCTCTGGGGCATAAACCCATATTGCCTTTTACTTAATTTTGGAAGGATATGCCATTTGATTCTATTAAATGTCATTTTCTCCAATACTTTCCCGAGTACTGGTAGAAGGCCTATCGGTCTATATGCCTTGGGGTTTGTATAATCTGTTTTCCCGGGTTTCCTCAGCACAACTACAGTGGCTTCCTTCCAAATTGTTGGAAAGCAACCCAGCTCAAGACATTTGTTCATTGTAGCTAGAAGCAGATTTGGATCTTCTAACATTATCTGCTCACAAATGTCCGCTGTGAAGCCGTCCGCACCTGGAGCTTTTTTGGGGTTGAAACTCTTCATCGAGGCTTGTAGCTCGTCCCATGTAAACGACGGGTCATGCTCACCATGGTCCTCGTTTATCTGTTTGGCCATGCTCCTTACTTTGCGATGGTATGAGTTCTCCCCTTCTTCGGTATCGTTTGGATAAAAGGTATTAGCCAGCAGTTGTGCCGATTCTTCCGGTTCTAGGCATTTCCCATCCTTGATCAATGGCATATCCTCCGGTTGTCTCGATGTTTTCCTAATGACCCTATATATTCCTTCCCATACTCCTTCTCTGTCCTGTTTATTGCAGAAGTTCTTCCAGCTTTCTACTTGTGCAGTTTTTACTTCATTCTCATATTTTTCCTTTGCTTCCAGATACTCTTTTATCACACTCTCCCTCCGGATTGGGGCTGCGCATCGGATTCTTCGTTTCTTCGTGATCACGTCCTTCTTCAATCTCCGGAGTTCATCGGACCACCATGGTAAGTTAACTTTTTCCTTTTTCTTCTTCATTGGTATTACTTTTTTACATGTATCGGTCATTGCTTTAGTATATGTCTCTATAAATTTTTCCAATTCATTTCTAGTTTTAATTTGTTGAACTTTATCTAATTGTATGTTGTAATCTTTTTTTGTTTCAGTCAACTTTTTGTGAAATTTTTCCCAGTCCGCTTTCTTCGTGTTGTATAATCTAGTCGTTCTCACTATCTCTTTCCCTCTTTGTCTTTGAAGTTTAATCTTCATTGTAATCACACCATGATCCGAGCTGATGAAGTCCTTCACTTCCCAGTCCTCAACAAGATCGTAAATATTCTCTGAGCAGAGAGTGATATCTACGAAGCTTTTATAAATCTTGCTTCCTCTGATTGTGTAGAAAGTCGGAGTATCCCCGGTATTTAGGATTTGCATTCTCATTTCTTCTATAGCTCCTGACACAGATCTTCCTCTACTATCTTCCTTTAACCCTCCCCACCAGGTGCTTTTTGCATTTATATCTCCCCCCATAATTATTTTCTTTGTGCCCAATTCTGTTTTTATTTCTCTTAATTTTTCTAGGTAGGGGTCGATTGGTTGGTCAGGCTCGAAGTAGAATGCTACGACATACATTTCCCATGAAGCTATTTTGACTCTTACCATCGAGATGTTGTTTGTGGTAAAGTGTGGAATCATATTTACCTCGAGGTCTTTATTAAATACGGCTATTGCTGTTTTTACCGTTCCCTCGTCCGTCCCATTTCTTTGGTATATTTTTACGCCTCTGTAGTCCCTCATAAAGCTTCCTCCACCGACATAGGGTTCCTGGATCATAGCAATGTCAATTTTCTCCCTGTTCGCCTCAATCATTAATTCGTCAGTTGCTAGTTTTTTGCGCTGTAAGTTAATCTGGGCTATATTTATAGGGAGGTATTTTGTTGTCTGCTGTTCGTACCTGAGCGTGCCCTTAGCAATAGGCTATGGTCAAACGTGCCAGCTCATCCCGTTTTTGTCGGGTTGGGCAATCATAACTAAAGGCGTTATGGCAAACTTGGTCCAGTTTGTCTCCAGTACAATTTTTGCATGTGGGTGGTATATCTGCGAGCCAATCTGCACACTCGGTTCTCAGGTGGGGTCCTCCACAATGGCTACACAGGTCTGTGGGCTCTTTGCAGAAGCGTTTACTGTGACCATACCCCAAGCAGCGAGTACACTGCACAAGTGGAGATTGGTCTTCCGCCTTGACCCGCTGAAGATCAATATGCAGATATCCAACTTCCAAGACTTTACGCCAGATAGCGGGGGAGGTGCTGATCACGATGTGATTCGTGTGGGGATTCCTGGTTCTTCTTCTGTATTTAATTCCCAACCTGTCCTCCTCGCTGTCCAGACCGCGAAAGACATCCCTGTTCTGGTTCCTCAAAGCCCTGAGAACATCTTCATCAGTATTGACCAGTAGGACGTTTTTGAGGATCAGGAGTGGGTCTTTATTTTTCACCTCCTCGACAACGAGGTCTATTCCCTCTTTTCCAAATCTATCTTTTATTTTGTTCCTTTCTTCTGTCGTTCTGAAGCCCATTATGATTTTCCTATCTTTCGCCTTCCTTACTCTTTCAACCTTAATCCAACCCTCCTTTGCGTCAACCGCCTTTCTAACTCTATCTAAAACCTCTTCTCCAGTTTCCGATTCATTTTTTGAGGTTACCACCAGTGAGTGTAACGTATTCCGTTTTGGTAGTGGCTTTTCGTTCAGAGTGGCGGTCGCGCTCGCATATGTTGCAGTACTTTTTAAGCTTTCTTGCTGTCTCTCCATCGCTAGTCTTAGCTCCTCCATTTTTTTGTTGCTTTCTAGCAACAATTTGCTGTGCTCCTCTATTTTGCTCAATAGCTTAGGATCCTCCCTGACTGTGAAGGTAGAGTCAGTGACTATAGGTACCGGCTCTAGCCCCACAGTTGCGTTAGTTCCGTCTTTAGGCTTTTTTGATTTTAGGGCTGCCTCAGCCTCCTTTACAAGCTGATACAACCGCTCCAGAACTTCGAAAACCACACTCTTTATTTCTGTTTTGGTATTGCGAGAGGCGTTAAGGTGTAGCTTGCCCTTGTGTAGGCAGGCTCTTGCCTCCGCAATACGGTCCGCGTTCTTTAATTTTTGTGGACTGTGGGTTCCGGTTGATGGTCCAAGTCCGGCTGCGGCTGAAGCGTCCCGCGATGGAGTTAGACGAGCTTTCGGGTTTGTAGCAGGGCCAGTCTGCTTCGTCATGCATGTCATTGATGGAGTAGGATCAGCGTTTGCCGCTTCCCACTCGCCTATACTGCGTCTAACATTGAGAGCCCCTTCATCCAAATTTGGGGACGAGTTGTCGCTTTTCGGTGGGGGAGTCCTGATTCCGAACATATTGAAGGTGTGCGTCCGTGTATACCGTGAGCAAAAGGTGCAAGTTTATTTTAGAAAAAGTTTGTAAAAGTTTTATTGTCAATAAAAGAGAATTATCTTCTAATGGTAGAAGTCTATCTGTAGAGTCTCAGACTCAGTCAATTAAATGTAAGTAATTGTATCTATTTCTATCTTAATCTAATCTTGGGGGTATGCGTCCGTATACACCGCAAGCAAAAAATATAGATTTATTCTAATAAAAGTTTGTGAAAATATATATTAAGTCAATAAAAAGAAAAGTATCCTCCAATGGTAGAAGTCTTCGTAGTCACAGACTCGGTCAATTAAATATAAGTAATCATAAGCTATTTCTATCTTAATCTAATCTTAAAAATCTATGCTTACTGCTATGCTCGTCTTAAAGGGGCGCGCAGCCCGCTCCGCCCGAGAAAAATAAAGGGGGGGTCTTGCCTGGAAGATCTTGAGTTAGCAGCAGTTGAAGTTCGGAATTTCAACTATTTATAACTTCGGATTGCGATGATATAAAATTTTTCTAACTGCACTATTATATTGTCCGTGGAGGCGCCCAGCTGGAGTTCAAACTTCAGCTCCCCGTAACGTCGGGATCCGACACCACAGAACCACGTGGTTTATGGTTTTTCCGTTTTCCCGGCTGATTTCCCGCCCGAAAGTTTTCCTACAGCCCTAGGGTGAGGGGGGCAGTTATCGTTCACACTTATCACTAGTTATAACTATAATTTTACACTTATCTACTTAGTATTTCACAATTTTGTCTTTATTTTTAGAGGTTATAAACACATATTATGCGATAACTTTTTTAATAGTGGTTTCTGGGTGATGCGGTTTTCACTATTGTATTTGACTCTTTAAGGCGCGTCTTTTGGTGTAGCGCACTCCTGCCTCACTGCCCCAGGACCGTGACCACGTGTTCGCGTGGGTTTATGAAAAACGCCATATCACTGGAAATGCTCCCCGGAAAAATCGGCGAGTGGTGTCGTTCTGTTGCCCGTGCGAGCGCCGACCTCGGCGCACCAAAAAACTCACAGGTCGTCGCTTGAAATCCAGAGAAAAATCCACATTTATGTCCCGAGCACGTGGTCGCAAATTGTTTTCCACCTTATCTCTTTCCACAGATTTGTCCGGATGATGCTCTTTACACTTTCGCGTTTGCCTCGTCAGGGCGCGTCTTTTGATGTATGACACACCTGTCGGACTGCCCTATATCTGGGACCACGTGGCCACGTGGTTTCGCGAAAAAGTGTTTTATCTCCGGATGCTTTCACCGAAAAATTCCGAAATTGGGGTAGGAGGTGGGTGGCACCATGCGCTATAATACTACACTTTAAAAACTGCACCTTGTAGATCGATATCGAGCAGCGCACGCCGCTTTGTGTTCTGAGCACGTGGTTTTTCCAGTTTTTCCGAAATAACTCCTGAACCCGTTGTCTCCGGAGCACGCGGCTTTCACTGTCGAGTTCCTCGTGACTGTCCGCTTCTTTTGAGACCTCACTCACTGCAATCCGTGCACTTTAAACTATTTATCGGATTTTTTGAACGCGGAGCGACGTATTTTCGTGGCGCTCGGGCTCGCGGTTGCGCTGCGACTTGGTTAGGTTAGGTTAGGTTAGGTTAGGTTAGGTTAGGTTAGGTTAGGTTAGGTTAGGTTAGGTTAGGTTAGGTTAGGTTAGGTTAGGTTAGGTTAGGTTAGGTTAGGTTAGGTTAGGTTAGGTTAGGTTAGGTTAGGTTAGGTTAGGTTAGGTTAGGTTAGGTTAGGTTAGGTTAGGTTAGGTTAGGTTAGGTTAGGTTAGGTTAGGTTAGGTTAGGTTAGGTTAGGTTAGGTTAGGTTAGGTTAGGTTAGGTTAGGTTAGGTTAGGTTAGGTTAGGTTAGGTTAGGTTAGGTTAGGTTAGGTTAGGTTAGGTTAGGTTAGGTTAGGTTAGGTTAGGTTAGGTTAGGTTAGGTTAGGTTAGGTTAGGTTAGGTTAGGTTAGGTTAGGTTAGGTTAGGTTAGGTTAGGTTAGGTTAGGTTAGGTTAGGTTAGGTTAGGTTAGGTTAGGTTAGGTTAGGTTAGGTTAGGTTAGGTTAGGTTAGGTTAGGTTAGGTTAGGTTAGGTTAGGTTAGGTTAGGTTAGGTTAGGTTAGGTTAGGTTAGGTTAGGTTAGGTTAGGTTAGGTTAGGTTAGGTTAGGTTAGGTTAGGTTAGGTTAGGTTAGGTTAGGTTAGGTTAGGTTAGGTTAGGTTAGGTTAGGTTAGGTTAGGTTAGGTTAGGTTAGGTTAGGTTAGGTTAGGTTAGGTTAGGTTAGGTTAGGTTAGGTTAGGTTAGGTTAGGTTAGGTTAGGTTAGGTTAGGTTAGGTTAGGTTAGGTTAGGTTAGGTTAGGTTAGGTTAGGTTAGGTTAGGTTAGGTTAGGTTAGGTTAGGTTAGGTTAGGTTAGGTTAGGTTAGGTTAGGTTAGGTTAGGTTAGGTTAGGTTAGGTTAGGTTAGGTTAGGTTAGGTTAGGTTAGGTTAGGTTAGGTTAGGTTAGGTTAGGTTAGGTTAGGTTAGGTTAGGTTAGGTTAGGTTAGGTTAGGTTAGGTTAGGTTAGGTTAGGTTAGGTTAGGTTAGGTTAGGTTAGGTTAGGTTAGGTTAGGTTAGGTTAGGTTAGGTTAGGTTAGGTTAGGTTAGGTTAGGTTAGGTTAGGTTAGGTTAGGTTAGGTTAGGTTAGGTTAGGTTAGGTTAGGTTAGGTTAGGTTAGGTTAGGTTAGGTTAGGTTAGGTTAGGTTAGGTTAGGTTAGGTTAGGTTAGGTTAGGTTAGGTTAGGTTAGGTTAGGTTAGGTTAGGTTAGGTTAGGTTAGGTTAGGTTAGGTTAGGTTAGGTTAGGTTAGGTTAGGTTAGGTTAGGTTAGGTTAGGTTAGGTTAGGTTAGGTTAGGTTAGGTTAGGTTAGGTTAGGTTAGGTTAGGTTAGGTTAGGTTAGGTTAGGTTAGGTTAGGTTAGGTTAGGTTAGGTTAGGTTAGGTTAGGTTAGGTTAGGTTAGGTTAGGTTAGGTTAGGTTAGGTTAGGTTAGGTTAGGTTAGGTTAGGTTAGGTTAGGTTAGGTTAGGTTAGGTTAGGTTAGGTTAGGTTAGGTTAGGTTAGGTTAGGTTAGGTTAGGTTAGGTTAGGTTAGGTTAGGTTAGGTTAGGTTAGGTTAGGTTAGGTTAGGTTAGGTTAGGTTAGGTTAGGTTAGGTTAGGTTAGGTTAGGTTAGGTTAGGTTAGGTTAGGTTAGGTTAGGTTAGGTTAGGTTAGGTTAGGTTAGGTTAGGTTAGGTTAGGTTAGGTTAGGTTAGGTTAGGTTAGGTTAGGTTAGGTTAGGTTAGGTTAGGTTAGGTTAGGTTAGGTTAGGTTAGGTTAGGTTAGGTTAGGTTAGGTTAGGTTAGGTTAGGTTAGGTTAGGTTAGGTTAGGTTAGGTTAGGTTAGGTTAGGTTAGGTTAGGTTAGGTTAGGTTAGGTTAGGTTAGGTTAGGTTAGGTTAGGTTAGGTTAGGTTAGGTTAGGTTAGGTTAGGTTAGGTTAGGTTAGGTTAGGTTAGGTTAGGTTAGGTTAGGTTAGGTTAGGTTAGGTTAGGTTAGGTTAGGTTAGGTTAGGTTAGGTTAGGTTAGGTTAGGTTAGGTTAGGTTAGGTTAGGTTAGGTTAGGTTAGGTTAGGTTAGGTTAGGTTAGGTTAGGTTAGGTTAGGTTAGGTTAGGTTAGGTTAGGTTAGGTTAGGTTAGGTTAGGTTAGGTTAGGTTAGGTTAGGTTAGGTTAGGTTAGGTTAGGTTAGGTTAGGTTAGGTTAGGTTAGGTTAGGTTAGGTTAGGTTAGGTTAGGTTAGGTTAGGTTAGGTTAGGTTAGGTTAGGTTAGGTTAGGTTAGGTTAGGTTAGGTTAGGTTAGGTTAGGTTAGGTTAGGTTAGGTTAGGTTAGGTTAGGTTAGGTTAGGTTAGGTTAGGTTAGGTTAGGTTAGGTTAGGTTAGGTTAGGTTAGGTTAGGTTAGGTTAGGTTAGGTTAGGTTAGGTTAGGTTAGGTTAGGTTAGGTTAGGTTAGGTTAGGTTAGGTTAGGTTAGGTTAGGTTAGGTTAGGTTAGGTTAGGTTAGGTTAGGTTAGGTTAGGTTAGGTTAGGTTAGGTTAGGTTAGGTTAGGTTAGGTTAGGTTAGGTTAGGTTAGGTTAGGTTAGGTTAGGTTAGGTTAGGTTAGGTTAGGTTAGGTTAGGTTAGGTTAGGTTAGGTTAGGTTAGGTTAGGTTAGGTTAGGTTAGGTTAGGTTAGGTTAGGTTAGGTTAGGTTAGGTTAGGTTAGGTTAGGTTAGGTTAGGTTAGGTTAGGTTAGGTTAGGTTAGGTTAGGTTAGGTTAGGTTAGGTTAGGTTAGGTTAGGTTAGGTTAGGTTAGGTTAGGTTAGGTTAGGTTAGGTTAGGTTAGGTTAGGTTAGGTTAGGTTAGGTTAGGTTAGGTTAGGTTAGGTTAGGTTAGGTTAGGTTAGGTTAGGTTAGGTTAGGTTAGGTTAGGTTAGGTTAGGTTAGGTTAGGTTAGGTTAGGTTAGGTTAGGTTAGGTTAGGTTAGGTTAGGTTAGGTTAGGTTAGGTTAGGTTAGGTTAGGTTAGGTTAGGTTAGGTTAGGTTAGGTTAGGTTAGGTTAGGTTAGGTTAGGTTAGGTTAGGTTAGGTTAGGTTAGGTTAGGTTAGGTTAGGTTAGGTTAGGTTAGGTTAGGTTAGGTTAGGTTAGGTTAGGTTAGGTTAGGTTAGGTTAGGTTAGGTTAGGTTAGGTTAGGTTAGGTTAGGTTAGGTTAGGTTAGGTTAGGTTAGGTTAGGTTAGGTTAGGTTAGGTTAGGTTAGGTTAGGTTAGGTTAGGTTAGGTTAGGTTAGGTTAGGTTAGGTTAGGTTAGGTTAGGTTAGGTTAGGTTAGGTTAGGTTAGGTTAGGTTAGGTTAGGTTAGGTTAGGTTAGGTTAGGTTAGGTTAGGTTAGGTTAGGTTAGGTTAGGTTAGGTTAGGTTAGGTTAGGTTAGGTTAGGTTAGGTTAGGTTAGGTTAGGTTAGGTTAGGTTAGGTTAGGTTAGGTTAGGTTAGGTTAGGTTAGGTTAGGTTAGGTTAGGTTAGGTTAGGTTAGGTTAGGTTAGGTTAGGTTAGGTTAGGTTAGGTTAGGTTAGGTTAGGTTAGGTTAGGTTAGGT
This sequence comes from Bombyx mori, assembly GCF_030269925.1. Taxonomy (NCBI): domain Eukaryota; kingdom Metazoa; phylum Arthropoda; class Insecta; order Lepidoptera; family Bombycidae; genus Bombyx; species Bombyx mori. The sequence continues at coordinate 5,335 of NC_085117.1, read as the reverse complement.
TAGGTTAGGTTAGGTTAGGTTAGGTTAGGTTAGGTTAGGTTAGGTTAGGTTAGGTTAGGTTAGGTTAGGTTAGGTTAGGTTAGGTTAGGTTAGGTTAGGTTAGGTTAGGTTAGGTTAGGTTAGGTTAGGTTAGGTTAGGTTAGGTTAGGTTAGGTTAGGTTAGGTTAGGTTAGGTTAGGTTAGGTTAGGTTAGGTTAGGTTAGGTTAGGTTAGGTTAGGTTAGGTTAGGTTAGGTTAGGTTAGGTTAGGTTAGGTTAGGTTAGGTTAGGTTAGGTTAGGTTAGGTTAGGTTAGGTTAGGTTAGGTTAGGTTAGGTTAGGTTAGGTTAGGTTAGGTTAGGTTAGGTTAGGTTAGGTTAGGTTAGGTTAGGTTAGGTTAGGTTAGGTTAGGTTAGGTTAGGTTAGGTTAGGTTAGGTTAGGTTAGGTTAGGTTAGGTTAGGTTAGGTTAGGTTAGGTTAGGTTAGGTTAGGTTAGGTTAGGTTAGGTTAGGTTAGGTTAGGTTAGGTTAGGTTAGGTTAGGTTAGGTTAGGTTAGGTTAGGTTAGGTTAGGTTAGGTTAGGTTAGGTTAGGTTAGGTTAGGTTAGGTTAGGTTAGGTTAGGTTAGGTTAGGTTAGGTTAGGTTAGGTTAGGTTAGGTTAGGTTAGGTTAGGTTAGGTTAGGTTAGGTTAGGTTAGGTTAGGTTAGGTTAGGTTAGGTTAGGTTAGGTTAGGTTAGGTTAGGTTAGGTTAGGTTAGGTTAGGTTAGGTTAGGTTAGGTTAGGTTAGGTTAGGTTAGGTTAGGTTAGGTTAGGTTAGGTTAGGTTAGGTTAGGTTAGGTTAGGTTAGGTTAGGTTAGGTTAGGTTAGGTTAGGTTAGGTTAGGTTAGGTTAGGTTAGGTTAGGTTAGGTTAGGTTAGGTTAGGTTAGGTTAGGTTAGGTTAGGTTAGGTTAGGTTAGGTTAGGTTAGGTTAGGTTAGGTTAGGTTAGGTTAGGTTAGGTTAGGTTAGGTTAGGTTAGGTTAGGTTAGGTTAGGTTAGGTTAGGTTAGGTTAGGTTAGGTTAGGTTAGGTTAGGTTAGGTTAGGTTAGGTTAGGTTAGGTTAGGTTAGGTTAGGTTAGGTTAGGTTAGGTTAGGTTAGGTTAGGTTAGGTTAGGTTAGGTTAGGTTAGGTTAGGTTAGGTTAGGTTAGGTTAGGTTAGGTTAGGTTAGGTTAGGTTAGGTTAGGTTAGGTTAGGTTAGGTTAGGTTAGGTTAGGTTAGGTTAGGTTAGGTTAGGTTAGGTTAGGTTAGGTTAGGTTAGGTTAGGTTAGGTTAGGTTAGGTTAGGTTAGGTTAGGTTAGGTTAGGTTAGGTTAGGTTAGGTTAGGTTAGGTTAGGTTAGGTTAGGTTAGGTTAGGTTAGGTTAGGTTAGGTTAGGTTAGGTTAGGTTAGGTTAGGTTAGGTTAGGTTAGGTTAGGTTAGGTTAGGTTAGGTTAGGTTAGGTTAGGTTAGGTTAGGTTAGGTTAGGTTAGGTTAGGTTAGGTTAGGTTAGGTTAGGTTAGGTTAGGTTAGGTTAGGTTAGGTTAGGTTAGGTTAGGTTAGGTTAGGTTAGGTTAGGTTAGGTTAGGTTAGGTTAGGTTAGGTTAGGTTAGGTTAGGTTAGGTTAGGTTAGGTTAGGTTAGGTTAGGTTAGGTTAGGTTAGGTTAGGTTAGGTTAGGTTAGGTTAGGTTAGGTTAGGTTAGGTTAGGTTAGGTTAGGTTAGGTTAGGTTAGGTTAGGTTAGGTTAGGTTAGGTTAGGTTAGGTTAGGTTAGGTTAGGTTAGGTTAGGTTAGGTTAGGTTAGGTTAGGTTAGGTTAGGTTAGGTTAGGTTAGGTTAGGTTAGGTTAGGTTAGGTTAGGTTAGGTTAGGTTAGGTTAGGTTAGGTTAGGTTAGGTTAGGTTAGGTTAGGTTAGGTTAGGTTAGGTTAGGTTAGGTTAGGTTAGGTTAGGTTAGGTTAGGTTAGGTTAGGTTAGGTTAGGTTAGGTTAGGTTAGGTTAGGTTAGGTTAGGTTAGGTTAGGTTAGGTTAGGTTAGGTTAGGTTAGGTTAGGTTAGGTTAGGTTAGGTTAGGTTAGGTTAGGTTAGGTTAGGTTAGGTTAGGTTAGGTTAGGTTAGGTTAGGTTAGGTTAGGTTAGGTTAGGTTAGGTTAGGTTAGGTTAGGTTAGGTTAGGTTAGGTTAGGTTAGGTTAGGTTAGGTTAGGTTAGGTTAGGTTAGGTTAGGTTAGGTTAGGTTAGGTTAGGTTAGGTTAGGTTAGGTTAGGTTAGGTTAGGTTAGGTTAGGTTAGGTTAGGTTAGGTTAGGTTAGGTTAGGTTAGGTTAGGTTAGGTTAGGTTAGGTTAGGTTAGGTTAGGTTAGGTTAGGTTAGGTTAGGTTAGGTTAGGTTAGGTTAGGTTAGGTTAGGTTAGGTTAGGTTAGGTTAGGTTAGGTTAGGTTAGGTTAGGTTAGGTTAGGTTAGGTTAGGTTAGGTTAGGTTAGGTTAGGTTAGGTTAGGTTAGGTTAGGTTAGGTTAGGTTAGGTTAGGTTAGGTTAGGTTAGGTTAGGTTAGGTTAGGTTAGGTTAGGTTAGGTTAGGTTAGGTTAGGTTAGGTTAGGTTAGGTTAGGTTAGGTTAGGTTAGGTTAGGTTAGGTTAGGTTAGGTTAGGTTAGGTTAGGTTAGGTTAGGTTAGGTTAGGTTAGGTTAGGTTAGGTTAGGTTAGGTTAGGTTAGGTTAGGTTAGGTTAGGTTAGGTTAGGTTAGGTTAGGTTAGGTTAGGTTAGGTTAGGTTAGGTTAGGTTAGGTTAGGTTAGGTTAGGTTAGGTTAGGTTAGGTTAGGTTAGGTTAGGTTAGGTTAGGTTAGGTTAGGTTAGGTTAGGTTAGGTTAGGTTAGGTTAGGTTAGGTTAGGTTAGGTTAGGTTAGGTTAGGTTAGGTTAGGTTAGGTTAGGTTAGGTTAGGTTAGGTTAGGTTAGGTTAGGTTAGGTTAGGTTAGGTTAGGTTAGGTTAGGTTAGGTTAGGTTAGGTTAGGTTAGGTTAGGTTAGGTTAGGTTAGGTTAGGTTAGGTTAGGTTAGGTTAGGTTAGGTTAGGTTAGGTTAGGTTAGGTTAGGTTAGGTTAGGTTAGGTTAGGTTAGGTTAGGTTAGGTTAGGTTAGGTTAGGTTAGGTTAGGTTAGGTTAGGTTAGGTTAGGTTAGGTTAGGTTAGGTTAGGTTAGGTTAGGTTAGGTTAGGTTAGGTTAGGTTAGGTTAGGTTAGGTTAGGTTAGGTTAGGTTAGGTTAGGTTAGGTTAGGTTAGGTTAGGTTAGGTTAGGTTAGGTTAGGTTAGGTTAGGTTAGGTTAGGTTAGGTTAGGTTAGGTTAGGTTAGGTTAGGTTAGGTTAGGTTAGGTTAGGTTAGGTTAGGTTAGGTTAGGTTAGGTTAGGTTAGGTTAGGTTAGGTTAGGTTAGGTTAGGTTAGGTTAGGTTAGGTTAGGTTAGGTTAGGTTAGGTTAGGTTAGGTTAGGTTAGGTTAGGTTAGGTTAGGTTAGGTTAGGTTAGGTTAGGTTAGGTTAGGTTAGGTTAGGTTAGGTTAGGTTAGGTTAGGTTAGGTTAGGTTAGGTTAGGTTAGGTTAGGTTAGGTTAGGTTAGGTTAGGTTAGGTTAGGTTAGGTTAGGTTAGGTTAGGTTAGGTTAGGTTAGGTTAGGTTAGGTTAGGTTAGGTTAGGTTAGGTTAGGTTAGGTTAGGTTAGGTTAGGTTAGGTTAGGTTAGGTTAGGTTAGGTTAGGTTAGGTTAGGTTAGGTTAGGTTAGGTTAGGTTAGGTTAGGTTAGGTTAGGTTAGGTTAGGTTAGGTTAGGTTAGGTTAGGTTAGGTTAGGTTAGGTTAGGTTAGGTTAGGTTAGGTTAGGTTAGGTTAGGTTAGGTTAGGTTAGGTTAGGTTAGGTTAGGTTAGGTTAGGTTAGGTTAGGTTAGGTTAGGTTAGGTTAGGTTAGGTTAGGTTAGGTTAGGTTAGGTTAGGTTAGGTTAGGTTAGGTTAGGTTAGGTTAGGTTAGGTTAGGTTAGGTTAGGTTAGGTTAGGTTAGGTTAGGTTAGGTTAGGTTAGGTTAGGTTAGGTTAGGTTAGGTTAGGTTAGGTTAGGTTAGGTTAGGTTAGGTTAGGTTAGGTTAGGTTAGGTTAGGTTAGGTTAGGTTAGGTTAGGTTAGGTTAGGTTAGGTTAGGTTAGGTTAGGTTAGGTTAGGTTAGGTTAGGTTAGGTTAGGTTAGGTTAGGTTAGGTTAGGTTAGGTTAGGTTAGGTTAGGTTAGGTTAGGTTAGGTTAGGTTAGGTTAGGTTAGGTTAGGTTAGGTTAGGTTAGGTTAGGTTAGGTTAGGTTAGGTTAGGTTAGGTTAGGTTAGGTTAGGTTAGGTTAGGTTAGGTTAGGTTAGGTTAGGTTAGGTTAGGTTAGGTTAGGTTAGGTTAGGTTAGGTTAGGTTAGGTTAGGTTAGGTTAGGTTAGGTTAGGTTAGGTTAGGTTAGGTTAGGTTAGGTTAGGTTAGGTTAGGTTAGGTTAGGTTAGGTTAGGTTAGGTTAGGTTAGGTTAGGTTAGGTTAGGTTAGGTTAGGTTAGGTTAGGTTAGGTTAGGTTAGGTTAGGTTAGGTTAGGTTAGGTTAGGTTAGGTTAGGTTAGGTTAGGTTAGGTTAGGTTAGGTTAGGTTAGGTTAGGTTAGGTTAGGTTAGGTTAGGTTAGGTTAGGTTAGGTTAGGTTAGGTTAGGTTAGGTTAGGTTAGGTTAGGTTAGGTTAGGTTAGGTTAGGTTAGGTTAGGTTAGGTTAGGTTAGGTTAGGTTAGGTTAGGTTAGGTTAGGTTAGGTTAGGTTAGGTTAGGTTAGGTTAGGTTAGGTTAGGTTAGGTTAGGTTAGGTTAGGTTAGGTTAGGTTAGGTTAGGTTAGGTTAGGTTAGGTTAGGTTAGGTTAGGTTAGGTTAGGTTAGGTTAGGTTAGGTTAGGTTAGGTTAGGTTAGGTTAGGTTAGGTTAGGTTAGGTTAGGTTAGGTTAGGTTAGGTTAGGTTAGGTTAGGTTAGGTTAGGTTAGGTTAGGTTAGGTTAGGTTAGGTTAGGTTAGGTTAGGTTAGGTTAGGTTAGGTTAGGTTAGGTTAGGTTAGGTTAGGTTAGGTTAGGTTAGGTTAGGTTAGGTTAGGTTAGGTTAGGTTAGGTTAGGTTAGGTTAGGTTAGGTTAGGTTAGGTTAGGTTAGGTTAGGTTAGGTTAGGTTAGGTTAGGTTAGGTTAGGTTAGGTTAGGTTAGGTTAGGTTAGGTTAGGTTAGGTTAGGTTAGGTTAGGTTAGGTTAGGTTAGGTTAGGTTAGGTTAGGTTAGGTTAGGTTAGGTTAGGTTAGGTTAGGTTAGGTTAGGTTAGGTTAGGTTAGGTTAGGTTAGGT